>NW_028094426.1:10452549-11935273 GCF_014824575.4 Sturnira hondurensis
TGGCCTACTAAAACATTCAAATGAGTAGGGAGTTTAGATGCCGCATGTAGCGCAATCTCAGAATTACTGAGAGCCCACGATGTGTCAAGTATTATCCTGTAGTTGAGGATACAGGGCCAATAAGCAAATGTCAGCAAGTTTACAGTGTTAGAGAAAATGTTTAGTCCTTCCGTTCTTATGTTTCACCATCTGAAAAGTAAATTTAATTCATAATATTTCTATCATATCTTAGCATCTCAAAATTGTTATGAGCACTTAAGGAAAAGAATGTTCCCAGGTATAAATCAAGGGTCAGGGAGGCCTGATAACAAGCACTAACCCCCATGTCCAGAGCCAAGGAAAGTCGTATCTATCTTCTGCTCTTCCTTTCCCCTTGTGTCTGGTAAGCACAGCTGCCTAAGTTCTCTTGTTCAACTTAGCAGGGGTAGAAGAAAATCAGTTTATCTGGAGAAAGTAGAAAGATTTTCAGGTTACTAGAAAAAAAATAAAATGCTTTAAACTATTTCAAAGCTGATCTTAGAGTTTGTGTGAATTGTAGAAGGTCCATCTCTATTTTTGGAGGAACCTAATATTCATTAAAAAAGTTGTGCTTTTATTGCAGTAAGAACTACTTCCGGGACAATGTCACAGCCCCTGACTATATGAAAAATGTTCTTGTTTTGACACTGGGTCCTGAGAATCCCAACTCAAGTATCTCTTTTACCCAGGATCCCTTACCGGTAAGTAAGCTGCATATAAGTATATTGTTGTTTTCTTTGTCAAGGTTAAGATATTGTTCCACTGTTTGTGATTCAAATTCTAAGATGAGCTGTTAAAACTCTTAGTATCGGTCAGTGTGCTCGGCTTTAGACCAGCACAAGAGTATGAATTTCTGGAACATCAGAATGGAAATGACAGTGTAGGGAGATAGAAGAAGGCTTGCTAACTTAGGGGAGATAGAAATTTACTATGTCAAATAAATGAAGTTTTCCCTCATCCTAAAACAGCTTTCTGCTGGCACTGATATCAAAATTCCACCTTTAGAGATATATGCCGGGGTGGGCATAAGTAGGTTTACAGTTGTTCACATGGACAATGCCATCATTAATAAATAACAATGCAAATATAAACTCTGTTTTGCATACTCACAACTGTAAACCTACTTGTGCCCACCCCTGTATTCCTAAATTAAGCCATCGTTCTCTATTTTGATTAGAGGTTAACCATTGTCCACATTTGTCCAGGAGAGTCCCGGTTTAGGCTTCTTCTCCCAGCATTACATCTGGTTTAGCATCCGTCCCCCTCAAAAGACACTCTAATTGGACATCAAATCATCGTCACCTTATTCTGATGCAGGGCTTCTGACTCTAACACCACGGCAGGCTTGGTCAGTCACTGCACCTTAGTGTGTTCAAATTCATCAGATGCAATCCACCCTCTGAGACAGGGAGAGCAGGTTTGGAGTGGGAAGAAGAGGGAAGGTGCATTTCTGAGGACCCTGAACAGTTTGGGAAGGGTGAGCAAAGGCCAGGCCCAAAGAGCTCTACCAGGAGAGTTGGGTACCTTTGAAAGTGTCACAGTTTTTCCTAGACTAGCAGTTCTAAGCCCTCTGTTTTACAACCTTGCCAAAATTAGGGGCTACATCTCCTTTTTGGTGGGACTGGGTCTTAACTGGGTTTTTTTACTCTCATGAAATAATTTCAGCAAAAGACACTGTAACTAATGAGAGGTGTTTTATTTTTTCCTTTTTCTATTGGATATTTTGTGCCATACTTAAGGGTGTACTATTCAGGTATCACTTGTACAGGTTCTAGGCTCTGGCAAAAGTGTGATTCTCCATGGGTGGGCAGTCCAAAATACCCAAGTTGACATAGTTCACTTGGTCTCAGCGGGCCATGGAGCTTTAATCCATAGCTGAACTCTGTGAAGTCCAGCATGCAAAAGTTGCAGGGGAGTTCTGACCCTGTCTTTTATGTTACCCTGGGCAGACATTTGTGGCCTGAAGCAACACCCAGTCAGAACTGTCTTCAAAGCAAGTTCATTGGTATTATCCTATCAAACTTCTCCTGCCCCATTGAGGATGCTCAAAGGCAGGGAGATATTTTTATGGTTGTTTTCTCTTACTCTTTATTGAAAACGTGAAACTACAAGTGTTATTTTTGGATAAAATATTACAAGAATTATGTAAATGCCATATGTTGTCCCTCCCTGTTGAAATGAAATATTTTGTCCTCATGGAAAAGAAGTACAGCTGTTTTTAGTTACCGCCTGAAAGGCAGTGTTCTCAGTTCATTGATCCCAAGAGGAGAGAACTGTGACACAGGCATAATGAAGAATCCCACCCCAAGCAAAATTCTCCAAAATTCTCTTGTAATACCATTTCTACAATTCCCCTAATATTCAATTACCTTTGTAGTTACTTTGCTGACCCCAAGAATGTTTTGCTCCTGGCTCAAGATCAGAATCTCTTTTTTAAAACTCATTTTACAACTTTTCCCCCTCATTCAGGAAATGAATTACTTTTCTCATGCCTATGTGAATGGAGTCTTGCTCTTTGGACACATGCTAAAGATATTTCTTGAAAATAAACAAGATGTTACCACCCTCAAATTTGCTCGCGCTTTCAGGAACATCACTTTTAAAGGTACTGGCCATCTAAGGGCAAACAACAACACTTAACTAACACTTTCTACAGAAAACGGAAGAAATACGGACTTTGTGGATGGACTCGGGGAAACAAAGAGGGGCTTTGGCAATAGATGAATCAATAGATAAATACCTTTGAACTTAATTGAAGACAAACATCATTGTATAGACTTTGGAAGTGCTTTTATCAATTACTAGACCCCAGTTTATGCTTCAGAATTTCAGAATCCTTTAATATGAAAGGAAGAGCACCTTGCTAAGGCCCGGTAGTTATGAACACACTCATCGCAGGTTTTTGAGCTGTGATGTCCTGACTGTGCTTGGAGATTCGCAAGAAGAAAAATATTTGTGGTGTGATTTAGGTCTTTCCATCTTTCTCTTTCTATCCTTCAGATATCAGGGACCCTTGTTACCCCTCTAACTCAAAACCTCTCATAACGATACCATCCACAATTTCTCAACACATATCCTTCTGAACTATAGGGATCAGCATCTCCTTTCCACACAAGCTCCTAATGAAACGCCTTTTATTTCCCAGATCTCATCCAGATACTCCATAAAAATTAATTTTAGATTAATGTGTGTTAAGTAAAAGCCAAATAATAGTTGACTTCTCTAACTTGCCCTAAGTCCTTACCCTGAAAAACCTTCCTCACACTGCAGGGTGAGGCTTCTGTTAGCTTCAGAGGGTGGCAGACACCCAGCCCAAAAGCTTGAGGGCTTCGTCCGTCTCTAGTGCATGACAATGATAGAAGAGACCGCTTCTGCTCCCCTGAAGAAGCAAGGAGGGGCCATGTCTTACTGATATTCTCATGTGCCCCAAGCTCTTCCAGGCACTTAATGTACATTTTTCTCCCAAAGTTTGAAAAGTGTAGCACAACACGTAATATAAAATGTGCTAAATCATTTTAAGTATAGTTCAGCGTCATTATGTTTATTCATATCATTATGCAACAGTCACCACCATCCCTCTCCAGAGCTCCTTTCATCTGTTCAACTGAAATGTGACAGTTATTTAACAATAATTACCCATTATCCTCTCCCTCAGCCCCCTGGGAACTGTCATTCTACTTTTTGTCTCTGTAATTTTAAATGTTCTATGTACCTCATATAAGTGAAATCAAACAGTATTTTTCCTTTTGTGACTCTCTTATTTCACTTAGCATAATGTCCTCAAGGTTCAGTCCATGTTATGATATGTCACAAAAGATTCCCAGCTGATATTTTTTTCTTTTAGTATTTTTAATATATCAGCCCACTGTCTTCTGATCTTCAGTGCTTCTAAACAGAAATCAGCTAAAAATCTTATTAAGTACCCTTTGTATGTGACAAATCACTTCTCTTACTGCTTTCAAAATTCTCTTTGGCTTTTGACAGTTTTATTATAATATGTCTTGGTGTGAGTATCTGAATTTATTTTATTTAAGTTTATGTGAGTCTCTGAATTCATTTTCCTTGAAGTTGGAGCTTCTTGCATGTTTATATTCCTGTCTTTGATCAAATTTGGCAAATTTGGACATTATGAATTCTAATATTCTTTTATATTTCCTCCCTCTCTTCTCCTTTCAGGACCTCCACAAGGCATGTGTTGGTCTGCTTGATGATGTTCTATAGGTCCTTCAGGTTCTGTTCAGTTTCCTTCCATCTTTATTCTTTCTGTTCCTCAGACTCAGTAATTGCCATCACCCTATATTCATGTTTGCTGATACTTTGTTCTGCCGGCTCAAATCTGCCTTAGAATCCCCCTACTGAACTTTTCATTTCAGTTGTTGCACTTTTCACTTCCAGTATTTCTTGGTGCTTTTTTAGATTTTCTTTCTCCTTATTGATATTTTCATTTTGTGTATGCATCTCTTTCTTGACTCTACCCATGTCTTCTTTTCTTTGGAATGGGCCATATTTTCCATGTCTCTGTGTGCCTTGTGGTTTTCTTGTTGTCATTGAACACTGGACATTTGAATATAATAACATGGTAATTCTGGAAATTACACGGGGAATGAGAAATTCTCCCCTGGGGAAATCCCCATTCCCTAGGTTTGCTGTTTTTTATGTTTCTGCCTTTTTTTCCCATTGTTGTGGGCTGTCTCTGTACTGAGAGGTAAACTTGAAGCCTCTCGGTCCTTTTCTGAGTCTCCGTCTTCTTCTTGAGTTTCCAATTTTCCCATATATGCTGTTGCTTGAAGGTCCTACTCATCAACGTCTGTCTCTCAAAGGGAAAAGAAGATAATCAAAGGGAGAGAAGGCACACCAACACTTCACACACCCCGAAAGCCATATCAGCAGCGGGGTGGGGTTCTCAGTAATGGCTACCACCTCTCTGCATCTTTCTGGTCATAAGCAATGATCAGCAATCAGAGCACAGATCCCCAACACTTGGAGGACAGGGTCTTTCTGTTTTGCTCATCCTGGCTCCCGCGAGCTGCGTGAGCTTCTCCAGGAATACACGCACAGCTGTCTGCCACGAGACTGAGGGGTGGGGGAATAAGTAGCTGCTGCTGTACTAAGAGCTGAAATGGACCGAAATTACTCCCAATTTACCATCTGAGCCTTCCCCTGGAAGCTGCAAGCCTTTGACTTCAGATTCACAGTTCCAGAAGAGTTACACCAGACAGATTCTCCCAGTGCATTCGTAGTCTGGGCGAGGGGATAGATTTCTGATGCTTCCTACTCTCCTGTTTTCTCAAAATCCTCCTGTGTGCATTCTTAATTTTATCATATCTGTGATCTTGGTCAAGCATCTTAATAGCTGCTAACCCAGGCTTAGAACAGGAGACATTTATTTACATCCTAAATGAGCCACCTACCAGCTGTACAGCCCTGAGCAAGTCACTGTGTTTAACGCTCTAACCCCAGATTTCTCATCAATAACATGGGGATAATAGTCCCTGGGTCATAGTATTTCAGGAAAAATAAAATGATAAATGCATGTAAAACACTTATCACAGATCCTGGTGTAATAGACACAAAATAAATATTAACTATTTGAACTGCATGAAATTATAGTATTTGACCATATTTTTTACCTAAACAGCCATTTCATACATTTGTTGTACTGCTATTATTTCATAGATGAGAAACTGAGACATAGCGAACTTAATTTCCTCAATGTCTTCAACCAGTGAGAATGAAGGGATAGTGAACTTCTTACATTCTAAGTTAGATTACTCAGTGACCTACACACCGTGATACTAGTTTGATAAATACTCTTAGCAAAAACTTTTCACTAATAAGCAGGAAGAATCTATTACATTTAGCCATCCCCCACCCCAAATGCAATGTAAAAGATTTTTCCTTCTAACTAAAAAACATCTCTCATAAAAATACTCTTCAGAGATCTCGGGGCCAAGAACCAATCCAGATACCCCTGGATTGGATCATTTAGATCATTTTCTCAGTAACATAGAGCAATTTGAACCTATTTTATACCCTCTGTCAGTATCTAGCTGATTTTTTAGTCAGTAAATTAACAAAGGCCTCTAACTCTTTCTGATTTTGCTCTAGGGCTAACAGGTAATGACGTGACTTTGGACGACTTTGGGGATATTGATAATCAGATGGTGCTTCTGTATACCTCTGTGGATACCAAAAAAGTATGTCTGACTTCTCATCAAGAACTTGGGTTGAAGCGATTGGCTGAGGAGGGATAACGTGGGAGGCGAGTAATAGTGAAGGAATTAGAGAAGTTATGTAGCCATAACCTCTGGAAGTTAGTTTATGTCAGATTCACAATTTTACTCCACTTGGGGCATTATTGCTTAAGCATTTTGACCCACAGAACTTTTTATTCAGAATATCTACTCTATTGTATAAAAAAAATGCCACCCAGAATACATTGACATAAAGACCAGACTATTCATAGAATACCGATGAGAGGATGACAGTTCTCTTGTAAGAATTGTTCATTCAATTCCATAACTAAAAATTTCAGTAAAACATCTTCTGAACTTCCGTGAAAATAATTGTGTAGTCCCTCTGACACACATAAATAGCCCTATAATGCTATTCTTTTATTCACATTCTATGTGTCTTTTCTTCTCTCCAATTTAGTAGGTTCTTCACAGAGAGGGAGAGAGTCTTACCTCTATGTGTCTCTGATGCTTAGCTTCTCATCTGGCACAAGGTTGATGGCTGATAAGCATTTAATTTAAAAGCAAAAGACATGTCTTTGTGTCACCCAAAGTAGTGCCCATCTCAGAATTTGAAGGCCACAGTTATAGCCAACCAAATGGTCAGTAAAAAGTTTTTGTATTTAAGAGGTTGGGCCCTTACAGAACTAAGACTCTGACAGAAAAAGTTATTCACGTTTATGTAATTTTCCAGTGTGAGCATTATGACATTTTCATGAAGATACATATATCTCCAGCTTTGTAAAAGTATCAGTAATAGAAAATGTAGAAAGCTAGAGAAAAGAAAGTTAAGCCAGAAATTTGGGAACATTATTTCAGAAACATCCAAAGTTTTCGGTTACTCTATTGGGCCCTTATATAATGCTATAGTTAGCATTCATTCAACAGGAGTACTTTTTTAAAAAGATCCCCTCCATACTTCAGTTACTAGTAGTAACAACAAAGACAACTAAAACCCCCTCTAAGTTATTTGCACCTGGGATGAGAGGCCGATACTTGTGGTAAAATCCCATGTCAGCCTCATGCCTGTTCTTCAAAATCAAAGATGTTGTTCTGTGCACTTATTCTCTCTGAAGGCATACCTAGTTGAATTTTTCAGTAATCTCGTGCCACCAGTTGTGCTTTATAATACATGTATATGCAGAAACCAGGGATTAATTTTCAAAATATAGGGCTATAGATACATTATTCTGTATCCAGAGTAGGTCTCAATACAGATATAGGATATATCCTATCCTCAATACATGCAATTATAGATTCCACTCTCAAGTTAAGAGTATATTTTTGAGGCTGTAAAACTTTTGTCCACAATGTTTTAAGGGAATGGTTGTGAATTTAGAAAGATGGCTATTAGCCCTGGCTGGTATGGCTCAGTGGATTGAGTGCTGGCCCGTGGTCACTGATTTGATTCCTGGTCGGGGCACATGCCTGGGTTACAGACTTAGTCCCCAGCTGGGGACGTGGGAGAGACAACTGATTGATAGTTCTCTCTCTCTCTTTCTCCCTCCCTTCCCTCTCTAAAATAAATACATAAAATATTTTTAAAAAGAAAAAGAAAGATGCTCTTTTTAGACTTCTCTTAAAAACTGATTCAATATGTGTAGCAGTAATTTAAGGATACAGTAATATTCCCACTGTGAGATTACTTTTAAAAAAAAAAAGCCTTTATCCTAAAAGCCTAGTATCATGTATAAGAAAGCACATTAGAGGAAAAGGATAGATTTAAAAATTTTGTTATTGACAGAACTTAAGAAATATAGAATTATTTCAGAGCCCTTGACATGCATTAAAATGGAAAGTGGGTTTTAGCTGTTGTGCATTTTGTCAAGACACCACTTTCTCTAGTAACTGAACATTGTGGGAAACATTGATGCTTCACCCCTCAAGCAACTTAGAGCTAGCCACTTAATTTCTCTTAGCATCTGTTTTGCTTTTACTTTTTTTGCATTTTAAGTTTTATTTTCAAATACAGTTTATATTCGATGTTATTTTGTATCAGTTTCAGGTGTATAGCATAGTGGTTAGACAATCACATACTTTGCAAAGTGATACCCCTGATATTTCAAATACCCACCAGGCACCACACATAGTTATAACAATATTATTGACTGTATTCCCTAGGCTGTATTTACACAGGGATTCGCATCCCTGTGAGTATTTTGTGACTACCAATTTGTACTTCATAATCCCTTCACCTTTTCCACCTGGTCCCCCAGCTCCCCTCCCCTCTGGCAACCATCATCAGTCAGTCTGTTCTCTGTGTCTAGAGTCTGTTTCTATCTTGTTTGTTTGTTCATTTTGCTCATTAGATTCCACATATAAGTGAAATAACAAAGTATTTGTCTTTCTCTGACTGATGTATTTCACTTAGGATAATACCCTCTAGGTCCATCCATGCTTTTGCAAATGGTAAGATTTCATTCTTTTATGGCCAACTGGTATTTCATTACATATACCTACAAGCTTCTTTGTCCACTCATCTATTGATGGGCACTTGGGTTGCTTCTATATCTTGGCTATTGAAAATGAACATAAGGGTGCACATATTCTTTTGAATTAGTGTTTTGTGTTCCTTCTAATATATACCCATAAATGTAATCATTGAGTCATAAGGCAGTTCCATTTTTAGTTTTTTGAGTTATCTCCATACTGCTTTCCACAGTGGCCACACCAGTCTGTTTTCCCACCAACAGGACACAAAAGTTCTCCTTTCTCCACATCCTCGCCAACACTTGTTTGTGAATTTATTGATGATAGCCAATCTGACAGGTGTGAGGTGATAACTCGCTGTGGTTTAAATTTGCATTTCCCTTATGATTAGTGACAATGAGCATCTTTTCATGTCTCTTGGCCTCTATTTTAACATTTGTAAAATGAAAGACTCGAACCAGTTCTCTAAAGAGCCCAAGAACCTGTATTGGGCTGACTGTAGTGTATGGTCATGAAAAACAAAAGCAGAAAACGGACCCGCGTGGAGCTTAAATCCACATTCATGCTAGGAAGCAATAAATGGATCTTACCAAGCTCCCCCATGGCTGGTTAACATTGTCTTGTTTCACTAAAAACTGTTACTCTAAAGTTTGAATGTTGTTGGACAGGATGGTCAATTTCATCAGAAGTTGTTCTAAAATCTTTTTTCTGTTCATCCTTCTTTTTTATGCCCTGATATAGTATGAGCTGCTTTTATCCTTTGACACCCACAAAAATGTAACTAAACCAGAAGTTACAAGTCCCACATTCATTTGGAAGAAAAATAAACTCCCTAAAGATGTTCTGGAACAGGGTAAGATATCCTAAAATCATTTTTCTGATAAGGAGAGTAAGTTTTATGGTGTATGCCTTTGGTCTGTGTTCTTTGTTTTGTTTATTGTCTGAATTATATTTGCCAGGTTTACAAATGTGGACACTCCTTCTCTGCATGAGGAATGATTATATTATAGTTATAATCAAACACTGAAAATCTCTCTAACTTAGCATAGCTACCTTCAATAATGCATTCTACTCACCCTCTGACATAAATCATCCTGTAGAAAAATAGGTTTGACAACTGGAAAAGTGAAATATATTCTTACTCCTTTTATGTTCTACTGCACTAAACTCAGAAAGTACATCTTTCAGGCAGAGGGGCGGTCAGTGAGCAGGGCCTGCGAAGTCTCTCCCATCACCTCCCAGAACACACACTCGGGTTATAATGACGGTTACCGACCTACCCAAGATGAGGCCTGATCTGTTAGGGAAAGCCCTCACATGACCCCCCTTCCCCCATGCAGCTTCAGTGCCACTGTTAACACCAGCCATGTCTGGACAGGGCCAGGACAGTCTGTCCTTGCTGGAGCTGGCCAAGGCTTAACACAATGAATATTAAGTGATTCTGTGTTCCTAATCTAGTTTTAGGGGGAAAAAAGTTTACATTCGGAAAAATATTTGTGCCTAAAGATGAAAAAAAAAGTAGAAACACCATTAATAAAACAACTAACAATTATGATATATGAAGGGGTACCCCCAAAATGAAATGAATTTACTTAAAAAATTGTGTATTTGTTCTTCCATGTTTGAACTTCAGTCACCTTCAGAGTACTCTCCATCTGATGCAATGCTCCTGTTGAGACATGTTTCCCATGGCTCAAAACAATTTTTGAACTCCTCGATTTTGATGCCTCTTAGCCATCAAAATGCCTCTGCCATTTTTGTTTCACCTTTTCTACATCAGCAAAATATGTTCGTTTGAGGATATTTTTCATCCAGAGAAACAAAAACAAAAGTCTCTCTAGGAGAGATCAGGTGAATAGGGAGGATGGGGCATGGGGTTCATGCCATTTTTGGTTAAAAACTGCTGAATACTCAGCTTGGTGTGGGCAGGTGTGCTCATAAATCACCCATCATGAAATGAGCAAACATGTTGAAAGGTTTGATTACCAGTCAGAGCACTGACTGGCCTGGGTTGCAGGTTCAATCCTCAGTTCAGGCACGTGCAGGAGGCAGGTCAGTTGATGCTTCTCTCTCACATCAATATTTCTTTCTCTCCCTTCCACTCTTCTTTCCTCTCCCTCTAAAACTAACGAAAAACGGTCCCCAGGTGGGAATAAAAAAATAAACAATAAACAAATATTAAAATTTTTAACTAGAAATATTTTTATCCCACCAGAATCTCTGAAAAGTTGCTCTAAACAGTTGGTTGATGAGTTTCCTTGTGTTAAAGCTACAACAAGTAACTCGTTTCTAGTTCCCTTAAGCTCCATAAGTCAAATTTGGTTAAAAATGATCCCTGTGTTTTTATTTAATAGTCATGAGCAGTTGACTAAAGCAAAGAGGAAGGTGGGAAGTGGGGACCCCATTCTTTTCAACAAAAACTGACTTTAGATTTATTGTTATTGATTTTTAAAGTTGACTTCTTTAGCAAGGTGTACGATGATGATGGTGATGATGTCTAGAACCAAATTCAAGCTTCTTAGGTTTTAAACCAAACTTGACTTCTGAAAAATCTCTCTCTCTTCCCAGGCTTCTGCAACTTTCTACTTCTTCCTTTTGTAACTTTCTGAATAAAAATTATTTTTTCTCCTTAATTATAACTTTCAGTGACAATGATAAGTATGGATTTTTAATATACTTCTTTAAAAGGTTTTAGATGTTTTGGTTATTGAACAATAATTCTGTGCTTTGTAAAGTGCTGAATTCAAAAGGTAATTTTTAAGAGAGCTCTCATTTACCTAAAAGAGATCACATTAAATATTTAGATTCTACAAGACAGGGACATTGTATCATCCTGGGCAACTTCACATTATCCTGAGTTAACTAGAAAATTTGGTTTTCCAGAAATTTTGTTACTTCACTGTTACTACATTTAGTTTTAAGTTTTAGTTTTAGTTTTAAATAAAAGTAAAGTTTAAGTTTAAAGTTTAGCTTAAGTTTAATTTTTAGTTTTTAGTTATAAGTAAAGTAACTCAATCTTTCAAACAGTATGCAGATAAGACATTCACATCCGGTAACTGCCGACTCGGTAGCAAAGTTTCATCTGGACATTGCAGCATCACTGGGTTGTTATTCATTCAGCAAAGATTCACTTAACACCAGGCAGTGTTCCAAGTACCTGGGACACCGCAATGGGCAACACAAATGAGGTTTCTATTCTCGTCCAAGCCTTCATCATCAGCCTTCTGGGTTATAACAACATCCATAGACTTCCGGCTTCCGGCTTCTGGCTTCCGACTTCCGTCCCACCTCCTGCCTAACTTCCGTCCAACCAGCACATCCCAGAATGACAGCATGAATCCAGTCATATTACTGCATGGTTGCCAACTTCACTGGCAGCTCCCCGTTACCGACGGGATGAAGTCAATGACTTATTATTCCACAAATTTCCATGATCTTCCTACATTTCCGGCCTTATTTTTTGTTTTACCTCATCTCCCTCCCCCACTCTCAACTTCCTCCTACTTCCTTAGAGAAAGGGCCCTGCAACTTCATGCCTTTGTGCCCTTATTGATGCTTCTCCTTCTGATTAAAAGTTATGACTACCCCATACAACTGGAGAACAACCACTCGTCGTTAATATTTAACTTGAATTTGACCTTTCCTAAGCTTTTTGTTATCATGTCAGGAGAGTGTTTATCTTAAACTTATCTTACCAGACTTCTACATACAGCTTATAATTACATGTACTTGTTTACACATCTTTTTATACCATACAGTCCATGTGTGCAGTTAATTCTTTACTCATACTTTTTTGTCCCAACACAATGCCTTGGGAAGAAAGGAAGGAGAGAGGGAGGGAAGGAAAAAAGGAAGGAAGGAAAGAGGAAGGAAGGAAGGAAGGGAGGGAGGGAGGGAGGGAGGAAGACAGATAACTGTAAATACGTTTTTAGTCAGCATAATCTGTACAGTGTTAACTTCAGTCAATTCACTTCTCTAAGTATGAATACTTTCCCCTGTTAAACCAGGAGATTTAACAAATCACAAGGTTCCCTCTAACTATTATATCATATAACCTTGGGGTTATAAACTCAATCTTCATTCATTATGGCCCAGTTAAACAAAATGTGATAACCCCAGCAGCCACCAGAAAGCAGCAGAAGCTTAACCTGAGAACTGACATGATCCTGTGAACTTACCTAACAAGCAATACTAAAATGTATGTTCAACTAAAAATTTAAAATTCTAATTAAAAAAATAGTCATGGGATGTAAAGTACAGCCTAGGGATTGTCGACAATATTGTAATAACTATGTGTGGTATCTGGTGGGTGCTAGACTTACCCAGCTGATCACTTTCTAAGTTATGTAAATGTCTAGTCACTATGTTGTACACCTGACACTAATATAATATTTTATGTCAACCATAATTGAAATTTTTATTTTATTTATTTATTTTTAGAGGGGGCAGAAGATGGAGAGAAACATTGATCAGTTACCTCTCACATGCCCCCAGCTGGGGTCCTGGCCCTGGGCCCACAACCCAGGCATGTGCCCTGACCAGAAGTTGAACTAGTGACCTTTCAGTTCACAGGCCATGCTCAAGCCACTGAGCCACACCAGCCAGAGCATATTTTTTTAAACAAATTTTAAAATGGAGGAAAAATACATTTCATTTGCCAGTTGTCAAACAGTTTTTAAATAAAATTTAAAATACTATTGTAAGCAGTATTTAGTATATTTAAATACTATATTTAGTACAACAAGATGCTTGAGTGCAAGCATTCTTTTGACAAGTGCATAAGAATTTAAGTGGGCGGAGGACCCTACAGATGGGGACCCTACAGTCCCATGCATTCCCTCAAATTAGGGGGTGTGTAATTCTCTAGGGGTGTGTAATTCTAGCAGTCTGATAGTAGACTCGCCTGCCCTGTTGAAATTCTATTTCTCATACTCACTTTTTTAAAATAAAATAAACATAAGCATAGAATTTATTTTTTTTAAACATTCAGTCTTTTACTATTTTTTTTAAATTTTATTTATTTATCTTTAGAGATGAAGGGAAGAAGAGAAGGAGAGAAATATCAATGTATGGTTGCCTCTCGTGAGTCCCCTGCTGGGAACTAGCCCGCAACCCAGGCATGTGCCCTGACTGGGAATCGAACCACGATTGTGTGGTTCACAGGCCTGTGCTCAATCCACTGAGCTACACCACCCAGGGCTCAGAATTTATTTTAAAAGAACCAAATCTTAACCTGTAGTAGCGTGCGATGGTATTTTCTAAAATAATGTTTTGCTTTTCAGTTACAGTTGACATATGATATTAGGTTAGTATTAGGAGCACATCTCATACTCACTTTTGTTTTCTGGCTGGAGGTATGAGGATGAAGGTTGTGGCAATGGTGGTGGTGATATACATGGTAACTTATAGTAGTAAACAGAATTCACCAAAGTCAGATGTGCCCACAGTGCAACTCCGACTCCAGCCTATTCATTGTTTTTCTGCCCTGATGAGAATAGAAATCCAGAGCTTACATTGTTCACTGCTAAAAGTTTCCCCTTAGCAGAAAACAAGATAACAAGCAAAGGCAAATTCATGTGTTAGCAAAGCATAAATCCTTCACGTTTATCCGTTAGAGAAAAGTGCTGCGGTATTAACCCCAAGCTAAACCCTCTGCCTATTGAAAAAAAAAAGTTAGTTCATTGCAAGTACATAATGTGATGAAACAAAAACAGTTTAAAAATACATGTGATATGCAGGATAAGTATATAGCACAAGAGGTGTTTTTAAATACGCACTTATTTACATTTTTAAACATTGGGCACTTTTTCCTTGCCTCTTCTCAGACAGACAGATGGGTGGGGCCCAATTTTTATTCAGTTATTTCTTCAACCATCTTTTAATTGACCCATTACCAGGACCAGGTCTTGTGCTGGGTGACCAGTCCCTGGTAACCGCATGGACCACAAGAACATGGACCATGCCCTCAAGTCTATATTATGGTGTCATGAGAGAGAATACTGTGAAGGCGCTGAGGTGCTATTTTAATAACGAGGTCTTGGCATCTCTCATCTCTCCAGAGGCACCTTCATCAGTTGTATTTTTAGTGAAGAAAAAAATCATGCACATGATGATAAAATCCAACAGTTGAAATACTCATGATGGAATGTGAGTGTTCCTGCTCCTGCGTCTTTGCCTCCCTGGTCTCTCAGTCACTTATGCTTCTTGCTCTTTGCATATGTATTTCTAAATACCATATATATATATTTCTTGATTCATCAGCTTTACATATTATCTATTTATCTCTTGTATTGTTAAATGAAGACTTAATTCATCTTCACTAATACGGCTTTTCTCTGATCTCTTCTCAATTTAGGTCTTTTTTATTAATTCATTTATTAGTATCTTTGTCATTTTAATTAATATGCATGAGCTTCTAGTAGTGTTCAATCAATTAGATATAAAATTTCTTGCTTCCCAACTTTGGAAGGTGAAGATGTTAGTGTTCCTATTTTTTCTTCTACCTCTTTCCCAGCTCCCAAATTCTCCTGTGTTTCTCTGTAACTTGTCAGGACTGATAATATTTATTTAGTAACCATATGAAACCATCTGTCATGTGCCTATAAGTTAACATTCTGTAGGTTGAAAACATTTTCATCATTACATTTAAATGAAGTAAAGAGCATGCTATGACATCATTTCTTTCTGTGCAGCTCCAGTGCCTCTCCTTTGTGACACACATACCAGAAAACAATATATTTTTTAAAAAAATTAAAAATTCTCCAAAAACCTGATCAAATTTTAATTTGTTTCATTTTTAGACTATGTCTTCCTTGAACATTTTCTCCTAGAATTTCCAATTGGGTCTCTTTTATTTTTGCTGTGAGAATAAACATGTCTCCTTCACTACATTGCTATTATCTGCCAGCTGCTTACACACGCTTGTCTATTGCTTAGAATCCATTCTGTTTTTTTTCTTTTTCAATCCAGTAGCTTCTTTGTCTGACAGAGACCTATCATGGCCAGCAGGAACCATGAGTTTCCTATAGTTTAATATTGTGGTCCTTCTTGACCTAGCTTACTCCTCTGCATACGCAGGTTCTGCTTTAATATTTCTTTGGGTAGGATCCACATTTTCCTGGATACCACTCACTCTCTGTGAGTCTCTCACATTACCCCATCTACAGAACTCCAACCACACACTCGTGTTCTAATAAATTAAATCACTTACCCTCTTCATTGACTCCCCTCAGTGACCTTAGTAGAGCTTGGAGAGGATCAGCAGGCAACACTAATCTAATATTCCAGCATTGGTTTACTTTTTTGTTCTGATTTGTTCTGATTTAAAAAAAAAATACTTGTTTCTGTCTTTCTCTTTGAATTCTCCTTAGGTATATTGGTTTCAAGAATACCAGACTTCCACCACCAAAATTATTTGTGTGATGGAAGCTATTTTATGACGTATACCATTTGGTGATTCTCATAAGAAAGAAATGAGAGGTATAAACTTTAAGAATAGCTGAAATTGAAAACCACTCCCACTGGGCACATCCCAGATAATTTCCTTCAGAGACCAACCCCCCAGGACCTATATCATCAATGAAGAGATGGAGAGAAGATAGTTTTTAAAAGGCTCTCTCCATTTCCTCTTGTATAAATTACATTGTACACCTGGAATATTTAGAATGCTGTATTCTCGTTTCCATGATCCTTACTAATGCATTTTTCACTGTCTTTTCTGTGACAGGACCTCAGATCCTGATGATTGCAGTCTTCACTCTCACCGGAACTGTGGTCCTGATCCTTTTGATTGCTTTCCTGGTGCTGAGGTACCTACCACCCCCTCTCTCCTGCTATGCTCCTCTTTCAGGGAGGGAAGGAGAGAGAGAGGGTGGCTGTCAGGGAGGGAGGGGGAGAGGGAGGGGGAGGGGGGAGGAAGGGAGGGAGGGAGAGGTCCAATGCCTATTGATGATGTTAACATTAATGTATGTTAACAAAGAGATCTCTAAACAGATGTGAGATCATGAAGGTATTCTGCATCAAAGATGGTATCAAGGGCAGAATATTATTGAGTGGACATATTAGAGCCTATGGAGTAAGAGAAACCTGAACTCAAGTCCCAGTTCTGTGACTTACCAGTTGTGTGGTCTTAAGCATATTACTTAGCAACTTAAGTGTATTATTTAGCTTCAGTATCATCACCTGAACTGTTTAAGGGGTTGAAATGAAGTATGGATAGTGACTACCATATAACAGGCATTTTATAAGTAGAAATAAGTTACTTTCGCTGCTTTATTGGTGTGTTGTGGAAAGTTTCAAAGTCTCTTTATTGATGTTGAGGTTGGAAGAGGCTTTGGAAATCACCTACTCCAAATTTTCTGTTTGCATAGGGTAGGAGAGGCCCAGAAACCTATACAACTATTCTGGAATCGCATCCCAGGGCAGTGTCTGGGGCCCAAACTAAAATTCAGGCCTTCAGACCAGCAATTCCATGATTGTTCTATTCAACTTGGACATATGAAGTGCCTAGCACAGTTCCAGAGATAGTTTATACTTAAAAGTATTAGTTTATATACTTTAAAAATATATAAACTAATGAATGAACAGACATGCCATCCTGGTCTATGTATGTTAAATACACAGAACTTTCTATCCTAATGCATTATCAGGATCACCTCCATTTCCTAACCAAACGAGACAACAGTTTTCTCTATACATCTCACGTTTTGGTCTGTGTCAATGTGCTTTCTCGCAATGAGAGTCCAGCCTGTTGCAGGCCAGTGGAAGTTTTCTTCAGGAAATGAAGTAGGTTATTCTCTTTAGTCTGAAGGCTCCTGTAATTCTGTGTTGCTTGGAAATACAGGAGATGATCTACAGTGTGGGGTGACCATTTAGTTGAGGGTGAGCAGAAACCCAAATCTGGAGATAGTAAAGCCAGTCAATAATAGGGTCAAAGATGTAACCTAGAAACCAAGTCCAAATGGGTGTTAGCTTAAGATAAGGGTAACTCACAAGGTAAGAGACAGTGGCAGGGGGAAATGGGCATTTTCTATTTTCTCTAAGCATGGGAGGGAGAGATAGGGCATCCTAATAACCAACAGTCCATGCAAATATCTAGAAGACAGATGTTGCTCTTGTAGTTTTCCACTACAACAGCCTATAGAAGAAAAGCAGCAAACAATTTATGGCAATTCAGTATGAATGACAGTTGGCACTGTTAGGTCCCAGGAGTTTGTCGAGTTACAGAGATGAAAGCCTGGGAGTCTTCAAGGCCTAGTGCTTACCCTACTTTCCTTTGGGTTTGAGGGCCATCAATATTGGTCAATAATATCCAATTTTTTATGTATTTAACAGAAGGTTACTCAAAGTTAGATGGAAGCATAGGAAGAGAATAATTATTTCTGCTAAGAGACATTAAAAAGGCATTATCAATGACCTTGAGAAGGTGAGTAGGAATTTGTCAAATGACCACAAGCAAAGGCAAACTCATGGACATACAAATAGGTCCCTGGAGAAGAATATAGATTCTAGAATCAGACACATCAAGCATGAGAATTTGGGTTATTTTAGAGGTGACATTACAAGTTACTTGGGAAATAATGTTGGGCAGTAGGCTTTCAATGTGAAAAAAATTAAATGCTGCCTGAAATCATACACAAAGATGGAGTTAATTCCATATGAAGTTTGAAGTAGATATGGACCTAAATGTGAAACTCAAACTTCAAAATTAAGAAGAAATTAATAGAAAATGACTTTATGATCTCAGGCTAGGAAAGTACTTTTCAGTCAAGATAAATAAAGAAAAATCATAAAGGAAAAAATATAACCATGGACATAATAAAATCAAAATATTTTATAAAACAAAGTTAGAATTAGCAAACTGGAAGGTGTTTGCAACATGTAACAGGACAATGGGTTTGTTTTGCAGACTATATAAGGAACTCACATAATTTCATAAGAAAAGAGTAATTCAATGAAGAAAGTAGAAGTAGACAGAATTATGAATAATTTTACCACTTGATACAATCTATAAAATAGCTAGAAAATATTTGAAAAGATAATCTCTTAAGTGATCAAGAAAATAAGGTGCAAAGCACAATTAAACAACATTTCACGTACATCATTATGGTCAAAACACATCTGACAACACCAAATGCTGTTGGAATACGGAGGAAAGAGGAACCCTCCTGAGTTTACTTAGGGAAGCCGGTTGGAGTTATCCGTAAACTTGGGAGCAAGCATCTCCTACAACCCCGGAATTCCGTTTTATCCACACTCTCTGGGGAAAACAATTACAAAACTTCGACATTTTGAATGTTAGGATGCATGTCGTTACAATTTCTCTGTGCTTGTCTAGTTTCTTGATACATATGTTTTAAAAGGCACAGAGGCATAAGAGGAACTGGCTTATTTATAAATCTGGTATATTTTCTGGTGGTTTAAAAATTGTTTTTGCCTTTTAAGTTATCAGTTTAAAATTTTTTTCTCTCCTTTCCCCACCCCCCGCTCTTCATGTCATCAGTACAGATTCTTTATTATGGGGAAGGACTGTATTAGTGAAGGATCTGAGAAAGTGAAACAAAAAGGAAAAGAAAAGAATGTAAAAGGCCATCAGAAATCCTTACAAGTTTGCTGATGGCCAGCACTCGCCGCATTGGAGAACACAGAGTTACAATTGGACTAGACTGGCTCACCACTTATCTACCTGAGCCAATCAAGGTTCTCAACTTCTCCCAGTGTTCAGAAGCTGAATGGCATGAATACTAATAAAAACCTATTGACTGGTTCTGTTCCTTTCACAGAAAATATAGAAAAGAAAATGAACTTCGTCAGAAAAAGTGGTCCCACATTCCTCCTGAAAACATCTACCCTCTGGAGACCAATGAGACAAACCAAGTTAGCCTGAAGGTAAAGCGCACCTCACTTATGAAGAATTCTATCCAGGGCTGGTGCAGCTGGCCAGGTATTTGACAAGACATTGGTAGCACAGCAGAAAATGTGCCAATCAGGGATCGTTTGTTTCAGAATCCAGGATTTAGATATTATTTCATTCGGTTTCAAATGTCCCTAAGAGGTCAATTTTAACCAATATTATAATAGATCACAGGTTTTATGAATATTAAGTTGAAAGATGCAATAGTTCTCAATCATTCTTTGGCTTTTATACCAGAAGCCTGGGAGACCAAGGGCTGTGTCTGGCCTGCAGGTCTGTGTGGGTAGGGGAAAAGGGGGGTGGATGGGACATCTGAATATTTATCATCTTTTAAAATTAATTGCCAACTGTAAAAACCTTGGAATGGCATAGAAAAATTCATAGTACCTGCTTCTTCTGACAATTCAGTTGATCCAGCAAGTCTAGGCTATACCCAGAGCTGGTGGGGCTGCCCCTCAGACACCTAGCCCAGGGTCCTCCCTTGCATTGCTCCTTGGGCTTTTAGCCATAAGTATGGAACTCAAATGCACATCATGTTTCCCTAAGAGCAGCTGTCTGTAGCTACAGGCAGTGATTCCCAATAGGAGGGAACAGGCAGAAGAAGGAAGCAAGAAAATCCCTGGCTGGCCCTGGCTGGTGTAGCTCAGTGGATTGAGCGTGGGCCTGCGAACCAGAGGATCGCGGTTCGATTCCCAGTCAGGGCACATGCCTGGGTTGCAGGCCAGTTCCCAGCAGGGGCCATTTCCCAGCAGGGGATGCACGAGAAGCAACCATACATTGATGTTCCTCTTCCTCTCTCCTTCCCTTCTCCTCTAAAAATAAATAATAAATAAATATTTAAAAAAGAAAATCCCTGGCTGGCTGAAGTAGACCACAAGGAAAAAGCGAGGGATAGTGGAACTCTTAAAAGGAAGGGAGGAAAACCCAGAGTTAAGCGTGAAAGTGGTAGATACCTGGAAAGAAGATACTGTGGAGAGGAGCGGTGAGTTGTGAGAGAGAAACACAAGTCAATTATAACAGTGTCCCTGGGAGCCTGCCCCGCATACTATGAGCGCACAACAGATGCAGCCTACCTGGGAGAGCCTCTCAGCCTTTGACTGGAAGTGGATGGGACAAGATACGGGGCTTCTGGAGTAATTGGCTTTTTCTTGTGCCAGATCGATGATGACAAGAGACGAGATACAATTCAGAGACTACGACAGTGCAAATATGACAAAAAGGTGACTGGTCTCCTGTTTCACGAGAAACTCTCAGTTAGGGGTGTGGTCTGGGCCTTCCGGCTCAACCCTGCCCCACTTCCGATGGTGGCAGTGCCAAGATGGGGTGGGTGCCCGGGTTGCTCCCTGGGGCCGGTCTTGGAGCCTTTCACAGGGATGGGAGGGGCTGTGCTGCAAGGGTTACAAACCCACAATCCTGGGGAAAGTAAAGAATACATAGAACTTTTGAGATGAGTGGAGTGTAGGAAGCAAAAGGGAAAAGAAAAGAGACACAGAGCAGTCCAGGCAACCCTAGTATTATATTTTGGCTCGTGCAGTGGGAATATGGCAATTCCATACGGGGTGGTTGTTACTTCCCTTCCCTCCCCTTCCCTTCCTCCTTCCAACCTTAATTTCTTCCTTTTCGTTTAGCCATTCTTCAAGAAACACTCAAATTTGAGCCTCTCCTATCCTAGGTACTAGGCACCAGGGATATAAACCTCAACAAAATACCAGATACTGCTCTCAAGACCTTACAGTATAGTGGGAAGATAGTCACACAAACAAAATATTACAACATGCATATGAATAGTCATGTTACATTACCTTCTTAATTCAATTGATCTTTGCAGAGGGTGATTCTAAAGGATTTGAAGCAGAATGATGGCAACTTCACTGAGAAACAGAAGATAGAATTGAACAAGGTACATGTCCCTTCTTTGAAACCCTTAAGTGAGAAAAAGCTCCACTGCATTTTTCCTAAGCACTGAGGTCCCTGGTGGAACCAAGACCTTATTGGGGATACTGAGAAGAAAGCCCTCAGGCCGAGAAATGGGAGACTATACTTCTTCCTGCTGAAAATTCCACTAACAGATGCTGAAGAGTGATGTTCAATGGGATAAACATGTTGGAAATCTCTTAGCATGTCCTACAAAATGGTTCTGATATTATTTGAGAGTAGTGAGAAAGAGAGACCATTCAGTAAGATGCAGTGCAAAACGTAACGTGAAATGTGCTGACATCCCAGTGATGAAGAGCAAGTCATCTTCCCAGAGACCTGAAACATGTTTTATTAGCAGAGTAATATTTTCTCTGGTGCTCTTTTCTGGCTGACTTGCTGTGTAAATAAACATTGTTATCTTAGTTGCTTCAGATTGACTATTACAACCTGACCAAATTCTACGGGACGGTGAAGCTTGATAGCATGATCTTCGGGGTGATCGAATACTGCGAGAGAGGATCCCTCCGGGTAAGGACCTGTAGTCATTTCCAATTTCCTAACTGGTCAACCATATGGACAAAAAAATCTAGTAGAAGTTTTAGATGTTCGCTCAGTGAAATAACATCAGAGAGCCAGCAAGAAAGGTTGGTGGGTCAATGTGTTACCAAACGAGATCACTCACAGTGTGTCAATAAGTCTTATTATATCTTTACTAAAAAAAAAAATAATAAAATACAATAAATATTCAGGAGTGTAGATGTGAGGAAACAGAATAGATGTGGGAAATTAAGCAATTACTTCTAAATTTATCTTATTTTACTTCAATATTTACTTGATTTGTATTAAAAGAAAATTGGATGGTCATTATGACAGCACCAAATAAGCATTAGGAAACTTGTTCATAAGTTCTGGTTTTGTAACTGTATGAATTCCTACCATCCTCTCCCATGTAAGGGATTGAGGATGGGCAAGGTGTTGTCAGATGGGGTCAGGTGTACGGACATCGCAAGTTCAAAGCAGAAAGAGAAAGTCAGACAGAACTAAGCCAGTTTCTTGAAAAGAACCAAGCACCAAGTAGGAATATAAAATCATTAAATAGTTCAGAAGGGCAGGTATTTACAAGAAACAGTCATTTACAAAAAAACAAAGTCAGGTGTGAGGCAGAAATGGGACTAAATGGGAAAAGGGTAACAGAGGAAGGAATTAAGGAGAGTTGCTTCAAGGAGCATTGAAATATTTGAACCTCACCTTCAGCAGTTCATGGGCATCTGTTTCGACGGCTTTCCACCTTTTAACTATGTTTGGGTAGGTGACCATATCAGGATACTTTGAGAGTAAATGGGGCACTATAATAATTGTTGGAATAGCAGGCGTAAATTGCAAGGCCTCCAACAAACCAGCATGTGTGGTCACCCTGCCTTTTGGACTATTTTTAGACCTGCTATAACCTCAATATTCTCCCTCCCTAACAAAGCTAGAACCTTAAGATTGGGGGCAGTGGCAGCCCCAAAAAGGTCTAAATACTCGTAATTCAATAATGTTTTAAAATAATTTTAAAAATTTAAATTAATCCCTTAGAAAATTTTAATAAACTTCAATTAAAAAAAGAAGTTTTTGAGGGCAAAGAAGCTTAACAGACACTTCTCCAAGGAGGACATACAGAGGGCCCTGACACGTATGAAAAGATGCTCAGCATCACTCACCATCAGAGAGATGCAAATTAAAACCACAATGAGATATAATCTCACACCAGTCAGAATGGCCACCATTAATAAATCAACAAACAATGCTGGCAAGGATGTGGAGAAATATTTATTCCAAGCCAGACACTGAATGAGATGTTGCAGAGACATCAGTGAAGAAAAATTAGCATAGAGTTTACGTTTTCATGATGGGAAGAGATAATAAACATAAACAAAATATATCAGGTGTTAAGGGAAAAAATTATGTTAGAGTCTATCTACTCATAACTTAGCTCCCTTAACTTGTCCTGGTGCTTATAGCCCAGCCATCCTTACCTGAAATAAATTATGACTTTGGACCCTTCACTGGAAATTACTAGTATGGTACGTAAGTTAAAACTAATGATCAAATTGGGCTTTTTTCCCAAAGAAGAAACTATTGTTAGGCTACTACAGTTTTACTATGAAGAATATTTATTAGCTGAGAACCATTATCTTGTTACAATTGTCACCATGTTAAAATAGTGAGTTCAAAATTCTAGGTCATACAATTCACACAAAATCCAGGATTCTATCTTATTGATAGAGGACTTAGTAAACTTAAAAACACTTAGAGCTATAAAGCCAATGCATGCAATTGATCATCCGCGAGTGAAAACATAAGCCCTAGTAAATGAATTTTCTGACAGCAATTCCATGTTTAAAAACACTAGTGTAATTCGATGAGGCAGGACCTGCAGCCCAAATGACTTGTGATTCGGGCTCAGCAGCCCACCCACCCCAGACAGGCATCTGCTCATCTGCTCCTCCCTGCACCCTGTCAGGTGGGAGAACCAGGGTTTGGGATGCTATGGGTATCTCTTGCTCATGTCCTTTTCATGAAAGCCACCTCATGTTTCTTAAGTGGGAAAGAAAAGAAATACAGGGCGGGGCAAAGTAGGTTTAACAGGTGTTCATATGGAAAATAATACAACAGCTTAAAAAGAAGAAGATCTTAACCTCTGCAACAGCATGGATGGACCTGGAGAGCATTATGATAAGTTTACAAAAGCCAGGCAGAGAATATGATTGCACTCATCTGTGGCATCTAATGAACAAAATTAAGTAACAAGCAAAATAGAGACAGACTCATAGATAGCAGGCATACAGCTGTGGGGGGCGGGGGGGTGGGGATTGACCAAAAAGAGGAAAATAATACAATAATGAATAAACAAAGATAAAGAATAAACTGTGTTTCGTGTACTCACAACTGTAACCTGCCTTGCACCGCCCCGTACATGTTCAGGAAAGACAAGGCACCAAAGTTCCAATTTGCTCCTGAGCCCAAAACCTCGTGGTTAGAAGATCATATTTGCCTGTAATGGTCTCTCCACAACATCCCTCCTTATGACGACTCGTCTCCTTCCTTTTCTTTTTCTCCGGTTCAGGAAGTTTTAAACGACACAATTTCCTACCCTGACGGTACATTCATGGACTGGGAGTTTAAGATCTCTGTGCTGTATGACATCGCGAAGGTAAGAGACGTACAGACAGAAAAGACATCTAGAAAATTAAATATAGGGGAGCAGATCTAGTAAGCTATTCAGCTTCTCTGCATCGGTTTATTCATCTGTAAGTCGACAACAAAAATAGTACTTATGTTGTAGGGTCATTGTAAGTATTTATGAAATAATTCATATACTTTGCATAAATAAGGCCTAGTGCAAGTAAATGTACATGCATATTGGTTCTTATTATTCTTCTTATTATAGTCTTTCTACTCTGGGTTTGAGGCCTACATTTTCATAGAGTTGCTAGAAATCAAAACCATATAAAGCTGCAGGGAAAACAAGTGAATCTTCAATTTTATAAGAGAAAATATTAAGGGCAGGCAAGCATTTGCATGAGGCAGTAATAAATTCAGACACGTATATTCCCAGACATGGGAATACCAGTAACCAGGGCCTCATTCAAGAATGAAGAAAAGTCAGTCCCACGAGTCAGCTATTTGACACAGTCTTAAATCACCTGAGAGTCCCATTGGATCAGAATCAGTTTGGAAAATGTTACATGATATCCCATTTGCCACATCACACCTGTGTTCCAGGCTGAAAACCAGTTTCTGCAATGACACCTCTGGCCACCAGAGGGAAGCACACCAGCAAAAAACAAGCTTCTCCTTTGGAAATAGAATAAAATCCATGAAATTTTAGAACTAGCCTAGCCTTGCGCTTCCCTTGGGAATAGCAAGACCTTATTATACATATTTTCAAGCTGAGGTAGTAGAGGACCAGACATACTCAAATTCACAGACCAAGTAAGTGGTAGGTAAAAACACTATAGGAAAATAGGATCAACCCTTTGTTTTATGTTATATACAACTACTTAATAGGAATCTTTAGATGATTGGTTTTTACTGTGTCACCCAAATAGATTTTAAAACTCACCCTGGCTGGTATCGCTCAGTGGATTGAGCTCCAATCTGTGAACCGAAGGGTTGCTGGTTCAATTCCCAGTCCTGGGTTGCAGGCCAGGTCCCCAGTAGAGGGCACATAAGAGGCAACCACACACTGATGTTTCTCTCCCTCTCTTTCTCCCTCCCTTCCTCCTGTCTAAAAATAAATAAATAAAACCTTAAAAAAAAAAAAAACTAGATGTGGTGCTCAGGCATATGTTAGGACCTTAATATTTTAAAAGTAAAATTAATGGAACTAAGTTTTAAATCTGATAGCATCATTCTATATATATGCAGGCTGAAATGATTTCAAAATGTCATTTTTTTAAATAATCAAGCAAATGCACAGTGTCTTATCTCTTTGCTTTCTTGTCCTGTGAAAAATTGCAGGGCATGTCATACCTGCATTCCAGTAAAACGGAAGTCCATGGGCGCCTGAAATCTACCAACTGCGTGGTGGACAGTAGAATGGTGGTGAAGATCACTGGCTTTGGCTGCAATTCCATTTTACCTGCAAAAAAAGGTTTGTAGTGAAATTTTAACCAGTTTCCCACTGTTCTTTTTTTTTTTTTTTTAATTTTCTTACAAGCCTACATCATTTGCCCAGGAAACAGTGATACTGATCAGAAAATGAACACTTGGAGCCCCAGGGGGCAACAGCTGGCTGCTGTCCCACACTTCACCCCGTCACTGTTCAACAGGCGCTCCTTGAATTGGACAGATCTCCTCCGTGGATTCCCTTCATCCGTGTCCCTTGATATCAGTGAGAAATCATGAAGAACTTACTAGCTGATGGAGACAGAACTGGGTGAAAAAATAGAAAATGTTAAGACTAGTAAGAGACCTTAGAAGTCATGGCCTAACCTGATCTCTTTAGCAAAGACAGAGAGGAAAGGTTCAGAGAGGCCGAGAGATTTGCCCAAGTAGATGGAGCACAAAACAGAAGACCGGTTTCCAAGTTCTAGATGTCATTTCTTTATCTGTCACAGTGATAAGAAAAAAATGTTATCAGTGAAACACATTGTTATATTGTTTAAGATTGTGATAAGTTTCAAAAAAGTAACAAAGAAAGATGACTTGTAAAGTACAAAGAGCTTTTGTGTTGAATATTTAACCCTGAGTCTATAGCTCAGGGTTATAGACTCAGAAATCTAATCGTATGAATTCATATGATTGAAAATAGATCCAAATAGTACATTCTATTCTGATTTTATCCTGCAATCCTTTAGCTTTTTCTTAATAGAAGAAAATCATAATTCTGCCCCTACTTCTTCAGTCACATCAAGCATCCTAAGGCATTGGACTCCACCCAGCAAGGGCTGGTTGAAGACCTACTATGTGCCAAGCATGGTTCATCATGTAATAGAATAAATTTCCTTCACTAGATGACTCACCATGACAGAAAATCAGATGAATTGCAGGTCTTGAACATCACTAAACATCACTCTATTACATCTACTTACCTGTACTGTTGTTCACCGGAATTTTAGCAGAAGTAGATGTACCTACCTTTCCTATAACCCCAAACCATTAGGACCAATTGCACGTGAATCACAAATCACATAAAGTCACAAGACATAAATTCAAAAAGGCAATGAACATTTGGACGGAACACCATGTGAGGTAAATATGCTTCATCATAAGCCTGTCACTGTACTCAATAACATGAATCTATAGATTTTTTTCACTGAAGCTGCTAAAGATACAAATCTCAAAAGGTTTACAAGGAGCTAGGTGATCCTGGCAATGGTAAAGAAAAAGTGTGTGCCTTGGTATTCCTAAATGAGGCATACGATAGGGGTCCCAAACCCAAGCGTCCGCAGGAGCCGAACAGAACGCAGGAGCACTTCACTCGTGCGGAGTGGACTAGATGGAAAGCGCTAGGGAGTAGCAGGCACAGCAGTAAACTGAGGGCGAACCGCATGCGCTACGTCTGAGAGAATACTGAGAGATGCAGAGAAAACACATCCGTGGGCAATGGCCCACGCAGAGGCCGCCAGCACGTCACAGCTGGAAAATAGCAGTGACAGTCTCCTTGTTTCAATGTGCTGTCTTGGTTGTTCTTAGGAAATATGTATATTTTATACTATAAAAACATATAAATATGCTTCATATTACATATAAATATTTTTAATACTTACAAAGGTTTCCTAGGATTATGCCATATGTCCCATAAGCTGTTAAGTCCTTCAGCCTCTCATATTCTCGTTCATCCCTCCCACACATCTCTGTGAGCACTTCCTACACTCCAGGCGCTATTCTAGGGAGACCTTGAGGGTCTCAGGACTGTGACCTTAGCAGTGTCAAGGACGACATTGCCATAGGACCTCACCCAAATCCTGGCATTACTTAGTCCGCTTAAAAGGTAAGTGTGTCTTCTACCCTTAACACCATTATTTTAGCATACACGCCTCAAAAGTTTGGGGCCATACAAACTCAAGGCCATTCATAGTCAGGGCGCACGGTGTAGGGACTTAAAGAACAAAAGCGGATTTGTAACTGAACAAGAACAGAGGCTCGCCTGCCTGCAGCCACGAAAGCCAAACTGGGGCACGTGCTGGTGCAAAAGGAAAGACGTTTGCTCGGGTGCCCGCATCCGGAGAGAGCGGTGGACTCCCATCTCAAGGACCAGCTCCTCTTTCTGCCATGGGAAAAGTCCAGCCACGGCCTCAGCGAAAACAAGACAAAAGCCCGTGTCCAGGATTCTTGCTCCATTTTAAAGTACGGTCCGTTGGAGCCCACAGGCAGCCGCTAGGTGGCCATAGTCCCCATCCAGGGAGCTTAGCTTGTTCCCGGCTGCCCAAACCCCTCCCGGAGCCTGTGTGGGGACTGCACAGCCATGGGCCCCGCAGCTGCCAGTGCCACACGGTCACGTGCTCCTGGGAGACAGAGCACGCCAACGCACCAGCAAGAGCATCACCAGGCGGGCGAGAGAGAGAGAGAAAGAGAGGCTCTCAACTCGAGGCCACGTGGCTGCTAAGACTAGATCAGGCAAGTGCGCCATGTGAGCGCAAGTCCCAAGCCAGAGGGAGCTTCTTTGCTCCCTGGGATTATATGAGCTTGGGTGTGGGACAGACCAGGTGCTTTCTCAGGACGACCAATTAACTTCCCACACTTTTGCACACTTTGGATGGGCCCACCTTGCAACCCATCCCTTCTTTTCCCACGCTAGACTGACGGGCCTCTTTGGTCACCACCTCCCCTGCACTATTTTGACTTCTGTGGTGTATGCGCCTGCTTTCTCCTCCTCCTACCCCCAATCCGCTAAAGTGGGGATAGTTTTTCTCTATCCAATTATCTTGCTAGCTTTTCACACCCTCAGTGTCAGAAGCTCCCCCCTGCTGCCATCCTGGCCAATAGGGGAGACTCCCAGGCCTCCAGACAGACTGTCCACCAGGAACAGTTGGAGTCTATGGGTGGCCCACCCCCTCACCTTTGCGATCTTTATGCTGAATGCCCAGATCTGTGGACAGCCCCGGAGCACCTCCGCCGGGCCAGCGTCTCTCAGAAAGGAGATGTGTACAGCTACGCGATCATCGCACAGGAGATCATCCTGCGGAAAGAAACCTTCTACACACTGAGCTGCCGGGACCAGAATGGTGAGAGTCTGCCCCCTTCGTCTACCCCCTCCGGGAGCCAGCCAACCTGCACTGTAGGCCCACAGAGACCCGAGTCTGTGTGGCCACTCCCACCTCCCTCAGCTGCAGAAGCAATGGCGTATCTGCACTGCCCAGAGGCTGTGGAAGCGTTGGGTGATGGCACGAATGTTCAAGGGAGTGAAGAGCGTCATACACCAGTGCCAGGAGTCGAGTGTTAGTTGAAGAGTCGCCCCCTAAAATGTCCCTGTTTCCTCCTGATTGCAAATAGTCATGTGTCCATTTAACGCCTGAACTAGATCACTCAAGTGGATCAACCGTATATTTTAGTTCTAACTAAGATCTATAGTTTTTGTCACGTGTCCTCTGACAAGGGGTAGGGGGAATGTTTCATTCAGTCCTCATCTACTGAGCACTTGTGCCAGCTCTAAGTGCCTGGGGGAGGGGTGACTAAGGGTTGCCTGTGTGGCAGGCTATGGTCTGGGCAGAGGAAGCCCACTGAAGGCAGTGGTACCCAGATTGGGTTTCATAGGGTTAGTAGCCTTAACTTAAGGTGGCCTCCTGGGTAATAGTGGGTATGAGACCCGTTAACCTGGTGGCTCATCTACTTATTCAGCGTCCATCTGTCCACTGAGCGCTGGCCTAGGCTCTGCCACAGGCTCACCGGGCACCCATCCACAGTCGGTGAACCAATTCAGAATCTGACCGCTGCCAAAATTTCTTCATGCTATATTCTTTCTTGTAATTTGAATTCTTCTTGTCCCATCAGAAAAGATTTTTAGAGTGGAGAATTTCACTGGCGTGAAGCCCTTCCGCCCAGATCTGTTCCTGGAAACAGTTGAGGAAAAAGAGCTGGAGGTGAGTTTCTTTGGGCCTCCATAAGAAATTACCATGAACTTCATAGATTAAAACAAGACCGTTATACTCTGGACAGCAGAAGTCTGAAATAAATTATGGACAAGATCATGCTCCCTCTACAGCCGGGGTCCCCAACGCCCCCACCCTCATCCCTCCACAGGGCAGGGGGCCTACTGGGCAGGGCCTGTTAGGAACCTGTGCACCGCAGGAGGTGAGTGGCTGCCCAGGAGGCAGAGCTTACTGCCTAAGCTCTGCTTCCTGTTCCCTGCACCCCCTGGAGAAATTGTCCTTCACAAAAAACAGTCCTTGATGCCAAAAAGTTGGGGACTGCTGCTGAAGGCTCCAGGAGGGAATCCATTCCTTGCTCCTTCCAGAAGCATCTGCTGGCTGACAATCCTTGGTCTGTGGCCCAAATATTCCAATCTCTGACTCGGTGGCAAGTCACATTCTTCTCTCCTCTCGTCTAACTTCCCTCTCCTCACTCCTATGTAAGGACACACGTGACTACATTGAGGCCCACCGAGAGAATCCAGAATCTCGAGATTCAATTTAATCACACCTGCAAAGGCCCTTTTCCCAAATAAGGTAACATGCACAGGTTCCCAGGGATAGGGCACAGACGAAAAGCTTTGGGAGCTCTTGTCAGACTGCACCCTGCCCTCCCTCATCCCCCTCCACCTTCCCCGGCTCAGGAAGCAGCCGGTTCCTTAGGCGAGTCACCTTCTCAACGTCTAGGAGGCAACAAAGCCAGATGTCTATGTGATGCACTGATTGGGCCTGTAAACACGGCCTGGTGGTTGAAAAATAAACATGACACCATCTGGGAAAATAGGGAATTGTACTTTGACTCTTCATTGTTGTCTGAAAGAAACTGAGCTCTTCTCTCTTCGCTTGTTAAATTTTTTATAATCCCTCACAAAGGCCTTTACAGCCCGTGAGAAAAGATTCTACATTTTTTTTATCTAAGGTTTTATAATCCCCAAAGAGAGTAAATAAAGTATTTTTATGGTCTTAACAACAACAATAAAAAACCCATTGTTTCTTGCGGGATAAGGATAACACTTTCCTTCAAGTTTATAAACACCCTTCCAGTGAGGTTCATGGCCAACCTGGCCAGGTGTGAATGGGCCACTTTTAACTCTCTCTCCTCTGTCAGCATTAAAGGTCGGCTGTGGCCCCATGGTTCTATGACAGAACTGCTCGTCTCCTTGTCTTATTCCGCCCCACAACTCTCTGCCTTTCCGGATCCTGGGATTCCTCCCCACGTGGCAGTCTGTCCTTGCTGAACACTCCCTTCTGGTCGGAGTGTATCCATGTGTTGCCCAAACCCTCTGTCACCAAAGTATTCTCCTCCTCAGTTCACTCGTGTAGCTGGATGGTTCTGGAATTGGGAGCCAGAAATAAGATTTCATCTCTATCAGCCGGCTCCAACAGAATGTGGGCCTGAGAGCAGATGGCTTGCCGATGCCCCCCCGAGCACCCACTATTCACTCAGCGGTGCTGTATGAGACCGTTTGTGGGTGGCTTCTGCCCAGGCCTCTCTAAGACTGTCAGTAGGTCACGTACCAGGGCAGGGGCATCATCTGGTGGTGAATGCAGGCGACCAGAGACTATAACACACGTCCAGTCCTGCTCGGGGCCTCACTGAGTCACCCAGCAGGAGCACTGCATCTAATACCATTTGTGGTCCTCTTTTTGGCCGGCATGAAGAACAAGCTTTATGTAACACAAATGGTTTCTCCATGCTTTTTGATCCAACAAAAGCTACAGACAAGTGGTAGTAAATGGGATAATGTTTCCATGCGCTTCCTCAGGTATCCCTCTTCCTCCAAAGCTCCCCTTCCTCACTTCTCTCATATGTACGTAACCATATGTATTATGATTCCTAATAATTATAATTATATTATATGTAATTATATTATTGTAATAGCCATAATTATATTATAATGTGATGTAGAATTATCATATGCACTATTATTTCAACATGTAATAATAATTATTATATATATTGTTGAACTTTGCCCAAGCAATATTTCGGATGTACTTACACTAAGGAAAGTATTGACTGTTTATCTGAAATTTGAGTTTAACTGGGTGTCCTGTATTTTTATTTGCTAAATCTGAGAGCCCTGAGGCTACTTCACCAACCAATTAAATCAGAATCTCCTAGGGTGGGGCCTGGGCAAGAAAAAAATGTGTAAACTCTCTCCAGACAACTCCACCATTAGTCGTGGCTACAAAACATGGCTGAAGAGCCTCAGTCTCATTGACAGTCGCTGTCTCGCACTCACTGGACCCCGGCTATTTCTCGTGCTCCCCAACATACACCCTGCAAATGCCTGTGAAGCATTTTGTCTCTCCCATCAATTCGGTCTTGTCCAAATCGATATTACCTTGTTGATGAACGCAGGGCCCACAGGAAGGGCTTCAGCGAGGCGGTGCGGGTGGCGATGTCCGAGTCACACTGCAGACAACCAGGCCAGCTCACGCTGTCAGCGTAGAGATGTTTTTAAAATACTCCCTGACTCAGTTTCTCCCATCAAGGAAAAGACCAGGGTGTGACGCCACCCCCTGAGCTAATCCACCCCTCCTCTCTTTCAGGTATATCTACTTGTAAAAAACTGCTGGGAGGAAGATCCAGAAAAGAGACCAGATTTCAAGAAAATTGAAAGTACATTGGCCAAGATATTTGGGTACTGCTGACATTTTTACTTTTTTTCACCAATTTCAGATTTTTCCTACAAAAGTAGACATTGGGTGACACTTAAAAATGAAAGTGCCTGTTCTAATAAAAAAAATCCCGTCACACCAATAAATTCCATTTAAAAAAGTAAAAAAGAAAGAAGAAAAGAAAGAAAAGCCCCAGACTGCAATGCCTCTCTCAAAAAAATTAAAATGTTGTGCAGACTAACCAGACCATTTACTCAGGGAAATAATCACTTGAAAAGTTAAATACTGAAGAGCAAACCTTGCCTACTTAAAACCTATTTTCTGACTAATCGTAAATATTTCTGTTAAAAGTATAGTTCCCTGAGCCTTCTGCAGGTAATTCGAAGTTAGAAGTCTACTGTGGGTCCTGGGTGTCTGTAAAGTCTCTGGATAATTCTTAAGATCTGCAAGTTTCTTAAAATTTTTACAGTCTTAGGAATCAGCAACTTAGCTTTTAGGTACTTAAGACTTGAGCCATGAAGCAGGTTACAATTCAAGATTTAAAAAAAAAAGGCATGCACAATTATCCAGGAAGAGTGAATTCTAGATTTCTCGGCTTTCTGTTAGAGACAATACAGAGTGAGAAAAATAACACTGGACAGAGAGAGAAGACTCTGTTCTACTCCGGGTTCTAAGAATAGTCGTGGGGCGTGGAGCAACAGGCTTCTCCTAATTAGGTGGCAATTTTCTTGTTAGTAAGGTTGGACTGAGCAAGGTCATTTCTACAGGGCCTCCCAGCACTAACTTTCTATAGTTCTCACTAAGTTATTCAGGTAGTTAACGAGGTTAAAACCCTTGGGGCTGGAGATGAGGTGGAGTGAAGTTAATGAAAGTGTGGCCATTGATTTGGTGGATTCTAAACTGTCATTTGGGGGAAAGGAGCAGGAGATAACAAGTGATTTAATTCTTGCCCACTGTTCATTCCTTCACAAAGCTGTTAGTGAGAGAAGACGAGATTGTACATGTGACAGATGAAATGTGAACTCTTGAACATAAACTGGGCCCCGGGTAGTCTGCCCTAGAGACCCTGGTGTAATTGACCTGGGGAGCAGGCTGGCATCGTGGGTTTTAATAGCTCCTTAGGTGATTAAAATATGCAGCCAAGGTTGAGGAAACTTTTAATTGAATCAACTCATCATGAAGATATCCATCTTCGTCCCTTACACCTGCTCCCTCACCCTTTCTACCAACTAGACTCTATCTACTTTGTGTTTCTACTAAGAATCCTCTGGGGAACTTGTTTAAAAATCCCATTTCTTAATCCCCAAACTATCCGTTTCCAGTCAAATGGGTTTGCAACAGGACTCAGAAATGTATTGAATTTTTAACAAACCCCCCTCCCCACCCCAGGGGGTTATGATGCAGGCCCTCGTGGAAGTGGTAACTTGTAATTGTCATTGTTGTGATAATGAAATGGTATGGTTTGTTCAGACCCTTTGCTTGTGCCATATATATTACAAACATCATTTCTTTTGTTAAATTTTATTTATTTTATTTTTAGAGAGGGGAGGGGAGGGAGAAAGAGAGGAGGAGAAACATCAGTGATTGATTGCCTCTCCAGCACCCCCTACTGGGAACCTGGCCCAAAACCCAGGCATGCGCCCTGACTGGGAATCAAACCAGTAACCCTTTGTTTCACAGGCCTGTGCTCAGTCCACTGAGCCACACCATCCAGGGCTCAAACATTATTTCTGATCCCCATAACAACTCTGCAGGAACTCTGTGTGCCTCTGACCCAGCTCCGCAGTGAATCTTGTCACGTTCACCAGTGTCACAGAAAGCTGGCTTCTCAGCTAAGCCTCTTGGTCTAACAAAATAATCCAGAGTTAGGTTTTTTTGCTGTAGGACCCTGACTCTACATTCTGAGGAGATGATGTTAGGCTCAACTTTCCTTTTTTTGGTTGTTTCTCATATACTTCCATTTAGCACCTCTAGAGCATCTTTTTGAAGGTTTTTCCTTTATTGCAAATTATTTATTATTAAAATTTTGGAAAATGAATAAGCAAACAAGAAAGTATAAACACTACCTATTTGTAACTAGATGACCACCAGTTTTCAAAAATTAAAAATGAGGTTATAATTTTTGCTGTTTTATGAACTGACTTTCACTGAGCAATATAGAGGTAACATTTTTCTGTGTCCAACGATTCTAATTTATATTTAATGACACATGAATACTCTGTTGCACAGGTGGCAAACACAAGGCCGGCGGGCAGCGTCTGGCCCTCCCCCTTGTTTTATCCAAGTTGGCACCTTGTTTCTACCCACAGCAGTGCTGAGCTCTCCCGTAACTGTTAAATAGTTACATTTACACAGTCCTAAGATTACATGCGGCCCTTTGATGGCAACTGCGTGCGATGCTGACGTGCCACCCCTCCCACCCCCCAGTGAATATGAGTTTGACACCGCTGCTCTCTTGTATCACAATATTTTAACAACTTGTGTATTACCCACTTAGGTTGTTTTCAAACGTCTGCCAGTGTAGAGAATGCTGTAGCATTCCATGTAGTTAACTTTCAGCCTCTTCATGATTGTTTCCTTAGGATAATTCTCAAAAGCAGAGCTGACAGGCTGATTGGTTCCTGTATTCTTAAAGCTTGTGACACATTTTCCTAGATTGCCCTCCAGGGAGATTGTTCGGATGTATTTGCTCCTCCTTATCCACATTGATTACCATTGTTCTAACATTTGGGGTTTTCTTTTACTTTTATTAATCTTATTTCTATTTTTATTTCTTTAATTTTTATCTGATGTTATATATTTTTTGTTCTGTTTCCAGTCCTTGTTATCTTTTCTTTGTTTAACTACCTGTTCATCATATTTGCCCACTGTTATAATGGATGTTCACGTTTTCTTAACAACATGGAAGAGCTCTTTCTCTATCACTACCCACAGCCTTTTTCATGACCAGAAAAGTGAAAGTTATATGGATACTTTGATCCGACGTCTGCAGCTATATTCTCGAAACCTGGAACATCTGGTGGAGGAAAGGACACAGCTGTACAAGGCGGAGAGGGACAGAGCCGACAGGCTTAACTTTATGTTGCTCCCAAGGTAAGGCAAGTCGGCCTGCTGATGCAGTTTCCCACGACAACCCACCTGTGCCTCAGGTATAACGCCGAACGCTTCAGCATATTTGTCTGGCATTGTTTTGTTTTGTATCTATTTAGGATTGTTTCCTTTGGCATATTCTTTAACAGACTGGGTTTAAAAATGCATGGGCCTTGCTAAACATTGTTCTGGTTTGCACTCTTAACACCTCAAAAAGAAAAAAAGAGGTTGTTTTCAAGTGGCTGTGGGGTGCCACGGAGGGAGAGTGGGCTGTGGAGCTGGAAGGGCCTGGTTCTCACATCTCTGTGCCACTTTTACTGAGTCTGGGACTTCGGGCGAGTCACTGTCTCTCCTCAGTCTCAAAATGGAAATTACAGCATTTCTGTGGAATCTGTGAGCTATGAGGCACTTTCAGGCACTGTTTCTTTGCTTTCTTCTTTCTACTTCAAAGTAGAAGCCAAATGACAAGAAGGAGGAGTGTTTTCAGTGGGGGAGGTGGGGCCACACCTCAGATGTCTCACCTCAGAGGCGTGTGCAGGCTGATCCCCATTTGTGAAACAATGTCGCAGACATGTCAGAGAGAAAGGAAGTGAGGTTGGAATCCCCAAACAGTTTAAAGTTTTAAGTGTTGGGACTCAGGTAATAACTAAGGAATGTTAAAATAAGCAAGAAATTAAAAATGTGAAGAGTGTAAATGTGTAGAAATGTGAAAAAATGTGAGGAAATAGGTTGTAGGCCAAGGCATCCTCACTTGCCACCATGAGAAGTACTGTCCTTCTCGTCAGAGTATAATAAAATGTCCCATTAGATCAGGGCTAAGGAGGCAGTCTAGCACTGGGTGAGACAGGAAATGGAGATCAGCCAGGCCTGACTGCAAATCATAGTTCCACTACTGAAAGTGCATGTGCGATCTTGGGCAAGTTATCTGAATGCTCCAATCTGACAGGCTGGCTCAAAAAATGCCCTGAAAGAATGTGCAGGATTTAAGGAACTTACTTAGCACAGTGCCCAGAATGTCTGTGGTTGTTATTATATATAGTAGCCATGACTTTTATATATAACTTGTATTAGTTACTATTTTATGTTGAACCCATGCTTATTTAGAATATCACTTCTACATTAGTAAAGGAATGAATTCGAGATTGTAGGAGCTGTTTTCTAAATAAATAGCTTCTCTTTTATAAGCTTGAGTGAAGGGTAAGAGTTACACACAGGCTCTATTCAGTCACTTGAACCTTAAGAGAGCCTGATATAGAACCCACGTGCTCTCAGAGAGCCAAGGAACAGCCTGGCATTGGTACCCTTGGAATAGGCTGGAACCCTATTAGGCAATTTCAGTCAGCACTCCATAAATGTTAGCTGCATAATGCATAATTCCTTGCCTGGCCTTTGATGCTGAGTTGTGACCAAAAAAATATCCTGATTATCTGGCTGCCTTTCCAGAGTGTCATCATCAGTGGTTTTAACCAAGAATGTTACTCAAATGATTTCAAACAGCTGGTTCACCACCTCGGGTTTTTCTTCTTCCCTTTGGTGCCATGTGCCACTTGGACCACTAGGGGGAAGACGTTTTCATCGCATTGATGAGGCAGTAGAGCACACATGCCTTCAACAGCCGCAGCACACCAGGACCCCAGTGCAGCTCACTCTAACTTACGTAAAAATTCTTTGTATTTGCAAAAAGGAAATGAACAATAACTAGAAGAATCAAAAAGAAATATTCACAGCAAAATTATTAGTAAACTTAAGACAGCATGTAGAAACCAGTTACTATTGTACTTAAACACTTACTTGACCAAACAGTTGCCCTTGGGGTTGTTTTGAATAGATTAAAGTGGCAGGTTTTTTCCTTCTCTGAGCCCTTCTAAGACACCTACTCTGGGCACTCATTCTATCTGTGTCAACAACAAGCTGTGAGGAAAGCCCCCCATGAGAGGCCATGGCCCTTCATGTATCTACCAACACTGGTGTCTCTATTTTCTAGGCTCATAGGACTTTTCTGATATAATCAGGAAGATGAAGGGTAAAGACAGTGAAATATTCAATTTTATCGACACACCTAGGAAGCCTCCAAAATAATCTGCACCCTGATACGGGGCATGTCAAGAACAGCCACCCAGAAGTGCCCCTGCTGATTCAACAGCCACACCAAAGGGATGTTTTGTCACCACACCAGTTGGACAACTTCTTCCCTCCCAGCTCTAGAGGTTTTCTAAATATTTTTTTGTGGTGGATGGGCTGTTTTCTGGGAAAGTGCCAGACATTCTTCCTGGGCCACAGTCAGCACACCGCTCGATCTCCCCCACCTCCCCAACTGCGGTCCCAGGCCTGGGGTGTGGGAGAGTGCTGTGCAACAAAGGACTGAAGGGTGGGATGTTGCCCACTGCCAGGCCTGGCTCTGCTCTCTGTGGCTGTGGGACCCTGTGAGAGTCATACTTTCCTTTGAGACTCAGCTTTCTCATCCATATAAATAAGGGATCTAGTCTCAACGACTTCTATGGCACCTCCCAGCTCCCAGGTTCTGATTCTAGTGTTCACATAGCCAGATCCGTCCCAAAGCGATTCCAAGGCCAGACAGGTGGCATTAGGCTTGTGTTGGGGTTGGGGTCAACGGAAAGGTGGCTTGGCACTTAAAGGAATCCAGAGTCCCTCCTTGTGGTTCTTCTTTCTTAATTCTGAGTCTGAGAGTCTGCTCTTTATATCTCTTCAGCAAAAATATTCTGAGTGGCTTCTATTTGACTTCTTCGGTTCTGGCATTACTTTAACTTATCTACATGATAATTGACAGTCCTTTTATTTAAATATATTTAAATAAAACATAGTTTAAACCATTTATTTAAATATATTTACATATATTTGCATTGTTTATTTATATAAATATTCAATGTAAATATATTTAAATATATTTAAATGAGCATATTTTAAATATATTTTTAAAATTCTGGCTCAGACTATATCAGAATTAATTTTTAAATGAATATTTCTTCATAGTGATAACAAATAATGCCATGTTAAATATTCCAGGGAGGTAAAACCATTGACTTGGATGAGAAAGATCTGGTATAGCTATAGCCATTCAAGCTCTTATGTTAATTACACTCTCCTCAGCATCTGGATGTACAGCTGTATCTAGAAGAAACTATGAATAGAGAGGTAAAAAAATGGGCAAGTATGTGTATGTATTAGGTTACATAGCATTAGAATTATGTGTATGAGTATTAGGTTCAACAGTCAAGCACTAAGTTAATACTGAACCTGCTTAGAGTCATCTGAGTTCAAATACATATATTACATTGGTATGTATGTAATATATTCATGTATATATGGTATATGCAACATATCTTTGCTTCCTAGCCACCCAGTTCCCAAACTCTAGAATTCCTAGTGGACAGTCTCAAAAACTTATGTAAAAGAAGAAAAAAATTACTGAGGTTGATGGCATTTTTTTCCTTCCTTCTAGGCTAGTGGTAAAGTCCCTGAAGGAGAAAGGCGTTGTGGAGCCTGAACTGTATGAAGAAGTTACCATCTACTTCAGTGACATTGTAGGTTTCACCACCATCTGCAAATACAGCACACCCATGGAAGTGGTGGACATGCTGAATGACATCTATAAGAGTTTTGACCACATTCTCGATCACCACGATGTGTACAAGGTAGCCCCTTCTCCCAACAGGTTTAGATGATTGCATGGCCTTCGGTCAGCCGGGCCAGAATTGGTTGTTTCTGATATCACTCAGATGTTCCTGATAATTTATTTATTTATTTTAAGATTTTATTTATTTATCTTTAGAGGGGAAGGGAAGGAGAGAGGGAGAGAAACATCAATGTATGGTTGCCTCTTGTGTGTCCCCTGCTGGGAACTAGTCTGCAACCCAGGCATGTGCCCTGACTGGGAATCGAACCGCAGTTGTTTGGTTTGCAGGCCCGCACTCAATCCACTGAGCTACACCAACCAGGGCTGTTCCTGATAACTTATGATTTAATGAATCAGTGGTTGAATCTGAGCTGAAAGTGAAAGGAAGTGGAAGAATAAGAAGGGCCAGAAGTCAAAATGACCATGCCACTTAAGAAGCAGTTTGAAAGGAACAACTTAAAGTTCAGCAGGAATGAATTTTGGGCACTAAATTTAGGAAAAAATGACATAGTCTCAAATCATCTTCAAAAAATGGATAGTGTTGAGGCTGACTGCAAGTGAAGTAGAGAAGACACCGAAGTCACAATAAGCAGAATAGGAGTATCTTGCTGAAATAGCAAGCATCGTTCAAAGAAGACTAGAGAAGACCAGGGAGAACTTTCTGTAAGTTCAGAACTGGATCTACAGTAGTCCCTGACCAGAGTGCTGATGAGTCTAAGTTGGAGGAGTAAAGCAGAATTGAATTCCCACATTTGCATGTTGGAAAAGCAGCATCCACCATATGCAACAACTTCAGATAGAGGGCTCTCCATTCGAATCCCAGTTTGCCCCTGACTAACCAGTAACCTCAGGTCTTTGTTCTATGTGTGAAATGGGGTGGCAATAACGCCGACCTTAATGGGTTACTGTGACGATTATTTAGATAAACAATATACCTGATCCCCGTATCCTTAAGTAAAGCTTAGAAGTCATTCATACAACACTCTGTCATAATGGATTTTACTCACAGAGAGGACTTCCCTTTTAGGGTTTGTCGTAGCCCAGGCCTCACCAGATGCAAGTCAGAAAGCCGTCTTGACAACAGTTCTTGTTGGATAGAAAATAGTTATGCGATTAAGAGATAGCTGGCAAAAAGAAGTTAACTAACCAATAAAAATGAACTGTGTATATGATTGTGACAATTAAAAGGCAGGGCATTTATCAAAGAATAATTTTTATGCAATACTGTTAATATAAACCTACTACTTATTATAAGCAAAGTATAGAGTCACCATATTACAAGAATGTGTGTTATGTCTTGAAGGAATCTACAATTATATTTTTTGAAATGGTATGTGGAAAATGGTAAGTGCTGAAAATGACTTTTCTGGTAATTAAAGGTATTCCTAAAATGATGTCAAGCTGTTCAGGTTTGAAATATTTAAACATTCCTAGAACTGCCAACACATCTGGATGATTTACATTATGATGAAGTACTTGCATATTGTGATCATCATTTATAGCTGTTTTATCATCCAAATTACTAGACTAGAAAAACCCTGAAGAAATTAGCATAGAACTGATGTCAGAGAACGTGTACAGGTCTATGCTCATACTGAGTTCTCTTTTGTATCTGACATGTGATTGACTACTTCTGTTTAATTCCTTGTGCCTTTCGAAGGGGCAGATTCACTGATGAGACACTATTTCCACAGGTGGAAACCATTGGCGATGCCTACATGGTAGCTAGTGGTTTGCCCAAGAGAAATGGCAACCGGCATGCGGTAGACATTGCCAAGATGGCCTTGGATATCCTCAGCTTCATGGGGACCTTTGAGCTGGAGCATCTTCCTGGCCTCCCAATATGGATTCGCATTGGAGTTCACTCTGGTATGGCGTTGAGCACTGTAGCAAATAGAAACCATGTGTATCCCTGTGCGCCAACTAAATCAGAAAGGACAGTTTTCGAATGTGATCAGTTTTCACATGAGGTTTACTCCTGACTCTGTCTGCCGAAATGAGGTCCCATTACCCATCCTGACATGATCTGACCCAGTCCCAGAGACTCTAGGAAACAGCACTTGTGACGGCACCTTTGGCTCCTGGAACGATAGGCACCAACCACATGCTAAAATAACAGGCTCCAGATTCCCTGTTTAAGTCACTGGATTTACCGTTCCATTTCTCCCCTCCCCATTCTCTCCTTCTCCTCTGCCCCCAACTTCTGTATTTTTTTACTAAAATATTACAGTATTTTAAATGGGCTAAATTATCCACACAGGGGGAAATTGCTGGTCCATTTCCTATAATAAAAGGGCATTTACACTCCTCTCATTGGTACACAAGGAGAGCTGTCAGCCTTGAAGGTAGAGATTTGAGAAGATGAATTACAATTGTTATAGAAAAACATAGTTGGAGAGGAACTCAGAAGTCATCTAGATTAACCCTTTCTAGAATATAAATTATCTTCATAGGTTTGAGATAAGTAATAACAGCCCCTGTTAGAAAAATCCCAGGATTTCCTGAAAATTCAGTTTCCAAAGCCAACTCATATCATTATCCTATAGTTATCATCATAAGACAGCCTTTCCCTGTGTTCAGTTAAATCACATCTCACCATAATTTCTTGTCACTGCTCCTCTTTCTGCCTTTCGGGCCTCCCAGAAGAGCCAGCGTACAGAAAACCCAGGAGGTCACTCCAGGCTTTGTGGCCAGGACCAGACAACTGCCTTTACGAAAGTCACCCTGTGTCCACTCTGCCTGTCCCAAACCTGACAGGGAGTATTGATTGATTAAGAAATCAGTGCAGTTCTCAAAGTGACAGTGAATTGAAGTTAAAAAATGCTGCCATGCCTCTCACTGCCAGAACATAGCCGTGGCCTTTCCCAGTCACGTGCACCGCCACATGTCACAGATGTTTCCATATGCACCCGAGGGAACTGCCTGGGCATCTCCCCAGCCAGCAACAGCATGCCGCCTGTGTTCTGGCCCAGTGCAAATTGCAGAGAAGGGAACAGCGAAGGTCTGAGTGAACCAAGCCAGAAAGAATGGAACTGTGGGTCCTGGCCCCGTCTCTTTCCCTGTGGCCTAGTCAGTGTCTGAGCTACCATATTGGGCTGGAATGAGAATACATGTTAAGCACACATATCTCCTATCTACTGTTATTCGCCTGGGTATTATCCTAGGGTTTAACCCTAAGAAATTAAAAGGTAGAAGTTAAATAGTGGTAGTTGAAAGCAAGACATAGTATCTGCAGGGGTTTTCTGCTTGCAGGGCCCCCACCCCACCCTTTATCGCTCATTTTGGAAGTGGAGAATCACTTGTGAATAGACGGAAGGCACAGGTCAGAGATCTTCCGATCAAGTAGCTGCCTCTCCTGAACCTTCCCTGCTCAAGGTTGATTCTTTTCTTCTTTTGTTTATTTTTTACTTTTTTATTTCAATGTTCATAAACACAGTGCATTTATAGGATACATTTATAAAGAAACTCAACTCATACAGATCAAGATGCAACTAGAAATCAGTCCAACTAGAAAATCAATCATTACCTCTATCCGAAACCCAGATTTGCAGTTTGAGTTCATCTTTAACCCTTTGCGTTCAGTTGTTCCACACTAATACTTAATTAACAACCCTTCCTCCAGATGGCAGCGCACAGTCTGGCCTCAGCGTGGTTCTCCTTCGCGTGTTCTTGTGCCCCTCCCCCCATTCTACCGCATTCACCTGGCACATGAGATGCTCAAGGAGGATTATACCAAATCCTTGCCTTCTGGGCCTTTCATCATCGTGCCATTAATCCCACAAGTTACCCTGCTAAAAAATTATAAATGAAACCAACCTAGGTTGTGGAGCCTTCAAGTGCCCTGTGCCCTCCAGCAGTTCAGAACCCTGGGCGTTATGGGTTAGCACAGTAAGCAAGTGATGGCGTTGTCTCCACTCTTCCTGACCGCTTCTGTTTCAGCTATTGACTGTGCCAGGGGGAAATACTTTCTGAAAGCATGCATTGAATAAGACACTTCCCTCATTGAATACATTCATTTAAAGCAAAAGTCAAAACTCACTATTTGCACCCTCAGATACTGCTCCCTAAGATGAAGTGTCAGCACTGTGACCCCGAGAAGGGTCTGAACCACCTTACTGCACTCTGGGATTTTCACTGCCTCTACTCGCTGCCTTTTCCAGGCCCCTGCGCAGCTGGAGTCGTGGGGATCAAGATGCCTCGTTACTGTTTATTCGGAGATACCGTCAACACAGCCTCTAGGATGGAATCCACTGGCCTCCGTAAGAAGGGAGATTGTTTTGCTTAAAGGACAAAGACTCTCTCTTCCAGCAGAAGGGAATTGTGGGGTAAAACGCATACTAAGTGCCAGTGGGATGAAGAAGGACCCTTCCTCACATTGACTGAATGTGCGCCTGTGCCATTCCAGTCCTTGGTGCTCTCGCTGTCATTGTGGCTGTTTACCGATGATTATGCTTCCCTTCAGGCTTAGTTTTCGATGGTTTCTATTAGTCTGGGTCCATTTACAATGTATTCAGGCATGCTCTACCTGGAAGAGTCATGAAATTTAGCATAGATCCATGTAAGTTAAAAAAGTTCAGTAGGCTAGGTGTGGAGTATACAACCTGGTTCACTTTTCTGTTCTTCTTCAGTTTGGTTTCCCTAGGAATTGGTCTTAGTAACAAATATAAGTATTTGTTATATGCAAAACCTGTATTGCCTTTGCTTGGCAGGGTAGAGGTACGGTGTGTTGCACGTAGGAGATGCTCAATAAATATTGATGACAATGATCGTAATAGAAACACATACAAGGGAGAAAGAAGGCACTGGTAGGTGTGGGCAGTGACTGCAAACACACAGGTGTTAGAACAGTATTTTGGCAGTTTGCTGACAACCTGACACTGGTTCTTACTGGAAAATCATGATACAGGACAATCATGACCTGTATCAATATACAGGAAACCTATGCAATCAATATACAGGAAAATTGTGCTAAAGGAAAGAACAGGGTTGGGGCCAGGCAGACTTGAGTTACAATGATTACTGCGCAAATCACTGTCTTGGGTAGGCTAGGGAGGAAGTTACGTCATCTTTCTAGGCGTCACAAATTTGAAGATGTAAATTGAGAATGGGATACCAGCCTTGCCGGGAGGGTTCTGGAAGGATGTGAGCTGACACATGTTAAGCATTTAACAATCCCCTGTTACCTGGTAGGCATACAATATGTAGATGCCATTATTCTTACTCCTGTTATTGTCTGGGGCACCCATGGTGGGAAAGGGGATGCACAGAAATGGCCTTATGAATGGAAATACACCCTCACCACAAATATCTCAGGAAGATAACAGTATCCCAGAGAAGTAAACCTTGAGAAAATCAAGATCCTACTAGCATCTCCTGAATCTTTACCTGGTTGCCCACACTTCGGCTGCTTACTGGAACTTTTACATGGGGACCCAAATCCCAGCTCTCAAGCTCAGCAGCACAGGCTAAATCTAAAGCCAGGCCCTGGGGCTACCACTCTGAGCTGGAGTGAGAATCTGTGGAGCACGGCCCAGGGAGCCCCATCCCTCAGGACCCTGAAAACCAGGGCCAAACCCATGTTATTCCCATGTGTGATAATATTTCTTATCTCACTGAACGTAATTTTATGAGTTCTTTCACTGCAATATCAAAGCTGTCAAGAACCCCTGAAAAAAATGTCCTGAATCACCAGATTTAGGCCATGCAATAGATTTTAAAATTGGCAAGATTTTCATCGACCTATGTTGTTTTTCCAGCCTTAAGAATTCACGTGAGTAGCTCTACCATAGCCATCCTGAAGAGGACTGAGTGCCAGTTCTTGTATGAAGTACGCGGAGAAACATACCTCAAGGTAAGTGATCCGCAGAGAAAGTACCCCCAAAACACCACTCAGAGACACACGTGGCTGACTCCTCTGAGAATGGACACCCAGTGGTAGTAATGTTCGGGAGCATAAGATGAAGAATCCTTTTCTGCAATCCCTGCTTTGATCCCTCTCCAGCGCCGAGGTGACCACCCACTGTCCCCATGATGATCACCCACTATCCTCTCAATGATCAACCATTATCCCACAGTGACCACCCACTGTCCCCACAGTGACCACCCGCTATCCCCATGGTGATTACCCACTGTCCCATGTAAGAGAAGCCACCACCAAAGCATGTGAACTCAACTTCACTTCAAAGAGCCCTGTAGACATTTTGGACTATAACAACTGTGTTATAAAATGCTGCCACCATTTTTTCCATGTGTACTCAAGTTCTGCTCCCAATTCTTCCTCTATACCCGAGAGCTATAGTGTGGTCCAAGACTAAATTAACTTAAGTCAAAATTCCCATTTTCTTACGTCCTTGCTCTTACTGCAAAACATGGCCGCTCTCTAAGGCCACCTCTCTGGTCCGTTGCTTTATCCTTCTGGAACTCTGGACAAGAGAACCCAAGGAGTGGCCCCAGACTTCTGACTCAGCATCACCTGGGTGCTGGTGAAAAGGCAGGTGCCTGGACTCTCCACCAGGCTTACTGAGTAAGACTCTGTGGGAATAAACTAGGAATAAATTTAACCTGGGTATGTGCCCTGACCGGGAATCAAACCCAAGACCTTTTGGTTTACAGGATGACATTCCAACCAACTGAGCCGTGCAGCCAGGGCAACCAGGAATCTGTGCTTTTATGATTGTGATGCACACTAAGGTTTGAGAACCACTGCCCTGGACTCTCCACGCTGTTCCCCACATTTAGAACAGCTACCCTCCAAAGCCACCACATGCCTCCACTTGGCTGTCATTGCTTTTTGAAGGTCATTCCAATCTCTTCACAATTTGTCTGAAGCCAATTTTGACAGTAAGCATGTCTGTCTCCAGCAGCATCTAGCCTTCACACTGTGACTGCAACTTGGAAAAGCCTCCTTCTAGGCAGTAGGGCCCTGACATCACCCTCACTTTCTGAATCCTCCATTAATGCGTTTCCTGCACAGAGCACTGCTCCCCAAGTAGAGGTGGTTGATGGGCTACTGCAGTGCAAACACAGCCAGAAAACCCCACTAGTTATACAAACGAGTCTCCTTTCAAATACCAGCTCTGGCCAAAACACTATTACCAGTAATTTTCCATTCGTTTTACAGCCTGTAGTTGGGCCCCAGAAAATGTCACTTCAGAAGTGCTTACTGTGATGCACACGTGTTTATAATTTACACACTTGAGGTGGGGAAGCCGTGGCAAAACTTTTGTGGCAAACTTTGCAGCAAAAAGATCTAGAAGAAAATGTGGACAATGAAAACCAGCTGGGATTTGTTGGCATAACAGGACAGCAGATGGACTTTCTTCCTTTTTAATGTAGAATTCTTGTGATGTTGCTATTGTGATATTTCATAGTATCTTTTGGTGGGAAAGAAAACTCGACTTAAAAAAAAAACAGGTCTGGTGATTGAGAGACTTGTATTTAAGAGGCATTTGGAAATAAAGATCTGCCCAGAGATAGTGCAGATTGTATCAGGAACTGAAATACAGGCGCTGACAAGACACTCAGAGGTGACGTGTTTCTTGTCAGAATGGTGGGCTAGAACTGAACTGTCTCCTTATTCTCCCTGGCACACACCTTTCTTGTCTCACTAGGGCAGAGGAGCCGAGACCACCTACTGGCTGACTGGGATGAAGGACCATGAGTACAACCTGCCAACCCCTCCTACTGTGTAAGCTTCGGGGTGTGGTGGGCGTGGGAGTGGAGGTTTTGGCTGTGAAAGTTGTGCGACAATAGAGCCAATTTAATTGTGGGCAAGTGCTTTGCCAGTGGCAATATTACATGGACTATGAGGACTACATAGGTGAGAAGTTTAGAGACCTCCCTTCTCCAACTGCTGGAAACCGGGTGTTCCAGGCGCGCCCTGGAGAACAGAGGACAGTAGGGAGCTCACCTCCTGTGTGTCTGGGTCTGACCAGAGTAAAGCATCCTGGAGGCAAACAGGCACTGGGCTGGGCCATGTGTTGAAAGCAGGACCTCCCCCAACCCCAGGACCGTGGTTTAGGTCTTCCCATGGAATTTGTGCTCTGAAATGAGGAAGACAAGGTTTCAGGTCTAACCAACAGGTTTCAGTTCCCCTAAACGTGACTGAGATGGTCATGCAATTGCACATTGGTGGCTGCAATCAGTCATGTGGCTCTGGCTGTGACACTGCTATATGGTGGAGAAGCCATGTCTTGCAGTCTCCCAGAGGCTGGAGCCAGCCTACAGAGATGCCAAAACAACCCATGTCGTCCCTGGGGCAAAGGAAACCTGGCCTCTTACTAGGAGTGCTGCAAGTCCATTCCGAATTCTTGAAACCCTCCATTCATTCTGAGTCCTCCCCAGACAAGATCCAGAGTCCTAGGAACGTGTGGGACCAACAAGCTTTCAGGGTTGTGCTGCAGGGGCCCATCGTTGTTCTGGCCTCTTTCCCCTCTCTGCAGTGTGCCATGTAAACTTAACAGTGCTTCCAAATTCTAGCGTTAAGTAAGCATGGCACTTCACTTTGAAACTGAAACATAATCTTCAGCTTGAAATATAGTCCGCTTTTTCTGCAACTGCATGGAGCAGGGTGACAGTCCCTTGAGCTCCTTCGAGCAAGGCAAGGCTCGTTTTTTTTACTCTCTGGATTTCCTGTCTTTCACACAGACGATAGCTTCAATAAGTGTTTGGTAAACTGAACTGGTTGTCTTAGAGCTAAGACATATTCTGTACGAATTGCTGAGAAGTTCCATTTTCCCTCCCCACTTACTTTCCAGGGAGAATCAACAGCGCTTGCAAGCCGAATTTTCAGACATGATTGCCAACTCCTTGCAGAAAAGGCAGGCTGCAGGAATAACACTCCCAAAACCCACACGGGTAGCCAGCTACAAAAAAGGCACCCTAGAATATCTGCAACTGAACACGACAGACAGAGAGAGCACCACTTTCTAAACCTAAGTGAGGCCCAAGGACTCAGGCAAAGGAAGCACGGATGACCTTAGACGGCAGCCTCAAGGGTCCCGAAAACCTCCATTTCCCTGAGACCTCAGTGGGACAGAAGACTCAGATGCATTCTACTGAGCCTCGGCTGCCCTGTTTAGAACATTTTTGGAGAATCTTCTGGAACATTCTAGAAACGTGAATTACCTTTTACTCTGGAGCCAGATCTCAACAGTTGCTCCAGGAAGCTTCAACCTGGGAAAATAGAATGAATGAATGTACTATCTCAAAGTCGAAGATATTGTGTTCTCATTTCATTTATTTTGTTTTGTTTACTAGCTCTTTTTCCTTAAATATTCATGATAGGATTTTTTAAAATTGTCACAATTATATTTTAAATATCTTATCTCCATAAATTATATTTAACTCATAATTTTTGTAGAAAATATACTATATGTTAGTCAGGAATAAAAGTGAAAAGTTTACTGAGTCTGTGTACGTGTTTTCACCTATTCCTGACATTTTTCCTGAAACGCACCAGCCCCACCTTGCACCCACTGAAAAGCTGACTACGTGCACCAGCCCTGAAGCAAGGCAAAGCTGGCGTTGTTGCTCAGGGCTTAGAACCTTTACATTCAGTGTCACCTGCTGCACAAGAGATTCTGTCCTAGTCCTCTCCCATGAGAGGCAGGGCCTACAGCTGTCTCAGGTCTGGGGTAAAGTCAAATCCTGTTTAACTATGTTCTAAACTCTGCAAATATCCCTTTCCCTCCACTCAGCAGCCATCTCCTGACCCCGCTATGGCTCCCCAGCACAACCCAGTTGCTTGGAATCTCTGGGAAAATGGCAAAAGTCAACTGCTGTTGCGTAGACAAAAATGAGCAAGACAAGCATGTAGCACTTCCGGCCTTAACCTTCAGAACTAGAACTTCTTCCCACACATTCCCCCTTGTCAGGCTGCTGCCATGAAAACCACTGAGAGATTAAGAAACATGTTATGTCTTCTCAGTCACCTGGAAAAGCAGAAAATCAGAAGCTAATAAAATAAATTATGTCCCGATTTACAAGTTGAGAACCTACTATTCGACAAGAGTCCCTCCCTCGGATCTGGAGGTTTATAATCAATCTGTGCCTCAGTGTCCAGCACAGGGAGACTTTCTGCGTGGGGGTGAGGTTGTGACATGAAAGTTCTCAGTCATTTATTTAGTAAATGTATATTGAGCATCTCCTCTTATTCTAAGAACTGAGTGTGGTGTTGACATTGTAGAAACATGGTCTCAGCTGAGCTTTGAATCTTAGAGAGGGGAAAAGAAATGTAAGGAGTTAATTAAGTTGGGTGCTAAGCAGCATTCCTGACAGTGGGCAGATTTAGCAATGTCTAAACCAACCAGAAAAACTCAAAAGCAGGTGTGATGCTAAGAAGCATTGATAAGACTACTTCTCAGTTGAAGTCTCAGGTTTGTCTGCTATTACAGAATTTACATGGGTGTGAAATATTTCTCAACCTTCACACAGATGTGTGGCCTCAGCTTGTCCTCTTAGTAATGTGGTTATATCAGTGATGACAGTGACTAAGGATGGGACCTAAGCCCTGGCTGGGCGGCCCACTTGTTTGGAGCATCATCGTGTACACCAAAAACTTGCAGGTTCAATCCCTGGTTGGGGAGCATAGGGAGGGAACACTTAGTGTTTCTCTCCTCTCTCCCCCCTCTTCCTTCCTCTGTCTTGAAAATCTTCAGGTAAGATTTTTTTTTTTTAAAAAAAGAATGAGACCCAAGCAAGTGTCAAATTCCTGCACTATTCTTTTCTAGCTTTCAATTAATTAATTAATGTGTCTAAGCTCCTCATGTTTCACTAATAAAACATGAAGCATAATATCCACCAGAAGCAGTTGTTACAAAGATTTTTTCAACTGAATTTGTCAGGCACTTAGCACAGTGTTCTCACATAGTAGTTTCTCAGTGCCTCTACCTCCCACCTTTCCCCTGTCTCTATTTGCTTTATCAGAATTTAAAAATTTCAAACCCAGGACTTCATATGCACAAAGTACACATGATTTATATTTAACAGCTGATAACAGAATTTTTCAAGTGTATACAAACATAGAAGAATATGGCTAATGAATCCCTATATAGTCATCATCAGTTTCAGAAATTAACATTTTCTTTCAAATGTGAGAAAGAAACTCGTATTTATTGACAGGTCTAACGACTCAGGCATGGACAACAAAGCAGCAGCAGTGTGACTGCTCTGTGGTGACAGCATAATCGATCTGTGCAGAGCGTCCAGGTCCTCTCCACGCACGCAGCCCTCATACAACATTTTGATGTGTTCACCAGCTCGGAAGCTCTCAGGACCCGTTGTTTGGGTCTCCTTATGCAGTCTCCTTATGCAGTCTCCTTATGCAGTCGCAATTGATTGAATCATGAGCCACTGGGCTAATCTCCAGTCCCTCTGACCTCCCCAGAGTGCAGGGAGGGACAGGTCTAAAAGTTCCATGCCTGTTCTTCCCGAAGCTGTCTAGGGCCCTCCTGCCTGGATCGATTCATTAGCATATAAAAGACACCCTTCTTACTCAAGAAATTCTCAGGGTTTTAGGAGCTCTGTGGCAAGAACAGTAGAAAGACCAAGAATATTTTTTATTATACTACGGTCAGGGTTCCTGAAGGTGGACACGTTGCCAAACAGCAAACAGCAAGTGGAGCCCTGCTGCCCGCTGCTACCTGCTAGGCAAAATTCCGGGGGCAAATGTTTGAAGATAAAAAAAAAAGGAGTCTTCATTCAAAAGCCACACAATTTTGAATTAAATTTCCCCATGCATCAATCACTTAAGCCTATTAATGAAGGCTAAAATCCTTAACTCTTGAGTTCCTCTATCACCCCCTTGGTTAGTTTTTAATTATCTTATTTCTATAGGATTAGCTTCCAAACTAAAACAGCAGAAGATACAAAAGCTACATTTTTGGAAGAATAGCAGGCTTCTGCCTCAGAGCCCATCCCTTGGGGAACACTTGAAGAAGAACAACTCTGCCACCCCAATCCTAGGCTGCACCCAGAGTTTCCTCCCCCATCCAAAATACTACCCTCTGGGAAATGCCGGCGGCTGCAGCACCATCATGCAGGCCTCCTCCAGGAAGAGACCCAGAGAGCCAGTCTCTGCCCTCCTTTCATTGGAAATCTCCTGGCCCATAATGCCATGGGCTCTGGAGGCTATCTGCTTCTCAGCCAATCCCATCGTAGACTGTTTACCATTGCCTGGGCAAACTCCTCCTGCTCCTGATCTGATTGGATCTCGGTATCAGACAGATTGCGAACAGAATGAGGAGCCAACTTGCAGCTCCCAGAAGCTGCAGAGTTAATTCTGATGCTCAGCTGAAGGCAGCTATCATTATCAGTGTAACAGTCTACACTCATTATTTACAATTGGTTTATTGGGGAGTGTACTGATTTCCAGGGCTGTGCTTTGTGTGCTGCTCTCAGCCTGTCAATGACCAGTGTTGTGTCTGTACTGGTCCTTGTGGCTGTCATTATGATTGCAAGATGCCCTTCAGCAATAAACATTAAGACGCTTAGAAAAAAAGTATATTGGGGAGGAACAAACAGCTCCTCTCAAGTTTCTTTGGCTGATCTAATCAAATAAACATGAGACAGATTAACAAGAGAGTCTAAGCAAATTTAACATGTTCTTATGTGTGGGAACCCCATATATAAAAGTCCACACGCACAAGGGGTTCAGAGATACAAAAAGAACATGGGTATTGACAAAAGAACCTCCAGCCCAATAAAATGTTTTGTGAGAAAGAGTATATTTGAGCCAAAATGAGGACAGTTGCTGGGAAGCAAAATGGATTGAAAAAATGTTCCTGAAGAACGGCAGTTTTGCATCTTATTTTATGCCTTAGAATAAACGGAGGAGAACTAGGGGAGTTACATGAAATCCATTCGTGGTAGATTAGTGAGGTGGGAGAAAACGAGGCAGGGAAATCTCTAGGGCTGGGTAAAAAGTACAATGGAGAGACGCAGACATGGGTGGGTACAGCACAGAGATGGTATGTGGGAAACAATAACACCGTAGTCTTGTGCTCTGGTGCCTGGGGCCGTGCCCAGAACAGGAACACCCACCATGACCCACTTTTAGTTAGGAGTTTTTACATTCAGACCACCCGGTGTGGTTACTTTGGTTTCTAGTTTTGTAAAGCCCACCACGAGGGCCTCCCCGGAGCTTACCAGGTTGGAATGTGGCCCCTTTTCTGTCCACGAGAGTACATGAGACATCCTGAGCTAGGGATAGGGTAAGGTGCATTGGGGATTTCAAAGGGTCATTGCAAGATGTTAAGAGGAACAGATGCTTAGAAAATGAGAAGTGTGTTTTACCCTACAAACAGGACAAAAGAGGTTATCTCTGATAATCTCTTACAGGCAAGGCCTCTATTTCAAAGCTTCTAGGTAGTTAAGGGAGCAACACATTTTTTTTTGAGCCTGAGGCTAAAACTGACTTTAGGTCCAAACAATCTGCATACCACAGAGGCACACCTTGGGGTGACCCGCTCTGAGCCCCCATTAATTACTGACAGGTCCTGGAAATTATATAGCACACCTGGGGCCACACAGCAAGGTCCATGGGAAGGTGAGGCAGAGGAGACGGGGCGGTGGGGGGGGGAGCAGTGAGCTCATAGCTGGGGTTCTGCTTTATTGGGGTCAAATGTGCAGCCCTAGGGTTTCACTCTACTGGTGAATATAAAACATAAGAGCAGGAATTTAAGGCACAAGAAGAGAAAAACTAACAAGTGGCCCAAATGGTCACTTGTAAAAATCAACCATGACCTATAAAACACAGGACCATTCACCCCCCAAACCCAACCTGCCTCACAACAGGGCTCTTAATCGAGTCCCGTGACAGCTACAGCCTTTGTTGATGTACATGCCTCTTCTTCGAAATGGATGCTTCAGCAATAGAGTTTGGATTGCAGAAAAGAAAAGGAAAAGCTGTCAGAGCCTATACTACAGGCTGCTTGTAAGAAATCACCATAAACTTGGTAGCTAAAAAAACCCAGAAATGTATTCTCTCACAGTTCGAGGCCAGAAGTTTGAAATCAAGGTGTTGGAAGGGTGGGGCTCTCTCCACAATCTTTTTTTAAGGTTTTATTTATTTATTTTTAGACAGAGGGGAAGGGAAGGAAAAAAAAGGGGAGAGAAACATCAATGTGTGGTTGCCTCTGGCATGCCCCCTACTGGGGACCTGGCCTGCAACCCAGGCATATGCCCTGACTGGGAATTGAACCAGTGACCTTTAGATTCGCAGGCCAGCACTCAGTCTACTGAGGCATACCAGCCAGGGCTCCCTGCATCCTTTAAGGGAGCATCTTTGAGCTCCTGACTGACTCCAGGACTCCAATCTTCTCCTCCATCTTTAATGGTGTCTCTCCATGTTTATTGAGGGGAAGCAGAATATGCCACTTCCGCAAATAGATTGTTTTGAGCTAGACAGTTAAGACCTAGCAAATTTAGGCAAAGTCTTTTCATCTCCCTTAACTGTCTAAAAGAAGTTAGATGGGGGGGGCTGTATCAGGAACAGAGATTTTTACCAGAGATAACTGTTTATGTCAGAAAGGTTCACCTGGATGGCAGAGCAAACACTGTTTTGCCAAACATTAGCTCTACTCATCGTCTTGTGAGTCATCCTCTCCTTTTAAAGCCCCAGACCCCTGTCCCTTTCTGTAACTCGGGATGGAATGAGTCTAAATTGTGTGAGTGCCTCTGAGTCTCAAATTTTTATGGGGCTCTTGAATGTGCAAAATTAAAATTGTTTTTCTCCTGTTAATTTGTTTTATGTCAGTTTCATGATTAGGCCAGCCCAAGAGCCTAGAAGAGAGGTTTTCTGCCCCTGCATTATCTTCTATGTGTCTCTTATAGGAACGATTGTCATTGGATTTAGGACCATTCAGATAATCCAGAATGATTCCTGGAGATCTTTTATTTAATTGCATCTATAAAGATTCCTTTGCCAAATAAGGTCACATTCACAGGACACAGACATGTCTTGGGGAGGCCATCATTCAACCTACTACTACAGACACATTGTGCCTACTTGTATCATGTAAAAAAGGGCAAAAATTTCTATCTTCAGGTCTTGAGGAAAGTTCTGAGGACTGTTCTGGTGTCCCTCTGTCTGGTCCCATGGGAAACTAGACTGGGGGTCATTCCACCTGAGGGCTCGGGTGTTGAAACATAACTTATGTCAAAACGTTATCTTCTGTCTGCCAGAGGTTTGACCCATTGTGACCATTGATCACGTGAGCACTATTGCCCTCTGCTGCCTCAGAGGTGGCTGATTATCCAGGGGGAAAGCTAGGCCCCTGGGGATATATGTATATACAGAGAGAGATGATTTGTGGAGCTGGATTTAAAGCTAAATTTAGTCAAAGTCATTTAATCAAGGCACCTCGGGAGAAGTGAACACAGATCCTTGGATGACCAGTGAAAATCAGGCTCTTCCACAGGATTGCAAAGAAAGCATTCCAAAAACCCACGTGTGGGAGACTATGGTGTGGCAATAGGGTTTATTTGTGTGGAAGGCTGTCCCAGGATTTCCAATATCCCATCTCTGTCCATCCCACCACAGAAAAAGTTCAGCCATGGCTTCAGCAAGGCCGAAACAAAAGCCACCGTCCAGAGTTTCCGCTTCATATTAAAGCTCATCCTTTGGAGCCCACACAGTTGGCCGAAGGCCCCAGTAACGGGCAGACCTACAAGGTCTCGTGCTCCCAGGTGAGACTGTGTGCACCTGGGAGCAGGGTGAGTGTAGAAAGAACAAAAGAACAGGGTGAGTGTAGGGCACAAGTGCGCATGTGTGAGAGAAAGAGAGAGAGCAAAAGCACACTTCTTTGTTCCCCTGGGGTTATATTTATATTAGCTTGGGTTTGAGATAGACCAGGTGCCTTTTCAAAATAACCAATCAACTTCCCAGGCTTTCCTGGGCTTTCTGATAGTTTCATCTCATGGTTAGACTGACAGGCCTCTGTGGTCAAGCACTTCCCCCTGCACCCCCAAGGGGAAGGGAGGTATGTCGAGCCCCTTGGTGGAGCAATGCTGTGGTCCCCTGGAGTGAAGCTGTAGCTTCCTGGTGAAGCAAACAGGGTCATGCTTTCCAGTTTATTAAGCTCAATGTCTAATTCCTTTTGCTCTTTTTCTTATTAATAAACAGTTAACTACCTACAGTAACACTTGGTCTTTTTTTTTTCCCTCTTCTTGAATCTTTGCTCCAGACTTTTGTGTGCAGGAAGACCCAGGGGACAGGGTAAAATCCACAGCAAAGAGCCACAGTGCCGGCTGATAAAAATAGGAATTGCTTAGCTTTTAGAGGAGAAGAACAAGAGAAACATTCCTAAGTCCAGCTCAACTAATAAGAGTGGGAGATGAGATAGAAATTTGAGCAAATCTTTCCCTGACCAACATGGCTCAGTTGGTTAGCCATTGTCCTGCAAAGCACAAACTAGCCAGTTTGCTTCCCAATCAGGGCACATGCCTGGGTTGTGGGCCTGGTTCCCAGCTGGGGCGCATGCAAGAGGCAGCTAATAGATGTTTCTCTCACATGTATCAGTGTTTCCCTTTTTTCCTCCCTACCTTCCCCTCTCTCTAAAGTAAATTTTTAAAAAATTTTAAATTTTGAGCACCATTTGTCACTTTATCAACATTATCTCAAAAAATGATTTAAAAGATTAATAACAATAAATTAATAACCTTAAAAAAATCTTTACTGCCCTGGCCAGGGAGCTTAGTTGGTTTTAGCATTGCCCCCAGTAATCCACAGCTGTGGGTTGGATCCCTGGTTAGGGTGCACATACAAGGAGCAACCAGTCAACACCTAAATACAAGTCAATGTTTCTCTCTCTCAAAATCAATTTAAAAAATTTTTAAACATTATCTCAAAAGTTGCCATAGAGATACTGCACTTTCTAACTGAGAAAACTATGGTTCGGAGAATTTAAAACTACTTGCCACTCCTTCTCGAGAAAGATAGGGTTTGAAACCAGGTCTGAAAGGTCTCCATTCTTTTGGTCAAGCCCAGGAGGGAAATTAAATAGCACTCTCTGAAAAAATGGCTACACTCAGCATAAGAAGCCATCTATGCTGTTAAAAGGGAAAACTTCCTAACCAGGCGAGTTCTAAGACTGCGAGACAATCATCTGCCCTTTTCTGGAGATTCCACCGATCCGCAAACCTTTTCCCAACTCACACATTTTTCTCTGTGACTCCAACCTTCCTCTATTTTCCTGTCTATTAAACACTACTAGGTCCCAGGGATATCCTTTCATTTAATCCACGGCAATCTCTTCAGTCACTGTTATCCCTGCTTTAGAGGCTCTATAGCAATAAAATAAGCAATTTGCCTAATATTTCACAGCTACTAAAAATCAGGGCTTATAATGGGACAGGTTAGTTTGAGCCCAAAGCCCATGATGCAGCTAAAACCTTGGAGTTATTTACTCTCTTTTCAATACCACTCATTCGGTATTTATATTTATTCTTTGGTCATACTGGAGATATATCTATATATTGTCATCATTGATTAGTCTAGAAGTCTCTTGCAGGCAAAATATTTGTTTTATACTTCATGATTCTGTCACTGAGATGCAGAAGTTTATAGAGATAAATATCTTCATACTCATCTAGGCTGGATGGCTTCTTTCTGTTCTTCAGATTTCATCTGCCCCCTTCTCTACTCTGTTCTATGTCCCAAAGAATTCGGGTTCAATTCCTGGTCAGGGCACGTACGGGAGACAGCCAATCAATGTTTTTCTCTCATATCACTTTTTCTCTCTCATATTAGTGTTTCTCTCTCTGTCTCTCCTTTCCTCTCTCTCTAAAAACCAATACACATATCCTTGAGTGAATATTTAAAAAAAACCTTTTAAGAAAATAAAAGGGTAAAAGACAGGGGACAGAAACTTGAGGTTGTCTACCTGTGGGAGACAGCAGAAGAAAGATCAATGAAAATGAGTAAAAGAAAATGAAGAGAACTTCTGGTCAAGATGGTGGCCTAAGCAGACATGGCTTGCCTCTTCTCACAACCACATCAGAACTACAACTCAATATAGAACAACCATCACTCAGGAATCAAGTTGAATGGAAGTCTGACAACTACAGAATTGAAAAAACACACATCCATCCAGACTGGTAGGAGGGGTGCAGATGCAGAATGGGCTGGTCCCACACCCATGTGTGGTAGATAAAAATTCAGGAGGGGTCTCTTAGGAACGAGGAGTCCCAGACTCACAGCAAGCACCCCAGCCCAGGTTTCCAGTGCCAGGAATATAAGTCCCCACAACTCTGCCTGCAAACACCAGCAGGGATTGAGTTGGTGGAGGAGGCTTTAGGATCCCCAAATAGTTCCTCCGAAGAACCCACGCACAATGACTTACCTACTCAGACTCACTTCCTCTGAGCTCCAGTACTAGTGTAGCAGCTTGAAAGGCACCAAAGGTATACTGCAAGAAAGTGAAGTGTCTGTCATCGAGGCAAGCAGAGGCCATCGTCTCTCTGCTTAACCCTCCACCCACAGAGCCAGCACACTGGTGACAAAGGTGAGACTTCATCAATTCGGATAACACTTCATAACTCGGATAACTCAGATGGACCTGTGTTGGAGATCGACAGAGGCTCTGCCCCACCCAACTTTCAGGCCCACCCAACCTGTGTTTCCATAAAAATGGCTGGTCTTGGCTCTTAAATCCTCTCAAATGAGCAACAGCTGGTTTCAGTTAGCCCTGGCAGCAGCCAGACTGGAGTCACAGCTTGACTTCACCTGAAATCTCTAAGCCCATCATAAGTAGCATTCATCTTACATTGCTTTACAACTCAGGCAGGGTGCCCCCAGGTAAACAATAGGTTGAGGCTGACCTTGGCCTGCACCACCTGGGAAACCCCAGGGCCAGCACACCCAGTGGACAGCTGCAGACCACATCAGAGCACCATCCCTCTGCGCCTGCAAAGCTGACCATCTGAGGAGGGTGAAGGTTAGTGGTCACTGGTCACAGCCAGTCCCTGCAGCTGACTGGCCTGGGTAAATCCCTCTCATTTATCTGCCAACAGCAACCAAGGCTCAACTACAAAAGGAGAGTGTACTCAGCCCATACAAAGGGTGCACCTCAAGTACTCAGCTTGGGTGATAGAGGAGACTGTGCCACTGGACCCTACAGGACATCTACTACATAAGGCCATGCTATCAAGAAGGAAGTCATAGCAATTCTACCTAATGCATAAAAGCAAACACAGGGAGGCTGCCAAAATGATAAGACAAAGAAACATGGCCCAAATGACAAAACAGATCAAAACTCCAGAAAAGAGCAAAATGAAATGGAGATAAACAATCTATCGGATGCAGAGTTCAAAATACTGTGTATAAGGATGCTCAAGGAACTTAATGAGATCCTCAGCAGCATAAAAAAGACCCAGTCAGAAACAAAGGACACACCAATTGAAATAAAGAACAATTTACAGTGAAACAACAGTACAGTGGATGAAGCTGAGAATCAAGTCAATGATTCGGAACATACGGAACCCCAAACAACCAATCAGAAAACAAGAGAAAAAAAAGGCATACAAAAAAGAGAGAGAGAGAGAGAAGAGGGGAGAATAGTGTAAGCAGCCTCTGGAACAACTTCAAGAGGTCCAACATTCACATCACAGGAATGCCAGAAGGAGAAGAGAAAGAACAAAAAATTGGAAGTTTATTTGAAAAAATAAGGAAAGAAACCTTCCCTGATTTGATGAAGGAAATAGACATGCAAGTCCAGGAATCACAGAGTTCCAAACAAGATGGATGCAAAGAGGCCCACTCCAATACACATCATCATTAAAGGGCCAAAGGTTAGAGATAAAGACAGACTCATGGAGCCCTGGCTAGTGTAGTTCAGTGGATTGAGCGCGGGCTGTGAACCAAAGGGTCACTGGTTCGATTCCCAGTCAGGGCATATGCCTGGATTGTGGGCCAGGTCCCTTGTGGGGACCATGTGAGAGACAACCACAGATTGATGTTTCTCTCCTTCTCTTTCTCCTCCCCTTCCCCGCTCTCTAAAAATAAATAAAATATTTTTTTAAAAAAAGACAGACTCATGGAAGCACCAAGAGAAAAGAAGTTGGTTATCAGATGGTTGCCCGATGGAAGGGGTGAGGGGGAGAATGGGTGAAGAAGAGAATGGGTGAAGAGGTGAGGGGACTGAGAAGTATAAACAGGCAGTTACAGAACAGCCATGAGGAGGTAAAGTACAGTGTAGGAAATGGAGTAGCAGAGAAACATACGCATGACCCATGGACATGAACCAAGGTGGGGTGATTGCCTGAGGGAGTAGGGGTGCTGGGTGGAGGGGGCCAGAGGGGGTAAAGTCAAGACAATTGTAATCGCATAATCAATAAAATATAATTTGAACAAATTATTATGTAGTAACGCATATTCAAAAAAACAGGAAGTGGCATCATAAATACTAAGAAAGGAGGATGTTAGGAAAGAGGGAACTGTCGCCTGAGCCAAATATTGCAAAGCATAGAAAAAGTTCAGATTTTAGGGGAAGAAATATATGACATGGCAATTGGGAGTAGAATTGTGAACTTTAACATCTGGAGAATGGGACAAGGAAAGATTCAGTATCAGATCACAAGAGACCCCTGTGTGTTCTCAGATGTTGATGGATCCTTAAGATCACAAATTCCATTGTAGCAAATCATTTCTCTGGCAAAATGCCTACCCACAGGGAAAACTACAAAGTCATTCTGAGGGGCCATCGGCGGCAGGGACTGCGGGCCCATCAGCTGAACGCATCCCGCTTCATCCTTGGGGCCTCAGGGAAACCCCTAATGGTTACACGGCAGGGGTTTTAGGACCTCCCTCCGACCTTTTGAACTGTGATGACTGAATCCACAAATGGCTGAGGTCTTCTGTGCCTCAGAGGAAACCACTCTGGTTCCTCATAATTAAGATGTAACATGGGCAGGGTAAAGGCCATTGCCATGTGGCCGACAAATGCCCTTGAGTCAGTGATTCTTTGATTGGACTGTCATGCCCCGCTGTAGAGGCTCTGAGGCAGCAGAGACCAGGACTCTGAGTTTTATTTTTTATCTTTACTTTTACTTTATTTATTCAATTACAGTTTACATTCAATATTATTTTGTATGAATTTCCAATATGTAGCGTAGTGGTTAGACAACCACACACTTTAAAAAGTGGTCCCCCCAATACTTCCAGTACCCACCTGGCACCATACGTAGTTTTTACAACATTATTGACTACATTTCCTGTGCTGTACTTCACATTCCTGTGCTGTTGTGTAACTACCAATCTGTACCTCTCAATTCCTTCACCTTCTCACCCAGCCCCCGGCTCTCCTCCCGTCTGGCAACCGTCAGTCCGTTCTCTGCATCTGTGAACAGGACTCTGCTTGCTAAATAAGGAGCACAGGTGATTCTGATGCTGGTAGTTGTCAGAACTGTTATTTGCAACACAGTCAGAACCTATTGCTAATCGTACAAAGGGCAGGGGAGGGCAGGGCAGGGCAGGGCAGTGAGAGGCCTCTTTATACAAGAGAATGTATAAAGAGAAAGAGAGAAAGAGAAGGAGAGAAACATCAATCTGAATTGTTCCCACTTGGCTCCAAAGCCAAGAAGAGGTTTTTGTTTTTTTTTTAAATCCTCACCCAAGAACCTTTTTTCATGGCTTTTGAGAGGTAGGGAAAAAGAGAAACATCGATGTTAAAGAGAAAAACATTGATTGGTTTCCTCTCGTAGGGTCCCCGACCAGGGATTCAATCCCAAACCTAGGCACGTGCCCCAACCAGGAATCGAACTTTTGACCTTTCGGTATATGTGATGGCACTCCAACGGAGCCACACCAGCCAGGGCCAAGGAGAGGATTTTGATCAAAGACACAGGGGGCCCTGAGGCCAAAAGGGAGCTCTTAGGCATGAGCTCAAGGCTGCCTCCCTTGAGCATGCACTCCCCCGCCCAGGGCCTGGCCTCTCACCCAGCCTTGCTTGATGCCCAGGTCACCCACTTTTCCACCGAAATGAGAGTCCCCTGGAGAGAGCCTAGGTACGAGGGCCCAGAAGAGCCAGTGCAGGAGTTACCCCACTGTCAGGACAGTGTGTCATGCCCTTTTCAATTTGGGTTCTCACAAGAATGCAGACGGCGGTACAAACTATTGAATAACTCTATTCTAGATGCAAAAGAAAGGTTAACTCATGACATACAAAGACTGTCTTCAGCTATTAGGGCTCAACTCCACCTAGCCATGTTACAGTTTCTTTGTTCAACTTGCTTCTCCCTTCCACAAAACCTACTTCAACCCTCTTCATATTTCCCAATGGTAACTAGCTAATGGGTATATAGCTAGTTACCATGGTACAATCCCAGTAAATGTTACCCATTGTTATTTTCATAATTGTAATTATGTTGTCAGATGGGCAGCTCTGTGCAACCAAATCTGAAAGCATACATATTCAATATGGAAATAAATCTAAAGTAATCCAGCTGTCTTTGACCTACAAGTTTAACTAGTGTTTTAGATTAGATATCCATCATTATTCATTCATTCATTAAAAAAAATAGTGTTCCAGGTACTTAGCTAGGCATGAGGGATTACAAAAATGAGACAAAAATCCCTGATCACAATGATCTGAGGGGGGCCAAAGGGTCAGCTTATTATAATACAATATGGTAAGTACACAAATGATAAGCACAGGGTATTTAGGAAATTCAAAGTAGGAAGCTCATAGAGGAGAGAATAATACTTGATAGTATTAGGTTGAATTAGAAGTAAAAAGGGATTGATCTTAGATGATAAAAGGGACAGTTCCTTTTCATTGCAATAGTCTAGAACCAAGAGCTCATGGGTGCAAGGGCGAGAACTTGTGTGAAGATGCTCCAGGCAAGAGGTAGGAATTGCCACATTACGGCTGCTGCTTTCTCTCAGTAGTAGGAGGCGAGGCCATCTGCTCTGGACTAGGGAAATATGAAGAGGGTTGGAGTAGGTGTTGTGGAAGGGAGAAGCAAATTGAACAGAGGAACAATTAACATGGCTAGGTGGAGTTGAGTGTCCATTTGGAATTGAGATTTATAAATGATTAATGGCACCAAAATTTTTAGCGAATTGGTTTTCTCCGTTAGAGGGCAGCTAGGGGCGTGGAGGCACAGACAAAAAGTATAGTTGGATTCATCCAGGTATTTTGTCAACGTGGTTAAATTAGTAACTGTGACGCCATTACGAAAGGCCTCCAGCCTGATTGGTGTGGCTCAGTGAATTCAGTGCCCCACCCCCCCGCCCCCGCGAACCTAAGGGTTTCCAGTTCAACACCCAGTTTGCAAGCCAGAGCCCCCCTTGGGGGCATGCGAGAGGCAACTGATTTGTTTATTTTTCACACATTGATGTTTCTCTTCCTCTTTCTCCTTCCCTTCCGCTCTCTCTAAAAATAAATATATAAAATCTTTCTTTAAAAAAAGATTACGATGTTTTTCGGACTATAAGAGGCACTTCCCCCCCACATTTGGGGGAGAGGGGGTGTGGCCTATAATCCTAATGTAGCTTACCTGTCTTGCTGTGGGAGCCGGGGAGGCGGCGGAGCAGGATCACGGGAGGCAGAATCAGGGTCTCCACTGCAGGAAGCCAGTGGCGACAGGAGTGGGGCGATGCTGGGGCCCCTGGACAGGGAGGAGGGGGTGTCCCGCTGGGGCAAAGCCAGGGAAGTAGGAGCAGAGTCCCCGCTGCGGCATACTATAGTGCTAGGGAGGAAGGTACGGGCGGGACAGGCAGTTTAGGAGAAGAAAGCCTGCCGCGCCCGTAAGTGCCTCCATCACGTGACTGGTGTGTGTCTCCCCCCCCCCCCNGTAAGTGCCTCCATCACGTGACTGGTGTGTGTCTCCCCCCCCCCCCACCCCCACTAACATTAATATAGGCAGATTCCACTGCAGGGTCGCCAGTCACCGTGGCCCTGCAGCTGTTGCAAAACTACAACTCCCATCATGCTTGGACAGGTTGGGATGACCGGAGCTGTAATTTGGCAACAGCTGCAGAGCCACACAGGTTGTGCACAACTGCTGTCCCCGTACAAGAGTGTTGGTTGCACAACCTGTGGCCCTCCAGCAGCAGATCCCCCCATGACAGGGCGTCATCCACTGACGTTCTCAGCTGCGGTGCCCCCATAACTACCAAGGACACAGCGCTGCTAGTTCTATCATTACTGTGTTTTGTTGTAGGAAGATTCGAGAGCGTACCATAGTCTCCTGCTGAATCTACCGCGATTGTGGAAAGATGTCAAAGCAGAAGAAGATTTCATATAAAGTCCCTTTTAAACTGGAGGTAATGGAGTACGCCAAAGAGCATGGGAACAGAGCAGCAGAGAGACACTTCGGGCCGCCTCCAACTGAAAAAATGACAAACAGGAGGATCAACTGCGAAGAACGGACAAAACGAAACAATGTTTTCGTGGGCATGCTGCAAAATGGCCACAGTTAGAAGTGGCTATGAGAGAATGGATCACATGTCACAGGAACAATGCCTTTTCAGTATCTACAAAAATGATCAGATATGAAGTCAAACGTCTTGCTGCAGAGAAAGGCATTGAGGACTTCACTGGATCACCGTCGTGGTACCACAGGTTTATGAAGAGATGTGACCTCGCTGTGTGCACCAAAACCAGGATTGCACAAAAAATGCCTACAGAATATGAATCCAAGATTGTGTCTTTTCACAAATTTGTACTGGATGCAAGAAAGAAAAATGGATTTGAAATAAGCCAGACTGGGACATGGATGAAGTCTTGTAAACCTTTGATGTCCCATCAGACAAGACTGTTGATGTGAAAGGTGCCAAAACCATAATCATGAAAACCTCAGGGCACGACAAAACCCATTGCATGGTTGTGTTGTCCTGCTGTGCAGATGGCACCAAACTGCCACCAATGCTGATTTTCAAGAGAAAAAACATATCAAAAGAAGCAGTCCCGAGAGGAGTTATTGTTCATGTTCATGACAAAGGATATATATATGAAAATGGCATGAAGATATGGATAGAAAAAGCATGGTCCAAACGTCCTGGAGGGCTTCTGAAAAAAACCTGCTCTATTAGTGCTGGACCAGTTTAGGGCACATATCACTGAAGCCACAAAAAAGAGACTTCAAGAAGAGAAAACCCATCTGGGCGTAATTCCTGGGGGGCTTACCAGCCAGTTGCAAGATTTGGGCGTTTCCATCAACAAGCCATTTAAAGGTTTCATGAGAGAAGAGTGGAACAAATGGATGGCTGCTGGAGATCATGATCTGACACCAACTGGGTGAATGAAGAGGCCCACGATGACCCCAGTTTGCGAGTGGATGAAAAGCTCATGCAGTCAGTTAACAATGAAACCGTTGTGGGGTCCTTCGAAAATGTGGCACCAGCAATGCCGTAGATGGCTCTGAAGATGACATCCTCTATGGACAGAGTGAAGACAGTGACACTAGTGATTCTGAGGAGCTGAGCTTCATAAATGTGGACAGTAGAGACAGGGAGTTCTTGGGGTTCCCTGGTGATTAGAGGGGTTTCTGTACTTAAAGCTTAATGTCAGTAATAATGGTTGTTAATGCTGCTGTCGAGTTCTGTTTACATTTCCATTGGTGAAATATTGTGTTATTGAAGTTATTGAATATTTTACCACATTTTTTGCTTCAAAATTTTTTTCCTATTTTCCTCCTCTAAAACCTAGGTGTGTCTTATGGTCCGAAAAATACGGTGAATCATTTGAATTCTTTAAAAAAAAATAGTCTTGCAAGATTTGCACACACAGTACTTTACAGAAACTGAAAATGGAAACCACTTTACCTTTTAAACCACATTACCTTTTAAAAAAGGTAATGTTTATCGAGTGCTTAACACACACTGGGTTACTTCATAATTACAGGACATTAGGTATGATTATAGGTTCTTTGGAGGGCCGGCCACAGCGCAGCAACACTCGGAAGGAAGGCAGAAGCTGCTGCAGCTCCAAACTAGAGGAGGCTGTCCCCTGGAGCAGGGTCAGCACGCTGGCTGGAGCTGCAAGGGCAATTCTTTGGCAAGCAAGGTGGGGTTAGGTAGGGACTGTAACTTCCTAAAGATTAGATATTTTGAATAATTCTGCAGGCCCAAGTAAGAGGAGGCCATTTCTGCCTATTAGTATCTGGGAGGCTTGGGCAGCTAGCTGACTGGTAGATATGTAACCCAGGACTGTTAGAGCCTGAGAAGGTAAGTAGTTAGGGCAAGGTCTTAGCAAATTGCATGCAAGGGGTAAATGGTTTTTAGCCTTGACTTCAAAACTAGATCAAGAGAACACTTGTGAAATACTGTATTGGGCAAATATTGGCAGACCACTTTAATTCTATTAACATGTGGAACTTATAACACACCTATAATAGGTATGCTAGTTTTATTATTCCCATGAGGGGAACAAAGTCACGGAGATATAAAGTCACTTGCCTGTGTCATGGCAACATGAACGTTTAAAACCAGAGGATTTAAATAAATAAATAAGTAAATCCAAATGATTTGGTTCTAGGAACCAAATATGTTAACCACCATGTTTCACCTGATTAAGGGAGGTGAGGAGAGGAGAAAAAAGTGTGTTATCTCCTAGGTCACCAAATCCTAGTGTCCACAAGAGGTGTAGCCTCGAGACACAATGAACGGACAGACAAACTGCTGTTCTCTTAAGAACATCAGGATTTCTCTACACGGTTGAGAGGAAGAGTCTTGGAGAGCAGAGTGCAAACTCACTGCTTTACTAGGTCGCTGTTTATTTGGGAAGACTTGGGGGAGCCTCTGTTTTTGGAGCGCGGGGCAGTTAGCGTTGTTCTCGGGGTGGGGGCAGGGGGGCACCGCACCTCCTTCACCCATGCCGTTGGGCGGCCCACCTACATTGGCATTCGATTCCATACAACCCAGGTCCCCCACTGTTCAGGGTTCCTCTGGGGGAAAACATTCATCAAAGGTTTGCCCTCGATTTCAAAACATTTCAGGTGAGCACACACACATGAAACACACACGAAACATAGGAACAGCCAGAGTTAGTGGTACAAATAATAAGTGTAACAATAATTCAAAGAAAGAAATATCACCATGGATCAAACAGCTTCAGGGTAGAGCTCACTCCTCTTTGAACCTCACAGAACTCACATTTATTGAGTAGCACTTAGTATTATTGCCTTGTGTTGTAGCAACTTGGATACCTACCAGCGCATGACAAGTTCTTCCACCAGGGCAGTTACCTCAAATTTTCTACTTGGGGATCTTACAGAATCTATCATAGATAGATACTATAGATAAATACTTTTTTAAAATAAGCCCTCTGGAGTGCTTCTTTAATTTGTCTAATTTGAGGTTAGAGCTGAGCCTTCAATGATAGATTGGTTTGAAAAAGAAAAGAAATAAGCTAGAACAACTTCATCAAAATATGGAAAGAGAAGGCAACCTATTTTAGACCCAGTGCTAGACCAGCAAAAGGTTTACCCAGAAGAGATCAAATGAGAAGGAAAGACATCGAGAGTCATATCATGAAGGCTAAGCTATAAAATTTGAACTTTCTCATATACATTGGTGGCTTTCAGTCCTGTAGGCTAGGGGGAATTTTTTTTCTTTCTTTTTCTTTTCTTTTTTTTTTTTTGAACTGACTCTAGTTTGCAAGATGCCTTTAAGCAATATCCATTAGGAAGCTTTGAAGAAAAAAAGAATTCATTACATATAGGCCCTGGAATTTTACTAGGTATGCCTGGGGGCACGGAGCCAGGAAAGCCTAGCCAGGTTGTGGGGGATGGCCTTTGTGGGGAGAGACTGGGAGGGATTGGCAGAGATAGATAGATAGATAGATAGATAGATAGATAGATAAAAAGAGTGAGCACTTGCCAAGGTGGGAGGAATTTGAATCTTCTGGGGAGGGTAGTTCAAATCCCAGCCCAAAGAAGATCAGATTGATAGTGGGACATTAAGCAACCAAGAGTATTTTGAAAATTCTTTCTGGACGATTTATCCATCCAACTGTTGCTTTTGGCAATGGAGCTCCTTTGAAAAAAAAAAAAAGTAACAACAACTACAAAACTGACCTAAATGGAACTGTTAGTATTTTTCCAAAGTAGAAAAGCTTGATCTGAAATATACTTTGTGTTGCAAATTGTACAATAGCCAATTTAAAACTCTTGGTTGTAGTTACTCTATTAAGAGGATTTTAGTCAGGACACCTTCAAATATTTTTATTTTATTTATATAAAGTAAAATATTCTATGGATATTTTATAATAAAAATAAAATTTTTGATAAGAAAACTACTATATTCCTGTTATAGAACTTTGGACACTACTGACATGTTGGGGAAATAGCTTTCCAAATCCCAAAACACAGAGATACCCATTGAAATATGCTCGAATAATTCTTTCCTTTGATGAATTCCCCTCCCCCAATTCCACTTAAAAATTATGTCCATTTAAATATATAGCAATGTATATATAAATATGCATGCAGTTAAATTCAGTTATGATGCAGTTTGCAGTTGATACCCATCCTCCACCCAATTATCAATATCTATTTTGTTAATTTCATTAACTTTGAGAGACTGTGTCTTTTATATTGAAGTATTTAATTTTTGGACTCTGCTCATAGCATCACGGTGGGGTTTTACCACACGTATTCATTTTTTCTTGATGGGATCAGTGCGATTTGGCCCTCCCTGCAGGTTTTCCATAGTGGAAAGTAGGCCTCCTTACCCCCTCCATAGCTCATCTTGTAACCAGAAAAGACACCAGCGTTTGGACTGCCTGTCACTACCAAACCCTATAAGCAGTGAGAGCGATTCAATCTTTTATGGGTGCTTTATTCAGATGGCCAGTGATCTGAGAAGATGGCGGGTTTGTACCCTAACAAACCATCTTGTCTTTTCTTTCCAGGCCAGACCTTTTACAAGGTAGGGGTGGGCGGATAAATAAGGTGGGGTGAGGGCTTTGAAATTCAGGGAGGATTAGGTGAGGGAAGCTGCAGCATTCCTGTTCTGTGCAGTTAGCCTTCCCAGGGGAGGGTGGTGGTCCGTTCTCCCTGGAACAAAGGTTTGAATGCCCCCAGGTGGTAATCTTCTATCAGTGCCCCAGGGGGCCCACTATTTCCCTGGAGCCAGGTTGGGCCTTGTCTGTAGTTACTGAAACAAAAGCTTTAACACACACATTACTTGCTAGATTTACAACTTTTTCCTTAAGCTAAAATTTTCCAAGTCTTGAGTCCCCAATCAATCTGAGATCAGAGCAATGCTCTAATGGCCCCACATCTTGCAGACTTGAAACCTGCTTCTTCTGCCTTTGCCTGAAGGCCTTCCTCTTCCAAGAGCTCAAACCAAGGTAATAAGGCAGGCAAATGATGTAAGACACCCTGCTTTTCTCCCTTCTTCCTTCTCCCCACCCACTCTGCTGTCTTCTGAGTGCTCACACACCAAGCTACTCTTCCTGTGTCCTTTCTCAACACAAGCCAACTCAGGTAGATCAATATATGTGGACTCATTCATTCATCAGACACATCCAAATGTAAATCCTGGTTCCTTTTTTTCATTTTTTGTAAATTTTCATTTAGCTCAGCCAAAGATCCCATGCTACCTAAGCCTAGACAATAAGCTCACTCCCTAGAAGGTGGTCCATTAGAGGGTTGGCTTCAGTATTATCAGTAGATTGACCCTGAGTCATTTGTTTGTTTCGCACAGCCAGTTTTTGAAAAGCATGACTCGTTACTCAAGAAGAGTTGTCAGGATATAGAAAATCATTGCTCAAGTTATTTGGCCATGACAATGGCCATTATGGTTTTTATGCAACTTTGCTTCTGTTATGTAATTCTTGTTGACACAGTTTTCAACCAAGTAACTTGGTTGCAAACACTAAACAAAAAAATCACCTACAAGTTCTGCAAATGGTCACCAACCACAACAAGGAACCAATCTGTAATGCACTGTGAAGAGTGCAGCTTGAAAAATGCACCTTGTGTCAGAAGGCAAGATTAGGAAACAGAAAGAAAACACAGTCCTGCTGGTGGAAGCCCCGAGGGGCAAGCCGCATCCCTAGGTTGCAGGACCCACCTAGGAAGAGAGAACCAACTTCATTCTTGAGTTTAAGGACTTGAATTTACTAACCTGTGTGAGAAATTCCTTTCTACATTTTTACATCATGACTTTCCAATTCATCCTTCAGGCCTTAACTTTGACTAGTCACTCAGTCAGTTGAAACACATCAAAGTAATTCTTTTTTAAAAGATTCCTAGAAGTTCTATTTTCTGAGTCCTTGAAAATGTGTTACCTTGACACGTGAACTAAAATTAACTCGTCATGAAATGCCATGGTCACAACCTTTTGTCTCAAAAAATCTGTAGATAATTCTTCATTGGCAATGTCAGTCTGATTCTTAATACTTTCCAGGTAACAATTTCCATCACGGCATTTGTATTGGTTTGTTTGCTTGCTTGCTTGGGTTTTGTTTGTTTTGATGTTTTGCTTTTATACCAATTCAGTATCTATTATTTTCTTTTCTTTTTTATTTTTTAAAAGATTTTATTTATTTATTTATCTTTAGAGGGGAAGGAGAGAGGGAGAGAAACATCAGTGTATGGTTGCCTTTCCTGCGTCCCCTGCTGGGAGTTGGCCTGCAGGGAACTGGCCTGCAACCCAGGCATGTGCCCTGACTGGGAATTGAACTGCGATCCTCTGGTTCGCAGGCCTGTGCTCAATCCACTGAGCTATGCCAGCCAGAGCAGTATCTACTATTTTCTTAATAACTGCCATGCAGTCAATCCTATAGAGAGACCCAGCTTTGTTGAGGAAAAGCTTTGATAAGCCTGAGAGGTAAAGGAATGTTTAGCCTCCAGGGCCAGTGGGTTGATGGCTCTAAGCTTGAGATAAGCTGTGCTGCAGGGAGGAATGTGTTGGCTGCTGAGAGAGGAGAGGGAAGAGGTTCCCAGAGCTTAGGTATTGGTGGCAGCACAGAAAGGGCGATTCAGGAGACGTGAAAAGCCAGCTAGGAAGCCAATGAAAAAATGGCCATTAAAAATTACCCCTTGCCCTGGCTGGTGTGGCTCACTGTGTTGAACGTTGGCCTCTGAACCAGAAGGTCACCATTTGGATTCCTAGTCAGGGCACATGCCTGGGTTTTGGGCCAGGACCCCAGTTGGGGGTGCACAAGAGGCCACCTACCAGTGGTTCTCTCACATATTGATGTTTCTCTGCCTCCTTTCCCCTCTCTCTAAATAAGTAAATAAATAAATTTTCAAAAATTAAAACAAAAATTACTCTTTTAGGCCCTAGCTGGGTAGCTCAATTGATTAGAGTGTCATCCCAATACGCCAAAGTTGCAGGTTTGACACTGGGTCAGGAGAATGCAAGAATCAATCAATAAATGCATAAGTAAGTGGGACAACAAATCAATGTTTCTCTCTCTCTTCCTGTCTCTAAAATCAATAAAGAAAAATTTTTTAAATTTTAAGAAAAAACAGCTTGCCAAAAGGATTCTTATGGGGGATTCTTTTGCCACCTTTATTTTACTTCTGTCCATAGATACATTTATTTTTTCCAAACCATCTGAAAATTGCAGACACCGTGACACTTCACCCCAGTGGGTATGTCCTCTGAAAACCAGGACATCCTCCTGCACATCCACAATGCTGTCTCTGCACTCGGTGAAAAATATTGTATATTCTAAAAATATACAATACTGTGTGATATACAGTCTTTATTTATTTAAATTTCTCCAAATGTTTTCCCTGAAAATGTCTGCACACATGCCCATTCAGGACCCAGTTGAAGATCACACATCATTTTTGGTTGTAATGTCTCTTTAACAGCCTTTAACCTAGAAGAGTATTTCCTTCATGTTTTTTCGGGGGTGGGGAGGTGGTGGTGGGAGTTGGAAGAGAACATGTCTATCAAATAACTGACATTTTTAAAAAACTATAGGCCAGTTATCTTGTCAAGTGTCCAACAATCTGAATTTACCAGATTCAGGAATAGCTACTGTAAATAATTTGTGAGGCCCAGTATAAAATGCAAATGCATGATGCTTTGTTCAGAAATTAGTAAGAATTTTAAAACAGTGAAACAGACGGTTAAACCCAGCATGGGCTCCTTGTAAGGATGGGGTGCATCTGACAGCCATGGGCCCTGATGCTGGCCCTAGCAGGTTTTATTTTCAATCTTTGTTACTTAATTCAGGCTAAATATTTCTGCCAAAACTGCCATTTCAGGAGAAACACTTGGGTGTGTTCATTTAGCTCAGGAGAGTTTTCTTGATAATATTCTGATCAGTGCTTCAATTCTAATGAGTTCAATTTCACCTTCAGGAGCACATATCATTCTTAGGGTGAATTCTAAAGTCTTTTGCGTGTCACATCTTTACCTTCTTTCTTGTACTTACCTTCTCCCTGTAATTCCTGGAGGGCCTCATCAACTTGCCCTTCAAATTACTGGCTCGATTTTATTTTTTTGAAAAGATCTTATTTATTTATTTCTAGAGAGAGTTGAAGGGAGAAAAAAAGAGAGGTACAGGTGAGAGAAATATCGATGGGTTGCCTCTGGCCTGCAACCCAGCATGTGCCGTGACTGGGAATCAGACTGAAGACCCTGTGGTTCACAGGCCCGTGCTCAATCCACTGAGCTACAGCAGCCGGGGCACATTGGCTTAATTTTTAACAGTGTTGATTTCTGCTCCTTACTGTTACCCTCCAACGGAAATACCAATTCTACTGTTAGATTTTAGTTTTCTGTCACCCTTTCTTATTCTACCGATCCCTTTTAATCTCATGCATTTTCTTTTCAACCTGTTTTTTCTTTATGAGCTTTCTTCTCTTCGTAAATAGAAGCTATGCTTTTCTTGTATCTTGTAGACAATGCTAAAATATTTCCTAAAAATTGCTTTGGGTTCTGAAAATTGATAGTCTATAGAAATCTGAGATTTCAAGGTGATGTTCCCTTGCCCTCATTCTGAAATATTTTTCAGACACTCCATGTTATATTCTTGTTTCTGACCACTCATCTTTAAATTGAAAGAGCTAGCAGACAGTGTGTTTCTCAACAGAGAGAGTATTCAAATTTTTCTTGGCATCATCCCCTCAGAACTGTCTTCTTAGACCACAATTGTCCAGAAGATTGATATGCACAGTTTTAACTCCATTCCCTGTATCCAGGAGATGCTCATCTAGTTTACTCAGCCAGACTGAAATAGGATCTTGCCCTGTTCACCTTTTCTGGGGTTTGACCCAGGGTTATATTTAAATGCTAATTTCTAGACGCTTTCCAAGAATTAACTGCCTAAGATTTGTCTTCTTATTGTCTTCATTTTAAATATCAGTAGCTGCCCTGGCTGGTAGTTCAGTTGGTTAGAACAGCATCCTAATACACCAAGGTTGTGAGTTCGATCCTCATGGTTGCCACATATAAGAGGCAACCAATGAATGCGTAAATAAGTGGAACAACAAATCAATGTTTCTTTCTCCTGCTTACTCTCTCTCTCTCAAATCAATAAGGAAATGTTTAAAAAATTAAAAATAAGCAAAACAAAATATCAGTAGCAGCCATATTCATCAGATACTTACCAAGCACTTACTCATTGTTATGTACCATTCAGGCTTCAGTCCTTTCTTATAACCTGAAGGAAGAGTGGGGGCATTTAATGCAGGAATATTTTGTATCTACAGTCAAGGTTGAACACTACTAAGAAAGAGTTTTGTTTCGCTTATTGTTTTTTTGTTTTGTTTTTTTTGTGTTGTTTTTTTTTAGTTAGCAAGTTTTTTTTCCAAATATTTTATTTAATTATTTTTCAAGTACAGTTTTCTGTCTATTACTCCCATCTAGCTTATTGTCTTTATTTGGCATTTGTACTGCTGTCTGTAGAATGAATGCAGAGGGCAAGATATTAAGAGCAGGAGAAGAAAGGTAAACAGAGGAAGTTGGTGGCAGCTATTCCAGGAAGTAACCACTCAATTTAGGAAAGAGGTGGGAAAGAAGTTTAGAGAAGTTATGAAAAAAAAAACTGTCAGAAAGAAATGGCATCCCTTAAACGATGCAGAACATGTTCGTGGCCCTAAAACCATCCCAGTGCTTTCTTCAGCCTCTTTGGAGGGAGAGTTGCAGGTGAAGGTGCTTATCAGCTGGGTGAGAAAGTTCGTGTTTGTCATGTGGAGAAAAAAATTATACTAAACCATCTAAGCAGTATTCAGCTTGTGCAGAAACCCCTTCTCACCTCCACCTCTCCTACCGCAGTCAACCATCCCTGATTGACATCTCACCCTTGCACCCAGGTCCTGAACCCAAGACTTGCTAGCGGCATTCCAATCACTGACCAATGACAGATCCTCTTTTGTGCAGACACCCCTGGGCTAGAAATTAGAGTGGATGGCAGCTCACACAGAAGACGAGCAAGTGAAAAGCAGAGAGGATAGAAAGACAGTACAGAATTGCATTATAAGCACTCAAAACAAGCTCCACCAGCAGCAAGCCCAAGCCCAGGATTTCTGAAGGATGTCAACCCTTTCTTTGGTTCTGCAGCAATTTGAACTCAATGTTCTTCAGGATTTTATTTTATTTATTTATTTTTAGACAGAGGGGAAGGGAGAGAGAAGGAGTGAGAGAAACACTGGTCCTAGAGATGTTGATTGGTTGCCCCTCACATGCCCGTGACTGGGGAACTGGCTCACAACCCTGGCATGTGCCCTGACTGGGAATCGAACCGGGCAACCTTTGGGTCCACAGGTTGGCACTCAATCCACTGAGCCACACCAGCCAGGGCTGAAATCAATATTCTGACACTTAAGGACCAAATGCTAAGTTTAACTACCAAAACAATCTACACACAATACTGGAATACAAAAAAATACACAGAAGGAAAATTAATTACAGAAGTAAATATACAGAAGAATAGTTGGATAGTATTCTAGATATTACTCAAGACACTTTTCTTCTGAGAAGTTTTTGTTTCACCTAGTAAATCTTCCACAATTAGATTTATCCCAAGTTACATTCCAAGAGTCTAATGTTTATTGCTCAAGGGAGGAGAAGATAAAAAATATTGAAAAATCAGGGTAAAATTGGTGGCTTTTTGAGATATTGAGTAGACAGAAGCCACAATCTTCAAAGCCATTAAGATGTACAATCTATGCATCTGAGAGAGAAAAATATCTCGAGATATCAAAAGCTTGGCTTGGAAAATTGAAAGACACAGATTAAAATAAAAGGGCAAAGTATATTCAAGAACAATACATTGGAATAAGGAGGTATAATAATGTTGAATTGGTTTCTCATCAAACAAGTAACAAGTCTGAAGCACTATAAGAAAATATGCAGTGGGTTGATACAAGGGCCAGCCCCACCCTCCCTCCAGGAGACGAGTTACCTACTTAATGAGTGGGGTGGGGTGTGGAAATATTTGGTAATGGGAATTCAAGATAGGCCTAGAATTACCAGGAGATTATGTTTGAACTGTCCAGAATGTAGTCATGAACTTGCAAAAGAGTTATGTGTCCCACATACACCCGAGTGGTAGAGTAGCAATGACTGAGGGAGGCACCTGGGGAGATGAAGCCGAAGGTGGTAGTCTCACTGACACACACTAGATCAGAGTATCTCCGGGTCCCTTCTGCCCACAAACGCAATGCCTGCTCCATCTTAGCTAAACACTTATCGGCGCCGTGGCTGTGACATCCGAGTTTGAGGTACCACACAGCAAAACTAGCACGAATTCCTTTTTCTTCTTCACAATTACCCAGGAGGAAGCTCTGTACTACTTACAGATCTTAGCAATCTCAGCAAGTGATTTTTTTTCTTTCCTTATGAAGTTGAGAACTTAAAAGGAAGTTCTCTTAAAGGAAGAACTTCACAGCTTCTCTTGGGCATGTTTGAATTGCCGGCATCAGTACTCAGGCACTTCGGGGCCATTGTTAAGTAAAATAAAGGTGACTGGGACACCAGCACTGGGATAGCGCAACAGGCAATTTGGTGACTGAGAAGGCTGCTGAGTGACTGACAGGCGGGGAGCCTATACAGTGTGGACATGCTGGGCAAAGGCGTGATTCACATCCTGGGCAGGGCGGAGCAGGGTGGCTTGGTTTCACCACGCTATTCAGATCGGTACATGATTTAAAACTTATGAATTGTTTATTTCTGGAATTTCCCGCTTCCTATTTTTAGAGCATGGTTGACCTTAAGTAACTGAAGCCATGGAAAATGAAACAGCAGGTAAAGGGGTATTATAAATTTTTAGGAAAACATAGTAGTACTGTCCAGGACACTGTGCAAATGACTGTTATTATTGAATTATTTGCCCCTAATTACTGAAAGGAACTGTTAGCTATTTCCTATGGCCTGCAGCTCCAAGAATATATCATTGAGACTCTAAGGCACTATGAACCAAGAAAGATTGGGAACCTCTGCCTTTGGAAATGGTGGGACCACAAGATGAAAGGACACTGGGTTTCATGCAGGAAAGCCACCTACCAATTAAGAGCTGCCACATTGAATTGGTATATGAGCCAGAAATAAACTTCTGTTGCATTAACCCGCTGAACATTTAGAGTTCTCCAAAGTTAGGACTTCAGAGAACTATTCATACCATAACTTGTGGTCCAGCATTTGGATGTTTGCACCTTGAGCTTTGACGATGCTCCAAGGCATTACTTTGCCCTCTTGGGCTCTGAAAGCAGCTGCAGAGCAAGCAAACCAGTGCTGATCGGACTCTTTGATAAATCATGCCCCCTGTGCAGCTGATAAGCAACATCCCCGGTACTGGAAGCACTGGACCAAAAAACCTTTGTTCTGTGAACCCAAACCAAAATTGGGACACTGATAAATGTTTGACTGCATGTTACCCATTGTTCTTAACATTGAAAGTTCAGCCCTGGCCACATAGCAAAGTTGGTTAGAGAACCATCCTGATGTGCCAAGGTTGTGGGTTCGATACTTCTTCAGGGTAAGAAGCAGCCAATGAATGCATAAATAAGTTGAACAACAAATTGATGTTTGTCTCTGTAACAAGTCGATGTCTCTCTCTCCTCCCCCTAAAAATCAATAACATTTTTTTTTTAAAGAAAATTCACCCTGGCTGGTGTGGCTTAGTGGATTGAGCACTGGCCTGTGAACCAAAAGGTTGCTGGTTCAATTCCCAGTCAGGGCACATGCCAGGGTTGCAAGCCAGGTCCCCAGTAGGCGACACATGAGAGGCAACCACATACTGATGTTTCTCTCCCTCTCTTTCTCCCTCCCTTCCTCTCTGCCTAAAAATAAATAAATAAATAAATAAATAAATAAATATCTTTTTTTAGAAGAAAAAATTCAGTTGACCCCACCAATCAGAAATGAATGATGTGGACTTCCTCCAAGATGGAGGCATAGGTGGAAACACTGTACCTTCTCCCACAACCAAGTTTGAATACAACAAAGGTTTGCAAAACAAAGACACAGCCAAAGAACAGAAAATTGAATTATACGGAAGTCCGACAACAACAAACCGTTCAACCTGGACAGTAAGAGGGGTGGAGCCAGCAGCGGAGCAGGGTCGGGCAGGAAAGATCCCCCCACCCAGGCATGGACCCAGTCAGGGTGCGGGACACACTGACCGCAGTCGCACCTTCGCGCACAGTGAGACGGACTGCGCAGGCCCCAGCGGGCAAACCAAGTGGCAGAGGACTGACGGTGGTGGCACATTCGTGTGCAATGGGATGAAACACGAGGCCCCCGGTGACGGTAGCAGCTGCGGCCGCAGTGGCAGGCAGGACTGCCATTGCTCCTCTTTGACCCCACCCCCACGTACAGCGTCACAACCCAGCGACTGAGTTGCCCTGCTCTGGTGAACACCTAGGGCTCTGATCCTGATACGTAACAGGCACGAACAGCCCAAAACATGGCTCAACAAGAACAGAAAGCCCCAGAGCCGATAACTCTAAGCGACCAGGAAATAGCCAGCCTCTCAGATGCAGAGTTCAAAAGACTGGTCATCAGGATGCTCACAGAACTGGTTGATTTTAGTCACAAATTAGAGGAACATATGAAGGCTCAACTAATTGAAATGAAGGGAAATGCACAGAAAACCAATAGTGATGGAAAGGAAACTGGGACTCAAATCAATGGAATGGACCAGAAGGAAGAACAATACATCCAACCAGAAAAGAATGAAGAAATGAGAATTCAAAAAAATGAGGAGAGGCTTAGGAACCTCCAGGACATTTTTAAACGTTCCAACATCCAAATTATAGGGGTACCAGAAGGGGAAAAGAAACAGCCACGAGGAGAAAACTTATTGGAACAAATAATAAAGGAGAACTTCCCCAGTCTGGCAAAGGAAATAGACTCCCAGGAAATCCAGGAAGCTCAGAGAGTCCCAAAGAAGTTGGACCCGAGAAGGAATACACCAAGGCACATCATAATTACATTAGCCAAGATAAAAATGAAGGAGAGAATCCTAGAAGCAGCAAGAGATAAGCGGACAGTCACCTGCAAAGGAGTACCCATCAGACTGTCAGCGGATTTCTCAAAAGAGACCTTACAGGCAAGAAGGGGCTAGAAAGAAGTATTCCAAGTCATGAAATCCAAAGACCTATAGCCAAGATTGCTTTATCCAGCAAAGTTTTCATTTAGAATGGAAGGACAGGTAAAGTGCTTCTCAGATAAGGTCAAATTCAAGGAGTTCCTCATCACCAAGCCCTTATTATATGAAATGCTAAAGGGACTTATATAAAAAAAGAAGATGAAAAATATTAACAGTGAAAGAACAGCAAACTCACAGTTATTAACAGCCACACCTAAAACAAAAGCAAACCAAGAGGACAGCTAGATCAGGAGTGGAACCATAGAAATGAAGAACACATGGAAGGTTAGCAACAGGGGAGTGGGAGGAGGAGAAGGGGGAGAAGGTACAGAATAGCATAGATAGTAGGTAGAAAATAGATAGGGGGGGAGGGCAAGAATAGTAGGGGAAATATAGAATCTAAAGAACTTGAGGCACTTGGTTATAAACTAAGGGAGGAAGAATGGTGGGGGAGGGGTGTGCAGGATGGAGGGGAATGAAGGGGGGAATAGAACAACTGTAATGGTATAATCAATAAAATATATATATTTAAAAAAAGAGGAGGAGAGGAAGAAGAAAAAACTACAAAAAATCTGGGGAAAAGCTCATGTATAGATACCACTCTTTGAAATACTTTTAATTTACTTCGTTATCTGACTGTTTGTCCTTTAAAGCTGTTTTACACATTTCAATGCGGGCAGAGTGATAAGGAACATAGCGATCCTGTAGAGATCCCACTAACACAACATTTTTGAAATAATGAAGCCCTGTAAAAAGAAAATACTGAATTATAATGCAACAATTAATCAAATTTAGAACTCAGTAATTATATTGTGACCAAATAAAGTTTATTTCCTCAGTAAAAAAAAAAGAAAGAAAGAAAGAAATGAATGATGTACGTTCATAACCTTGTTTCCCTCACAATGCTTCTCCTTCTAAAGCCATGTTCTTCTCCCCACCCCCGACCTTGGAAGATGTCTTCAAGTCATACTGAGGGCTACATTCTCTGATTTGCAAATTGTATATGAACGAAACTCTTTTAATTTCTCTTGTCATTTTTGTTAACACTAGCATTACCCTAACCAGTATGCACAGTGTGTAGGAATCTAGGCCCGAGACCAGGAGCTGCAGATGTCAACAGTGGATCCCCGTGCACCCCAGCATTGGCCAGAAAGGATGGACTTTCGAATCAGCTTAGCGTATTTCCTGCTGTAGGAAAGCTGACTTTGGTTCTCCCTTTCCACTGCCCCTTAACACTTCAATTAAGCTTCAAAGAAAGACGAAGAAGAGTGGGTGTCTAAACTGCCGACTGTGTTGTGGCTTGTCCCATCTGCACCTTCCTTATAGCTGTACTACGGCGCTAATGGCAACTGGCCAGTACCTGTGTATGTACTGTATGTTGCCATGTATAATGCATACTCCCATTTTTGGCCCAAACTCTCAAGAAAAAAGTCTTTTATTTTAGTTTTTTAATTCAATTGTTTATTTATTTGTATGTAGACACTTGGGTTTTTTGCCACAACCAGCACAGAGTGGGGGTTCCTAAGTGGGGTCAATGGGAGATGAAGAAAGACACAGACAGTGTAAGGAAAAATGAGGGCTGGCGGGGTGGGGGCATTGTCCTCTGATGGAAAGACAATGAACCTGAACATGTTCTCAGCATTTATTTTATAAGGGTTAGTTAGAGAAAGCTCAAGGACGTTTTGAAGGAAAAAATTGCAGGCACAATTGCTCCATTCCCAGGCTATCCAAATGATAAACATTTCTTCTGCAAAAGTTACAGTCGCATTCAGCTGAAGCTCGTGGTTAACTGTGGTTAACTATTTCCTTCTTAACCCCTACAGGGTCTGGCCGTATGATGACAGCATTCACTGTCCTCCACAGTTTTTTTGGTATTATAAAGAAATTTGAGCATTTATTTTTTTTAATTTTTAAAATATTTTTTTAATTTATTTTTACAGAGAGGGTAAGGGAAGGAGAAAGAGTGGGAGAGAAACATCAATGTGTGGTTGCCTCTCATGTGTCCCCTACTGGGGACCTGGCCCGCAACCCAGGCATGTGCCCTGACTGGGAATCGAACCAGCGACCCTTTACTTCACAGGCCCATGCTCAATTCACTGAGCTACACCAGCCAGGGCCACATTTATTTTTGAACAAATTGTGGTAAAAGAAATTTTATGGAACAAATATTACAAAACACAAGATACAAGGTACAGCGATATGGAATTAGTACTATCCATGTACAATGTGCACCCTTATTTTTCCCTCAAAAATTTGGGCCTATGGCTTTGTGCCTTCTGGGCTGTGGTAGGTCATGCTCTTGTCTGTATAAAACCACTGGTACCTGGTTCACCAGATGGGCTCTATAATGCTTATTGAATGAATAAAATACCTTTTGCCTACTTCATAATGTCACCTAGGGCACCCTCTGCCAACTTCACAATGTCACCCAAGGCATAGTTTTTGCCTACTTCACAATGTCACTTTCAACTGACTCTGAGCAGAAATGGGGACTTCACAGCTCTGTCTGAATCTCTCTCCAGTGGTGACTCCAGCCAATGAAGAAAAAAAGCAAAGAATTTAAAGTCTTGAGCTGCAGCAAATGGATTTAGGTTAAACAGCCTGGGATGGAGGGGCGCTGATCCTTGAGGGAGAAGGGACCTGCGAAGACCTTTCCAGAACAGCAAAGAATCAGAGCCGCTCGTAAGCGGGGCATGCATTTGCCCCAACCCTCCTCTACAGAGGAGTGGCCAGCACCACTCAGGCTAGTGGTGCTTACGTGAACTGATTTGTTCAAACCTGGGGCTGCAAAGCGGCCCGAGGAGCAGAGAAAGTAGTGCAGTGCCTAAAGTTGTTAGATCCCAGAAGTGCAGCGAGGAACTTTCCCAGCCCGGCCCACTGGGCGCTAGAGGGTCATAAAGGACCCGCCTTTCCCAGACTGAGGCACCATAGGGCGAAGGTTGTTCCCAAGGCCACGTCAGGCTTCCTGGCCCTCTAAAGCCCCAAACGAGCAGAACTAATGAAAGAGGGAAGTTAAGGACGCTCCAACTCGGAGACGCAGCGCGCCTCTGCCGGCCCACGAGCCGCTCTCCCAGCAGCTGCCACTGCTGACCACCTGGTCCAACCTAGCGGAGATCGCGACCGCAGAGCGATGTCCCGCCGCGGTCCGGACGGGCGCCTCCCCCGGCTGCCCGCGCCCTCGGCTCCGCCGCCACCGCTGCTGCTGCTGCCGCTGCTGCCTCTGCTACTGCTGGCCGCCGCCGTGCCGCCCAGTCTGGCAGGTGAGCAGAGCGCGCCCGGGGAGAGCCCCGAGAGAGAGACCCGCGGAGCCCCGGGTCCCGCCAAGTTTACTTCTAGCGAGTGTCCGGGTTCTGAGTGACCGCCAAGGAACGCGCTCCTGCGGGGGACTGACAAGGCTCGCTCTAGCCCTGTTGTGGCTCTGAGTTTGCCCGGGAGAAGGGCATGGGGTATGTGTTCCTGTGAACTTAAAAAGTGGTGGCCACAATTCTTGGCAGGCAAATCCGTTCGCTCCTGCACGACTCGGCTTGCAGAGGCCTGACTGGTCCTCAAAGCGCTAGCCAAAGGTCATCTAAATATATTTATTCGCATCATAGGGAGGTATGATTCCGGGCTGCCGCTCTTCCCCCACTTCTTAATGGTCAGTAACTGGTTTAAAATGCTAAGAAACGCAACTTGGTACTGACAGCTTGGTATGTGTCAGGCAGTGTGCTAAAGGGATTTTTGTTTTCCAATATAATGCTCACCGATAGGATCATCTAAATAGCATTATTACCCCTATTCTACAGATGAGGAAATTTAAGATTAAGTAATTTTCATAAAGATATATAGCATATGAAGGCAGAGCTGAAATGCTAAAGGTCGTTTACTCAACTATTCCCCTCCTAGGGAAACAGGCTTCATTCCCTACAAGTATTCGCACTTACCTGTACACTTTGCAAAAACCAAACAAACAACAAAAAGACAAGGTTGGATTTGGCATTTTCACTCCCAATGAATAAAGTCAACAATAATTAAAGAACTTAAAAGACTTCAAAAGTAATGTAAAGGAAAGATTTTGTTTAATCTTACAAGCCCCTTTCTGTGTTGAACTTGCGTAAGAATAGGGTACAGTTAAGGAGAGAGACGCCCTTTCTCAGAGGAGTGCTCTGAGTCTTGTTACAGCACCTTCCATCAGATTTCCAGACCAGTTTTCACAACTTGCCTGCATGTTGCTATTCCATTTTTCCAGTCTTTTAAGCTTCCTGGGCTTCTGAGATCAAAAGTGTTGCAGCCCCAAGCTTCTGACTCCTCAAGATTTACCAGCACATTTTGTACTTCCCAGGACCATGGAGATGGTGTTGGTGCCAAGTTTAGGCCCAGGAGACTGTCCCTCACATGTACCTGGGGCAAGCTGCAGTGCCCGGGATACGGAAAGGGTGTTTGTGTCTGGAACACCAGGGGACACTTTCCTCCCTTTTCTGTTCTTTTGGAACCTTAGGATTGTTTCACATTTTCTGTAGGTGGGGGGTGGGGCAGCCTGAGGAGTGAGCAGGAGACATTATTTTTCTTAAGATTTGACACTGTTTATTCAAGAAGATATCATCTGGAAAGAAACTGTTTTTTAAACCGAGTTCCCCAAATGATAGATAAGCTGGCTCCATGCCCGGTGAGTAGGGAGTCCAGGCAAGAGAGTGAGGGTATTTCTGCTCCTGGCTTTCCTGACAACTGTCTGCCCAGCAATCCGGAAAGACTTCTTAATGTGGAGTCCACGAACAGCCAGTGATGCCCATGCTGACTGTTTCAAAAAATGGGATCTTGCTTGCCTTTGATCTGCCCCTATTAACCTCTTTTCCAATGCAGGTTTTTAGTGCACTGTCTTACCTTTTCTTAGACTGCAAAACTGAGGACAGAGAACAAGGTCTTTGCCACTACCTGCTTTTCATGTTGCGTCTGAGTGCCCAGCTCAGTCCTTTGAATTTAGTGTGTACATGATAAACACTGAAGGGAATGCATTTTAATCTCTTTAGAATGAATTTTATATCCACTAAGATGCATCTCTTTACAAACAACTTCTTCAATATTTTAAAAAATACTTTGAACTGTAATTATTTCAGAGATTGGTGAACAAGGGCACGTTCATCCTAGCCATGTCTTTCAAACTATTACGTACTTTACATGTATAACAGTGTTGCCCTTATCTTCCCAAACCACAAAGGCCTATATTTGTTTTCAGGATGTCTCATATAATTTTTCTAAGCTGTTTTTTAAAATATTCTATTTATTTATTTTTAGAGAGAGGGGAAGGGAAGGAGAAAGAGTGGGAGAGAAACATCAATGTGTGGTTGCCTCTCATGTGTCTACTACTGGGGACCTGGCCCGCACCCCAGGCATGTGCCCTGACTGGGAATCGAACCAGCGACCCTTTGCTTCACAGGCCCATGCTCAATCCACTGAGCTACACCAGCCAGGGCTCTAAGCTGTTTGAATAGTGAAGTCAGGTTGTCACCTGGGGAAGGGATGGGTTGGTTGCCAAGAGACATGTAGGATGGCATAAAACCCTTGGTAAAACTGGTTCCAAACCTGGCCCTCGAACTTGCAGGGCTGGACTCCAGAAATTCCTTCTTTTCTGGTGCTCCAGAGCTGATCAGATAGAAGGAAGCTGAGTCACCCTGATAAACACACAAGTCTATGAACCAAAATACTAGTTGTTAATTTTTAACAGGCTGGATATTTGTGTAGCCTGCTCCAGCATGCTCCACTGAAACTACGTGGGATAGATAAGAGGAGGGATTCCCAGGATGGAGGTTGGATTAATTCATCTCCCTGTGGGACCTGACACTTCGGGCAGGGCATGGGCACTCCTCCACTGACAGTGCCCACCTGGCACAAACCTGGCTGCATTTTCTAGGCTTCCATGGCTCACCAGTGCCCACATGAGACTAACAGATAGGTGATTGCCTATCACCTATCAAGCTAGGTGATACCTCTATGTAGTATTCAAAGAGCTTGCTGTCCTGGGCGTCTTTCCATCTTCTTAAGATGACTCAGCAGCCTCTGGCTGAGACCAGTCTCAGCTGCTTCTTTAACTCTGAAGACATTCATATTTCCAAATCACTGAGGTGGTTGCTCCATACGTTCGCTCTATGGCTGTTCTTCATTTTTGGAAGTATAGTGTTAGACAGATAGTATCGAATCCCATAAATAGAAACTGTGGAGCCCTACTGCCTGTGTGTGAATACTGGCTCCAATACTTACTGTGTAACTTTAAGTAAATTATGTAATTGCTCTATGCCTCAATTTCCTAGCCTGTAAAATGGGTGTTCTAACACTCTCTGTCTCATAAAATGCTCATGAAAAACAGTGCCTGGCTATATACAGTAGGCACCATATATAACTATATGCCACACAATGACATTTTACTCAACTGCATATGCAATGGTAGTCCCATGAGATTATAGTGGATGTGAAAAATTCCTATTGCCTAGTGATATCATACCCATTGTAACTCATAGTGCAATGCCTCACACAGATTATTGTGTTATACTTGGCAACAGTGTGCAGCATGGTACCATGCTGTACAGGTTTATAGCATAGGAACTGTAGGGGCACAGAATTGATCACTCCGAAACATGCCTATTTAACATAAGGATTATTTTAGGTTAATTAAGAAACAGCAGGCCCCGGAGAAGTTTTAAAACCAAGTAGAGCCCTGGCTGGTGTAGCTCAGTGGATTGAGCACGGGCCTGCGAACCACAGGATCGCGGTTCGATTCCCAGTCAGGGCACATGCCTGGGTTGCAGGCCAGTTCCCAGCGGGGGACATACTGAGAGGTAACCATACATTGATATTTCTCTCCCTCTCTCCTTCCCTTACCCTCTAAAGACAAATAAATAAAATCTAAAAAAATATTTTAAAAAAACAAGTAGAAGTGACACTTTCTAAAAGGCATTTACAGTTATCTATAAGAGAAATCTCTATTTGACTCCCCCACTGAGCGACCTTATCTTCAGAAATTCTTATCGGTGCAGAGGGCAAAACTTGAATCTGCTTAACAACCTGAATCTGGATACACTGGGCTTTTCCTGGTAATTGTCCCTAATTGAACCCCCCTCCCCCAACATCTTCTTTTGTCTTCAGCTGAAGATGGTATTTAAAGTGGTTGCTTCAGCTATTTTGGTGAAGAACTCAGTTTTTCCAGGTCTCTCCTATGTATATGGAGGTATATATATGTTATTAGACTTTTGTTTTTCTCTTTTTAACCTGGCTTTTATTTCTGGGACGGCCCAGTCAAGCATCCAGAAGAGGAGAAGGAAAATTATTTTTCTCCCCTGCAGAATAATGGCCTTCGGTGTGTAGCGCGCTACACCATCTAGGTTCGTGTGAGTGGACTGTCATAGCCGCACAATGACCAAGCTATTTACTGACAGAGTTCTCGGAATGTAGGCGTGCCCGTTGTTCAGTGATGCATGGCTGTGGTGGAGTTGCTGTTATTACCGGCCACTGGAGTTACTCTTCTACGAAAAGGCATCAGGGGTCTCTGGATTAAGCAACCAAGAGGGCAGATAATCAGCTATGTGCTGCGATGTGATAATTCACACAATAATCAGGATTTTCCCTTAGTCATGGTCCAGCATTTGGGGGACTTGAGGGATACACATCAAGCAGCTGTTTCAGAAAACAGTGAACGGTTTCCTCGGTCGCTTCCCAGGGTTAGAGCTGTCTGACTGAAATCACCTTGATTGCTTTAGTCATGGCTGCTTTGGAACCTGCCAACTCTTTTCCATCTTTCTGAGCCTCACTAAGGCTTCCGACAGCGCATCCCCATGTCCGGGTGTGTCAGACACAGATGAAGTACTCTGTGAATTCAGGTGTTTTCTTGTGCTCTCCCTGTATCAGTCGGTTTATAAAAATGTATAGAATTTATGGGAGCAGTGCCTATTCTTTTCTATCATTGAACCTTGTTTCCTGGCCCTCCTGGAAATGTGAATCTGACAGCAGAAATCAAAAAACTTTCTCCAGAAGAAAACTAAAAAGAAACGTCTTTCAGTCTTCACATTGAGGTAACTTTCTTTACATTGAAATAGAACATTTAAAAAATCATTTTTCATGGTGATTACTTTTTATAATATAGAAACCGAGAATCACGTGAATTTCATCCTGGGACTTTGTTCTGGCATAAAGAGCGGAAATTTTTCTTTTCATATGTCTTTAGGCATTGTTTTACTTTTGTCACCTGTTATCTTTTGCTTTGTTGAACTCCAAATTTTAAAGCATGATTTATTGAGATAGCAAATGAGGTAGCAGCATCAATTATAGAATGAATCTCGAAGCATTTATTTTGTTCAGTATTTTAAGGTTTTTTAATGCATTTAATATTCATCTTTTTTTTAATGGAGGAAGTTCCAGTTGCTCTTAACTTACATTCCACAATCTTTTGAAAGTTTAGCTTTAAGATGTAGCTAGAAAATCATTACTGTTCTTATGTAGTTTGTGTTAGCAGTGGATGTCAGACCTCAGTTCTTGAGTTTAGTTAAGAAAGAATTCAGAACCAAGAACTCTAGCGAAGGAGGAAGTTTATTTAGAAAGTCACAAAGGTAGAAGAAGTGAGCCATCTGGGCCATGTGGACTCTGGAAACAAGTTACAGAGGCAAAAGAAGGGTTTTTGGAGCTTAGGAGAAAGAAAGCAAGGGCACATGCCTGGACAGAGTGGGGGAAAGACTCAGGTGTACTCTAGAGAGAGAGAGACGACACCTTCACTGGGTCACTGGGTCACTGGGTCACTGGGTCACTGGCCTTAAGGGTTTTTACCTGTTTTCTGAAGATGAGGGTTTTAGAGGAGGTTGTCAAGGAGGATCTCAATAGAATATTCATCAGCTTTTCAGGTGTGTCATTTCAGGGTCACAGTCTCTACTGATTTGCTGGCGCTGTGGTGGAGGGTCATTAGTCATTGCACGTGACATCAACCATGGCATTGCTTCCTCGGTTTCACTGCTTTTATGGTCCTGGAGCTGAAACACAACTGAGGCCTAGAAGTTATCTCTAGTTTGACGGAACTCTGTCTCTGTGGTCAACAGACCCAAGGCTTTATTCCTAAGATTTTTTGATGCTAATCAGAACCTCACTGCTCTGAGGGCTCAGTGCTTAAAGGAGCGATCCTGCACGGGAGAATGAGGCAGGTGGGTCAGAGTGCTGAACGGGGCCAGTTTTCCCCATTCCACTTGCCAAGGAGTTTTCCTAACTTCTTACTGTTCTTCCTCATTTATGCTATTGATTGAAAGGCTCAGGCTTGCTCTGAAATTTGTCAGCTTTGCAAATGCAACTACAATTTCAACATAAGGTAGTATAGAGTTATTCAAACCCGCATTTGGAAGCCTACGGTACCAAAATTCTAATTCACAATTAGAAATCAAGTACTAATATACTGCAGGCTTGATACAAATCTGTCTCTGAGTGTGACCTTCGCCGCTATTGTGATAGTTTGCGATTGAGGCAGCCACATAATCAATGAAGCATTGTGTTAGACACAAGGAAGTTGACACAATGAAATATGCAATACCTCTTCTTGATTTTCCAGGACTTTATGATCAAATTCATTGGACCAAACGCACATAACCAAAAAGTAATCTAGATGAAGAGTAAAGTGAGAGAGCTGAATTAGAATGGGGCTAAATTGACTTTCTATTGGTAAGATTTTTGGCAAAAACTCTGATTTAATCTCATAGTGAAGAGTAAGTTTGTTTCAAGGGGGGGAAGGAAATGGATCATTTTAGTTTCAGGCAAACCTATAGCATTTTTTCTGCATTAGTGTTTTGTTGCTTTGGGGCTACTTTTTAAAAGCTATATCCTTTTCTATTTACCAAATGTATCAGGTACCTCACTCCTCCCACCTCATATCCTCTCACCTGCCTTTCATTCTAAATAGCTTCATGCAGGTATAACCCGAGGCACCTCCACTCAGCAAGCAACCTTGCAGGATTCCCTTGATTTCTGACTCCGAGTTTCTCTGAAATCATAATCATTTAGTACTAGAGCACATGCAGACCTGGGAGTGAGGGGTTAATGCTGTGTAGGACAGCTTTTGACTTATGTGGGCGGGCGGGGAGGAGCAGGAGGGTAAATTCTCCCCCTTCCATCACCAATAGAGGGTCTTTGGAGGCTTATTCTGCACACTTCCTCAGACCATCTCAGAATGCACCCTTAGCCCTGGCTGGTGTAGCTCAGTGGATTGAGCGTGGGCCTGCAAACCAAACAACCGTAGTTCGATTCCCAGTCAGGGCATACGCCTGGGTTGCAGGCCAGTTCCCAGCGGGGGACACATGAGAGGCAACCATACATTGATGTTTGTCTCCCTCTCTCCTTCCCTTCCCCTCTAAAGAGAAATAAATAAAATCTTTAAAAAAAGAGAGAATGCACCCTTATGTTAGCTTTCCTTCATTCTCTGTTTTATTCCACCAGCCCCTTATTCCTGTTCCCTGGGAACACTCCCCAAAATAATCCGATTTCTCTGGAGACTAAAACCTGAAACTATAACCTAACATTATAACATGCTTATAATGTTATTGCCTGGGGATTGTTTGTTCATGAGTCATCTATTTTCTCAGTGATTCTGATGAAGAGTCAAAGGAAATCTAAAAACCAAATATTAATTTATTGAGAACCATTTCACAAAAGGGAAGAGCAATGCCAAGTGCACAAAAAAAGAGATCCTGAGAGACTGTGCTCAGGGACATAACAGATAAAAGCAACTCAAGGATCAGAATCAGTGAAGCATTAGCTAAACCCAATCTGAGTAGATTAAATTGCAATCTTGAGCTTTTTCCATTTTCTCTCATATATTCAGAACCTCTGCTCTCTCGTTTCTCTTTTTCTCTCTCTTTCAGGCTAACTTCTGCGAATGTTACAGTAAACCTCACTTTCACTTCAAAAACACATGCAAGCAACCTAGATTCACAGAAATGTGACTGTGCCAGGCACAGTGATTCCAGAATATTCGGTGGCAAGCCACAGCAGTCCCTGCCTTCAGAGAGTTTGTATAAAGCTAGGTTAGGTTTTGAATTATGTAATATTTTTCTACCTTTTTGCTATTAACTTTTTATGTCATCTGCTTCCTAACTTGAGATTTTTTTTTTTAGAAATAAATTATAATGGCTTAAAAGCTGTTAAAGGACTTAAGGAAAAAAATATTGTGCCATGCTGAGAAAACCAGAAAGATACATGGAGAAAACAACAAGGAATAGAGGACATCAATTAGGAGTGAGTCGAGAAACTCAGATTTTGGTGTAATTCTCAAAGCATCTGCTGAATTGGTCAGCTTGTTAACAGCAAATTTTTATCATTGAATTCTCATGAGGACTGGGCAGGGGACTTTCCTGCATGAGAACTAGAGTAACGTCAAAAAGCACAGATTTGCAGACATTCGTTATTGGTGGTCGGGAAATTAGGTCAAGTGTGGCAGTACCTGTAGCAATGAAAACACAGCCCTTGAGTGCTTAGATTGAGAGCAAGCCAAGTTCATAGCAAAAAGAGCTTCTGAAATGGAAAACAAAGGGAAGGAAAGGTCAGGATGCTGATGAGAAATGCCAACAGTTTGGAGAAGGGAACAAAGCTAAAAATCAACGTTATGTGGGCAGAACTGAAAGAGAAGAGACTGACAAGTGTTGCCTTCCTTTTTTTTTACAGTTTCTGTTCATGACCCCACCCTTGCTGCAGCCATTTGTGGTTATTTGTTTTTCTTTCTTTTCCTAAGTTTCTTCCTTTCACAAATATTTACTGAGTATCTGTTATAGGCTGGGCACCCTACTTAATGCCGAGGAAACAGTTTTGGGCTTCAGGGGTTCATAGGTAGAAGCAGGGGCAGACACGTAAGTTACAGTACAAAGTAATGAGACCTAAAGATGTATATACTAGGTACGTTAAGCTTGTAGAGCAAGTCAGCCCTTTCAAAGGGGTGCTGCTTCCTGAGTCTAAAATAGCAATTTTGAGATTGCTATGTTGCTAACAAGAGAAACTCTCAGGCAGAGGAAGGAGCATATGAGAGTTCGCGGTGTCGGCCCAGCTCCTGGTGGGTTGGGGTGGTGCGTGACCCTCTCCAGATCGCAAAGCACAAGGGGCAGTGGATGAAGTTGGTAGGTAGGCAGCTACCACAGAATGCAGAGAGAGCTTCTGTGGTAGCTTTGCTTTGATCCGTGTGGCAACAGAAGGTGTTAATTTACTAGAGGGGGAGGGGCCACCGCAGAGAGAGAACTTTAGGGTGCTGGGGGAAGAAGACATAGGTTGGACAAAGTTCCTAATGAAAGTGAGAGGGGGGTGGGATCGAGGGCACCTGTGGGTAGAGGATTGAAATGAACAAGAAGAGAGACATGAATATAGGATTTGTGAGGATGAATTCACAAAATTATCAAGAACTTGAGGGGATCACAAGTGATAGTTTTTGTTTTTATTTTTTGCTAAATAGGAATCTGATGTCATGTAAGAATTAAGCAGGAAAAATAGGATAAGGAGCCAGAGAATGCAAATGCTTTGACCCAGCTGCTGGGTCATGGAATGGAAGGCCCTGCTCACCAGGGACATGAACCCTGTCCTTGGCTGAGTGAGGAAGCGGGCAAGGGCTCCAGCCCTGTCCTGGCTGCTCTCCCGTCTCTCAGGGTGGAGCCCATAGATTCACCTGTGTGATGTTGTGACCACACCCCTACAAACTTCAACTGACACTTTTGCTATGGGCTGATCCCCCTTGATTAGGTTCTGGTTTTCCCCCCACTTACAACAAAGACAAAGTATAGTGGCAGATTTCCCAATTTGTTTGAATGGAATTCTTTAAAAAGTGATTGTGTTGAAATTGTTCACATAGAAGAAAAATGCATAAGAAAATCAGTTCAATGGCATCCTATCATTATTCACTTTTCTTTTCTTCCAGAAGTCTCCTATGCAACTGCATACTGGATACCTGCTGAAAAGACAGTGCATGTCAAAAACGTACTAGACAAGAGTGGGGATGCCTATGGCTTTTATAATAATTCTGTGAACACCACAGGCTGGGGTATCCTGGAGATCAAAGCGGGATATGGTTCTCAGACTCTGAGCAATGAGGTCATCATGTTTGTGGCTGGCTTTTTGGAGGGTTACCTCACTGCCACGTAAGTACCCCAGTCCCTCGTGGTGGAGAACTGTGAGGGGACTCCTGTCTTTTTCTGTGTCCAACAGGTTAGCCCTCGTCTTCTGGCATTGTGTGTTAATAGCTGTACTAATGTGTGTTACTAGCTGTAGTAATATCTCCTATGGTAGAAACACCAGAATTACATTTGTACGCTCGGCCAGTACCTGCTTGCAAGGAACAAAGCCCCCCATTGCAGGGCTGCTCAGTCGGCATGGCTCAGGCTTTTTAAATCTTGCCTTCTCCTGGACCGGTTTTAAGAGACAGGTAAGCCATCTCATCCTGCTAGTTATTTATTGTCCAGCAGAAAATAAGTAGGAGGTGAAGTGACTCTTCAAGAACCACAAAACAGAGGTTAATTAAAAAAAAACAACAACAACAACATAAGAGCATTTCTTTTCAACAGTCTTAGAACAATACTTCAAGTGGGTAAAGAAATTTTAAATTGAAAATTGAAAATTTGAAATTGGTTTTAAACTGAAATTCCGGTTCTATTATTGCTTGGTTCTTGTGTCCTTCATCTTATAAAAATAACAAAAATGCAGTTAATGATAATGCGGACAGGACTCATCCTTTTAGGAGAAAAGCTCTTTAAGGAAAAGAAAGTTGCAACCCATTTAATCAAGCCTCAGTCTTTCTTTGCTATAAAGTGTCTGGATAAGTCAGCTTTCTGTTTTTAACGTTCTGTGACCTAGATTATTGAGAGGAGTCTAACCCAACCTTATCCTGCGCTGTTACCACCTTGGTCTCAGGGCCTTCCATTCCAGATGTTGGGTGACTGGTTAGTAAGTTCTGGCTGCTCTTTTTAAATTTAAACTAGAAATTCCCATTTTTATTTTTATACCAAATTTTTGTTACCCTACCATTGGAGACCCCTTCATATAGTATACTACTCAGGTGTATAAAACTTTATAAACCGAGCAAAATGTTTAAAACGTGTTTCTGACTGCATTATACATGTACAATCTGAACTTGTTATCTTTCATTCCAAATCTTTATCCACTTCTATATTCACTCATTTGATTGCATTATTTGAATTGAATTGCAAATTTGAAGAAATATTTTTTATTGACTGACTGATTGGAAAGAGAGAGAGAGGCAATGATATGTTGTTCCACCCATCCATGCTTTTACTGGTTGATTCTTGTGTGCCCTGACCGGGGATTGAACCCACAACCTTGGCGTATATTTGGACAACGTTCTAACCAGCTGAGTTACCTGGCCATGGCTGGAGAAATCATTTGGGCTGAAATTGTGTAAATATAAGCATAGTAGATGAACCCATGAGTGCGAGACATAGTGGGTTATTAAGGGAAACTGTGTGATTTGAAGACAGCAGCGCCAGTCCTGAGACTGTTGTAAGGATAAGCGTGTCTGCCTTGGAGAAGGTGTCCCTACCAGAGAGCCCAGGAGTGTGGCTGAGAAGGCTTCTGACAAAAGTGGCACTTCAATACTCTTCTGTCTCAGGAAAAACGGGTTTTAACATTTCGCTTTTGTGGATGACTTTACCATCCCCCCCCCAATCTTCATATAAAGCACTAACCTATCCTTGATTACCTTTATCCACTTTCTAAGAACATCCATAGATAAAGGAGCCATTCTATTAACAACTTCTTAAATACTTTTATTTTAGAGTAAAAATTACTTACATTTTATTTCTTAAAAAAAATAAGTCACTTAGCTACTGGTCACTAGCTGTTTTATTGTTCTCTTTGCCTTTTGCTATATCTTTTCCAAGAAAATTCCACATGCAGAAGTCAGTCTTTTATGATTAGAGCAAATACACAACTTCCTGCATGTTGTGATCCATTTTTCGGATCTGGCAACTGAGTCAGCCTTCTCTTCAGACCAGTAGCAGCAGCCCATGGGGGAGTGATCAGGAGACAGGGAGAGGCCAGTCTCCCAATCTCAGTCAATGCTGGTCCATGGGGAGGGTTGGGAAACCCTTGGCAGCGTTCCCGCTGCACGGAACAACCAGAAAAGAGGGCTTTAATCCTAAGTACCAGCAAAGCCCGAGACGAAGGCATCTAATGGACCACAGCAGTCAAAGAAAGCTTTGTGCAAGGGTGAGTTGTGAGTCTGGTGCTTGACAGATGAGAACCACTTGGCCTGGCTGGGAAGAAGGAAGAAATCATTCTGGGCAGAAAGCAGTGGGGCAGAGTGCTGAAAAAGGCCCAGCCTCTGAAAGAGTACATTGCATTTACAAAGAGCGAGGAGTGGAGGCTCTGACTGAGCCGCAGAGGGCAACAGGTTTAGAAAGGCAAGTGGGGGCTGTACTGTGGAAGGCTTTGGACGTAGACCGTTCCAAGGTCATCATCCTCTATTCCAAGGACAGAGTGCTAAGAAGTTCCGTGAATTTAAAAAGACAACCGCTCTGTTCATCTTCACATTGTATTTATGACCATGGCAATTCTCCCTGCCTGCTCAAGGATGGGCTTCCTGTACGTGGCACCAGGAGCCTGAAGGACTGTTCCATAGGGACTGTGATGTATCTCATTGAACAAGAGCTGCTGGTGAGCAGGAAGATGCATGATAACCCATTGAAGGGGCTGGAAGGGAGAGAGAGAACAGTATTTGTATGTTTGAAGAAGGGAAGGAAAAGAGAAAAGGAAAGAGGCGGGAGAAAAGGCAGCAAAGAAGGGAAAAGAAGAGAAGGAAGATGAAGAAGAATTGCAATCTAAACTCTCTCTAAAAGGGCATTTCCTCCCTTGCCAGGTAACTCAGTTGGTTAAAGCATCATCCTGATACACCAGGGTGGTGGGTTAGATCCCCAGTCAGGCACATACGCAAGTCAACCAATAAATGCATAAATAAGTGGAACAACAAATTGATGTCTCTTTCATCCTCTCTGTCTCTCTTTGTCTTTCTACCTCAAATAAGAAGGGGTGGGTGTGCATTTCCCATAAGCTACTTTTCAGAGGCTTATGGGAAATTCTAAGTGCATTCCTGAAAAGTCAGATCAGTAGGGGCATTTCCAAATCAGCATTCATTTAAAGGAACTGCTTTGTGCCTAGCTGAAAACTCAGGTTAGTGGGATGTGACCCAGCATGCTCAAAACAGACCTCTGGCAATGAGTTGGGGAAGAGGGGAGAGAAGGAGGAAGCTGCGGATTTCCTTCCTCCTCTTCTGATGTGGTCCAGAGAAGGCTTATCACACATTCTGATGCCCAAGAGTTTGCTTCGAAGGAAGAAGATAGGCCAAATGGAGCCGAGAAGCTGGGCTCACAGTGACGAGCTCTAGCGGGAAGACAGAACAGAGGGGATGCTGGAGCATCCGTGGGTCTTGGACTCCCAGACCGAAGGCAGCAGCAAGGACTGTCTGCAGTCAGCACCACAGCTGCACAGCCCACCGTGTGGACTGAGGAGGGAGAGGCAGTGTGGCTCCCTCTGAGCAAAGGTTCCTAGCATTCTCTCAAGCAAAGCAGAAGAGCTTAAATGTCAGCTATCTGAAGGCTGAGGCTCTAGCCACAAAACCAACAGTAGAGAAGGAATACAAGTCACAGGATAGGCTTTCTGTTTGTTTGCTGGCTTGTTTTCAGCTACACATGGCCAATTGTCTACAAAGTAATAGCATCTTCTTATACAAATATCATTTCATCAACTTAAACTGTACAACATACTCCTGGGGACTTCTATTTGTGAGGCTTTGCTAGGTATGATTGACTCCACATATCAAGACACTGCCTTGGAGTAAGGGCATCTGAGCCTGAGCTGACAGGGAAGTGGGTTGTGCCAGAGGCCGAAAGAAAGAGCCATCTTTTCTCATTTTCCTCTCAACTTGGAAAGCTGCTCGGGCAGCTGCCAAGGAGTGGGAGCATAGGGCTGCCACCTTTCCCCACAGTGCCAGGTCTACAATGGAGTGCTGTTCCTTACAGTCTCCTGACTCTTGGCAGGAGGAGGTGTCTGAGAAGATGGATATTGTGTGGTGAACAACTGAGATATTCAGATAAGGAGACCCATTTACCAACCCCGGAAGACATAATTTGCTCTTTTCAACCTATGGGATACTTGGGAGAACGAATGAAAAAAGACGAAGAAATATTCTCTCATCTTCCATCATTTCCTTTAAATTTGTCATTTCCTTGAACTTTTACAACACTTCCAGTTAACAGTTTGGTCCTGGGCCCAGCCCTTTGTACTTTTTGTGAAGCTCAAGGTCATCTACCCTTGCTGCTCTGGCACACTAATTTCACCCTGGGCAGTGGCGGCAGCGGCAGCAGATTCAGCTGGACCGTAGTTTGGAGTAGGCACGAGATATTTTCAGAGGCTTTTTTTACTGTCTAGCCCTTCCACATGCTCTCTTCTTTCCCCCCTCTTCTTCTGCTTTCTGTGGCCCCACTCATCTCCTGGGAGTCACTCACTGCAGGCTACTGACGTCACCATGCAAACCTTCACTCCAGGAGGGCTCCTGAGCTGCACTGGGATGCCCCTCAGCCTCTCACCCTTTCCCTTTCTAGCAACTCTTAGAGCCATGATTTCCGAGAGCCAAATGCTGCCTCTCCCATCTCCACCAGCTGACTTATTGCCCAACCTCCTAGATGCATCTGAGAGGCTGTCTTTCTGATGAAGCTTTTTCTGACTCCATTCCCACTGGACTGGCGCTCTGTCTCCCCCACCCCACCCCCGCACCATCTGTTAGTGCCTAAGGGCAGGGTCCTATCTTATTCATCTTTGAATACCCTAGACACCTGGCCCAGTGCTTCTGCCCCCAGCAGAATTTAATTACATGCTTATTAGGTTTAATTGAATCCTGTTGTTCTTCCAGTTCTATTAGAAATGAGTCAGGAGAGTGAGATACATATTTCCATGCATTGTATTGCCTACAAACCTTAATCAAATTGAGCTTCTTCCTTTCTTTTTAACTCTGTGGGGTGGCTCCCTAAGAGTGGCAAATTCAGAGTCTCTGATATTTCCCTAATGATGTAAAATCTCCTAAGTAGTTATGGACTGATTTTTAATAAAGTGAGTCAAGAAACCTTTCTGGAAAGAATGGTGATGAGGGTGTGAAGACCTGGTCTGCTCTGGTTTTGAATGAAGTGGCTGACTTTGTGTTGCTGAAGTGGCTGGTGAAATGACCCCTGGAATCGCCCAGTAAGCATGAGCCAGTTCAGTGCAACAAGTACTTGTTACACTACCCGTACCAGGTTCTGGGAATGGGGAGAAGGGTAGGGGGAGAGTTAATTCCTAAGTACATGCTTCAAAGAGGATGCCTTTCAAGTTAATATGTTGACACAACAGTTGCTAAAACTATGATTAAGAGAGATTGTTAGCAAAATTATGGCAAAAGTAGAGAAAATACTTAATGGTGGTACCTTTTTTGTGTTTGGTCTACCTCCAAGAAATAACTCAAGAATCTCCTTCACACTCCCAACTTACCCCTTTCATATTAGATAGAAACTGAATATGTTTCCAGGTCAAGGCTGTGGGCAAAGCAAAGAAAAGTAGGGCATAGTCTCACTCAAAAATCCCATGAACTAGTAATTATCTGAAACTTAACGTGAACCACAAAATGATGATGATGATGGTGATGATGACCATACCTCACATTTATATAGCATTTAAAATGTACTGGACACTGTTCAAAGCATTTTACATATATTAAATTATTTCATCCACAAAATGTTATGAGGTATTTATCACTATCATCTCCACATCACTGATATGAAAGTCACAAAGCTAGTTAGCAGGAGCTGGGGTTGGACACCAGGCTATCTGGTCACAGAGTTTGTGCACATGCACACGTGTACATATACACATACTAGCACACACTCCAATGAATAATCACTATGGGAAATACTAAAGAAGCCCAATATGGTCTCTGACCAAGGAAGTCAAAACAGTTAGAAAACAGTAGGAGGTAGCGATGACAAGTGAGTGCTAAATAATGTGTATTTACATAATGTAGAAAGATTCAGGAAAAGGTGGGGATACATGTGTCTTCATGATTCTCTTGTAAAAATTTGTGTGAGAGACGTAAAAGTGAGCAAAATTTCAGCCTAACTTAGGAGGAAATTTACTGATTTTACACACTATAGGAGCTAAAACTAAATCTAACACATCTGTGACATAGATTCTAGTGTGAATTCTGAAGAGAATTCAGAATGTGGAGAAATTAGCAATCTTGCTCGTGATCACAGAGCCTAGAAGCGGTGGAGTCAAGCTTTACTCAGAATCCAAAGTTTGCACTTCTAACTACTATATTCTATTTCTCTACCAAACAAAAGTGTAGGGTCCCAGACACAGGGATCACAGACGGGCCTCACCCCAAAGAGCCTGCAAATGGATTGTGTTCTTCAGGCCCCCTGAATGGAGCAGGATCATTCGAGGCCTCCACTTCTGACCTCAAGGTGGGGGTTTATCTTCCCATGCTCTGAGTGCCAGAATTGAAAAATCTAGTCTCTGCCAAAAAAAAAGAAAAAAAAAGAAAAGAAAAGAAAATTTGTCAGTAGTTCAAGCCGTTACCCTCCCGTATCTCCATCTGTCTTGTCTGTGGTTACATGGATGCACTCAGCAACCACCCACCAGTCAAGATTAACGTTCACCTGTTTCATGGTTTCTCAACCTCGGCACCATTGGCATTTGGGGATGAATTCTTCTTTGGTGTGGAGGCTGTGCATTGTAGGATGTTTAGCAGCATCCATTGTACCTTGCCTACTGGTGTGACAACCAAAAATGTCTCCAGATATTGCCAAATGCTCCCTAGAGAGAAAAATCACTCCAGTTGAAAAACACTGCCTTATTTTTGAAATAAACTGAAAAATTGAGGGGATTCAGAACTGTGGACAGAGCTAGGAAAGGTACAATGATGGAAACATTGTGTAAAAATTATGAATATTTTCTGTTTGCCTGAGTAAGCATGGCAAATCAGTAGCCCATATATTGTTTTCCAAAAAATAGAACTTTGTTTTTATATAAATCATTTTAATTATAACAGGCCATTCCCCCTGATGGCTATAAAAATGTTACCATAGTCATTTCTACATAAATAAAAGAATTTTTCATTTCAGCTGGGTCAGTTCAGAATGTTCCACTTTTTCCCAGAATGGATTGGTGTTACTGAGGCTTCTTGGATGGAGGGGAGATGTTTAATCAGTGGTTCTCCTGTATCTTCCTCTGCCATCCACCAAAGTGAAACAATCTCATTTAGGTTTTAGGTTAGGTGAGTCCTGCGTGACATCTGATGAAGACCCCATGGTCTCCGGCTATCTACTCATTGTCGTCTGAGGTTGCACTTCTCACCACAAGTACAAGTTCTCTGCCCCTGTTAGGTCCATCAGCTCCCAAGGTCCACTGATTTCACTGCAGACCACAAAAGAATGCATTTGGCTGTGCCCCAAACTCACTGAAGTGTTCAGAAGTGCTATATTTGGCTCATAAGCCCAGACCATCCAAACAGCTTTTTCTACTTCCCCAGGGCAGTCTTGGGGAAACTATAGGGTTATAACCTCCCCGAGAAACAAAGTCATCAAATTCCCTCGGAATTCCTGCATTTCATTCACCTGAAGTGAGAGACCAGGGCAGAGGTCCCTTCCTTGTCACCCACACACCTGTCTAGTTTCAGAGGTGGTGGGAAGGGAAGGGTGACCAGCCTGATCATCAAATAGATGTGGCAGCATAAAGATACACGAGTAAACGTTAAATGTGATCATTCAACATTTAAATAACATTCACAAACAATTGGAAAGAAACACTGTCTTGAAGTAACATTTAATGGATTCAAGGACCATAAAATAAAAGAAATCAAAGGATTTTATTTCAATGCCGTTTGCCTAACTGGCAATACAACTCTATTCTCATTCTCTCAGTTTTAGTTCTGGAAGCTGCAGTAAGTTCTTACTTAATGTCACTGACATGTTGTTGGAATTGCAATGCAATGACTTGTAAGGAAGCCAGTTTTACCCAAGGTTAATGGACACCAACAAGAGTTAAGTTCCTCCTGCCTCTCATCCATGTTACAACAAAACGTTAAGGGAAATGACATTATTTGAGGACCCACTGTACTAGATAAAGGGTATCTAAATTTCCAAAGTACAGGGAGCCAAATTCCCTATCTGGAAATCTGAGTCATTACCTGTTTACAGTGCTGACCTTCCTGGGTCAGTAAAAAGCATCAAATGAAAACCAGAACTAGGATTTTACATAAGCTTTTAGTCCAGAGAGTCGAGGGGTTCACAATTTGACTGACTTCACTCCAAACTTACAGCACATGATAGATGAAATATATCGAAAGACCATCACAGTAATTCAGCTGGAGGCCCAAACGAGATTAGACATTTTTTGAACAAGAAAAGGAACAGAAAGCAGAAATATGAAGTATGAATCTGCTGGGCCCTTGGTCTGGATCAGCGAAGACAGCCCAACCTGCTGATGCATGAAGGCCTCAGTGTGCTGGGTGAGCTGACGGAGCCAAAGTTACTTTGCTACTTTCGACTGTGCAGTAGGCAAGCATGGAGTAAGCTCTACTGATGTGTATCCTAGCCTACAGGTTTATAAGAAACCAAGAGCCTGGGAAAGGGGCCTGGGAAACCTGGAACCAAATCCCACATATGTGATTCAGTTACAGTTTCAGCTCCAGTATTCCATAGGAAAGAAGTCCCCCAAGTTATTCTAAGATCTAGTTCTCAGGGACTCAGAGAGATATACTAAGGGGAAATGAGAAAGAGAGAGAGAGAGAGAGATGTCAAATAAATAAAAATGCCTGCACACTAAAGTTCCAAAATATACAGATTGAATGCTAAGAAAAAGTTGATAAAATCAACACTATCATGAATACATCCCAGATTAATTTTATACAATGTTTTAACAAAAACTTTAAATATTGTTATGGAACTTTGACTTATAAATGAAGGAAAACAGAAGAGTTTATGAAACAGAAAAGAAAAAACAAGATATTTTAAAATAACCTGCTTGAAATATTATAAATAAAATTATGGAAATTAATTTCTAAAAATGTTGATAAATGGATAATTCCTAGATGCAGAGAAAAAATTCTATATCAGAAGTTAGTAATGACTGGTTATATAATATGCTGCCCAAAGAAATAAAGAGATAAAAATAGAAAGCTATTAGAAGAGTTCAAAAAACTCCACATACAAGGTCTGTCCAGAAGGTGTCCAGCCATGTAATATGAAAAATAGACATTTATTGAAGAAGATACAAGATACAAGAGATGTTGTACATAGGACAATGATGCCTCTGTTCCCTTCAAAGTAGGTACCCTGGGACCTCACACAGTTCTCCCAATTGCCATTAGCTGCCCTGTCATATTTTCCTGAATCTCATCCACAGTCTGAAATCTCTTCCCTTTCAAAGGTGATTTTAGTTTTAGGAAAAGCCAGAAGTCACAGAGTGCCACATCTGGGCTGTAGGGGAGCTTAGTCACCTGGGTGATTTGATGTTTCTCGAAAAAATTCAAAAATGATGCACGAATGGGTGTGCTATCTTGATGAAGTTGCCAGTCGCCAGTAGCTATGGCCTTCTGAATCATCAAGATCATTTCCATGGAGGAATGTTCAAGTTTAGTGCAAAATTTGATGGAGATTCATTGCTCTACTCAGTCAGTTTGAAGGTGATGGCCACATAATAAACATGCTCACTCAGTGACTAGTCATCCCCTCTGACTAGCACCGTGAAGTTGTTATTGTACACACATGTGCATTCCAGTCCACTCTCCTTGGCTGCCAGGTTGCATCCATGTCACACAAACCGTTTTTGTTAGATTAACAATGGCTGGACTTTTTTTGGACAAACCACGCATATCTATTAGGAGTCTCAGAAAAAGAGACTGGAGAGAATGTCATACAAGCAATAGTAGGTAGGGTAATAGTTGAGGCTTTATCAAAGTTGAAAAATGCATGAGTCTTTAGTTGAAAGACACAGACTATTAAATTGCTACAACAGAGTCAGTAATACAGAAAATTGAGGATACAGAGAATAATTTTAAAATCTACCAGAAAGGAAAGACATTGACTACAAAAGAATTTCAGCTAGACTGACAGCATACTTCTCATCAACAGCGATAGAGTCAGAAGATAGGAAGGCAATATCTTAAAATTACTGAGGAAGAATAACTGGGATTTTGTAACCATTTAAATTATTCAAGAGCAAGGTCACAAAAGGATATTTTCAAATATATAAAATAAAATAGTTTACCACCCACAGACTTCCACTAAACAAAGAAATTAATAAAATTTTATTGTAAAAGTTAAAAATTAGGAAAGAAATTTAAATAGAAATATTTTTAAATTAAAAATACAAAACTAAATCTTTGAACAATAATATAATGGGAAATATCAGTAGGCAGTTAAAGCTTGTTAAAATATGCGTTATGTTTGGAGGAGAGAAATATTGGATCAGCCAAAAAGTTCATTTTTTTCTGTAAGATGGTTCTAGTAGTGCTTAGTTGTCTTTAATTTCATTAAAAACAAATCCTGTTAGATTGTATTCTGACAGCTGTCATGTCAGCATGCATTTAAAAAGAAGCCTTCAAAATTGGGGGATTTTTGTGTAGGCATATTCATACTGAAGATGGGAGAAAATACATAACATTTTCAGCATAGTATGCTTTATTATTTCAAGAAAGGTAAAAATGCAACTGAAATGCAAAAAAGATTTGTTCAGTGTTTGCAGAAACTGCTGTGACTGATCGAATGTGTCAAAAGTGGTTTGTGAAGTTTTGTGCGGAAGATTCCTTGCCCGACAACGCTCCATGGTCGGGCAGACCAGTTGAGGTTGATAGTGGTCAAATAGAGACATTGAGAACAATCAACGTATACCACACAGGAGACAGTCAATATATTCAAAATATCCAAATCACTAAAGTTATTGGTGAAAATAAAAAGCGTGTCTTTTACATTATAGAAAAAATATGGACTTTTGGCCAACCTAATATAAAATTCATTTAAACTTTCTAAGGCAATGAACAGTTGTGTTTTTTAAAACTTTAATTGTCACTGACAGTATGAAAATATGTTTTACATTTTCTAAATGAGCAGAAGTAAAAAAGAAAGACAATGAAAATATTATCTGAACAGAGAAAACAAAAGGGGATTAAAGAAAAGGTTGGTAAATGGAAAATAAAAAAGATTGTAGTGCCCTGGCTGGCGTAGCTCAGTGGATTGAGTGCGGGCCTGCGAACCAGACGATCGCGGTTCGATTCCCAGTCAGGGCACATGCCCGGGTTGCAGGCCAGTTCCTTGCAGGCTAACTACCAGCAGGGGACGCACAAAAGGCAACCATACATTGATGTTTCTCTCCCTCTCTCCTTCCCCTCTAAAGATAAGTAAATAAAATCTTATAAAAAAATAAAAGATTATAGTAATAACTCCAAATACGTAAAAATTACAATAAATGTAAATGGATTATTTTCATCAGTTAAAAAGATTTTAATTGAAAGGTGTTGCTTAGGGGTACAAACTTGCACCTCATAGACAAATAGTGATGGTAGTTATAACACAGTCTGTTATAAATGTCAAAGCCTCTAAAAGACTAGATCTTCGTAGTTCTCACCACAAAAAGAAGTGATGATTGTGGGACCTGATAGAGATGTCAGCTAACACCACAGTGGTAATTATAATGCAATAATAAATGCATTGAATCAAGGTGTTGTTCACCTGTAACTTACACAATGCCGTGTCAATTATAACTAAATAAAAATGTTTTCTGTACAGCTTCTGAGACACATTTAACTTTTTTAAAGTAAGTTTTAAAATGAAGAATTCCAAATGGCCAGTAATCCTGGGGGTGGGAGGTGAAAATTAAAACAATGGGAAACCATTTAACACCCACGAAACTGTTTAAAACTAGAAGGTCTGACCACACTGAGTGGTGGTGAGGTGGTGGTGGGGAGAAGTCTGACATGGGCGGGGGGTACAGTCACTGTTGGGGGCAGATTGGCAATATTGAGTCCCTCTAGATGTATAGAATATTTGCCCCAGATACTCTACTTTTATATATTATGTATATACTAGAAGAACATCCAAGTATGTAAAAAGACATTTACAACAATATTTGATAATACAATATGATTGTGAAAAATGAAAAACCAGTTAAATGTCCATGATGGGTATACATACATGAATTGTTACAGTGGTCATACCATAGAGTACCATCAGCAGCTGCCAAGAATAAGTTTAAGCTGCAGATCATAACACAGATATTTCTTTTAAAAACGTAATGTTGATCCCTGGCCAAGCGGCTTGGTTGGTGTATTATCCCATACACCAAAAGTTTGCAGGTTCAATTCCTGGTCAGGGTGCATACGGGAGGCAACCTGTTATTGTTTCTCTCTCACATCAATGCCTCTCTTTCTCTTTCTAAAATCAGTAAAACATATCCTTGAGAGAGGATTTTAAAAAAAAGTAGTGCTGAGAGAAGTTAAAGTGGTAGGTACTGTGGTCTTATTTACACTTTGTTCTGAAACTTGATAAATAATACTCTACATTGTTTATGGTTAAATATATATGCAGTGAGAACATGACGGTATAATTAATCACTGATTCAAGATTGTAGTTTCCTCTGGGAAGAAGGGACAGGAATTGGTGACAAGAAGGTGTGCACAGGGGCTTCCCATCTACTGTTTTTTAAATATACGCAGCAAATATGGCAAAATAGAGTGATTTAATAAGGTTATATAATGGATACTTGAGTGTTTGTTATATTCTATGCTTTTCTATACTTTAGCAATATTTCCCAATTTTAAACTGTTTGATTTATAAAAAGAATATTAGAGAAGTTTTGCAATAGGGGGCCTCCCAGTTAGCCAAAAGATTGGGTAATTGGCTGTGATGGAGAAACCCAAGGAGAAAAATGGAAATGAAATGTAACCATTTTGATCTACCGTTTCAGACACATACATGACCACTTCATAAACCTCTACCCACAGCTGATTAAGAAACCTTCCATCGTGGATAAAGTGCAGGAGTTCATGGAGTACGTACAATCGCTTTTCTCTCCTCATTGAAGCTGCAGGGCCTGAATGTGTCATTTCAAACTGTGATTTTCCTTTCACCGATTTCCTTTTGTATCCCTCAGGCAGGAGTTGTTCTTGTAGTGAGGTAAAGCACATTTTGGTGATGGTATGAAAACTGGTCGCAGACATCAGGCCCTCTAATTTGGGCTCGTTTGGAGGTCAGGTTAGATATCACAGTATCAGTTGCACAGCTGGAGGAGGAAACCATCAGTGTGCAGCGGGCAAAATCAGACCCCCCCCCCATTGCTCCCTCCCCTTCCCCCATCCCCACCCCCTGGCGGGAGGGCATGGGATGGGGGTGACTCTCCTTCCTCTGGGGTCCTCCCTCTTTCTTCTGTCAGGTGCTTCCTTTTCAGCAGCCTGGGGACTAATCCCACTGTAGCGTTAGCCCATATCTAAAGTCATAATTCTTAACATTCTCTGAGAATATTTCTACTTAAATAAAAATTGTCTGAAGGCTAATAATTCTCAATATTCAGAAAATTTGTCATATGTCTGTGGGATGATGCACTATGAGATTAATTTGGGGATGGAAGAGCTCTTGGTTTGGCCCTCCAAATTATGCACTAAGGAACCGCTTCATCGAATGCTAAAGTCCTACAGAGTTATCAGTGAAAAACCATTGACTGGGCTAGATCCCATAAAGTAATAACACTGTATTCTAAAATTGATGTAGAGATAGCTTGACCAAACCAGAAATGACTTTCAGCATACAGTATGTCACACCATTCCCCACGAAGTGCAGAGAACTAAAAGAAAGACAGAGTGAAAGGACTATGAAAAACAAGACTTTTTTTTTTTTTTTTTGCTGAGCATGCTAGGACACAAGCATTGGGGAAATGATTAGTGACAACTGAAACAGAATGAACCAGGAACTATGAAAATGATCTGAACAAAAGATAAATATACACAAGCAACCCTGCCCTTGGGAGTTTTTATTTTTTCCTGTTGTTTAACTTTACCTCTTGGTAAAGTTACCCTTGACCAAGCGTAACTGACTTACTGACTTAGGGAGATGTTAGGATTTGATGTGAATGTACTGGGACCATCTCTCCTTGACTTTCTTAGGTCTCAGCATCCCAGGCAGGTTAACGCTTCACCTGTGCTGTGGCTCCAACTACAGCTCGGAGGAAGCTCTGAAGGCAGAGTCCTATCCGAAGGAGAAATTAAAAATCACTTCGGATCTGCCCTGTTGGTCTTTCAGAGGGAGTGGAATGTTAGAAGATCCAGAATTTAAATGATACTACGATAATTATCAGAATATGTTACCTTGAAGCGCCTGGGTTTAATTTAGCTTTGGATGAGCAACCACAGAGAGCTCTGGGACAAATCTAATTTTTTTGTCAGGAAGCAAGAACAGTGGACACGAAATAACATCAAATATTATGAAGATGACCCGTTTTGGAGACACACAGGCTACGTCATGGCACAAATGGATGGGCTGTATTTAGGAGCAATGAAGAAGTCTATATTAACAGGGGAAAAGGTAAGACTTTTAAGAAGCTACTTGATACAGGATTTATTAACAATAATCTTTAAAATTACATTCCAGTATAGAAGCAGATCAAATTAGGATTAGAATATAAATTTCTTGCACACAAGTATCATCTTATTTATCCTGACTCATCGGCTGACACAAAAGTTGAGCTTATTTGCTTCTGCATTTTCTCACCTCTTTCATTACACTGTCTTCGGGGGCCGGTAAAGAGCCCGACATGAGTGTGCTGGCTGTCCAAATAACCTAAGGAAGCTGCTCTCTACGTGATGTGACCATTGAAGCACAAGGTCTAAGTAAACAAATGCTCTGCGTCCTATGCTCCACGCACACATCTGTGCATACACATGCCCACACACAGTTTTCCCTTAAAGCTGTACTGAATTGTTGAGGATTTAAAGTGAGCATTTAATTACCTCTAAAATGATGGAGCCCTTGTTTCCTGAGGGAGATTATAGATACACACACATACACACACACACACACATTCTTGACAAAAATATACAAAAAAGACAGTTCATAGAAAAGTGATGCAAAAAAATTATAAATCATATGATCTCAGTCTTGCTCATAGATAGAAATTCAAATTAAAACCATATTGAGTAACACTTTTTCACTTGTCAGTTTGGCACAAATTCTAAAATGTGAAAGCATCTTCTGTTGGCAAACCTGTGGGGGAAAGGCACTTTCCTAAAACACCAGTGAGGATGCAAAGTAGTGTATCCACTCAGCAGGAATTCTGACAGTACCAAAATCACGTATTCATATACCCTTTGACCCACTTCCAAAGTTATCACAAAGGTTCACTAGCAAAAATATAAGCATATTTATTGCAGATAATTTATAATAACTAATGACTAAAATCAGCCAAAATATAGAAGACTAGCTGCATGAATGATATAGGTGCAGACAGGAATGAGGTAGATTTCCATTCACTATTATGGAGTGACTTTCAGGACCCGTTACTCTGTGAAAAATAAAGACAGTGTATATTGTGTGCTACCTTTTATATAAGAAAAGGAGGTAGACAGGTAGATAGATAGACACACAGATTTGCATATCTTTTCAAGAAACAACAACAATGAAAGAATAAACCAAAATCTAAAATTAAAAAAAGAATGTTCTTCTAAATCCCTCCCCTATTTCCCCCGAAATTCCCTCCCCTCTTCCCTCTGGTCACTGTCAGCCAAGAGCATAAAAACAAAACTTAGCTTATCAGCCAACTGACCACAGTTGTATGAGCAAGATTGTCATAGGACAACCAACCTCTAGACAACTCTTATGTTGTTTAGCTAAATAAATATTCATTGTTTTAAGCTATTAAAAAATTTTTTTAAAGAATTACGTATGAAAGCAGGAAGAAAAGGAAGTGGAGGGGAAAGAGATGAAGGCTACATTTCTCTGAATGTGACTTGTTTATACATTTACATTTGGCTTTGGAACAGGTAAATGCTGTTGATAACTATAAAAGGAAATTCAATCACAAAGAAGAAATGCAATCCCTGAAATTTGGAAACAAACTGACAGAAATATAGTTAACTGTGTATCAAGCCCACAGCAAAACTACACAGAGAGCAGGTGCCTTTAAAACACAGTTATCACTGTGTATCCTTAGTGGGACAGGTCCTAAGAACAGGAAGAATGCCCCCCCAAAAAAACAAAAAAACCACACCAAAAAACCCTAAAAAAAACGACCTGAAATTATATTGAGTAATCTTATATAATAATATTGGTATGGTTATTTTGAAATTTGATCAAGTTCAATAGATAGATATACTAAGATAAAATAAATAAGTAAAAGGGGAGGGCAAAGGTGCCTTTACAGGTGTGAGGACTCAGAACAGAGCTTATTCTTATATTATTATTTATTATTATGTTATTCTCCATATGAATAAATGTTGGATATCAAGATTTTCAGCATAAGAGAAATTAATGAAGTAAAGACCCTGTCATTTTTTTAAGTTAAATAATTAGCTTGGGGTTTTTGGTTAAAATGTCTTTTGTGTGTGTCCTCCCACCGCCTGTGCCTCGTGGGCTGAACCTTGCTAGAGCAGTGCTTATCCAGTTAGCCCAAGGTTCATGTTCAAGTCTGATCATTGCTTCAGGGTTAATGCCGTCAAGTCGGTTAGTCCTATGTTAAACATACTATCAAAATCAAAAGCATCTTGTCCTGGCTGGTGTGGCTCAGTGGGTTGAGCGCTGTCCTGCAAACCGGAAAGGCACTGGTTCCATTCCCAGTCAGGGCACATGCCTGGGTTGTGGGCCAGGTTCCCTAGTTGTGCACTTGGGAGAGGCAATGGCTCACACATCAATGTTTCTCTCCCTCTCTTCCTCCCTACCTTCCCCTCTCTCTGAAAATAAATAAAATCTTAAAATAAAAATCTTAGTTGAATGTTTTTGCTGTAAAGCAGTGACTCTCAACTACGAGTGATCTCTTTCCAGAGGATATGTGGTAATACCCAGAGACATTTTTCGTTGTCAACACTGGGAGGTACTACTCATATCTTGTAGCTAGAGGCTGTAAAGTATCTTACAGTGCACAGCACTCCCACCCCCCAAAAGAATTATCACTAGTGCCGAGACTGAGAAAACTCAGAGAGGCAGCTGTCTTAGGAGAATTTGCCCAAGTCTGTGGATATTCACACATGCTAAAATACTCATAAACTATAAAGTAAAATATTTAATAAGTTTGCAATAAAATCATTAGGGGCCCTTCGCAAAGCAATAATGTAATGGATCCCTAACAAGAGACACAACAGAAAATGACATCTGACTGTCGCAAATGAGTGTTGAGTGTGGTCTCTGTCTTCTCCCAGCCCATGACCCTGTTCCAGATTCAGTTCCTGAATGCTGTTGGAGACCTGTTGGATCTGATTCCCTCCCTTTCTCCCACAAAAGACTCCAGCCTGAAGGTTTTTAAGAGATGGGACAGGGGACACTGTTCTGCTCTTATTAAGGTGAGACACACAGCAGACTTTCTCGTTTTCCTTGTTCTGGTCCACACAGACTTTTTTCTGTGTGACACGCAGGTGTGGCAACGTCTCATCAACCCTGGCAATATTAGTGATCCGCTCTTGGGTTCCTCTGTCATAGATGTGAAGAACTGGAAGGCACTGGTGGAGGGAATTGGATGTACATGGTGTTACCTGTATTTCTTCCACAGTTCTTCCTGTGCTGTATCTACCTGTCACTCTTTCCAGAATCTTCCCTTTTGCACACTAGGACAGTCTATCGTGCGCACATTAAAGGTTAACTTTAATTGTGCACACATTAAAGGTTAATTTTCCAATAGTAAATGGAGCAACAGACACAATCCTGTACGTTTACTTTACTTATAGTCAATTTCTCTATACATCTCCCGTATACTTACTTCACTGAAGTAAGTGTATAGGGATTGTGTCAATTTGTGTCTCAGTTACATTAATCATTTATGACATATATCTATATATCACTTGCAGTCGTTATCGATATTGTTCACTGTGATTCTGACTACAGGTTCTTCCTGGGTTTGAGAACATCTACTTCGCTCACTCAAGCTGGTACACATATGCGGCCATGCTCAGGATATATAAACACTGGGACTTCAACATCAGGGATAAAGACACCAGCAGTAGCTGCCTCTCTTTCAGCAGTTACCCAGGTAAACAAGTTTAGAGGGACATCTGAGTGCCCTGTCAGGATGAAACCTTGGTGGTTCAGAGTAACTGAAATGGAAGAAGTGTTTAGTGGTTACTAAACATTAATAAAATTTAATTTTCAGCATGCTTTTTGAAGATCTATAGTCCCAATGCTTTTTAAAAATAGAATGACATAAACTTAGTTCATAGAGTTGCCACTCACTCACTGTTAAAAATGCAAGTGAGTGATTTCTGAGGTACAAGGCACTTTCCTGTGCTTTGCAGTAGAAGCAAAGAGGAGCAAAGGCAGATCTTGTTCCCCATGCCTCCTCGAGGGCCTGTTTCTGTCTCTCTTATTTATTGCAGTATCCACAGCACCTAACCTAGCATGTGGCACCTAGTACTTAACAAATTCTTGATGAATGAATGGATGAATGAATGAATGAATGAATGGGTAAGTTTATAAATGTTACAATAACAAGATAAACACAATACAGATAAGCATAATATTACTGGATACTGTGTATGCTACAAAAGGAGGGAGAACTCGCATCAGGTTGTTGGAGACAGGAAAGAGAGGTTGACATTGGAGGTGAACCATGAATGACGACTAGGATTTGAACAGGTGGAGATGGATGGGAAGGGCAGTCTCTGCAGAATAGGACTTGCACACTCTGCCCTAAAGGAAACAAGCAGATGATGTAATGAATAAAAGGTGCTAGTATAAAAAAAATGAAGTGGAAGCAACTGTAGCAAACACGCATTGGAAGGAGGCCAGCTGCTCAGCTCCCACTGACAGTTGTGGAGATCAGTGTTTCCAGTTCCTCCAACTTCTCAAGAGAAAAACAAAACCACTGTGTGAACCCAAGAAAGCACATTGCCTAGCTGGAATTGCGCACTCAGCTGAAGGTTTGCAACCTCTTCACGAAACATCATGTGCAAAGGCAGGGGGAAATTCTTACCAAACTCCTAAGGGTCCAAGGAGGATGTAATGTGCACACTCTTCATCTTTAGTTACATATCTGTCACTTACAGGGTGGTTGTACCAACCACTTGACACATCTGTCCTCATCATCAGAGCATTTTGCCCTTTCTGGTATTATTGCTCCCAGTAGTGTTAATGTCACCCTATCCGGAATGCTGACACTTGAAAGGGCATAGCTTGTTATTCTTCATTCCTTGGGACCCGACCCTTCTTTTAAGGCCATTTGATTTCATCTTTCTTATAGTTTCCTTAACTGCTTTGGTTCAACAGGGCTGGGGGACTCTGCTCTGTGCTCTGATTCTTTCATGTTCCTTTAGAGCAAAATTTAAGGACAGCAAGAGACTGCGACCTGTCAAACATTCTTACTCTTTCTCTTATTTACAATAAAGCGTGATGTTTGGATGTTACCTGCCCTGCTTTGAATCTCTGGAGATTAGTGTTCTGCCACAGTCTTAAAATTCTTGGATCCCAAAAGCAGGGATGGGGAAGGACATGAGGGATTTCTTATGAAACTCACAACTGTTAACATTTCCATGTACACCCTTTTAGAATAGACACATAGATAATAGAGATTTTTAGAGCAATTACACTGAGACAGAACAAAAGTTACTTTTTTTTTTAACCCCCAATGTGTTTTAATCAAATCCAGTGGAGCAGTGTGGTTCCCGTTTTCTCGGGCTGGACAACTTCGTTTTTAGTAGCACATGCAAAGTACCATGTCTTGTTTATGTTGCAAAAAGCTGATTAAGGGCTGAAGCCACATTGGATTCAGCTGGCGGACGTGGAACTAAGCTTCGCCACCAGCATCGTGCCGTGGGAGCTGTTGACCTCAGCACAGAGTTGGATGAGTGCTTGTTTCTCTTTGGTGGAAAAGCACCGTGGTAGATGAAGTGGATTAGAAGTGTGGTGTTAGTTTTGTTTTGAAGGAGGCAGGACCTGGAGGCTGTTCTTGATACGTACGAGGATATTAAGAATCGCTGAGTCAGAACAGACATATCAAGTCATGAAACATTCGTGACCTGGCTGAAGCTCATGTGAAAGGCTGATAACTATGATGGCACAGACAGCATCACACTCAACATGTGCTTAACTCTAAAGATCTCACATGCACCTGTCCACACTCTTACAGCATTCAGTGGACCCCCGCAAAAGTCCAATCCCCACAATGATTGCCGTGAAAAACTCCTAACCTTCAAGACACAATGGCCTTTTTTTGAGGTTTACAAAGGTAACAAGAAAGGTAGAGCTTGAACAGCTGCTAACCTGTTCACCAGCATATGAAATCCAACTATTTTACTCTTGTAAACCTGCTTTCTTATTTATAAAATGAGGCTAATATAATGCTTACTTCATTAAGTTGTAAACATTATATAATTTATTCATTCATCAACAATTTTCTGTTAAATTACTTGGGAGGTAAAGTATTTACAATGGAGAACTGACGTGGATGGACACTGGCCCACAGTGTCCACGGCTGAGATGGATGAGATGAAACAAATTCACATGGACTATTGAGTTCTGTGGGGGGAAAGGGATGGCAACTGCTTTGTTGCCACTCTTTCAAGAGAAGGGCATCTCAAACCTTGCCTTGGCAGGCTTTTATTGGCTTAATTTGCATTGGAATCCTGGGCATATATGGAAAGCTCATCAATCATTGTCAGGCAGTAGTGATCAAATAGATAACATTCAAAGAACTCTGAGGACCTATTCTGAGTCAGGGTCAGACAGATAAAGGGCCATAAAACATTGGGGAAACAAATTCATTCCATGCTTGGACCGTTATCATTTAAATTGTGAGTATTAGCAAAGCAGGTTTCATAGGATTTTATGCATTCTTTCTTAGGCCTGATCACCCTAGAGAACCCACCCTTTCCAGCACAGGGTCACACCCACCTCTGGCATTGTTTCGGGCTTAAGTCAGGCAGGGGAAGTAAGGCAGCCAAGAGAGTAGGAGACTTCTTGCAGATAGAATGAGGACTCAGGCTGTGTCAAGCCAAGGGCAAGGGTCCATCACCCCCTTTTTCTATAGCTCCCAAGTCCTTCCCTGAGGGCCCCCTCATGACCATGCCTGTCTTAGGTCATCCTTCCCTGAGGAATCTTATCCGTCATTGGCTAAACAGTATGCACTGGGAGACAGGCAGGTTGAAGTAAAGTGGGCAGGGGCAGTGCTCCTGCCAGGGACATAAGCTTTGTCCCCTTAGTGGCTTAGGGTCTCAAGGCCTCTCACTCAGCCTTAGCCATGGGGGATTATAGCTTCTGAAACCAGGCAGGGCAGTTTCCACCAGTGAACAAGACAGATACAGTTTCTCCTCTAACAAAACTTGTCTTCTGGTGAAAAACAGATACAAATAAAAAAGCAATGATAATACAGTGTGATTTGTGTAATAAATAATAGGCAAGACCAGTTTGGGGATATTGAAATAGACTGTAAGAGAGTAAAATTTAAGTTTAGGCACAAAAGACAAGTATAAATTTGCCAGACCATTGGGGATAATGAGGTGGTAGAATATCCCAGATGGAACAAATAGCATGTATAAAGGCCTATTGGCAAGAGCATGTGTAGGGAAGGCCTGAGAGAAGGAATGAAGGTCAATGCAAGACCGTTAAAGTCACAAGTGGGAGTGGCGTAAATAGATTTACATTTTAGAATTATCTGGCCCATGAAAGGAGGACAAGAGAGGCTGCCCACAGAATATTAGAAGGCTGGTACGATAATCCAGGTGGCTCAAACCCTATGTTTTATAGATGGCCAAAAGATGTATGAATGGAAGATCAATATCCATGTTCAAGAAGAAATGTCAAAAATGACTGTGAATGACTTTCTGTGGGCGCCTGTTGTCCTAGCCAGAATACAGGCCGGGTAATTACCTAATGAGAACTTCCAGGAAGGCGCTCACTCCCCACACTGTGCTCCGGCACAGGAAGATAAAAGGAACAGTGCAGCCCTTCACAATGCAGTCATCAGCATTACAAAAGGACTTACTGTCTCCAGCTCACCCAGGTTGACCTAAGCCAGTCTCCTGTGCATCAGAGCATTCACTGACTCCATACGAACAGAGATGGTTAAGGCAAGGAAATCCAGTAATATTACAACCCCCATCTTAATCTAGAAAGGATTTCAGTGATTTGGTAGCCTCAGTCCTTTTTAGTCTAGCTTTTAAAAGCAGTGTGAATTTCCTTTACCCTTGGAGAAATTATTTCACCTGAAGATGCTAATATGAAATGTCCTGAGGAAGTCAAATGTGTACCAGGTGCTGATAACCTCTGCACCACCCATAAGCCCAGGCAGTGAGTTTCTGGCTCTGTAGTATCTTCCTCAAAATGCCCTGAGTCTACTCCCAGCAGCCTGAGACTAGGCAGGCTAGAGGTTCTGGGGCATCCTGGCCCTGGCCTGGGTCTCAAGTATATCTGATTTAGGAAGCACCTTTCCAGAAATTTTCTAAATATCTTTCCAGTGCCCAAGACCAGCCAGTATGGCAGTGCCATTCGGGTGGGGCCAAGCTCAGACAGGGACCCATGTGCATTCGGGTCCCCATATCTGTCATTCTGGGGGGCTTTCCACCTCTACCCACATCCACAGGCAAGTTCAACCAGATACTGTGAGGAGCTCTGGGACCCAAGCTTATGAGGTGGTCCTGATGAGTAATCCTTTCTGCTGGCCCTCAGAGTGTATTTTTACCTCACTGAGCTGACAGAATGTTGGTAATGTGATGAGTTTGGGTGACCCTCATGGCAGACACAGCATGTGTTCTGGGCTCTAAGTGGCCAAAGGCCATGCTTACCCTTGGGCTTCAGCATGCATTCCCACTGCAGTGCCACCTTCCTTCTGCAGCACTCAAAGGCAGCAGGGGAAGTGACAAGTGAACTTCACTCTGTGTGCTCCACTGCTGGCCCTTGTCACCTCATCTGGCTGCAATATTCTGGGGAGAGCTGGGGCCAGCTCCTCCTACGGGGGCTTTTGAGAATCTTGCTCCACGGCACCAATGGGCATTTCAACTGATCTCATGCCTTTAGCTAATGACGTGGCTTCCCACACTCACAGGCCAGTCTTAGGATGCTTGAATCTTCCTTGTGCAACTGGGGCTGCTCTTCTGGCCCTGCCCACAGGCCTCGCCCCTAATGGTGCCCACTGTTGGAGGGTGTGTGAAACGTGGGGGTGTGGAAAGAGATCACATTCTAGGAATGCAAGGGTTACAACTGAAGGAACCCAAGCGCAAAGAATTGGAAAATAGGTTGATCCATGTTTAGGCTATGATATTCTGAATTTAACTTTAATGACCATAAAGAAATTATCGTTCACATTTCTCTTAACGCTCTGTGTAAGACTTGAATTTGTGGCCATCATTAACAAGTCACAGTAAAGACCTTTGAGAGAGGCATTAGCAGCCGGTATTGACAGTTGGCATGATAGCTTTTGCGGAGGCATTAAGTAAATGGTGTTAGGGAATGGCAGGGGCGAAGAAATCCATGTTGCTTAGTACAAGTTTCAGAGTCATGTCTTTGTGAGTGAGAACAGTATTGCTACCTTTTTCTCATGGTGGGAGATTTAAAATGATCCAGGAACAATGCATTTGATAATAAGTAACACAGGCAGATGGTACCTGGACACTTCACATGTACTGACTGGACAAACACATTTGTACTTTTCTCCACCCAGTATTCTAAATCTTCATCAGTAAACCACTACATCTCACCTGGCCCATAAATTTTGGAAAATATTTCTTCATTCAATTGTTTATGTTGGCAGAGGCCCTGAAAAACATAACTTGCCTGAGGCTCTGGAAACTCTAAGGAAGGTGGCCCTGGATAACCTTGTTCTAGAAGCTTTCCACCCCTCACATGAGTTTTTGAATAGCTGTGGTCCAATTTACCTAACAACTGATAAGCCTAAGGAAGATAAAGGCCCCAGAGTAGCCCTACCTCAGGATACTGTACACACCTAAGTGCTGATTTTGGCTATGCAAGTCAAGAGCCAAAGAAGTAAGACAGACATGGATAGAAATCCCGTAGAGAATGACAGCACTGACAAGGGAGCCAATACCACTTATGAAGACCTCCACACAAGGGTCCACTGACTTCAACTGCAAGGAATCTTTCAATCGGTTCAGGGAAAATCAGTGTCATTAACACTGAGTCTTCCAATCCATGAATACAGTGTCTCCATTTATTCAGATCTTATTTTTATCTGAGCAATGTTTTGTAGTTTATAGTATATGGGTCATACATATCTTTAAGTCATTTGAATCCTAAATAATTTTTGATGCTCCTATAATCAGAATTGATTTTTTTACTCCTTTTTTCAATTGTCTGTTGCTTGTATGTATGCATTAGTTATCTATTACTACATAACAAGTCACCCGCAAAATTAGTGGCTTGAAAAAACAATAATCATTTAGAATCTCATAGTTTCCATGGGTCAGGAATGTAGATAGGGCACAGTGAGGATGCCCTGTCTCTGTTTCATTATATCTGGGGCTCCTGCTGGAAGACTCACAGACTGAGGAACTGAACTCTCTGTAATTTAACTGAGGCTGGAAAAGGTACTTCCAAGGTGACTCACATGGTTGACAAGGTGTGCTGACAGATTGGTTACCCACCACTTGGGCCACTCCCAGGGCTGTTCGAGTGTCCTCATAACAAGGTGTCCAGCTTTCCCAAGACCAAGTGGTCCAAAAGAACAAAGCAGAAACAGCAATGCCTATTATGACCTAGTCTCAGAAGTCATATACTGTCACTTCCACCACATTCTACTCATTAGAAGCATGTTATTATGATCAGTCCATAGTCAAAAAAATTTTATAAATATAAAATCACCACAGTATAAGAATATAATTTTTTTGTATATTTACTTTTTATCCTGCAGACTTTCTAAATTCATTTATCCGCTCTAATAGTTTTTCTATAAATTTCTTGGGATTTTTCTATGTTCATAATCATGCCATCTCTTCATAAAGACAATTTCACTTCTTTCTTCCCCTGTATGCCCTTGATGTCTTTCATGATTGCACAGGGTAAGAACTCCAGGACAATGTACACTAGCAGGGAATGATACTCCTTGCCTTGTTCCCAATCTTAAGAGAAACATATTCAGTCTTTCATCATTAAATATGAGGCTTGCTGTAGGATTTTTATGGATAACCTTTATGAGGTTAAGAAGATCCCTTCTCTTCCTACTTAGCTTAGTGTTTTTATTACCAATGAGTGTTACACTTTGTGAAATTCTCTGCTTCTATTCAGGTGATCATATAATTTTCCCCTTTATTAATATGGTGAGCTTCATTGACTGATTTTCATTTATTAAATGAATTTGGCATTCCTGAGATAACCACCACTTATTCATAATACATTATGAAAAATATTTATTCAACTTAATGCCATTTTGTTAAGAATTTTTCACCTGTATTCATGAGAGATATTGATCTGTGGTTTTCGTTTCTTGTTATAGTTTTGGCATCATGGTAACCTTGTCCTTAAAATCTGAGTTGGGAATTATTTTTTACTTCTATGTTTTCTGAAAAAGTTTGTGTATGACTGGTATTATTTTCTCCTTAAATGTTTTATATACTTCATCGACTAAGCCATCTAGATATACAGTTTTATTTGTTGGGATAGTTTTCAGTTATTCAGTTTCTTTTATTGATATAGGACTATTCAGGTTTTCTAATTCATCTTGAGTCAGTTTTGAAAATTTGTGTCAATGAATTTGTCCATTTCTTCTAAGTTGTTATGTTTACTGATAAAGCTATTTATACTATTTTTATTAACCTTTTAATGTCAGAAACATCTGCAGTTAAGTCCCTTTTTTATTGATTTTAATTTTTCATTGAACATATTGGGGTGACATTGGTTAATACAATTATATAGGTTTCAGGTGGACAATTCTATAATACATCATCTATATATTGTATGGGGTGTTCAGCACCCCAAGTCAAGTCTCCTTCTGTAGTTAAGTTCCTTTAATCATTCATGATATTGTCTTTTTTCTTGATCAGTCTTCTTAGAAGTGTATTAATTTTATTGATATTTTTCAATAACCAGATTTTATTTTCCTTGATTTATTTTCTGTTGTTTATCTATTTCCCCCAATGATTTGCATTCTTTATCATTTTCTTTCTTCTACTTATTTTGCATTTTTTGGCTTTTTTTCACCCTTCTTAAGATAGACTCTTAGCTAGTTGATTTTTACCTTTCTTCCTTTCTACTATAAGAAAATAAAACTATACATTTTCTTCTAAGCACTTCTTTCAGTGTATCTGACAATTTTTGGTATGTTGTGTTTTCACTGTCATTCAATTGAGAATATTTTCTAATTTCTTACAATTTCTTTGTTTGTGATTTAATTGGAAATGTAATTTGGAAACTAAACTATTGTTTAGTTCCCCCAAATTTGAAGCCTTTCCAGATATACTTCTGTTTTTTTATTTTAATTATGTTGTGATCAGAAAACATACTCTCTATAATTTCAAATTTTGTAAACTTTTTTGATGCTTGTTTTATGGCTCAGTATGAGATCTACCTCAGTGAATGATTGACATGCAGTAGAAAAGAATGTACATTCTGGTATTTCCAAGTGTAGCATTCTATAAATGTTTATCAGGTTAAGTTAGTTGTTAGTGTGGTTCAGTCTTCTATATCCTTATTGATTTTCTAGCTACTTTTTCTACTAATTACTAAGAAAAGATTCTTTTCACTTTAAACTATAATATATTAATTTGCTGACTTCTCATTTCATTAATGCAAGTTTGCTTCATGTATTTTGATACTCTATCATTAGGCATTTATAAACTGTGTTTAATATATATTCCTAGTAGAATGATCCTTTTATCAGTATGAAATATACTTCTCTGTCTCTAGGAAAATCCTTTGTCTTAAAATCTGTAATGTCTTATATTGCCCTGACTGGTGTAGCTCAGTGGATTGAGCATGGGCCTGCGAAACAAACAACTGCTGTTCAGTTCCCAGTCAGGGCACATGCCTGGGTTGCAGGCCAGTTCCTAGAAGGGTACGCATGAGAGGCAATCATACATTGATATTTCTCTTCCTCTCTCCTTCCCTTCCCCTCTAAAGATAAATAAATAAAACCTTTATATATAATATATATATATATACAGTATATATATTTAATATATATAATATATATAATATATATTAATATATATAAAAATATATATATACACAGTATATATATATATACACACACATATATTATATATATGTATATATATGTATATATAATATATATTTAAATATATACAAATAAGTTTGTGTGTGTGTGTGTGTATATATATATATATATACTCTGTAATATAATTTTAAAAATTTTGTAATGTTTTATATTAATAAAGCCACTCCAGTTTTCTTGTGCTTTTTGAAAAATAGTTAAGCCTGACAAGCTCGGACTTTTGATGAGAGCACTTGGTCCATTTATATTTAATGTGAATATGTATATATGTGAATTTGGGCCTGCCATTTTGCTGTTTGGTGTCTTTATATTATTTCCCTTTTTCTTTTCCTTCTGTCTTCTTTTGTATTACTATTCTAATAAAATAGTGCAAATTTTAGTAACCCATTTGGCTTTCTAGCTATATTCCTTTGCATTATTTTTAGTGGTTACACTGAAAATTATAATACACATTGTTAACTCATCACAATTTACATGAATGAATATCTAATTATGTCTGGTAAAAAAAAGACAGGACCCTTGCGCATGGTAATAATCTCACTCAGTGCCCCCCCAGTTTTCATGCTATTGTTGTCATGTGTTATACCTATGTGTTATAAACTTGCTAATATGGTATCATAATTTTTATTTCAACACATGTCTTTTAAAGACTTAAGATGGCCCTGGCTGGTGTGGCTTAGTGGATTGAGCACCAGCCTTCGAACTGAAAGGCCACTGGTTCAATTCCCAGTCAGGATGCGTGCCTGGGTTGTGAGCCAGGTTCCAAGGTCGGGGCTCGTGAAATGCAACTGATCAGTGTATCTCTTGCATGTTTTTCTCCTTCTCTTTCTCACTTCATAAAAGTAAATAAATAAAATCGCTTAAAAATAAAAAAGAATTTAAGGTGTTTTATATATAAAACAAACCTCAAGGTGTTTTACATATAAAACAAACCTCAAGTAGAATAAATACAAAGAAAATTAGAGGTAGCATATCACAAAACCAAAGATAAAAATCTGAATGCAAGGAAAAAATTGTACAGATACTCCTCAACTTAATATGGTGATACCACACAATAAACCCATTATACACTGAAAATATAAGTTGAAAATGCATGTAATATACCTAACCCACCAAACATCATAGCTTAGCCTAGCCCACTTTCTTTTTTTTTTAAATAATTTTTTAATTTAATTCTTGTTCAAGTACAGCTTTCTGTCTTATATTCCCAACCCTGCCTGCCCCCGGCCCCATGCTCGCCGCCTCCCTCCCATTTCCGCCCCCCACCCTTAGTTATTGTCCATGTGTCCTTTATACTTGTTCATGTGAGTCCATCCCCTTTTCCCCCATGATTCTCTCCCCTATCCCCTCTGGACCCTGTCAGCCTGTTCCGTATTTGAGTGTCATTGGTCATATTTTGCTTGCTTGCTTGTTCTGTTTAGATTCCTGTTAACGGTGATATCATATGGTATTTGTCTTTCACCGCCTGGCCTATTTTGCTCAGCATAATGCTTTCCAGTTCCATCCATGATGTTGCAAAGGGTAGGAGTTCATTCTTCCTTTCTGCAGCATAGAATTCCATTGTGTAAATGTACCATAGTTTTTTGATCCAGTCATTGACCGATGGGCATCTAGGTTGCTTCCAACTCTTGGTTATCGTGAATTGTGCTGCTATGAACATCGGGGTGCATAGGTTCTTTTGGATTGGTGTTTCAGGGTTCTTTGGATATACTCCTAATAGTGGAATTGCTGTGTCAAAAGGCACATTCATTTTTAGTTTTCTTAGAAAATTCCATACTATTTTCCACAGTGGTTGTACCAGTCTGCAATCCCACCAACAGTGAACTAGGGTCCCCTTTTCGCCACAACCTCTCCAGCACTTGTTGTTTGTTTCTTTGTTTATGATAGCCATTCTGACTGGTGTTAAATGGTATCTCATTGTAGTTTTAATTTGCATCTGTCTGATAGCTAGCGATATGGAGCATCTTTTCATGTGTCTCTGGATCCTCTGTATGTCCTCCCTGGAGAAGTGTCTGTTCAAGTCCTTTGCCCATTTTTTAATTGGGTTGCTCGTCTTCTTTGAGTGGAGTTGAGTGAGTTCTTTGTATATTTTGGAGATTAAACCTTTGTCTGAGGTATCATTGGCAAATATGTTTTCCCAAACAGTTGCTTCTCTTTTTATCTTGATACTATTTTCCTTAGCCATGCAGAAGCTTTTAATTTTGATGAGATCCCATTTGTTTATTCTTTCCTTTATATCCCTTGCTCTAGGGGATGTATCAGTAAAAATATTGCTGCGTAGAATATCTGAGATTTTCTTGCCAAGGCTCTCCTCTAGGGCTTTAATGGTCTCACAGCTTATATTTAAGTCTTTTATCCACCTTGAATTAGTTTTGGTGTATGGTGTAAGTTGGTGCTCGAGTTTCATTTTTTTGCATGTAGCTGTCCAGTTCTCCCAACACTATTTGTTGAAAAGGCTGTCTTTACTCCATTTTATATTATTGCCCCCTTTGTCGAATATTAATTGACTGTAGAGAGTTGGGCTTATTTCTGGACTCTCTGTTCTATTCCATTGGTCTATGTGCCTGTTTTTGTGCCAGTACCAGGCTGTTTTGATTACAGTGGCCTTGTAATACAGTTTGATATCAGGCATTGTGACCCCTCCTACTTTGTTCTTCTTTCTCAAAATTGCAGCTGCTATTTGGAGTCTTTTATGGTTCCATATAAATTTTTGAAGTGTTTGTTCTATGTCTGTGAAATTTGCTGTTTGCCATTGGTACTTGAATAGGTATTGCATTGAATCTGTAAATTGCTTTGGGTAGTATGGACATTTTGATGATGATAATTCTTCCAATCCATGAACACGGTATATGTTTCCATTTATTTGTGTCTTCCTTGATTTCTTTCTTCAGTGTTGTGTAGTTTTCTGCATACAGGTCTTTTACCTCCTTGGTTAGGTTTATTCCCAGATATTTTATTTTTGTTTTTGCTATAACCTAGTCCACTTTCAACGTGCTCAGAACACTTACATTAGCCTGCAGTTGGTCAAAGTCATCTAACACAAAGCTCGTTTTACCATATAGTGTTCACTATCTTATGTAATTCACTGAATGCTGTACTGAGAGTAAAAAACAGAATCTTTGTATAGGCACTTACCATTTACATACACAGATGGAAGTACAGTGGATCTGAGGAATGTTTGGAGCATTGAACTAAAGTTAATTGCACCACTTAGCATTACACAGCATGTTGTTAGCCCACAAACAGACCAAAATTCCAAATTCAAAGTATGATTTCTATGGGATACATATCACTTTCATACCATTGTACACATGAAAAATCATAAGTCAAATCATTATAAGTTAGACCATCTCTCTGTGTATATATATCTTCTATTCTATATATTTTATCTTTAGCTTCATGAGATGCTAGCTCTGGTTTTCTTTGTATTTATTCTATTTGGAGTTTGTTGAGTTTATAAGATCTGCATAAAAATGTTTTCCCTCACATTTAAGAATGTTCAGCAGTTATAGCTTCAAATATTTTTTTCCACCCGCTTTGGTCCCTCTTCTCTTTCTGGAATTCCAATTATTTATATGTCAGACTGCTTAATCCTATCCCACAGGTCTTTGGGGCTTTGTTCTTCTTCAGTATTTGTTTTCTCTCTCTAGTGGTCACATGGGATATTTTATTGATCTTTTTTGAATTCACTGATTCTTCTGCCATCTCACATTTACTGTAGGATCCATCCAATGAAATTTTTATTTTCAGTTATTTTAATTTTCAGGTCTAAGACAGCCATTTTGTTCTTTCTTTAGTTTCCATTTCTCTGTTAATATTTCTTCTGGTAACTTTTAATACCATATTTTCCTTTTCTGAACTGTTCGAAGTTGAAGTCTTTGTTAGCTATAGATCCAAGCCTACTTGGAAACAGTTTCTATTATTTTTTTTTCATGTGGAGAATGTTTCCTTATTTAATTCTTATGTCTAATAACTTTAGGTTGGACATTGGACATTGAAGATCAGCACATTATAGTGACTGTAGAGTTGTTGTTCTGAGAATCATTGGTGTTTTATTATCAGAGGTAATTAATCAAACTTCAAAATGTATGTTCCATGCAATGTCTTTGCTTAGCGTTTCTTTTACTTCTGCATGCTCCTTTTTCACCCTGGCTCCTGGGAGATTGCCTCTGCACCTAGTTTAGTAGACAGCCAAGGATTTTGGCAGAGGTTAACTGAAATATCAGAGCCAGCTCTTTCTGTGGTTTGCTTGTTTCTAAGGTTTCCTCTCAATTTCCATTTGTTCCTCCAGCTCTAAATTTTGCCTTGTGGCAGCTTGAGCAGTCTGAGCTGTCTCTGAGTTGGGGGATACCCTGTCACTGTCGTGGCAAGCTCACATGTCTCACCAGGAACAATCGCCAGGGTCTCACAAGAGGAAATGTCTCACTGCCTCCTGTTTTCACCCTGGGATCCCTGGCATCTCTCACACTCTCGCATAGTGAGTGTCAGCCGGAGAATTGGAAATTTACGTTCAGGTTTTGGATCTCTGCTCTTCTGTAGTTCTTTCTCTTGCTCCCCCAAATTTGCCCCTTAAATTCTCAGCTGTTCTGCAGCACTGAACTCAGACATCTGCCTCCTTAAGTCTTTATGGCTGCAGTTTTTCACCACCAGAGCTGGGGCTAGTGGATAGGAAGTATTAATACATTTAAGCAAGGAAGCCACATACTCATGTCCTTAACTAGTATGACCAGTGTTCAGTTTCTCCCTGCCTTTGGTCACTTTCTAGTACCTTCAACTAGTTGTTTTAAATAATTTGAAATAGTGTTTATCATTTTTAATATGTGGGGGAAATCCCCCAGTTTCTTTGTGCTGCTATTACTGGAATACTCACCTTTGGTATGAGCATTTTATTGTCATTTAAAACATTTTACCCAAATGCTTTCCATGCTAAAGGGAGGCATCGCAAGAGCTCCTCTTAGAAACCTTCGCTCACTGTCAGGCTGAGTACACTGTCCCCTCCTTTGAGCTTCGCTGGCACCCTGCGCATGATTTCTTCAGAGTTCTTACTCCATATTCATGTCGACCTCCCCAGGCCCAGTGCTGAGCCTCTCACACTGTAATCATTGAAGAAATATTTATGGAAACAAGGAAGGAGAAAAGGAGGAAAGGAAGGAAGGAAAAACAGACAATGGGACGCAAAAGGGAAAGGGAGGAGACAGGCAGACAGATCAGGGGGTGACCGACTCAAATGAGGACATGCTGGGAACTGTAAGGGACAAAGAGGGGGAAACGAAGTGAAAGGTGGAGGTGAGGGCCTCCGTCACAGCCTCATTGTTTTCTAGTCTGCTTCTCTCCCTGTTACACTCCTCATTTGAAAGCAAGAGCCTGGCCTGCTCAGGAGTCTTATCCAGGTATTTGAGATGCAGACCAATGTGCTCAGCACAAGAATTGGACTTTGAAGCTAATCTTTTGTAGTCACCCTGATTATAAATTACGTGCATCGGCCCTAACTAATTTTATGGGAATTAGACAGCTCCCAAGTGTTAAATAAGTTTCTGTAAACTCATTTGTGCTCACTTGTTACTGAAATTAAAAGAAATAAAAACCCCTAATATTTGTTTATTTGGGGTTTATTTATTTATTTTAAGTTCCTACTTATGTGCCTGGCACAGTAACTGACATGATACTAAACTATTGGTATATAAGGTAATTTCGTTGCCATAAAAACCTAACAAGGAGCATGTTGTATCTACATTTTTCAGATAAAGAAACAGGTTTAGAGAAGTTAAATAGCCTGTTCAAAATTACACCACTCAGAAATTGGGGACTATGATTCAAATGCAATGTATCTAACTATAAATATCTATTTTTTTTGTGGAGGGGGAAGAGTTCAGTTTGCATTTAGGGTAAATGATTAAAACTGGAAAAAAAAAAACCCCATGAGTCCAAAGGGCCTGCCGGCATCCCAGATGGGTGGAGTTTTCATGTGGGAACACGTTCTTGAACCTATTCAAAGTGTTCTAATTGGGAATCCCAGTAATGATTATCTATATGAGGTTTAGGCTTCAAGCTTAATTATCCATCAGCGAGGCTCTCTGGAATGCGCTTGGTGTGTTTTACCAGGCATGCATGTGGGTATGTGTTCCTACTTGGAATTATATCCGGGTATCCCATCACCTCCCCCACACAGATATACACACCCCGTAAACTTAAAATTTCCTGCGGAGCTTGCCAAAAGTGCAAATTCCCAAGTGCCATCCATAGAAATGCTGATTCAGTGGATCTGGGCTAGGATATTTGCAAACACGACCCTAGGTGATTCTAACCCACTGGGTCCAAGCCCATCCTGTCCGACTCTAGGGCAGCCGTCCTTGCTGCCATAAGACCTTCTTCAGCCTTTTCCTACTGTCAGTTCAAATACTTTGAAGTAGGTGCACAGGAAGATGAAAGAATAGTCTCGAGGCCCCAGGACAATTTCATCAAGTCTCCTTCGTAATCTATAATGTTATTACTTTCATAGGTTATACAATTGCCTATGTATGTTATAAACATTTTACTATACTATTACTTTTATTAATTTCACATTTGTTCTTTTATCTTAGATACTTTGGACATAAAGCTGAAATAAAAAACCTGTAAGTTAATAGGTGCTAAGCTTCATGTCTTCTGCCTTTAAAAAGTAGAAGCAAAGAAATAAAAGTAGAAGTAGGTCACCTATTCCAAAGGATTACACCACTTAAATTTCTGCTTTCTTAAGTACCTTATTATTATTGATTTTTTTTTGTTCTTTGTGTCTTCTCCATCACCATCCCAGGACACTAATAACTTCTGACTGGCCCTGCCTGTCTTGGTCACCTTCCCCCACCTAGCTCAGGAAGCTTCCTCCCTTCTATCTTTCCAGATATTCCACCCACTTTTCCATGCTTTCTTGATTAACTGGTCATAAACAGATTTTTTCCAACTCCACCCTGTCTAAACATGCAACTCCCTGTGACTCACTCTCTCCCATTTGCTTCTGCTGCATTTGCTCCGGCCTGTGCGGGTGTCATCGCCATTTAAATGCATGACTCCATGTCTGTTCTCATCACATTTGTCAGGCATGTGGTATATATATGTTTCAGGACTTTGTCCCAGCTCTGGGACTTTTTTTTTTTAATCTTAAAGTTTACACTATAGAATTGGACTCTTTGATTGGAAGATTTACAAGCCAATTCATCCTCTTTGTTCTAGAATTTTGAGTGGCCTCCATTTTTCCCCTCTAAGGTAAACAGTCTTGCTCTTGAATGAAAGACTACTCCTTACAGATGTTAGCATTAATTAGTCAAACTACTAAAGAACGCCTGCCCTCTTGTGTCCATAGAAATTGCTACAATAGAGTGAATGAGTAAGTTTATCAGGACAGAAATACAGGGTTCCACCCTACAGGGATTTTCTACTGGAGAGCTTCGTCGAGGCTGCCAAGTGTGGTTGTAGCGCTCAGACACTGCAGAGCCCCAGCCCAAGAAGTCGATGAGAAGTCACTGAAATCTGTCCCCACTTTGCTTGTCTAGCCATGCATCCTGTGTCCAGGCTGTGACTTCCCAGAGGAGTTGCCAATTTAAATTTCATTCAACGGTGCCTGCCATCGAACCTATACCGCCTGAAGCAGGCAGACTTCTCTCCTTTACACACACTTCTGCACAGCCTTGTGGAGGCTCCAAGACCTCCGTGGAGACCGCTCTCAACATGTCACTTTCCTACTCAAAAATTAAAATTAAACTGTTGAGCTGAAAGATACTCAGTCCCAGGTTATCAGAGAATAGGACTACTTATCAGAGAATAGAACTACAGAACAGAGAGGAAAAAAATAAGTGCCCGATCTGTCAGTGGCAATGCAGGGAACTAAAATGCAGGCCTTCTGACTCCCAATACATGCTCCGAAGTCTCACTCTTAGCTTCAGGTGATCCCTGTATTTGACCCCACACTACCTATCCAGGTGCTTGTTGAGTGAACAAATGAATGACCATCCAACAGGATTTTCTAACATTTCTTTGCCCCCACCTCCAAAAACTTCCACTCTCCTAAGCCATATCTGTTCCTTTGTTCATGTTGCTGTTCCTACCTGTAATGCTCACTGTCCTTCACCTGGACAACGCTTAGCTCCAGGTCCACTTGGAACTCCCCTCCTCCTCTGGCTTTCATTAAGCCAGAGGGAGTAGGGCCGTGAGGCTGAGCACAGGTGTTCAGACTTAGTGGGGAGAGCCCTGGCCTGGACCGAGGACTCACATCCTTGCTCTGCCAGGAGATGGCTGCTTGATCTTGAACAGATGCCCTCACCTTTCTGAGCCGCATCTTGCTCTTACCAATTACGAATGTGTCGGACTACATGTGTAGCATGCACAGTGCTGGTGAGGTGGTATGAAGTGGTTCATGAACAAGTATTTTTTGGCATGTTAGTAGAAATGGATTTATTTAAATGTCTTGATCTGGGGAGAAAGAACTCAAAAATATTAAAGCCATAGTCCCCTGGGTATTACTATATGTGACAAGGCTAGGTACTTTAAGTTTGAAAAGAGAGCTGATTTAAGGAAAAATAGTAGGTAAACAATAGTACAGGTGGTCATCAGATATGACAGAAGTGATAGGATGTGTGAAAGTTGTGGAAGTTTGTGAAGCCCGGGAGAAACTCTTCACGTGGCTTCCTTCTACTCTCACTGGGGCCCTTCTCTCTCATCCGCTTAACACTGAGAGTTTGTCTGTCCCTGCTACTTACCAATGACAATATATCTTCTTTCCTTGTCACAGCCATGTCTGATAGTCCTTGATCTTCACCATACTTCTCACAGCATAAAGCAGAAAATAAGTCTTTAAAAAAAAGACTCCTGGATTCACGGATTTTCTGTGTTGCCTCCACCATTTACAAAAAGAATGACCCAGAGTGCCAATATCCTAGTTTCAAAACCATGTTTGCTTTTATAAGTGTAGATTTTTTAATTTATAAAAGTCGTTTAGACTCATTATGTACAATTTGGAAAGTACAGAGAAGTAGAAAGAGAAGAAGGCATTCATATTCATATAAGCCAACCATGAGCCCCGCTCGTATCCCTCCCTGATTGAAAGTTGTCCTGCAAAATCCTAGCAAGTGGGGATCTATTTCTAGTCAGCATTTTGGGAAATCGGAATAATCCTGGTTGAATATTTTTGTCATCCCAAATCATAAAATCAAAAAATTTCACTGGTGAATCCAAGAAGGGGGGCCACTGACATCCTTATAATCTGCAACTGAGTAGCTGCCACAGAGGTGAGCCCGAGCTGGGAGAGGCTGCTGCAGGCCAAGGATAATCATAACTGACACTCTTTGCAACATGCATTGCCTGTGTGCAGCTCTGTGCTAAATGATGGTTCAGTATTTCATGTATACGCATGCTGATTTGCATACTTGTCTTTCCTGTAGGGTTTCTAGAGTCCCTGGATGACTTTTACATTCTTAGCAGCGGTTTGGTGTTGCTGCAGACCACGAATAGCGTGTATAACAAAACCCTGCTAAAGCTCGTGACACCCCAGTCTCTCCTGGCCTGGCAGAGAGTGCGTGTGGCCAACATGATGGCCAGTGATGGCAGGCAGTGGGCAGAGATATTTTCCAAATACAACTCTGGTAAGTGGCCTTGCAGAGTAACTTCTGGGCATGTACCTGTGTTTAGATTTTGAGTTACCAGAAAAGCCATAGCCATGCCCTGTTTCATGTCTCTCCCGACATTTCAGGCACCTATAACAATCAATACATGGTCCTGGACCTGAAGAAGGTAAAGCCCAAGTACAGCCTTGATGCAGGAACTCTGTACGTCGTGGAACAAATTCCTTCGTATGTAGAATATTCTGAGCAAACTGATGTTCTTCGGAAAGGTACCGTCTTCATGCTAGAAGTGAAAGTGTGTTGTGTGTGTGAGTATGTGATAGAGGGTCGTGTGCTGGGGAAGAAAGGGCGGGAATGCTGTTGCTAGGTACCCTGGGAAAGAGTTTCCAGGTTCAGCACAATGTGCAAAACCTGCATCTCAGACTCTTAAGTGACAGTGTGTAGACTGGGACAAAGCCAGGCATTCACCATCTGGTGACTTCCATGGCTCTAAATAATGCCTTCTCTCCTGGGTTCCCAATTTAAGTCTTTAGTCCAATTCAGCAAATATTTATGGGAGTGCTGTGCTGCCCCAGGGACTAGAAAAGCAGAGATGCAGGTAGAAACTCCCAACCTTCAGGCACTCACAGTCTCGTGGGGAAGCCAGGCCCACATAGCACCCAGCAACCAAAGAATGGCGATAAGCACTGATTCAAACAGGTTTCACAGGGCCCAAGGTGAGACCAAAGGAGCCGTAGTCAGGTCATCAGTAGAAGGGGTCAGGGAGGGTGGTTCTGGGGAACAGGATCGTAGCCCAGACCTGGAAGCCTGGGTTTGGGAGTTGCACTGCCTCAATTTGAATCCCTGCTCCTCAAAATCTCAGGCAAATTACTCAGTCCAAGCCTCACTGTCTTCATCTGTAAAACATGACAGTAATGGGGCAGGTCCACTGTCACGTTTGTAATGTTGAATCTCGAAACCTCAAATTGCTAAAACTTTTATTGGGGGACATCAGGGTGGGGAGTCCTTGTTGAAGTGATAGCAAAATGTGACCTGATCTGAACTCATTTGGTAGCAAGAAGTAGCTTGTACTCTCTATTTATGGTCTTTATTCCTCCTCTAGAGACCGTCATACATTAGGCCCCAGAAATATCAGTATCTGTGAGTGTGAGGTGTTCCCCACAGAGGCCAATGCCATGTCTAATATCTGGAGATATCTAATATCTCCATCGCCGTTCTGAAATCTGACAAAGACCCTGAATTCTGAAACACACCTAGCCCCCAAGAGTTTTTAAATGTGGGAGTATAGACCTTGACACTTTCGCACGGTTATGAACATAATCAATTGAGGTAATTCTTGTAAATACTTGAGCACATTGCTGGACTTACTGACACACAGTAAGTCCTCACTGAGTATTCAGCTAAAGGAAAGGCTCTGAAGTGAAAGGTAGATAGCCAGGGGAAAATGTCAGCTTTGCACAACCTGCTAAGTCGCTGGGCCTTTATTCTTTAGGACATGGAAGTTTCTGGAAAGAAAGAATAGATGAGAGCACAGAGGAGACAGGAGACTAGTGAGGAGACTGTTGAAATAGATGGGCTGACCAACGTGTAGGAACAGAACCAAAATAAGCGATCGACCCTGAGGATCCCGGCCGGGTTCTCACTTCCCCTGGTCCCCAAATCAATTTTGTGATGTGAGGATGAATGGCTCACATTAATGACATGTACACAATATGCATCAAACGGAATCAAGGTGAAAACTGCAATTGCCAGGCAGATCAGATACCACCAAGTAGTAGACCTACCTCCTTTTCTGGGAGGAAAATTCATCTCAGAAGTCAAATCATTAGGCGGTTACTTGGTTAGCATGACAATTCAAAACCATGAGACCCTCATGGTCTGACCTTGCAGGCTGGTCCATCCAGCTCCGAGGAGCCTGATAGTAACAGCATGCCTCCGGAGAGACCTCTGAATGATGGAGAGCTCCCTATGTTGACTGACTGTTCCGTAGGCAATAACCCAGGCCACTATAATCTGGGATATTCCTGAAACGTAGATTTTACTATAGCTGTGTCCAATGTTTGATGCTTAGTGGCTAGCGTGGCCTTGGCACACCACCAAGTTTTGAACGAAGCTGAGTCTTCATGAGTGCTTAGTCTACTGGACTGTACTGAAAGCCTACTGGAACCTTAAAGATCATCTCCAATCCCCTCATATTATGGATTCTCCTTTCCCTGCTAGAAACACACACACACACAACCAACCACAAAAACTAGGTTAACTGCCTAAGACTTGGTTATTCATCCCTAGGCCTAGAATTCAGGTTTTCTGAATGCCCATGCCCAGCACTGGGTCCTTCCACTCTCCCACGACCAGACACCTGGCCTATTCCCCATTAGGACCACACTGTGAAACCATCCTTTGGCATCTCACTAACCAAGTCCACTGAAATGAGCTCCCCAGACCACTTTGTGTCATACTTCACTTTGCTTTATAAACACTGTTATTTTCTGGTTAATAGATTGCTGTAATAATCTGGAGTGAAAAAAATCAAAGAATTCTGGTGCTCATTTTCCCTAATGGAATAATCTAGAGGCATACCAATTCTATGAATTATGAAGATTGCTTTGACCGCCAGGGTTCACAGTCAAAGTTTTATTTTCTATAGAATCTTATTTTGTAATTACATACCTGTGCCAGGTTTCAAAAAAAAGTCATTAAGACCATTTCTTTTGTTCTCACCCTTCCCTTCTCTTGTCTGCCTCCCTGTCAACCCCACCCTTCCTTCCCCTCCTTTGCAAACCAGGATATTGGCCCTCCTACAACATCCCTTTTCATGAAAAAATCTACAACTGGAGCGGCTATCCCATGCTAGTTCAGAAGCTGGGCTTGGACTACTCCTATGATCTGGCTCCACGAGCCAAAATCTTCCGGCGTGATCAAGGGAGAGTTACGGATATGGCATCCATGAAATATATCATGCGATACAACAGTACGTAGCACATTTCTCAAGAATCATTCTTCAAAACTCCTTTTCTTCCCCATGGATAACGAATCCATGTAAGTTTATCATCTCTGTACTAGGAGGAATTATAAGAAGTTATTGAATTAAGTATTTAGTATTCAAATAATACTATACATATTTTATACTCAACAAATAGAATTTTGTCCACCTTTAGAAAATGACAGGGGGGGAGATGCTACAGATTTTTTTTTTACTGAAAAAAATAATATGTGAAACAGAAGAAATAACCTCTATGGGGCACATTTTTTTCGCTTTCGCTGTTTTATTATTTTTTTCCATCACCATTTATCCCCCCATCACTTCTCATGGTCCTTTTTTTCCCCACTACCACACCCATTCTCCAAACATAGGTTTCCTTCCAAGGACAGAAACAACCAATAAAACAAAAATAATTCACAAATAATTTTTAACAGTATCAAAGTCAAATTTGTATCTATTTTGTTGGGGAAAAAAAGATGCCCATTTATCCTGCTCATCTCTGCTCCATCCACTCACTCTCCCCTGTTCCTCCACTAAGTTCTTCAGAGCAGGCTGGGCCTGGCGCGGGGAACCTGCAGCTGCCTCTGCCTAGTGCACGCCAAAGGAGACTTCTGTAGCTGGGAGCAGGCGGGGCTGTGGAGGCCTTTGGGGTGTAGACTCTCTGATTACCTAGGCTTGAACAGATCCCAAAAGCTTGATGTGGATCAAGTGTTATCTCAGAAATAACCAGTACTCACCCTTATCCCCCTCTCTGTTTCCTAGATTATATGAAGGATCCTTATAGTAAGGGTGATCCGTGCAATACCATCTGCTGCCGTGAAGACCTGAACTCAGTGGACCCAAGTCCTGGAGGTTGCTATGATACAAAGGTAACATGCTACTAGCTTTTGAATTTAATTTCCACCAGCACCTACACCTATTCAAAGGCAAGGCTGCAAAGGTTTTGGTGGTATAAAGCACAATGCTTCTAACCATTTACTCACTCAGAATTCAGCTTTTCCAGATATTCTGGTGATAGATGCCATTGCCTAGCTTCAAGTCCCTGCCCTGCCACGTAGTCAATCATACTCTTATAATGCTTCTGTTACCGCATCTGCAAAATGGAAATAACAGGAATTGCCCCATAGGGTTGTTATGAATGATAAACATTTAATATCTACAAAATATTTAGAACAGACTTAGTGGGTTGTTTGAAAATGTATACATCATGATACTGACAATAGTGATGTTTTCACCAGACTGGCCCAAAGGACATATTGAGAGCAGTGTGACAATACTATTGGACCAGATGTCAAGTCGCTAAAGGGGTTTTACCATGTTAGAATTGATTAATGCTATAACGTGCCTTATAGGTACTATGTTCACAGCAGTGGTCTGAAGCTAGATCATACAGGCTTGTGAGAACCACTGGTTAAGATCAGTTGACTTTGGGGTTTGAGAGGCTGAAATCAGCCATGGCAGCAATATTTACACCATGGACACACCACAAAACTCTACAAATCAGGGCCTTTGCCCCCTCAGAGAGCTAGTTGTTAAAAGTTTTACCTGGACACTCCTGGGTTTAGGGTATCCAAGGGTATGTTAGCTCTTTTAGTTGGAGAGAATCATTCTACCACATTCTTTTGCACTTTTAGTTTGGGCATGTGTCTTTTGGTCTGCTGGGTGACGCTCCAGCTGAGCCACACTGGCCTGGGAGGCATGTGTCTTTTCATTTACTGTAACTCCAGTCCTAAATTCTGCAAGAAATCTGTTAATGAGTTAACTGTTCTGTCCTTAGGTCTGAAACTGTAAGAATGCCAACACCCCTGACCCCCACACTTTTTTTCTACTAGCTTAAGGCATAAATAGATGTCTTAGTCTGCATTCCAACTCACCCCACTTTTTAGCTATGTGATGATGGCAAGGCTTTGGCATTAATGATTCCCAATGTGTTGTACAATGTAAAAAAATTAGTGGGGCATCACATGAAGTCCCAATGAAATGTTTTTGTCTTTTCCTTTTTAACGGCATTTGCAAACATTCAGTAGTGTGTGACCCACTGCAGCCATTCCAAAACATACAAAGCAAACTACCTCTACTGCCTTGCCTAGGAGAATCTAAGACAGCCTGCCGTTTGTCAAATTCTACTTTCCTCCGGGAACAGGAGCCTGCTACTTTTTCATCAAAAAAGTTTTGTTGAGGATATAATTTCTGTTGAGTCACTTTGAATGTAGGGAAAACCAGAAGTTCTGAGACACTGTCTTCTTTCCCCTCTAAGGTGAAGAACTGCTGTTACCTGGTATTTAAGTGTTTTTGAGGACCACGGGCCTTATTTTTTGATACTGAGTTCCACTTCCTAAGTCCTGTTACTGTACTGATTAATGCAAACTTTTATCAGGGAATTAATGTTTTCTCAGCACTGCAACTAGCATTTGCTCTCACTAATCTGCATGACAACTTTTCTGTGAAGTAAGTTTATTAGCCGCTTCACAACTGAGAAAACTGAGTCACAGTGAGATTACTTTTCTGTAAATATTGGAGGTAGAATTCTGATTAATTTGATTACAGACCTAACTTTGGCTATGTTGAGAATACCCTTCTACTAGTAAATTTACACTTCAATGCCAAATGAATAAAGAAAAGCAAATTGGGATGCTTGTAAGATTTTTGTTTTAAAGGGGCTAACACTGTGACTTGGGAAGAACAGAAAAAGAAATATGGATTTAGTCAAATTTTTTCCAAATGGTTTTTCTAAAATGTCCCCCTTTTCTCTTTCCAGGTGGCAGATCTCTACCTAGCATCAGAGTACACTGCACATGCCATTAGTGGTCCCACGGTTCAAGGAGGCCTCCCTGTTTTTCACTGGACGCGGTTCAACAAAACTCTCCATGTGGGCATGCCAGAGGCCTACAACTTCGATTTTATTACCATGAAACCAATTTTGAAACCTGACATAAAATGAAGGACATGTGGAAACAGAAGGGACTAGAAGGCTGCAAAAAACCAAAGGCACTATTTTTAGCTATGTTTTTCCATTCAAAATTAGTCTTAATAAAATGTATTAAATTTAGTCTGTTACTGTCATTTGCCACTGTTGCTTTTGTAGTTAATAAGCATTCACTGTAACAAGCACTGTAGAAGAAACATCCTATGTGATTAACACCACCAGGGTTTAGCATACAAACTTACATACAAGAGGGCATGGAAGAAACTGCTCCTGCACACATCAAAACCCACGTTCTTTTGTGTGGCCACACAGACCACATATCCCAGGTTCCCTTAGGTAGTTGTGCCACATGATGGAGTTCTAGCCAACAGAATCTCAGATGAGTGGCACTTTTTTTCCCTGAAAAACCTGTGCTCCTCCCTCCACACCTCCAGCTGCCCCCGCCCCCCCTGCTGATGTACTTAATGACAAAGCCCTAGGGGAGGGTGAAACTGAGTTTTCAAAGGGACCTCTAGTAATACAGTGAGTGATTTTTTTTCTTGGCATTAGCGGATATCAGTTGAGTCTTTTTGTGGTACAGGCTAGGCACACGAAAAAGCAAATCTTAATGTCTCTCATTAGTGGGAAGCAGCATATCTAATATGGGAGCAACTCTGCATAACAATTTTTTTCAAAGTTAGAGAATTGTGTGTGGTTTCAGTAATGTGATGTTGTCAAACATTAAATAAACCATACTGTACCATCTAATGGGTGATCTCTAATAAAGTGACTTTCAAATGAAACAAACGCAAGGGCCAAGAACAATCAGAATGAATCAGAGTACTCAGAATGTTAAAAACCCAGTAGTTTATTTTAGCCCTGGCTGGCATAGCTCAGTGGATTGAGCGCAGACCTGGGAACCACACGATCGTGGTTCAATTCCCAGTCAGGGCACATGCCTGGGTTGCAGGCCAGTTCCCAGCAGGGAACGCACAAGAGGCAACCACACATTGATATTTCTCTCCCTCTTTCCTTCCCTTCCCCTCTAAAGGTAAATAAATAAAATCTTAAAAAAAAAAAAAAAAGAAACACAAGGGCCAAGAACAATCAGAATGAATCAGAGTACTCGGAATGTTAAAAACCCAGTAGTTTATTTCAAAGTATAAATTTCAGGCTTGCTGGACAAAATCCCACTACAGTTAACACTTATACAGACACCAGTCTACTGTACATTTGGGGGTGGGGGGAAGACAAACACAAAAACCTTTAAAACCTAATAAAAATAGGGCAACTTGATATAGCCCAGTTTATATTAGACATTATGAAGGTCTTACGCTGTCTTACTATTTACACTTTCAACTGCAATAAAGAAAAATCAGAATGTAATTTTCCTACAAAGGATTTATTTTTATATTTAACTTTGAAATGGCTGATGAGATACTAAAGCCAGAAACCCCAAAAGGTGTTTGATTGCCCAGTTACCTTATTTACAAACAAAACTTTTAAAAAAGTACATCATTTAAATATACATGATTGGTATTTAGCTGACTCTACAAATTAAAAAAAAGTTATTTAGCAGGGATAAAACTTTGTATTGTCCTATTCCTCCCCACTGGCTGGCTCAAGAGGAATAGAATTTAGGAATTATGTAAGTCTGAGACACTAACAAAACACCTTGTAAGAATTGTTCTAATCTTTTTCTTTCCCCCAAAATGTACAAAAAATGGGGGAGGAGGAATCCATGTGCTCAGTAAGGAAGGCAGAATTATACACTGGTTTTTAAATAAAGTTATCTGCAATAATCTAATACTGGGACATGATTTTTGTCTGGAAATTAGAATAAAACAGGCCAAAGACAACTAGTCAATGATAAAATTGAAACAACATATGAATTGTAAGATACTGAAATAGCCCAAAAAGGAAAGTCAGCGAGAACACTTGGAAGGTCTTTGCAGTACCAAGACAGTGCTAAAATCACGTGTATAAAAGCGAGAGAGGAGGATACCACAGGCATTATTTTGTTGATCTTGTACAGTACTGGAAAATTCGTGGAACAAGATAAATGCATGTCATGCATATTAACACTCACCTTGTCACATAAATAATTTAGAAAATATAATCAAAAGAGCAAACAACAAAAACTAGGTTAACACTTATGCAGTACAGTAAGAGAACTGTACGGTGCAGTCCACCTAGAGAGTTCTGCAGAGCCGTGCCTAAGATTCTAAGGTCCTTACTCTAGACCTTGTTTTTCAGACAAATCTTTCATTTATCTGACGACGGGGGTGGGGAGAGTGAGGAACACCTTGCTGTGAGGCAAATGGTACCCCAATAAATACTCACTTTCCATGGAAGAACGTTCTCTTCACTTTTCTCATTAGCTTCTACTGTGTTGAACAGTATACAATATGCTGTGTATTTTAAAAAGTGAGCCCAGAGAAATAGAGGGATATGGTTACATCATCAAGCTGTTATCAAGCAGATGTTATCACTGTAATTTATAAACTCACTGGCAATAAGGTAGTTCGGAAAAAGAGGCTTACTCACACAACAGGGCAATATCACTCTAACAAAGTGCAAAGTAAAGAGACGCCACTGACAGCTTCCAATGCCATATAAACACCCTAATTCTGGGTTCAAATATCAAAAATTTCCAGGATTTCCAACAAATACTTAACAAAAGTATTGTCAAGTTAAAAATTTATTTAACTTGCATTCCCCAAATGGGAAAAACAAGCTTATTTGTGATACTTTGTGACAAGGTACCACGAACTTTAAAAAGCTATCTGGGGTATGAACTGCTACACAAAGTCTACAATCAGTAGCTATTTCTAGTTGAGTCCTCTATTCTCTCTCCCCAAAGAAACCAACCAAATAAAAAGTGCTCATCAACATTAAAACCTGCCCCAAATAAAAGACTAGAATAGAGCCTGGCAGCTTTCAGTTAATCCAAGAGAGCTGGTGCCTATAAATCCCATAGCAGGCTAAATTGAGGAGACTTTTTATAATACGCTTTTTCCTCAAATAATTACCATCTTTCTTTGTACCTTCCTTCCACCATCTGGAATAAAAAATTATTTTACTGTAGTAAATCTATTTTTAGGTTACTACTCGAGAATTTTTTTCTTTAGCAGAAAAAAGAATATAGGCCCAAACAATGTAATATTTTCATTTTACTGGGCTTTCTTCACATGATTATATAATGCTATGAAAGTTTTTATAAAAGAATTAGTGAATATAAATAAAAGCATTCAGCAAGGTAACCTTTTCTAGGCTAGGTAAGCAAATTGTTATCACATGGCCATAAAACAGGCCAATAAAAAACAACCGTGAACATGAGCTTTCTGTTCTGTAGACAGGAATGATCTTGAACACATAATCAACATTGCAACCATTGCAGGTAAAAACACACACACATGCAGATACAGATAAGTGTTCATTTACATCTAGAAGATATCTCCCTTTTGAAATTTTCATTGGCATGACATTGGTAACCTTTTTACCATGGTCATTAGTCACAGAGTGAGTACTATCTACATAGTTGGTTGGCAAATTTGATTCCTGCAAACTTTAATTCTTGTGTGGTCTTATTTTCTGAAAGTGAAAGGAAGGTTCTGGAGCACTGATAGTTTGGCAATCTGTAGGCCTTCTTCAGCATCAACCAAACTTCACACCTAACAACATACACGGACTGGGGAACGTCTCTAAAGACTACAACTAGAATGCTTCTGGTTACAAGCCATCAAAGTTGCAAACAAAGCAGCATTAATAGAAGGGACAGCTCCCTCCTATAATTTCAAGAGGTATAATTTCAGCAGGTAGAAACAAATGTGGTAAGGGAAGATGACTTGATAAATTATTTCACAAACTCCATAAATTCCCAACCACACACTCCCACCCCCAAATGTACCCCAACAGTCCTGTCCTAAACTATACTCAAAAACTACCTGACACCAACAGAGATGCCACTCACATGGAAAATGCAAGACCTATGCTGAATCTGATGGGCTTTGAAGAGGAACAGAGATGCCCAGTAAGTTACATCTAAATGTTACATACATTGACCCCAAAGGATATGGTTTAAATGCTATCCAAAGCTGACTTAGGGTAAATCAGACAAAACTTGGCACCATCAAAATGAAGTCAAAGATTAACAAATAATGTTATGAGAATAGAAGTAATGGATCTTTTCCATTAATATTTCAGCTCCTTGTGTTTTGTGAATTTGACTATTTCCTTTGAAAGAATACTACGCCTTGAGTGATAAACTAGAATTGCTTTCATAATTTCTAACACAGTGTGAACACAGACACTGAAATAAGTTTGAAGGAAAATTTTCTTACACATATGGTCTTCTCTTGGTCCACTTTACATAAAGTTAATTTAAATAGTGACCAAAAATAAAAGCATTTATATTCTTAGAAAAAATAGCAAGTCAAATTTTTGGAGTTAAATGTAGTAATGCCACTGACAAAGAATATACATAAAAGCCTTGGTTAAAATCTATTTGAGGGAGTGTGCTGTATTTTGTGGACATGAAGTAAAAATGTTAAAAGGCTGAAAGGGAAGAGTAAACGATGGACAAATGGCCATGCTTATTTTTATAGTTAATCTTTAAGGCACAAAATAAATGTAAAGGTAAAACTGGAAAAGGGAGGGGCCACTGATGTTCACCAAATTAACAACCCAAAGAGACAAAAAAATAAGAAAATAAAAAAAAGGTGAACAGATCCTTTCCTGAGTTCAAATTAACCGATTTTAAACTATTTAACCAATTTGCTTTTTTTTTCTTTGGGTTCTGTTTAGATTCTGTTAAAATCATTTAACTATGAACCTACAGATCCCTTAGGCCCAGAATCATGCCAGTTAAATACCTCCTATCCTTTGATCTCTCAATACTCACTTTGTACTAATAGAGAGGTAAATCTGAGAATGAAAATGGGAGATTCCACGGCAATAAACATATAAATAAGAAAAAAAGAGCCCACACAAACACCCATACGTATCCCCCAGCCTCAAAACTAAAGGAAGGTGCATGTTTACATTTCAAAACCTTGAAGCTTGAATTGTCCAGGAAAAGATTCTTGCTTTATGGGCTGAGTTTATTTAACTCTGATTATAAACAAATATGTAGTGTATATACACATTGGTCCAAGAAATCTTGCACAATGTAGATTTTACAATGGGTATCATGCACAAGATTAAAACAAGACCAAAAAGTGGAACTTTTCAAAGAGAAAGAGAGAAAGGCTCCAAGGTTTAACTGCTCTGGGCAGAAGAGATCACATCCGTTGACTGAGGGTCGCAGAAAGGTCCAAAACGCCCGTAAATATCCTTGGCCCGTACTGCGAAGTAGTATTTGCTGCCAGACACAAACTGGGTGAGAGTGCACGCCATGGGCAAAGGAAGTGCCTTTACCTCCCCAATCTTTTTCCATTGTGAGGGGACAGTGGCACTGGGTTCCTCATGGTAAGCATAGAGATGGTAGCTGTCAACAGTGGCACAGGTTCGATCCACTTCCAGGACGCTCCATGACAGTACAATGCCATTTTGACTCTGAACTCGTGCTAACTTCAAGTGTGGCTTCTGAGGCAGAGATGTGCTGGCAGCTTCTGGGGGCAGACGCTGTGGCTGTGGGGCTTCCGGTAAGGGAGCTGGGTGCACAGGGCGTGGGGGCTCCTAAATGAAGAAGAGCCACATTCATTTATAATGCCACAGAAAGGGCTTTGCTGAGAGCCAGAACTCTAAGACATTCTAGACATCATTTACTGAGATCACTGTATTATCAAGAATTCAGGGAAATACCTAATACCACACTGCATTTGGCAAGTTTTATCTGATGATCTGTAACCAACCAAACAATGGTGCTGAGACAAACCCCTGCTGTACTTTCTAGACCTGAGTTTTCCTTGGGAAATAAAAGCTCTTGCTAATGGATCTTGACCAAAATTGAAATAATTTTCTACTTCTAACAAAATAATTTATGATTTAATTCTCTATGCTACAGCTTCTTATTTTAGTATAATGTAACATTTTAAAATAATATGTGTGGCAGTCTGTCATAGAAAATTTGAGCATTCAACTCTGCTTTCATTTTAAAGCTGTTTCTCCACACAAAGACACTAGTATATTCTTATAAACAAGCACATATAACGATGAATATATATGTTCTTGGTCAGGCTACATGAAAAAGGTGACATTTAAATCAGACCATGAAGGATGGGCCTTAGAAATGTAGAAAAAGTTGCATACCTTTCTGTCAATAGGTAAACCATGAGCAGGGGCGCAGGGATGTGTGGGTGAAAAGCAGTGTTAACTTTTACTTAGACACAGGGTATGTGAAGAAGAAAAGGTAGATTTGCAAAGTAAGTTAAAGCCAGATAACGAAAAAGCATGAATTCTTAGCTTAAGAAGTCAAATTTAAGGCCCTGGCTGGTGTAGCTCGGTGGATTGAGCATGGGCCTGCGAACCAAAGGATGGCGGTTCAATTCCCAGTCAGGGCACACGCCTGTGTTGCAGGCCAGTTCCTGGCAGGGGCCAGTTCCCAGCAGGGGATGCACGAGAAGCAACCATACATTGATGTTTCTCTTCCTCTCTCCTTCCTTTCCCCTCTAAAAATAAACAAATAAATTTTTTTAAAAAAAGGAAATCAAATTTACCATAGACACAGCCAACAGTATGATGATGACCAGAAGGAAAGAGGGCGGGGAGGAGGTAAAGAGGGTATACATGATGATGGAACATCTGACTTGCACACCTGAAACCTACATAATTTTATTGACCAATCTCACCCCAATAAATTCAATTAAAAGAAAGAAGTCAAATTCACTTGTCTAACACTGGACATTATTATTATTGCATCTGGGTTTTAAGATTACAGTAATAACTTTTTCCAAAAAAACATTCAAGTGAGAGCCAGGACAGGGAGTCAGTGATCTCTTTTCCCTAGTGAAACATCACTGCTCACTTACTTCAGATTGGAAGGTGTGAAACAAAATGTCTATAACAAATTCATTTAACAAAAGCTGTTTTAATGTGTATTTCATTAAATGGATAATTTCCATATGGTAAGTAGTGAGTTCTGTGATTGTCTGATGCTATCTTTTTAATTTTCACACCTCTGAAAGCTACCAGAAACACGCATACAGGAAGAACTCAGAATATGCCAAACAACTTCAAGGACTGTAACTCTGCTGAAATTCATATGCCTAGTGGAAAAAATTCATACACATGTCTGAAAAAAGGTACAATCTCAGTTAAAAAGCTAAAATATAAAGTTTAAAAAGAAAAAATCAAACTTAAATAGATAAAACAATGAAAGCTGAAGAACTGATCTGAATACTGGCCATATTACTCTATTTCCTCTCACATTATCTTTTTTCTTAAAATGAATTAAGCATTTTAATTAGTAACATTAAATAAGCATATAGCTAACAATCTAAGAGAAGATGGCTGAAGCCAGGAACTTGACTGGAGAGAGAGCACAGGAATTTAAGAAGTTTGAGAACGGCTTGAATGGCTTATAATAATACCCTTTCCAATTCTTAAAATTCTAGGATTATGAATCCTTTCATATCAAAACTAATCAAGTCAAATGAATTATTGCTTTGTTTTTGCCATTGCAATGGTTTTTACTGAAGTTTTACCAATAAAACACATATCAGGAATTTGCTTCAAAAATATACAAGGTGGTGGAAATAAATGGCTGGTAACAGATGACATAAGACTGGGCAAGTACTAACATTGTTGAAGATGGGCAATGAGTACATAGGAATTGTTATACTATTTCTCTACTTTTATATATATTTGATAACTGCTATTCAAAAATATTTTTAAAATTCATCAAAAGAATGTTCCTCTTGTGAGTTATAGTCTATTCCAAACAATATACATGGATGGAATCCGGCAAAAAAACCAAACAAACAAAAAGACAAACAACTAAAAAAATAAATGTCATGGTTCATCAAATTTGCAAAACTATGGTATAAATAAGATATTATTGCTATATAATTTTTGAAAAAAGTATAGAGGGGAAGGAAGGGAGAGAGAGGGGAAAGAAACATCAATGTGAGAGAGAAACATCAATTGGTGCCTCTCACAGACCCAGGCCACATGCCCTAACCGGAAATCAAACCCTCAGTTTACAGGATGACTGAGCCACACCAGCCAGGGTTAAAATATGCTTTTTAATTCTAAAAAAAAATTCTTTTTAATTTACCCATGGTTAAAATGGTCTGTCTCTTTCACTTTACATTCCTCAGCTGTGGACTCTCTGTACACTGTAAGCCATCACAAACTCAAAGATCTTTGATGATTATCATCCCTAGGAACATTTGTTCAAAATGATTAAGATCTATTCTCTACAATAAACTTCTGCAGGAAAAACAAAAGACCTATCATTTCCTTTTGATATAAGCAGTTAAAGAAGAAACACCAACTGTAATTATATCTGACAGCTTCACAGTAGAGAACCTGGGAAGCCAGCATCAACCCTTACGGTGTGCACGTGTGGGGGTCGATGATGCACTGTGAGCTGAGGTCCTGCCGATCCCAGGGTTAGTCCGTTGTTTACAACGTATGTAGTTGCTTGAGGCACTCGAACTGTGACACCTACAAAAGAAAATTGAGGAATAAATTGGAATTCTATTCTAAATTTGATAGAACACTGAGTGAATACTTGAAGTCAGTAAAATGGTATTTTTAAAGTATAAAGAAAAAATATTTCTAGCCTAGAAGTCTACACTCAGCCAAAGTATCATTCCAGCATGAGGACAAATAAATGTTCATATATGCAAGCAACCAAAAAAAAATCTTCCCCTCAAGTAGCCTCTGGAGGATATGAGCCACAAATATAAGAGAGAAAACAAAGAAAAGAGGAAAACACGAGATAGAAGGAACAGGAGATCCAGCACAGAAGAGGAATACATGGAATCCCTACCAAAAGAACTGTGAGTAAAAACCTTAGAACACTGGAACACTAGAGGTACACCACGTATAGAAGCCATCAGGCCAGAATGAAACTCATTTCACCTAACAGAAAACTATCAAGGCAAAAGAAGCAGAAAATTTAGAGCCACCTATTTCCCAGACCATATTCCTGCCATATATATTCATACCTGGCCCACACTATATAGTTCTGCCACCTACTCTAACTGTGGCGAGTCCAGCTTCCCAGAACTCAGTGATGGCCTTCTTCACTGATTTTACCAGAGAAAAGCTCTTGTAAACTTGAGGAAGTTGAAGCTGGCTATGAACCAAAGATTCTGCTTAGTTTATATTCTCCTGGAGGCCATCACCTAATAATGGCATTATCGTGGTATCTTTAAGCAGCTACATTTGTCCTTGCTATTAAATTTTGCAAAATGAAACCTGTCATGGATACCTATATAGATGGCAAACCCATATAGAAAAGTACAAAGTAAGGATGATGGTTACCTCTGATAGAAAGAGAGAGGGATGCAATTAAGGATGGGCATGGAACAGGCTTGTAGGACACTGACAAAGCTCTATTTCTTAGCTGGGTGGAGAGTTCATTGATGGTTCACTCTATTATTTTTTAAACTTCAAATATACCTTTTATATAAACATCTATGTATTTGAATGGTGTTATTTTACTATTAACATAAATATATACAAATATTCCTCAATTTATGAAGGGGTTAAGACCCCATAAACCCATCGTAAGTTGAAAATGTATTTAATACACTTAATTTACTGAACATTATACTTATCCTACCTTAAACATGCTCAGAACACTTACATTAGCCTACAGTTTAGCAATTATCTTGAGATTCATCTCAAGAGTAACTGCCCTGCTCTTCTCACCAGGAAACACAAATGTGTACTTTGTAGACATGATGGCATGCAAAAACAAAATGCGATATGCAAAAAAAACTCTGGTAACACAGTACCCTGTAGAGTATCAGCTGTTTACCCCCATGCACACATGACCAACTGGGAGCTGTTTCGTTGCCCCTGCCCAGCATCACAAGAGAGGGTCACTTATAGCATATCGCTAGCCCAGGTAAATATCAAAATTCAAAGTATGGTTTCAGCTGAACTGTGAATCACTTCTGCACCACTATAAAGTCAAAAAAATCTTAAGTCAGGAACTGTCTGTATGTGGAAACAAGTTTCCTTTAATGTTTTCCCATCTGTCATTTCTCAGCCATCTTCCATACCTTTAAGATTCTCTCTCCTTGGAGGGTATCAATTACCATTACTCTCATCATCTGAGCTAAGTCACAGTTAGTCATTCTCACTTTAATTCAGCAAGATATCTCTTAATAGAGAGGAGTGTAGACCAACATCACACAGAGTGCTGTAATTATACAGGCCATAATTAAAGTTAAAGACAACACAGAGAACATAAATCACATAATAAACATGTCCAATTTTTCTGGTTAACTCTCCTAATGGAAGAAAAATGAATTAATAATAGTTTTCTATGATATTATAAAACCTTTTTGCTAAATCTAATATCAATAAAAGGTACTCCAACTAAATGCTGAATAACTACATGTAAGTCGGGGCCATACACAAGAAAAGAATCTCTTACTATTTTGGGGATTGACCTGCCGAACAGTAGGAGCCTGCATGACAGTTCCTCGCAGGGGAGCCTGAGCTGGTGGGGCGGGGAGAGTTGTATAAACCACTTGGTTTGCAGGAGCTCTTGGTACAGGAAGCCTCGTGGTCACCTGAGTTGCTGGACGATGTGTTACATTCACGGTGGTTGGAGCTAACAAAAAGTACAAAAATATATTAAGAATGCAGTAAAGCCTATGTTAATTAACTTTGTACTATATCTAATAAAGAGAGAAAGAGAGACAACAGTTTCCTTCTGGAATGCTGATAGGGCCATCCAAAATTAATAGTATTTCAGATGAAATATTCAGATGAAAAGAACATCTCAACCATGGTTAATGTCTTTCCACTCTTTAGTTTTACTTCTTATCTTTTATATGAAGATAAAGAAAAGGTTTAGACCAGAGAGCCTAATCTCATAGAAGTGACTGAAAAGAGCAGATTTTCCCCCCTCCATGTTGAATTGTTCCCAGGAGCGTAGAGTTTCAGGCCCTCTGGACTGTCTACAAATGGGTACTAATCCAGAAGAGTAACTCTGTATCCCACAGATCATGGAACTAGCTGTCTATTATAACTGACATTCTCTCCAGGTGAGTTACACCATCTCTTATTCAACACAGTAAAATATTCATTAAAATGCATGCTTCTTTCTGGTCTGCTGTGGTGTTCCTCCAGACCTATGGTATACTGAGTATTAATGCCTCGAGTGATGTTAACATACATTTATCAAAAAAATGAGTCCTAAATGTTCACTCACAATATGAAACTAAAATAATGATTTTTGGAGTTAACAGCTTTTTGTTAATAGTTCTGAATTAGAATCACATTTTATAAATGACCATATATTAACTATATAAAAAAAGTATGAAATCTTTTGTATGGAAAAATGGGTTCTATAAATAAAATAAATTTGGAGGTGAATGCTGGAGATACCAAGATAAAAAGGTTTCTTTACTAAAGACTCCTAAGCATTTCTAATATGAATTAGAAAATGGGAGTATACAAGGATGAATACTAATCTCTTCATCTCTTTATTCCCTCCTTTTATTACCTGTACTGTACATGAGCTTGCATAAGACAGCTTTCTAAATTATTTAAATTAGGTGACTGTCATTTTAATTTCACTGGATATAATTCCATGTGAACTCAATATTTTCTTTAATGAGAAGTGTGATTACATAAGTAATTTGCAGCTAAGCCTCTAAGTGATGGGCTATTTAATGAAGAAAAATTGCCTTGAATGGCTGCCAAACAGTTTAGGAGATATAGGCTACACCTTGAAAATAATCTGATTTACAGCTTTTTGAGAGGTACAAATAAAACAGTAGTGTGTATCTTCTCATGGTAGTGTTAGGCCAGTTAAAACCAGTTCAAGTTAAGAATTATTTAAAAACTCTTATTTAGTCAATTATAATTTGTTGGTTATAATCAGAATGAATCATTACAGCCATTCCTTGCAGAAAAACAATACTCATTTCTGTTGTTTACAGTGGCAGATGACAAAGGCATATAGTTTAAGTCTTCTACATAACCATTCAATATAAGTGCTGCTACTTAAGCTAGTCAGGAAAACTAAGTTACACTGCATTCGAAAAGACACATTGTCTTCAAAGTAATGACGAGAATTTTCTGTCTAACCTGTTCACTTGATTCCACTCATATTTCATTGCAGACAAAACTAAAGCTTCAGTTCAATGATTCAGCAAGTTACCTGTAGGTAGTAAGTGGATCGTTGTCTGAGATGGTCCACTTGTTGGCACCCCAGATGGTTGAAGAGGTGGTGCTGGCTGGATAGGTTGCAACGGTCGAGACACAGGCTGAGAAGAAGCCATGGCAGACACGGGAGTGTGATTTTGCTTTTTAGTGTCTGTCAATTAAAAGTGGGACATTACAATTATTGATAGAAACAAAATTAGAAATACAGGTTTTTCCTTTATGGGCAAACTTAACATTTGCTTGCCACTAACTCACATTTACTGCCTAGCGAACAATTCCTTTCCGTTTTAATTACATGTATTTGCCAATTTGAAAACCACAGATTCTAATTCACATTTATAGAAATACAATTTTATGTTATGTTTTATTTTTATGGAAGAATACTTTTTTGAACTCAATACATCATATCAACTAAAACTATTTCACTTCCTACATACATTTATATATATATATATATCAAGGACATTCTCCTAGACAAATACCTATAAATTGATGAGTTTTTCACCACAGATCATAAATCCCAATTAGTCTAATGTTATTTAGATTCTTTTGTTTAATAATGCAGATGGTTGCTTATTTACATTACCCAGTCTTTACAATAAAATACAGAGTGTGTATCTCAAAAAGTCTGCAACAGCCAATTAAATTAATGTTTGCATATCAGAAAAAGCCCTTGAAAATAGGTAGCCACTATACAGTATAATATAAAGAGTATAAGTTAAAAGCTCTTCTATCCAAAATGATCCCCACTGATTTCTGCCCTACAGAATTCTAAAATGTAAATAAGTTTCTATGTAAATAAAATTCTAAAATGTAAATAAAACTTAAGGTTTTAGGAAATAAAAATTTAATTGGGTGCTAATAGAAAATAATGGACTTTAGAATAAGAGAATTTAAGGCACATCAAAGGTGGGGCAAAGGAAAAAGATCCCAAGAGGCAGGGATGCTAGAAAGAGAAATGGCAAGAGCACCAGAATAGCCCTACCTGGGTCCTGTCAAAAATAACCTGTTATTTATTTGTCCACTAGAAATTCATTATACTTAGAGTTCTCTATAAAAAACAGAACTCTATACTTAGAGTTCTCTATAAAAAACAATACAGATAATTTGAAACTTTTTAAGAATAGTCATACTGGTAATGAATTCAACCATGACAAATGATGGCATAAATCTTCCAGTTTTATAGAAGTTTATAAAAAAAAAAAGTGACTATACTATCACAAAAGCAATTGTATAGCTACTTAATTTTGTTTTCCTAAAATCAAATGAAATATCCTACTCCCTAACATGTAACTTTTTAAATCTTTAGGTTTTTTACATTTAATGTCTTTAAGGTAGTAATTAACTTAGTATCTGGGACTTCTGGCCAAGATGGAGGCCCAGGTGGAAACACTGTGCCTCCTTGCACAACCAAGTTTGAAGACAACAAAGTTTTAGTAACAAAAATGCAACCAAAGCACAGAAGATTGAACTGTACGGAAGATTGACAACAAGGAACCATTCCGTCAGACCGGTAAGAGGGGTGGAGTCAGCGAGACAGAGGCTGGCGGAGAGGGATCTGAGGAGGGTTGCACAGGAAAAAGTGGCTGGACCGACCCAGGCGTGGGTGGTGGCTGGCAGATCCCAGGCGTGGGGTGGCAACGGGCGGACCCAGTGAGGGCGCAAGGCAGCTGCGAACCATGGTTAAATATTCATGTGCAGATAAACCAGGCAAAGGAGCGAGCAGTGAGATGGATTGCACAACCCAGGGCCCCAGCGCCAAGAATTAAAGCCTAAAAGCACCAATTGGAAAAACTTTTGGGGACGAGGTGCTGGGAGAAGCTTCCAGGCTCACAGAGTTTGTTGGAGAGACACACAGGGTCCTGGAGGGTGCACAGGCCCACACACCCGGGAGCCAGCACAGGGGAGAGGGAGGGGGCAGTTTGCTTGCAGGAAGCAGCACAGGGGACCAAAATCCAAGAGAGAGAAGAAATGTCATTGCCCCTCTCTGACCCCACCCCCCACATACAGCATCACAACCCAGGAACTGGGTCACCCCTCACTGGTGAACACCTAAGGCTCCGCCCCTCATATGTTGTAACAGGCACAGACCAAAACATTATGGCTCAGAGAACAGCTCAAAGCCCCAGAGCCAATACTTCTAAGCAACTAAGAGATAGCCAACCTATCAGATGCACAGTTCAAAACACTGGTGATCAGGATGCTCACAAAACTGGTTGATTTTAGTCACAAATTAGAGGAACATATGAAGGCTCAACTAATTGAAATGAAGGGAAATGCACAGGAAACCAATAGTGATGGAAAGGAAACTGGGACTCAAATCAAGGGAGTGGACCAGAAGGAAGAAAAAAATGACCAAACAGAAAAGAAGGAAGAAACAAGAATTCAAACAAATGAGGAGAGTCTTAGGAACCTTCAGGACATCTTTAAACGTTCCAACATCCAAATTATAGGAGTACCAGAAGGGGAAGAGGAACAGCCACAAGTGGAAAACTTACTGGAACAAATAATAAAGGAGAACTTCCTCAATCTGGCAAAGGAAATAGACTTCCAGGAAGTCCAAGAAGCTCAGAGAGTCCCAAAGAAGTTGGACCCAAGAAGGAACACACCAGGGCACATCATAATTACATTACCCAAGACCAAAATGAAGGAGAGAATCCTAGAAGCAGCAAGAGATAAGGAGACAGTCACCTACAAAGGAGTTCCCATCAGACTGTCAGCTGATTTCTCAAAAGAGACCTTACAGGCAAGAAGGGGCTGGAAAGAAGTATTCCAAGTCATGAAATCCAAAGACCTACAGCCAAGATTGCTCTATCCAGCAAAACTTTCATTTAGAATGGAAGGACAGATAAAGTGCTTCTCAGATAAGGTCAAGTTCAAGGAGTTCATCATCACCAAGCCCTTATTATAGGAAATGTTAAATGGACTTAACTAAGAAAAAGAAGATAAAAAATATGAACAGTGAAAGGACAGCAAATCCACAGTTATTAACCACTACACCTAAAAAAAAAAGCAAAAAAAAAAAAAACAAAAGCAAACTAAGTGGACAGCTAGATCAGGAGCGGAACCATAGAAATGAAGAACACATGAAGGTTTAGCAACAGGGGAGTGGGAAGAGGAGAAGGAGGGAGAAGGTACAGAGAAAAGTAGCATAGACGGTAGGTAGAAAATAGACGGGGGAGGACAAGAATAGTATGGGAAATATAGAACTTGTGATGACACATGGACATAAACTAAAGGGGGGGATGGTGGGGGAGGGGTGTGCAAGGTGGAGGGGAATGAAGGGGGGAGTGGGACAACTGTAATGGCAAATCAATAAAATATATTAAAAAAACTTAGTATCTGATCATACCAGAATTTCCACATGCATTATATAATTATCACCACAGAGATTTACAGATAAGTCACTGAACAAATTTATTTTATACAGTCAAATAAATTTGAGAAATACTTTATCTTTTGAATCATTGTTTGAGAATTACATCATAAATTAACAGAGTAAAGGCTCAGAGAAGTCTGTATTAAGAAAAAAACATACAACTTGGGGTGGTGAAACAATACTAATATGCACGTGATGTGTTACAGAATTGTACACCTGAAACCTATGTAATTTTATTTTATTCTTTTAAAAGAAACTTAAAAGAAAGCTTTATTTATTTATTTTTAGAGAGAAGGGAAGGGAAGGAGAAAAAGAGGGAGAGAAACATTAATGTGTGGTTGCTTCTCATGCAACTGGGGACCTGGCGGGTAACCCAGGCATGTGCCCTGCCTGGGAATAGAACCAGTGACCCTTTGGTTCACAGGTCCACGCTCAATCCACTGAGCTACACCAGCCAGGGTGAAACCTATATAATTTTATTAACTGATGTCACCCCAATAAACTCAATAAAAAGAAAAATAACATGTAATTTTGTTTACTATGCATATCCTAAGCATATTTAACCATGAAACTTTTTACTCATAGAATGTCTATTAACAATGCAGAAGAATAATTTGGACTATTGGTTAATATCTATCTCATATTATTTCTAAATATTATAACTCAGAATAATACTGAGAATTTTGGGTGTACATGATTTTTAACATTACTTTCATTTTCACTTAACTACTATAACACTAAATGTAATTATTTCAAATAACCAATTACACATACACACAACTAAAAGTACCTACATTACAACACACACGTATAAGATACTGAGAGTCGGAAAACCTGGGTTGGATACACACTTCCCTTACCAACTTTGTAGTCTATGAATCTACCCTTGACTCTAAAATGGGCATTATGTGGTTACTGCATAGATCAAGTGAAATAACAGATATAAAAAGATAGGTGTTCCATAAGTTAAATATTCTCCTAATTGCTCTGTTTTCCTCTATGCCTTTTTATATTCACTCAAGATTTGATTTTCATTTTTTAATTCTAATCTAAAAAACTCATTCTAGAAAGAATATGAATACACCAAACATAAGCTATCTCATCAAATATCACACTAGATTGAAAGAAAAAAAATATCAAAGGATCACTTAGTATGATTTCCCATATTAAGTACCTTGTGCAGCTACATTCTCTTCATCATCCATTGTGAGGTCAATGACACCGCCTGAATCACTGCCTGTGGCTTTTCCACTCTGAAAAACAAAACTTTTTCATTTTGCAAAAGAAACATTGGCAGACATAAATAAAACATGAAATAGTAAGGAGGAAAATTCTACAAGGATAATGAATAGGCTGGTTCAATGATTGTATCATTTTCTCTTGTGTTGTTTTATACAGTAACATGCTATGCAGGCTTGTAGCTCAGGAGCAATAGGCTAGACCATACAGCCTCAGTGTGTAATAGGCTAGACCATCTAGGTTTGTGTAGGTGCACTCTATGATAATCACATAATGATGAAATCCCTTAATGACACATTTCTCAGGTTATCTCAGATGTTAAGCTGCTATGCTTGACTATAAATGCTAATCATAATTACTTTATGATATACTATACTGCAGAGCAACTAAAACCAATGAAGTTTTCATTTGCAAAACCCAAATTTTGTGAAGCTAAAGAAAATAAGCCCCTGAGGCTTTGGGCCCATTCCCAAGTTAATAATATCAACTGTAAGTCCTACAATTATAAACCTGGAGTCATGATAATGACTTCAAAGAAAATGACTTATTAACACTGCAAATCTGTAAAATCTAATACTACAAGTACTTAACAAATCCACAAAGAAGGTAACAGAATCCAGTCACTACAAGATATCACTAAGGTCCATTTTTCAAAATTTACTAAACTTTAAATTTATCAAAAATTACTAGACAAATATGCAAAGACCAGTAAAATACAACCAAAGAGAAAAGATAGTTAATTGAAAATGATTTCAGTTGAAGCCAGATGTTGAATTTAGCAAAGACTGCAAAGTAGCTGTTAAAAATATGTTCATGTGGCTCAGTTGGTTGGGCTTCAACCCACAAACCAAAAGGTCACAGGTTTGATTCCTGGTCAGGGCACATTCCTACACCGCAGGTTCAGTCCTCAGTTGGGGTGCTTACGAAAGGAAACCAATAGATGTTTCTCTCTCACATGGATGTTTCCCTCCCCTTTCCCTCTCTCTAAAAATAAATAAATAAAACCTTTTTTAAAAAAAAGTCGCTGAGGATAAATAAAATAAAAAAAAATATGTTCAGCCATGTGACAGATGTTACTCAGTGGTTGGGTACTGACCCGTAAAGTGAAAGGGCAATGGTTCAATTACCAGTCAGGTGATTGAACCTAACATGCCTGGGTTGTGGGTTCTGTTTCAAGTTAGGGGCACACGAGAGGCAACCAATCAATGTTCCTCTCCCACTTCAAAGTTTCTCTCCCTTTCTTTCTCCCTCCCTTCCCCTCTAACAATTAAAAAAAAAAACACTTCAAAACATTAAAGAAAATATATTAATGACTGTGTAATTAAGAGGCAGAAACCGAAAAACAAAAATAGAAACAGAATAATTAAGGTACTTTTTAAAATCCCAAAAGATTGACGAAAAGCAAAAAAATAACCAAACCAAATAGAAACAAAATTTAGATAAAACAAATGTAAAATATTGCAAAACAGCAGACCTAGACATAACCATATCAATATTATAACTATACTACATGTAAACAGATTAAAATTTCCTGTCAAAATATAGGGATTATCAGATGGGATTTAAAAAATCAAGAAATAACTATTTTTTTCCTCCTAGATACTCACTTTAAATGAAAAACACAAACACACTGAAAAAAGTAAGCATAAAGTTTCTTGTGATCATGTAAATACTAGATAAAAAACAATAAGGGAAATTTTATAATAACTAAAGGGCCTATTTGTTCATTTCTCCCATTAATTTTGTTACCTTCATGTCATGTTTTGATGCTCTACTATAAAGTTCATATTTTTGTATAATGTATACTCTATAACTGGACAAGGCCCACAATCAAATTTAATCTGTTAAATTATATTTTTATTAATGATAACCTGGCATTCAATTTATTTTAAATATATATTTATTGATTGCTCTATTACACTTGTCCCATTTCCCCCCCTTTATTCCCCTCTGCCCTACACACCCCTTCCCACCCACATTCCCCGGCTGTAGTTCATGTCCATGGGTTGTACATACAAGTTCTTTGGCTTTTCCTACATGACTACCTTTCCTAAATGACTCTTAACCTCCCCCTGTCTATTGTACCTACCATTTAGGCTACTTAATCTCTGTACCTTTTCCCTGTTGCCCCTCCCACTGCCCTGCTGATAACTCTCCATGTGATCTTCATTTCTGTGATTCTGTTCCTATTCTAGTTGTTTGCTTAGTTTGTTTTTGTTTTCAGGTTCAGTTGTTAACAGCTGTGAGTTTGTCATGATTTTACTGTTTATATTTTTTATCTTCTTTTTCTTAGTAAGTCCCTTTAACACTTCATATAATAAGAGCTTGGTGATGATGAACTCCTTTGACTTGACCTTATCTGGGAAGCACTTTATCTGTCCTTCCATTCTAAATGATAGCTTTGCTAAATAGAGTAATCTTGAATGTACTTCCTTGCCTTTCATGACTTTGAATACTTCTTTCCAGCCCCTTCTTGCCTGTAAGATCTCTTTTGAGAAATCAGCTGACAGTCTTACAGGAACTCCTTTGTAGGTAACAGTCTCCTTTTCTCTTGCTGCTTTTAAGATTCTCTCCTTATCTTTAATCTTGGCTCTAAAATCATGATGTGCCTTGGTGTGTTCTTCCTTGGATCCAACTTCTTTGGGATTCTTGAGCTTCCTGGACTTCCTGGAAGTCTATTTCCTTTGCCAGATTGGGGAAATTCTCCTTCATTATTTGTTCAAATAAGTTTTCAGTTTCTTGCTCTTCCTCTTCTCCTTCTGGCACCCCTATGATTCAGATAATGGAATGTTTAAAGATGTCCTGCAGGTTCCTAAGCCTCTCATTTTTTAAAATTCTTGTTTCTTCATTCTATTTTGGTTGTTTATTTCTCTCTTCTGCTCCAAACCATTGAGTCCCAGTTTCCTTCCCATCACTGTTGGTTACCTTCACATTTTCCATTATTTTACTTTTCATAGCCTTCACCTTTTCCTCTAGTTTGTGACCATACTCAACCATTTCTGTGAGCATCCTCGTTACCAGTGTTTTGAATTGTGCATCTCATAGGAAGGCTATCTCTTTGTTGCTTAGCTGTACTTTTTCTGGAGCTTTGATCTGTTCATTCATTAGGGCTTTTTTGTGTCTGTCTCTGCATTGTTACGTATAAGGGGTGGAGCCTTGATTTTCACCAGCACAGGGCAATCCACGTCACTGTGCTGTGACACTGTATGTGAGGGAGCGGTCAGAGAGGGAACTGTCACTTTTTCCACTCTCTGACAGTTTTCAGTCACTTCCCCCACATGCAAATTGGGCCCTTCTGGTGCTGATTCCTGGGTTGGTGGGTTTGTGTACATTCTAGGACCCTGTGGGTCTCTCCAATGAAGTCTTCTGTGAGGCCGGGAGTTTTTCCCACTGCCTCAACCCCCACAGGTATTTTCAGTCAGAGGCTTTGAGGCTTTATTTCCCTGCACTGGAACCCTGCGTTGCTTGGTGTATCTCACTCTCCAGTTGTTCCTCCCAGTTAATCTGCATACGAATGTTGGACTGCCCAATCCACAAGGTACTGCCTCTCCTGGTCCACTAGTCACCACCTTTGAGTACTCTCCACTCGGCTGCCTCCTCTTGTCTCTGTCCCTCCTACCAGTCTGGATGAAAGTTTCTTCTTTAACTCCTTGGTTGTCGGACTTCCATACAGTTCAATTTTCTATCAGTTCTGGTTGTTTTTTGTTTTTGAATTTGTTGTTCCCTTCTTTGGGTTATATGAGGAGGCACAGTGTGCCTATTTATGCCTTCTTCTTGTCCGGAAGTCCCAATTTATCTATTATCGAATGCGAAAGGTAGTTTCCTGGCTATATTTTCTTTTTGAGAAATAAAATTGGTAATTATTTCAGTAATTATTAACAGTAATTATAAGATGATAGCTAGCACTATTGTTATTGGGCTCTGTACTAAATGTTTATATTCATTAACCAATCTAATCTTTATAATAATCCTCTGAGGTGGGTAATAGCATTAGCCATATTTTATAGGTGAAAAATTCAAGGTGTTAAGTATAAAATTCAAGCCCAAAGTCTATCCACTAATAAGTGACAACAGCCAGGTTGTTTTGACTCTAATAGCTTATTTCTGTCACTAGGTGCAGAATAAGCAGACACATACACATATTTGTATCGTTACATTTTTTCTGGTATCATTTCTGAGAAAACTCATCAGAGACATTACACATTTATATCTGCATTTACACATATTACTGAAGTTCTCAACTTGAAACTATAAAATAAATCTTAGTTGCCATTAAGTAGGTTTTAATAATAAGAAATGGATTTTACTTAACAGTTACTTCCCCCAAATGACCACTCTCATTAAATGAACACAAAGAAAATTTCAAGAGAGCAAAGATACTGGCTTGTGGGGTTTTTTTGTTGTTTGTTTTCTATAATGAAACAAATCAAAAATTGCATACATGAATGGTTACAGTAGGGCACTTCAACAATTGGGAAGAAAGTTAACACAGAAGACCCGGTGTTCACTTTTTGCACATCTCTCCTAGGAACTTGGAACTAGAAAACAGACTTGGGTATCTACCAAGAATGTAGCCCTTTGAAATTTTTCATTAATGATTAATAATTTTCTTAACTACACCTTGAAAAATGGGCTGGATGAATCATACTGGCTTGTCGAGACTGATGTGAACAAACATCAAGATAGATGTACATTTGATTTTACTGTTGGAATCTTGAATTTGAACTGTCCCGGCTGGTTACATAGAATATGTGGCTATATGATCAGCTGTCTAAACTACCGCAGACCTTGAGACTCAATGAAGCTGTGTTGCTCAGAGATTCTTGGCACATGTCCCTAATAACAAGAGAGAAAGTACATCCTATGTGATGTTGAAGAATTTTCTATCTTTTTTTTTTGGACACGGGTGGATTTAGAAGCCTGTGCCTAACCTCTCTGAACTCCACTTGATGTATATCTTTTTCCTGTTACTTTTGCTTTCTGCCTTTTTGCTGTGTAAACTGTAACCATGAGCGTCCTGCTATGAGCCTTACGAATCCTAGCAAATCACCAAAATTGAGGGTGAGCTTGAATCTCTCAAAATAGCAATATAACTACACATAGCAGAATAAAAAGAATATATTGTATTATAATGTATGCTGATGATTTGAATAAATGAATAAATTTTTCACTACATGAAATATGAGGTCTATCCAGAAAAAGTCCAGCTACTGTTAATATAATAAAGAAGATTTGTGCAACATCCATGTAACTTAGCAGCCAAGGAGAGTGGACTAGAATGTGCATGTATGAAAAATGACGACTTCACTGTACTAGTCAGTGGGGGCAGTAGATGCTGTTGAGTGAGCATGTGTACTGTGTAGCTGTCACATTCCAAATGACTGAGCAAATAGAACAATGATTCTGCATCCAATTTTGTGTTAAACTTGAACATTCCTCCACGAAAATTATTCAGATGATTCAGAAGGCGCCACAGGTACGAGCAACTGATGACTGGCAGCTTTATCACAATGTACCCGCTCATGTATCATGTCTTGTGAAGAGATTCTGGCAAAACATCAAATCACCCAGGTGCCTCAGACCCCCTACATCCCAGATTTGGCACTCTGCAACTTCTGACTCTTCCACTAAAATCACCTTTGAAAGGTAAGAGATTTCAAACCATTGACAAGATTCAGGAAAGTACAACAGGGCAGCTGATGGCAATTGGGAGAACTGTGTAAGGACCCAAGGTGCCCACGTTGAAGGGGACTGAGGCATCATTGTCCTATGTACAATTTTCTTGCGTCTTCTTCAGTAAATGTGTTTATTTTTCTCTTACATGGCTGGGTACCTTCTGGACAGACCTCATATACTATTAATGTATTATGTAAAATGAGATATATGAGTAAAACATGTACTAATACTATATTCTATGTGAAATATGTTAAGAACTTATTTGGAGGACATTAGAGAAATCTTCATTCAAGGACTACAAAAATATTTTACATATTTAACTATTTCTTAAACTAGGTATGACTGAACAACAATAATTTCCACATAAGTTATTCAAAAGTCCTTCCAATTTCTACTAACTTTAACCCTGTGGAGTTTGTAGTATAAAAAATTACAGCATAGATCGCTTGTATCCAAGAGATACATTCATTGCTAATATGTGCTTAAATGTAAAAAAAATTTTTTAGGCACTGCAAAGTAGCATTACATTTAATAATACATGGTTTCTAAATTTTCAGTTACATTATTAAATTATTAAAGAAATTACTAAAGAAATATAAAACCAAGAAAAACTTTTTAAAAATAAAAACATGGATATTGCTAAAATATATAGTCAAAAATATCTTTAACATTAATTAATCAGAATCTTCAATAGTTGGCTTTGCAAGACATTTGTTAACAGTTATCGTAAACAATACTGCTGTGCTCAAGGCACATATGCTTTTCATAACAGCAAAAATATTTTGGTAAGCGGCTCATTTTGGATACACTGCACCTAACGCATTCTTTTCTTTTCTGCTTGTCAAGAGAGGCTAAGTTGTCATTAGAATTCCTTCAATGTGTGTTGGAAAATGATGAAGGGTTAGGTGTAAAGGCTTATGCACACCTGTAGAGATTTCTGAACACCCTTTTATTTGTTCTGACACTAACTGCATTACGAGATTTCTAATAACTATTCTGTGCCTTATTTTCACATTGTTGTTCAGAATATGAATAGTTTGACCATTTATTCCTGCAATATTCAAAATTATGTGGAATATAACCATAGGCCACCTTATGGTTTTCCTGGCCACATTACATGTACCTATCATTTGGTCCAGAGTGTCAACTACTGACTTTGTCTGGCTGTAATATTCTATTATGCCAGGCTTTTGCGAATCTAAATATATGGTATCATCAAAATGCATACTTGAAACTAAATTTACCTTTCCCCCCTCTTTTGGGGAATATGAGATACCAAGTGAGCAATCTACACCAACTGCAAATAAGTTGTCTTTTTCAGGCCTTCTTTTAGAAGATAGAAAGAAATTCAGAAGAGAGTTGAGATATATTCTTATGAACAGGATCTACTTATGGAAGTTACTTCTTTTAGAAGTCAGAGAAAATTTATATTAGTGAACCAATTATCTGCTGGTTCTTTGGGTCTCTTGATTACATATGCTGGTTTATTATTAATCAAGTAAGGAATGTCAAGCTGCTTACTGTCATATATTTCAAGATTTCCTGTGTAAAAAAGTTTTGAACTGACTATAGCCAAAATTTTTATACCATATTTACTCGGTGTGGGTGTATATATTATCTAAACCGACATTTGCCTCTAAACCCAGGTAACATTTTGTCTGTTGTTACATTCTGTCCCATAGAGTAACAATTTTCTACAAATGGCTGAGAAAATGTCCCTCACAACTGCTAATGTGTTTACTTACAGTCATTCTAAGAGGGTAAGTTCATCATCAAACCTGATACAATTATGAATAAATCTAAATCTCCATAAAGATATTAAGTCTAAAAAGTTCAATCTCACTATCATCTAGCCCATAAAAGATGCAAATTTAGCTCATTACTGTGATGTAAACCAGCAAGATACAAGAAGCCTAAAAATGCTTTCAATTTGGTTTTGTCTATTCATTTAGCACCTCTTTCTCATGAAAATCAGCTCAATATAGAATCAATGTATTCATTTGTACATAATAAGACTAGATCTAAAATATCATTTGTGATAAAGCAGTTCAAAGTTTCAAGTTCTGTTCTGACACTTTTGCATTTGGCTGAATAAACAGAAGATGACACAAAATATTCTGTGGCTGTTTTCTAATTTGTCTTCTCACTGGATTTTCCCTCCATCTTCACTCTTTATCCTTTCCAAAAATATACTCTTCATTCATGTCTATTTCATCTTCACTTTCTTCATGAGAAATATCTTCCTAAGTACTGGAATCTTTTGAACTAACTTCCACATAATCTTCATCTTCTAAATCACTTTCATTTTCACATTTTACTTTATCATTCTCATCAGACTGGATGGAGTAGCATTGGCTGAAGTTCTTCAAAATGTCTTAGGTTATCAAATCAATATATATTTCCAGCCATTTCCAACAATAAATGAAAACCAAACAAAACAACCCTGACTTCCAAGTTTGTGGAAAAATAAAAAATTAAAAACAACTACATTGACACTGACTTCGGAGTTTGCTATATCTCTCAGACACAATTTACTATTGAACATCACACACCCTTACAAAACACATATTGTAACAAAACTGATAGCTTAAGCACAGCTTAACATCAGTCACAAATTATGCAGCTAGTCATGACCTTGAACCTATAACACTCGACATATGTAACAATATTTAAGAAAATAGTTTCTTTGTGTCTCTCAAATCAGCCATGACCTCTGCAGAGTTAAAGTGTTAAAGAGTTCAGAAGTACAACTACCTAAGATCTGTCATAGAAAAAAATAAGGTAGTCACAAGTACATACTTAAATAGTCATAGTCTAAAGAATCACAGGCTATTTCACACTACTTCTATTTGCTAATAAGGGGCATATAACAAACTAATTTCTTAATAAATCTTAAAAAAACCAACAGTGTTACATTAATAAAGTTATTTAGCACAGTGAGAAAACTTGTATTTGTACCAGAAAAGTCAAGCCAGCAAAGCATGGGTTTATAACTGGCAGTACATACATACTTTTAAAATGGCTTCTTTTTCTAAAAAATATATTTTATTGATTATACCATTACAGTTGTTCTATTCCCCGCCCTTCATTCCCCTCCACTCCCACCATTCTCCCCCCTTAGTTTATATCCACGTGTCTCAAGTTCTTTAGATTCTTTATTTCCCCCACTATTCTTGCCCTCACCCCTATCTATTTTCTACCTACCATCTACGCTACTTATTTTCTGTACCTTCTCCTCCTCCCACTCCCCTGTTGCTAAACTTCCATGTGTTCTTCATTTCTATGGTTCCACTCTTGATCTAGCTGTCCTCTTGGTTTGCTTTTGTTTTAGGTGTGGTTGTTAGTAACTGTGAGTTTGCTGTCCTTTTACTGTTCATATTATTCATCTTCTTTTTCTTAGATAAGTCCCTTTAACATTTCATATAATAAGGGCTTGGTGATGATGAACTCCTTGAACTTGATCTTATCTGAGAAGCACTTTATCTGTCCTTCCATTCTAAATGAAAGTTTTGCTGGATAAAGCAATCTTGGCTGTAGGTCTTTGGATTTCAGGACTTGGAATACTTCTTTCCAGCCCCTTCTTGCCTGTAAGGTCTCTTTTGAGAAATCAGCTGACAGTCTGATGGGAACTCCTTTGTAGATGACTGTCTCCTTATCTCTTGCTGCTTCTAGGATTCTCTCCTTCATTTTCATCTTGGCTAATGTAATTATGATGTGCCTTGGTGTGTTCTTCCTTGGGTCTAGCTTCTTTGGGACTCTCTGAGCTTCCTGGACTTCCTGGAAGTCTATTTCCTTTGCCAGATTGGGGAAGTTCTCCTTTATTATTTGTTCAAATAAGTGTTCCACTCATGGCTGTTTCTTTCCTCCTTCTGGTACCCCTATAATCTGGATGTTGGAACGTTTAAAGATGTCCTGGAGGTTCCTAAGCCTCTCCTCATTTTTTTGAATTCTCATTTCTTCATTCCTTTCTGGTTGGATGTTTTGTTCTTCCTTCTGGTCCATTCCATTGACTTGAGTCCCAGTTTCCTTTCCATCACTATTTGTTTCCTGGACATCTCCCTTCATTTCAATTAGTTTAGCCTTCATATGTTCCTCTAATTTGTGACTATAATCTACCAGTTCTGTGAGCATTCTGATAAACAGTGTCTTGAACTGTGCTTCTGAGAGGCTGGCAATTTCTCGGTCTTCTGAGACTTTGAGTTCTTTTGCGCCATCTTTTGGGCTGTTCGTGCCTGTTACGTAGCAGGATAGGAGCCCTAGGTGTTCACCAGAGCAGGGCAACTCAGTCGCTGGGTTGTGATGCTGTACGTGGGGGTGGGGTCAAAGAGGAACAATGGCGTCCCGTCTGCCGCCTCCCGCCACAGCCGCCACGGTCACCTGGGCCCACACGTTTCGTCCCACTGCACGTGAGTGTGCCACCACCGTTAGCCCTCACCCCCTGGGGCCTGCGTGGTCCGTCTCACTGTGCGCAAGTGTGCGACCACGGTCAGTCTGCCCCACATCCTGTGTCCAGGCTACCTGCGCGCCTAGGTCGAGGGATCTGTCCTGCCCGACCCTGCTCCGCTGCTGGCTCTGCCCCTCTTACCGTCCTGATTGAACGGTTCGTTATTGTCGGACTTCCATATAATTCAATTTTCTGTTCTTTGGCTGTGTCTTTGTTCTCCAAACCTTTGTTGTATTCAAACTTGGTTGTGGGAGAAGGCAGAGTGTTTCCACCTATGCCTCCATCTTAGCGGAAGTCTAAAATGGTTTCTAATTATAAAATACAACTTGTTTTGTTTATTGTTCATATCTACAACTGGCACTGACTCAAAGCTGAAACTTTGCTGTTTCTGACAAGGTTTTGCTTTAGGAGGTAATCTGCCTACACAAAGTGCTTGGTTGTGATTTTCATTCCATGGTTTTGAATTCTTCCTCAAAGCCAAATAAGATTTCCACTGAGAGCTCAATTTATTTTGTTGTACTCTCTTTGTTGTCTGATACAGTCACTTACTGTCTCAGATGACTTTTATTTTTTTAAAGATTTTTATGTATTTACTTTTTTAGAGAAAAGGGAAGGGAAGGAAAAAGAGAGAGAAGCCTCACTGTGTAACAGATATATCAACTGGTTGCCTATCACCAGCCTCCAACTGGGGAACCTTGCCCACAACCCAGGCATGTGCCCTGGCTAGGAATCGAACCTGTGACCTTTTGATTTGCAGGCCGGCATTCAATCACTAAGCCACACCAGCCAGGGCTGTTTCAGGTGATTTTTGACTGGTACAGGTTTGTTTCATTAAACATGGCAGTTACATAGCACAATCAATAAATAGTAAAATATTTTAGATTCAAAATCTGTGAAGTGTAGAATAATATATAATATTTTGAATTTTCTAGACTATAATAAGAAGTTGGGTGTTATTGAACTTTATATCATTGTTTAATTTTTCAAGTATTTCCAAATTTTATATCAATTTGAATTTCATTAAATATTTAAATTATACACACTTCACTTTGTATAACTTTTTGTGATGATGAAAATGTTTTATAACTGTGTTTTCCAGTATGATAGCCACCAGCCATATGTGGCTATTGAGACTTGACATGGAGTAAAGTAAAATTTAAATTAAATTAATTTAATTAATTAAAATTTAATTTTAATTTGAAAAGCTACATTTGATTAGTGGCTATCATTTTAGACAATATAACTTTAGAAGAACCATCCTAAGAAACACAGCCATAACAGCATCATTTTCCTATCCTGAAAATGTTACTTACCTTGTCTAAATAACAACAAAAATCACTGAAATAAAGGTGTTTATAAATTTTTAATTTGTTTTATTTTATAAAGTAAAACTAGCCTTCCATAAATGTTAAATAAAAGCCACCAGTTCTATCAACATTTTGTATATCACGTTTCCTAAAAAGTATTCCATATATTTTTAATTGGAAATATAGTTAAAATCCACAATATATCCTAAGGAATAATCACAATTTGATCCTTCATATCATACATAAAATTGCTAAAATTTGTACAAAATTAAATATTTTTTACTTTAAATCATTTATGATTTCTTTAATTACAGTTAACATATATATTAGTTTCAGGATTATAACCCAGTGATTGAATATTATATAATTTACTAAGTTATCTTGATAAAATCTCACCCATCTGACACCACACAGTTATTACAATATTATTGACTGTATTCTCTATGCTCTCCTTGACATCTCCATGACTGTTCTGTAAATACTAATTTGTACTTATTCCCTTCATCTTTATCAACATCCCCTCAAAACTCCTTCTATCTGACAACCATCAAAAAAGCCTCTGTATCTATGAATCCCTCTGTTCTATTTGTTCATCAGTCTCATTTTCAATTGTTGGTAGATATGTATTTATTGCCACTTTATTATTCGTATTTTTTCTTTTTTTCTTCTTAAAGACAACCCTTTTAATATTTCACATAATAGTGGTTTGATGGTGATGAACTCCTTTAGCTTTTTCTCCTCTGGGAAGCTCTTTATATGTCCTTAAACTCTAAATGTCAGCTTTGCTATGTAGAGTAATCTAAATTGTAGGTCCTTGCTTTTTATGACTTTGAGTATTTCATACTAATCTCTTTTAGCCTGCAAAATTTCATTTGAGAAATCAGCTGACAGTTCTAACTGCTTTTCTCTTGCTGCTTTTGAGATTCTTTTTATATCTAATCTTGGTGTGGGCCTCTTTAGGCTCATCTTGTCTGGTACTCTGTGCTCCCTGGATTTGCATGTCTATTTCTTTCACCAGGTTAGAAAAGTTTTTCATCATTATTTTTTTCAACCTAGGTTTCGAATTCTTTGCTCTCTTATCCTTCTGGCATCCCCATGATGTGAAGGTTGGTACACTTAAGTTGTCCAGGGTCTCCTTACACTACCCTCACTTTTTCTGGATTCTTCTTCTTTTTCTATTCTGCTTGTTTTCTGTGTCCTTATCTTCCAAATCTCTGAATTGACCCTCTGCTTCATCTACTCCACTGTGATTTCCTGCAGTCTTGATTTCTGACTGGTTCTTTTCATGTTTCCTACCTGTTTGTTGACATTCTAAATTCACCTGGCATACTTATAACCTGTGTTTTGAACTCTGCATCTGGTAGATTGCCTGTCTCCATTTTGTTTATTTCTTTTTCTGCAGTTTTGTTCTGTTCTTTCATGTGTTTGCTTTCATGTTCTGTTCTTCAACATGATCTGAAGCTGTCCATCAGGTGCGTTGGCCCTGGTGCTTCCTAGGAGGTACAGACCAAGGTCAGGCATTGCCTGTGTTCTGCCTAGGGCTACCCTGACATGAGCTACAAGGCAGTTGACAGATGGCTGCTACTTATGCTGGGCTTGGAGGTGCCCAGGAGAAGCTGCAAACAAATGCCGACAGCCCCTAGTGCTGGGCCTGGGGCCACTTATCAAGAGATACTGGACATGCTGGGGCCAGAAGGTGCTTATTTGAGAATTTTTAGGAAAGTGTGACACACGAGATAAGACAGGCGGTTCACATAAAAAGGGTATCACAGACAACTTGCGCTGGCCCACAATTTGGGTGGGGTGGGGTCTTAGGTTAATCACCAGGGCAGGGTAAACAGTGATAGGCACTTTTGTCTGGAAGAAAGCTGTTCCTACAGCTCCCGCCATTATGCCAGAGAATTCAGTTCATCCTGTGTGCTACTGATGCCTTTTGAGCTGCTGCGCCAGTCCTGGGATTAAAGCAAGTTAGTTCAAGTAAGTTCATGTGCAGACCCTTTAAGAGGAACACCTGGGTCCCTAGAAGCCCTCTGCTTCAGTCAGCCACATGCCCCACTGGTTTTTACAGCTAGAAGTTATGGGGATTTCTCTACTTGGCACTGGAACCTTGGGATGGGGGGCCTGGTGTGGGGCTGGGACCCCTCATTCCTCAGAGGGAACCACTGGAGCCAGGATAGTCCTACAAATTGTTACGTGTGTGTAAAACTAAATTGTTCTATGCCTGCACCTTTCCTAACAGTCTCAACGTGGCTTCTTCTTTACAGTCTTAGTTGTAGGACTTCAGTTAGATTTCCTATGGTTCAGAATGATGGTTGTTCCTTAGTTTAGTTGTGATTTTGAAGTGGTTGTGAAAGAATGCAAGTACTGCATTTACCTGTGCTGCCATCTTGACTGGAAGCTGAAACTAGTATTTCTAATAGCTTTAATTTGATCAATAAACCACGAGTATAACCAGTTTTGTCAAAAATCCTTCATTTTAGAGCAAAAGTCCTAACTAAAGATCATTATGTCCTTGTTTTAAAATTCATGTCATTTATTCATGCCTGATTTATTCAAAACTTTTTGTTTTTCCTGGAAAAATATGATTTCCTTGAAATGATTAAGAGGAAGGCAGAAAGTAAAACTGTCAACCTAATGACTTTTCAATAAGTCTATTATAATACCTAAAGCAATACAGTGAAAGAAATAGGAAGAATATTGCTAATATAGGGAAAAAGTAAGTACTCCATTCCTGAATAATTAAAATTCAACACAAAAAAGTACGAAGATTTGCAAAATACTAATCAGCGATCAGAAAGAACAAGATTTTCTTTCTAAACAGCTATGTCTGATCAGCTTTAAAGAAACTAAAATGGTGCTTCTCTAACATGTGTTGGGAGTATATGTATATGTGTGTGTGTGGCGGAGGGAATGAGTGAGACCTTTAAAAAGATGAGGCAGAATGAAGCTACATGTGCAGACTGAATCTTTATACTACATGAGGGCAAATATAGACTGTCAATTACATGAGCCGTGCAGTAGGTTAACATAATAAACTAATATTATCTGTAAGAGAATTACTAAGTAAAAAGAAATTCTTATCAAATATTACAGAGAAGTTATTGGAAAATCGTTTGAAGAGTTATGAAGAACACAGAATAATTTTCATTGTATTAAAGATAACTGATAGAAATCCATTCTCTAGTGGACTGTAATAACAATTTTAATTTGACACAATAGGAAAAATCTTACCTGTGATGTGCTATCAGCTGCTTTCTTATTAACAGAAGCATCTATTGTTTTGTTTGTCTGGTTTTCTGAAGAGTCAAGGAAAAAAAAAGTCAGCCATTTTTAAAAGCACCTAAAAATGTGAAAGGTTGTGTTGCTTTATATACAATAATGTATGCAATTTTCTTCAAAATTTTTTTGGTCTGTCAGCATGTCACCTACGTAAATGGACTCTCTTATAGAACACTGTCAGAGTATTTTTTAGAAGGGCAAATTCACAACAAATAAAAAAACTTCACAAACCCATTGGCCTAGAAATTTTAACTCTTATCCAAAGAAATATCTTAAGAGGAATAATTTAAGATGTGCTTATGTAAATGTTCTAACATGATTGAATGGTTAAATAAGGTACCATAATAAATTATTTCCATACTATCTATCTTAAGAAAAATATTGAATGACATGGCAAAAATGTGGTAAGTTCATTAGAAAGATAGTTAAAAACACAGTGATTCTGAGAACATATGCATGCATAATCCCAGTAGTTCAACAACAGATGATTTTTCTTTATTCATTTTTCAATTAAGTTGTGTTGAATTTTGGCACACACACACATACACAGGTTATTTCCATAATGTCACAAAAAGTAAACCAATGCTTTTCTGTCTCAGTACTGAAAGAGATGGTACTGAATTTTATCAAATGTGTTTAGAATCCACTGAGATGATTATTTACAGTTTCTTCTTTGGTGATGTAGTGAATCACTTTAATAGAAGTTTTCTAATGTTAAAACATCCATTCTTGCTTTTTGTAGATAAATTTCCTAGGCAAAATATGAATTTCTTTCATTCGGAAATCTTAAGAACACATGTAAGGTAAACTATGTTAAAAAAACAGGAAATAGAACTATGTATTTTCATATATACATAACAAACCTGTAAAAAAATCAGAATACCTACCTACCTGCTAGAAGAGATTTTTCAAGGCTAGGGAGAAAAAAAAAGGCCCTTATAATTTCTCCCTACACTATCTGAATTATCTTAGTTCTTATTGTATGAAGCTATTACTTTAAGATTTATTTTAATCTTTAGATTATTTCACTTATAATTAACCAGTATCTGTTATGTTGGACTGTGAAATAGCTTAAATAAAAATGAATCTGTTATGAAATCTGTTATGTTGGACTTGAAATATTACTTAAATAAAAATGAATCCCAAGCTACTGACCCTACATGGCAGTGCATTAAATACACTGATGACATCACCAAAACATCAGTCATTTACTACCAAAGTTTGTTCGACTACATCATTTGAGATTTGAAACTCGTTTTTATTTTCAAGTGAACATAAAAGGTTAACTTCAGAAAAGCAGCTTCGTTTTATTTTCTGTCAAAATATCCTCACATAAAAAAAATTCAACACTCAAAAAAGATTTAGACTGCTTAATAAAAGTTTCATATATATATAAATGCATACACATACACAAACATATACACTATCAAGGCTGAGTTAATTATTCAAAGAACTGTAACAATATTTCCAAGGAGATTTTCAATAAATATCCCCCTACCCATTTGTTACACTATTTTCTTCATTTTTAAAATGACATTTTACAATTTCACTGCATCTTTTTTGTTTTCTTTTACTATAATGAATACCTTAGATGACTTCTGAAAGTAAAGTTATAAAATCAATCTAGTCTGGTATGACATGAGAAATTGTACTTCAAATCTATCATTTGAGAAACATCTCTATCTCATTATTCTTATTTTAAACCAATACTGCATTTTTGCCAGTCATAAAAAGGTTTTATATAAGTGCCAATTACTAGTGTCCCTTAGTAGGTGCTGAACAACTGTATGAAAATGAATGAGGTGCAGAACTTTTAAAACATTTCACAATACCACTCCTAAGAGCCTCTTAACCGCTCTCCCAGCTCCACTGTTCTCCCCTCTAAACCATTCCCCTCACTACAGCCAGTGGTCAAAATCCTTTGGTCCTATTTTCCACCTTCTTCCAATTTATTATCTCATATCTTTGTAGAACTCCCATATCTCCTCATAAAAACTCCTGCATATCTAATTCAACATATTTATAATTAATTACTTATTTAAAAGTCAAGATTCCTATTTGATTAGCGCTTATGAGAACAGGTAATATCCTGTACCTCTATGTATATACTACAGGACTTTAGAATAGTACAGGCATTCAATATTTCATGAATGACTGACATCACCATTAATTTAAGTCCTAAATTTCCAAACAGTCTGTAGGATGATTTTTACTCTAGTATGAACAGAAAATATTGACTTACTCTAAGATATACAAATGATAATAAAATACATACAAATGCACACAATCTGCTTAGACAGCATATATTCTTATTAGGTCAAAAATACCTACGTAAGTACAGTACTTTAAAAGTTTTAAATATATATTTAATTAATTAATGACATTAGGTATGCATTAAAGTTTGGCTTCAACCTTCACATTAAGCATTAAGCTAAAATTTGCATTTTGGCTTCAGCTTAGGTTCTGGGAAATCTAAAAGGCTAAATGCATACTTTAGCATCATTTATGGGACCTTGAAATTACGCATGGTAATAAGATTTCATTCTAATTAACATTATGAATGACACACAAAGCTTACCATTCACATTTATGGTTAATATCTAATAAGCCACTTTCAAATGTATGTAAGCATTCTAAATAGAACCTGAGATGAAGATCTCCTTAATATAATTTATATTGGGTTGGCCAAAAAGTTCATTCATTTTTTCTCTAAGTTGGCTCTAGTACTGCTTAGTTGTCTCTAACTTTTCATAATTTTGTTAGACTGCTTGTCATATCAGCATGCAGTTTTTTAAAAAACATCAAAATTGGTGAATTTTTGTGTAGCTATTTTAATACTGAAGATGAAAGAAAACATGCAGTATTTTTGGCATATTATGCTTCATTATTTCAAGAAAGATAAAATCACAACTTAAACACAAAGAAATTTGTGCAGGGTATGGAGGAGGTCCTGTGACTAACTGAACATGTCCAAAATGATTTGTGAAGTTTTGTGCTGGAGGTTTCTCACTGGACAATGCTCCACATCCAGGTAGACCACTTGAAGTTGATAGAGATCAAATTGAGAAATTAACTGAGAACAATCAATGTTACACCATGGGGAGATAGCCGACACACTCCAAAATATCCAAATCAGTAAAGTTATTGGTGAAAATGAAAAACGTGTCTTTTATTTTATGGAAAAACTAACCAGGTTTTTTGGTTAACCGAATATGTTAAAGTACATATAAATATATTAAATATATATATGTTGAAATATGCAATTTTAAGTGTAAGTATAAATGTACACTATCAAAAGAAAGGATGTACTAATTAATGATTGTGAAAACTATTAATTCTATATACAATAACTTAAAAAGTCAAGTAATTAAATGCAAAACAGACCGACATTGATTACTATTAATAGAGTAAATTAGCTAGATAACTTGGGAAGAATATTCCCCTTGTGTCAATAAATATTCATAAGAATTTTAAAAGATGAAAATAATAAAATTATATTATAATTCTGATATTTATAGAAATGTTTAGGATACTAGTATTCATAACATTAAACAAAATCTTTTAAGTTACTTATTTCTTTTAAGGCCATGGTCTTTCAGGAAAAGCTCTATATTTAAGAATATCTTGTATCATTTGACTATAAATTTAAAACAATGTCAACTTAGGCTCAGTATTTCATAAAGAGAAAAACCTCCCAAATCACATAAAACAATGACCATGATAAATCAATCATCTTCCATTTTATTAAAAATTACTAAGGATCAGGAGAAAAAGTATTAGGAAAAAACAAAGTAACCTGCAAATATTTTGCTCACTCCCTGAGAGTTACGAGTAAGCATCTTTTAGTGTTCCTAACATGAATTAGAGTGTCTAAGGAACAATACAGGAGCCAATAACACTAAGAAATAGTTGTTGTACTATACAAACATTTAATTTTTTTTTTAAAAGATTTTATTTATTTATTTATTTATCTTTAGAGGGGGAAGGAGAGGGAGAGAAACATCAATGTATGGTTGCCTTTCGTGCATCCCCTGCTGGGAGTTGGCCTGCAGGGAACCCGCCTGCAACCCAGGCATGTGCCCTGACTGGGAATCGAACCACGATCCTCTGGTTCGCAGGCCCGCGCTCAATCCACTGAGCTACACCAGCCAGGGCCTACAAACATTTAATTTTAAGTACTAGTATCAATAACAATTGCATTTTTATATAAAATTTCAGATTTACTCTTACATCCCAGATGTAAATTATATGTAGGGTAATATTCAGATTCAGTCAATTATTATTTCATCTGTCACTCACTGACTACTCTCTCAGCAATTCTGTGAAATACCATCACTTTTAAATAAGAAAATATACACAGAGGGCAAGATACCACTAAGGGCTACATGAGAAACTTTCTAAAAGGCTCTACATGTCACTTGTAAAAGTAATATTGTACCTCAGAATCTGTGCCTTACATTTCATGTTACTTACTATATCAATACCACAGCTACTGTAGCAATTTTATATGATGTTTACTTATTCTTGTTATCTTTCCAAAACTGGTGGGCATAAATGTAAAGTCAGAAATGAGGCATAATAAAAAAGTTCAAATATATACACAATGGAGTAAAGGCAGTCTATTCTATAAATGGTGTTAGAAAAGCTGGAAGAAAACATGCAAGAAATGGAACTAAACTACCTTTCTAGACCACATACAAGAATAAACTCAAAATGGATTAAAAACTTAAATGTACAGACCCCAAACCATAAAATTCCTAGAAGAAAACATATGCAGTAAACTCTCTTGACATTGCTCTTAGTAACATTTTTTCTCATATATCTTCTCAGGCAAGGGAAACAAAAGAAAAAATAAATAAATGGGATGGCATCAAACTAAAAAGTTTTTTGCACAGTGAAGAAAACCACCAATAGAACAAATAAAATCATCAGTGATATATTTGGTAAGTGCTTAATATCCAAAATTTATGAAGAACTTACAACTAAACACCAAAATAAAACAAAAACCCCACCACATACAACAACAAAAATTCAATTAAAAAAGTGGGCAGAGGACCTGAATAGACTTTTCTCCAAAAAGACAATAGACATCTGAAAAGATGCTCAAAATTACTAATCATCAGTGAAATACAATTTAAAACCACAATGAAATATCACCTCAAACCTGTCAGAATGTTTATACATAAATCAACAAAATAGTGCTGGCAAGGAAATGGGTGTGTGTGTGGGGAAAACCTCACACACTGTTAGTAAAAGTACAACTGTTGTGGCCACTATGAAAAACACCTGAGGTTCCTCTAAAAATTAAAAAGAGAACTGTCTTATGATCCACCAATTCCACTTCTGGGTATTTATTAAAAAAAAAATCCAAAACATAAATCTGAAAAGATGTAGTCATCCATATGTTCATGGCAAGACTATTTATAATAGCCAAGATATGGAAGCAACCCTATGTATCCCTCAACAGATGATTAGATAAAGAAAGTATGGTATACATACACGGTGGAATATTACTCAGCCATTAAAAAGAGTGGTAAAACCTTATCATTTGCAACAACAATGAACAGACCTAGAGGCTATTTTGTTAAATGAAATGAGTCAGAGAGAGAAAGACAAGTACCATATGATTTCAGTTACATGTGTAATCTAAATAACAAAAACAAACAAAAAACCCCCCAAACAACCTTACAGGTACAGAAACAAACTAATGGTGGCCAAACAGGAAGAGGTTTGGGAGGCTGGGTGAAAAAGGTAAGGAGATTAAGAAATATAAATTAGCCCTGGCTGGTGTAGCTCAGTGGATTGAGCACAGGCCTGTGAAGCAAAGGATCACTGGTTCGATTCTTAGTCAGGGCACATGTGTGAGTTGCAGGCCAGGTCCCCAGTAGGGGACACATGAGAGGCAACCACACACTGATGTTTCTCTCCCACTCTTTCTCCTGCCCTTCCCCTCTCTCTAAAAATAAATTTAAAAAATATTTTAAAAATAAATATAAATTGGTAGTTATGAAATAGTGACAGGGATATAAAATACGGCATAGAGAATATAGTCAATAATATTGTAAAGAACTAGAGATGGTGCCAGCTGGGTACCAGACTTATCAAGGGAATCACATCATAAATTACATAAACGTCTAACCACTATGCTGTACCTGAAAGTAGTATAAAATAATACTGAATGTCAACCACAATGAAAAAAAAAAGAATGCATACAAAATGTATGCTTTCTAAGAATAAGGAAGAGTTTGACAGATTTTGAATACAGTTTCAATCAAGATCTCCTTGCAATACTTCAAAGTACAAACATAATCATATAATACAACATAGAGGGAAATATACAACAGAGGAAACCAAAAGCAATCAAACTTTTTATAGTAAACTACAGAGGGCAGAACTTATTTTTAAACTGTTCAAATTTGGAAGATGTGAGTAGTTGAGTATACAAAGGATTTTTCCAAATGGGTAGGAAAAATGTCTGATTTTTAAATTAGCATATAATACATCAATTAGATATTTTAAAATAAATATGTTCTATTTGGATATTCTTGGCAAAGGCATTACAAAAGTAATTCATAATACTTGTTACAAAGCCCAAATAAAAAATTCACCCAGATTAGTAAAATTCCCAAAAGAGAAATACAAATGCTAGCTTCTCACTCAAGATAAACTCTCTCAAATCCCATTTTAAGAACATCATTTCTTATGTAACTAAAAAATTACTAAAAATAATCTCCAGGATACTCTATTTAAATACTTCCACAATCACACAAACTCAAAAGTTCAAGTATCAAAAGGTCACTAACATGTGTTCCTTTCTATTATTAAACCTATACAGTGACTTACCAATTCTTGGGGTAGTAGTGCTGCTCTGTTCTGCAGATGATGAAGAACTAAAAGCAGAAATTGGAATTTTCATCTGTATAGGACCTCTATTATTCGATGGACTGTAAAGTCCTGAAGGGCCTACTGTAGGTAAAGAAGTCCTTGTGGCTTGTACAATAGAGTGTGCTGTTGGAACAGCCTGTACAGCAAGCGTTGTTCCTAACGGTGCAGCACTGGCAGGAGAGTTCCTTTGAATAGTAGAACCGGGCACAGAAGGAACGTTGTTTGCTTTAGTGGGGTTTGGCAAGGACGGCAAGGACGGCAAGGATACTGGATTTTTGGTAAGACCACTCACTGCAGGTGGGCTCTGTACAGAAATGAATTCAACGTTGCCAGATGGTTGATTAGTCACTAAAGTCCCCGGATGGCTCTGCAGGAGCTGAGGCTGAGAGGATACTGCAACAGGTACATGCAAAATCACAGGTAGAGATTGTAAAGAGATTGTAGGTTGGGGATTTCCACTAGGCACCTGAGTAGTAGCCACCACTGTGGCTGTATTGGGTGCAGGAAGAATTGATGTTGCTGTCAGAGAACCCGAAGTCACTGGAGTCTGCAGTTTAGGCTGACTACTGACAACTGTTGGAGGAGTGACAAGACTGGTTGAAGACACTATAGAAAGAAAAAAGAAGTCTCAGTTTAAATGCCTATCTCTATCAGCTGGGGTAATATAGTATGATATAAACTTAAGGCATTACAATAGATATAATAAAGTCCTGCATAATGAACTTTTATCCAGATTTAAATTCTTGTACTTCTTAGACTTAAATTTGTAGAAGCATTTTTGCATCTGTGACTGGTACATTATGAAAACATCACATGGTTTATGAGTAATATGGAGGTCTGCTATATGATTACCATCAACACAATTTCTGAAAACTACTAGAACTACTTCAGCCTAACTGGAGAAACAACTGAAAACTTGGTAAAATTGTATAGATATTTTTAAATTACACTAAAAACATTATAAATGCTTAAAGACTGGCAATACATAAACTCAAATAGAAAATCTAATAAGTGTCACCACTATCAATGAATAATATGTAAACTTGGTCATGTATTTTATCATTTGGACCACATGAAACCTGACCAGTGGACCCAGTCATACTGAGTTGCCTGGGAGAGGAACCAGAGAGAGAGGGCAACCTGTACTGACACTCTGTTGACACTATATGATATAGAAGATGGCAGAGTGAAGATGGGAGATAAACTGAGAAGGGAGCTGACCCCCCCAAATCAGACAAAATCAAAATGATGGTCACTGGAGTTTTATAATAATTTTGGTTCAACTATTTCTGTTTTTCTCTTATTTGAATAGGTTTGCAATAGATGGTCAAGTCTTTTTCTCACTGACTTTCTTCCAAAATCACAGGCACACTAGAGCAGCAATTCTCAAGGTGTGAGAATGTGTGGAAACAAAGCCCAAATGAAAGAACAGATCAAAACTCTAAAAAAAAGAGCTAAATGAAACGGAGCAATCTACGACATGCAGAGTTAAAAAAAACTGGTTGTAAGGGTGCTCAAGGAACTTAGTGAGAACCTCAACAGCATAAAAATGATCCAGTTAGAAATGAAGGATACACCTATTGAAATAAAAAACAAATTAATTTAAGGGAAACAACAGTAGAATGAATGAAGTTGAGAATCAAATCAATGACTTGAAACATAAGAAAGCAAAAAACAACCATGCAGAACAAGAAGAAAAAAGAATTAAAAAAATGAGGACAGTATAAGCAGCCTCTGGGACAATTTCAAGCATTTCAACATTAGCATTTCAACATCATAGGGATGCCAGGAGAAGAGAAAGAGTAAGAAATTGGAAAACTATTTGAAAATATAATGAAAGAAACTTCCCTAATCTGGCGAAGAAAATAAGTAAGTCCAAGAAGTACAGAGTCCCAAAGAAGATGAATGCAAAAAGGCCCACTGCAAGACGTATCATAATTAAAATGCCAAAAGTTAAAGATAAATAATCTTAAAAGCAGTAACAGAAAAGAAGTGCATCACCTACAGGGCAGTTCCCATAAGACTGTCAGCTGATTTCTCAAAAGACACTTTGCAAACTAGAAGGGAATAAACATTCCCAATAAACATTGGCAATAAACATTCAAAGTCATGAAAATCAGGGACCTACAGCCAAGATTGCTCTATACAGCAAAGCTATCATTTAGAATTGAAGGGCACAGAATGAGTTTCTGAAAGAAGAAATAACTAAAGGAGTTAACCATAACCAAACCATTATTTTATGAAATGTTAAAGAGACTATTTAAGAAAATGATCAAAACTATGAACAATAAAATTGCAAAAAATATACACATATCAATAATTGAAACTAAAAAACAAACTAAGCAAACAAGAACAGACAGAATCATGGATACAGAAAGCGTTTTAATGGTTGCCTGATGGGAGGAGGGTGTGCAGGAATGAATGAAGAAGTGAGGGGATTAAGAAGAGTAGGTAGTTACAGAATGGCCATGGAGATATAAATTACTATATAGAAAATGGAGTACCCACAGTCATGAACAATGGTGGGGGGATTGCCTGAGGGAGTGGGGGCTGCTGGGTGGAGAGGGGCAAAGGGAGAAAAACCAGGACAACTGTAATAGCATAATCAATAAAATACAATTTAAAGAAAAGAGACCAACAGTATTTATTGACAACAATAAAATCTTAGTTTTAAAAACCAAAATTACAACTTTATAAAAACTTATAGAGCATGGCAGCTTCCCAAACCTTTAAAGACTTTTCTAAGAAGAATCAACATTGAAGTAAATTATGCAGCTTTAAAAATTATTAAAATAAGGTGTAACAACATTTGGAAGACTTAGATAAGCCAGTGAGAATTTTCAAAATGATCAGTGAATGGTATTAGCAAAAGATTCATCCAAGTACAAGACAGACAAATGAATTTTAATTAAGAAGTTAGAAAAGTTCACTGGAATGGTTTCAGAGTCCACTTTGCAATCAAAGGAAATATCTACAAGTCTCTAAAAGGGCTTGCCCTTTTCCAACTACATATTTGTATGAGGCTGAATTTTCTTCATAAACTTCCATTAAACAATAAATAGGAACAAACTGAATGCAAATACGGACATGAGAACACAGCTTTCATAGGCCATCTCAATGTTTTAAGTGAGACATAAAACAAATTTATAAAAATGTAAGACAATCACACTCTTTTCACTGAATTTTTTAAGCTTAGAAAATTTATTTTTCATTAAAAATGTTATTTGTTACATAATATGGGTTTATTATTTTTTAATGAATAAGCAAACATTTAAAATTCTTATTTTAACTTTCACAATAGTAAATATCAATTAACATAACCCACATAAACAAAACCTTTGGGATTCTTAATAATTTTTTAAGATTACACTGGGATATGGTGACTAGAAAGTTGGAGAACTACTACAGTAGAGATTTCAATTTCTGTATTTCCATGTACATATGTAATTCTAATGTTTAAATAAAATTTCACACTTAGACAATTTTAAATCAATATTCAGTTTCTTAGAAAACTTCACCCTCAAAAGAATATAAAAAGAAAACCAAAGACTTCAATTATTAAGGTATACTTCAGTGGTAAAAAATATTATTACCTGTATTCACAGGGGTCTGAAAGGATGGCGGTGTGCTCTCACTTACATTTCTTTTAGACTCCAACAACTGTCTCACTGTACCTGTATTTCTATGAAATATATGCACACACAAATAGTCAGTCATGTATATGCTATTCTGAGGAACATCAATTTATGTATAGATATCGCAGTGGCCCACAGGAAAAAAGAGTTGGCAGACTCGGGTACTACGCACTAAACTGCACGTGAATGCACCAAGGGAAAGCTAATGCATAGACCTCAGAACGGTGGGGATGGGGGGAATCTGGCATTAGGGAAGAGTTTTCCTCTTACATTCTAATGCCCTCAATACTTTTACCTGAAAATCAACGTAGGTCCTAATATCTGGGAACATTAGTTTTTATAACCACTGACCAAAGCATTTCTCAATTACTTGAGAGAATACTATTTAGAACAGGTGATTAAAAGAAATCTGCAATGACCAAAGAAAGCCTTATAATAAATTAGCGATTGAATATTCACAGAAGAACAATTACAACAAAGCAAAAAAGGTAATGTACTTAGTCCAGTACACCAAACACTTATCTCTACACAAATAAAGACATATGCACCCCCCATTTTCACTGCAGCATTACTTGGAATAACCAAAATTATGGAAACAATCTAAGTGTCCATCTATGAATGATGAACAGCTAAACTTTTCTATATACACAGAGAGGAATATTATTAGCTATAAAAAAGAATAAAAATTTTCCCATATGAACCAGCACGGATGGACCTTGAGGGCATGCTAAGTGAAATTAGTTAAAGAAAGGCATATACCACACAATCTCTCTTATATGCGAAATATAAAAATGAATATACAAATAAATAAATAAAACAAAATAAACTCATATGGAGAACAGTTTAGCAATTGACAAAGGTGGGGGGATGGAGGATGAGAGAAATGAGTGAATTATTTTGTTTTTAGTTTAACAAATTAAAATTTTTTAAAGGCAGAAAAAGAGGGGTAAACAAAAATCCTGACAAACAACAGACTGTTATTCTTACCTGTAGGGAACATTATTATTGCTGTTGCCATCAACTACAGACTTTCCTGGTGATACAGGTACAGGTGGGTTTGGTGGACTCTAGGGGAGAAAAATACCAAGATAAAATAAAACTGAATATACAACAAATCTTTAAAAACAAGACCTGAAATGGTTTATCAATATATTATCTGTTACTTCTACAATATAGTGAAAAATATTAATAGTTGAAACAACAATTTGAATCTTGAAACTGCTGCTTGTTTACTTGTATTTCAAACAATCGAAACAACTGCTTATCATATAAAAAATTTTTAATAATTCTTTTTATTTTTTTATTTTTTTTAAAGATTTTATTTATTTATTTTTAGAGGGGAAGGAGAGGGAGAGAAGCATCAATGTATGGTTGCCTTTTGTGCATCCCCTGCTGGTAGTTAGTTAGCCTGCAAGGAACCGGTTTGCAACCCAGGCATGTGCCCTGACTGGGAATCGAACCGCGATCATCTGGTTCGCAGGCCCGCGCTCAATCCACTGAGTTACGCCAGCCAGGGCAATTTTTAATAATTCTTATACCTCAGTTTTTGAGATAAGTAAATTTAAAATAAAAAAATATCAAAATAGTTTACATGCTATAAGGGTCATTAATAATAAAAATATAAATAAAAAAACCAGATACATTTACTCAATAAATATCTAGTGAATGTCTACTACATACACTATACTAGGCATATTAGACTCTGGATATTTATTCTCCTTCAGAAGCAACAGATTATCAATTAAATGTCATCTTAGGTTGCTAATCAAAAATTCCAAATCAAAATTATTTTTTAAAACTTTTGCTTAAAAAATCACTATTTACCACTGTGGAACATAATTTGATAAAAATATGTGTCAATTCTAAACTTAAGTATCAACTAATTTCAGCCTTTCCCCCAAAACAGCGAATACAGAAATGGAACTGTAATATCTACATATAAATCACCATTATTTGGGTCTCCATCAGTAGTGACACTACCTACCATCATTTATTTCTTAAACTGAGAAAAACAAAATTAACTCTGTTCAGACTTAATTAAGTATAATAATACATATTAAATCAAAGGTGTAAGTGCTTAGCATCACATCAAGCCAATATCACTAATAACTCTGCTTCTCAACGGTAAATAAACCCTGCTGCTTTTCACAGGAAAAAAGGACAATTTTAACCAACCAGTATAGCACTAGTTATGTATATAAACAGACAAAAGATAGAATTAAAATATCCAAATTTTAGCAAAAGAGCACTAGACAAACAAAAATATGGCCCAAAGAAATAAATCTCCAAGAAAGAATCAAAGATCTATGACCTACCTAATGAAGAATTTTTAAAGAGTGACATTACAATGTCACTTTTTAATGAAAGAGAATATAGAGAGAAAACTAAATGAAATTAGGGACTTGAAGTATGAAGAGAATAAGAACACTAACAAAGAGACAGAAACTTCAAAATGGAACAAACAGAAATCCTAAAGGTAAAGAATACAGTAACTGAATTGAAAAAATTCACTACAGCAGGAGGCCCCAACCTTTTTGGCACCGGGGACCAGTTCCATGGAAGACAGTGTTTCCACAGACTGGTGGGATGGGGCAATGATTCAAGTGCATTACATTCAAGCTCAACTCCTGCTGTGCAGCCCAGTTCCTAACAGGCCCCAGACTGGTAGGAGCTGGGGACCCCTGCACTAGAGAGGAATCAACAGAATAAAGAATCAATGAACCTGAAGAAAATCACCAAAAATTAAGTTATAGGAATAACAACAAATAAAAAACCCTACCAATTTTAAAGTACAGAAAGCCTAGGGAATTTATGTGACACCACTGAATGTACCAATGCATCAATATGGGAATCCAAGATTAGAAAAAGAAAAAAACAGCAGAAAGTCCACTTGGATAATGGCCAAAAACTTACCACATTTGAGGAATTGACATACAAACTCAAAAGGTTCAAAAACTCCAACTACATTAACAGGTGTCTCCAAAGACACCTACACTGAGAAATATATTCAAGATCACAGAAATACAAAATTCCCTAATAAAGGTAAATACATAAATAAATCAAGAACCCTGCATTACTGTAAAGTTGGTGCATAAATCATGTTTAATTCTGGTATATGATTTACACATTAAAATAACTGTAAATCTGGGTTAAAAGATATACAATATAATGCATTACATCCATAATAAAATGGTGAGGTAAAGATGTAAAGATTGAGTTCTTACATGTGACTGAAGTAGTTACCAGTTCAAAATAGTTTATGTAATATCCATAGTAACCTCAGAGGAATTACTTATAGAGGATAGATAAAAGGGTATTAGATAATATGGTCACTACAAAAAAAATCAATGAAACACAGGAGGTAAGAAAGAAAGGAAAAGACAGACACAATAGCTCAAAAACAAATAGAAAACAATTAACATGTCGATGGCCATACCACCCTGAACGTGCCCGATCTCCTCTGATCTCGGAAGCTAAGCAGGGATGGGCCTGGTTAGTACTTGGATGGGAGAAAACAATTAAGAAAATGGTAAAAATAACACCTCCCCTATCCATTACTTTAAAACCAAATAGATTAAACATTAGCTTACTAGATTAAAAAAACAACAACAACAACAACAAAAAATAGGATCCTGCTACATACTGTCAACAATTGACATACTTTAGATATAAAGACACACACAGGCTGAAAGTAAAAGAATGAAAAAATATTTCAATAAATGGTAACCAAAAGACAGTAGAAGTGACCATACTTATATAAAACAAACAATATTTTAAGAAAAATCTGTCAATAAGAGACAAAGATAGGCATTATACAATGACAAATAATCAATTAACTAGATGCAACATTTGTAAGTATGTATGCACATAATATAAAGGACTCCCAAATATGAATAAAAATAGACAGAAGTGAAAGAGAAATAGGCAGCAACACAATAATAGAAGTATTTAATATATCATTCTATGTGATGGAAAGATGATCCAGACAGAAAATCAATAAGGAAACAGCACAACTGAACAATACTACAGACCAAATGTAACAAACAGACAAATGCAAATATTTTTGCTCAAAGAAAAGTACACATTTTTTTCAAGCACACATGGAACATTCTCCAGGCTAGATCATATATATATATTAGATCACAAAATGAGCCTTAATATAACTAAAAAGATGAAAAATCATATCAAATATCTTTTCCAAATTCAATGAAATAAAAAGTATGAAATCAATAGCAACAGGGAAATGGAAAAGTCACAAATATGTGGAAATATAAAAGAACCTAAAAATCCAATGAATAAAAAAATTACAAGAGATATTAAAAAATATCTTGAGGCAAATGAAAACAAAAACACAACATACCATATGCATGGGAAAATTAATGCAGCAAAGGTACTATTAAGTGGAAAGTTTAGAACACTAAATGCTTACATTAAAACAGACCTCAACTTAACAACCTAACTTTACACATCAAAGAACTAGAAAAAGAAAAACATGCTAAACTCAAAGTCAGAAGAAGGAAACAATAGATTGGGGCAGAAACAAATGTAAAATAGAAAACATAAAACTGATACAAAGAAACAACAAAACCAAGATTTGGAATTTTTAAAAACTCAACAAAAATGACAAAACATCTAGATTAAGAAGACATAAACAAATAAAATCATAAATGAAAGAGGAGGAATTATAATTAAAGCCATGGAAACAAAAAAGATCATGAGAGACTATACTATGAGAAATTATATGGCAACAAATTGGATACCTAGAAAAAAATGGGTAAATTCCTTAAAATACACAGCCTATCAAGTCTGAATCAAGGTAAAATAAACATGAAAGGACCCTAAGAAGTAGGGAGACTGAAATTAGTCAGGAAAAACACCCTAACAAAAAAAGAGACAAGAACAACATAGCTTCCCCTGGAAAACTCTACCAGACATTATAAGAATTAACAACAGTTTTCCTCACTCTTCCAAAAAACTGAAGAGTGAACACATCCAAACTTTTTATAAGGTCAGCGTTATTCTGATACCAAAGGTATTATGACACCACAATAAGAGAAAACCACAAAAATCCTCAACAAAAGACTAGCAATACAAATTTACTAACACACTAAAAGGATTATACAAGATTACCAAATGAGATTCGGATAGCTTGAGATACGAAAATCAATGTAATATGCCACATTAACAGAATGAAAGTTAAAAAAACACATGATCTTCTCAACTGTTGCAGAAAAAGCATTTGACAAAATTCAACATACTTCACTGATAAAAAAAACACTCAACAAACTAGAAATAGAAGAAAACTACCTCAACATAAAAAAAATGTCAAAAGCTAATATCGTACTCAATGGTAAATAAATGAAAATGTTTTCTCTAAGATCAGGAACAAAACAAGGTTGCCTAAAGACTACCCTCACAGACTGTAAGGTTACCCTCACAGACTTTTGTTCGACATGGTACTGGAAAGGCATTGTTAAATCAATGAAGCAAGTAAAAGAAATAAAAGGCAGCCAAATTGGAAAGGAAAAAGTAAAATTATCTCTGTTTGAAGAGGACATGATCTTGTATTTAGAAAACCCAGGGTCCACACACACACACACACACACACACACACACACACACAGAAATTCAAACTAATACATAAATTCACCAATGTCACAAAGTAGAAAAATCAACACACAAAAATCAGTTGTATTTTTATATAACAAGAATAAACAATCTGAGAAACAAATTAAGAAAATAACCAAGAGGGCAAAAGGCTTTTACAATGAATAAAAATGCAAAACAAGTTGAAAGAAGTAAAAGACACAGATAAATAGAAAGATATGCCACGTTCATGGACTGGAAGACTTAATGTTGTTAAAATGGCCATACCACCCAAAGTGATGCAAATTCAATGTAATTCCTATAAAATCCCTATGCCATTTTTCGCAAAAAAAGGAAAAGGCACCCTAAAATTCACACGAAATCTCAAGGGACCTTGAACTTCCAGAATAATCCTGAAAAAGGTTGTAAGTTTCATACTTCCTGATTTCCAGACATGTTACAAAAATACAGCAATCAAAACAGTGTGGCACTACCATAAAGACTGACATACAGACAAATGGAATAGAATAGAGTGAAGAAATAAACTCTAACATATCTGGTCAAAATATTTTTTGATGATGCTGTCAAGGCTCCACAGTGTCAAACAGTCTTTAAACAAATGGTATGGAAATTGGGTAACCAAATGCAAAAAAATAATGTCCAGCCATTTCACCATATACAAAAACTCAAAATGGATTAAAGACTTAAATACAAGACCTAAAACTATAAAATTCCTGAAACAAACACAGGGGGAAAGCATTCATGACAATGAATTTGGAAATAATTTCTCAGACGTAACATCAAAAGCACATGTAACAAAAGCAAAAACAGACATAGAAGACTATATGCAACTTAAAAACTGTTGCACATCAAGGTAACCATCAATAAAATGGAAAGAACACCTATAAGACAGGAGAAAATAATTGGAAATCAAATATCTGAGAAGGGGTCATTATTCAGAATATGTAAAGAATTCCTACAATTTAACTATAAAACTAAGTAACCTGATTAAAAAAATGGGCAAAGGCATTTGTGACAACATAAACAGACCTTGAGAGTATTATGCTAAGCTAAATAAGTCAGAAAAAGCTCAGAACCATATGATTTCACTCGTATGTGGGACATAAAACCGAAACTCAGAAACAAGCAGAAGTCTCAGAAAAATCAAACTGCATGGAATTCTGACAACCACGGAATTAAAGAAACAGCCAAACAGAACAACCAGTCTGGTAAGGCAGCAGATGGAGAGAAACTGTGGCAAGTCGGTGGACCATGCGGGTGCGGCTGGCTGTGGTGAGGTGGCAGACTGCTCGGACGGAGCTGACTTAAGGGGACCTGAGACCCAGAGCAGGCTGTGGACTACAGAGGTTGCCACAGTGGGGGAAACTCCCAGTCTCACACCACAGTTCACTGAAAAGTAGGCTAGAGATGAGCAGGTGAGCTGCATCGTTCCCTCTCTGGCCCCTCCCCCACAGGCAGCAGGCAGCTCAGCAAAGAGGGTTGCCTTGCTTGGGTTAATACCTAAGTCCCGCCCCTTTATAAGTTAACAGGGGCCCTGAACAAAGAAATTGGGCCAAAATGAAAGAACAGAGCAAAACCTCAGAGACAGCTAAGCAAGGAGACAGCCAACCTACCTGATGGAGAATTTAAAGTCCCGGTATATCAAAATGCTCACAGAATGGATCGAGCTTGGTCGAAAAATGAAAGAACAAATGAAAGATACCCAAAATGAAATAAAGCAGAATATTCAGGGAACTAACAGTGATGGGAAGGAAACCGGGACTCAAATAGTTGATTTGGAACAAAAGGAAGAAATAAACACCCAACTGGAACAGAATGAAGAAACAAGAATTCAAAAAAGTGAGGAGAGGCTTAGGACCTCTAGGGCAACTTTAAACTTTCCAACATCTGAATCACAGGGGTGGCAGAAGGAGAACAGCAAGAAATTGGAAACCTAATTGAACAAATAATGAAGAAAAACTTCCCCAATCTGGTGAAGGAAATAGACTTTCAGGAAGTCCAGGAGGCCCACAGAGTGCCTTTGTGTTCCCAAAGAGGAACCCAACGAGGCACATCATCATTAAGTTACCCAAGATTAAAGACAAAGAGAGAATCTTAAAAACAGCAAGAGGAAAGGAAAGAGTTACCTACAAAGGAGTGCCCATAAGGCTATCAGCTGATTCCTCAAAAGAAACCTTACAGGCAAAAAGGGACTGGAAAGAAGTATTTGAAGTCATGAAAGGTAAGGACCTACAGCCAAGAATACTCTATCTAGCAAAGCTATCATTTAGAATGGAAGGGCAGGTGAAGTGCTTCCCAGACAAGGTAAAGCTAAAGGAGTTCATCATCACCAAGCCCTTTTTATATGAAATGTTAAAGGGACTTATCTAAGAAAAGGAAAATCAAAACTATGAACAGTAAAATGACAACAAACTCACAACAATCAACAAATGAACCTAAAAAAAGAAAAGAAAGAAAAATGATGAAAACAGAAACTAAGCAAGCAACTAGACCAGGAACAGAATTACATGTCCAGAGAAATGGACATCACATGAAGGGTTTTCACTGGGGAGGGGGAAGGGAGGAGTGGGAGGCAAAGGTACAGGGAAGAAGTATAATTGGTAGGCATTAGGTAGACAGGGAGAGATCCAAAATGGTATAGGAAACAGAAAATTCAAAGAACGTATATGTGTAACCCATGGACATGAACTAAGAGTGGGGATGCTGGAGGGCTGGGAGTACAGGGTGGAGGGGGATAAAGGGGATAAAATTGGGAAAACTGCAGTAGCATAATTAATAAAATATACTTAAAATTACAGATGAAAATAACAAAAAACTGAAAGAGATACAGGGGGTGAAGGGTGGTAAAAGGTAAAGGGGGACAAACATATGGTGACAGAGATGATGTGACTTTGAGTGGTGGGCACATAATGCAGTATACGAATCATGTATCAATCATAGTAATGCACACTGAAATCTTTATGACCCTATTAACCAATGTCACCCCAAAAGTAAATAAAAAGAAAATAGCAAAAAAAATGGGCCAAGGATCAGAAAAGACATTTCTCCAAAGATATGCAAAATAACCAACATATGAAAAGATGCTCAACATCATTAGATAAATGCAAATTAAAACCACAAGATGCAACCTTACATTCATTAGAATCGCCATAATCACAAAAAACAGAAAATGACAAGTAACTGCAAGGATGTGGAGAAACTGGAACCTTCGAGCCCAGCTGGTGACAATGTAAAATGATATGGCCACTATGGAGGCTCCTCAAAAAACTAAAAGTAGAACTACCATAGGATCTAGCAATTTCACCTATGGGTATATATCCAAAAAGACTTTGAACATCCAGAACACTGATGTTCACTGCAGCATTATTCACAAGAATCAGGAGACGAAAGGAACCCAAAGATCCATCAATAAATGAATGGCTTAAACATATTAGTATATCCACACAATGAAATATTACTCAGCCTTAAAAAGAAGAAAATCTTGTCACAGGCCACAATATAGATGAACCGTGAGGACATTATACTGAGTGAAATAAGCTAATAACAGATTAGATTATGAATATGGTCTTAAGAGCAAACTGCCTACTTGTGGGTTTTCTGTTCTTTAAAAAAATTAAAATATAAATGTTCAAAACAAACTTGAATGGTGGAGTTTATTTTTAACTGGTTAATATCAGAAGACCAAGAAGCAAACCTATATAAAAGAAGAACACTTAAAGTATTATTATTTATTTTTATAAGGGGGATAACTAAAGTTACAAATATTATTTTTATGTTTCTCCTGTTTTTAAATCTAACCGACAGATAAATGTGAGGTTACAGTAGATACCACTATTAAGAGAATTAGGATTAGGACAAATAGAACAAATTCTTGAATCTTTTGATACATTTCTCTCAGAAGAAGAAAATATTAACAAGAAGGGGTAGGAAGATATCCAAGTTCTAAAATTAAATTAAAAATTGTCCTTACCCACAAACTGATTAAGAAAGGAACAAAACTTGAAAGATTGAAGACCAACTTAACTTTTTCCTCAAGCACACAGGCCCTAAGTGTTCAAATTAATCTTTTCCAATTTTCAGGAATTACTTGGTATTTATTTCTTGTTTCTATATTACACACAGCTCTTTAAAACAAGTCTTTCAGGAATTATAACACTATTTTCATCTTGTTCCTTAAAGTCTTTGCCTATCTCCTTTGACCAAATAAACACAAAGAATTGGAAAGTAGCTTTAAGAACAAATTTGACAGGCACAAACACTGGAAAAGTACATGGCGGGGCAGTATGCTTTTCAGTTCAGACACAGTTAGTTCAGGATTAAAAGAAAGAAGTAGGAATTCATACTGTACAAAATTATGGAAAGACCTTAAAACCCTACGTTTGGTTCAGGCATAGCAAATATTGGATACAAAAGGTTCAAAACAGGTTTATTCCAATTTTCTAACATAAGAAATAAAATAGGCTCATTATTATGTTATGACAATGAAACAAAGTTGAGAAAGTAGAGTTTAGAATCAGACAATTACATAATTGAAGAAATATAATTTTAAAAGCTTTGAGTGGGATTTGGTAGAATTACTCTGTAGAACAAATATAAAGACCAACTGTTAAAAAAAAAAAAGACCAACTGTTAGTTGATCAAGAAAAGAACAGAAACCAAAGTTTGAAAAGTAAAAAACAATACAGAGATGGAGAACAAATTATTAGTTGCCAGGAGACAGAGTGAGTGAGAGTAGAGGGACAAGGCAAGGTTAAACTATAAAAGAATAGCAGGAGAAAGTGCCTTTATGGTGACGGAACAGTTCTATTCTTGTTCTGGGGTTACATTAAATCTATATATGGGATCAAATTATGCAGAACTACAGGTACACACACATACAATGAATTCATGTAAAAACTGGTACAGTTTAAAAACTAATTTAAAAAATTGTACCAATTCCTTGGTTTTGATATTATAATGAAGTTATATAACATTTCACCACTGGAGAAAGCTGGTGGAAGGGTTGGGTCATATGCGTAAATACGCACAGGGTGGGGTGAAAGTAGGTTTACAGTTGTTCATATGAAAAATACCACAATAATTAATAAATAATAATACAAGAATAGAGGGACATTAAAGATCTTGCTTACCAGCAACTCTCATCAGTTTGGATTACATAAATTCTTATAAAAGATAAAATAATACTACCAATAATAACATAAGAATAAACCACGTTTCATGTACTTACAACTATAAACCTACTTTTGTCCAACCCTGTATTATTGCAACTTCCTGTGCATCTACAATTATTTCACAATAAATTTTTTAGACTCAAGTGAAGATATGAAAATGAATCAAGACAGAAAAATCCCATAGGAATAGTGATTATTAATGAAATCATCATTATTGGCAATTACCACATGCCAGACAATGACGCTATTAAGACACAAAGAAATGTAAGCTGCTCAAATACGAAAAAAAGTCAAGAGGAAGAGAAAGAAATTCAAATGAAAACTGTAAAACAACATACAAAGATTATATTAAAAATATGCACTATAGCCGTGACTGGTGTGGCTCAGTGGTTTGGACATCCTCTCAGAGAGTGAAAGGTCACTGGTTTGATTCCCAGTCAGGGCACATGCCTACATTTCAGGCCTGGTCCCAGGCAGAGGGCATGCAAGAGGCAACCAATCAATGTTTCTCTCCCTCTCTTCCTCCCTTGCCCACTCTTTAAAAATAAATAAATAATATGCTTCAGAGTAACTAAAGAAACAATAAAAAGCAAAGCTAGATTACAGACTAGAGTTTATGCTATGCTACAATGTTTAGACTTAACTACATGGTATAAAAAGGAAGTGGAGAACAAGGCTGCTAAGAAGGCACTGGAATTCTAGGGTACTTTTGGAAGAAATGATAAGAGGCTAGAACAGTGGCAAGAATGTAAAAAGAAACATGATAGGATAAATCCCAAGAATATAATTATAAAGATGTATAGAAAATACAGCCTCAAGAATGCCATAAAATAAAAATAATTAATATGCATTAAAATATGAAAACAGTAATCGAGGTCTAGAAAAGCTTTAATAATCAGATCCAGAGCTGTAGGCCCAGAAACAACATATATGAAGTACAGAGTATGAGAGCAAATTTCAGACTTCTAATAAAGGAAGAGTTTCCTCTTAACCCAGCATTTCCTAAAATTATCACAGAGAGCTAAATGTTAATTGCATGAGAATAGAAATCCTTACTTCTTGTCTTTTCTTAAGGTCTTCTTTGGCAGCTCCAAAGCGTTTGGTTAACCTGGCTATCTTGGCCTAAGAAAAGCAAAAACGAAACACAAATCAAGTGGCATTATAGCATTAAAATGGAACCCATGCATACACAATATGAAACTCACAGATAACAGGATTCTCAAAAGACAGGTAATAGGTAATAGTAAAACAACAAAGGTAATAGTAAAAACAACAAATACAAAAAAATCGCAATGAAAACTAAAATGACCCTTGATTTTGATACCCACAGAAAAACACACTTAATTTTTCAAAGGTCAGCTTTTTTCTCCTAGTACTGTGGATGTTTACTCAAAAACCTTTAACATTTCTGGTTTGATTGTTTTTATGAACATAGTTGTGACTACACGTAACTTTCTCACAGAGAATTATGTAGCAGTAATAGTACGCATATCTGTTAAGTCATAAAGATCCCTTGTCAATACTACTTACAGGTATATGTATAATATATTGAAACAATATATACCATTGATTTTATATATAAATACCATATATATTAAGTCATACATATACCACTTTCCTGTTGGATATGTCAATGTTTCTCAATATACTGCTACAGCCAAGTAACACTACAATTAATAATTTTGTTCTTTCAGATTATTTCCTTAGGCAACATTTACAGAGGTACAATTTCTTAGAGTATATTTTTAAGGCTCTTGTCTAAATGTTTTCCAGAAAGGCTTTGCTAATTTATATTTTCAATGAGTTATATGACAGTCATATAGTGTTACTGTTTCGAACTTTTAATTTCATACTCTATTACTCTTTAATAATCTGAGAAAAATGTTACCTTCTTAGCATTAACATTTGTCAGTGAAATGATTATTAATAATTGTACTGCTTACATAGACTGTCTGATCACATATTTTGCCCAAATACATATGCACAGAAATTTAAAAAATAAAAAGACAGAATAGAAAGGAAAAATAGAAAAAACTTATCGCACCACATATTTTCTTTCAATTTCCTTTAAGTCTTTTACTAAGGCACAGATGTGATATTCAATTCTTACTACTGTTACTGATACTGCCATTTTATATTAAATATATTTTCAAAAATTATAAACTAAACTTCTGAATGTATTCATGAGGCCTGAGTAAAGAAGAGCTCCTCCACGGAATTTCTTTAATATATGCATATCTTAAAAAGAAAATGGTATTATTTATATAGGGTCTGGCAGAAGTAGTGCCTGCTTGAGTGTGGTTGGTAGGGTAATAATACGGGTGGAGTAATTTAGGATTTTGTAATAAAAATGGGGCCTTTTTGGTGCCAGCCCCTGTATTTAACGTTACTTTCAGAGTAGTCACTTTCTGAAGGGGTGGTAGTCATCTTCTAAAGGAGACCTCAGACCTTCCTACATATTTAAGTCCACAGATGAAGCCTATGCAATCGATTACCTATGATTCCCAAAAGGGAGATTTTCCTCAGGACTTAGTTTTTGTGAATATTATTAATACCCAAGGACATGGAGCATAATTTTATATTCTTAACAACAATTTACCTTTCTATGACTAAAGTATTTCAAGATATTTTTTTGAAGAAAGTTACATAGGAAAGTGTTTTCTATACCCCAACTTAGACCAGAATTGTTTAAAAGTTTTTTTAAACTCTATTTTATGATTATGCTATTAGTTTTTCCAATTTCATCCCCTTTATCCCCCTCCACCCTGTACTCCCAGCCCTCCAGCATCCCCACTCTTAGTTCATGTCCATGGGTTACACATATACGTTCTTTGAATTTTCTGTTTCCTATACCATTTTGGATCTCTCCCTGTCTACCTAATGCCTACCAATTATACTTCTTCCCTGTACCTTTGCCTCCCACTCCTCCCTTCCCCCTCCCCAGTGAAAACCCTTCATGTGATGTCCATTTCTCTGGACATGTAATTCTGTTCCTGGTCTAGTTGCTTGCTTAGTTTCTGTTTTCATCATTTTTCTTTCTTTTCTTTTTTTAGGTTCATTTGTTGATTGTTGTGAGTTTGTTGTCATTTTACTGTTCATAGTTTTGATTTTCCTTTTCTTAGATAAGTCCCTTTAACATTTCATATAAAAAGGGCTTGGTGATGATGAACTCCTTTAGCTTTACCTTGTCTGGGAAGCACTTCACCTGCCCTTCCATTCTAAATGATAGCTTTGCTAGATAGAGTATTCTTGGCTGTAGGTCCTTACCTTTCATGACTTCAAATACTTCTTTCCAGTCCCTTTTTGCCTGTAAGGTTTCTTTTGAGGAATCAGCTGATAGCCTTATGGGCACTCCTTTGTAGGTAACTCTTTCCTTTCCTCTTGCTGTTTTTAAGATTCTCTCTTTGTCTTTAATCTTGGGTAACTTAATGATGATGTGCCTCGTTGGGTTCCTCTTTGGGAACACAAAGGCACTCTGTGGGCCTCCTGGACTTCCTGAAAGTCTATTTCCTTCACCAGATTGGGGAAGTTTTTCTTCATTATTTGTTCAATTAGGTTTCCAATTTCTTGCTGTTCTCCTTCTGCCACCCCTGTGATTCAGATGTTGGAAAGTTTAAAGTTGCCCTAGAGGTCCTAAGCCTCTCCTCACTTTTTTGAATTCTTGTTTCTTCATTCTGTTCCAGTTGGGTGTTTATTTCTTCCTTTTGTTCCAAATCAACTATTTGAGTCCCGGTTTCCTTCCCATCACTGTTAGTTCCCTGAATATTCTGCTTTATTTCATTTTGGGTAGCATTCACTTGTTCATTTTTCAACCAAGCTTGATCAGTTCTGTTAGCATCTTGATTACTAGTGTTTTGAACTCTGCATCAGACAGACTGACTATCTCCTCATTGCTTAGCTCTTTTTCTGGAGTTTTGCTCTGTTCTTTCATTTGGGCCATATTTCTTTGTCTCAGTGCACCTGTTATGTTGTTAGCGCCTTAGGTATTTGTCAGGGTCAGGCAACCCTCTTTGCTGCGCTGTGGTGCTCCCTGTGGGAGAGGAGGTCATAGAGGGAACAACGCTGTTCACTTGCTTGGCTCTAGCCCCACCGTTCAAAGAACTCCCATGTGAGACTGGGAATTTCTCCCGCCATAGCAACCCCCCACCATAGTTTACAGCTAGCAGTGAGTCTTCGTTTCCTGTTCAGCCAGCCCCGCCTCACTCTCACAGTCTGCCCCCTTGTCACAGTTCTCCACCTCCATTTAAAGAAATGGTGAACATTTCTTTAATTCCTTCATTGTCAGAGTTCCATGCAGTTTGATTTCCTAGCACTTGTGGTTGTTTACTGTTTTTAGATCGGTTTTCATCCTCCTGTTGGTTGTGCAAGGAAGCGAAGGGTTTCTACCTAAGCCTCCTATTTGGCTGGAGGAACCCCCTATTTTTTTTTAGCCAGGCAATCTGGTGGGTATTTTATAAACTGTATAGTATGTATAGTATTATTATTATATTATTTTTACTTAAAAATGAAAACAAATTAAAAAGTCCTTTGTGTCTGTTACATATGGGGTAAGGTCTAGAAGGACAAATGCTAAAGAAAAAGCAGCTATTTCTAGAGACGGGTCAGCAGACAGTGGGAAAGAGTGTAAAGAGAAGGACTTAACTTTCATTTCCTTTACATATGTAGTATATTGAAAAGAATTAACATGTAATTAACACATTTTAAAAAGAACTTTATCATTAAAAAAATTAAACTATTAGCAGAGAAAGGTAACCAAAGTTGGAACACCGACTTACTGTCTTCTGTCACTTAGTATTCTAACAAAGAAATCAAACAGCCTTTTTGTTGTTTCAGTCTAGTAAACTATAAAATTTTTTCTAAATTATAATTGAAAATATCTGCCATAATATGTCTAAGATTGGGTATCTTTTTTGGCAAAGTACTCCATAAAATTTTTTAAAGTCCATAAACATTCCTTTTTCTGTTGTTCAGGAAAGTCATATTCTATTATTATGAATTTGATTACTACTTATATTTCTTTTGCTCTTCTTGTCTCCCTTAGGGCATAGCTGTAATTTCTTAATAACGGCATAATGGTACCTATTTAAATATAACTGCACAACTGTTGGGATTCAGACACATTGGGCCTTATTTAGCAAAGACAAACCCTCACACTTACTAATGGAAATGGAAATGGAAATGGAAATGGAAATGGAAATGGAAATGGAAATGGAAATGGAAATGGAAATGGGGTAGGCGCTCCGGAAAACTGTTGAGTTGTTCTTTAGTAAGCTACCACACCTTAGGTATATGCACAAAATATTTGAAAACATGTATTCAAACAAATAGCTGTACATGAATGTTCATTGCAGAACTAGCCACAATACCTAAAAGGTAGAAACAATGCAAATGCCCACAACAAAAAAATGCATAAAAAGATGTGTGTGTGCGCATTTTATATATAGAGGTATATATACATGCATATATGTGTATGTATATATATACACACATATATAAGTTTTTTCCTTAGTGATTACTCTGGGAATTATAATTAATATCTTGAATTAACATTGACTTATTTTTAACAGTATAAAAACTTAAGCAAATATTACTTAGCCATAAAAAGGAAATGTGGTTCTACTGATACACGCTGCAATGTGCATGAACCTTGAAACACTATGCAAAGGGAACGAGCCCTGACACAAAAGCTCACATGTTGTATGATTCTGTTCATATGAAATATGCAGAATAGGTAAATCAACAGAGACAAAAAGCAGACTAGTGACCGCCAAGGGCTAGAGGGAGGGGGAAATGGAGAGTAACTGTGTAATGAGCACAAGGTTTCCTTTTGGCTGAATAAAAATGTTTTGGAACTAGATAGAAATGATGGTCACAAAACAATGTGAATGTATTAAATGCTACTGAATTGTAAGCTTTGAAAGTTATTTCATTATCTGAATTTTACTCTCATAAAAACTAATTATCAGAAAGAGCCATGAACTAAATTGGGCTGAGTAAAATTTAAATGAACACCATGGTAAGGGCAAGTCATTATGGGTAAGTGAATGAGAGAAACATAAAGCTGGAAGACTGAAATAAAAATGCTTATGATCACTGATACTCTGTAGGACAGTAACTGGTAGTCATTAGGAAAAGTGGATCAAAAACTCAGAGATCCTAATCAAAAATTTGAAAATAAATACTGATTTAAAATGGTACACAGTGAGAAACACACAGGAGAATGAAATACGCAGTATTTTAGAAAGATGAGTATAATACTTGGGAGGGACCAGCAAGAACTTAAAAAGTAGTACCAGAGTTGTCATATAAAAGGTTATCACTATAGTTAAGGAATTGGATAACAATGGCTTTGTGAAAAGTAAGAGGAATAAAAGACACTTTTTGTTTTTTAATGTTCACTGAGGATATGTTTGTTTGTTTAATTTTTAAGGAAGAGAGAGGAAGTAAGAGGAGAGAAAGAAACAGTGATGTGAGAAACACCAACTGGTTGTCCCCCATTTGTGCCCAACCTGGATTCAATCCGCAACCTAGGAATGTGTCCTGACTAGGGATCACACCCACTACCTTCTGGTGTACAGGACAACGCTCCAGCCAACTAAGCCACCTGGCCAGGGCCAAAGAGATAGTTTTATAAGAAATAAAACGTGCAATCTGGCAACTCAATGTACATGTGAAATGACTGAGAGGAATCCGTTTCCAAGAACTCAAAAAACTGTCAATAAGAACAATGGGAAGATATTCCTTTAACATTTTTCCAAGAATTCAAAAAACTGTCAGTAAGAAAATAATGGGAAGGGGGAATTATTTGTGAAGGAAATGATTGGTTTGGTGTTAGATTTGGATACTGAGGCTACAAAGAAACATCTAAGTGCAAAGGTTTATTAAATGCTAAGAGATCTGAACTTGTACCTTATGTGAGAATATAAAAGTAAAAACTTCAGGTTCTAAAAACACAAAATCCGAGTGACAGCCATTGGACTGATAAAAAACATGAAATTAAATTACTCTTTAATTTTCACACATCGTCAAGTTCTACTTCAAAATTCTTAACACTAGTAAATTAAGTTTAATAATTTGATAACACTATCACTATGAAATAGTACAAGTGTTCTAAATAGTCCATTACGTAACTACTACAAAAACCTTATCATTAATAAATTTTCACTTCAAATGAAATTAACAATCAGAAACCTAAGAAAATAACTTTTGGGCTTAAAGACAGAATACATAAATTCTAGTCATTTTGTGTTTTAATTTGCTTTATAATTGGGGTGTAATGACTATTTTCATAGACTACTTTCCCCTCATTTGTAAAATAAGGGTCTATAACTGGCTGGCTATTTAGCATCTATAGACTATGCTCATATTTCAGATAGCCTGACAGAAACCACACATTTAGTTATAACTGAATGAACAGATAAAAATTTCCAGTTTCATAGTCTTAAAATGAAACGAATCACTATAGCATGCTATCAATTACTCATTTCACCCTCTTAGAAATTCTGGCACTATCTGTTAATTTATAACTATATTTAATAAAAAAACGAAAGTAGTAATTATTAATACAGACTTAGAAACTAATGTCTTTAAAACATGGCAGGAAATGGATTAATACAAAGAGAGTAAGTTATTGTATAACAAATACTATTTAGTATTTATTACATGTGAGTAAAATAACATTTAAGAAGCACTAAGATAATTTCTAAGGCTCTGTTATGGGTTAAACTATATATCTCAAAAGCTATTGACAGCTAAGCTCCAAACATCTCAGAATGTGATCTTATTTGGAAATAGGGTAGGTGCAGAGGTAATTAGTTTAGATGAGGTCATACTGGAGTATGGGCCTCAATCCAGTATGATTGGTATCCTTGTAAAAAGGGGAGATTTGGACATAGACACACAGGTACAGCGCCATGTAAAAATGAAGCCAGAGATCATATTGATGCATTTACAAGGCAAGGAACACCAAAGACTGTCAGTAAATAAACCATTAGAAACCAGAGGAGACTCGTGGAACAGATTCTTCCTCAGAGCTCTCAGAAAGAACCAATCCTGCTAACACCCTGATCTACAACTTTTTGCCTCCAGAACTAAGACAATGTTGCCGTTGCTTAAGCCAACCAGTTTATGGTAACACTTTTATGGGAGCCATAGGGAACTAACAGGGGCTTCTCTTATTTCTAAAACTTAGAAGTTAAATCTTTGTCAACTCCAAAAATGTAGCACAAAACATGTTATAAAATAGGTATATAATTCAAGTCAGTGTACAAACCTGCAGTTCAGTAAGAACTGTTTTATGTCTCTTGTTACATTCAATCTTTTCCACTCGTGTTTTCAATTCTGCCAAAGTCTTATCAAATACAGCACACTGTAGTGCACACAATTTTTCTTCCAGCAACCACTGTACAACCTGAAGAAATACATAATCCTTTGTTACAGCAAAGAAGACATTTCGTCAGGCATCAAACAATAAATACTCTTCTAAAATTGTTATTTTATTTTTGATTTTAGAGAGGGGAAGGGAAAAAGACAGGGAGAGAAACATCAGTGCAAGAGAGAAACACTGACCTGTTTCCTATATGTGCCCCAAACAGGGACCAAACCCACAACCCAGGCATATGTCCCAACCAGGAATCAAATGGCTACCTTTCACTTTGCAGGATGACACCCAACCAACTGAGCCACACCAGTCAGGGCACAATATTCTTAAGTACTAATGTACAACTGGCTTAATAAAAACAACATGCTGGTATCCGTAACACAATGCTACCTGCTGAAAGACATATATTGAAATATCTACTGCAAAAGAATAATATATAGAAAAAGTAGAAATTTAAAAGTTAACAAATTGGACATAAGTTACTGGTTTAATATTAAGTGAAAAAAAAAGGAGACTAAAATCTATTGTGTATGATATAATTCCATTTTTGTAAAAAAATGGCTTGTGCAAAAATGAGATTATTCCAGGTTGGAAAAATTATGAGTGATTATTTTCTTTTAAAAATATATTTGAAAATACTATTAATTTCCAAACAAAAAATTCCAAGTTTGTATAAAATATTCAATGATTAAATGTTTTGGTTTTATTAACTGTAAAAAAAGTAGAAATTTTACAGAGGGCAAAATTTTAAAATAATTTGAAAATAAAGTTCTAATATTTTTTCCCATACATTCAATTGTGATTTAAAGGAAATGAGTAAAGGAAAAAAACAGATTTATATATTTCTAATCTGTTCCAGATGATTTTTTGTGAGATATTTAAGAAGAATGTCACTGTTCTACAAAATTTCTGTTAAACATTTCTAAATGCCCACATTTCGACTTCCCACATTTACTTCATTATGGACCCATAAAAGAGGACACATGGCACATAACCATGGACCATACTTGAATGACACTATTCAAGGAGTAAACTCTCAGTATATATAAAAGATTTCAGAAACCTTTCCCATAACTATTATCATGTTTCCAACAGCTCTATCAGAAATACTAAAAAAATACTATTTATCTCCATTGACAAATAAAAAGTTGGAAGAAAAAGAGCCACATTTTTACTGCCTCATTATTCCTTTTTCTACTGTGGATATTTATACTACATCTTAGTGGAAGAATACTTACTGGTCTAAAACCTGGATGATTTACAGTTTTATCATTAAATTAATTGCTAAGACCCTAAAAAATCAATTTCACCAAAGTTTCATATTACTCTCTGAAAAATAAACTGGTCATAAACATTTGTGAAACATTTTGAAAAACGTATTAAATACTCCATATTTTCCACTGTATGTCTAGTTTAGCAATGCGGGTGGTGGTTCAAAGCCTCTACTTGTCCCCTCTTCCCAGTCCTTTGAAAGCTTTGTCTCCACCATTTTTAACACTAAGCCTACAGTACATAGCAAAGATTTTAGCATGTAAGGACCTGCAACCATGAAGCCAACTTATTATAAAGATTAAAATATTGGCATATAAGACTCTACTGTTTCTATTAGATAAAGTTCAATATAGCAGAAAAAATAAAATCTGAAAACTGAAATTCAGTTTTGATATTAAAGCAAAAAGAATCATTATATCTCTCTTCCAATCTGATAATTACTAGAACATCTAAAATAAGTTATGTAGCTTTTTTTTGGATATGATTCAGTTTATGAATTTCATAGTTAAGAAGCACATTCATTTATGACTAGGGCTTTTTATTTTTTTAAGGTCTTTTAAAAAATTTTATTTATCTTTAGAGGGGAAGGGAAGGAGAGAGGGAGAGAAACATCGATGTATGGTTGCCTCTTGTATGTCCCCTACTGGGAACTGGCCTGCAACCCAGGCATGTGCCCTGACTGGGAATTGAACTTTAATCCACTGAGCTACACCAGCTAGGGCTGTAGCTTCTTTTTTTTTAAAAATGGAATTTAAAAATCTGTAACACCTTTTGTAGCTTCTGGTTAATATCTCCTTTGGCTGTAATCTTTACTTGAAATTCTGCCTCATATTCTTCTTCTATATATCGACGGCGTTTGGACTGTACATTGTCCATGTCCTCTGATTTAGACCGTTTTCTTCTGGAAAATTCAACTGAGAACAAAAAGCAAAATGATCAGTCAGGTGTTTTTTATTATAGACCTACTGCCTATTCTGCATCCTCAGCAAAATATCATTTCTAGCTATCACAATAGCAATCTCAATCATTTTATGGACTGTTTTTGAGCTCAGAAAAGTACTAGGCAGCTTTCAGCTTTCAATGTGAAATTATTTTTAATATGCAAATAAATAATATTTAGCAATGTACAATATAAACACAGAACATCCTAACCTTAAAATCTTCACATTATAATGGAAAATCACCTAAAACTGAGAATATGAGATGAGAAGAATCATCTCATTCATTCATTTTGCTAAATTCTATAGTGAACATTAATCCTCTGACAAAATGCAGTATTCGTTCTCACGTCACATATTTCTAATAACTGGACATAGCTTTAACTAATTAATTCTCCCTCCTCAGTAAATATTTTCCTCAGTAAATTTAGAAAAAACTCCCATTTAATCTTCAGCCTTAGGCAAATAACATAATAATAGTTATTAACATATTCTAATGAATTTCAAATATGTAAAAATAATAAAATTAGTAACATTATAAAAGTAAATTTGATTTTATAAAAAAAGAATATACGCAAAGATCTTAACTTAAAAATTTCCATTTCCCAAAGTGGTAACATTCATAAGATCATAAGCAACTTGTATCTGGTAACTTTTTTAATACACACCAAAAAAACCAAAAAACTAAAATCTCTACACTTATCAAATGCAAATGCCCTTATGTGACTACACCTATCCCTCTCTACTTCATTCTATATCCATATCTATGTGCTAATTTTTAAAATCTAGTTCCACTCTATGACTTCTCTTATAATCATAACTTAGTCATATATGGAGAGAAGTATGACAGGGAAGAGTAGAGAACTCAGGTTTCCGGACTTCTAGTTCTACAATCTTCCTATAAACCTAATGACACTCAGCCCCATCATTTCCCCTTCCCACATAGTTTATGAACCTTAAGTAGACTGAAACACATAATTCCATTCACTTAGATCACCCCAAACAAAATTCTTATAGTTCCATGCTTTAAGCATAAAACTAAAACAATTTCTCTCAGGACATTCAAACAGTACTTGAGTACATTAAGCTTGAATCTTTCTTATAGAACAATGAAAAGTACAAACAAACAAAACACTGAAGTTTATAAAATAATGAACACTTTCAAAGATACTTGGGTTAGCTATCATCAAAATGATTTAATGGTGGCTTACTTACACTGCAAAATTTTATAAACATCTCATGGATATAAAAATATACTCCACAGTCTTAAAAGTAGAATCAATGAATTACTATTTGTTAAACAAGTTCCATTTTTTTTTGTGCATGCTTACTTTTTTCACGTCTTTCATCTTCAGGTATTACTTGCTCTTCTTTCTCTGGTTTCCTGTCCTTTTCATTATTTTTTACTTCGATGAGAAAAAGAGAAAAGGAAATCATACTTCCACTAGAATTCATAAGAGCACATTATATAACTAACACTCATTTTTGGTTTAACTGTTGAGTTAATCATTTCTAATGAAATCAGGGTCTCAAAATGTAAAATCTGGGGAGTAAAAAGGGACCATGAACTGATAGAATTGAATGACCAGTCCATTATTAAGTGTTCCTGCAAATTCATAATAAACTCTTAACATTAAAAAAAATTAATAGTACAGATTTTTAAAAACAAACATTCCTACTTAGTAATTTACTGTCACCCATAGATTAACAAAATGTGGAAACAGCTACTGTAAAGCACTTGGACTCCTTACATTCAATTACTAAAACTAAAATAATGTTTGTGACAATTACTGTCAAAACACCTAATATTTTGACGAGACAGGTTGATCAGTTATTCAATGGTTATGGAACTAAGACAAATGGAAAAGCTACCCTAAAGATAATGAAAGTTTTACTTTGATACCAATGCAAAGAACCAAACTAATTGTTTAACATATATTATTTCATATCCTCAATATAATTTTGCATATAAACAGTATATTTGCTGTCATACAGATGAGGAAAATAATGTTCAGAAATGCCTCGCAAGAAACATTTAAAATATAACAATTAAAAGGTTGCTACCAAAAAAAATTGCTAAAAGTGTCTACACACTTGTATTGTTACAAGAAATAAAATCCCAGAGGTATAAGAAAACAGCCTTTGACAAATCAGTCTATAGTTCATCAACTATCTTAATCACTAAATAGGAGGGGAAAAAATCATGAATATGTTTAAGTTTCTATTGTATTCCCTTTACATCACTGCAACTGGTTCCCCAAGTGACTTTAATAAAACATGCTGTTTTATCATAATCTGCAACCAAAATTAAACAATCACGGGTATACACCATTATACACTGATAAAAATTTTGACAGGGTGTTTCGTATGCAAACACCAGGGTTTTAATCTCAATGGCCCTGATGATATAAAGTCAAGGTTAAAAAAACTTAAAAAGATCTTTCAGATAAAAACAGAGAGAGACTAGGATCGTTGATGAACCTATGAAGGCTCTTACAAATATGTTTTCGTGCTAAGATAAAACAACAGAGCTATAACTTGTGACTATACTAAAACAAAACAAAAATAGCTAGCACCGTCAATAAAGATTACTAAAACTATTTTTAAACGTTAAAATAAATGAGTACTAGAATATTCACTTTCTATTCACTATTCACCACCCTATATACACATTAGAAATATTTTGAAGATCTCATGTTTCAATCTTAGTTTCATTAAGTGTAAATATTTTGCTTCCTTATAGACTGCAAACTCATTACAAAGCATTTTTTCTATTTAGTATATAGTTTTCCGAATCTTCCTGATATTAATACTGAAAATGATGACTCCTGAGTTTCCTATTCCCCAGAGTTTCTAGAAACAAAGAGTAATTGGGTTGTCTGAAATGAAGGTTTACATAGTCTTTATTTAGCAAATCATCATACTGCTCAAAGAACAAAATTAGCCACGGTTCCTATTAGGGTACACGCATGCCAGAAAATCTAAAACACAGAAGAGCCAACTGGCCAATGTGGTACCCTTCTTTTTATGCAGATCTTAGCTTCCTCTTGTCTTACAGATATGTCAAAGTTAGCTTGAGACTCCTCATTTTACTCAAAAACCTCCTATCACTCAATTTCCATATTCCAGTATGCTTAGAGGATATGACTGGATTATCAATGCTTAAATTGAAATACTCATTAGGAATCTAGAATAGATACACAGAACTAAAATTTATGCTAGAGTTTTATTCAATAGAAAGAAATCTGGATAAGAAAAATGGTACTAACAAATTCTATGGAAAAGAGTAAGGCCCTCTTTAATTTTTTTTGTTCCCAAAGTCCCCAAAGAATCTGAGTGCATCTCCTTCAGCCCAGTATAATAACTAAGGGCCCATGCACATATATTTTTAAATATAATTTCAAGTAGTTCCTGAGACTTCTGAAACTTATCTGAATGCTTAGGTAAAATCTTTCCTCTGCTACAGATAGTTTCTGCTATAATTCCTGTGATTGAGTATAGCCTCATTACAAGTTGCCATGTTTTAATATACATTTCTATGTATGGTATTTTTTTAAAAGATTTTATTTATTTATCTTAAGAGAGGAAGGGAAGGAGAGAAGGAGAGAAATATCAATGTATGGTTGCCTCTCATGAGTCCCCTGCTGGGAACTGGCCTGCAACCCAGGCATGTGCCCTGACTGGGAATTGAACTGTGATTGTGTAGTTTGCAGGCCTGCACTCAATCCACTGAGCTACACCAGCCAGGGCTATGTATGGTATTCTTTCAATCAGAGTAGATCAGTGATGTTCTATTACTATGCCGCAAGAAGTTTTAAAACATGAAATACCTATTTAGTTGGGGCACTGGCCTCTTTTCATTTAGACTGTCATATATAAAAATGACAACAGCCAACATAACAATAGCCGTGTGGTGTGAATGAATCAAAATTATACCTTTCTTTGTCAGATCACCACAAAATATATTTTTTGTATACCGTAGAATTTTAGAAATTAGTTTATATGTGCCATGAGATGAAAAGGGTTGAAAATCACTGGACTGGACAGTAAGCTCACTAGAAGCAGGTACCACATCTTTAATTTTAGTAATCCTAAGATCTTTGGGAAATGGCCGAGACAAAGTAGATGTTTAACATCTATCTGATGACTGCTATTTTAATAAGATTCCATTAAATAAAGGTAGAAAAATTACATTGTAGAGGACTGGAAGAAAGAATTTACATCCTGAGTTAATTTTTACATTTTCAGAATTGCCCTTTATTTTACTCCTAGGACATACGGACAGAACTGTTGCCTTTGATCAGGGATTGGCAAATATTTTTTATTTCATCAGTGATAAACAACATGTAAACAAAGGGGCTATGTTCCAAAACAACTTTTTTTTTTAGATTTCATTTATTTATTTATCTTTAGAGGGAAGGAGAGAGGGAGAGAAATATTAATGTATGGTTGCTTTTTGTGCATCTCCCTGCTGGGAGTTGGCCTGCAGGGAACTGGCCCGCAACCCAGGCATGTGCCCTGACTGAGAATTGAACCGCGATCCTCTGGTTCGCAGGCCTATGCTCAATCCACTGAGCTACACCAGCCAGGGTTACAACTTATTGACAAAAACAGACACAGCCTATAGGCCATAGTTTGCCAATCCTCTGCCTTAAATTATTGGCTCTGTGAGAACATTTAAAACAAAACACAAAATTCCTATAAAGACAATATATTCATTAGAATAATGGGTAACAGACATGAACAGGCAATTTATAGACAAAGAAATACAGATGTTCAATAAGCATGTGAAGATTTTCAACCACATTAAGCAAAAAATGTGGTATTACTGGTAATATGACTTTTCTATAAATTTTGAGCTTTACTTAACACAAAGTTCAAGTAATATTTTCCACAGCACATTTTCTGTGTTCTTTTTAAAGCAAAACTCAGGAGAGAAAAGTATATTTCATTGTCTCTAATTCTTTCCCTTTCATCCTATCTGGAACCCAATCTCAATCAGGCTTTCAATTCCACTGCTCTTTACCAACTGATACCTAGGTCATTAAAATTTCTCTTTCATCTTACTCAATAAAAGCAGCATTTGATATATAGTTAACTATACCCTCCTCTGTGAAACATTCTTTTACTTGATTTCTAAAACAACAAAATCCCGTTAGTCTTTCTACCTGCAGTGCTGTTCTATGAGTCTCCTTTGCTGGTTCTTCTTCATCTCCCCAACCCATCAACACTGGAACACTGAGAGCTCAATTCTTAGATCTCCTCTTGTCTCCATTTACACTCACTCTGAGCTGATCTAATCCTGTGCGCGCAACTTCAATTAATGTCTGTCTATATGCTACCTACTCCCAAAGTTTCTAGACGGTCCAAACCTTTGCCCTGAAATTTGGACATGTTATCTAACTTGAGCAGCAACAGTTATTTGAAACTGTTCTTCCTACACTCACTCACCTTTCTAAAACCTGTTTCATTTCTGATCTTCCTCAGTGCTGAGAAGAAAATCTTCAACTTACACGTCAATGTAAAGAAAAATGTTAAGGTTCCATAAAGAAAGGGCAAATACATAAGAAATAGCTGAATATAAATAAGTGAATATAATAAAGAATTTTAGCTGAACACAATAGTGACAACAGATTAGTAAACTATAATTTACTAAACCATAACAATTTTATCACTACTAACCAAGAGCAAAAGTAGAAAAAACCTTGAATTCTATTCCCATGCAATTATCCTCATTAGCATTTATTTTCATATCTTAAATATCCAATGAACAAGGGAAAACAAATCAACTACAGACATTTTTAAAATGAAATATAAATCTAGAAGAAAACTGTGTCAGAATTTAATATAACATCTGTTCTACTCTGAAACAGATTTTTCTCAGTAACATTAATAGCATTGTTTAAAAGTAAAAAGCAAGTAGAGGATAACTTTCCCTCCTATTTCTCTATAAGAAGTAGAATGAGAAGGCCCCAAAAGGAGGGGAAAAATGAAGAATGCAGTAACCCAAAAGCTAAGGAGAGTCTCAAGAGAGGGGCTGTTTGAGAGGTCATCCAAGTATCAGAGTTTAAATAAAGACCAAAACAAATGTCCTTGGATTTAACAACATGAATATCAATGTCGTTTCACTGAGAAGAATTAGGAGGGGGGCTGGTAAGGTGGAAATAAAAATTCAATTAAGTTCAAGAGTAAACAGGAGGAGAAGAAATGGTGCTAGCTTTATTAACATAATTAGAAGAATGGCTCTAAAAGAAAGAGATGGAACAGTAGCTAGATTAGAGTTCATGGCACAGAATGTACATGGAGGGTATAACTAATGTTTACCTCCTTTTAGTGTTGTTTGAACTCTAGTGTTATTTTCTTAGGCTTCTTAGACTACGATTTTAATCATCTAGTCACTACCAGTTATTATACAGTATTACACAAAAATATGACAGTACCCTCAGGTCTACTAAGGTATATATGCAATACTTTTTAGGTCTTTCTTCTTTCTCCGTAAAATTAAAATAGCTTTTCTATTTGCATTCTGATATCTTTCATTACTTTTTGTTGCTGCTCAGATCCATTATAACTGCTATAGTTAAAACAAACTTGCTAAGTTTTCTATCAGTACAGTGTATAAATGTTAATAAAGGGAAGAGCCAGACTTCAGCACTTCAATTTATAATTCTGTGTTCTGAAAACATTAAAATTTAGTTAAGAATAAAGAATTTGATGAAAGTAATACCTCGGCTGGTATACAGCAACAAATATGACATGTAACAGATTCTGCAACCATATAAAAAGAAGAGAGTACAGTTTATGAACCAATCAAGAAAGAAACTATACTTCAACCCAAATACACAAAATTTCCTTGGAGGAGAAATGAAAAAAATAAGTTCAGTTACCAGCTAAAAAATTAAATCTACTGGTAAACTTCCTCTGACAATAGCATACAATCAGATAAGAGTCTAAAAGTAAAGAACCAAAAATAAAATGAACTTTAAATTTTTGAAGTATGAAACATGGATGGCTTAATATTCATCTCTCTGCATTTTACAGCATTGTGTGAAAGGGATGGTCTCCAATATCAAAATTCGTAAAATGTATAAACTCACTAAATAATAAGTTAATTTACTATGTCCCTCTTATACAGACTACTAAAAGGTGTTTTTAAAGGACTTGCCCCAGTATCACTCTTTATATAAAATGGAATTCCATGTCATCTCCTCTGCTTGAAAGCATTCAGTGGCTCCCTGGTGCTATCACAATGCATTAGCCTTGTAACCAAGGTCCTCCATGAATATATAATTGGTACTTCTACTACCAATTATTCATTCATTACCCAAATATTTACTGAGCACTTACTGTAACCCAGAAATTATTCTGGCTTGATGGCGGTGACTCAGCAGAGGAGTAATAGCAGTGAAGACGGTAAGAAAGCACTGGATTCTAGGTCTATTCTGAAAGTAAAGCCAACAGAATTTCCCAACGTACTAAATATGGGATGTGAAAGAAACAGAATGGCTCCAAGATTCCAGGCCTGAGCAAGTCGGACAAAGCTACAGTTAGGAGAGATCACCTTCATTAACAACCTGCATTACACAGTCAGAGAAGAGCAAGTGCTTTCTAGAACACAGCTTCTATTCTTCTGAAGTTAATCTCCTATAAAACTCCAGAATACCAATTGAGCATTATTACTGTATTCACAGCCTTGTATTTAATGGCCTGTGTTTTAATTCTTGTCTCAGTCCTGAGGGCAAATACTACATTTTATCTTTAAATTCTCAAAACCACAAAGAGACTGAGGCTTGTCACTATATAGGTTTACTGAAAGAAAAGATACTCCTTGGAAACAAAGTCATCTTTTAATAATAAAAAATTTCTACCCCCAAAGCTGATAAAATATATTGAGGGAAAAAGTCCCCTGTATCTCCTAGCCCTTTCTCATGTTTTCATTCTTTGAACAAACTAGAAACCAAATGCTGTTGCATGCAATAAGGTCACCCCTTTCAGAAAGTTCTAACAACCCTGGCCAGGTAGCAGTTGGTTAGAGCACTGTCCTGATACACCAAAATTACAGGTTTGATTGTGGGTCAGGGCACATACAAGAATCAACCAATGAATGCATAAATAAGTGGATCAATCAATCAATGTCTCTCTCTTTCTCTAAAATCAATACAAAAAAATTAAAAGAATACTCTGGCAGAATGTGATGCATTAAGAACATAAAGGTGTCATGCCCATCTCAAAGGAACTGAGAAGTCTCATATAGAAATATTTGAGTTTGACCATGAAAGCAAAGTAGGATTTTTCTCTTTCTCTCCTTTTTCTCTAGAGATTTAGGTTTTAGAATGACCACTCAGAAGATAAGAGGGAAAAGAGTAGATTAGATAAAATCAAGAGGGCAAAGGTAGCAAATGGATATCTTCATCAAACAGAAAATCAGCTTCAAGGTTTCTATCTTCCAGCAATGGTGGTGTCATTCATCAAACAAAAAATAATAAATCAGATTTCAGTGGGAAATTCAATTATAAAATGCAATTTGTAACACTTGAAGCAAATAAACTAGATTTTTATATTCTAAGTTATTTGGTTGCTACACGATATCAAGAACAATTGCTAGGACTTTGATCAATTGTATACTGACTTGAAATTGTTAACTCACAGCGTTTATAGTGGTCCATCTTATTTCACTTCCTAGACTATAAATATGTTGCAGGCAAGGGCGATATTTTCTTCTTACTTTATGTTCCTTCTTAGAGCTTCACCCAATGCCTCCCACAGAATGGATACTTTGTAATTCTGAATTCTGTGAAATTAAAAATCTATCAAGAGATCATTTTAGCCACCATCATTCTAACTTTCTCTGCAACTAAAAGAAATTCAAATCTTTATGAGAATGTTTTATTACCAGTTTATTAAAGCTATTCAAAAAACTTTAAATTTAAATAATGCTAACCTGGAGAGCATGTCTCATTTTGTGATAGAACTTCAGACTCATCTTTTTCACCTGAAATATCCTCTTCATCAGAGAGAACCAAAAAGGCTTCTTTTGGCAAACTCTCACTACTTTCTTGTTTGGATGGTGAACCAAAAGAACCTTCCATCTTCTCTTCCAAATCTGGATTTGTTTCATCAATTGGAAGGAGACAAGTTTTAGAAAAGCAAGTAAGTTCATCTTCAGCAGGTGCAAGCTTTTCCAAAATAGGAATAATTTCATCTGTCTCCATAGAATCTGTATTTTCTAAGATATTCTCATTTTTGTCATCTTTTATAACATTTTCATTAATGGATTCTGTGAGGTCAGCAGAATTTTCATCTTCATTCTTTTCATTTTGGTCAATTTCTGTACTGCTAGATATAGCTTCTTCTTCAAGAACAGGTTCCGTGACTGTATCTTCCTCTACCTGCTTTTCATTTTCAGGAGGTAGATTTGGACAAATAATTGTATCATCTGCTTCTATAGTCTCTTCATCAGCATCAATATTAATATCAGCTTTATATTTCTCATCAAATGAGAAAATTTCATCTAACTTTTCATCATCCCCATTTTTCTCAATAAAATCATGATCTTTATTGCTAGGCTCTATATTGTCAGTATCAGGAACTGGCTCACAAACTGGTACAGAACTTGGTTCGAACGTGGGATCAAAGGCTGATTCAGAAGTTGGTTTATCAGAAATCAGTTCATCAGAGACCAGGTCACCAGAGGCCGGATCAGCAGAGGCCTGATCACCAGTGGTTAGATCACTGCAAGCTGGATTATGAGAAGCCAGATCACCAGAGGCTAGATCATCACCGGCCAGATCATCAGAGGCTGAATTATCGGAGGTTGGATCACTGGAGATTATCGGTTCACTGGAGACCAGTTCACCAGCAACTGGTTCACTGGAGACCAGTTCATCAGAGACAGGTTCACCAGGTATCAGTTCACTAGAGACGGGCTCTCTGGTGACTGGCTCACCAGAGACTGGCTCACCAGAGACTGGCTCACCAGAGACCAGTTCACCAGAGACAGAGTCACCAGAGACAGAGTCACCAGAAATGGGATCACCAGAGGCAGGCTCCTCAGAGGTGGGAACACCAGAGGTGGGATCACCAGAAGTGGAATCACCAGAGGTGGGATCATTACAGGTTAATACTTCAGAGGCCAGATCTCCAGAGACTGGTGGATCTCCAATATCCAGATCACCTGAAGCTGGATCACCAGAAACTGGGTCAGTGGTCAGTTTAGAGGTTATTTCAGGAGTTATATTACTAGGAGACAAAGGTTCACACTTTAACTCATCATCTGGCTTGTTTTTTACACTAACATTTAAGGAACAAGATGTTTCTTTCCATTCTGAGTTACTTTTTTCGGGGTTAAAGCAAAATTCTTCAATGCCATTCACCTCGTCCTTGTCATTAATATAATCCATATTTTCCAAAGGTGATGTTGGGTCCAAATCTCCATTTTCATGATTACCATTTAACAGCTTGGCATCAGTTTTCAACAGCTCTTCTTTGACTTTGTAAACTGCTTCCAGTTGTTGACGATCACTCACTCTCATTGTTTTTCGAGCCTTAAAGACTTTCTTCTGAGGTTCTTCTATACCATCCATTTTGAACCTTTAAAGAGAGAGAGAGAGAGAGAGTTTAATAATCGAAATAGAAACCATCTAATTATATACTTACTGTAAACTGATCTTACAAGCAAGTAGCACTTCATATAATTTTGAAATGACCTATAGAAAGCATAATAATCCTTGCGGTATATTAATTATAACATTTATTAATTTATATAATATAAAATTGATAATAGGTATAATCCACAGATCAATTACCAGAAGTATTAGAAAAAATGACGAGTTTTCATTCACAGTAAGCTTAATGAGTTCAGAGTCTCATGGAAATAAAAAAGTAGATGGAGAAAAAAAACAGGTAAGAGAATGAAAACAGCAAGAGCATGGCAAAGAGGTACAAAGACAAGGGAGAAAGGAGAGGAAATTAGGAAACACAAAGGAAAGATTATATTTGTAACCAAGCACATCTACATTCATAGAGGTGTAAGAGATGCCATCAAGAAAGTGAAAGACAGCTCACACAATAGAGGGAAATGTCAGCAAATAACCTATCTAATGAGATAACCTGTATCTAGAAAACAGAAAATGCTGTTACAACTGAATAACAACAACAACAAAAATTTAAGAATGGGCAAAGGACTTAAATGGACATTCCTTACAGGGGTGTCCAACATTTTGGCGTCTCTGGGCCACACTGAAAGAAGAAGGGTTGTCTTGGGTGACACATTAAATACACAAAAAACAACTAAAACTGATGAGCACAAAAAAGGTTTTAAGTAAATCTATGATTTATACATTAGGAGAATGCCATGTGAAGACTGGAGTTAGGCTGCCATAAAGCCACAGCTAGGAGGAAGGTCTGGAACAGATCCTCCCTTAGCTCCAGAAGGAGCATGGCCCTGCCAACACCTTGATTTCAAACTTCTAGCCTCCTAAAAGATACATAAAAAGGCAATAGATAATAAGCAATAAATGAAAAAAGGCTCGACATCACTGGTCATCAGAGAAATGTAAATGGACACCACAATGATATAACACTTTACACACAATTGGAAAACTATAATCAAAGAGAAAAACAAGTACTGGCAAGAATGTGGGCAAAGTAGAACTCTCACACAGTGGTGATGGAGTAGTAAAATGGTACAGCTGATTTGGAAGTCTGGCAGTTCCTCAACACAGTAAATATTAATCATTACTTTTCAATCTTTCCTTTTTTTAAGGTATGTAGATAATAAAGCTATAAATTTCCCCCTAAGCACTGCTTTACCTGCATCTCACATTTTGATGTGTTGTATTTTCATTGTTGTGTTAAAGTATATTCTACTTTCTATTATAATTTCTTTCATTGATGAGTTATTTAGAAGTATTTTTTTAAAGCAACGCATTATGACCATGTGCAGATCATTAAAAACAATACAAGTTTGGTTTCACATTAAAAAAATCAAGCAATGTCATAAAGTATTATGGATTTTTTTCCAGCCCAACCAAGGCATCCACTTGATAAAAATCAGTGCCCTATGCCCCAATGCCTGAGAATGTGACCTTAGTTGGATAGGGTCTTTGCAGAGATAATCAAGTTAAAATATTGTCATTAGAATGGGCCCTAATCCAATGTAGCTGGTGTTCTTATAAAAAGGGGAACTTTTGTACAGAGACACACACATGTAAAGATGAGAGAGGCTGCCATAAGCCACAGCTAGGAGGAAGGTCTGAAACAGATCCTTCCTTGGCTCCAGAAGGAGAATGGCCCTGCCAACACCTTGATCTCTAGCCTCCAAAACTATGAGACACTAAATTTCTGTTATTTGGGTGAAAAAAGCAGTGTGATTCATTAAATAAAACAGAACAGAAGGTGAAATAAACAAAAACTCTTAACAGATACAGAATATTCATTCATTTGGCAAAATTCAACAAGTGACTCATAATTAAAGCTCTTAGAAAATTTAATAGAAGGAAACAACTGAAATTTTAAAAAGATAATCTGAAAACTATCACACTTAGTGGTGAAATAAGACCAGAACCAAAAGAAGGATGCTACCCCTCACCTTTTCTGACCATTGCCGTAAAAGCAAGTAAAAGAGGGCAAGGAGTTGATCTTAGAGAAAGAAAATGTCACCAGTCCATGGTGGAATAAAACAAAAGTCCTTTGAGGACCTAGATGTATAGGGAACAAGAATAATGCTTTCACATTCTATTATTCAGTACGAATGATGGTACAATGTACTTGCTTTGGCTGGAGAAGGAAAAAGAAATATTCTCTGAGGTATTGAAACTTATCTGAGGCTCACAGGCTGGCCTTAACATTACTACAAATTGACTTGACGCTTACAGCTAAGCCATATTTTCTCCTATTGGACATAAAACCACCACTACATTCAAATTAGGTAAGGTCACAGTACAACCCATAAAATAACAACCATTTCCCTTTCTGACTAAAAATAAGTGATGACTACTATTTATGAATTGCAGCTTTAGCTTCATTGTAGTCTCTCCTCACTATAGATAAGATTTATTGAGATGCCCAAGCAAAAAATAGCCCCCACTTTCTGACAGCACACACTCCAGAGTTAAGGTCTAGTTCCTCAAACTATACCCAAAAGAATGCAACTTAAGACCAAATCCCACATTAGGTTTTCTTTAACACCCTCTTACTAATGTGCTTCATTTACCCATGATGAGCATTCTCCCTCATGGCAACAAATTATAAACCCAACTTGTTAATTACAGATATGTTCCTAGTGTTCCATTGTTCCTTTGGCTGCAAGGCATAAAACAATGGCCTAGCCTATTTGCTAGAGGCCAATATGGCTTGAGAACCTAACCCTTTGTCACAGTACTTCTACATTATGGTACATTCTGCATTTGTTGTCACGTTAAGAAAATTACTTTATATGTCTTAGTCTTGCTAGCCTTTTATTTTAAATTATGGAACTGAATAAAACTATTTAGAAAAATTATCTTACTACTGAGCAGAAACTTTGATGGCAAATTATTACAGGAACTATTTTAAGGATTAATAATTGCAGTTTAAAATTCAAACGTCACATTTTTCCCCACCCACTATCCATTGCAAACTGAAGCTAACTGAAAAATTTTCTGCAAAGAAGATACCATGTAAATTTTGTAGTAACTTCTTTGTGCTGACTCCAGATACAAAATAATTAAATTATAATATGTGGAATATGGTTACCCTTTAAATATTTTCAAATACTGAACTGCCATTCTTTTGGGTTTTGACTTCATAATATCCACATTTCTCAGCTGTTAATATGGATCATTGGCAGTTATTACTAATCACATTAAAAGCAAGCACTCCTCTAAAAAAAGTATATTTTTATAATTTTTAGTAACTACTATGAACATGAGTCCTGCAGACAGAAACATGGATTTGAATTCCAGCTCTCCTATGTACTTACATGATACAGGACAAGTTACCTAACACTCCAATTTTTAGTTTCAGCTATCTTAAGAAGAGAGTATCAGGGCCTGCAACAGAGACTGTGGTGATGATTAAATGAGATTCTATACATTAAGCACTTAGAATATAGTGAGTACTCAAAAAATATCCTAATTGTCTGGATATTCGGGATGTTTGAAGGCATAAGGTAGGTAATCTGAGACAAATTTCTTTTAAGTATTTTTATTATTTTGTACACTAACTAATAAGAAAATCCAACATGTAAACATCACCACCAAATATCATCTAATAAACTGCCACCACCAAATAGCATTTAATAAAAATAAATATAATCCAAGCAAACTGGTTTTATCAACAAAATTGCTATTCGATTCAGAAATAATACAGTAATGTACAAAGAATTACAGGATAACTACCATCTATACCCACAAGGGAGCACACTACAGCCATTTACCAGATCTAATATGGGTTCTAAGTACAATGAAAAACAGAGAGCAATAAGGAAGTAGCATGAACAACCAGTTTAAACTAGTTCAGCCACGTGCAAACCAATCAGCTGTAGGTTTTTAATACCTATTTTGCATAAAGCAAAGTATATTTAAGAAAGACACATATTAGAGAGTGGAGTGTTACTTGCAATCAAGTCTCCATGGCTATATTACAGAAACAAAACATTTCTAGTGATCATTTTAAATACCGTCATCTATAACTGAGATGCCATTCACAAAACTATTCTACAAAATAAATACTACTTTTTTTAGGTGGCAAAACAACAATCATGAAGCTCTTACATGCCTATAATTCATTTTCCCAGGAAAAAGCATTTATATTTTACAGTAGAAAATGTCTGCCATATCTAGACATAAATGTGTAAAATGTAATGAATTTTCTGCTGAAAATATTTTCGTGAGTAAAAAAATTTTTAAGTAAATATATTTTCATGAAGAAGATAGATTTTTAAAATGTTTTTAAGTCCTTACTCTATATATTTAAATTCAAAAACTCCGGGGAAATATCATCACCGATATCATCTTTTGTACAGCATTACCATAGGAATTTATGTTTAAATAACCAAGAAGGGTGTGTTACCTGCCAATAAGTCTCTATGGCTTAGAATTATTTTTCAAATTGTAGGTAAATTATTTTTTAGGAAAACCCAATGAGCCTCTTCTTCTTTAAGTGAAAACATTATTTCCTTCTTTGCTTCATCCCCCTCCACCCACTGTTTTCACTCTTCTTTCTAGCAAAGAGATCACAGCTATGAAACAACAAAGGGAAGTATTTCCAAAAGCTGTAATGTCTTAACCTACAATCTGCCTGCTCAGAAGCTCAAGAATTTAAGTGGCTGTTCAAGAGCTGCTCACAAACTCAGCCAATCATTAGCCAGCATTCTGATTTCTGCCCAGCAACAGGAGACAGACAATAAGGTCAGAGAAACATAGTTAAAACCTGGATCCGCAATACCTCTGAGGTTCTTTTTCTTTGTCTGGCATAAATAATCTAGAACATAACTGCATAAAATCCTAAATCCATTGAAAACACTTTAAATATATCCTATAAATAAATAAGATTTACACCTTTTATCCTATTTTATCTTCCTTTTAATGTCCATGAATATTTCTAGAAATACAGATCAATTCCCTACTTGGGGAATGAGTCAAACATGGACAATACATAACAAGAACATACTTTTGTACACAAAGGGTTAGAATCTATAAAATTCTAATGTAAATTTCTTTTTAAAAATCTATAGTCATTAACACTTATAAAACATTTATAACTAAAAATCCAGCAAAAACTTAAACCCAAACAGCACAAAATTATTTTATGCCCATCTATCGCTATTGTTACAGATTTACAATTTCAAAAATCTATAGTATTCTGGACCCAGAGATTTACTATCAGTAGCATTATAATGTTTTTTTGTCTACTGCACTCCAGATGTCTATTTCTTGATAACCTATATTAAATGTTGTAAGTACAATTACTACGCCCGTTTCTCCTTAACTGCCTTTCGAAGCAGATTACAAAAAAGGTTATATGAGCTCTCCCCTTTGGAAGCACTAAAGCAAATGTGTACATTACATAGTAAATAAACATTTGTATAAATTTAAGGGAATTTTTAATGTTACCTAATTCTACAACACATTCCTTTAAAAGTAAATTGTGAAAGAAAAATATGAAATCCATCCTAAGAATATATTTCTTCTCAAATTCACTACCTATCAAATGTTCTTAGTAAATTAGTTTTTAAAATAAACCTCATTTTCTCCTCCTTCAGTTACAGATGAACCTTGACATTTTTCAAAACATACCCATGAGGGAGTTTACTGCAGCCATACTCTTAGTTTACATAATCTCCCCACAGGCAAAATAAATCAGCAGCTGCTTCAATGCTTCAGTCCTGTGAGAGACCTGAAATTCACTGTCTGATTGGCTCAAAGTCATAGTTGCCTATAGCCAATCAGATATTAGCAGCAGAACCCTGCCCAGCAACAGGGGAAGCAGATGCGGGCAAGTGCTTTACCAAGATTCCAAATAGTGTGAAAACATACCTGAATAGTGAAACCGAAACATATTTGTAACATACCCCTAGATCCTTTGTCTGAACAAAAGCTCTAAAGTAGGGTTTTCTGATTAAATAAACAAGCAGGGTCTGTACTACTACTTTCGAAGCAGCCCTAACTGATGAAGGAATAGGAAGTACCAGGACTGTTGGTTCAAAATGCACACACATACAAACACATTATTAACTCAAAGTTATGGATACCAGGTGAAGTACACTTCAAAATAAAACAGCAAAAACTTACAAAATGTTAACCAAAACCATTTAAGTGGACCTGACACTTCTATCTTTGACATAGGCACTCTAATTACATTTATGTTGTTAACTGACATTATTAGTAGTATAACATTATTCTGAATGAGATGCTGAAAATAATTTTTATTCTAATTTGAGTTTTCTTTAAATGGCTTAAAAGAAATACTAGTTAACAGATCTAACTAATCATGGCCTGCTCATACATAACCACTTTATGCTGATGATTTCCAGACTTTTTAGAAACACAACTCTGCTGCTAGACATTTTAAGTACTCTGTTGAAAACTATGTGATTTTATTTTATATTCCTAAAATTTTAAGAATTTTGCAATAGTCCTGGAAAATAAAATCATAACAATCAGTGTATTGCACAATAAATGTTAATCTGATTTTGTTTACTGCCCATTAATTAGACTGCTGAACCTGATAACACCATGGTTTACCCACTACGATACTCTGCTGCTCAAATTTAGTATACAGACCTTCAAAACTTTTAAACACTGGGGATCTTATCACCTCTGTTAATAATTTTTTTCTAAAGCTCTAGTAAAACATACTATTTTACTATTTCTGTTTCCATATTCTCTTGCTTTGTAGATATTCTCTCCCCCAGTCAATTATAAAGCACTGGCAATATTTACTTGAGGACCCTGAGCACTCCCAAATTCAGTTGTGTATTGAGTGACCATGATATCTGACACCTCAACAAACAACCCCTTCTGCCTGTCATCAATGTCATGATACTACCTGGGTATCAAAATGTGAAATGGAATATCCCCTAAGTAAATTTTTAAAAATAATCAACAACATAGGAAATGTGGAGTTTGCTTTACCAACAATTCCCTGGACAAAACAGGAGCAAATCGTGATCTCCAAATTTCGGTTATATCAAAACCATAACAGCCACTTGGCTAATTTGTTGTATTATTGCTTTGTTTTGAGAAATTCTAAGGCAGCCTATATGAAAAAAATTCAAGATACTTTAAAATCACTTCTTCAAGTTTACTTTTGGGATCATTCTTTACATAGGCAAGTTAAAACAAATTCACATGATCCAAAAATTTGCAATTTTACAATACATTTATCAAATTGCATCCTCTTAGAAAAACTGGCCAGTTACTCATCAGGGTCCTACCTTCTAACTTGTCCCACTTACCAAACTCCAATAACACCTTTGCTGGCAATGAATGAAATTACAATAGGCCATGTATTTTTAACTGACACTTGTCAAGGGGCAAATTATACATCAGACACTATACCAACACACATTCTTTCCTCATTTAAGTGAAAATTTATGTAAATTTGACTTTACGAATGATTGGAATTAATACATCAATAATGAAGCTGCTATCATGCATTCCATTACACAGATAATTTTAACTTAGTAAGGTCAAGCAGACACCCAATTTTGCATCAAGTTGTTTTTATTAGCATCAGCACCCTTCTTATGAATTTCAACCTTTAAATTTTGCTAGGATAGGGAGTTCTATTTTAACAGCAATAAACTGTATAATGTTAGGCAATAAATTATGTAGTATTTGCAACATTTTCTGCTCTCCTTGAAAATGAAGTCATTTAATATAATTGCTAAGCTGAATCTACTAAGACAAAAAGATTGGTGGTTGCCTAAAGTTGGGGGGCTGAGGGAGAAATGAAGCGTGGCTGCAAAAGAACACAGGGTTTCTTTATGGGGTAATAAAAGTGTACTACAATTAACTGTAGTGATGCACAACTGGATATTTTCTTTCCTTTATTTTTATTGTTAATGCTAATACAGATGTCCCCACACAACTGAAAAAAAGTTTTTGACACCACTGAGTGCAGTGGCAGACACAGGAAAGGAGGGTGGAGGAATGGCTGGAGGGGAACAAGGGGGGGGCAGGAGAGAGGGATGTGGACATCTGTAATAGTGTCAACAAAAAAAATTTTAAAAATTTAAAAAGCCACTGAGCTGTACGGTATCTCAATAAAAATATTTTTTTTAAAAAAGGGACAGCATAACTACAGTTGAATAATTTTCAATTGTTTTAAAACTAATCTCCCTTTAGTGGGTCATACTTCTGGCATGAACAAAGCAACTACACCAAGAGAACTAAGTGCTGGTTCATACTTCAGGAAATTTATATTTCTAGGCCAACGAATACACCTGTACTTGATTGGACCAGTGACAAAAGGAATACATGTAAAATAACAGCAACTTTATTCTCTATGTGCTCATCTTAGATAAGATAGTTACTCTTTTCCCCTGTCCTAAATGGGGCAGAATTCTGAAGTTTACCTCACAGGATGGTACCAATGGGCATGAGATACTCATAACACAACAATTTTATCAACACAAAAATAGTGCTGACCATGGTGTGGATGAACACTCCAACTATATAAATTGATAAAGTTTTGTACACACAGAAAATGCAATGAAGTATCTTCTTCCAGAAGGACTAGACAGTCTTAAGTGAAAAAGAATCATTCTCTTGTATTATAAACTGGTACTATAACCAAACACTTTATATGTAATTAATATTGATCAATTTATTTTACAATGAGATATACTACTGAACTTCCTGGAATTACATAAGGCTTAGTCACATTTTTGTCAATATTGTTTTTATTCATATAATGTATCTGGCCACAATCTACTGTACTTGCCAGTACTTTAAATGTATCTCTTTAATGGGAGTAAAAGACAGAAAACTGTTCTTGAACAACAATTAAAATAAAATTAAAAAAATAAAAATAAAAGAACAAAAATATTACAATTTAAGATTCAAAATAAATAAATGGATGAATGTATCTCTTTAGAAATAATTATGATACATAGACTTTAATACCTATATTTATGTACTGTTTTATCCAACACTTAAGCACATCTTGTCATGTCCCTGTCATTATGATGTGCTTCAGAGGTCATTTAACAAAAAAATAAAAAATAAAGTAAGTATTTCGGTATCATAGTAATGAGCTACATAGTGTGGCACACAGTATACACTTAGTAAACACTGGCTACAAGAATGATGAATTATACAAATATAACTAATATCTAAAATAATTCTTAAATGAGAAAACTATTCTTTTAGGAAGCAAAGGTAATAATCTAGAATATTTTGACAGGAGTGTAAACTAACATGCTGGCATGTTCACATACAAGTAAGTTTACAAACAGAGGACAACCTCTCTTTAGGGAATCAGGGTGCTTATAAACTAACAAAAATAACAATATATGTCCAATTATACATAATGCTGCCCCTGACAGAGTGTAATATACAGCCAAATCTATCAATTATGACGAGAGACATTTTTCAGACTTCATAAAACTTGATTAGTCTGAGTTCCTATTTCAAAAAATAAAATAACCATTTTGAAAATTTTACTTTTGCTTACTTATACCTACATAATAATGAAAATCTTTTTTAAAATAATAAACATATCCCAAATAGAGCTTCCTGCAGCCATCTTATGAGTTTTCTCACAGCAACAGAGACTAAAATACAATTTGCATAGTCACAGTGGATGGCTAAAGAAAGGTAGCTCTTACAACCAATCAGAAAGCTAGAAATTGAACAACCATTAGAGGATTTTAAATATGCCTGGCAACAGCCTAAAAACAGAAACAATATGCTACTATAAATCTCAGAATAAATATGAATATAAGAGCAAAACCACCAGCAAAAACACTTCATTTTTCTTAGGGAAAGAAAATGTGCTTTGCATTTCATCATCTAAAATATTAACTTGTTAACTTTTCTAAGTGACAAAGAAAATGAATGCTAAGCTAAATAGGCACTTTCCAGTTGAATCCATCATCCATATTAATTTTAACATGTGCATATGTGTGTACGTACACAAATATTTAAGTGTTTTTCTTTTTTCAGGAGAAAAATGAGGTGCCTTAATCATAGTTCTAGTTAATATCTCTAGTATCTGATATCTCTTAAAATGTGAACAGCACTGCAATGTTTTCTAGCACTTTTCCCCTGTAATTATTTGGGAATCTGAGTTACACAGAGGAGACTATTCGTTGTGTATTAAAAATACAAAGGGTAAATAATTTATGACCACAGATCTTTAAATAGGGTGAGGATTATGCCTTAGTCATTTTTAACACACATTTGTTCCAACATACAGCAGTGTCTTCTATACAATAGGTATTCAATAATTATTTTCTCAATCCAATTAAAATACTTTTTGTGAGGAAAACAAATTATTGAGGCAAACAACATGCAGCCTGATGTAATAACTATGAAGATTATGGGCCAGTAAGAAATGACTAAAACAGGAGGGTGGGAGGGAAGGAAAGAAAAAACAACTTTTTAATTTCAAGAATTTAAATTACAGCTGCTGAAATAAAAGGCTGGTTAGACAGTCATGTTAAAATGAAGTTACTTATTAAAGCATATGACCTATGCATTTCTTATATTGACTCCCATTCAATGTGTTTTAATGAAATGGTAAATTAATTTTAAAATGTTTTCTTTGGTCAGTTATCCAAAATGAATTCATATATTCAATACTAGGAAAGTTTAAAAATGTAATTATTAAAATTATACATAAAAGACTTATTGTAATCATGAATAAAGCCAGAATCAATACCTTTAAAACATGTACGTATGCAGACAGTTCTACGTAACAAAAAGAGCTCCAGTGAAAGATGGACAAAAAGCAAATAAGCAATCCACAGAGTAACAATCCTTTTAATCAACACTAAGGATAGCTAGATTTTAAAATTACGCTTAATCAAGCTTTTTAAATATACTGTTATTCTGGATGAAAAGTAACTTAGCTTATTGTCTTAATTACTTTCTTAATGTTACATTCATATGTGACTTGGATATCCAGAATCTAACTACAATTATATTCCATCCTTAAGGTAACTTAAATCTTGTATATGTAGATCTGGCATACTTATCTGGACAAATAAACTATGATTTTACCACATAGGAAAATAATATGAATTAATCCAAGCTACAATTAGTGGGGAAGAATATAACAAATGGGTCAATTTTTATAACAAGACACTGTAAGAGAGAAAAACTACTTTTTTGGGGGGGGAACTATTTTATACCTCTAGATATACAAGTCAAATATCACTCTAAATATAAATCTCAGCATTTCATGTTTTCTTTGGTATTATTTAAAGCAGTTATAATTTTAATTTTTACTTATACTATCCAGTTTTATTTCAAGAGAACAGAAAAAGCATAGTCTGCAAAACATTATTCAAAGTAGTCACACATCTTACCACATATCAATCTAAATTTCAAGTGGACTGAATAATCAATGGTGCATTAGTATTAACAATCACTATAGCATATAAAATGCCCTGCAGAAGTTTCAACAGTTCCAGAAATCTCACCCTCCATCTATCTATTCTCTCTCCCTTCTTTTAGCCCTCCCCCAAAGAATCCACAGGAGTTACGTCGCCTGAGAACCAGATGTTCCATGGCCCTAGCCTATGTGTATAGAAGTCTAATTTTAATAACAAATATCACTAAAGGAAGAACCCTAATCTTTCTCATAACCTGGAGGAAGCTCAAACTCCTCTTTGTACCTATTATTGTCTTCTGTAGCAAAGCAACACTGGTACATTATCTCTCCTTGCAGGTCTAGTTAACATTATATTTGCCACACTCTTTGAGCTAATCCTATTTATCAATCTATATCTTCCTTCAGTTGGAACTTATGGATCACTACTTCCCCAGGGAGCAAAAGAAAAAAATTACACTCACACTGTAAAATTCTCCTGGCAAACAATGCATAAGAATATATCTACATGTTTCTGGCAAATGTTCCTAAAAAGATTTTAGTTTTACAGGCTGGGTTGTCAGAAGCTATTAACAAAACTTTACTTTCTACTTTAATAAAATACAGAGTTTCATTATCCAAAGCCAAGAATTATCACTTTATTTCATCTTTTAGAACCTAAAAAAATCTACAGAGAGCTGACCCAAAAAACACTACACTTTGGAAACTCTCTTAACTGCTGTCCTAACCATCAAACCAAATGAGCCAATGTTCTCTACTCTTTCTGTAAATGTACTGACTGATAACAACAAATACATTGAGCTGTCAGGTTTGTCTGCTCTCAGACGAATACAAACCTATACATATTTGTTGTGCTTGATACTAAATGTTGTACATTTTTATTATAAGTTATAGAATACAATTAAATGTTACATAAACTGATGAAATATGAGTACCCCCAAAAGAGTGCTATATATCTTTCAGTAAGAGAGACTACTGCAGAAAAAACACAGCTTGGAGGGTTTGGTTTAGGCAAATAATTTAACATCCTAAGGTCTAGTTTCCACCTGAAATAAATGGAAGTTTTATTAGAAGACCTGAAAGAATCCTTTAAGTTTTGATTCTAACATAAAACTTTAATAAATTCCACTTCAAAATACCCTGCTCTACTGAGGAATGGTCAGACAGGTTGGTGTGTTCATATATTCAATATTTATTGAATGCCATTTGGTCACAATCACAGGAGAATGTTTAAGACACTCTAAAACACAATGTGATCAAAAGTACAAAAAATATAGACAAGGTGTTACTGCATGTAGACTTTACCATAAATGTGGAAGAAAAACAGAAACAATAATACAAGGTATGAACATCTTTCTACATGAATGACTATGCAAATTAGAATTTCTCTATTTTCTCTTAATTGCCATCTTTCCAATATAGACTATTTAATCCCAATAGTTTAAAAAACATGCTTTCAAATGTGTAATTACAAACAAGACCTCTACAGAACACTTACTGCCTTCCTTATAGGTTTTAGTACTTATTCCCAATTTTTGTTAATCAGTTATGAAAACTGACTGTGCATGAAGAAGCACTCAAATTCAAAAGGAAGAGGGGGAAAAAGAGTATGCCTTTCTTTCCAATCTCAACTTCAATTGTACTTCTGCTCATAACTCTATTTATAATTCAGTTATATTCACAAGACTTCACAAGTAGTTGCTAAGCAACAGCAACATGCTGAGTTCAGGGCTATTGGAAATCTGGCTTTCTGCCACGTGAAAATATTTAACTGAGCCTAGCGCCTCCAGAATGTAAAAAAGAAGAAATGGGTGTGAGCAGTGGAGGTAAAATACCAAAGAAATAAAATAAATAGAAAAAGTCACCGAGCTCTTTTGCATGGGTTCAAAAATTCAGATGAGGAAACTTGTTTTGTATTTACAAATATTTATTATAATTCTCTAAATGTATCATCTTTTTTATGTTGAAATTAAGTCTCTGAAGCAATTTCTTCTGCAAAATAGACAATGTTACAGTTAGCCCCATCACTGTTACCAGCATAACAATTGACTCAATAAATACCTTGTGTAAAGAATAGTCCTTGGAGAGTCTAGGAAAGCAGTCTGTGGGAAACCATAGGACTTTCTCTGTTGGGTCTTGTTTTAGGCCAGGACACAAAAAAACACTGTACACTTTCTTCAAATCCCTTTATTCCCATACACCTAGCTAAGTAGTAAAAGAAAAACTTTCTACCCCCAACTGCAGTTTTTCCAATACTTTACACCCCTAGTAAAAAGTTAAACATGTTTAGAAATTAACAACCCAAAATAGTTACAAAAATTTACTGTCATTTTTCAACAGAAATTGACAAGGCATTAAATATGGTTCAACACTCATTTTGATAAAAATAAAATTAAAAACATAACGATTACTCCTTAAACTGATAATGGCTACTTCAACTTCATATTGAGTGGTAAACACCATAAGCATTTCCATTAAGGGCAAAAACAAAAAGTGTGATACTACATTAAATATCTTTCTAGATATCCTAAACAAAGCACTAAGAGCTCAAACAGTCAGAAGATACAATGAAGAAAACATTTAATTAAGAACAGCAAGCAAAGGTATCTAGAAACATTACATGTATGCAAAATTTCGAAGGTATGAAAATATGTGAAATATTAGAGCTATATTGGACATAAGACTCAATATAGAAGAAACATCGATTTCAGCCCTGGCCCATGTGGCTCAGTTGGTTGGACACTGCCCTGCAAACCCAAAGGTCCCATGTCCAGGTTGCAGGTTTGGTCCCAGTCAGGGTTCGGTCCCTGAGGGTGCACATGGAAGGCAACTGATCCATGTTTCTCTTTCACATCTATGTTTTTCTCCTTCTCTTTCTCCCTCCCTGCCCCTTCAAAAAAATTAAAAAATAAAGATAAAAAATAAAAATTTTAAAAATCCATTTCAAAGGCACAGAAAGTAGTACAAATACCTACAAATTTGAGATACAGTTTAAAAATGAAAAGCCTAGTGATATGGGATTAGTATACAAAAGAAAAAAGAACATTAATTAGTGAATAAGACAATTCAAAAGAAAAATGAGTTATCATAAACACGTAATTCATAAAACAACAAATATAATTCTACCTCACTAATAATCAGGGAAAGACAGAACAAAAGAGGTTATTTTTATACATCAGATTGACAACTATTTATAGTTAGCAACAATATACATGAATGAGCAGTCTCATACATTTTCGGTAGGAGATTTCACTGTCATAACCATTTTTAAGGATAAATAAGATAGAAACTGTGTATCACTTTGACCCACCAAAGACACTTGGATATATTTATCTTTAGATACACTAACACTTAAATAGGTAATGTATCAGGATTGACTACTGCAGCATTGTAACAGCAAAAAAAAAAAAAAAAAAAAAACAAAAAGAAACAAATTTAACACCTTCACTAATAGTCTTTTAAAAACATGAGAGCACGCACACTAAAGAGTAAAGGATACTACAAAGAAGGATGTGGTATATCTTTTTTATGGGCATGGATTTAACTGTACAAAAAGCAGCTATAGAACTCATAGTATTAAATGTGCAAACACTGGAACTAGACACACTTTTATGAATACTGACTGGTACTATCATTTCCTAGTTAAGTTACTTGTCCATGTTATTTACTTTCTCCTTGTCTTAGGAGTCCTCATCTATGAAACTAAGACTGGAATAACACCTGCTCTCTTAAGAATGTTATGGGGATTAAATGAGAAAAATAAATATGAAGTGCTTAAATACATTTATCAGCAGTCAATAAATGTTTCCTGTTTTATGCCATGTTTTAAGACATAAAATAATTTCTATTTCTAAACATTTATAAATGTATTTAAGTGATATCTGAAAGTCTGGAAGGATAAATTCCAAACTAGTTATACCAGTTCATTGGGGTGAATAAAAGAGAACAAATACAGACTTTCACTCAGACTTGATAAGCCAGTTTCAATTTTCACAAGGAAAACACATTCATGTAGTAATTTTTATATAACAGTTAAACTCATTCAACTTTCCCCAATATCTTCCATGCTAATGCTAAGCAGTGACATTTATGAATGTGGATAGGGTAGTGATCCACACAGACACTAAGCTCCAGAAGAGACAGGGAAGGGAGGTTACTATCCAAAAGACAAATTCCCAGTTCATCCCATGAGCAGCAAGTACAATTTGCCTACCCTCACAAATTACTTGAGTTAGCAGCATCCATTCAAAGCAAAACAGGAAATCTCAAATGCAAAAATGAGTACAATCAAGAATAATTTTTTTAAAAAGACTAGGTGCCAAATCTCACAAATCAAAAAAATAGCTAGTTGGTAGCAGCATGGATAAAAGATACTTTAAAATAGTATATTAAATATCCTCAAAGGGTATGGATCTTATTTCACCCATAAGAACAAGCAGATATAAAAAGAAATCAACCTGAAGTCTCAGAAATTCAAAATATGAGCTGCTTAGACACAAATGAAGTGACCCAAAGTTAATCAAGAACAGACGTTCTCTCAAAGTAGTACACAAAGAAAAAAAAACAGAAAAGCTAACAGACATGAGTACAGAGACAGAAACAACTTTCACTTTAGAGAAGCTTTAGGAAAAAAAAAACTAAGATAAAGGAGAAAAAATAATAAAAAAATTCACAGAGATAACTATATGTGTGTATATACATATATACTAAATGTATATATAAACTCTCATATATACACTCTCTTTTCATAGAGTGCTTGATTACCAAAACAGGCTAAATTAAAACAAGCAAAACTATTTTTAACACCCACACATAATGTGTTAAGACTTCAGAAAATATGAGGACATGCCAGTAACTTCAAGTAAAAAAAGAAATAAGAATTAAACTGACATCAGACTTCTCTTTGGCAATACTGAATGCTAAAATAAAGTATCCCCAGAGTTTAGAGGAAAAGTTATTTTTTGCCTGGAATTCTATTGTCAGAAAAACTAGCAATCACTAAGAATAGAAAGTAGCTCAGTGGATTGAGCACAGTCTTCGAACCAAAGGGTCACCAGTTCAATTCCTAGTCAGGGCACATGCCTGGGTTGCAGGCCAGGTCCCCAGTACGGGGCATGTGGAAGGCAACCACACACTGATGTTTCTCTCCCTCTTTCTCCCTCCCCTCACCTCTCTCTAAAAATAAATAAATAAAATATTTAAAAAATAAGAATAGAAAAATAAAGATATTGTTCTGAGCAAACACTAAGGAAACAGACTGTTGCTAATATAATTTTATAGATACTACAGATAAAAAACAGCAAAGACCCTAAAAAGGAATTCACATAAGGTAAACTGCAATGCTCCAAAAATCAAGTGAAACTCATGGGCAGGCTAAAATAATTAAGGATCCATCATCTTTAAAATAAATATTCTGAAATTAAAATCCCAGGTAATGAATGACAAAAGTGGAAATTAAGAGATTTAGAAGTTGCAGAACATGGGGCGAAAATAAAAAAGTATTTCCTATTGATAAATGGTACAATACATTAGAAACATGTATCTCTTTGATGTACCTAAATAATGTCACTTCAAATTACATAAGGCAAAAAAACAGGTTTAAAAATTTCAGGAAGAAAACTAGCAAATCCACAATTATAGTTAAACATACCTCCTTCTAAAACCTCCAGATTAAGAAAACAAAGGTAATATAAAGAATGCATTTCTCAAATAGCACGCTAGAAATATAAATAGAATTGTATATCCAACAACAAGGATTATGCACTTTTTATGAACACATCTAATACACATTAATACCAATCATGCATGTGTTTACAAGGAATTAATACATTCAAAGACAAAAAATCACACAAGGCCACATTATCTGTCCATAACATAATAAGTTTAGGTAAACAAAAAAATGAAACTGTGGGGATTGACTATAGGAGAGGTAGTTGGGCTGGGCAGAGGAGAGCAAAGGGGGAAAAATTAGGACAACTATAATAGAATAACAATAAAAAGCAATAAAATGAGAAGATAAGTACCTCATTATAAATTGTTTTTAAATCTTTTGGAATAAAGACAAAATAAATGGTAAAATAACAAAGTATTAATGAAATACAACCTCAGGGGTTAAACTAAAATGATACTCAAAAGAACACTGATAGCCTTCAATGCATATATTTTAAAATACACACAAAGTCACAAACAAGTAAAGGAGAAAAGGTACAAAACCAAAGCAAGGAATTACAATAAAAACAGAAAATTATGAGGGCAAACTCAAAACAGCAAGCAATCATTGAAACCAAAAGCCAGTTTTCAAAAAGACTATTAAAAGGGGGGTAAATATAGCAAGGTGAATCTAAAGAAAGTATAATAAACAATATTAGAAATTATGAAGGAGATGTAGCCATAAATGTTAATATACTTGGTTCAAATATTCAAGTATATAAGTATGTGAAAAAAGACTGAAGAATTTTAAAACAATAAAATTCACCAGTGCTAGGCAGCTGCCACAAATGTCAGTGCAAACTTAAACTGCAGAACAAAAGTATATGGTCAAAAAGAAGGGGGCTATGTTCTAGTATTACATTAGTTCTGAGCATCATAGATAAACAGAGACTTTTATTTACTTATCTATTTTATCCTGACTTGAGGACATCTTTTCATTGTTTTCAGACAGAAACATCTATCAGTTGCCTTCTCCTGTGCACCTGACCAGGGATCGAACCTACAACCTGGGTATGTGCCCGGATAGGGAATTGAACCCATGACCTTTTAGGTCTAAGGGATCATGCTCCAACTGAACCACATCAGCCAGGGCTAAAGTAGCTCAAACAAGCGGATGACTAGGCTAAAGAATGGAAGTGGACAATGAGTTATATGAGGAAGAGTTAGGAAAATGGAGGATAGTTATAACCTAGAAAACACAAGGAGATTGTTATGGTTTTCTTTAAATAGTTCAGATCTCATAGTTCAGATCTGTTTCTTTCTCTCCATATCTGTGTCATATAAAGAGACACAGACACAGAGAGAAAGAAACAGACATAGATGGGCAAGGGACAGAAACAAAAACAATGAAAAGCCAACTTTGTCTCAAAAAACAACAAATGTTAAATTTGTTCAGATGTCCAACAAAAAGAAGTAACTGCCTTATGAAATTGGAGATGCTCCCTTCTGACAGGTGAAGCAGAAACTAGATAATTACCTGTCAGGAATACCAAAAATGGTGGATTCTAGTGTAAAGGGTGATGTTAGAACTACTTGACCACGTATGGTCCATTTCACAGGAAGACTCTGTGATTCTACAATGCTTACTAAATAAATTTTGTTGCCTAAGAGGAACACAAAAACTAAAAACTCAGATTTTATCCCCCAGATTTTTGGATCCTTCATACTCAACTTCAAAAGTCTCAAAGATTATACATCTTTATGCTCACAACTTTTATCATTGTCTTACATGCTTTCTTTTGGGTGTATTTGTCTATATACATAACACTCCATTGTCTTATTGATACAGGGTGCAGCCAAGGGGGGCCCCAGAAAAGAATAGCAATCAATAAATTCTTGTTTTGGTCTAACAACTCCTTGCCTTTTTTACCTATATATAAAAACCAACATTACATCTCAACTATCTTCCCAACCCAACATTCTCCCAAATAATGATTCAAGAGAAGTCTGAAAACATTTCCCAACTGTTTTTATATTTGTGTTCTCCACACCAAGTATGACCTTTTGCCCATCCAACCTCAAGCACATTAATCAAAATTGTTATTTTTCTATTGCCATTTCTCCAATCCTAATGAAATTGTTTACTGAGAAGAAAAACACACAAACACATAAACTTTCATAGTTTAAAGAAACATATATTAAAATATTAGTTTTTAAAAATCTAAGCAACACTGACAAAAGGCAACAGAACATAGTTTGTGCTCCTGAAGCACAAGTGTGGTTTCTTCACAGTTTGCCTCTAGTTTTTAATTACCCAACCATGTAATAATAAATGACCAATTGCCTTTCAGAATCAAGAGAACTGGAAGTCCCACCTTAAACTAACACTTGAGGTTGCAGAAAGAGCCTGCTGCTTAACTTCGATAGAGAGGGGGACAAAGGGCGGAGAACTGACTAATGTAATTCCTTTCCTCCTCTACTTCTCTAAGCCTCATTACCACTCTTCACTTCATCCTACCCACCTTCCCCCACTCACTCCTCCAAAATTATTATATCAATCAGTAACATATTGTGTCATGCTGGCATTGATACACAACATATTTGCATTCCTTTACAAACATAAATAGTCATACCTTTATAGTAATGATTATATATTCTTTATATAGTTCTTCATTTTTATTTTAATGAGATTTTTGTATGCTATTTTTCATGCACACACACAAAAGAATAATATAACAAATGCCTGTGCAACCTTCACATTATTTAAGGATTAAAATATTAGATTCGACTGAATTTTTAACTAACATATTCACTTTAGTTTCAGAATCTTAAATTCACTATTAAAATAGTGATAAATTCAAATATGTGGACATGGAAATAAGGGTGATACTGGAAAACTGGACCATCTAATGAATGTCAATGAGCCCCTTGTGAAGACATAAGCACTCTGATTTTGATGACGAATTCAAAGTGGTACATTTATATTAAAACTTTATAGTTTAAGGTCACAAAATGTCACCTCTCTGTATGTACCAGTTGGTGTCACTACAACTGAGAACACAGTAACAGGACTATAATGAAAAGAGATCTAAAACTGATTTCTATGTAATGTAAAATACTGTATGCATGAATAATATTCATATGAAGTTCATTGTTAGTTCACTTCAAATCTGAAGAAAATTAAAGATGAAAATAATTTTTTAAAGACCAAATTCAAATATGGCATTGAAAATCTCCTAAAAATTAACATTAAACAGTCTACCAATCCTAGTATTACCAAAACTAGAACAGAAAACCTTCCCAATGGTGAGAGATATAGAAGGCCTGAGAGAGGGAGAGAGGGGAGAAGATTACAGAAAAAGGACCTGAATCTCTTACCTGTGGGCAGCTTGGTATTGTGAAAAGAATTTCCTCTTCTGTAAACCACTGCTACTTAGTTCATTTGTGTACATTAAAATAATGCAGACTTCTAGATCAGCCTTCTGGAACCTAAATTCCTTGTTTGGTTCACATTCATAAGAAAAACAGGAATACAGTAATGTAGATTGGCTACATATTAAAATTCCTTTCATACAGTGGTTCACATCTGTTGTGTAGTTTGTGCAGCAAACATCCCATTAACCACAAATGCCAAAAAAACATCAGACAATATGTCAATGAAGCTCACAGAACACACAAAGTACATTTTTCCAAAGGACTGTTGCAAGTGAAGATGTCTAGAATCAGAATTCTTTTGTACTGCTTTCTATTCTGCCAACTATTAGGTCTGCAGCAACTGTGTGCAGTGAAGTACCTCCCACATATTACCCAATAGTATCAATAGGCATAAATCTATAAAAGCAGAACTAAAGCTTAAAAGGCATAGTATAGCCTCTCACTGTTCCACATATTCACGTGTCAACTATAGAGGTCTCAGTATTCCTATTCTAATGTATCCACTCCGTTCTTTCAGTCCAAAAGGCTGAATTCTTATACACTCCAAACAGAAAGTCCATGACACATATTACTGGCTACCCTAGCACAGGCAGACTGCAGTTACAGCTAGCTGGCGCCAGTAAGACTGATTTACATAAAGCAGACCTCATTTCATGACCAAACTAAAGGAGAATACTGCTGAGTAAACCCTCCCCCATTCGTTCCCCACAGGCACTGACTGGCTCTAGAATGTATCTAGTTATCTTTTTACTAATATGATTCAAATCCAGGTAATAAAAGAATATCAATTTATAATTCTTCTGTAATTTGAAATTCTACCCCCAGCACACCAAAAAGGTTACCCACCCCCCTCCCAGAAATATTCAAAACCCTTAGTTTATTTGGGAGATGGACCAATATGATTATATAAATGCAATGATTGCTATCTTAAACAATCATTAAAAATATAAATTATAATTTACATTAGCTAAAAGCTACCCTCACTTTACTCTGCAGCTAACTTTCAAATTCTAACCAATCAGTTAAAGACCATTAAATGAATTTGCTTTTAGAACCAAAGTACTTTATGTTTCACCAAATAAAAAGACACTATATCCTCAGATATCACTATTACAAAGGTTAAATAATTCATATTTACCACTAGTTAATATTACTAAAGCATGTGCTCAACATCAAACTCAGGCATGTTGAATTTTGTATGTTGTTTTTTCCCCTTTTTATAGAATTTATTGGGGTGACACTGGTTAATAAAATAGGTTTCGGGGGCACAATTCTGTAACAAATGAAGTATACATTGCATTGTGCGTCTACCACCCCAAGTCAAGTCTCAGTCCATCACTAGTCATATCCCCTACACCCACCTCTACCTCCACCCATGGGGCCCCTCTCACCACCACACGTATAGTTTTTAATCAGACAGATGTGACCCGGCAAGAGTTGAATCATTACCTATAAAGTCCTTTAAAATTTTTTAAAGATTACTTTATGGCCTACTTGTAAATAATTCTGTAACTCCACTTCTAGTTTTCCACTTATTTTATTAAGTATAAATATATTAAATTTCATTTCCAAATAATAATGCAGTCATTAGTTTAGAACCACATCTAAAATGATAATAAAAAGTGTTTAATATGCTAAGTAGGGGTTATCAAAAATACATACCTTTTTAAATTGTATTTTCAAGCATAGTCTTCAAATTATCCTTATTACACAATAAAGAAAAGAATGAAACAGGCCCTAAATTAGGCGAATGGTAAAGTTATATATCAATAGGAACTGGTAGACTTCTCATAAATGGATAATCCTAAGTGTTACTTGGGTTATCTTTGATAAGCAGTAATATATTTGCTCAAATAACTATTTTATCTTGTTAGGAAAGAACAAAGACAAATATGCTAGTGTTCATCTGGCTATTGGCTGCCTATTCCACCGTCTACCCCTAGCATTCTCAATCCCTCAGCATTTTAATACCTTCTTGTATCTATTGTCTTCACATGTTCTCTGGCCCAATGTAAACTCATTGAGGGCAGAGATCTTGTATTCCAACCATGAAAATAGTGCCTGGCAAATAACAGGTGCACAATAAATATTTGTTAAATTTGTCAGAATCGATTGATCAATCCACAGTCCACTTTTGTTTACACTCTATTGTGCTACCTTAGCACAAATAAGACTTCTTGTTTTGCCCCCTTTGGGCTCTTTGAATTCTTCACTTTGAAATTTAAACACCATGCTCTCTGGCATTTCACTGTAAATCAGCCAGGCCTCTAACAACCTCCTCTCCCTAAAGATCTTTGTCTAAAATACCCAGAAGAGCATATCTCTCCCAATTCCTTAATGATTTGGGGGTAGGGGAGAGACAGAAAAAAGGAAAAAATGCGCTGGCGACAACCTTGAGGAAAAAGCAACCAATATTTACCCATAATTTAATTTGTGCTACATTCCACACTAGGTGCTTTTATATTTGTTTTGCTCATTTAAATCCCAACAGCAACTCTGTAAAGTAGACTTTATTCCTACTTAAAGGTACAAAAACTGAGGTTCTGAAAATAAGTAACTAGACTCATCCCATAAAAAATAATAAGACTTACTGAGTACTTACTATAAATAGGCAGTATACTTTGAGCACTATATATACATTCCTCACATAAACTTTTAACTCGTGGATGGATGAACATGAATTCACCTGCACCCCGACAACAAAGTTTGTGTTCTTTGCTGACTCCTTATCTAGTCCAAACACCTCTCTGATTTAATGGTCAAGGAATAGCATTAAGAGCTTAAATAATCGTTTACTGACTTCTATACTAATACTTTCCACTTGCATGCTGTGATACTTCTGTGTCTGCGAAGGAAAGCCTGAGGTCAGATGGCTCTGCTGGGCAGTTGGGTCTGGTTTACTTCACTTCCCCAGGGAAGGCAGACGTCCTTAAGCAAATGCAGAAGCAACAACTCCTCAGACTTCTCTCTAGTGTTAAACTCCCTCTTCCATTAAACAAAGATTCACTGAGTCAATGAGCACTGTTTTCATTATTTCCACATTCACTCATTAATGACTAATAACAGACTATTACAAATTACTAGTAGAGAACACTTTGTGAAAGTTCTAACCTGAACGATTTTTTAAAATCTCTTATTTGAACAGACTTTAAGCTTTCTCTCAAATCACTTTCTCTTTTGGCGGTGTGAGGAATAGGAAAGCAGGGTAATGTTACCTGCTTTTTCAATTTTCACTAAAGTTTTCTAATTTGAATACCATTTTCCAAAAAAAAAAAAAATAACATTCTTTCAGCACTTTCCTTGAGCTATGACTGTCATGGCATTACACAAATGCCCAGAACCTGGCTTTCACTCTAGAAAATGTGGAATTCAAATTCACATCAGATCACAATTATAAACTACCATGTTTCATGGATCATTAAGGTAGTCTTCACAGAGTTCAGCAAGTGAACCCTATGTAAATAGAAGCAAAATTTTAACAAAAGTAAGTTTATAATAGCCTCTGAAATAATCTAGTGCAGTTAAATAATCTAGCGCAGTTAATCTAGTGAGTTAAGAAAACTTTTGATTGGAAACATACTCATTTTAAGTGCTAAAATCTTGTAGGTCTAAAAACCAACTTAGGCAAAAATCTTTTATAAAAATCTATTACCTTTATCTATTTGGTAAACTGCATATCATGAATATAATCTAATTTTTTCTTATTTACTCTCATCATCAAGAACACCAAGTTGAAAAACTGTGATGTTTTTAACACAGTAATATTTTTTGAAAAGATAACATTATATTAAAAGACCTTCAAAGTACTTATATGTTTCTAATTAGTATTTCTTTAATCTCTTCCTGCTGATGTCACTGTATGTCCTTCAGGCAACATAGTACTCCACTATAAAAACCAGGACAAGGCTAAAAGATTAGCAAATGTTCCATATAATCTAAAGAGTAAACTGACTTTATATTTGTTACCTTTCCTACCAAGCGAAGTAGGCTAAATTTTACTTATGTTTAGTTTCTTCTGGGTTAGAAGCTGTATTTCAGATGTTAAAGGCTGCCAACAACCTGTCAAATTAGTAGGATGGGGATTTAAAAATAAACAGCATACAGGGCCCAGCAGGTAATGTGAATTAAAGAAGAGGAATAGATATGAGGTCTAGGCCCTATCTGAAGGGGACAGTAGCTCCTCAACTGTAAATTATTTCTCTCAAGCAAAAACACACTCTTAGCACTGCCGAATCATCATCTTTCAAGAGAGGAAACACACATTTTTTAGTAAAATCTGACAGCTTTAACTGTTAACAACTAGAGAAATAAGGCAGTGACTAAAGGATAAAGCGTCTGTTGGCTGCCAATTTGTGGCCATTGAAAGAACTACAATGTTAAGATCTCATGCGTAATGAAACATAGAAAACTCTCTAAGCCATGAATTCAAGTCTTTTACAGAAATATTTCTGTCACTGTATATTTGGTGAACTCAGCCTGACTAGAAGTGAAACATTCCTACTCCTCTGTGTAATGCAAACATTGCATATTGGCTACATTATTTTAAAGAGTAGGGCCCTGGCGGGTAGCTCAGTTGGTTAGAGCATCATCTAGCCATGCCAAAGTTGCGGGTTAGATCCCCAGTCAGAGCATATATAAAAAGTAACTCATGAATGCAGGAGTAAGTGGAATAAGTCATTCCCCTTCCCCCCTTCCTCTCTCTTTAATAAAAAAGTCAAAAATTTTGAAGAATTAAAAAAATGGGGTCCAGTAGTGAATATATCATGTTACTAAGTAAATACACTTACGTTAGTTATTAGGACTTCTGGCTTCTGAGCATGTTATATAAGAAACCTCTGATTCAGTCACATTTGATAAAGTATATGACACCTGAGAAGCAAATCAACTGCAAAGCATTCAAGTACTACTGGAAAATTAGCAAGCCAAATATTTTTGGAGTATTTCATGATACTATTCAGAAGTATTACATAAACTGATCCTCAGCATATCCTTGCCAAAAAGATAGGAATTTCTCCCCACTTTACCATATGAGGAAGCAAGAGTCAGAGAGTGGAATATGTTAGTCAATGTAATAAAAAAGGTAGCAAAAATAGAATTTACATTTAGGTTTGAACTCTTTGTTAACGTTCTTTCCACTACCTCATTTTCCTTTCAGGACTATGTTAATGAAATAGTTTATGAAAAAGGGTGAACAAATGGGGAGGACAAGGAGTGAAAATAATAACATAAAACCTCAAATATCCAGCTCCCACATTTATGATGCCCTCAGTCAACACAATAAATAACCTGGAATCTAACATAGAAAATTTGAATCTGTCATCAATCCCAAAAGTAATAAACCCAGTGGGGTCTAGTCCTATGATCATAGTTACAAAATGCAAATGGCAAAGAATTAATAATAATATCCTGAGTAACCACCGAGTGTCGGCATTTCCCCATGTACAAGTAATGATCAGTGGAGTCATCTTATGGAGGATGGAAGTAAATTTTGTAATCCACAATAAAAGGCAAAAACAGGAGATCATTAAAATTTCCCAGAGATCATACTCTAATGATTATAAATTGATCAGTAATTTCAACCTAGTCAGTTTTCCACTGGCAATAAAGAAAACCAAACACATATAGCTTGGACTGTTGAAATTTTTAAAATACAATGAATGTTCTTACTATGAAAGGCATGAAAAATAAAGAGTGATTAAGGTCACAGCACATTCACTTTTTTACATCATACTCACTCCAGGCCACAACCTTACTGAAAGGTATGATGGTTAGAATCCCTCACCCGTACTGAATTTCTTCTTCGTTTTCTCTATTAGGGAACTTATATAAAGTAATGTTCAGTTTATGAATATCTACTATATTACATCAAAGAGTCCCAACAACTTCACAAAGTAATTAGTTAATGAAAGTGAAATAAACTTGCTAAAATGTTGATGAAATTGAGCGAGCGATCCCAAACAGGCTAGGCCACCAAACACTGACTAGCTAGAAAAAACAATATAGCAAAAAGAAAAACTAAGGATTGATTTAAACACAATTTTGTGGTAAGGTAGCAATTTAAATTGTGTAAATATAGGTACAATACTCTACCTTCATGAAAATCAAAACAGATCATGAATAATACATGGTCTAGAATACTTTCAAAACTGAATTCCAGTCCCTCAGCACCAGCAACCTAGATCCTGACACTAATATAAGATCATAATGGTCATATGTTATCTAGTTTCAAACTTTTATGTTTGCATTTTATTAACAAACTTATAATAAGTGTTACAAATTTACATTATAAAATAAGTACACAAAAATAACATGTATCCTTTTTACATAGTGGGAACTTTCGTAAGAATGTAATGTGCAAAAGTTGCGGGTTTTTTTTAAGCTGCTGTATTTAGAAGGTTCAAAACTTACAGTTCTATGTCACATTAGTCAGGGATATATTCATAATACTGTATTGACTAAGCTGGATAAATGTATTGCACCATTTAAAAAATGTTTTAATGTACTATGATTTAAACATAATGCTAATAATATAATTTTTCTGCTATCTGAAACACTACATGAATATGAATTTCATTTTCCTACCTTTGTGGATCACTGTGCACTTACAATATCTCAATAAATGTTTCTACTTCAGAATAGTATTTTTTGAAAATTTTGAAACTAAACTTACAAAACCACTGAGTTGTATTACTTTTAAACATACCATAGGTTTAAACTAATACTAAAGTGAACATCAACAATTAATCAGTTAATTAATTAAAACAACTGAGTATTTATTTCAGTTTTGCTGCACTAGGATACATTAACTATAAAGAAAACGGATATCCAGATGTAGAAGATGGGTAAATTTATTTATAAATTCAAAATCTGCATTTGAATGCCAATTTCAACAAAAAGTAATTAGGATACAAAGTTGGCAGTATTAAAAATGTGAAAGAACTGGATGGCCTGGAGGAGGCAGCATGAGAAAGAATTAGAACCCAAAGTATAAAAAGTATAAAGAAGTGTAACTGTTTAAAATAAAGTTTTTTCTGTAACTATGATTTATATCCAGAGAATTGATATTCTTCCCAGAAAGCTACCAAACAATACCTTCAATACACGATATTCACACACAAGAAATATCACATTCTTCATGCAAAACAAGGTTTAATTATGACTTTTTAAAAATCTATTCAGATTAATATTGTTTTTAGTTTCTGTAAGTAAATATCAAGCAAATGAAAATATCTAACACAAAAGGAATATTAAGTTAATGAAAGCCAGAAAACTACTACTGAGTGATCTTACAAGTTCTGGCAATGACAGAACATAAAATGGTGAGAAATTACAGGAATTTAACCTTTGACCTCACCACCCTATGCACTGTTTCCATAATAGGGGATTAAAGGTTCTATGAGCAAACATTTCAACTTCCTAGCAAGCAAGCTCTAGTTCACCCTCCTGTATAAACACAGCAAAATTCAAATGTTTTTTAATTAAAGTCTTCAAAAATAGAGAGTAATTGGTTCTTACCTCTGCTTGTGACACATGTGACAGTTCTCCACACTGGCATAGTTACTGGCTAAGCAGCTACAAATACTAGGTTAGCAGCCATTTTGAGACAGCTGCACTGTCTCAGTTGCACTAAAGTGTAATTAAGATGGCTGCAATGTGCACTCAAGAACTCACAGAGTGAAAACTCAGTTATGTATCAAACAAAGCCCCTCCCACTTTGTCAGCCTGCAAGAAACTGAACGCAGACAACAGCTAATGCATTTACTGCAACAAACAATGCAGCTACTCAGGACACAGAAAACAGAAAAGGCAAGCCAGTTTTGTAACACAATGCCTGTGAATCCGGACTTGCAATACAGACTTTAGGCACATCCAGATCCCAGGCAGCTGGAAGTCCATGCCATATATTAGCAGTTACAGAGATGGAGCCAAATCACACACAGCAAACATCAGGGAATTCGCTTGAAAGAAAGCCTCCATTTCAGTCCAGAAAAAAAAAAGTCAAACTCTGCTCAAGGCCCTCTCTTTAAATCTTTTATAGTACTTTTACCACAAAAAGAATGCCAAATTTTATAATTTCTAGAAAATTGTTATTTCAATCTTGACAGTCGATTTCTATTTTTAGAAGACCAAATAAAGATTTTTCCAGAATCTATGCCACAAAGTGTTCAAATCTAGCAGAATGGTTAAAGCTGGCAATCAACTATTTGAATCTTGACAATTTTAAGTAACTTCTAGGGAGGGAGGGACTAGAGTCACCAGAGCTATGATCACAACAAAGCTGATTTTGATTAATCTGCCATACAGATAAAAACAACTTCTTTTCTGCCATCCAGATGATCAAAAAGACCTCCAGATAAGTGTTTGGTCCTAGGGCAAATTAAATTTCATGCCCTGCCACAGATCTCCCAACATTTTAATATAAGTGAAAAGCAAATAAAAATAAAGAATGTAGACATCCTTGAGGAAAAAAACAATTAGGGAGAACAAAAGGGTATAAAATTCAGTCTGAAAGTGGGTATATTACAAGATAAATTTGAGAGTGATACCAATCCATTAAAAACAGTGAAGGACAAAAGCAGAGAAAGAACCTGTTTGCGTGATAGCTCACAAGGGCTATTCTGTCTTCCTTGGTTTACCTCCCTAAATTTAGCTGCCCTGTGCTATCTTGCCTCTACTCACCACTTGATATAGGTATTTATTAAAACTTGTAAGAAGGTGGAGAGGTGGTAGGGGTATAGCTAAAAGGAGACTGGCCTCATAAACTGGTGACTGTTCAACCTGAGTGGTAGGTAAATGAAGTTCTTTATTTCATTCTACTTCTTTTTACATTTGACATTTTCCATAATAGAAGTTAAAAAAAAACAAAACCTCAGCTTTTTAAAGGTCTTTATTTATCTCCCAGGAGGCAAATGTATAATATAAAAACTGCTTTAAGTACTTTATTAGAAAAAAAATACATGATTCATGCCACATTAACTCTTTTGTTTTTTTAACAGAGAGAAAAACATTGACTTGTTCCACTTCCTGATGCATTCATTGGTTGATTCTTGTAGATGCCCTGACTGGGGATCTAACCCACAACCCAGGTGTATGGGGACTATGCTCTAACCAACCGAGCTATATACCCTGCCAGTGCCGAGCCATATTAATTCTTTAAAAATGTAACTACCTGAAATGGCTCAAATCTATTCATTAAAAAACAAGAGGTTGGTAAACTGGGAAAGATTCAAACAGAATACACATTACTATAGCACTGGAATGTGTCTAGGGTTAGTAGGGAAAGAAATAGCCCAATCATTTAGACCTGCCTGAAGAAGAGCTTCTGATATTCAGGAAGCAGATTCTTTTGGAAGTCTGTTCCACAAAGATTTAAATCATGTAACACACCCTCAAATATTCTAATCATTATCCTATCTAAATTATCACCTCGTAATTTTTTCCTTACTCTCCCTTCTCTTCATTATGCCCATCTCCCAAACTAGGTATAAAGAGTCTTGGATCTCAAATATTGTATATAATAACATTATACTTACCATATTTCATTACCTATATCTTTACATATGAGTTTCTAAAGGGCAGAAATCACATCATTTTTCATTCACTTTATTAGTACGGAACACAGTATTTATTTGCCCAATAGATGGTACATTGAAACATTACCAGTATTTTCATTTCTACCACAAAAATCTCAGAAAATTTTACATCTCTAAGAACCTTCACTTTTGGGATCTCAACTCATATTCTAGGAAGAAGTCAACTGATAAGTTAACTAACTTTTTAGTCTTGGCCTAAAAACTTCTGCACTTCAAAACCAAAGATGGAAAAAAGTATGTTTTGCAGAACATTTTTTTGGTTTTTACAGTTATTAAAAATAACTATAGTGTTTATTTATAATGTTTTTACAGTTATTACATAGAAGCTAATACATGCTTAGACGAGTTGAACTCTATAGAATATGACAGAATGTAAGTATATTATTTACCTTAAATTTTTAATATTAAGAAAAAATATAGTTCAATTATATAATAGATTATAAGATATTTGTTTTAGATAGGGTGAGTCATAAATAAACCCAGTCATTGTTTACTTATAAAAGCAAGCATATTTGGAAGTTATTTCTACTGTTAGTTAAACATTTCCATAATTACCCAATGTTTTAGCTCTTCCTAAATAAAACTAGCACTTTTCACATAACTCCTCCATTTGATGACTCTCATAATGACCATGTAAAATAAGTCTTATAATCTCAAATTTTTATGATCAGAAAATATAATCATATGCTCAGGGTCACACAAGTAGCAATGAAAAAGAACTAGAAAATTACTGTACTACTTTTTTCTAATCAATTACTATACTTTTTATATATCATATATCACACTGTTAGAAAATTTTTCATATGTTGAAAATTCCATAGAACCTAAATAAAAATTTTCATTGTGTTGGGTAGAAAGTTAACACAGTTTTCATTTATTTAATTAATGTATTTTATTTATAAGTTATTATAAATATTATACATATTAAAAGAGAAAAAGAGTGTTAAAGGGATATGACGATGGTAAAATGAAAAACACCTACTCTCACTCATTAAAATTACAGTAAAGGTATGTATTTGAAGCATAAGTCCTCAAGAACAGGGAAAAAAGTAAAAGAGACAATATCTAGAAAGATTTTTGAAGCTGGAAGAGGAGAACCATTGATAACTAACTTAGCAGTTCCTAAAACACCATATTCCAAGCTGCACTGGGGACAAGTTAAAATGAACCTATTTGATTTACCTGGCAGCAACTTCAAAAAACATAGGACCTAGATGTACTAGGTACCTTTGGAAATTGGAGTGAAGGGAGCAAATAGTAGGATGGTGTGACTGAAAAAGGGAGTATTAGTGAAAGCTGTTTGTGTGGCAGTAAGATAGCCTAAATGTCCTCTCACCACCTTCCACTGAACGTATATATGTATGCTCTTCCCAATTCTGGCAAAGTCTGAAAACAACATCTATATTTAAAAATGAAGGCAACATACACCAAGAAGAGAGGATTGTCTGCTGAATGTACAGACCCCTAGTCCTCTTGTTCCATTAATCTCCCAGAATGCTGGCAATCATACCTTAAGTATCTATGTATGAACATTAAAAACTATTCTTTGGTGGTATCTAATAAGCCCAAGATACAAATCTTAGGATCCCAGGAGCTCTCAAATAAAAACAGCCTAACCAGGTCAGCCTATAGTGAAGTTCAAAACTGACAAGTTTAAATATACTACTTAAATATTTAATCATGTTTTAATCTTCCACAACTGTTTTATAGTCAAAGAAGAAAAAGACAACTAAAAAAAAAAGTCTAACGTGAAAGATAGACTAACAAAATGTATAAAAAATAAATTAAATTTAAAAAACACAAAGCAATAGACTACACAAGAAAATGTCAAAACACAGTAATATCCACAAATAAGAAAAGATGTAGCATTCATATGTCAAGAACAGAACACTATAGTCAAGGAATAAAAAAACATAAATTAAGAACATAATAGAAAAAAATGAAAAACTCAATAGAGGAACTTAATGATAAAACTGAAGAAACCTAACTGAGCAAAAAGAGAAAGTCATAAATGAGGAAAAAATAGAAGAAAAGTGGAGGACCCAACCCAAAATTTGCATTGGAATGACAGAATAGCATAAGAAATATATCAGCAATAAAATCATTTAAGAAAAGTTTTCAAGCAAGAACTACCAAACTGAAAGGACCTGATGAATGCCAGCCATTGATAAACTTTCAGAGTACTGGAGCCTAATAACAGATTCTACAAGCTTCTATTGAGGGAGATGTCAGAAGTAAGAATGGCTTCGCATTTCTCAGTAGTAAGAGAAGCAAGAATATAAACAGTGCCTTTAATGCTCTAAAGAAAAATGTTTCTAACCTAGATTTCTATACCTAGCCAAGCTATCTATCAGTCAGGCATAAAAATATAGGATAATTTTCAAACACACATAGCATCGAAAAATACACCACACATATACCCTTTCCCAAAAAGTTACTAGACAATATGGTCCCCTCCCGCTAAAAACAGAAGTAGTAAATAAAAAGACATGACACGTTTTTGTTTTTTTTTAAAGGGGTTTTGCACAGAAGAGGAGTGAATGGAATCCCTAGAATGGTGAATAAAATTCTAAGGATGACAGTGGTATACCAGATGCAGAGAGCAACAGGCTAGGCTGGAGCACGGTCCTTGCTGCCACTATAACTAAGGAAAGTAATGTTTCCTTTAAAAAAACATCAAAGGATCTTTAGGAAAGGACTATACAAAATCACCTAAACTATTATTATATGTAAGAGACTATGGCTATAAAGTTGACATTACCTTCATTAATCAACATCTTAAAACTGTATCAAGAGAATGGGTCAAGAATTCCATGATTCTGTTAGTCAGGTGCAGACAATTTTGTGTCAAGTAGATTACTTAGCCCACAAGAATTACCTAGGATGAAATGAACTGAACTGTGGTTAATATTTTATTTTTAATGGTCATATAGGAAAATACTATCTTTCTAATCTCCCTTTAATCCTCAATTAAGACACCGGGTCTGTCTGGAAAAAGTCCAGCCATTGTTAATACTAGAATAGTTTGCACAACATCGATGTAACCTGGCAGCTAAGGAGAGTGGACTGGAACGCCATGGGTAAACAATGATGACTTCATTGTACTAGCCAGTGCTGCTATAGGCAACTGTTGATAGGCAGCTTCAACACGACCCACTCATGCATCACCTCTCTGCAGAGCCTTTAGTAAAACACCAAATCATCCCTTACAGCCCAGACCCCTTACAGCCCAGATTTGGTGCCCTGTGACTTCTGGCTTTTCCAAAAACTAAAATCACCTTTGAAAATGAAGAGCTTTCAGACCCTCAATGAGATTCAGTAAAATACGATGGGGCAGCTTATGGCAATTGGGAGAACTGTGTGAGGTCCCAAGGTACCTACTTTAAAGAGGACTGCGGCATCATTGTCCTGGGTACAATGTTTCTTATACCTTCTTCAATAAATGTCTCTATTTTTCATATTGCATGGCTGGATACCTTCTGACAAGATCTCATATACTTTGTATAAATAGTAATTTAAATAGTATCTTGATCTCATACACTCAGAATTCTAGAAGATACCCTATAAAAGATCTTAATATAGGTTAATAAACCACCAGAACATTTTAAGAACAATCCTGTATAAAATCACTGAGTATATTGGCCTTGTCCAAAAAACACTTACAACAGTGATTAAATATTGCATAAAATATCATAACTGAGTCTCTTTACTTTTTATGACCAGTTCACATAGTTTCAGTAAGAATGTGTTTTCCTTCCTACAAGGATACAATTAGATAAATTTGTAACCAGGGCAGGAGAACTGTGATCTTTAAAAACAAATCTCCTATAATAAGTTATGACAAGAACCAAGGACATCTCAAACGTAGGAATGATGCCTACTCAGTCTTCACAGGGAGTCAATTTCGTATCTCTTTTATAACTCACGGATTCTCAGCTTTAACGGGAATAAAGAATATTACTTCCTGACAGACAAGGAACATTGACAAATGTGGGAATCTCAGGAACCATGATATCCTGCAGTTTTAAGTACTGCTGATAAAAACTCATTGAGGAAATATATGGCTCCTGGTTCCTGACTTTGCAATCAAGCAGATAAAATATATAAGTTAATTATTACACTTTACAAAACATCTAGATAGACATTAACTCTTAAACCTCTGTCAAATGGATATAGTACTGTTAACCAGAAAACATTAATCAATACCTCATTAGACCAATGTAAAGAAAATGGTCAAATAAAACACCCAAATAAGTAATAAGAAAAGTATTGAACAAAGTTATGTGGTCAAATCAGTGCCTTAAAAGAGAGAGACTCAGCCACAGAAAAGGTTACTGAAGAAAACTGACACCTTGTATTGCCTCAATATTGAGTAAGCAAGTTCCATTGCTGGAAGGTAAAGGAGAAAGGAGTGCTTTGCACCCTGAAATTAAAAAAAAAAAGAAGGGTATGGGGGTTGGGGAAGTAATCCTATATGGATTTAGTACTCAAAATAAATGACAATACTTTTAACTTTCACAGTGATGGTTGTCTGAAAAAAATCTGACAAACCTTGAAGATAAATAATTAATGCGAGACACGGCTGCTTTTTCACCATGAACAGATAAAGAGGCTTACTGCAAACTAAGGGAATTTAGTAATCTTACAGGGTTTTTATTAATACTTGTTTTTTTTTACACATTCAGTATTTTTACTTAATTTTTTAGCAATTTACATTATTTTCCCACCCTTTCTTTTAAGTTAGTGTGACAATTTTCCATAATAAACTACTAAAAGAGAAGTATTGGTCAAAAGTGGGAACAGAACAAAACAAAAAAAACAAACAAAACCCAATTGCTGCTGCTTTTTAAAAAAACCAACACTTTTTATAAATTAATGAATCAGTCTTAAAGCTGGACTCCCTCTCAAATCTTTGCAAATCAACTACCTTTCTAAATGTGTATTTCTCCCTACTAGTGAGTAGTATTATCAAATCAACTTTTCTAAATTACTTTATAAATGCATTTAAATTCTAGCTCCAGTAATCAAGAACACTGTCATTTTCTATATACCTTGCACTGCAGGGCTTTCAATAGCTGCACTATGCTGCCTCTTAGCATATACTCATGCCTGACTGATTCACCAATTCACTGAAGCCTTATAAGAAAAATGTATCAAAAACAAATGCTAAGAATTTTACATGTCTAATCTCTTATAGTTCTCACAATAATACTAGCAGGTAGGTGGAATCACCATTTTATATATAAGGAATACTGCTGGGAAACACTAATTGCCCAGGTCCCAATACAAAATTACTGTTCTTTGCACCTCACTATATAATGTATTATTAACTGGTTAAGAAAATACTTTGTCTTTTCATTGTTCTTTTTTTCTTCATTTATTTGTTTGTTTTTATTTTCCAACTTTTAAATCACAATAAGTTTGGGAGGGGAAGGAATTACACAAAGTGAAAACACAAAATTATAATATTCCATCTTTTTAATCAAACCCTTACTAATTTGTATACAATCTGTCCTTCAGACTTGTTTTAGAAGCTTATTTATAGGTAAGCAAAGGTGTTTCCTTGTTTTCTTAATTTCTTCTATTTCTTACCGAATAACTTATTGTTCAAGTTATTTTACTATTTGTAATTTTTCATAAGCAAACTGCGTATCTATCCTTGATGATGTGTCCAGTGGTGCTTAAGTAAATTACCTGTTCAATTATTTAAAAAAAACAAAACAGTGCTGACATCTGTGAATGATCATGAGTTAAATGAAAGGAGCTAGAATATCTTACTCACCTTTTTCTCACCTCCACCTAAAACAAATGGGTTCTATTCTTTTAATAAGCAAATATTTACTGAATATTGAGGTAGGCATTATAGAAAACAATCTCATAGCTTTCCAAGTGGTATTATCATGGTTTAATAAAACCTAATTAGAAGGAATTTGTCTTTAAAATATGACATTTGTCAAGTCTATCAGTAGGATATTCCTAACTGCAGGAAGCTTATAAAGTACTGTACAAATAACAATAAACATAAAAGCAGAAAGGAATAAATGCCTTTAAAAGAGATACAAAGTAAAAAAGAAATTAGAGAACTTCTGGCTGAGAATAAATACAGTTCCTTTATTAGGCTGAAAAAAGTAGGCACCGAGGGAGCAATAACTCTTACTTACAAAAATCAAGGATTTGACTTCCGCCAAGATGGAGGCATAGGTGGAAACACTGTGCCTTCTCCCACAACCAAGTCTGAATACAACAAAGGTTTGGAGAAACAAAGACACAACCAAAGGACAGAAAATTGAATTATACAGAAGTCCGACTACATCTAACCGTTCAACGGGGACGGTAAGAGGGGCGGAGCCAGCAGCGAGCAGGGTCGGGCAGGACAGGGCCCCCCACCCAGGCGCGCAGGCAGACGGGAACCAGTTGGGGTGCGGGGCAGACCTCGGGCGCATATTCGCACACAGTGAGACAGACCACGCGGGCCCCAGGGGGCGAGGGCTGACGGCAGTGGCACACTTGCGTGCAGTGGGACGAAACGCGTGGGCCCGGTGACGGCAGCAACTGCGGCACCAGTGAGGGCTGTGGCGGCAGGCGGCGGACAGGACGCCATAGTCCCTCTTTGACCCCGCCCCCACATACAGCGTCACAACCCAGCGACTTTGTTGCCCTTCGGCACCGGTGAGGGCCGGGGCGGCAGGCGGCAGACAGGATGCCAGAGTCCCTCTCTGACCCTGCCCCCACATACAACGTCACAACCCAGCGACTTAGTTGCCCTGCGCTAGTGAACACCTTAGGGCTCTGATCCTGCTATGGAACACGCACGAACAACCCGAAAGATGGCGCAAGAAGAACTCAAAGTCCCAGAGCCAATAACTCTAAGTGACCGAGAAATTGCCAGCCTCTCAGAAGCACAATTCAGGACACTATTTATCAGGATGCTCACAGAACTGGTAGATTATAGTCACAAATTAGAGGAACAAAGTCACATATTAGAGGAACATATGAAGGCTAAACTAATTGAAATGAAGGGAGATGCACAGGAAACCAATAGTGATGGAAAGGAAACTGGGACTCAAATCAATGGAATGGACCAGAAGGAAGAACAAAACATCCCACCAGAAAGGAATGAAGAAATGAGAATTCAAAAAAATGAGGAGAGGCTTAGGAACCTCCAAGACATCTTTAAACATTCCAACATCCAGATTATAGAGGTACCAGAAGGGGGAAAGAAACAGCCACGAGTGGAAAACTTATTTGAACAAATAATAAAGGAGAACTTCCCCAGTCTGGCAAAGGAAATAGACTTCCAGGAAATCCAGGAAGCTCAGAGAGTCCCAAAGGAGTTGGACCCAAGAAGGAACACACCAAGGCACATCATAATTACATTAGCCAAGACCAAAATGAAGGAGAGAATCCTAGAAGCATCAAGGGATAAGGGGACAGTCACCTACAAAGGAGTACCCATCAGACTGTCAGCGGATTTCTCAAAAGAGACCTTACAGGCAAGAAGGGGCTGGAAAGAAGTATTCCAAGTCATGAAATCCAAAGACCTACGGCCAAGATTGCTTTATCCAACAAAACTTTCATTTAGAATGGAAGGACAGATAAAGTGCTTCTCAGATAAGGTCAAGTTCAAGGAGTTCATCATCACCAAGCCCTTATTATATGAAATGCTAAAGGGACTTATATAAGAAAAAGAAGATGAAAAATATTAACAGTGAAAGGACAGCAAACACACAGTTATTAACAACCACACCGAAAACAAAAGCAAACCAAGAGGACAGCTAGATCAGGAGTGGAACCATAGAAATGAAGAACACATGGAGGGTTAGAAACAGGGGGGTGGGAGGGGGAGAAGGGGGGAGAAAGCACAGAAAATAGCATAGATGGTAGGCAGAAAATAGATAGGGGGGAGGGCGAGAATAGTGGGGGAAATATAGAATCCAAAGAACTTGAGACACGTGGTTATAAACTAAGGTGGGGAGAATGGTGGGGGAGGGAGGGTGCGGGTGGAGGGGATTGAAGGGGGGGAGTAGAACAACTGTAATGGTATAATCATTAAAATATATTTTTAAAAAATCAAGGATTTATGTTAGAGGAGCTACTTTGAGTCCTCCTAACATACTAAAGGAGATCATTTCCTTGATCTCCCCACAACAGAGTCTCATTTTCTGTACCTTACACAAATATCTGTTGTTTTATTTATCATCTACAGAAAGCTATTTTTAATCACTTAGCCATGTAAATTTTAATTAGCCATGTAAATTTCACCTATATGCAAAGAATTCATGATCACAATCTTTTTACTTATGTATATTACAAGGTCTTCAAAAATCATTACCTTCCAACTTGAAAATGTAAATTGTATATATATAATATATACATAAAGTTATAAAAGAAGAAAAAATAGAAGATAATGAAAAAATACACTCAACTTAAGAGACTAAAGCAAACAGTTTTAGTCCAAACAGTCCATACAATTTACCTACTACCCTTCATCCTTTTAAAATAAGCAAGTTAAGACTATACTTTCAGGGATCATGTCTATAGTTCATAAAATAAGCAAGTTAACAGGCAAGGTTCAAAAATACTACAGTAAGTTCTAAAAATTAAATTAAAATTACAATCCTTCCAAAAGTAATCATGATTTAATTTTTATTTCATTATCACTCGAGGACATGTTTATTAATTTTTTTAGAGAGAGGGAAAAGGATGGATATGAGACAGAAACATCAATTGGTTGCCTCTCTCGCACACCCTGACTGGGGAGAACTGGTCTGCAACCCAGGCACGTGCCCTAACAGGGAATCGAACCCACAACCCTTTTGCTTTTGGTTTATGGGCCAATGCTCCAACCAACTGAGCCACACAGGCCAGGGTGTGATTTAATGTTTTCAAAGGCAAGGAGAAAAGAGGACAAATTCTACCAAATAAGATAAACATTTATAATAACCAGAACCTCAGCCATAAATCATGAACATGAAGCTCTCAAAATTCCATTTCAAAGGAAGACATACAGAGTTACAACTGGATCTAACTCATAAAACAAACAAAAAAACAGTTTTCAATATCAAATTAAGAATTACTTAGAGACACTACTTCTCCAGCTTCCTTTTGTAGCAGAAAAATGCTAATTGTTTTCTAATAGCCATTTCTCTCCTTCACTCATAAAATTTTCTAATTCTAGCCGAATGCAGGACTGTCCAACTGGATACTACATTTCCCAGCCTTCCTCTCCCAGCTAAGTATGTTCCAATGACTAAATTTTCAGCCATAAAACACGAGTCAAAGTTGTATGCCCCACTTCTAGATTATGTTCTCAAAAGAATGCGTGGGCATTCCCCTTCACTGCCTTTTCTCCCTTGTCCCTGGCTGATAAAACTTTGTAGTTCTACCTAGAAACCATATGCAACATATGAAAACCATTTGTTAATCCAAAGCCAGCTGTAAACCCTAAAAAGTCTGCTGTTGTGTTATATGAGGGAAATCAACATTTATCATCCTTAACCAATAGTAACAGAATCTCTCAGAGAAGTTTAATCTTTACTGTCATCTGACTAGCTCCTGATATTTAACCACCTAAAAGGAAATTTAAAAAGTTCAAAGATAGTCTTTTTTTCTCTTCCATACTTCCCCCATCTCTTCCTTTTCTTAAAACATTTATTCTAATAGGAATAACAGGGAAGATACATTCTGAAACTACAAACCCTTAGTAGAAAATTAGCTGAAGTAATCAAGTCATTATTGTTTCACCAAACGTTTTTTATCCTGGCCCTCAAAACAGCAGATTCTCTTTTCCACCTTCTAGGTTTACCTTTCTACAAAATGGAAGATATGCTCTTTGTGAACCACTGACTCAAAAAGAGCTCCCGTTACAGCTGTCTGTTCTGAGAATCACTATTCTTATGTAAAACTCAAATTTCTTATTAGAATGTAAAAGTGCCAGAGTGCTACATACATAACTCCTAAATTTCCCATTAAGACAATAGTTCCTCACAGTAGCACAGGGCTATATAAACAATAAAGACAGATATTTTTGACACTGCTACCTCACATCACCATCAAAGGTCCCCTTCTCAGAAACTAAAGGGTTTTGAACTAGTTATTCCTAGATATTAGATACAAAATAACACAAAACATTATTACACTATTCTGAGCAATGAAAAACTGCAGACCTGAATAAGTAAATATTTCTGATGGTAAAGTTAACAGGCCACGTTTGTTTCCCAGACCTCCATGTGTATTGTAGGTCCAGTTATAGACTGTCAGGGAGGCAGCATCAACTATACCCATAAACCCAGGTCCACCACATTTTTTTGGACAGTGGCCAAGGAAATGTCTGAGTCATTATCTTAAAAGCTCAGAAAAGCAAATGATTAAAATTCAAAATGGAAAACATTCACAATGTATAAATAAGCACTAGTGCCCTGGTCTTCTCATTTTGCAGGACTCAAAAAACTGAAAATGCTGCCCAGAACTCATACTCTCTTCTCCATAACCATTACAAAATGGTTTGCACCCTGAAACTTAAAAAGGATATAAAGTTTAACTTTGGCGAACTCACTTTTACTTTTCTGTATTGAACTCACAGACAGGAGAAACCACTGAATTTCAAAAAAAAAAAAAAGCACTGGATTTTTATAATATTTTCATAATCAACTATGTAAATACTGTTAAAACATCACCTAATTTTAACCTATAATATGCCCCACAACCGTTAGGAACTCAAAGGTAAGAACTTCATCCTCAAAATTAGGTATGCCAATGTGTGAATTTTCCACATACCTCAAAACAAAAATATTATAACAGAAATCTTTCTAAACTAAATCATCTACTTCTTTGCCTTCCTGAACAAGCTAAACATAACTAAATATTCTCTGTAATTCAGAATCATTCATGAGATCACCAATTACCATATTGATTGCTGATTATATAATGACTGCATAATAAATACTGATTCAGTTCTAGGAACAATGATTCCCAAACTAAATAACCTCAAAACTAAGATTTTAAGTTCTTGCTTCTAACACTTGAAATCTGACACCTCTACACTACCAATATGCTAGCCATCATTTCTTGCCACTAACCATATATATTTCTCTAATAGCACTTCTGTCCCAAATTTGCTAGTTCTCATCTATTATAGCCTGAAATAATAAGTATCATTTGTCAGAACTAGGAAAAGTTCTCAGGTAAGGACAAAGGTCATACAAAAACAGTACAATACAAAAATTTCTGAAGCAGATTTGCTTGAAAGAGATTCACAATAAGAATTTTTCATTTAAAAAAAAAGAGAAGAGAAGAGAAGCCAATAATATCTTAACATTTAAGAGAAGCCAATAATATCTTAACATTCCTACCCACTTCCTAGATTTATTTTCATAAAGCAAATAGTATTTTACCATTTTTTCTATCTTTACTTCCTGTTTTCATCAATTTCAAGTTTAACTAGTTTAGTAAAAATATTTTGAAATAACCTGACTTTCTATTCTATACACATTACAAAAATGATAAAGTAGAATTACAACTGAAATAGGTCACTATTAATGAAGATTATAGTCTTCACTGCGGTCAGATTCACAAACAGTAGATTTACTGGAGAAGGAATTTAAATAATCAAGTTAACACCCTTATGAGAGATTATAAAACTTGTTACCAAAGAGACCAAAACCAAAACTTTTTACTTTATTATAATAGTATTGGGTCCATCCTGACCAGCAAGTGAATAACTTTTCAAAACTCCTCCATTAAAAAAAGTCTATGTTAACCAAAGAAGAAAAAATTTGGATTCAAGTATTGTAGAACATTTTACCTCAAAAACCTATTTTTCCTTCTTCTAACTTCACATTTGTACTATTTTCATGTCATCATGTCCTAAAGCAGATTGAAAATAGAAATGTAATATTATACACTCTACCAATCTATCCCTATTAACATTATATCAGCACTACAAAACAAGTACATAATACCTTAGTGAAAAGTAATAGGTATTACAAATTTTCTGCATTCCTAAAAGCAGTACATTTTTTGTGGAATCAGCAGGAAGTGTATCATATTCAAAAAATAAACAAACATTATAAAGATTCAAACTCACCCCAAGTTAGGTTTAATGCAGTTCTAAACAAAAGTGCAAATAGTTGGCTTTTTAAAAATGAACCAAATGAATCTACAGTTTATCTGCAAAAAAACAGGAAAGACTAGCTTAAAAAAAGGAATCATGAGTACACATTTATGTGGTCTATAATACTACAGCAAATAAAACAATTCGGTACTTCTATATGAAAAAGAGCCAGATGCAGTGGTTGTTAACCTGCTTTTAAATTTTATATTACATATTCCTGTGAGAAGCTAATGAAAAATATAACTCCTTTCTAAGAAAAGTGCACATACACACACTCACATTATATTGTGTACATCAAGGTATCCAAGGAACTCTTTAAGCCCATCTATAGAACCCAAGGCCAACAGACCCCCCCAACTTAAAACATCCCTAGTAAATGAAGAACTGATAGTTCAAACCTAGTAGTTAAGATCAAAAGAAACAAAGCAATAAAAGAAGGATCACTACAACAAAATTCTGAGAAAACTAGGTATTTGGAAAAAGTGGAAACCAGCAACCCATCTTTACACAGTACATTAAAATAAATTCCATACACATTAGAACATATTTTTGTTAAGTTCTAGAAAAAATAATACAACATAGACGAACATTTAGTCATCCCACAGCAGGTAGTATTTTCTAGGCAGAGAAATCCTGGAAGAAATCACAAATAAAAAAACCAGTGGAGTTTACTATGTAAAAATATAACACTTCTCAATATATAAAACCATGAGCAATTTACAAAGTAATGAACTAAAAAAAAAACTGCACAAAATATGAAAAGCAAAAGGTGAATATCCATAAATAGATGCTACAAATAACAAAAACATTATATACCACAGAAAAATACACAAAAAACCCACAGAGCTAATTCACAAAAAAATGAGAAAACTGCATATATTAAACATTAAAAAGTTCAAGTTCACTAATTATAGAAAAAAGGAAGTTAATGAGATACTATTTTTCAACCACCACACTGATGGTGGTATGGAAAATGCTGTTCATAAACACTTTTTGCCAAGTTTGTGAACCACTTCAAAAGCACTCTGATACAGTAATTTCAAAGAAAATCTTTAAGATGTAGATCATGACCCATGGAAAAGGATGTTCACTATAGCATTATTTATGATAGAGAAATGGCAACAAACAAAATAGTCAACAACAAAAAAAGGTTTAGTCAGTCACAGTACATTCTAAATAGAGATAATGTTACGTGGCCATTTTAAGAATATTTGATAATTTGGGATGTTCTCACAATATCATATAACCATTAAAAACACATTCTAAAAGAATAATAAATTGGAAAAATATTCAAAACATGATACTAAAAGAACAAGATTATGGTCCAATTAAAAACAGATCAATCAATATTACTGATCAATCATTACTGATCAACTACTCAACCATGGGAAGGTCACAAAAATCACCAAAACATTTAGAGGATTTATTTCTAAATGATCATTAATGTCAACATGTTCCAAATGTGCTATAAGTAAAAAAATACAATTTATTAATCTCACAAAACTGAAAAGATTTAAAACCCCAGTAACTTTTATTCCATTTCTGTAATAACATAGTTTTAATATTTATATACGGTGCATATGTGTCAGAATTTTGTGCTATCCACTACAGAAGTAAAATGTCAAAACAAACTTGTGTTGACAGTACCAATGAACAAAGAGTGTATGTTCAGACAATTCATTGATCTTAGTTTTCTGTTTATAGAACTATATTTGCCTTTCAAACAAAGATGACAGCAAAACTGTCCTACCAATAAATATTTACATTTTCAATATGTTCTTCAGTGTTTTCAAAGTACCTCTTTCGAGGCTTCAACATTAACTTTAGAGGTAATCATTTGTACATTCAAATGAAAACATCAGCTTGAATGTATACACCAAAATATTTCACTTTTCTGGAAATGTGAAATGTACCATTCCCTAAGATCAAAGTTCTTTTCATAACCTAAATATGTATGTGTCTACATATGCACACAAACATACACACAGATACAGAAAATACAACATATTTTAAATGCTAATAAAACACCAGAAACAATGTCAAAAGACTTGGGGGAGGAGTCTGTTGGGCAAACCACCACAGATGTATAAAAGGGAAAATTGCACAACTGCCCTCTAAATATATTTGAGTAGAAGACTCCAGAAGCCCAAGAATTATATTAATGACAAATTTTCTGTTAAGAAAAAAGATTTTTTCTATCACTCCATTCTATGTCGTGTGTGATATTATACTTTAAAAATTCACCAACCACAAGTATTCCTTTCAACTACATTTTAACACTACTACTAGTACTTGCTTCAAGTTAAGGCAATAAAAGCGTCCCAAAGCAACCAAGATTGCGAAGCAAGAGCCACTTCTTCATTTGACAGGGGACTGATTTAAACTTACCAACAAACTGTTATAACCACAGATGAAGTTTATGAAAACCATTTACAAGTTTTTAAACCGATAAGAAATAATTTGCACAATGGTAGAATTATATCAAATTGCAAAATACTTCTCCCAAGCTTGTTATGTAAGATTTAAACATAGTGGCACTATCATCTTAAACTAAAATAATCAATAGCATACTTATAACTACCTTCTTTAAGAAAGTAAAACCTGGAACGCACTTACAATTTTAAAATGTCAAACAACTTTATCCTATACATATGTACACTGGTATTTTTTTATTGATGGTTTACTTAATTTCCTCATAAAGGCCTCAGTGTAATTGGAAGTTCTTTACAGCATTCTTTGTCATAAAAACTTACCAAGTTTTATATTTTAATGACAAAATACTAAGAAAATGACTGAATTTGAAAAGAGTAACAAAAATGTTCTAACTGAAGCAGCAATGCACAAGTCATCTGAGACTGAAAAATGTAAAACTAACATTTAAGTATGAACAGAGGCACACAAACTAATTCAAATTAAATCTTCGTTGACTTAGGATCAAATATTTTCTAAAAATACTCAAGGACACTGAGATTTCTTTCTAAACAAATCTCATGGCCCTCCCCCTCATATTTCAAAATCTCAAATTATTTCTATTCTGTAAACATCCCATGATAACAACACTAGTAAAATCAGGGTTAAAAATATATTTGCAAATATGCAATTCAAATAAATGCACTTCCTGTGAAAACACCACTAGGTGCTGATAGTCACCTTCCTAAATATAAGCTTGAATCCAGCAAAACTCTAAAAGTGAAATTATAATCAAGAACCATAAGTGACAATCATTTTCACAGAATATGAAGTCCACAGCTTCTCAGAATCAGAGAAAAATATAAGAAAACAGTTTTGAGCTCTGCATACAAGTACAACATAAGAGAAACGTTTTTCTTGGAAAAGATGTGAGAATTTGAAGATAACAAAATGTAACCCCTCGAGAACAGGGAAAATTAAATCTAGAACCCAAATGGCGTCCAACAAGAACATTAGATCTTGAAAATGAATATTGCGCTTGCGCAGCCACCGCCCAGCCAGCTGCACAACTGCAGCTAGAGCCCGACCCCGCAAGATCACGTGCTCCCATGCAGCGCCAGCCCGCAGCTCCGCAACCGCGCACGCGCAAACGAAACTCCCGCAGCCGCCATAATGCGGTGTTGACTACAAAAATACAATAGTAATTTAAGAAAATATTGTTATAACTGCCCCTAGGATGCACATATACCTTTCCGGGCAAGAGATGAGAAAGTGGGAATCAAGTTCCTTCCCACAGCGCTCTCCGCGCAGCCGCCCACAAAGCTGCTGCCTTAGTCTCGCGCGCTTCAGTCGCCGCTCCGTCACCGCTGCTGCTGCCGCTGCCGCCGCCGCCTCAGATTCAAAAACAAACCCGCTTCTCCCTGCACGCGCGAGGCCGTTATGCAAATAAATGTAGGCGGGGCTCGGTGGTCGTACTATTGGCCACGCCCTCTGCACTATCAGCCAATAGGCTGACGGACTGTCTGGTCCTTATGCAAATCACATGGTTTTTTATTTGAATGAGGGAAATTGGCCCCGCCTTCTGTCGTGGAAGCGAGGAGGTCTGAGGTGGTGGCGCTGCGCCTTTCAGTTGCAGTGTGAGGTATGTTTTTCAGTGGAACTTCCCTAACCAGTGAAGTGAGTAGCACTTTGTGAGTGCCTTGTATGAACCTTAGAAAGAAGGAAGGAAATAGGTAGGTAAGAGTTTAAAAACTGAGGGAAAGAATTTTGAAAAAGGCTAGAGTATGTTCAGTTATTCATTATTTATATTAAAAATTCAAAGTATGCTTTAAACTTTGTACATAATGAGGTAATGAGAAGAACACATCTTTCATTTATTCTGTGTCACAGCAACCACTTCCAATGATACACTTCCACCAGAAGCTGTATTCCTCTTACTCAATTTTACATTGGGAGCCAACCCTTAATCAAAACCAGTGGGATTTAATGGAGAAAGTGCTACTTAGTTGGAACTTCTGGGCTCACATCCAAGCACTTGGGGTTACTTGTTAATCAGAATAAGTTAATCAGAATAAGTGTTACTCAGTGTTCTCATCTCTAAAATGGTGATAATGTCTACAGTTAAAGTCACTTGAGAGAACTAAATGATAGGATAAAAGTAAGTGTGTTTTGTAAAGTAAGCAAATGTGTTTTGTAAAGTCTGAAAAAAGATCATAAAGCTTGACTTTTGATGTAATTTGTCCCTTAAATTAATCTACTCATTTAATATTTATTTAACAATCACTGTGTTCCAACCTGTCTTCAAGAAATCTGCGCTACAATGGAAAAGACCAGAAAAGTAAACAGGAGATTTTTGTAAGTAATAAGGAATTAGTGCAAAGTAGTTAATGCTTATTTTTATAAATTGGACCTCTCAATTTAGTTGATACTAACTGGCATTTAGGAGGATCACCTAATACAGACTTGAAGAATCAGAAATGACTTCCTAAAAGTGGTAATCTCTGATGTGAGAACTAATTTAATAGATTTCTTACCTAAAAGGTGAACTTTATTGTGAGAGAAATGAAGACTCACTTGAAAGATTTAAATCAGGAAATAACATTTAGATTTGCATTGGTTAATTGCTAAGCTTTGTAAAGTACTTAGAACAGAACATTGTATATAGTTGCCCAATAAGTTTCAAATAGAGGCACAATTATAACATTATGCACTATAATTTATTTAGTACATAGGTGCTCAGTTCTATAATAAATGCTCAATAAATTAAACATACTAATATTGACATTAAAAGTTCTCTATAATAAGAGAAATGGAATTAGAATATTAGTCTATTAGGTTTCTCTTTGTACATCTATAAGCAAATTCAAAGGAATCATTGTTATAATCATGTTTTTAAATATTTATTTTAATTGTTGTTCAACTATAGTTTTCTGCCTTTTACTCCCATCCCAGCCCACCCCCCAGCCCTCCCCACCTCCCTCCCATTTCCACCCCCTTAGTTTTTCTCCATGTGTCCTTTATACTACTTCCTGTAAATCCTTCCCCTTTTCCCCTGAAATTCTCTCCCCTTTCTCCTCTGGTCACTGTCAGCCTGCTCTCTATTTCAGTGTCTTTGGTTATGTTTTCTTCTTTGTCTTGTTGATCAGGTTCCTGTTAAAAATAAGATCATATGGTAATTGTCTTTCACAACCTGGTTTATTGCGCCTACCATAATGCTTTCCAGTTCCATCCATGCCATTGGAAAGGGAAGGAACTCCTTCTTTCTTTCTGCTGCATAGAATTCTGTTGTGTAAATGTACCACAGTTTTTTTATCCCTTTATTTACTGATGAGCACCTAGGTTGCTTCTAGCACTTGGCTATTGTAAATTGTGCTGCTATGAACATTGAGGTGCATAGGTTCTTTTGGATTGGTGTTTCAGGGTTCTTAGGATGTAATCCTAGCAGTGGAATAGCTGGGTGAAAAGGGAGAGCCATTTTTAATTTTCTGAGAAGAGTCCATACTGTTTTCCATAGTGGTTGTACAGCCTGCAATCCCACCAACAGTGCACTAGGGTTCCCTTTTGCACACAACCTCTCCAACACTTGTTTGTTGCTTTGTTTATGATGGCCAGCTGACCAGTATGAAGTGGTATCTCATTGTGGTTTTAATTTGCATCTCTCTGATAGCTAGAAATACTGAGCATCTTTTCATGTGTCTCTGGATCCTCTGTATGTCCTCCTTGAAGAAGTGTCTGTTCAAGTCCTTTGCCCATTTTTTAATTGGATTGCTTGTCTTCTTAGACTGGAATCGTGTGTTCTTTATATATTTTGCAGACTAAACCCTTGTCTGAGGTTTCATTGCAAATATATTTTCCCATATGGTTGGTTCTGTTTTCATTTTAATACTGTTTTCTTTAGCCATGCAGAAGCTTTTAATTTTGATGAGATCCCATTTGTTTATTCTTTCCTTTATGTCCCTTGTTCTAGGGGATATATCAGTGAAAATATTGCTGCATGAAATATCTGAGATTCTCCTGCCTATGTTCTCTTCTAGGACTTTAATGGTGTCACGGCTTATATTTAAATCTTTTATTCACCTTGAATTTATTTTTGTGTATGGTGTAAGTTGGTGCTCAAGTTTCATTTTTTTGCATGTAGCTGTCTAGCTCTCCCAACACCATTTGTTGAAGAGGCTATTTTTACTCCATTTTATGTTGCTGCTCCCTTTGTTGAATATTAATTGACTGTAGAGTGGGTTTATTTCTGGGCTCTCTTTTCTGTTCCATTGGTCTATGTTCCTGTTTTTATGCCAGTACCAGGCTGTTTTAATTACAGTGGCTTTGTAATACAGTTTTGTATCAGGTATTGTGATCCCTCCCACTTTGCTCTTCTTTCTCAAAATTGCAGCAGTTTTTCAGGGTCATTTATGGTTCCATAGAAATTTTTGAAATGTTTGTTCAATGTCTGTGAGATATGCCATTGGTACTTTAATAGGTATTGCATTGAATCTGTAAATTTCTTTGGGTAGTATGGACATTTTGATGATATTAATTCTTCCAATCCGTGAAAATGGTATATGTTTCTATTTGTTTGTGTTTTCCTTGATTTCTTCGTTGTTGTGTAGTTTTCTGAGTAGAAGTCTTTTACCTCCTTGGTTAGGTTTCTTCCTAAGTATTTTATTTTTCTTGTTGCTACACAAGAGGGATTTTTTTTCTTGATTTCTGCTTCTGATGTTTCCTTGTTGGTATACAAAAATGCCTTTGATTTCTGGATATTGACTTTGTATCCTGCTGTTTTGCCAAATTTATTTGTTAGGTCGAGCAGTTTTTTAACGGGGTCTATTGGATTTTCCTATCTATCTATTGGATTTACTATTCTATCTATTGGATTTTCTATCTATTGGATTTTCTGTTCTATATATTGGATTTACATTATCATGTCATCTGCAAACAATGACAGTTTTGTTTCCTTCTTTCCAATTTGGATGGCTTTTATTTCCTCTTCTTGCCTGGTCATTGTGGCTAAAACTTCCAATGCTTTGTTGAATTTAAGTGATGAAAGTGGACATCCTTTTTTGTTCCTGATCTTCATGGAAAAGATTTTAGGTTTTCCCCATTGAGTATGATGTTGGCTGTAAGTCTCTCATATACGGCCTTTATTATGTTGAGGAACGCTTCCTCCATTCCCACTTTGCTTAGTGTTTTGATCATAAATGGGTGCTGTACATTATCAAATGTTTTTTCCACATCTATTGATATGATCGTGTGGTTTTTGTCTTTGCTTCTGTTTATGTGATGTATTACAATGATTGATTTGTGAATATTGTACCATTCTTTCATCTCTGGGATAAATCCCACTTGGTTATGGTGTATGATCTTTTTAATGTATTGTTGGATGCGGTTTACCAATATTTTATTGAGGATTTCAGCGTTTATGTTCATCAGCTATATTGGCCTGAATATTTTGTTGTTGTTGTGTCTTTACCTGTTTTGGGAACTAGGATGATGCTGGCTTCATAAAAAGAGTCTGCGAGTCTTCCATCATTTTGGACTTATTAGAATAGTCTGTGAAGAATAGGAGTTAGCTCTTCCTTAAATGCTTTGTAGAATTTTCCTGTGAAACCTTCTGGTCCAAGGCTTTTGTGTGCCAGGAGTTTTTTGATTACTGCTTCAATTTCATCTGCTATTATTGGTCTGTTCGGGCTTTCTGCTTCTTCTTCATTGAGTTTTGGAAGATTACATTTTTCTGGAAATTTGTCCATTTTACCTAGGTTTTCAAATTTCTTGGCATAAAGTTGTTCATGATAATTTCTTCCAATCCTTTGTATTTCTGTGGTATCAGTTGTAATCTCTCCTCTTTCATTTCTGCTTATTTTTATTTGGGTCCTATCTCTCTGTTTTTTTAAAATATATTTTATTGATTATGCCAATACAGTTGCCCTATTCCCCCCCTTCATTCCCCTCCACCCTGCACACCCCTCCCCCCATTCCCCCCCTTTCGTTTACGTCCATGTAAATGAAAGTCCACAAGTTCTTTAGATTCTGTATTGCCCCTACTATTCTTGCCCTCCCCCCATCTATTTTCTACCTACCAACTATGCTACTTATACTCTGTACCTTCTCTCCCCTTCTCCTCCTCCCATTCCCCTGTTGCTGACCCTCCATGTGATCTCCATTTCTATGGTTCCACTCCTGATCTAGCTGTCCTCTTAGTTTGCTTTTGTTTAAGGTATGGTTGTTAATAACTGTGAGTTTCCTGTCCTTTCACTGTTCATATTTTTTATCTTCTTTTTCTTAGATAACCCCTTTTAACATATCATATAATGAGAGCTTGGTGATCATGGACTCCTTGAATTTGATCTTATCTGAGAAGCACTTTATCTGCCCTTCCATTCTAAATGAAAGCTTTGATGAATAGAGTAATCTTGGATGTAGGCCTTTGAATTTCATGACTTTCAATACTTCTTTCCAGCCCCTTCTTGCCTGTAAGGTGTCTTTTGAGAAATCAGCTGACAGTCTGATGGGAACTCCTTTGTAGGTGACTGTCCCCTTATCTCTTGCTGCTTCTAGGATTCTCTCCTTCATTTTAATCTTGGCTAATGTAATTATGATGTGCCTTGGTGTGTTCCTTCTTGGGTCCAACTTCTTTGGGACTCTCTGAGCTTCCTGGATTTCCTGGAAGTCTATTTCCTTCGTCAGATTGGGGAAGTTCTCTTTTAATATTTGTTCAAATAAGTTTTCCACTAGTTGCTCTTGCTCTTCCCCTTCTGGTACCCCTATAATTCGGATGTTGGAATGTTTAAAGATGTCCTGGAGGTTCCTAAGCCTCTCCTCATTTTTTTGAATTCTTGTTACTTCATATTTTTCTGTTTGGTCATTTTTTTCTTTCTTCTGTTCCACTCCCTTGATTTGAGTCCCAGTTTCCTTTCCATCACTATTGGTTTCCTGTGCATTTCCCTTCATTTCACTGAGTTTAGCCTTCATTTGTTCCTCTAATTTGTGACTAAAATCAACCAATTCTGTGAGCATCCTGATCACCAGTGTTTTGAATTATGCATCTGAAATGTTGGCTATTTCTTGGTCGCTTAGAATTATAGGCTATAGGGCTTTGAGTTCTTCTTGGGCCATAATGTTTTGGTCTGTTCGTATGAGGGGTGGAGCCTTAGGTGTTCACCAGGGTCAGGCAATCCAGTCGCTGGTTTGTGACGCTGTACGTGGGGGCGGGGTCAGAGAGGGGAAAAAATGGTGCTTTGCTCTGCTCCACTCTCTCTCAGAATTCTGTCCCTTCTGCAGCTTCCCACAGGCAAATTGGGCCCTTCTGGTGCTGGTTCCTGGGTGTGTGGGCTTGTGTGCCCTCCAGGACCCTGTGGATCTCTCCAACAAACTCTCTGTGAGCCTGGGAGCCTCTCCTGGCTCCTTGACCCTGAAAGTCTTTTCAATTCATGCTTTCAGGCTCTAATTCCCCTCGCTGGGGCCCTGGCCTGAGCAAGACTGCTCAGTCTCACTGTTCGCTCCTTCGCTTGGTTTATCTGCGTGCAAATGTGTGACCGCAGTCAGCCAGCCACCCTGCGCCCTCACTGGGTCCACCTGTTGCCACCCCACACCTGGGATCTGCCAACCACCGCCACCTATGCTCCTCGGTTGGTACCCAACGGTCTTTCCTGCCCAACCCTGCTCCGCTGCTGACTCTGCCCCACTTACCAGTCTGGATGAATGGTTCATCGTTGTCGGACTTGCATACAGTTCAATTTTCTGTGTTTTGGCTACATTTTTGTTACTAAAACTTTGTTGTCTTTAAACTTAGTTGTGTGAGGAGGCACAGTGTTTCCACCTACACCTCCATCTTGTCGGGAAGTCTCTTTTTTTCTTGATGAGCCTGCTTAAAGGTTTGTCAATTTTGTTTATCTTTTCAAAGAACCAGCTCCTAGAGTTATTGATCCTTAGAATTGTGCTTTTAGTCTCTATGTCATTTAATTCTGCTCTGATCTTGGTTATTTCCTTCCTTCTGCTTGCTCTGGGCTGTTTTTGTTGTTCTTTGAATTCTTGTAGGCGTAGAGTTAGGTTGTTTGTTTGAAATATTTCTTTTTTAGGCATGACTGTATCACTGAACTTCCATACCAGGGATGCCTTCACTGTGTCCCATAAGTTTTGGGCTGCTGTGAGTTCCTTTTCGTTTGTTTCCAGAAACTTTTTGATTTCTTCGCTAATTTAATTCTTGACCCATTCATTGTTTAATTGCATGCTATTCAATTTCCATGATTTTGAGTGTTTGGGGTTTTTCCTTGGGGTTGGTTTCTAGTTTCAGTCCCTTGTGGTCGGAGAAAATGCTTGATATGATTTCAATTTTCTTGAATTTGTTGAGGCTTGTTTCATGTCCTATTATGTGGTCTATCTTTGAACATGTTCCATGTGCATTTGAAAAGAATGTGTATTCAACTTCTTTGGGATGAAAGGCTCTATATAGATCAGTTAAGTCCATTTCATCTAGAGCATTGTTCAATGCTACAATATCTCTATTGATATTTTGTTTGGAAGATCTGTCCATTTTTGATAGTGGGGTGTTAAAATCCCATACTATAATTGTGTTGCTATCAATATCTTTCCTGAAGTCCTCTAAGATTTTCCTTATGCATTTGGGTGTTCCTATGCTGGATGCATATATATTTACAATGCTTATGTCTTCTTGGTGGACTCTTCCATTGAGTATTTATGAAGTGACCTTCTGGGTCTCTCTTTATGGCCCTTTGAAGTCTATTTTGTCTGATATGAGTATTGCTACCCTGGTTTCTTTTTCCTGGCCATTTGCTTGGAAAATTTGTTTCTGGACCTTCACTTTTAGTCTGTGTAGGTGTTTTGTCCTGAGGTGGGTCTCTTGTAGGCAGCATGTGTGTAGGTCATGCTTTCTTAACCATTCATCTATTCTATGTCTTTTGATTGGAGCATTTAATCCATTTACGTTTAAGGTTATTATTGATAGGTACTTATTCATTGCCACTTTTGTACCTGTGTTCCTCTGTGTCTCTCTCTTTTTTTCTCTTTCCTTAAAGCAGTCCCTTTAGCATCTCTTGCCGAGCTGGTTTGGTGGAGTATATTCTTTTAGACTTCTTTGGTCTGGGAAGCTCTTTATTTGGCTTTCTAACTTGACTAAGTGCCTTGCTCAGTCAAGTAGCCTTGGTTGCAAGCTTCTGGTTCTCATTACTTGGAATATTTCTTGCCATTCTCTTCTGGCTTGGAACATTTCCATTGAGAAGTCAGCTGCTAACTTTATCAGGACTCCCTTTGTATGTTGCTTCCTGTTTCTCCCTTGCTGCCTTTAAGATTCTCTGTTTGTCTTGGAATTTTGCCCTTTTAATTATGAGGTATCTTGAAGTGGGCCTCTTAGGACTCTTCTTGATTGGCACTCTCTGTGTTTTCTGGATTTGTGTGACTTTTTCTTTCATCAAATTAGGGAAGTTTTCCATCATTACTTTTTCAAACAGGTTTTCTATCCCTTGATCTTCTTCTCCTTCTGGTATCTCTATTATATGGATATTATTACATTTCATATTGTCCTGCATTTCCTTTAATCCTTCTTCATTCTTTCTGAGCCTCTTTTCATTTTCATGCTCTTTCTGAGTGGTTTTTCTACCTTGTCTTCCAGCTCACTGATCTGATCTTCTGCTTCTTCTAGCCTGCTTTTGATACCTTCTACTGTGTTCTTCAGTTTGGAAATTGTATTCTTCATTTCCTCTTTTCCCTTGTTGATAATTTCTATTTCCTTTTTCATGTTGGTATAGTTTGCAGTGAGTTCATTCTAGTTTCCCTGTAGTTTCTGGTAATTCTCTGTGAGCTCATTGAGCTTCCTGATAACCATTGCTTTGAACTCAATATCTGATCACTGAGTTGCCTCGATTTCATTTAGCATTCTTTCTGAGGCTTCCTTCTTTCTTTCATTTAAGGGTTGTTTCTTTTTCTTCCTATTGTTTGTGAGACTCCTTTTGTTAGGCTCAGCTTCTTAGATTTATCTGTTCTGACTCCCTGGGTTTATGGTGTGAACTTCTATGGTAGAATACCTGTGAGATTCAGTAGTGCTGTCTCCTTGATCTCTCAGGCTCACTGGTCTTGGGCTATCATTTATGTTGGTTCTCTGTATGTCTTTGGGTTTTGATTATTGTTGGGTCTTTCTTTGGTGGTTCCTTCCCACCAGCTGGTTAACTGAGGGTCATTCTGTCCACCACCTCTTGTATTTTGTTGTGCTGGTGCGGGCAGGTTGTATTGAAGCTGGTTCTTCTGTGTGTGCAAGGTTTTGATGATTCTATCTTGCTCTTGTTCAGTTGTTTGTCCTGGGTAATTTCTCCATTATTTAGTTGTATTTCCAGATAGGTCCTGGATTGAGGTTAGTGTGGCTTCCACTCCCTCCGTCACCTCCTTCTGTTGTTATCTGCTGTTGGTGGGTTTCCTCTTCAAGCATGTATCCTGGTGTTCACAGCTTCTACCTCCTCTTTTTTGTGATCAGTTGGAGAGGGAAGGCAAAATGGTTTAAGACAGCAAGAGTTTATTCTATGATATTTACAGTAGCAGCCAGTAGAGAAGATGTAGGAGATCCTTTGGCTATGTATAGTGTTAACTGTGATATACCACCCAACTAGCCACTTTTTAGAAAGGGTAGAAAGAAGATAAGACTCTTGTTGGGGAGGGAAGAATTGTGAGTTTGATCTAGAAGGCAGTGAGCTTCTGGGAGGTCAGATTCTGAGATAAGGTGAGAGTAAAGGATAGAAAATAGGTATAGTGTGTGAGGGAATAGAGTTAACCAGAACAGTAATAGAGTTCAGGAAATCATGAAGTTGGCTAAGATCTGGAAGGGGTGCTGTGTTGTATTTACAATTGTATGGAACAGCTATTATTTACAATAATAATGGAGCAACAATCATATGTCAGAATCTATGTGATCTGGATAACAAGAATAGGAAGTATAAGACCTTGAGTAGTGCACTAATGAAACACAGATGAAGTGAAAGATAATAAATTAACAATACACTGTGAAAAAGAGAACCAGGGAAGCTAGTCAAACAATACAATTTAACCAGCCAACCAGTCAAGAAGACTTTTAGTCTAGTCTTCTTGACTAAACAGAAAGATGAGGAATACAAAAATACTAATAAAATAAAAGATGTAAGAATAATTTAAAAATACAAATATGTACTAACCTGCAGGTTCTCTGTAGTAGCAAAGTGAAATTTGTCTCACTGTCTCAGCTGTTGGGATGACTCCTCATTGGGTCCAACTCTAATCTTTTTACAGTTCCAGGGGTTTTTTTCCTCACTTGTGGGAATTTAAAAAAAAAAGGAAGGAAAAAAGAAGAGATAAAATGGGAAAGAAAGGAAGAAAAAATAAAACAAGAAAGAAGGAAAGAGAGGAAAAAGGAGTTGAAAGATAAAAATAAACAATAAAAATAAAAAAAATAAAGAATTACTTTTTTAAAAGAAGCCTCTTGCTGGGTTCAAACTGGCCAAACCAGTTTTGCTGGTCTTCCGGCTGCAGCAGACCGAGAAGTGATTGGTTTCTTTTTTCTCCCTTCCTGATCCGCACTCAGTGAGCCTCCAGCCCAGTTCCCTAGCAGCCTCTGGTCCCTCAAGTTCCACAGGTTTGGATGGACACTCTCCCTGGGCCTACGAATGTGAGCACAAGGTGCCTCTCCCCACGGCTTTGGGTGTGGGTGCCAGGCCTTCCTCAGAGGTCACTCTCCCCACATTGCAGGTGTGCACGCGCAGCCAGGCGTCCTCCAGTTCCTCAGGTTCAGGCTCGCACTCTTCCCAAGGCTATGGGAATGTGCACAGAGCCTTCCAAACCACCTGAGGAGCACTGCCCAGCCATTGTCCACAGACTGTGCTCACAGTCCCTTTGTGTTTTCCACTAAGTCTTTATTCCCCTCTTTACAACTTCAAGCAACCAGGTGTCTCCTGGTGCTGCTCCAACCTTGTTTGGCAGGGGAGAGAGTGATTGACCCAACTCTCTCTCAAGGACTCTCTGGCAGACCTGGCAGGTGCCAGGCCTGGGGCTGCAGCCACCCTGATCCCTGAGCTGGTCCCAGGGATACCTTAGTATTCTGAAGCACTCTCCTTACCATCTGGTTTTTCAATGTCCACCGCAATTTGTGGTCTCCTATCTTCATATATGCTGGGGTACTGTTGGCTCTTCGCTCTGTTCCTTTTTAAATTGGCTAGGTTTTTCTCCCGTGTGTAGGGGGAAATGGAATCGCTCCTTCCTAACTCGATGCCATCTTTAGTCTCCTATAATCACTCTTAATTGTCTACACTAACGGGAAAAGGAAAAATAAATCAGCATTAACTCAACAATTGATTAATTTTCTTAGATTTACTGATATTCTAGACGTACCTCCATAAGACTCCAACTAGACAATTTTATTGTATTTGAATATCCCCAGATATCCTCAACCATTTATAGTCTCTTCAGCCATTGTACCTACTGGTCGATCTAGTCAATGAATTTCTTGTTTCATTCAACAAGTCACAGTATCCAGTATTCTAAGTGTTGGAGAGGCCCACAAGTAATGACACTGCTTCTAATGGGAAGTCATATATACAGATAATCAATATGAGATCATTACTATCATGGAGATATACATTAAATATAAAAGAAATATAAAACAAGGGAACCTAAATCTTCCTCGTGGCATATGGGAAATTTTCAGAGAAGAAGTGGTATTTGGAGACTTCCGCCAAGATGGAGGCATAGGTGGAAACACTGTGCCTTCTCCCACAACCAAGTCTGAATACAACAAAGGTTTGGAGAAACAAAGACACAACCAAAGGACAGAAAATTGAATTATACGGAAGTCCGACTACATCTAACCGTTCAACGGGGATGGTAAGAGGGGCAGAGCCAGCAGCGAGCAGGGTCGGGCAGGACAGGACCCCCCACCCAGGCGCGCAGGCAGACGGGAACCAGTTGGGGTGCGGGGCAGACCTTGGGCGCATATTCGCACACAGTGAGACAGACCACGCAGGCCCCAGGGGGCAAGGGCTGACGGCGGTGGCACACTTGCGTGCAGTGGGACGAAACGCGTGGGCCCGGTGACGGCAGCAACTGCGGCAGCGGTGAGGGCTGTGGCGGCAGGCGGCGGACAGGACGCCATAGTCCCTCTTTGACCCCGCCCCCACATACAGCGTCACAACCCAGCGACTTAGTTGCCCTGCATTACCGGTGAGAGCCATTGTCCCTCTTTGACCCCGCCCCCACATACAACGTCACAACCCAGCGACTTAGTTGCCCTGTTCTAGTGAACACTTTAGGGCTCTGATCCTGCTATGGAACAGGTACGAACAACCGGAAAGATGGCACAAGAAGAACTTAAAGTCCCAGAGCCAATAACTCTAANGGCTGTAGGTCTTTGGATTTCATGACTTGGAATACTTCTTTCCAGCCCCTTCTTGCCTGTAAGGTCTCTTTTGAGAAATCCGCTGACAGTCTGATGGGAACTCCTTTGTAGGTGACTGTCCCCTTATCTCTTGCTGCTTCTAGGATTCTCTCCTTCATTTTAGTCTTGGCTAATGTAATTATGATGTGCCTTGGTGTGTTCCTTCTTGGGTCCAACTTCTTTGGGACTCTCTGAGCTTCCTGGATTTCCTGGAAGTCTATTTCCTTCGTCAGACTGGGGAAGTTCTCCTTTATTATTTGTTCAGATAAGTTTTCCACTAGTTGCTCTTGCTCTTCCCCTTCTGTTACCCCTATAATCTGGATGTTGGAACGTTTAAAGATGTCTTGGAGGTTCCTAAGCCTCTCCTCATTTTTTTGAATTCTCATTTCTTCATTCCTTTCTAGTTGGATGTTTTGTTCTTCCTTCTGGTCCATTCCATTGATTTGAGTCCCAGTTCCCTTTCCATCACTATTGGTTTCCTGGACATCTCCCTTTATTTCAATTAGTTTAGCCTTCATATGTTCCTCTAATTTGTGACTTTGTTCCTCTAATTTGTGACTATAATCTACCAGTTCTGTGAGCATCCTGATAAATAGTGTCTTGAATTGTGCTTCTGAGAGGCTGGCAGTTTCTCGGTCGCTTAGAGTTATTGGCTCTGGGACTTTGAGTTCTTCTTGCACCATCTTTTGGGCTGTTTGTGCCTATTCCGTAGCAGGATCGGAGCCCTAAGGTGTTCACTAGCACAGGGCAACTAAGTCGCTGGGTTGTGACGCTGTATGTGGGGGCGGGGTCAAAGAGGGACTATGGTGTCTCGTCTGCTGCCTGCCGCCTTGTCCCTCACTGGTGCTGCAGCTGCTGCCGTCACCGGGCCCACATGTTTCATCCCACTGCATGCAAGTGTGCCACCGCCATGGCACCCCCTGAGGCCTGCGTGGTCCGTCTCACTGTGTGCGAATGTGCGACCACGGTCAGTCTGCCCCGCACCCCAAATGGTTCCGGCTGCCTGCAAGCCTGGGTTGGGAGACCTGTCCTGTCCTACCCTGCTCGCTGCTGGCTCCACCCCTCTTACCGTCCCATTGAACAGTTAGATGTAGTCGGACTTCCGTATAATTCAATTTTCTGTCCTTTGGTTGTGTCTTTGTTTCTCCAAACCTTTGTTGTATTCAAACTTGGTTGTGGAAGAAGGCACAGTGTTCCCACCTATGCCTCCCTCTTGGCGGAAGTCCAATTTGTAGGAAGTTTAATGAGTTGTTAAGCAGGCAAACTTGGGAAAGCTTGAGAAAAAACTAGTGGGAATAGGAAGTGTGGTAAATAGGCTTCTAAGATGATTTTCACCTCTTTGCATTCATACCCTGTATAATCATCTCCCCTTGAGTATGGTCAGAACCCATGACTTGCTTCTAGCCAGTAGAATATGGCAAAGATGAATAAATTTTGTGGATGTAATTAAAGTCCCAAATAAGTCAATTTTTAGTTAACCAAAACAAAAATTATCTTGGTTCTGACCAGTATGGCTCAGTTGGTTGGGTGGCATCTTGCAAAGCAGAAGGTCACCAATTACCAGTTGGTCACATGCCTGGATTGCAGGTTTGATCCTCAGACACCTACAAGAGACAACTGATTGGTGTTTGTCTCTCACATCAGTGTTTCTCTCCCTTTATTTCTCCCTCTCTTCCTCTGTCTTTAAAAATAAATAAATTAAAGCTTAAAAAGAGAGAGAGAGAGATTATTTGGGGTGGACCTGACTTAATCTGGAAAAAGCCCATTAAAAAAAGGAACTGGGCCTTTCCTGAAGAAAGAGATTCTCCTTGCTGGAGAACTAAGCATCATGTTGAAGAACCTGATGTGGAAATTTACTGCAAGTATCTTACAGAATTTTGGGGTAGCCTGTAGGACCTGAGGGTGGACTTCAATCAACAACCAGCAAAAAAGGTAGGACTACTCTGGCTGGTGTGACTCAGTTGATTGGAGTGTCATCCCATAAACTGAAAGGTCACAGGTTTGATTCCAAGTCAGGGTACATACCCAGACTGCACGTCTGATCCCTAGTCAGGGCATGTATGAGAAGGCAACCCAATCAATGTTTCTCTCACATCGATGTCTCTCTTTCTGCCTGTCTCTCTCTCTCTCCCCCTCTCTCTCTCTCTCGCCACTCTCTCTTCCTCCTCCTTCTCTCTCTAAAAGCAATGAAAAAATGGCCTTGAATGAGAATTTTGAAAAGGTAGGACCATCAATTGTATAGCCATAAGGAAATGAATCCTACCAACCAATAAAATGAGCTTGGAAGCAGTTTAACCAATCAAGTTCTCACATGAAAATGCAGCCCAAATAACACCTTGATTAAAACATTATAAGTCTGTGAGCATATTATAACATTATAAGTCTTTTCATCCGAAACAGACCCAAACTCCTGATACAAAGAAACTAAAATAATAAATGTATGTTGTTTAAAGTTGTGGTAATTTGTTAGTTGGAAATAGAAAACTAATACAAGAAATCATCAGAGAATGGAAGGGATATCTAAACCATTTCTCAAGGTATGTAAGTGATCTGAGTAAATGAAATGAGTCATTAGAAGATATTTAACTGGTACTCATTAAAAAAAGATAGAACCAGTACTGAGATTACACCTGGGCAAGAGGGGCCTGTGTTCTGATCCCCACATTTTAGGGGGCCCTATACATAAACATACACATTTAAAAGGCATACATATGCCTTTGTCACTCAGAATTTGACCCTCAACAACAACCATAATGGGAACTGTGACCTTAAACATCTGTTCCAAGCTTTATGAGAATATTTCTCCATAATTTTTCCTCTGTGTCCTCCAAAGTCAACTCTTAGAATGCTGTGAAGGTCACTGGGTTGAAACACACACTCGGCTTTAGAGTACGTAACTTTTGAACAGCAAAATAACTCATTTAAGAAAAATGTATAAACTTCTCAGCTTCTTCTTTACTAATACAGATTCAATTGATTTTTGTATAAAAAATTTATTCACCAGTGGTGTCAGGCCTCCATTTTCTTCCTTGTTTACATGTTCCAGTGTGTGTTTCTGTGAACACTCAGAACTTATTGTAAAAAAAAAAAAAAAAGAACTTATTATAGTACTCCCAACATTTATACATAATTTTTGGAAAATATTTTGCAATAGTAAATCATACATATTACTCTTATAATTTATATACTCTACTTATAGATATTTCTGCAACATAAAAGAAACATGGCATTCATTTTGAAAATTAGCAGTTAAATTCTAGACTTGTAAATTATTTCATTTTAATAAAAATATTCCTAGCCCTGGCTGGTGTAGCTCAGTGGATTGAGTGCGGGCCTGCGAACCAGACGATCGCGGTTTGATTCCCAGTCAGGGCACATACCTGGGTTGCAGGCCAGTTCCCAGCAGGGGCCAGTTCCCCGCAGGGGATGCACGAGAAGCAACCGTACATTGATATTTCTCTTCCTCTGTCCTTCCCTTCCCCTCTAAAGATAAATAAATAAATATATATTTAAAAAAATATTCCTGAACAAGTGAGTCAAAGAAGAAATCAAAAGGTAAATTAAAAAATACCTTGAGACAAATGAAAATAGAGATACAACATGCCAAACTCAAAAGCAGTTCTAAGAGGGAAATTTATAGTGATGAATGCCTACATGAAGAAACAAGAAAAGCATCAAACAACCTAACTTTACACTTAGAGGAACTAGAAAAGATAAACAAATGAAGCCCAAAGTTAACAGGAGGAAGGCAATAAATATCACAGTGGAAATAAATGAAATAGAGACCAAGAAAGCAATTGAAAAGAACAGTGACATTAAGAGCTTTTTAAAAAATTAAAAGTTGATACACATTTAGCAAGACTAACCAAGAAAAAAGAGAGAGGACCAAATGAATAAAATCAATAATGAAAGAGGAGATGTTATAACCACAAAATAACAAAGGATCATAAGCCACTCCTGTGTATAATTATATGGCAAAAAAATGTACAATCTAGAAGAAATGGATAAATGCCTAGAAATATACAACCTACCAAAACTAAAAGAATGAAGAAATAGAAAATCCAAACAGAGCAATTACAAGTCAGAAGAAGTCTGAATTAGTGATCAAAATCTCCCAACAACAAAAGTCTAGAACCAGATAGCTTCACCAATGAATTCTATCAAACATTTCAATGTAAATTAATGCCCATTTTTCTTAAAATTTTTGGGAAAAAAAGAAGAGGAGGGAACACTTCCAATTTATTTAAGAGGCCTGCATTAACCTGACAACAAAACCAGACAAGGACACAGCAAAATAAGAAAATTACAGGCCAATGTCCTGAATGAATATAGATGCTAAAATCCTCAACAAAATATTAGCAAAGTGTATTTAACAACACAGAAAATGTATCATACACCATGATGAAGTGGAATTTATTTCAGGGATGGAAGGATGGTGTTACATCTGCAAATCAATTCATGTCATATGCCACATTAGCAAAATAAAGGACAAAATACAATGATCATCTCAATAGATGCAGAAAAAGATTTTAACAAAATTTAGCATTCATGTATGATAAAAAGTCAACAGAATGAGTAGAGGAACCTTACCTCAACATAATGAAGGCCACATGTGACAAACCTACAGCTAACATCATGAGGGGTGAAGAATTGAAAGCTTCTCCTCTAAGTTCAAGAACAAAACAAGGATGCCTACACTCAGTACTTGCATTATACATAGTATAACTTTTAGCCACAGCACTTAGTCAATAAAAAGAAATAAAAGGTATCCAACTCAGAAAGGCAGAAATAAAATTGTCATTATTTGACCTGATATTATATATAGAAAACCCTAAAGACTTTACAAAAATGTGTTCAAATTAATAAATGAATTTAGTAAAGTCAGAGGATATATCAATATATAGAAAAATTAGCATTTCTATACACTAATAAACTATCAGAAAAATTAAGAAAATCTCATTTACTCAACTGATTTTCAGTTGAAAAAATTGCACTGAAAAGTATAAAATACTAAAAATAAATTTAACCAAGGAAGTGAAAGATCTTTTCACTGAAAATTATAAAACAATAATGAAAAACTGAAGAAAGCATAAATAAATGGAAAAATATCTTATGCTATGGATTAGAAGAATTAATAATGTTAAAATATCCATGCAGCCCTGGCTGGTGTAGCTCAGTGGATTGAGTGCGGGCCTGTGAACCAGAGGATCGCGGTTCGATTCCCAGTCAGGGCACATGCCTGGGTTGTAGTCCAGTTCCCTGCAGGCCAACTCCCAGCAGGGGATGCACAAAAGGCAACCATACATTGATGTTTCTCTCCCTCTCTCCTTCCCCTCTAAAGATAAATAAATAAATAAAATCTTTAAAAAAAAATATCCATGCTACACAAAACAATCTATAAACTTAATTCAATTCCTATCAAAACTCAATGGCATTTTTCACAGAAATAGAAAAACATTCCTTAAATTTGTATAGAATGATAAAGAACCATAAAAAGCTGAAATAAAATTGAGAAAAAACAAAGCTGGAAGCATCACACTCCTTGATTTCAAACTATATTGCAAAGCTATAGTTATCAAAATGGTATATATTGGCATAAAAACAGACACATAGGTCATGGAACAGTGTAGAGAGTCCAGAAATGAACCCACACATATATGGTCAATTTATTATTACAAAGGAGCCATGAATATTATTTAAAAGGAGCCTTTTCACAACATGGAAAGAACAGTCTCTTCAATAAATGATATTGGGAAATCTAGATAGCAATATGCAAAGCAATGAAACTGAACCACTATCTGATACATATTTGGAACTGTGAAACTTCTAAAAGAAAACATAAGTGGTAGGATTCTTTACATCAGTCTTAACAATAGTTTTTGTTGTTGTTGTTTTGGATTTGACAACGAAAACAAAGAAATCAAAGGCAAAAATAAACAATTGGGACATCCTGGAAGAGGCTGCCAAAAACTGCTCCTCCTGACAATGCTAGATCAGGCACTGTGGCATCAGCAATAGCCTCATCAGAAGGCCGTACGGACTAGAGGAGCAGCCCCAACATTATGGATTTTGAGACAGACCTGGAAACCAGTTCATGTGGGAAGCTAGCCCATCAGAAGGCCATCCCCAGAGCTCACCTGGCTTTTATTATCAACTGTGCTTTTGGAAAAAAGCTTTCCCTAGCAACACCCCTGGTGCTGCCCAAGCCCCCAGTCCCCACCCCCAATTTAAGACCTGTCATCTCCCCAGTGAAGACCTACATCTTGTTCTGTGGGGAAAGTCAGCCCCATCTGACTCAGGAGGGCCCCCTGGGTGGGTGGGCCATTCCCTAGGCCAGAGGCACCCTGACACCCTGCAGAGGGACTATGCCCCCAGCTTCCTTCCCAGTCAGCCCACACTGCTGTTGCCAGGAGGCTCCTGAAATAAAGCTAGCCCATGAAAACAGTGCCCTCATGACCTTCACCTTGGGGAACACTCATAGGCTTGCTCAAAGATTTCTCCTCCTGCGTCTGTGAGCAAGCAAATTAACTGAAAGAGCCTGACCATGGAAAAGGGGAGATTGGCACACAAGGCTCAAGTGTCCAGGGGAGGTAATTCCCAGGGCTCACTCCAACTTTGCCAGAATCAGCAAAATCCCAGGGAAGACACCACAGCTTTGTTGGAGCTAATATTGGAGTAGGGGTTTGGGTGATGAGAGATTGTGAACAGTGAAAAAAAATAAAAATAAAAATAAATAAGTGGGGATACTTCAGATTACAATGTCTTACACAAAAAAGGAAACTCAACAAAATAAAAAGGCAACCTACAGGAAGGGAGAAGATATTTGCAAATCATATATCTGATAAGGGGCTAATATCCAAAATATATTAAAAACTCATACAACCTCAAATCAAATTTTAAAATGGGCAGAGGATATTAATAGACATTTTTACCAAAGAAGATATACAGATGGCCAACAATACATGAAAAAGTGTACTGATTATTAATCATCAGGAAAATGCAAATCAAAACCACAATAAAATATCATTTTGTACCTAGTAAAGTGGCTATTATCTAAAAGACAAAAAATAACAAATGTTGACAAAGATATGGAGAAAAGGAAACCTTCAGACACAGTTGGTAGGAATGTAAACTAGTGTGACCACTCTAGTAAATAGTATGGAGGTTCCTCAAAAAACTAAAAAGAGAACTACCTTATTATCCAGTAATTCTTCTTCTATGTATTCATTCAAAGAAAATTCAAATACTTGACTTCAGATCAAGATGGCAGAGTAGGTAAACACAGTACTCACCTCCCACAACCGTACCAAAATTACAACAAAACTACAGAACAACCAACATTCAGAACGGCTGAAATCTAGCTGAATGGAAGTCTTATAACTACATAATTAAAGAAGAGGCCACATCAAGACTGGTAGGAGGGGCAGAGAAGCAGAATGGGCTGGTCCCACCCCCATGTGTGGCAGATAAAAGCCAGAAGGGATATCTGAACTGTGGAAGTTTTCCCTGAAGGGTGAGGGATCCCAGCCCAACACTCGGTTCCCCATCCAAAATTTTCAGTGCCAGAAAGAGAAGTCCCCATGACTTCTGGCTATAAAAACCAGTGGGTATAGAGGCAGAGGGAGATGGAGGCTTCTGGAGTCACAGGCACTCACTCTTAAAGGGCCCATGCCCAGACTAACTCAGACTCACTCGCTCTGAGCTCTAGTGCAAGGACATTAGTTTGAAAGGTACAAGACACATACAGCAAGGAACTGAATTGTTTGTATCAGGGTGAGAACTATAGGGGTAGCTTTTTCCCAGAGAGAATTGCTGGCAGAGGCTCTTGTTTCTATGATGAGTCCTCCCTTAAAGAGCTGGTAAGCTGGTGCTGTATCAGTGACTCCATCAACCTGGTTCACACTGTTTGCCCTGCCCTGGTGATTCCCTGAGGCCTTGCCCCACCCAACTTTTGGACCCACCCAAGCTATTAACAGTGGCTGTTCCACAGGAAGGGCTTTTCTTGGATCATGCTTCAAATTTACTGAAATCTCTCCAAAAAGTAGCATCTGACCTCAGCATGCCCTGTACTTCTCACTAAGTGGCCTCAGGCTTGGCACTAGCAGCAGCCAGCCTTGGTTCACAGCTCGGCCTCAACTGGGCATCTCCAAGCCCTCACAAGTAGCAGCCATCTGCAGATTGCTTTGTATCTCATGCCTTGTGGCTCATTGGAACATAGTCTGTGGCTGACCTTGACCTGAACATCCTGAGAAACCCCAGAGCTAGAGCACTCAGTGGACAGCTTCAGATCACATTGAAAAACTGCCACCCAACCACCTTCACAAACAAAACACTCAAGGGGCAGATTCAACTGCCACAAGAGCCTGCTTTGTGGGATGGGACCCAACAAAGCAGGTAGTTGGAGGTCAGTGGTTGTAGCCAGTCCTTGCAGCTGATCAGCCTGGGGTTAAATCCCTCCCATTGGCCTGCCCACAGTAATCAAGACTCAGCAACAGGAGAAAGGTCTACAGCCCTCATGAGGGATGTACCTCGCATACCCAGCTTGGGTGATCAGAGAGGCTGTGCCACTGGACCCTACAGGACACCTACTACATTGCACCATTCTACCAATTTTGAGACATAGTCAAAATGAGGAGACAAGAAACATGGCCCAAATGAAAGAACAGAACACCAGAAAAAAAGAGCTAACTAAAATGGAGACAAGCAATCTGCTAGATGAGGAGTCCAACAAACTGATTATATGGATGTTCAATGAACTTAGTGATAACCTCAACAGCATAAAACAGGACCGGTCAGAAGTGAAGCATACACTAACTGAAATGAAAAATAATATACAGGGTGTCAGTAGTAGAGTAGATGAAGCCAAGAATCAGATCAGCGACATGGAATACAAGGAAGCATAAAACACCCAAACAGAAAAGCACAAAGTAAAAAGAATCCAAAAAATGTGTATAGTGTAAGGATCCTCTGGGACAATTTCAAGCATACCAACATTTATATCATGGTGGGAGGGGGCACAGAAGGAGAAGAGAGAGAGTAAGAAAAATAATGACAGAAAACTTCCCTAACTGGGGCAAGAAAATAGACATACAGGTCCAGGAAGCACAGAGAGTCCTAAACAAGATGAACCCGAAGAGGCCCATACCAAGGCACATAGTTAGAATGCAAAAGATTAGTGACTGAGAGAATCTTAAAAGCAGCAAGAGAAAATGAGTTAGTTACCTACAAGGGAGCTCCCATAAGACTGTCAGCTAATTGCTCAACAAAAACTTGCAAGCCAGAAGGAACTGGCAAGAAATATTCAAAGTGATGAAAAGCAAGGACATACAATCAAGATAACCCAGCAACTATCATTTAGAATCAAAGGACAGATAAACAACTTCTCAGACAAGAAAAAGGTAAAGGAGTTTATCACCATTAAACCAGTATTATATGAAATGTTAAAGGGTCTTCCTGGAGAAGAAAAAAAGAATAATAATAAGGAGAAGAAAAACAAGAAGAACAAGAACAAGAATAAAAGAATAATGCCCTGGCTGGAGTGGCTCAATGGATTGAGTGCTGGCCTGTGAACAAAGGGGTCACTGGTTTGATGCCCAGTCAGGGCACATGCCTGAGTTGCAGGCCAGGTCCCCAGTAGGGGACACATGAGAAACAACCACACCTTGATGTTTCTCTCCCTCTCTTTCTCTATCCCTTCCCCTGCAAAAAAATAAGTAAATAAAATCTTTTTAAAAAAGAATAAGAAGAAGAAATGAAAATAAAATGGCAATAAATGCACATCTATCAGCAACTGAATCTTAAAAACAAAATAAATTAACAAGCTAAACAGAAACAGACTCATAGATACAGAGAACAGTTGCCAGAAGGGGAATGGGAAATGGGCAAAAAAGTTGAAGGGCTTGAGAACTACAGATTGGTTGTTACAGAATAGTCATGGGGATACAAATTTACGGCATAGGGAATATAGTCAATAATATTCTAATAACTATGCATGGTGTCAGATGAGTGTGAGATTTGTTGGGATGATCACTTACTAAGTTATGCAATGTCTAATCACTTGGGTATACACCTGAAACTAATAAAATAATCTATGTCAACTGTAATTAAAAATAAAAAATGATAAAGAAAATTCAAACTCTAACTCAAAAAGATATTTGCACTTCCATATTCATTGTGTATTATTTCAATAGCCAAGATATGGAAGCAACCTAAGTGTCTGTAAATGAATGAATGTGTAAATAGGATGTTTTATATGCATAAATGGAATATTATTAACCCATAAAAAGAATGAAATCTTGCCATTTGTGACAATATGGATGGATCTTGATGGCATTTCGTTGAATGAAATAAATCAGACAAATCAAATACTGTATGAGCTCATGTATATGAAGAATCTAAAAAAAAACAATAAAATAAAAAACTAAACTCAAAGATATAGATAACATTTGGGTGTAACAAGTGTGTGGTGAGGGGTGAGCCAAATGGGTGAAGAGAATCAAAAGGTACAAACTTTCAGTTATAAAATAAACAAGTCATGGGGATATAATGTATGGCATGGTGATTATAGTTAATAATACTGTATTGTATGTTGCTAATAGAATAAACAATAAAAGTTCTTATAAGGAAAAAAGTTCTATTTGTGGTGATGGATGTTGTTGTCATTGTTGTGATTATTTTACAATATATACAAATAATCATGTTATTCACCTAAAACTGATACAATGTTATATGTCAATTTATCTCATTTTTAAAATAGTAAAAACCTTTGTGCATTAAAGGACACTACCAAGAGAGTGAAAAGACGACCCACTTATTAGGGCAACATTTTTGTACATCTGAATTAATATTCAGAATTATAAAGAATTTCTACATCTGGCTAGTGCAGCTCAATGAATTGAGCACCACCCTGTGAACCAAGGGATTGCTGGTTTGATTCCCAGTTAGGGCAAATGCTTGGGTTGCAGGCTGGGTTTCTGGTTGGAGGCATGTGAGAAGCAACTGTTTCTCTTCCACATTTGATGTTCCTCTCCCTCTCTTCCCCCCTCCCTTTCCCTCTCTGTAACAACATAAATATGATTTAAAAAAGAATTTCTACAACTCAACAACAAAGCCCAATTCAAAAATTGGAAAAGGATTTGAGTAAATACATGTCAAAAAACAATATACAAATAAGCACAGGGAAAGATGCTCCACAACATTAGTCATTATAAAAATGCAAATCAAAATGACAATGACATACCACATCACTCCAGTTAGGAAGGCTATCACCAAAAAAGAAAAAGAAAGAAATGTTAGCAAGAATGTGAAGAAATTAGAACTCTCAATGCAGTGGTGGTGGAAATGTAAAATGGGAAAGCATTCATGGAAAACAGTTTGTCATTTCCTCAAGAAGTTAAACAGAATTGCCATAGACCAAGTAATTTTATTTCTATTTCCACCAGAATTGAGAGAAGAGACTCAAAGAGATACTTGTACACAAATGTTTAAAGTAGTATTAGTTACAATAGCCAAAAAGTGGAGGAAAAAACCCAAGTCCATCAACATATGAACAGATGAAATATAGTATATACATTCAATGGTATATTAGTCACCCATAAAAAGTAATGAAACTGACATATGATACCACATGGGTGAACCTTGAAAACATTATGCTAAGTAAAATAAGGCAGATACAAAAGGACAAATATTGTGTTTCCACTTAGATGAAGTACCTAAACAAGGTAAATTCATGGAGCTATAAAGTAGAATAAAGGTTACCAGGGACTGCAGGAAATGGGAAAAGAAGAGTAATTGTTAAGTGAGTACAGAGTGTCGGTTGTGGGATAATGAAAATGTTCTGAAAGTGGGTAGTGGATATTGTTGCCCCAAATTGTGGATGTACTGAATGCCACTTAATTGTAAACTTAAATATGGTTAAATTGGTAATTTTATGTATATCTTCCCATGATTAAAAAATAGAGTAAAATTTTGGATATTGTAAGTATTTTGGAATGTTAACTTGTCAAATTCAAGTTAGATAAAGGGTGGAAAATAAGAGGAAAAATATTCTAAAGAAGAGGATCAATCCAGGAGGTTCAGCATCCATTAAGTAATTCAAAATAGACAAAAGATCTAAGAGAAGGAAAGAAATTTTCAATATATATGAGAAGAAAACTTCCTAAAATTAAAGGATTCAAGAGCCCAAATTCAAAGAGTTTATTGGATTTCAGTTACCTAGGTTCTTCACTTTGAAGTTTTAACATCTTGGGAATAGAGAAATGATCCCCAAAGTTTATGGCAGTGTGAGTGCAGGGGGATAACAGGCCACATATATAGTATCAAAAATGAAAAATAATATTAAACTTTTCCATTGTAATATTAAAAGCTTAAGGAAATTTTTAATTTTTTTAAAGTATTTATTTATTTTTAGAGAGAGGGAAGGGGAACAAGAAAGAGAGGAAGAGAAACATCATGCATCCCCTACTGGGGACCTGGCCCACAACCCAGGCATGTGCCATGAGTGGGAATCAGACTGGCATCCCTTTGGTTCACAGGCCCATACTCAGTCCACTAAGCTACACCAGCCAGGGCAGGAAATTTTGAAGTATCTTCAAATTTCTGAGTGAAAGTGTACCTCAGAATTAAAATTTTATATATAAAGATGTGAAACCAGAATACATATTTTCAGACAGGTAAAATCTCAAAACTTCACCTTTTAATTTTGGTCAAGGTGGCAGAGTACATAAACCCTGTGCAAGTTTCCTCCCACAACTGTACCAAAATTACGACTAAGCTACAAAACAACCATCACTGAGAACTGCCACAAGACTAACTAAACATAAATCCTGTAATTAAGAATGTGAAGAATAAGCCATGTTGAAACTGGTAGGTGCAGTGGAGATGCAAAATAGGCTGGTCCTACACTCCAGTGTCATAATTGATAATACGAAGGGATATCTCTGTTGAGGAGGTCCCCCCACTAAGAAGTGAGGAGTCTTAGCCCCACACCATGCCCCCCACAGCACCAGAAAGTCCTTTTCTTTTTTTTTTTTTTCAATTAGCAGTAATTGCACCTCAGATAAACCTCACTGGCTATGTACTGCCACTGCTCAAAGCTAGTCCTCATAGCTTCTGGCTGAAACACCAGTGGTCATAGTAGCTGAGGGTTTGGGGCTGAGACAGAGGCCTTCTGGAGATCCAGGTGTTCTTCTTAAAGGGCCAATGCACAGTCTTATTTGCTGATGGACCCACTCACTCTGAGCTCTTATGCTAGAGAAGCAGCTCAAAAAGCAATAGGATGTATTAAGAGAAACTGAATTGTCTGGATTCAGGGCAAGGGCTAGAGTGGCAGGTTTCTTTCAGAAGTGCTGGCAAAGCCATTATTCCCTTATTGAGCACTTTCCTCAATCCAGCATGCAGACACAGGCAGGCACCACATCTGAATCTTCATCAGTATGTCTAACATTGTTCACCCTGTCTTAGTGATACCCTGAGACCCCACTCCACCACCTTTCAGACCCACCCAAGCAGCTTCCAGTAGCTTTCCAGTAAAAGGCCTGTCTTGGATCATGCTGTAGAGTTTCCTAATATCTCTCAGTTTTACAAACTCCAAACAAGCAGCACCTGGCCTAAACATGCTCCATACCTTTTGCTAAGTAGCCGCAAGCCTGGCACTAGTGGCAGCCAGCCTCGTTTTACAACTTAGCCACTTCTAGGCACCTGCAATTGCAGCATGAGCAGCATCCATCTACAGATCACTTTGTAGCTCATACCAAATGACCCCAGGCCAGGCATAGGCCATGGCTGACTTTGGCCTGCACTAGAGCCTCTTCCTAGAATGCTTAGAACCAATACATCTAGTGGTCAGCATCAGACCACAGTAGAGCACTAGCCAACCACCTCCACAAATGACTCACCAAAAAGGCAGACTCAGCGGGCATCAGAGCCCTGCTAAAGTAAATCAAAGCTCCATAAGATCAGCCCCTGCACAAGAAGCTCCTATACTGTATTGATGGCCATTCCTCACAACCAATCATCCTGAAGGTCAGTCCCTCCCATTCATATGCCAACAGCAATCAAGGCTCAACTGCAATAGGAGGTACACACACCCCATACAAGAACACACCTAGAGCCCTAGCTGGTGTAGCTCAGTGGATTGAGCGCAGGCCTGCGAACCACGCGATCGCGGTTCGATTCCCAGTCAGGGCACATGCCCGGGTTGCAGGCCAGTTCCCAGCAGGGGACTCATGAGACAACCAGTTCCCAGCAGGGGACTCATGAGAGGCAACCATACATTGATATTTCTCTCCTTCTCTCCTTCCCTTCCCCTCTAAAGATAGATAAATTTAAAAAAATTAAAAAAAAGAACACACCTAGAGCACCCAGCTTGGTAACCAGGAGGACTGTGCCACTGGGCCCCACAGGACATTTACTACATGAAAACACTCTACCAAGATCAGGAGCTGCAGCAGCTCTACCTAAACACAGGGAGACCTTCTATGCAAAAGGAGAAAACAAAGAAATATATCCCAAATGAAAGAACAGACCAAAACTCAAGAAAAAGAAATAAACAAAATGGAGATAAAATCTGCCAGATGAAGGGTTCAAAATATTGATTATAAGGATGCTCAATGAATTCAGGGGAAGACTAGATGATCCAGCAGAGAGATAGGAAATATAAAAATAGAGATAGAAAGCAAAAAAAAAGAACCAGTCATATATAAAGAATACAATAACTGAAATGAAGAATACATTAAAAGGAATCATCAGTAGACTAGATGAAGCAGAGGGTCACATCAGTGATTTGGAAGACAAAGTAGCAGGAAACACCATATCAGAACAGAAAAAAAAAAATCCCCCCCAAATGAGGATAGTTTAAGGATTTTCTGACCCAATATCAAGTGTACCAACATTTTCATTATAGTAGTGCCAGAAAGAGAAGAGAGAGTATGAGGAATTGAGAACCTATTTAAAGAAATAATGATGGAAAATTTTCCTGACCTGACAATGAAAATAGACATACAAATCCAGGAAGCACAGAGAGTCCCAAACAAGATAAACCCAAAGAAGTCCACACCAGGTCACTTCATGCAATAATTAGAAAGCCTAAGGTTAGACAAAGAGAGAATTTTTTTACAATTTAATTAATTTATTTTTAGAGAGAGAGGAAGGGAGGGAGAAAAAGGAGAGAAATATTGATGTGAGAGAGAAACATCAATCAGTTGCCAAAGAGAGAATTTTAAAAGCAGTAAGAGAAAAGCAGTTAGTTACCCACAAGGATGCTCCCATAAGCCTGTCAGCTTATTTCTCAACAGAAACTTGGCAGGCCTGAAGAAATGGCACAAAATACTCAAAATGATGAAAACCAAGGAACTACACCAAAGATTACTCCACCCAGCAAAGCTGTCATTTAGAAGCAAAGTACAAACAGCTTCCCAGATAAGAAAAAGCTAAAAGAATTCATTATCACCAAACCAGTATTCCAAGAAATGTTAAAGAAACTTCTTTAAGAGGAAGGGAGAAAAAAGATTTTAAAAATGTGAATAATAAAATGGCAATAACTACATACCTATCAATAATTACCTAAATGTAAGTGGATTAAATGCTCCAATCAAAAGATATGAGATAGTTATATGGAGATGCAAAAAAAAAGATCTATACATATGCTGCCTATGAGACCCACTTCAGATAAAAAGATGCACACAGACTGAATGTAAATGGATAGAAAAGATATTTCATGCAAATGGAAAATTTAAAAATCTGGGGTAGCAATATTTATATCAGACAAAAATAGACTTTAAAAGAAAGGCTATAACAAGTGAGAAGCAGGACCCAGCAACTCCAATTCTGGGTATTTATCTGAAGAAACCCAAAATACTAATTCAAAAAGACATATGTATCCCTATGTTCTTTGCAGCATTGTTTACAATAGCCAAGATATAAAAGTAACCTAGATAGCCATTGAAAGACAAGTGGATAAAGAAGAGGTGGTATATGGATACAATGGACTATTACTCAGACATGAAAGTGATTGAAATCTTGCCATTTGTAGCAACATGGATGGACCTGAAGGGTGTTGTGCTGGGTGGGGTGGGTCAGACAGAGAAGAAAATGTGCCATGTGATTTTGTTTATATGTTAAATCTGAAAAAACAAGATAAGTGAACAGACAAGGGGGAAGCAGACTGGTAGATTCAGAGAACGTTTTGATGGTTGTCAGATATGAGGGGATTAGGGAGTGGGTGATAAACAGAAAGGGATTGAGATGTGCAAATTGCCAGTTATAAAAACACTCACTAAGATGTAAAGTACAGTATAGGGAATACAGTAAAAAATATTGCAGTAATTATGTATAGTGCCAGCTGAGTACTAGACTTATTGGGGCGATCACTTTGTAAGTTATATGTGTCTAATCATTAAGCTGTATAATTGAAACTAATATAATATTGTATGCCAACTGTAATTGAAGAATTTAAAAATATTTTTTAAAACTGTACCTCTTATATATAATTTCATGAAAATGTTAATCAGAATGCCATCTATCAAAATGAGGACATTAATCAAAAAAAAGAAAGAAATTCCAGAAAAAAATTACAATATAGTAGAGTGGAAAAAATTGGAAGACTGAATAAAAAGGAATAGAACAAGTCATGATTGGAGCAGAACAGGAAATAATTCTTGGGAGAAATCTCCACAGGGAAATAATGGAAATTTTAGAAATCTGATGCCATGGACCACATGAAAAACTATTTTTAGGAGATGTTTGAGGGTCTAGGAAAACAATACTCAATAAAAAGAACAAGAAACATATGAAATACAGAGCAGTCACCATCCATAAGAAAAATTGATTTAGAGAAAAAGAGAAATATAATCTTAGGACACTACTTGGTTCAACAGCCAGTAATATTTACCTACTCCAAGTAATGTAAATATTGAATGTTGAATTCATAATACTTTAGCTATGTTGAGAGAATAAAGGGAAGAGCAATACAGAGGAATGGGATATTAGTGAGAAGAATGCTAATCAACCATACTAGTAAGTTAATAAATAAATGGGTAAAAAAAGAGGTGGTAATATATGAATGTCACTTAGAAATATGTAGCCAAATAGCAGATGGAGCTTAAGAATTGTAAGTGGTTGATTTTGGAGAAAGGAGTGGAATAGGGAGGGAAGGAGTAGTAGAGTGCTATTTTTATTTTAAGACTTTTAGCACTATTAGATTGTTAAAACCATCTGCATGTATTAGTTTAGTAAACATAAAAATGAATAATTTTAATAAATAATTTCAACAAAAAGATAAATGATAATATGATAAAAGAACAAAACTGTTAAGTATCCAACTATCAACAAATATTAATATCAACAAATATTAAGTTCCTACAATCACTAGCAAAATGACACCACTGCACTAAATTATATATCCAGCAGATACCCTTTTGGTTGGAAGAACTTCTTACAGTAGAACCTTCCTAGTCTCTTCTTTATGCATGTTAAGCAATGTTCTTGCTTAACTGCTGTGCATTGAGCTGTAGTACAGAATAATTATATAAGGTATAAAATGTTTTGAATAAAATTGCAGAGTCCAAATGTCCAAAGTAACAAAATGGCCTCAATAAAAGAGCAATCTGGAAAAGGTATCTCCCTGACCAGTGTGGTTCAGTTGGTTGGGCGTCATCCTGTAAAGCATAAGTTTGGGGGATTGATTCCTGGTCAGGGCACATACCAGGGTTGCAGGTTCACTGCCTTGTCATGGTGTGAGAGACAACTGATTATGATTCTCTCTTATGTTGATGTTTCCCTCTCTTTCTCCTTTGAAAGAGAGAGAGAAAGGGAGGGAGGGAGGAGGGAGGAAGGGAGGGAGGGAAGGAAGGAAAAGGAAGAAAGGAAAGGAAAGAAAGGAAAGAAAAATTCAAAGGAAATCAAAGCATCTTGTACCTAATTTTCATATTCCAGCTATTATCCAATCTATATTGATAAAATGATTTTTGGAAAATTAAATTAATTCCAGAAATCAATCTCTCTAGTTTTCCTTTGTAGCATTATAGTGTTTTCCATCAAAGTACAAATTAAAAATTGACAATACTGCTTTTGTATGGGACACTGTGGTGAATGAGAGGCTGCTCTTGGTCTGGAGAGAAAAAAGAAAACTGTGGTTCCAGCTGCTCTAGACCCAAGCTGACAGCACTAGAGTGCAGTGTATTTGCATGCCTGTAACCTGTACATGCCAGGTCATTGTACCTTGGTGCATCAGTTAGTTCTAGTGTAAGAGATGCAAATTAATATTTGCATGTTCTAGTCTACGAGATGCAAATTAATATTTTTTTCCTAATATAGAAAGACCTGTATTTAAAGTTAGTAGAGGTAGAAAGGTATAAACTAAAGAAAAATAACAAGGTTTTCAGGATATTAAGCAGGAATATACATATATATATATATTCCTGCTTAATATACATTTCAATATATATATATATATTCCCACTTAATATATACATTTCCTTGCTGAATATATATAATATTATATATAATATATATCATAATACATATTATGATATATATTCAGCAAGGAAATAGTTTTAGAAAAGAAAAGGGATTAAGGAAACAAACGTGCTACATGCTAGGCCCTAACTGGGTGCTTTTAAAAATTGTAATGAATAATATGTATTAGTTATTATCCCTAATTTAAAATGAAGTACATTCAAGCCCTGGCTGGCATAGCTCAGTGGATTAAGTGCGAGCCTGCGAACCACACGATTGCAGTTTGATTCCCAGTCAGGGCACATGCCTGGGTTGCAGGCCAGTTCCCAGTGGGGGACTCATGAAAGGCAACCATACATTGATATTTGTCTCCTTCTCTCCTTCCCTTCCCCTCTAAAGATAAATAAATAAATAAAAATATTTTTTAAAAATTTATCCTAAAATGAAGTACATTCAGTGCTCACTTGACAGCACATATCCTAAAATTGGGACAATACAGAGAAGATTATCATGGCCCCTGCACAAGGATGACAAAAAATTTTGTGAAAAAGAAAAGAAAAGAAATAAAATAAAATACATCCACTTTCCAAAGTACAAAAAGAATGGTAATTTGAATCTGCCTTTATGACTATAAGATTGAATTACAGATATTAAGCACAGCGCCAGCCAGTTCATAATACCTTCTCATGAAAGCTTCTATAGCCCCCAATGATTTTTTAATCTGTCCATAATCATTCTTCCTCCTTCTGTTAAGAGAAGTGCATCATTCTGGGTTCAGGGGAAGGAGAAGAATGACTAATAAGTGTTAGGATAACAAATTATCACATGCTTGTAAATAATATTATTTATTGCAATTAATCACATGGTTTTAAATGATACTTATAACTGCCTTCTTCTACTTGTCATTACATGTTGCCATTTTTCTCAAATGCTTGTGTTTCCTTATCTGATAACATGATCCAAACCTTTATTTCTGAAGAGTCTGTGCTATTATCAGTCCTAACTTTACTGGTTTGCTGCAGTGTTCCATTGATTTTTATCATAGGATATGGGAGTACTAAGAGGTATCCCAGAGCATCTTCTGTGTTCCAGACATACTTCTCTCTTTTTTAAAAAATATTTTATTTATTTATCTTTAGAGGGAAAGGGAAGGAGAGAGGAAGAGAAACATCAATGTATGGTTGCTTCTCGTGCATCCCCTGCTGGGAACTGGGCCCTGCCGGGAACTGGCCTGCAACCCAGGAATGTGCCCTGACTGGGAATTGAACCACAATTGTCTGGTTCACAGGCCCGCGCTCAATCCACGGAGCTACACCAGCCAGGGCCAGACATACTTCTCTTTATATCATTATGTAGCAACAACCTACTTTCACCTTAATAGTATTAATTACCTCATACAGTACTGTAATTTCCCTCTGCCTGTTGGTTCACTGAGTTGCCCTAAAAGCCAGGTAATTTCCAGTTTAATGGAATTAATGTGTCCATTTGTGGAATATTTTTCTTTTGGTAACTGATACCCCCAGACCAGCAAAGCCTGAAGTTGGGAGATAAGAAACAAAAAATTCACTAGTGGAACGTTAAGTATAACTACAAAAGAAGATACAGCCATTTCCAGCCCTTGATTTTGAGATTTATGAATCCAAATTTTGTCACATACTCAGAGCATATACTGCAAACGGGAGGACATATCTCAGCCCCACCCTGTTGAGCCTTCAAAAGGCCATTCTTGGCTTCCAATTTCAGCTCAGAGATATAAAGAGATGGAAACAGGGTCACCCTTGCAACAAGAAAAATAAGCTGGACATTGAATGACTCTTCTTGAACCTATATGAGAACTACAGTTACAGACCAAACAGCCACCTGAAATCTGGAGAGATACAGAGAAATACCAAGATCTGACCACTTCATTACCTTGGGCAGATGTTTCCAGATGTCACATAGCCAGTAAGAAGATGCAGCTAGAATTTTTCAAACCAAATTGTTAAGGTTAGATGTGGGCTAAAATAAGAGTGATGCTCCCGAGAGACACAGACCTGTAGGGGATTGCAGACTCTTGTAGGTTTTTCCTCCAAAAATCCAGTTAGGCTCTCATAAGGAAAAGTGGGGAGAATCCAGAGAAAGAGTCCTTCACATTGCTGGCCGGGGGAGGACAACAGCAGCCACTGCTGAAACCCAACTCTCCTATCTCTTCTATGGAACAAACACTTAGTTTTCGATAGAAAAAGCAACAAAAATTATAGGACAAAAAAAATTCTCTACCCCTAGGAAAAACAAGAAGATATGCTAGGCCTAGTACTACATTTCCAGGAGAGAAAGGGGCACTTATGAACCTCAAGACTCAAGTTTATAGTGACCACTTAAAGCTGTGTCATAATCTGAACGTCATAGGATGTCTCCCTCTTTTACCCACCACCATATGTTAAAGTGATTTGCTTTGTAAAATAATAGTAGAATATGGCTAGAAGAGCTAAAAAGACAGATTCTCTTTGGAAAGTAGTGCAAAGGAATACATTATGATCAAAATTAAAAAAACACAGTAATGGAGATGAAAAGTGGCTTAGATTAGCTCATCAGTAGACTTGGTAGAAGTAAGCAGAGAATAAAAATCTTTGAGGATAGGTCTATAAAAATTAGCCAAACTAAAATGCAAAAATAAAAATAGAACAGAACAAAATATCCAAGAGATGTGAGACAACATCAAATGGTCTGATATATGCATAATTGGAATCACAAAGGGAGAAAAAAGAACATGGCAGAATATTTGGGCAAATAATGCTTAATTTTTTAAAAATTAATGACAAACAGTAAGTCATAGATTTAAGAAACTCATCAAACACCAAGCAGAATAAATATCAAAACCACATATCTTAAGTATATCATATTAAAATATCTGCAAACCAAATATTTTCAAACAAAAATGTTGAAGGCATCCAGCAAAAATGGTACATTACCTATAGAGGGACAAGGCTTAGAATTATAGCACATGTCTCATAAGAAACTCTGAAAGCTGTAAGAAAATAAAGTAATACCTTTCAAATGCTAAAAAGAAAAAAATCAACCCATAATTGTATACCCAACAAAATTACCCTTAAAAATGAAGAAGATATAAAAATGTCCTCAGACGAATAAAAACTGATTCTATAAGATTAACATATCATGATGCTTCATTTGCTATAAACTTAGTTCATTGGCCAGAAGCAATATTCCTTGGAATATTGTGATTAAGGCATCTATAAATACATGGATTGTGGTGGTTTGGACAGAAGCATTTCAAAAGTTCTGCTTTCAGACAGATGTAGTCAGTCTCACAATGCCTAGTCTCACAGTATTGCAGATAAATGGATACATTATACACACAGGACAGAATTCCAAATCTCACTTTCATTGTGTTTGAAACCTGAGATAAACCCAAACAAAATAAACTTACAATCCAAACCCAACAGAGCACATTTAAATGCATCAAAGCAATGTCTCTTATTCGAGTCTCCTGACAATGAAAAAGATATGCACTTTCTGGGACAAAAATAATATTTCAGTCTCCATTAATTTTTGACTGTATAATGTTCAACATAAAATAAAAAGCCAAAGACATACAAATATGAAGGAAAATGTGACTTGTAACCAAGAAAAAATATAGCCATTATAAGCAGATCCAGAGAGTGACCTATATATTAGACTTGGGAGACAAGGACTTTTAAATCACTATTATGAATGTGTTAAGGGAAATAGATAAAATGGGCTTGAGTAAAAAGGTAGGCTTGCTCCAAAAGGCGGGCTTTTTTGAAAAAAAAAAGTGGATTTGCAGAATTTTCCATTTCAGCGTTGGGTTATCTCCTCCTTCTGTCAGGTTGTCTCACAACAATCTCTTGGGCTGTGGCTGTGGGGGCAAGATGGTGGTGTTGCTCATTACCACCACCCCAGGAAGGTCATATAGCAGCCAAACCTTAATAAATGGTTGACATCTGCTAGGGAGTAGGTGGTTAGAAGGGAGATAACATCAGCTACCTCTCCATTCTTAGAAGGGAGTGGAGGGGGGTGACATTCTTGAGGCCAGCTTACCTGGCTTTCCTTCTGACCACCTGGTCTTAACTTGGCATCCTGGCAACCCAGTATTTTCTATTCCCCAGGCCCAAGTCCCTATTCTGTCTTACTATCTTCCAGCTACTCTATCCTCAGCATGGACCTTTCACCTCATTGGTCTAAGATGGATGCTTGAATGCTAGACATTATGTTCACCTTTGTCTTGTGGGAAACTATGTTCATGAAATAGCAGCCTCTAACTATCATGCAAGGCTATCACAGAGGTCATGGAACAAAAAGGCCTGCAGACCAAATAAAGATGCTTGAATTCTGTGGTTTATTAAATCAATTGAAAACACAGAAAGAGAAATAAGGAAAAAGAGATGGGACCATTTAAAGGGTTTTTGTAGTTATGCCAGGCCCGCCTGTATAGTCTCCCTATCTTAAGATCAATTTATTTGGAATCTTAAATACATCTGAAAAATTCCCAAGGTTAAGACACTCAGGAAATAGTATGAGCACAGAATACAGTGAAGATGGAAGGTTCGCACTGCCCGAATCCTGAGATGTACAATGTTCGTATATCCTTTCTCACCACCACATCAGTCCTCCCCTTTGATGGTGCAGTTGTAAGGAGCAGAACTGGAGTGTGAGCAAGGGCACTTGGCAGACAGAAGGGGTCTGGAACTGGCACACTCATCTACTCTATTAATAAGAGGTAGATGTGAGTATGCCCTGCTACAAATTTTAGTTCCCTAATTAGTCCGCTGAACAACTATGTTATTTATGTTTGTAGGACAGAGAATATGTGAGGCCAAAATGGACCATGATGAATATGTATTAGTTCCTACTCATAACTGTATTAGTTCAAGTTGCTGTGTAACAAAGCAAACAAATTTGGCAGCTTAAGACGATAACCATGGAGACAACTGTACTTGAATAACAATTTTTTAAAAGATTTTATTTATTTATCTTTAGAGGGAAAGGGAAGGAGAGAGGGAGAGAAATATCAATGTACGGATGCCTCTCGTGTGTCCCCTGCTGGGAACTGGCCTGCAACCCAGGCATGTGCCCTGACTGGGAATCGAACCACAGTTGTTTAGTTGACAGGCCCGCACTCAATCCACTGAGCTACACCAGCCAGGGCTACAATTTTTTAAAAAGAATAAAAAATTACGGTGACAAAAAAACAATAACCTTTTATTAGTCATACTTTTGTAAAGTTGAAGTCTGGCAACTGCATGATCAGAGTCTCTGTTCAAGGTGTCACAAGGCTGAAATCAAAGTTCAGCTGGGCTGAGTTCTTATTTGAGGCTCTGTGGAAAATCTGCTTTCAAGCTCATTTTTCTTGTTGATAGAATTCATTCAGTTCCTTGAAGCTTCAGGACTGAGGTTGTTGTTTCTTCACTGGCTGTCTGCTAAGGACTGCCTGCTCTTGGCTCCTAGAGACTGGACACATTCCTTGCCACGCTTCACCCCACCCCCCCGTGCCCCACCCATCTTCAAAGCAGGAATGGTACATCAACTCCTCAGGCTTTGAATCTCTGGTTTTCTGTCTGGTACCTCTAGACGCAGACTTAAAAGGGCCTTGTAGTTAGGTCAGGCTCGCCTGGGTAGTCTCCCTATCTTAGTATCAATAGATTTGGTACCTTAAACACATCTGCAAAATCCCTTCACAACATCACTTAAATTAGTGTTTCATGAATAACTCAGAGAAAATATGTACATACCAGGAGCCAGAAATTTGAGGGACCATTTAAAAATTCTGCCTGTTGCAGTAGCCAACTTAAGAATGACATAGCTGTCAGCCTAGATACGTGTGTGTACTTTGTGTCTTGATCTTTTCACCCTTTTCCAACTATAATAGCATTGTTTTTCTGTCATTACCTACATATAACTACACATAACTACATTAGTTATATGTAACTTTAACATGTCTTACAAGTTACTAACTTACTTAAAATCTAAATTTAGCCCTAGCTGGTGTAACTTAGTGGATTGGGCACAGCCTGAGAACCAAAAGGTCACCGATTTGATTCCTGGACAGGACACATGCCTGGAGTACTGGCCAAGTCCCCAGTTGTGGGCGTGCGAGAGGAAACTGATACATGTTTCTCTCCCTCTCTTCCATCCTTCCTCTCTCTCTCTAAAAAATAGATAGTCTTTTTTAAAAAATCTAAATTTAATACAATTTATAAATTCTGCCCATGTCACAAGCTACTTGCTTACACATTACCTACAGTTAACACATCCTATGAATTTCACCTAAAACTCCTACGGCACAAGCTTACCAAGTATTTTGGCCTAATTTTTTTTATGTGCTTCAAATATCTCATTTGTTTATCTTACCCTGTATGGAAGAAAAGAATATTCTCAAATAAAGAGCAAACAGTCATCAAGAAAAAGAAGTGAAAATGGTATCCTGCCTCCGCTTAAGGACTTTTAGAAACAACATTTCTGCTTATATTCTGCTGGACAGAACTCAGTCACACGGGCATACCTAGTTAAAGAGATAAGGAAAGTAGTTATGTGCCTAGATAAAAACTGGGTGCTCTGTTACAAAGGAAGTAGTAGAGAAAGAAATTGTGAAGAACAATTAGTAATTTTTTACAATTAGTAAACACCAAAATGACAATATTAAATTTGATGTGGAGACTATGGATAAAGCCCTCATTGTCTGTAGCTGGTAATGATTTAGTAACTAGTATTTATGATTTATGACTTACATTTCCCTTTGTTTACATTGTATTCATTGCCTCCAGCAGCATTTAAGCTTGTATCATTTCTACCCCTCCCTTCCCTTTCCTCCCACGCCTACTCAGCCCAGTCCCACTGGAGTGACTCATATCTTCGATTCTGAGGGAAACGGTCATTTGTGGTCCTCCCTGTGCATGTATCTGCTGCTCTAGTGCCCCTAAATAATGGCAATAGGAGATGACCCCAGAAGTTCCCCAGGATTCTCGATGTGCTCTTCATTTCACCCTTATAATCATGATCCATCGTCCATCTAAAATTCTTACCTCTTTTTCTGCCTCTTGCTCTGGTGGCATGAGCCTGAAGTAGCCAGGTAGCAGTTTCTACTTCAAACTTCCTTTTGCTATTAACACATCCCATCTTTTCCACAATGACTAGATCTTGAGAGCTAAAAAATTTGTGGTTTAAAGTTCAAGAGACAAAAATTCTAAAAGTGGATTATTAGGTATGATCACGAGCAGTATGCAACGAAGCATACTACAGTTCTAACTCTTACATCATATCTCTAAGCCCACATTCTGGCCAGTGCAATTAGTGACATCCTGGATCCTAAGGAGTTAGTGTGTCAGGTCACAATCAGTACCAAATAGTTTACAAAAAATTTAGCCTTTGCCTTCCTCTGGTGTGTGGTGTTACATCATCCTGTCTGTGGGGTTCCTCATCTCTCATTCATCTGGATATTCTAGTTTTATAAATTTATTTAAGTCAGAGAACTGCCTGAGAGTCTATTATTTTATTACAGTGTTAGATCCAGTATTTCTCTGAAATACACATTGAGCAATATATTAAGCTGGTTGTCAAATTTTTTGTGCGTATTTCACTGTTCTGAAGCCAAAACCATTGATTCCTGGAGTGAGGTGTCTTTTGGAAGCACTCGTGTTACACTATCTAATTTTCTGCACTTAAAAAAAAAAAATCTTTGCAATTGCCGTGCCTGGATCACTACACCTATTTTATTTTGTTAATAATTGCCACTTGGGGCAGGCCACCTGGGACTCCAAATCCTCCAATACTATAGTTACCAACAACCTCTTTTGGCTTCCGCCTCCATATCAGTTGGTATGAAAAACTGGTTTCCCATCCCTATTCTCAAAATATGTCCTAAGGACCACATAAATAAGAATCCCCTGGGAGGTCTGTGTAAAATAGCAGACTCCTAAGCTGGTCACAGTGCTATAGAATCAGGCCAGGCATCTTAAATTTAACATGTTTCAGGTAAGTCTTAATAGTAAAAACCACTCCCTAGATGGCTTTCTCTTAAAAATTGACATCTAATGGCTAGAGAGATGAGTGAATAATTAAACCCTGATGAAGAATTTGGTGAGGTCGTGAAAAACCAGGATAGTATTGCTTCTTGGGGAATGCTCTGTGTTCCCTTTCAACATAAAACCTGGTGAAGAAAGTGAGGCCAAAGAGTTAACGCATTTTGAAATCAGAGCTAAAAGGAGTTAGGCTGCCCTCTTAGCCAATGTTCTATACAGAAAGACAGGCTCTTGAGATAGACTGGTTACTAACGGCCAAAAATAAGTTTCACATCTGATACAAACATCAGTAAATATAAAAATTATTCATATTTTTTGTGGGAGTCATGGAGTGTGGGAGTTAGAACCTGATCTGCTTCAAACTCCATTTCTCCATTTTTAGAAATGTAACTAAAAGTGTTCCCATTGAAGTAACATTAGCACTTATCTGCTTAAAAGGAAATTAACTGTTAGAATTGTGACCTTTCCTAATAAATGAAGGGAAAATTCTCAGTGGGAGCAGGTTCTCCCCGGCTTGGGATTCTAGCATTCTGCAAAATGAGGAATAAGTAACTAAGAAATAAACAAAAGTCTAAAGAAGAAATAAATTTGAACTCATTTTCTTCCACACTTTACTCTGATTCTCTTTCCTGTTAAGAAATATTATTCACTTCCGGCCAAGATGGAGGTGTAGGTGGAAATACTGTGCCTCCTCACACAACCGAGTTTAAAGACAACAAAGTTTTAGTAACCAAAACACAGAAAATTGAACTGTACGGAAGTTCGACAACAACAAACCATTCATCCAGACTGGTAAGAGGGATGGAGTCAGCAGCTGGCCAAGCGGGTCGGGCAGGAAAACTCAGCTGGACTAACCCAGGCACAGGCAGTGGTTGGCAGATCCCAGGCATGGCGTTGCAACAGGCGGACCCAGTGAAGACGCAAGGCGGCAGGTTGACCACAGTCACACATTCACGCGCAGATAAACCGGGTGAAGGAGCGAGCAGTGAGACAGACCATGCAGGCCCCAATGGCGGGAAGCAGCAGAGAGGACCGCCATTGCCCCTCTTTGACCCCACCCCCACATACAGCGTCACAACCCAGCAACTGAGTTGCCCCACCCTGGTGAACACCTAGGGCTCTGCCTGTCATACACAACAGAGGGAAACAGACCAAAACATTATGGCTCAAGAACTCAAAGCCCCAGAGCCAATAACTCTAAGTGACCAAGAAATAGCCAACCTATCAGATGCACAGTTCAAAATACTGGTGATCAGGATGCTCACAGAACTGGTTGATTTTAGTCACAAATTAGAGGAACAAATGAAGGCTAACCTAAGTGAAATGAAGGGAAATGCACAGGAAATCAATAGTGATGGAAAGGAAACTGGGACTCAAATCAATGGAATGGACCAGAAGGAAGAAAAAAGTGACCAAACAGAAAAATATGAAGTAACAAGAATTCAAAAAAATGAGGAGAGGCTTAGGAACCTCCAGGACATCTTTAAATGTTCCAACATCCGAATTATAGGGGTACCAGAAGGGGAAGAGGATGCGACAAGTGGAACACTTATTTGAACAAATAATAAAGGAGAACTTCCCCAGTCTGACGAAGGAAATAGACTTCCAGGAAATCCAGGAAGCTCAGAGAGTCCCAAAGGAGTTGGACCCAAGAAGGAACACACCAAGGCACATCATAATTACACTAGCCAAGATTAAAATGAAGGAGAGAATCCTAGAAGCAGCAAGAGATAAGGAGAGAGTTACCTACAAAGGAGTGCCCATCAGACTGTCAGCTGATTTCTCAAAAGACACGTTACAGGCCAGAAGGATCTGGAAAGAAGTATTCCAAGTCATGAAATCCAAAGACCTACATCCAAGATTACTCTACCCAGCAAAGCTTTCATTTAGAATGGAAGGACAGATGAAGTGCTTCTCAGATAAGGTCAAATTCAAGGAGTTCATCATCACCAAGCCCTTATTATATGAAATGTTAAAGGGACTTATCTAAGAAAAAGAAGATAAAAAATATGAACAGTGAAAGGACAGCAAACTCACAGTTATTAACAACCACACCTAAAACAAAAGCAAACTAAGAGGACAGCTAGATCAGGAGTGGGACCATAGAAATGAAGAACACATGGAGGGTTAGAAACAGGGGAGTGGGAGGAGGAGAAGGGGGGAGAAGATACAGAAAATAAGTAGCATAGATGGTAGGTAGAAAATAGATAGGGGGCAGGGCAAGAATAGTATGGGAAATATAGAATCTAGAGAACCTAAGAATGGTGGTCATAAACTAAAGAGGGGGAATGGTGGGGGAGGGGGTGTGCAGGGTGGAGGGGAATGAAGGGGGGGAAATAGGACAAGTGTAATGGCATAATCAATAAAGTATATATTTTTAAAAAATAAATATTATTCAAAACTTGCAACTTAAGCAAAAGGATGCTTGCATGTTCTTTCAATGCTGTACTTCATCCTGTTAAGGATCTCTCTAGTTCTAGGATTACTATGGCTTAGGACTGAAAGTACATATATCCCCTTGTAGATTTTTTTCCTGGCAAAGATGCAAATAATTAATGTTCTCTAGAACAGATACCATTACAGGTTAGAGGATTATTGACTGGTTGGGTTTTAGCCACTTTTGTCTCAAACTTAACAACTTATTTCAGTATGTCTTTCCTCATAATTTATTACATGGTTCTTAATTTCTCTAATTCTCCTTTAAATCAGCTTTACAATTTTGCTATTTCTCTCATTAATGAAATACATAAATTATTAATGGTGTCATTCTATGTGTGTTTGAACAATTTTTAACATTTTAGAAACAAAATTATACTTTGACAGTTAATGGAATTTTTTCCACCTAGATGGCCAAAGTGGACTCACCTATTAGAACTAGTGAAACAGCCTTGCTCAAGAAGTGTGCCTCATGGGTTATGAGGACATTTATCTTTGTAATCTTCAGAGTGAATCCCAAGCGAAAATACAACTTCACCTTCACTGATTCTCTTTCAGCTCCCTCTTTTTTTTCTTTTTCTGATTCTGTGTTTCGTTTTTGTTTCTGGTTCTTGGCCAAGTTTTATTCCAGTTCTGGTTTGTACATAGCTGGTAAATTATTTCATTAATAACAGCAGCGATTAGAAATCCAGTATTATGATCTGACCTTCTGGTGATCTCTGTGGATTTGGTGGCAATTTATTCTATGTTGAATGGGATATGGCAGAGAATTTAGTTTGTTAATGATTTTGTTCACTTATGAAATAGCATGTAAATTGAAATGAATTCAGTAAATATGTTGTGTCCACTGCAAAAAATTACCTTTGGATATCTGGACTGGTGAGTTTTTTGTTCAGGGTTTACTTTTTACCCATGGGTAAGGTTGTAGAATTAAATCTGCAAGCTCTCAGGATGTCTTTGTGTCTGTAATTAAAAGTAATTTTTTATATCTTATTTCATAAGTATGAAATAATATCCTACCTTTGGAGTATACAAGATGGGGCAAAAGTAGGTTTATAGTTGTGAGTAGTCAAAACACAGAGTGTATTCTTGTGTCATTATGAACAACTGTAAACTTACTTTTTGCCCACCCTGTATTAATGAATATGATTATAAAAGCTCCAAAGTTAAAGGAGCGCCAACTTTTTTGGTTTATAAAGACTAAAAAACTTACAACCTATAAACAAACACAAGAATTCCAGGGGAAAACCATTGAATACTTTGAAAGTTGTGGCCTTTTAAGAAGAAACAAATCTCATAAAAATACTTAGCTTTGGATGTATTTTTTATATAAGAATCCAAGACCATGGGACTATGGTGAATTCTTAGATAAATGGGGCTAGTTTGACGGTTTGGTTTTTAAAAGAACAATATATCTTCTTCTTTTTAAAAAAATATGAGATGTTTTCTGTATTGATTTTTGTTTTTCAGAGACACAGGGAGAAAGAGAAACATCACTTTGTTGTTCCACTTATCCATGCACTCATTCATTGCTTGTCTCTTGTAAGTGCTCCAACCAGGGATCTAACCTGCAACCTTGGTGTATCAGGATGATGCTCTAATCAACTGCTATCCTGCCAGGGCAAAAGAACTATATATTTTCTTTAATTTGATCAGTGGAAAATATAATACAAGCATTTAAGATTATGGAATATACAAAATTATGTATTCAACTAAGTTAAATTATAATTCCGACAACCTTTTTTCATATCAACAATTGTGTTCTGTAGAATGTCAATGTAACCAAAATCTCCCACATTCTTAGTTATCTTTAAAATACTTAAGTAATTAGTGGTTCACCTTTGATTACCTGAATAACTTTTAAATATGATAGAATACTGAAACATTGGTCACTCAATATAATATATATTTGCATACTTTTGCCTTTTAATGTTTGTGTGTTATTAAGCAGTTGGAAGTCTTCATTTTTTGTACCTTAAGAAAGTACCTTAAAATAATCTATGTATACTGTATATGTGAGAGTCACCATATTCATTTATGGTTAGACAGTTCTGCCAAAGAGGCTCTGGTTTGTGTAGCATTGCTGCACTCTGGCTGAGGGTGGGGAACAGGAGGGGCCACCAAGGGATAGAGCTAATACATGGGAATGGGACCTGGGAGCCGCTTGTGCACCAAGCCATCCTCCTTGGGGACGGAAGTCAGAGGTTCAAGTACTGAGGATATGCAGCTGGTCAAAGAACACCTTCAGGAACTGCAGGGGGTCATAGTGAGGACACTGAGTTTCCTAGGCAGCGTCATGTTGCACTTCCACCAGGCGTGGGAGGCTGTGTTGCTGAGGTAACCAAGCACATACTGTGTGAATTCTCTGCCCTGCTCCCCCAACTCCTGGCTTGAGCTACCTACCTGCCCAAGGGGCATCCTGTCTCTGGCTGAAGATGCCCCACCCCTCATGCTAAGGCTGCCCTTGGTGCTGCCTGAGAGGTCATGCAGGGTTTCCAGAGTTCCTTTGCTTATTATGCCTTTGGTTTGGTGGCTGTCAGTGGACCCCCAACTTGTGGCATGCAAGGGCTAGGATACGAGGAGCATGGAGTTGACAAAGCTCCAGGGAAATCTCTGCACCCCAAATTATGGCTGGGGGAGGTTCTTACACCAAGTACAGGCAAGGCTAGCAAGATAATTGGGTAATGGAAACAGTTCTCCCTGCTCTCGGCATTAAATTGGGGGTAGTGCCAGGGAAATGTAGGCACATGCACCAAAGAAGTCAAAGTGGTCCAGGGGGAGATGCTAGACCAGACCAAGAGGCCTGTCAGTCTAGCTTGGTTAGAGAAAGGATTGGTTGGCAGGTATACCCACCCAAAGCAGTTAAAAGCAATGATCCACTCCACATCCAAACTAACAAAGTCCCAGGGGGACAAATAAATGCTCTCTACTGCTCTCTGGTTTGCTGGCTCATGACCTGCACTTGGACAGTTGACTCATCTATTGTCTCCATAGGCCACGTGGCCTTAGCAGCCACATGACCCAAGGCCTTCAGGAGGAGTTTCTCTTGCTTGAGGCTTGCTGGCTCTTGACTTGAAATTGCACGGTACACAGGCCTGTTCTCTCCATAGGCCATGTGACCTTCGAAGTAATGTGGCCCATGGCCTCCTGGAGGGCTTCTCTCTTGCTTTTTTCAACCTGATGATGCATTTGCCATATGTATGGACACTCTTTCCCAGCAACACACAACCTTGCCGACATAGCAGCCAAATGGTCCCTAGCCACCTGGGCTCCCCATGCAGCCTCCAGGAGAGAGCCTGAAATGGACAGCAGCTGGGAACAAGCTAAGCTACTTGGACTGCTTAGCAGCCTGTGGGCTCCAAAAGACTGTGTTTTAAAATGGAGTAGGAACTCTGAACATTGCCTTTGTCTTGGCGCTGTGGAGGAGATGAGCTTTTCGATAGGAGTCCACCATTTACCCTGATCACTTGCAGCACCAGAATAAAACCTCTTTCCTTTTATACCAGCAGCTGCCTCACGAATTTGACTTTTGTGGCAATAGGCAGCCAAACTTCTGTTTTTTGTTCAGTAACATACTGACATGCTAAAATGTTTACACATGACAGGTATTAATATCCAACCTCATGATTCTTGCTGTGAAAGAGCAGTTAGATATATTTTATATGAAGTATAAATATATTTATACGAATATCCTTCACAATTTTATATGAAGTATATTAGTAACAGGCACAATTAAGACTACAGGTAGTTCTTACTTTGTACATTTTTCACATGCATGAATTTTATTGATGACGTTTTGCTTTACCATGTGTATCATTTCATAATTTTAGTTACTGTGAGATAATAAAAAATATATATCAATCTCTGCTCCTCAGTCTTGGCACAGGGCTCCTGACACCCTTGTAATTTCCTGGATGATAGTGTAACAGGATAGTAAGGAGCTAGGAAAATGCCTAGGCAAGTGGGATGGGGAGACTGAAACAAGAAAATGAAGGCTAAACAGTCTGAGCAACTTACAGCCAGCTGGTGAAGCTCTTATATTCCCTAACCAAGGACATTTCAGAGAAAATGGTTTGTACTTTTCTTTTCTAACCAGAGAATACATAGCTTAAATCACCCTGGTCTAGGGAAAATAGACAACAGAGACCCAATTAATACCATTTGTGCCAGCTAAACGCAAGGACAGATGAAGTCAGGAGAACAAAAACAAAAACCCCATTGGAGCCAGGCAGACCCAAGATAAAAATAAAACAGTAAAGCAGACCAAAGAGTAATCCTTAAGCCCACCTATACTCTCATTTTGATGCATCAGCATATTAAAAATGCATATGGAAAGCTGATGAATATTCCGCTGAAACCCTCCCCTAAGATTCTCACACACAGAAGAGAGATAAAAGCCTTCAGGACAAAGACTCATGGTGGCACCCTAGAGAGCATGCCCATTCTCCTTCCTAGGCATGAGCCTTTTACTTCCTTTTAGATTCTAAGCGTGTTCCCATGAGACTTGCAACCAGGGGAGCAGTAGGCAGCAACAGCTCATCCCAGGCTTACCCTCTGTTACCGTCTCCAAAGCCCCCTATTTCTCTGACTTCCTAGTGAGCTAAAAACAGCCCCACTTTAACTCACTTCTATCACTCTGACCTTCACTTCCCAGGGAGCTAACAGCAGTCCTGCCTTGGCTCACTTCTTTCCTAAAACATTTCTAGGAAGCCAAAGCAGAGCACTGTCTAGGCTCTCTCCTGTTGCTTCTTCTACTCTAAGTCCTTCCTTCATTTTCACTGTTCCCAGCTTTAATAAATATACTCTCAAAAATCACCTGGACTTATGAAATCTTTCCTGCACAAAGTCAAGAACGTGCACACTACAGGCCAGCCTGAGACAGACCTGCTCCAGGCCAATCCCTGTCTGTTAATAATAGAAAATATGTATTGATCTCTGCTCCTCAGTCCTTCATTCTCTTGAAAAGGAAGAAGGGCTGAAAATAGAGTTAATGATTGATCATGCATGCATGACGAAGTCTCCATAACAATCCTAACAGTATGGGGTTCAGAGAGCTTCCAGGTTGGTGAACACATCCGCATGCCAGGATGGAAATACACCCTAACTTCCCAGGGACAGAAGTATCTATGTACTGGACACTTTCATACCTGGTCTGATGTATCTCTTCATCTGCCTGTTTATCTGTATCCTTTATCATATTCTTTAATAAACTGGCAAATGTGTTTTCCTGAGCAGTGTGAGCAGCTTTAGCAAATCAAATCCAACGGGGGCGGGGAAGGTGGTCACAGGAACCTCTGATTTGTAGCCAACTCAGAAGAAGTTGTGGGTAACCTGGAATCTATTACTTGCAATTGGCATCTGAAGTGGGGAGCAGTCTCATGGGATTGATCCTTTAACCTGTGGGATGTGATGCCATCTCCAGGTAGTGTCAGAAGTGAGTTAAATTGTAGGAGACCCAGCTGGTGTCACAGAATTGCTGGATATGGACAAAAAACCCCCAAACATTTGGTGGCTAGAAAGTGTCAGAAGTGAAGTGCTCTGTATGAAAGTAAAGGAGAAAGACAGGAAAAACTAGGTTTTTCCAACATAGTTTCCATGTGTATTAGTTTCCTGGGGCTATTCTAATAGAGTACTACAAACCAGGTGGCTTAAAACAACAAAAATTTATTCTCTCAGAGGTCTGGAGGCTGGAAGTCCAGTTTTGTCAGGGACCTCACTTCTTGCCTCTTTCAGCTTCTGATAGCCCCAGATGCTCCTTGGCTTATAGCTGCATAAGTCCAGTCTCTGCCTCCATCGTTACATAATGTTCTTCACATCTATAATCACATGGTTTTTTATAAGGGCATGAGCCATATTGCATTATTGGCCTACTCTATTCCAGTATGACCTCATCTGAACTCATTACATCTTCAACAACTCTATTTCCAAATATGGTCACATTTTAAGGTTAAGACTTCAAATTATTTTTCAGGACCACCATTCAACCCACAGCACCATGGTTTAGTTAAATAACACCAGTTCCCCAACAACATGTTTTAAATTTCAGTTACCATGGTATATTAACTGTGAGTAATGGCATCAAGTAAAAATTTTGCTGATAGGTATGGTCATAAACAAGACAACAGACCCCAAAATGGAGTTGCTTATGCTGTGCCCTAGGTCACCAAACAGACTTCACTAAATTTACAGTTTGGGCTCTCAGAAATGGAATATTAAACCAGTCAATCTGGGATAACCTGTTCAGCACTAGTTGGGTTATCTTCCTGAGAGACCCCTGCCATTCCCTAAAGGAAAGCAATCTTGCCATAACTGCTTTTTTTGCCTAGTACAACTTCCTTGTTCCTGATCCCTCCTGCCTATAAAAGTGTTTAATTTTTTTAATTTATTGATTTGAGAAAGAGAAAGAATGGGAGAAAGAGAAAGAGAGAGACCTCAATTTGTTATCTCACTTACTTACGCATTTATTGGTATGTGCCCCGGCTGGACATCAACCCTGCAACCTTGGCATGTGGGGATGACGCTCTAACCAATTGAGCTACCCAGCCAGGGCAAAAGTCTTTAATTTTATACAGCTTCTCAGACTACTTTCTACCTGCTAAATCTGAGGCTGCCTGATCTGAGTAGATTTTATTCAAATAAACTCTTAAAATTTTTAGTACGTGTCGGTTTATCTTTTAACAGTCTTTAGTATAAAAATTACTATGTAGATAATAGATGCTTATCATCATCAGGTACCAATCACGTCATATCTTTCAAAATCTGCCAGTGATGAATTACTGTGCATATCATGGAAGTGGCAATTTCAATAAACAGCTAACACCCCTAGTACTAAAACAACAAAGGGAAGAGGTTGGAATTATTACAACTTAGAAATTTATAGGAGAGGTTTGGTGGAGCTAAAAGCTACACATCTGCAAGAGTGCTGAGGGGGCATCAGTCAGCTAATGCCGGCATCTTTGAGGGTATTGGAGGCACATGAAAATTTATTCTGTCACAGTTGGAAAATTGCAAACTATATTCAATTGCTGCTACAAGAAGAAACCCCTGCTTGCAAGGTGAAGAAGCACTGCTGGGGTGTTGTTTAGAGAACCACAAGCAGACAGGAAGTAGACAGGAAGCAGACAGGAAGCAGACAGGAAGCAGACAGGCAGGGAAAGTCCTTCCCTTTTCCTCTAGCCTTGCATGCACTCTCTCTACCACCCCTACGACAGGCACTAAAATAGAGACATCTAGCAAAGCAAAAATGTTGTTTGAAGAATCCTAGCTTAAGCATCACAAAGCAAAAGACAAAAGGATGTATTTGGGGATGGGATAACTTAATAACTAGTGCACTATTCTAGCAGCAGAGAAATATAACCTAAGTAATAGTGGCAGAGAAATATAACCAAAGTAGTAGAATGTATTTTATTTATTGAGGGAAATTAAGAATAGCTTTCTCCTCATGTCCCTGCATAACTAAAAATGTGAAAGATCTAATGACAAAATTTAAATGGTTACAGAAAATTGTAAATGAGATGCAGAATGTAAACTTTATTTGCTGTGGTTGCTAATATCTACAATATCTTTAAAAAGGTATGGAATTTGATGTTTTTAAAAAATTCTGCAAAGTTTTTTTAATTTTTAAAAATATTTTATTTATTTATTTTTAGAGGGGAAGGGAGAGAAAAAGAGAGGGGGAGAAACATCAGTGTGTGGTTGCCTCTCACATGCCCCGCACTGGGGACCTAGCCCACAACCCAGGCATGTGCCCTAGACTAAGAATCAAATTGGCAACCCTTTGGTTTTCAGGCCCTCACTCAATCNTGGAATTTGATGTTTTTAAAAAATTCTGCAAAGTTTTTTCAATTTTTAAAAAGATTTTATTTATTTATTTTTAGAGGGGAAGGGAGAGAAAAAGAGAGGGGGAGAAACATCAGTGTGTGGTTGCCTCTCACATGCCCCGCACTGGGGACCTAGCCCACAACCCAGGCATGTGCCCTAGACTAAGAATCAAATTGGCAACCCTTTGGTTTTCAGGCCCTCACTCAATCCACTGAGCCACACCAGCCAGTGAAGCATTTGGTTTTCTTCCTATTGCAATAACAAGTTTAGACTTGGAAGATTTAGAAGTAGTAAAATATTTAAATGAAAAAATTTTAATTGTGATAAAATACTTGTAACATAAAATTTTATCTATTTTTGTGTGTACAGTTTCATAGTGTTAAATATATTCATATTTTTGTGTAACCAGTCTCCTGAGCTTTTTCAATATGAAGAACTTAAACTCCATACCACAAAAAAACACCCATTTCCCACTTCTCCAGCTCCTCCTGGCAGCCACCATTCTAGTTATTGTTTCTGTGAGTTTGACTACTCTAGATACCTCATGTGAGAGAAATATCATACAGTATTTGTCTTTTTGTGACTGGTTGATTTCACTTAGCATAATGTTTTTAAGATTCATACATATTGTAGCATGTGTCAGAATTTCTTTCCCTTTTTCGGACTACATTTCATGTATATCTAACTGTATCTATATACATGTAGATAAAGATACAGATATACCACAATTTAGCAGTTCCTCTATTGACATTTAAATTGCTTCTGCCTTTTGGCTATTGTGAATAATGATGCTATGAAAGTGGTTATATGAACATCTTTATAAGATCCTGCTTTCAATTCATTTGGTTATGTACCGAGAAGTAGGCTCAGTGGATCACATGGTAATTCCACTTTCAACCTTTCAAGGTACCACCACATTGTTTTCCAAGGCAGCTACACCATTTTACTTTACCACCAAAAGCACACAAGGCTTCGGTGGTAAAACACATTTTCTTGTTTGGTTTTGTATCACTTCATTTGTTTGGTTTAGATACCAACCATCCTAATGTGTCTAAGATGATATAATACTGGTTTTTATTTTTCATTTGAATTTCTCTAATGATCAGTGAGCTCAAGGATCTTTTTATATTCTTGTTGGCAATTTGTATATCTTCTTTGGAGATATATCTATTCACATTCTTTACCCTTTTTTAAAAATTCTTTTTTTCTTGTTGAATCGCAGGAGTTCTTTATATGTTCTGGATATTTACTCCTTATCAGATTTGCAAATATTTTCTTCCATTCCATTGGTTGCCTTTTCATTTTATTTATTGTTTCTTTTGATTCACAGAAGTTTAAAATTTTGACATAGTGCAATTTATTTATTTTTTGTTGTTGTCAGTGCTTTTGGTGTAAATCAATGACATTATTCTCAAATCTAACATCACTAAGCTTTCCACCATATTTCCTCTTAAAAGTCTTACAGTTTTAGCTGTTGGGTTGTTATCCCTTTTGAGTTAATTCTTGTGCATGATAAGATCCAACTTCATTTTTTTGCATGTAGATATTCAGTTTTTGTAGCATCATTTATAGAAAAGTTGGTCTTTCCCTATGGAATGATTTGGCATACTTCTCAAAAATCATTTGAGCATATATGTGAGGGTTTATTTCTGGGCTCTTTATTATATTCTATTAGTCTATATGTCTGTCTTTTGCAAGTACCACATTGTTTTGATTACTGTAGATTTGCAGTAAGTTTTGAAATCAGGAAATATGAGTCCTCAAACTTTGTCCTGCTTTTACAATCTTGTTTTGGCTATTGAGATCCCTTGAGATTCCATGTGAATTTTAGGATGGATTTTTCTATTTCTGTAAGAAATGAACTTATTTTTTAACTTTTGCTCAAATAGGAGAGGTCTGTTATCTCACCAAAATAACATTTGTGCTTTATGCTGTACTTTTTAAACTCTATTTTATTAATTATGCTATTACAGTTGTCCCATTCTTTTTTCTCCCTTTCATCCCCCTCTACCTGGTACTCCCATTCCCTCCAGCATCCCCCCATCTTAATTCATGTCCATGGGTTGTACATATAGGTTCTTTAGCTTCTGCATTTCCTATACTATTCCTAACCTCCCTTGTCTATTTTGTACCTACCAATTATGCTTCTTATTCCCTGTACCTTTTCTCCCATTCTCTCTCCTCCCCCTCCCCGCTGATAATCCTCCATGTGATCTCCATTTCTGTGAATCTGTTGCTGTCTTAGTTTGTTTTTGTGTTTGTATTTTAGGCTCAGTTATTGATAGTTCTGAGTTTGTTGTCATTTTACTGTTCATAGTTTGTTTTTTAAGATTTTATTTATTTATCTTTAGAGAGGAAGGGAAGGAGAGAAGGAGAGAAACATCAATGTATGGTTGCCTCTCATGAGTTCCCTGCTGGGAACTGGCCTGCAACCCAGGCATGTGCCCTGACTGGGAATCAAACCGTGATTGTGTGGTTCACAGGCCTGCGCTCAATCCACTGAGCTATGCCAGCCAGGGCTTACTGTTCATAGTTTTGATCTTCTTTTTCTTTAAAGTCCCTTTAACATTTCATATAATAAAAGCTTGGTGATGATGAGCTCCTTTAACTACCTTATCAGGAAAGCACTTTATCTGCCCTCCCACTCTAAGTAACAGCTTTACTGGACAGACTAATCTTGGATGTAAGTCCTTGCTTTTCAACTCTCTGAATACTTCTTGATAGTCCCTTCTATCATGCAAAGGTTTCTTTTGAGGAATTAGCTGATAGTCTTATGGGAACTACTTTGTAGGTAACTCTCTGCTTTTCTCTTGCTGCTTTTAAGATTCTCTCCTTATCTTTAAGCTTTAGCATTTTAATTATGACGTGTGTTGGTGTGTTCCTCCTTGGGTCCAACTTGTTTGGAACTCTCTGAGCTTCCTGGAATTGTATGTCTATTTCTTTTGCCAGATTAGGGAAGTTATCCTCCATTACGTTTTCGAGTAAGTTTCAGTCTCTTGCTCTTCCTCTTCTTCTTCTGGCACCACTATGATTTGGATGTTGAAATGTTTAAAGTTGTCCTGGAGGTTCCTAGGCCTCCCCTCATTTTTTAAAAAATTCTTGTTTCCTCATTCTGTTCTGGTTGAATGTTTATTTCTTCCTTTTGTTCCAAATCATCGATTTGAATCCTAGTTTCCTTCCCTTCACATTGGTTTCCTGTATAGTTTGCATTATTTCACTTTGTATATCTTCACTTTTTCCTTTATTTTGCAGCAGTACTCATTAATTTTTGTGAGCATCCTGATTACCAGTGTTTTGAACTCTGTGTCTGATAGGCTGTCTATCTCCTTGTCACTTAGTTCTTTTTTCTGGAATTTTCATCTGTTCTTTCATTTGGGCTATTTTTCTTTGTCTCAGTGCACTTGTTACATTGTAAGGGGTGGAGCCTTGGGTATTTGCCAGGATGGGGCAAACTACTTTGCTGTGTTGTGCTGTATATAGGGGGAGGGTCAGTGAGGAAACAATACCACTTGCTCAGCTCTCATACCACTTTTAAGACACTAGCAGTTTCTCCTGCCTCCACAACTCCCACAGCTTTCTACAGCCTGAGGTACTGAGGTTTTATTTTGCTGGTGCTGGAACCCTGGGTTGCACAGTCTGTCTCGCTCCCTGGTTTTTCCTCCCACTTCATCCATACCCAAATGTGGGACCATCCCATCTGCCAGCCGCTGCTTTTCCTTATGTCCTCTTTGCCCTGGCTGCCCTTCTCCACCTCTCTTACCCAACTGGATGAATTTTCTTTAACTTATTGGTTGTCAGACTTCCACACACTTCGATTTTCTGGCAGTTCTGGTTGTTTATTGTTTTTAAATTGGTTGTTTCCTTCTTTTGATTGTGTGAGAAGGTGAAACATATCTACCCATGCCTCCATCTTGGCCAGAACTTGTACTTTATTTTTTAATGTACTTGCTTCTGAAAAAGCTAAGGTTCCTTGCAGTTATGCTACCTTGTATGTTTATTTTAAATTACCTTATTGACACTTTAATTAATAGGTAGCCACACTATAGTCATTAATTGCTCTAAAGCACAAGAATCCTTAATCAAGTGATCACATCTCCTCTGATAGTTTTTTTCCCAAGATCAAAACCTGTATTAAAAAAAAATCTCATGATGTATTTACACTTACACTGTCTTAGTGGTTTCCTAGAGAACCCCTTGTCAAGCACAAAGACTTACCTTATTAAAAGAGAAAAGCTAAAAATGAAAAATTTTATTTATTTATTATTATTTTTTAAAATATATTTTGATTATACCATTACAGTTCTATTTCCCCCCTTCATTCCCCACCCCCCGCACACTCCCTCCCCCACCATTCTCCCCCCTTAGTTTATAACCACGTGTCTCAAGTTCTTTAAATTCTATATTTCCCCCACTATTCTTGCCCTGCCCCCTATCTATTTTCTACCTACTGTCTATGCTATTTTCTGTACCTTCTCCCCGCTTCTCCTCCTCCCACTCCCCTGTTGCTAACCCTCCATGTGTTCTTCATTTCTATGGTTCCACTCCTGATCTAGCTGTCCTCTTGGTTTGCTTTTGTTTTAGGTGTGGTTGTTAATAACTGTGAGTTTGCTTAAAAATGAAAAATTTTTTAATGAAAAAAAATTTTGTATGCTTTATATAGGTGGAACTTCCCAATCAATACATAAGTGTATCTTTCACTTGGTTAACTTGGTTTTTTTAAAGTTTTTTAGCCCTGGCTGGTATAGCTCAGTGGATTGATCTAGCCTGAAAACCAAATGGCTGCAAGTTTGATGAACAGTTAGGGCACATGCCCGGGTCCCCGATAAGGGGAATGCAAGAGGAACCAAATGATGTATCTCTTGCTCATTGCTGTTTCTCTCCTTCTCTTTCTCCATCCCTTCCTTTCTGTCTAAAAGTAAATAAATATAATCTTTAAAAATTTTTAATAAAAATTATATATATTTGGGCCTGTGAACCACACGATTGCAGTTCGATTCCCAGTCAGGGCACATGCCTGGGTTGCAGGCCAGTTCCCAGCAGGGGACTCATGAGAGGCAACCATACACTGATATTTCTCTCCTTCTCTCTCCTTCCCTTCCCCTCTAAAGATAAATAAATAAAATCTTTTAAAAATTATATATATTTAAGATGTAAACCTGATATATTGAGTATATATACCTAATAAAATTATTAGAGTCAAGCTACATATCCATCTCCTCATACAGATACTTGTGTGTGTATGAAAAATAGCTGAGACTTACTTATTAGAAAATTTGAAGTATACAATATAGTATTATTAATTATAGTCACCATGTGATACTTTGTATTTCTAGAATTAATTCATTTTATATAACTAAAATGCTGTACACTTTGACCAACATTTTCTCATATCCCTCACCTCCTCACCCATGATAACTACTGTTCTTACTATGTGCTTCTATGACGTTGATTTTTTATTATTCTACATATAAGTGAGATTCTGCAGTTTTTCTTTCTATGTCTAACTTATTTCTGTGTCTTAGCATAATGTCCTCTAGATTCATCCATGTTGTTGCAAATGGCATTATTTGTTTTTTTTAAAGGCTGTATAGTAGTCTATTATGTGTGTGTACATGAAAGTTTCTGTATCCATCATTTATTGATGGACACTTAAGTTATTACCAATCTTGATTATTGTAAGTAATGCTGCAATGAACATGGAGGCACAAGATACTGATTTCATTTGCTTTGGAGATATATCCAGAGGAAGAGTTTCTGGATCATATAGTGGTCATATTTTTAATTTTTTTAAGAACCTCCATACTTTTTCTCCTAATGGCTGCACTAATTTACATTTCTACCAACAATGTATAGGGTTTCCTTTTCTCCAAATCTTTGCCCATACTTTTTTATCTTTTGTCTTTTTGATGATAGCTATCCTAACAGATGTGAGGTGATATCTCACTGTGGTTTTAATTTGCATTTCCCTGATGAGTAGTGATTTTGAGCACCTTTCCTTGATTAATTTTCAACAGGTAAAATACTATTAATATGAATATGTTTCAGATACTGTGTGCACTTTATCTGGAAGCACATTTGTCAATGTCTTCCTCACTGCTCATGATATATTCTTATTTCAGGAAACATTCTTAAATATTTGACAGAATTATTTTATATTTTATTGATGTGGACCCTGGCTTGAGGGGGTTCCCCGCATTGTGGATGAAGCACAAGAAATTCACATGGAGTACCGAGTCCTGTGGAGAAAAAGGGACGGCGAGGCTTCTCTCTCAAGGGGATAGCGCCCTGACCCTTGCCTTGACAGGCTTTTATTGGGTTCAATTTGCACAGGAATAAAGCTCATCTAACACTTTCAGGCAGAAATGATTAGACAATAGATAGCATTTGAAGAACTCTGAGGGTTTATTCTGAGTCAGGGTCAGATAGTTAAAGGGCCATAAAACTTTGGGGAACAAACTCACTTCAGGCTTGGACCCTGATCATTTAAATTGAGGGTATTAGCAAAGTAGGTTTCATAGTATTTTATGTATTCTTTCTTAGGCCTGGTTGTCCTAGGGAACCTGCCCTTTCCTACATAGGGCCACACCCACCTCCAGCATTGTTTTAGGCTTAAGGTATTGTTTCAGGCTTAAGTCAGGCATGGGAAGTAAGGCAGCCTAGAAATTAGGAGACTTCTTGAAGATAGAATGAGGACTCAGGCTATGTCAAAGCCAAAGGACAAGGATCCACCCTCCCCTTTTGCTATAGCCCCCCAAGTCCTTCCCTGGGGCCCTTGTGATTGTGCCTGTCTTAGGTTGTTGCTCCCTTGAGGAATCCTACCCACCATTGGCTAACCAATCAATCACTGGGGGGCAGGCAGGGTGAAGTAAAAGTAGCAGAGGCACCCCTCCCTGCCAGGGAGATAAGTTTTGTCTGCTTAGTGGCTTATGGTCTGAAGGTCTGTCACTCAGCCTTAGCCATGGAGAGGGGGTTACAGTTTTTGAAACCAGGCAGGGCAGTTCCCAACATTTTATCTTATAAGCAATTTTATTCTCTTCTAATATTATTGGCTAGTGTTACTAATTAATCAGAGCCATATGATCTCATCATTAACATATGATTTCTACTTTCCTCTAAAGGATAAAAAAATTATACTCTTTGAAAATTATATTTTGACACTCTCTAATATCTGCTCCTATTTCCCTTTTCTAATTCATGCTTGCCTAAGGGGTTTGCCATAAGCTACAAGTACACATTGGGTCTTAAGCAAAGGACAGCCTCAGAACCTCATGAAAAGGAGTGTACCAGTTATGCTAATTATTATTAATGCAATGAAGAGACTCATTGGGAAGCCTTCTGAACCGGTATTGTTTATATGCTCTCACACTATATAAGAGGACTGATACAGATTATTTTTGGAACAGAAGCCATGATGTCGTGAAAACTTACATCTCAAGATCTTGTGGAACAAGATCTACATAGAACAGAATGAACTGATGAGGAATGTCTAATAGTCAAATATTTGACATTTATTTTGTGGGCAATATTGTTGTATTGTTCATGATGTTCTATTTTCTGTTGAATATATCAGAAAGCCTTTTCTCTTTCTTCAAATTTTATCTCCAATCTTGAATATAGTAGACCATGCTTTTAAAAACTGAAATAAAACATTCTCTAAATGCTATTTCATTCTCCCAGACCCCACAGCATTAAAACACAAATAATTCTGCTGAGTCACATAATTTTTCATGCCAATATATTAATGTATATACATTACATAAGAGTGTGTACAACTATAACTGGGCAGCCTTCGGTCTGGTCACCTGCCACCATGTACAAACATAACATGAAAATTTGTGGGTAAGAAACGATGCTTTTATTAACAGAGTACCCAATTTGGGGGACCATTCCTGCTGTAAGCCAGTCTCTTCTGCAAAGCACAGAAATTCCTATGTTCCGAGAGAAAATTAAATCCAAATCCCTGCCCAGATATTCCCCATTATTATATATCTGTCCTTTTGGAGTTCAAGATGGCTACACAAATCAGTCTCCATCCTCAAGCTCTCTCTCTTTCTCTGGTGCACAATTGTGGGTTCTAGCATCATCATTGTCTTGCAGCTCTCTCTCTCTCCTGGGGTCTAGGGTGCACTGCCAGATCACTCCAGATGGTTGTGCAGAGGAAGCTCCATCCATGTGGCCCTGGTGCACAAGGCTGCCTGCACCCCTGGGGCTGAGGAACATTCCCAGCTTGTTCCTCATGTGCTGCTCCCAGCCTCTGTGTGCTGCTCTCAGTGTGAGAGAATGAAAGCAGTCTAGGACCTGTGCAGTGTGTTGCACAGTGTCCCAAGAGCTGGCACCCAGTGAGGCATGTCCCAGTGTGGGACTCCACTTCTGCGAGCAGACTTTCCACTGTGCAAGGCCTAACCCCAGAGCAAGCTGGGCATCTGCCAGTCCTGTGAATAATCACCCACAACCAGGGACACAAAACAGGGAAGAGAGTGAGGTTTCTGGGCATGTTCTATTTTAAAGTCCCTTTCCCAAATCCCATGTGCTGTGGAGATGTTCAGTTTTTCAACCAATGTGGGCCAATGTTGGCCATGTTGTCTTTGCCCCATTTCCAGCCATCATGTTCCACAAGGGCAGACGTTTCAAAGCCATGCACAGACACATACGGTAGGGGCAGGGCGTCCAGCCCCTGCTGCGGCTTGCTGACCTCCACCACACATGTGCGTTTTGATCTTTTCAGCCTTATGCAGCCTTGGTACAAACTCCTGGTTGCTGGGTCATGAGCTGCTCTGCTGCCAGGGCCACTCGCTGTTTATTGTTGCCTCAGGCAGCAGCCTTCTCCCACAGCCCATCCCCTGCTGTGTCATGCTGCATCTGCTCAGTTGCTGGGGCACTGCACGCTGGCTTGTTTACAGTTACCTCAGGCAGTGTCCTCCTGCTGCAGCTGTTTTAATCTTCCACCTCTGCCTTTCTCCCTGCCATTCTGTGGGGGAGGTGCTGGCTCTGGCAGATAGACGTTTCTTCCAGATTGGGTCTCCCCACTCCCAGGTATCTAATCTGACCAGCCTGTTACACAACTACCTGTCAAGATGCAATTAAACAAATGAATTACCCAATCAGAGCTATAGTGGAATGTCATATTATGGGATGAATCTCATTTCATTTGTTGTAACAAGTCTACCTTGAAGGAACTGGTATGGTTCTTCATCTGTGAAAACCATACACATAAATGAATCAGGTTTAAATATAATCTACAAGCCCAGCTTTTAAAATTATCTTATCAAGACTAATCTCCAGAATTTTTTATGATTATAAGGTGGACTATCTAGAAATATTATCCAAAATTCAGAAACAAGACCAAAAAATGTTTCTTTAACGTCTAACAAATTCCTCTCCCCAGAATTATTTAATTTTTTTAGGGCACATACTTTTGTGTAACTTAATATTTACTATTGATTAGAACCCAATGGGTTGAGCTCTTAACCGGGGCATGTGCTCTGACTGGAAATTGAACTGGCAAACCTTTGGTTCAGAGACAACACTCCAACCAACTGAGCCACGCTGGCCAGGGCTAAAATTATACTCTTTTTACACCCTGGCTAGTGTGGCTCAGTTGGTTGGAGTGTTGTCCCATGGCCAAAAAGTTGTGGGTTTGATTCCCAGTCAGGAAACACACCTGGGTTGCAAGTTTGATCCTCTGTCTGGACACATGTGACTCCAGTCCGTATGCATATGTTTCTTGATCTGGACAGTACAATTTCTGGTCTAGGTACTGATCCATGGTCCAGGCGCTTACAAGAGGCAATGAATTGATGCTTCTCTCTTGCATCCATGTTTCTCTCTTTCCCTTCCTCTCTCTAAAAGCAACGAGAAAAAAACAAAGTCCTCTGGTGAGGATAAAAAAAATTATACTCTTTGAAAATTGTATTTTGACACTCTCTAATATCTGCTCCTATTTCCCTTTTCTAATTCAAGCTATGTAGTTCTGTCATCCTGATTTTCCTAAAATACTGCTTTGTGTCATTTATGCCTCAGAAAACCTATCAACAGGATAAATTTTCAAGTCATTAGCCTGGTATTCACAATCCTTTACTGTTGAGCTCCAGGTGTCTTTGGCACCTTATCTTTCACACAAACTCTCATTTCAGTCAAACAAAATACTTTTACCAGTATGTCATATTAAAACAATGAGATTTTTAAATTTTTTCATCTGAATTGCTTTACCTGTGCTCCTCTTGAGCTCTTGGAATTTCTATTACTAAAGGACAGCTCATTTTATCTCAGCCAGTAACCCACTATGGGAAATAGGTGCCTGAACTCTTACAGTATTTAACATGAAATAAATATAAATTATGGCATAATAAAGATATATCTAGTCTGTATCCCTGGTTCCTGGCAGAGAGATTCAAAAACCTTGGAACTTCCCAAGTGAGAGAAGTGTCTTTGTTGTGTCTTTGGAATGACTTATGGTCTTGGGATGGGGCCTGGTCACTAGAAAGACCACAAATAAGATTAGAGGGTTAGATAGTTGGGACTTTGAATCAGCCTGACCTCCAGGGAGACAAAGGGGCTAGAGACTGAGTTCAATCATTTGATCAATGATTTACTCAATCAATCATGCCCATTTAATGAAACCCCATTAAAAACTCTGGACACTAAAACTCAGTAGATCTACCTGGTTTGTGAATACACTGATGTGCTGGTGGGGGACTCACCTGGATTCCATCTGGAGAGGGAACAGAAGCTCTGCATTCCCTCCCAGACCTCACCCTAGACATGCCTTGTTTTAAAAATATTTTTTTGATTGTGTTATTACAGCTGTCCCAACTTTCTCCCTTTGCTCCCCTCCACTCAGTACCCTGATTCCCTATAGCAATCCACCACCACCACCACCCCCCCACACACACACACACTTAGTTCATGTCCATGGGTCATGCATATAAGTTCTTTGGCTTCCCCATTTCCTACACTATTTTCAACATTCCCTGTCTATTTTGTATGTACCAATTATGCTTCTTAATCCCTGCACATTTCTGACCATTCTTTCCCTCCCCTCTCCTAGATAATAACCCTTCAAATGATTTCCATATTTATGATTCTGTTCCTGTTCTGGTTGTTTGCTTAGTTTGTTTTTTAGATTTGGTTGTTGATAGCTGTGAATTTGTTGCCATTTTATTTTTCATAGTTTTGATCTTCTCTTTCTTAAATGAGTCCCTTTAACATTTCATGTAGTAATGCCTTAAAGATGATGAATTCCTCTAACTTTACTTTGTCTGGGAAGCACTTTATCTGCTCTTCCATTCTAAATGATAGCTTTGTTGGATAGAGTAATTTAGGTTGTAGCTCCTGGCTTTTCTTCACTTTGTGTACTTCTTCCCAGTCCCTTCTTGCCTGCAAAGTTTCTTTTGAGAAATCAGCTGGCAGTCTTATGGGAACTCCTTTGTAGGTAATTCTTGTTTTTCTCTCACTGTTTTAAAGATTCTCTCTTTATCTTTAACTTTTGGCATTTTAATTATGATGTGTATTCCTCTTTGGGTCCAACTTGTTTAGGATTCTCTCTACTTCCAAGACTTGTATGTCTCCTTCCTTTGTTAGGTTAGGAAAGTTTTCTTTCATTATGTTTTCAAATAGGTTTTCAATTTCTTGTTCTTTCTCTGCTCCTTCTGGCATACCTATGATTCTGATATTGGTACTTTTGGAGGTGTCCCAGGGGTTCCTTATACCATCCTCATTTTTTTTGCATTCTTTTTTCTTTTTGCTGTTTTGGTTGAATGCTTATTTCTTCCTTATGTTCCAAATCATTGATTTGAATTTTGGCCACATCCTCTCCACTGTTGCTTCCCTGTAGACTTTCCTTCATTTCATTCAATGTATCCTTCATTTCTTCTTGGGTCTTTTTTATAGTATTGTTGTATTCAGTGAGTTCTTTGAGCATCCTGATAACCAGTGTTTTGAACTCTGCATCTGGTAGGTTGGTTATCTGTGTTTCATTTTGTTCTTTTTCTGGAATTTTGTTCTGTTCTTGCATTTGGGCCATATTTCTTTGTCTCCTCAATTTGGCAACCTTCCTGTGTCTGTTTCTGTGTATTAGGTAGAGCTGCTTTGACTCCATGTTTTATTATGGCCTGTTGTAGAAAAGTACATCTGTAAATTGTGTATGGTGGAACCTTAGATAATCATCAGGGTGGGCCAAACTCTCCATTCTGTGGCTCTATGGCAGGTGAGGGGTGGGGGCTGGGTGGAGCTTGGAGAAGGACCAATGCTCAAAGGAACCCCTGAAATTGTAGTCAACTCTGGCTTCTGAAGGTTTTCCTAGCACTTCTCCTATTTCCAGTCACTTCATTTACTCCCTGTATATGACTGGTGCCCTTCCAGCTGTTGCCCTTCCAGCTGTTGCCTTTGGTGCTGAATCTCAGAGGGGTTGGGTCTGTATAAGTTCTGAGTTCGTGTGGGCACTATAAGCAGAGTCATCTAAACATCTGGCAATTTATTCTGCAGCCCAACCCCCACTGGTTTTTATAGCCAGAAGTTATGAGGATTTATCTTCCTAGTGCTGGAACCCTGGGCTGTGTGGTCTGCCTAGGGCTGGGATCCCTTGCTCCCAAGGTATCTCTCCCAGTTTTTATCCACCAAGCATGAATGTGGGACCACCCCATCTGGTGCCTCTCTGCACCACACTGCATCTCCATGCCTCTCTGCCCATCTCCATGTCTCCTCCCCCTCCTACCTGTCCAAATGAATGTTGCTTCTTTAAATCCTTAGTTATCAGACTTCCATACAGCTTGGTTTTCTGATGGTTCTGGGTGTTTTTGGTTTTGAGGTCTGGCTGTAATTTTTCTGTAGTTGTGCGAGGAGGCAAAGCATGTTTACTTACACCTCCATCTTGATGGGAAGTTCCTAGACATGTTTTTATTTGACTGCTTCTGAGTTATATCCCTTATTGTAAAACTAATCACAGGTAGAACACTTTTCTGAGTTGTTCTAGTGAATTATCAAACCCGAGAAGTTTATAGGAACCCCTGAAATTGTAGTCAACTCTGTCAGAAGTGCAGGTGGGCTAAGGATCTCCAGAATTTGTGGCTGGAAACTGAAGAGAGGGCAGTTTGTGGAGGGATGAGATTCTAACCTGTGGGATCTACACTAACCTTTGGTGCCAGTGCAAGAATTGTATTGCAGTTTACTCCAGCTGATATTGAAATGGTATATATCTAACACTGTATTAACTAAAGTTGAACTTTCCTGTTTGAAGAAAACATGTACTCCATTTGTCTACTTTATCCAGCCATCTTCTCAGGAATTTCTACTATATGAGTAGACTGTGTGATTTTTTTGTCCTCTGGGCACATCTGATGAGAATGGATACCTGAGTTAGCTAAGCCAATAAGATTCTATCCTCCAGGAATGGGTTTGGGAACACTAAAATGTTAATCGGTTAGTTGTTGGTGCTGGAGCAGGAGTTATCTGGCATAGTAAATACCTAATATATTTTTGTCAAATGGATACATAACAGAAGTTTCTAGCCTTGGCTGGTGTGCCCACTGGATTGAGTGTGGGACTGTGAACCAAAGAGCTTCTGGTTTTATTCCCAATTAGGGCACATGCCTGGGTAGTGGGCCAGGTCCCCAGTGAGGGTGCATATGAGGCAACTATACAATGATGTTTCTCTACCTCCCCCCTTCTCTTCCCCTCTCTCTAAAAATAAATAAATAAAATCTTTAAAAAAGAAGAAGTTTCTATAATTTTAGAGCTGAGAGGGACTTTTCCCCATGTACATGGGAAAGCAGAGAAAATCAATCTAATGAAAGAGACAAGAATGAAGCTAATGCATGGCGAGAAGCAGAGATAAAAGATCACATGGATTTAAAAAGGTGGTGAAATAAACACTTTAAGCTCCTGAAGATTTCCCTGTTTTGGACCAAATGAGACCCTAATGCATCCTGCTTTGGTTTCATTTGAAATGGACCTGAATATTTCCCATTACATTTCCCCATCTGCCTATTAGTTTGGTAGATTTTTGTTACTAGTGTTAGAGGATAATTTTTTAAATGATAAAAATCATGAATCTAGCCCTGGCTGGTGTAGCTCAGTGGATTGAGCTCCGGCCTGCGAACCAGACGATCGCGGTTCGATTCCCAGTCAGGGCACATGCCTGGGTTGCAGGCCAATTCCCAGCAGGGGCCAGTTCCCAGCAGGGGATGCATGAGAAGCAACCATACATTGATGTTTCTCTTCCTCTCTCCTTCCCTTCCCCTCTAAAGATAAATAAATAAAATATTTTTTTAAAAAATCATGAATCTCATAAAAATATGAAAATAACATATATCAAAGATTTGACTAACTCTAAAATTTAATGAGAAAACAAGTAAGATGATACAGTAGGTTCAAAGGGGAATCTGATGGGGAACTCAAGAGTTAAAGATTTTAGCTTCAGTTATAGTTGATAGGCTTACATGATTAATGCATTTGGAAAGCAGTTGTTCCAGGAACTGGAATACTGGCCTTTCTGAAATATAGGACTCCAGAAAGTCCCCAGGCAATTTGACATTTGCGCCCCAGGGGGTCTGGATGATGGTATCTGAATGGTATCTGCACCATTATATTTTAGAAAGTGATACAGATAAACAATTGTTGATGAGGAGATAAAGAAATACTAGGAAAATAGCTGGACTGCAACTCTTATCTGATTAATGTTTTTCCCAACCCCTTAACTCCACTTTTTGACTCCTTATAAAAAGGTCAGCTTAAGATGAGCAATAAAAAGATGATTTTTAGGGTACATACCCACCATCTTCACAGATCACTTGCATCTGAATAAACTGCCCATAAAGATTCAATCCTTGTCTCCACTTATTGGTTCTGGTAGTGACAGGCAGCATGAATGCCAGCTTTTCCAGTTTCAAATCCAAACGACAGACATTTATTGATCAGAAATATTGAAACAAATTTTCAAATGGTTTCATATTGGCTCTTAAGAGAGGGAGTTGTCATCCCACCAGACAGAATTCATTTGCATGGTGGTGCATAAGAATTATTTGTATCGCTACTCTAAAGAGTTAAAAATTGCCTAGTCAAAGAAAAAAGTGAATATCTCTATGTGATCAGATCATCACAACATTATAACACTTTATTAAATGTATATCCAATAATCTTTCTTATTTATTTCAACTGAAACTAAAAAAGGTGGCATTTGTGCTGCCTGTCACCGTCAGAAACAAAATAGAGAAACTTCCGGCCAAGATGGAGGCGTAGGTGGAAACACTGTGCTTCCTCACACAACCAAGTTTAAAGACAACAAAGTTTTAGTAACAAAAATGCAACCAAAATGCAGAAAATTGAACTGCATGGAAGTCCGACAACAACAAACCATTCAGCCATACTGGTAAGAGGGATGGAGTCAGCGACTGGTGAGTGGGGTCCCGCAGGAAAAAGCGGCCGGACCGACCCAGGAGTACAGGCAGCAGTTGGCAGATCCCAGGTGTGGGGTGGCAATGGGCAGACCCAGTTAGGGTGCAAGGCAGCTGGCTGACCGCGGTCACACATTAACACTCAGATAAACCAGGTGAAGGAGTGAACAGTGAGACAGACCGCTCAGGCTAGGGCCCCAGCAATGGGAATTAAAGCCTAAAAGCACCAATTGGAAAAACTTTGGGGGTCAACGTGCTGGGAGAAGCTCCCAGGCTCACAGAGAGTTTGTTGGAGAGACCCACAGGGTCCTGGAGGGTGCACAGGCCCGCACACCCGGGAGCCAGCACCAGGGGCACCTGGTTTGCTTGTGGGAAGCAGCAGAGGGGACTGAAATCCGAGACAGAGGGCGTGGAATAAGCGCCATTGCCCCTCTCTGACCCTGCCCCCACATACAGCATCACAACCCAACAACTGGGTAGCCCAGCCCCCTCATATGTAACAGGTGTGGACAGACCAAAACATTATGGCTCAAGAAGAAGAACACCTCAAAGCCCCAGAGTCAATACTTCTAAGCAACCAAGAGATAGCCAGATGCACAGTTGCACAGTTTCAGATGCACAGTTCAAAATATTAGTGGTCAGGATGCTCACAGAACTGGTTGATCTTAGTCACAAATTAGAGGAACAAATGAAGGCTAAACTAATTGAAATGAAGGGAAATGCACAGGAAACCAATAGTGATGATAAAGAAACTGGGACTCAAATCAAGGGAGTGGAACAGAAGGAAGGAAGAAATGATAAAACAGAAAAGAATGAAGAAACAAGAATTCAAGAAAATGAGGAGAGGCTTAGGAACCTCCAGGACATCTTTAAATGTTCCAACATCCGAATTATAGGGGTACAAGAAGGGGAAGAGCAAGAGCAACTAGTGGAAAACTGACTTGAATAAATAATAAAGGAGAACTTCCCCAGTCTGGCAAAGGAAATAGACTTCCAGGAAATCCAGGAAGCTCAGAGAGTCCCAAAGAAGTTGGACCCAAGAAGGGACACACCAAGGCACATCATCATTACATTAGCCAAGATTAAAATGAAGGAGAGAATCCTAGAAGCAGCAAGAGATAAGGGGACAGTCACCTACAAAGGAATTCCCATCAGACTGTCAGCTGATTTCTCAAAAGAGACCTTACAGGCCAGAAGGGGCTTGAAAGAAGTATTGAAAGTCATGAAATCCAAAGACCTACAACCAAGATTGCTCTATCCAGCAAAGCTTTCATTTAGAATGGAAGGACAGATAAAGTGCTTCTCAGATAAGGTCAAATTCAAGGAGTTCATCATCACCAAGCCCTTATTATATGAAATGTTAAAGGGACTTATATAAGAAAAAGAAGACAAAAAATATGAACAGTGAAAGGACAGCAAACTCACAGTTATTAAAAAACACACCTAAAACAAAAGCAAACTAAGAGGACAGCTAGATCAGGAGTGGAATCATAGAAATGGAGATCACATGGAGGGTTAGCAACAGGGGAGTGGGAGGAGAAGCGGGGAGAAGGTACAGAAAATAAGTAGCATAGACGGTAGGTAGAAAATAGACAGGGGGGAGGGCAAGAATAGTATGGGAAATATAGAATCTAAAGAACTTGTGACACATGGACATAAACTAAAGAGGGGGAATGGTGGGGGAGGGATTGTGCAGATTGGAGGGGAATGAAGGGGGGAATAGAACAACTGTAATGGCATAATCAATAAAATATATTAAAAAAAGAAAAAAAAGAAACAGAATAGACAGCGATTTTTCTGTAACTTCTTTATCTGTTGACTGACAGTTTAGTTGCATTGTGTTCCCTCCGAGACATCATTTCCCTGACTGCACCCTGACCTGGGGCACAAAGGTTCAATTTCTGGTGCACCTCCTAGAGTCATATGGTCATGTATCTCAGTTCCTGGAATAACAGCTTTCACACGCAAGGCTAAAATCTTTAGCTCTTGAGTTCTGTCAGAACATCTTAAGTGTTTTCTCATACTAGTAAATAAATAATTTGTGTGTAAAAATGTTTCTCATATCTCTATGTGAGGAACTTACCTCCCCCCCCCGCCCCCGCAAAGATCTGCACCTATGAAGAGACAAAGAGGAAGGGAACACCTGCTGCCTCCAAGGGTGCATCGACCCTAGTGAACTAAAGATGATAGAACCCCTTCTATATCCAATCTCCCCAATACAGTTTAAGCCATTCCTAGAGGAAACTTGCCTTCTGCCTAGCTTACCTTCACAAAGTGTGTTAAAAGAAGTAGGTTAGAGAAATATTTGCTAATTGATTGCTTGAAGTTAGCAAATTGAAACAAATTACTAACTGTGTTTGAAGATTTAAAGTACAATAACAAAACAACATCAACTAAAAACAAACTCACCCTAGCCTGCAATCAGGAATAGTCAGATACTGTAGATTCTTGTGATCTAAGAAAGAAGTCCCAATGAACTCATTATAAAACCCTACAGGCTTTGCTATTATCATATTTCAGGAACATGTAAAAACCTCTACAAAACATATGAAGGATACACAATAAAAATCACTTAGGTTGTATTTTATATATATGTATATATGTAAATTAGATGTCTGTAAAAAAAGTTCATGGGAATTTGCATGTACAAAATACTAGAGAAAATAGGCTAACCCTTTAGTTTTTATTGTTGTTTTGTCTTATCCCACCCCTCTCCCTAGCCCCCAGAAAGCTACTGTTTCCATGAAAACATAAAGGACAAAAGAAACCTAACAGTGGAGGTTGCTAAGCACCCACCTAAATACAGCTAATAACGACACCTTGAAAAAAAGAGAAAGTTCTTTTCTTCTGCAAGGAAGACTGTGGAGGTCAGAAAGCACGTCCTCCATAGAGATTATTTGGCCCAGTTTCAGTGAGGAGGCCAATCACTGACCACAAATCTCTCATCTCCAACAGCTACCTGAATGCTTCGGCATACCCTGGGAGATGAATGTAAGACTCGTGATTGTAGAAAGTAAATTCCGAATGTTATGATAGCTTGTTGAGAACCCACACATGGGCCTCAAGAGGCTGCCCAGCTGCAGGGCCTTGTCTCAGTACCAGCCCGTGTTCCCTCCTCCTTTCTTGCCTTCAAGCACTGTCATGTCTCACTTTTCTGTCAGGCTCCAAAGACAAACCTATGACAGGGTTTTTGTTTTTTTGTTTTGTTTTGTTTTCCTGCGGGAGTTTTGTTCTTAGTGAGCACTAAGAACTAAATTAGTGTGGAAAATCATGTCAGAAAAAGGGGAAGTTACAATGTTCTTAGAGCCTGATTTCCAACTTAGTAACATCAGGTAGAAAATGATTTCCCCTCTACTTTTATTTCTCCAATGGGGAGGAGAGGAGGCGTTCTCTGACTGCCCTAACTTTTTATTCCACATTTAGATGTAAATGAAATCTGGAAATAAAATCCTGGTGCTGGAATAGGTCTCCCTGTGGCTTGAAGAATAGAAGTAGTAATTTACATCTTTTCCAACTTTCTACACCTTCTCCTTGCCCAGGCAGAATCCTTTTGCAAAATGGGGACCAAGATAATTTTGAGTTTATTATGTTATATTGGAAAGAGTGAAAGAAAGAAATCTCAGCTGCAGTTGAAATTTGGAGTGCAAATTTGAAAGAAGTTTTTAACATCTTTAAAATTAAGAGGGTTAAAGAAGCTAATTTTGGAAAATTTTGTCCAGTAATATGAGAATTTAGTTTAAGAAAGTCTTCAAAACTGAGTTGAAGTTGGGTTCTGAGTACCCAACCCAAAGAGCAACAACTTCTTGGGACAAAAGAATCTTTTTGGCTTGAAGTCAGAAAAAACCTTGTTCTTTCTGCCTAAAGAAATTACTCTGATATTAAATTAAGTTTCAGGGGTAGGACCTGAAGCCTAAACAACATGAAAACAATGTTTTGTGTGATTTTTGTAGCCAAGCAAATTTAGTAATTCAACAATGCGATTTAACTACAGGAAAGTTGCGGATTGGATCATGACGGTTGTGTTTGGCATCTTTCCCTTCTAATGTGTTCATGCCTTTCAAGTTTCTCTACTCTCCAATATCTTATTTTCCAACTCCATTGTTAGCTAATTTCTGGTAATGTTATTCTTTTCTAAGGCATTCATAACTTAAAAAATGGATTCTTTTTTTAAAAGAGTTTTTAAAAAGATTTTTATTTACTTTTGGAAAGAGAGCAAGAGAGGGAGAAAAACATCAATGTGACAGAGAGAGGGTGATCAGTTGCCTCTTGCACATCCCCAACTGGGGACTAGGCTCACAACCCAGGCATGTGCCCTGAGTGGAATCAAACCCACGACCTTTCAGTTCTCTGTGGCTCAATCCACTAAGCCACACCAGCCAGGGCTAAAAATAGATTCTTAAATATCAAAAACATCTTAAGAGGTAAAGAAAAAATTATTGGTGGAATTCAGGCAACATGAAAACCTGAAGGAGAGAGAGCTCTTTGGGAACGTCTCATATTCTAATATGGGAGTGATTGTCCTTGCTGCTTCTTGTTTCTACTTAGGTTTGCTTACTCACTGCTACACATCTACAATTGCTATTGGCTCACTTACTATTTAAAGTACTGAAATTTTGTCAAATTCTTATTTTCCTTTCTTCTCTTTCAGACAAAACATGACAGGATCTATCAACAGTTTTTTATATACCTTCACTGGTTTGCCACTCCCACACTTAATTGCATTTATCTTTTACTTTTAAAAAACTTTCACCTAATAGATCTAGACACATAGTCTAATACCCTCATGCAGACTTGACCGAGTAAAATAATCCCGATTCATGTCAAATGAAAGCTAGAAACTCTGATCTCATTGGGATTGCCACCTACTCAGCAGAAGCAGTTGGATGCCATGATCCTGTGATGGGCATCAAATTCACGGTAGGTCACTTCCAACTAGCTCAGTGCTTATACAACTGATAAACCCAAGGATCATAGTCAATGATGTCACTCAGAGAATTAATTGCTTTCCTAGTGTGGGCAGATATAGCTCATAAGCTAAGTCTTTTGAGTTCAAAGACTATCCTATTTTTCCTCCCTCAAGCCTCATTTCCAAAAGCTCCATTAAAGTACCCAAATGGGTTCCTTGCTTGGCAGTAACTTTTTCATTAAGGTCTCCATCTTTGGTCTCTAATAGTATTTCTTTCTTTCTTTCTTTCTTTCTTTCTTTCTTTCTTTCTTTCTTTCTTTCTTTCTTTATAGTCTTTGTGAAATAAAAGGCTGTACCTGTTTTTGAAGGAATTTCATATGGCAAAGGACAGAGAGAAGAGTTTTTGAGACATGGAATAGGAGTAGGGTAACACTTCCCATGGTTCCCGAAATGTTATCCTATGATTGTAACCAGTTAAGAATCATTAAATCTTTTTTTACCATCACCAAAGATTTGGCCAAATTTGAACATGCTGTTCTTTGTGTTGTTAAACCAATACCAACTTTTATTTCCTCTCCAAGTAGAATAGTAAACATAGAATATATTTATTTATACTGCACATATCCTTAGAGGTACAATAAATATGTTACTGATCTGTGTTTTGCTTTTATTATTTAACATTCATGAAATATGCTAATAATATAAACTTAAGAAAGTATAAAGAACATTGTTTTATTCCTTAAAATTCCACTTCAGTTTTCTTTGTGTATACAGTTTGAACCCTAAGATTTCTTTAAGTTATAGTGAATTAGCTTTATGTTCAAAATACCAGTGTAGGTTTCTTTTTTGTGCTAGTGATAATAGAAGAATATTAAGAAGTGAAACGTTAGGTTTCACTTCTATATAGTGAACATAAAAGATTATTTATTGAAAGTGGGGGAGACTATGATGTGTGGGGCACTCTGTATACTGTTGCTCAATTTTGCTATAAACTTAAAACTACTAAAAAAAAAGTCTGTTAAAAAAATTTTAAAGTAGGAGTGAAACAATGCACCATGTGTAGGATCGTCCCTGGACCATGTCCTGACACAAATAGTTAACATTTCTTGAGTTTTCAACTATATGACAGACACTGTACTATATGATTCACTTGCCAAAACCTAGACTGCCATTAGTCACTAGATATCTGTTCTTGGCACCCCTTAGTAATAAAACTCTCAATTTTTAGCTAGCCTTTGGCTCCCTAGAATAAAGGCTTTATTGCACTAGCCAGGTAGGTGGGTTGGTTAGAGCATTGTCCTGCCTGATGCACCATGGTTGCAGGTTAAATCCCCAGTCAGGGCACATACAACAATCAACCAATGAATGGGTAAGTGAGTAGAATGACAAATTGATGTTTCTCTCTTTTCTTCCCTCTGTAAAAATTAATTTAAAAAAAATTTTTAAAGATTTTATTTATTTATCCTTAGAGGGGAAGGGAAGGAGAGAGGGAGAGAAATATCAGTGTATGGTTGCCTCTCATGCGTCCCCTGCTGGGAACTGGTCTGCAACCCAGGCATGTGCCCTGACTGGAAATCAAATCACGGTTGTTCGGTTCGCAGGCCTGTGCTCAATCCACTGAGCTACCCCAGTCAGGGCTAAAAAAAATTTTTTTAAAGAATAAAACCTTTATTTTCTAGCTGCTTTCGCAAGTAGGTATGCCAAATAATTAAGTTTCTACCCATAGGGAACAACTGCAATTGGTGAGTACTTTTTCTGGGCAGTACAGCCAAAGAAAGAGAGGATACTATTTTTGTTTCTTTCTAATAGCTTGGCAACTCAGCTGTATTCTCACACCTAGAAAGCAGACCACGTGCTGACTGAAGTTGTAGCTTTAGGGGAAATGATAGGAAAGATTAACGATTTTTGTATGTACTGGTTGCTTCTTGACACTTTCAGCAAAGCCTTACAGTCTAGAGACAAGCAGTGTAGAAGCAGAGAAGGAAGGGACTGCAGCTTTGCTGAAAGAGCTTCTATTTTCCTGAGGACTGCAATCTCAGTTGGTAACTCGAGCCTTTGCAGGATGAAAAGGATGATTGCTTCTGCACCCCAAACTGAAGCAATTATAAGCACTGGCTAAAACCCTAAAGCTTTAGCAGGAGATAAAACTAGTGCCTCTTCATACAAAAGCATCAACTGTCTGGCAAAGAGTGGATTAAGGTTCTTACTTCCCATCCAAGCCTGTTTTAAATGAATTCTAGATAGCTCCATTAAATCGAGAGAGAAATAGATGGGCAGAATAATATAACTAATAAGCAAAATACTACTAGTCAAGCTCTTAAAAAATGATGGCTAGCCAAGATCTTTGGCTCTGATTTAAGGACAGGGAATTGACTGAAGGTAAATAAAAATGAATTCCTATTGGAAAGACTTATGTTACCTATGTGGAGGAACTTCTGAGATAACAAAGCTAGGAACCATGAGGATTGCATTAGTCTTCTAGGGCTGCATAACAAAATACCACTGACTAGATGGCAACAAAAATTTATTTTCTCACAGTTCTAGAGATCAGAAGCCTAGGGTCAAGGTGTTGTAGGCTTAGCTTATCCTGAGGTGCTGCTCCTTGGAGTGTAGACAGCTGTCTTCTCACTGTGCTCTCATGTGGCCTTTCCTCTGATTTTTCTCTTTCTCCCTCTTAAGAACACTAGCCATATTGCATTAAGGTGCCATCCTTTTGACCTCATTTAACCTTAATCATGACCTTAAAGGCTTTATCTCCAAATACAGTTACATTGAGGGTTAGGACTTCAACGTGTGACATTTGGGGGGTTCACAATTTAGTCCATAACAACAATAGTAAATAAAAGAGTTCATCATAGAGAGCAGAACCAAGGGCTGTGTGATAGGCTAATCAAAAAACTCCATTCACAGGCCAGATAGTCTTTGTAATGTTTGCCCAGCAGGGTTTGATAACTTCCATGGACCAGTGCCAGTGAGTATCATGCAAAAGTTTCCTTTAAAAAAAAATTTAATTGGAATTTTAATTAAGGTTATCTTATTCTTGTTTTAACATTATATAATAAGTATGCATGAGAGGATAGGACAAATAACTTTTAGTTTATAGGTTTCTGGACCATGAGTGGCTACATCATGCCATGATGAAGATGGCTGAATATCACTCAATGTTTCTGGATTTTGAGCTTCATGCAGTAACCAAATGGCACTTTGGAATTATGTCTCAAAGGGACAGAGTCTCTGTGTGGAAAACAAGGAGCGCATGGATGAGTGCACCGTAACAAGAACAGCCATTTGTCCCCTATTTGCTTCCTCCTTCTTCTAAGTTTTAGCTGAATATAAGATTTTCTGAAGTCAAGATTAGATTTCTCAGCATCCCTTGCAGCTATGTGACTTTTCCAGGGAGTATTTTTGTAAAAAAAAATGGACAAACCCTACTTTACTTTTCTTCTTTTTACTGTTGTCTAGAATGAGAAGAATTTGGAGCTTTATTACCCATCTTAAACTACCAAGTAAAGCTGCCTGCTGTGGCAGTGCAAAAAGATCTAGAGAGCCCTGGCTCAGTGGATAGAGTGCCAGCTTGCAAACCACAAATTCACGGGTTTGGTTCCCAGTCAGGGCACATGCCTGGGCTGCAGCTCAGTTTCCCCAGTTAGGGGCACACACGAGGCAATCAATCTCTTGCACATCGATGTTTCTCTCCCTCTCTGCCTCCCTTCCCCTGTCTAAAAAGTAAATAAATAAAAACTTTATTAAAAAGAAGATCTAAAGAGCTAGAATCCTGTCACTGTGGAATGACTACCTCTAGGCTTCTATAACAGAAATAAATTGTACTTTGAAAGCCAATATTATTTGGGGGATGCTGAATTGTTCTACTGTCAATTTGGCTAATCTGGGAAATGTGTGTCCCGTAATTCCTTTCCCCGTATGACTCCTGGGTTAGAGTTGGCCACCAGAGGAATTTGCTCATATTTTGAGAAGCAGAAGTAAAACTAGCCATACCTCAGAAGGTATTTATTCTGCTACCTGGTGTTGAGCAAATGTCAAGATGTTCAGTGGGTTGAGCTTTTTTGCTCTTCAAACTCTAGGCTCTTCTTCCAACTGCTAGCCCTGCTGATCAACAACAGGCATAGGCCGACCACCAGACACTTAGCAGTGGAGTTGAGTGGGCACAGAGGTTGTAGCTATCGAGGGGCATTGCTTCCCATTCACAGGCCCACTTTGGCTGATGGATGTGCTTTGCTTCTCAGGTTTTCTTGCAAACTTCAACTTGTCCACCTACAATAGGGCTTCAGGAAATTGTGTAGTGACATTACTTCAACTTCCCCTTCCGGATCTTTACTTCCTCGGTTCCTCTCACAGTTGTGTAAGCTCAAATCTCTGTTTTAAGTCTCTTGTCCAATAACATATATAGTAGCTTTATTCCCTCACTGAACCCTCACTAATATGTTAGGTTTTAAGACACATGTACATAACCTTTATCCCAATGGAGTCACATACATTATCCTTTTCAATCTTTCTAAGAACATAGGAAAGTGGCACTATTATTTTCTCCATTTTGCAGATGTGAAAATAGGTTAAGAGACATAACATTCTACTCTCATGCAGTAAGTGGTGAAGTCAAGTTTATAATCCAGTCCACCTGATAGAACCAGAGAGCTTAACCACTACATCTTAATACTTGTATACCTACTGTCCGAGAGTTCTACTCTCACTCTTATCCCTTCTTGCTTTAATTGCTGTTTATGTTGAAAGCTGATCGTGCTACCTGATCAGACAACCATATTATATGAGCAAAAATCAATCCAGATTGCCAATATATCACCAGGGTTCAGTTACCAGCTTGGGAAAAAGCCAGTTTTATTGAAAATCTGTTTGTCTATTTCCTCTTAACTCCCCAAAGCAAAACCCTTAGTTAGGTAAAGCTCCATTCTGGGCAAGGGTTAGAAAACTCTCAAGGGTTTTCTTGGTTTTGTTTAATATTTTAAAGCTGAGGAAAGATTAATGCAGTGCTCTTGGCATATTGCCTACTAAAGAAGAGACTTCAGGCAAAGTTGCTACAATCAGTCATGTGTGTGTGTGTGTGTGTGTGTGTGTGTGTACCAAAAGAGGCACTAATCCTCACAATGTTTATGTAATCATCCTGAATTCAGGAGTTTCAAAACAACTTAACTCTTTAAAGACAACACATTTTAGAATAGACATATTTGCACGCATTCTGACCCTCTGTGTCAATCGTTTAGTATGTATTTCCTAGGAAAAAGAATATTCTGTTAGGTTAACCACTATATGGTTATCCAGTTCAAAATTTATATTTATCAATATAAACATTGATATTTTATTCTATGAATCATATTCTGATTTTGTTGCAATAATGACCTTCATGGTACTTTTTTTTTCTTTGAGGGTGGAGTCCAGAGTCATATACCACATTTAGCTGTCATGTTTTAATCTCAGATTCCTAATTTTGCTTTTCATAACATTGACATCCTTAAAGAATCTATTCTATTTTATAAAATGTTTCTCAGTTTGGGTTTGTCTGACATTTCTTCATGATTTGATTCAGGTTATACATTTCCTGGCTGAAAAATGACAAAAGTGATGTGTCCACCTTAGCATATCAGATCTGGTGGGAACACTATTTCTAGGTTTTGTTTTTACTGTTTTACACTGTGTTGCATATGATTTTTTCTTCCCATATCCAGACACAATCAATTCTGAAAAAACAAAAGAACAGGCCAGAGCCTATTGGAGTGAAAATGAAAATGAAGTCAGACTTATGGAGCATTTTTGGGATTTCCTATATACATATACCCTCAAGGAAAAGAGAAAGAAGGTAGGCAACAGGGAGAATTGCTATGAGGTACTTTTGAATTCTCTTAGATCTCCATACTCGATAGGAAGCTGAATCCTCATTTTCTTGGCCTATGCAGAAGACACTGTAGTACCATGCTCATATCCCCATAATACTTATTGTTTCAATACATGCAGACTGTCTCCATTGCCAGCACATAACTCTGCCTGATGGCTTTTTCTCAGCCCAGATGTAGAGCACATTCTAGTGCTGGTGAGTTAACACCCCTAGGGGCAACTCTCAGGATAAGAATTAGAGAATAAATAATCAGCTTCTTCCCTCCCCTGATAAGATCAACTCCCTAAGGCTCCCAACATCACTGAGCCTCAGTTGCCCCAGTGGTAATATGCTAATTAATGTAACTGGTCCAGACTTCCTCCTTTTCCTGTCTTGAGGAAGCACCCGCAATACCTTATCGATGCTTCCTAGGATCACCTCTCAAACTATTTCCATTGAAATCTTTTGCTTAGGGTCTGCTTCTAAAGAATCTGTCCTAAGAAAGCTTAGATACTGGACTGTCCCGAAATAATTGGCTAAAATTCTCCATTTTATCAAGCTTAATATTCTACTTATTAGAGATAGATATGGGATGTCAAGTATTAACTGGAAAAATTCTAATACCCCTAGCAGGATTAAAATGTGGCTATCATTTTTTTCATATCTTGGGGAAAAGTAATTGGTTACATTGGTTTCTTTTCATTAATATTCAAACTGGCCTCTATATTGCTCAGAAGAATCATTAACTATCATGAGTAAGAATTGTCTTATAGAATTGTCTATGTCAGGAAGAGTATAATTTGAATTTTACACCTGCAATTTGGATTTGAGAGACTCAATATACAAATGGACAATGGCCAGACCACATACTTAAAAAAACAAAGCAAAACAAAAAAACTCTGACCCATGGAAAAAAACAAAAAAATTGACTCATGAAAGGGATTATAACATGCCACCTATAATATGCCACTTGGGCATATTATAGCTCAAGTCAGTTGAGAAACATTTTCTTTCCCCCTTTCTGCCTAAAAGCAGGCCTAAATTTCACATGAGAAAAGTCTCGTCTTGGTACCAGGGAAAAGAAAGAACATTGTAATCACTGGAGATGGAGAATCAACACCAAATGAAACTTCGTCAACAAACCTTACTAAAATAACCCTTATCTTCCATTAGTTTCCTCCATGTATTTCATAGTCACTTTCCCAAAATTTACTTCTCACAGAAGCACAGGAAACCCCTTTATCTAGCCACATCACAATTTACAGCCCTTGGTTAAATGGTATGTCGACCTCTGAATCTAGCCACTTCTTTGGGGTTTTCACTTCTCTAGAAAGCCTCACATACCATGTAAAAACAGATATTAAATAAAATTTATATGCTTCTTTCAGCGACACAGAAATTTTAGGACACCAAGAGGAAAAGGCCATAGATTTTCACGTGTCCTTTCTCCCTTATTAAATTCACTAACAAAAACAATACTTAGGCTCTGGCTAGTGTGGCTCAGTGTGTTAAATGCTGGCCTATACACCAAAGGTTGCCAGTTTGATTCCCAATCAGGGCATATGTCTGGGTTGTGGGCCAGGATGTGCGAGAGGCAACCAATGGATGTTTCTCTCCCTTCTTTCCCTTCTCTCTAAAAAAAAAAAAATAAAATAAATAAACAAAGAATAAACAAATAAACAATGCAAAAATAAATAAATATTGTAAACAAAAACAATACTTAGATCTTACTGAGGTAGTATAGTAAGAAACTGGGAAAATTCCTTGGCAAGTGGAACGGGAACTAAGACAGCTGAACAAACTGGATAGCTGAACAAACTGGCAGAGCTATTTACAGCCCTGGGGTGCCTAGCAACAAGCAAAACTGGAGTCAGACCTCACTCCCAGGGTAGCCTTTCCACCCCTGGCATATCGATGGCCATTGGTTTAGACCCCTGACCTTTCCTCCCTAGAGATAATATCTAGACCTCAGTATTTTAGCGGCAGATCCAGAAAAGCAGAAAAAAACAAGGCCTGCAATGCCAGAACCAGCTGCAATGACTAATGACCCTGCCCTGGCGCTGACCAATCAGTGGAGGCCACAACAATGAAAGGCACATGGAAAAGTTGATGAATGTTGAGATCCTTCTTTAAGACCTCTCCTACACCTCCGGCCCTTAAAACTTCCAAGAAGTGCGCTCTCTTTTCTGCAAGCACGCCTGCACCTTCCCATTCCCCTCCTTCCCCGACTGAGCATGCATCTCCTAAACTCTAAGGGACCCCACAAGACTCTAAGGGACACCATGAGACCCACAACCAGGGGAGTAGTGTACAGCAGCAGTATGTTCCAGGATAAAACCCTGAAAATGTGCTCAGGGCCCCTGTTTACTGACCCCTCAGTGAGTGAACAGCAGTCTCTTCTAGGCTCACTTCTTTCCCGTAACCTTTCTGGAGAGCCAAAGCAGCCTCACCTGGTCTCTCTCCTCGCCTCTTCCGTCGTCTGTCTTAAGCCCTTACTTGTTTCACTGTTTCCAGTTTTAATAAAGGTACACCGCACAACGTCAACTTCCCACACGCTAAGGACCAGTCCCTTTGAATTAACATTACCAGTACTGCTTTCAGTCCTTATCCTTTGCTCCAGCCTGGGAATCTTCAATTGTCTGAAGTTTCCTAGTCCCCTAATAGTCCCCTCAGTGTCTGAGGGCTTGAGACTCTTGAGCAGCTGCTACAGCTTTACTACTGAGTCTTTTTAGAGAAATGTCCTAGGGAGGTGAGGGTGTGTCTCAGCTCTGTTAGTGTCCATGTGGTATGACTGCCTTATGACCCTCAGGTTGGTTATTTACTTATTTTTCCTCAACCCTCATTATCACAATTATTTGCTCTATGGTGTATTGTAAGGTGATTAGATTCTATAACCTACATTTATCAACTGGTTTGTGGTCAGATTCTGCCAATTAAGGGAAATCAAAAGACACGTGGAGGGGAGATACAACTTCCTAGTTTTGAACATTGGGTGAAACAACAACGACCAACCCAGTGACGAAAGAACTGAAGTAACCACAGACTCGGTGGCAGAGGCAATGGTAGTAGAGATGTCTGCAGCAAGGGAAGCCAGTGGCCAAGAGCAATCCAGGCTCCTGGGCGGCAGTGCAGGCAGCTGGGGTTAAGATTCAGCTGCACACATCCTTTGCCTCTGCTTGATGATTTTGCTCCTCCAACCTAGCAATGGAAGAACTTATACTTATTGAGTAATCTCTCCTCCAGAATTCCCCCAAAGCTTGACCGATTCCTTTATTTAAATATTTTCTGGTTTAAATAACCAGAGTAGTTTTTGTTTTCCTAATTGCATACTGAATGATAAAGATCCTCAGTAATGATATCCAATTAGAATTCTACTCATAGTGAAATCTCAGTGACTCTTTCTTTAGTTTCTGTCTTACATCTGTGAGAAGATATTTGCCTTAGAGAAAGAGCCTCAAGCACTGAATTTGCATACATTATTTATTCTCTTAGTGCAGATATGCAAATATATTCCAAAAAAGGGACTCTGTAACCTTGAGCTACTTTGCCTAAGACTGTCAGACTTTGTACTGTTTATAAATTTTAAAAATATAAACAGTAACATAATAGATATAAAAATATTGATTACATGGCCAGCCTTCAACCCCATATAGAGATCTTCTAAATGATCTCCCATAATACAGGTGTTTTTCAATCAACACTCTGAGGAATGGTGAATGATTGTGAAGGTAAATTAATATCTGTTATCTTCAAACACAGTTTACCTCTGCATGAAGCCCTGTTATGCACTAATCTGGAAACACTGGTTGTTTAAAAAAAACAAATGAACAAACGAACAAACAACAACAACTACCTTGGCTATAAGTAAACAATGACTGACCGAAACCCAAGAATCTCTTCTCTCCCTTGCATCCTGGATCCTTTCCTGGAATCTCTCAGGTCAAATTGCTTCCTAAGATCAAGCAACTAAAGGGTTAATGACCCTGCTTCAGAACTGTGACCAGAGTTCTTTCTGACTGGTTGGTGTCCATGCCAGTCACTACTGGACTGGACTCTGGCACCCATTGTCTTTTTCTGCAAGGCCTAGGTGAAGAGCTGGAGGAGGGGACCCAGTGGGGAGGACTGTGCCGGCTGATGTGATGTTGATCCTCCAGTGTCAAAGACCTAGAGTCCTCAGAGGAGCCCCCTGCACAACATCCCACCAAAAGACTCTCACATGAGTGGTATGGGAGCTGCAGGCTCTGTAGAATTTTGGTTCTGAGCAGAACAAGAGAAACTGCAGTTGGGCTGGGCATGGTATGGGGGAAATGCAGCCATGGATAGATAGAGCTCTGTACTGCCTGTTGGCTTTGTGGATACTCCCCAAAAAGGAAGGCAGATGAAGAAAAAGAAAAGGCTTTTGGGGCCAGTTTGGAGCCAAACATGACCAGAAGCATGGGCACCACTTTTCAGCATCACCACCACTTAACGTGATGAATTCATTTAAACACACTGAATGCCCATTGATCAAGGATAGTAACACTAATTTCATTAACAAAAACATTACTGATAATTAACGGAGCATTTTGTATGTGTCAGGTTATATCCTAAAAGCATACTTGTTCATTTAGGAAGTTCATTAACCAGATTTTACAAATGAGAAAACTGAAGTATAGAAAATTCTTTAAAATTTATGTGGCAAGCCAGCATTTGAACCCAGGCAACCTAGCACATGAGCACTCATTGCTGCCATTCATCTGACCTGGAGGATTAGCATTGTCTCATTTTTAAATGTTATTTTCTCTTTGATTGTTAATAATATCTATATTGACCATATAAAACTTCAAGCATTAAACATTTTAATAGAAATATTTGAATAGAATCACTATTAGTTTAGTGGAAACTGAGAAACCAGCACTGGTTTCTCAATAACAATGCTGGTATTAGGGCAAATTGAAAACTTATTTAGGTTCCAAGCCACTTAATAACTGTTAATTCAATTGAAATGTTGTTTTATGTAGTTTTATGCAGTTCTTTCATGAAATCATGTACCTAGTAGAGTACCATTTAGCTAGTGACAGCTGCTTCAAAAGGTAACATCAAATATTTTTTAAAAAAAATAACAAATTATATGGAAATGATTAGAATAATTTGGAGAACAATTTGTACCAAGATTTTATCATATGATAAGCAGTTCTATATGCATACAACCTACATATGTAATTAAATAAACAATCATATATATACATATATATGTGTATATATATATATATATAACTTCAATAATTTAGAAATGAAGGAAATATTTTTTTTACTTTTTGCCTTTATATATTGATATATAGATTAATTTACAATATGTGTTTCTGATCAAACAGGCTATCACCTGGGTGTAAATATCAGTGAACCCCACCTCAAAAAGGGTGAAAGGTTAAGGAAAGAAATTTATTTTTTCTCCAATACCTAGTATTCCAGAGTAGGTTTTTTTCTCCAATACCTAGTATTCCAGGCACACTAATGTAGTAGGCAGTTAGACAGGCAGGAGCAGAGTAGGAACACAGGCCAGGTGCAGAGGGTCGCCAGGGCAGAAAGCCCTGGGTGCCTTGAAGCAGGCAAAACAACAAGCCCTGACATGACTACTCCCTTAAGTATTAACCTCTGGGGATGACATCTAGGCTTCAACTATTTTCAGCTCCAGGCCCAGAAAAGCAGCAAAACCCAATGGAGCAACACCATGGCTGACATCAGAGCTAATGACCCCTGGCCTGGTGCTGACCAATCAGTGGAGACTATGACTCTGAGGAGACACCTGGAAAGCTGATGAATATTTTATTGAGATTTCCATCCTGCAACCTCCAGGGAAGAGCCCTCAGGACAGAGGACCCAGGGCATGCTCTCTCGCTTTTTTTCCAGAGCATGCCTATACCTTTCCTCCGTCTTTCATCTCTCAAGGCACATGTCTTTCTCTTTTCTAAGTTCCAAGGGCCCATCTTTTGCCTCTGTAACTCATTTCTGGAGCCCACGTAGCCCACTAGCTCACTTCTACTACCTTGGTGACTTTCTAAATAAACTTTCTCTTATAGTTAAGTCTTGGCTCTGAATTCTTTCTTAACCAGAGTTCAAGTACTGAGATTGCTGAACCAACATATAACACCTGGTGTCATGTTACCACCAACAGTGTCTTCAAAGTTCTTTCCATATGTGTTTTACTTTCTTCAGTGAGAGGAAAGCTATAGGCTGGAATCCCCAGCCCCTCCTAATCTCAATATGGCCGCAGTACATCTTGCTGTCACATCTGCTTTGGTTTAAAATATGCACACAAATTCTTTAACGCTCCTCCCTGCGCAAGTGAAGTCTAATTCCCTTTCTCTTAAATGTGGGCTGTATTTATTTAGTGATTCACTTTTAATAAATAAAATATGGTTGAAACAACAGTGCGCTACTCCTGGAATTAGGACACAAAGGCATTGTGCTATGTTCTTTACATTTCCTCTTGGATCTGACAAGTAACTAAAGCCTCCTGCCAAAAGCCAACAGTGAAGTGAGACTCTCTGCCAACAGCCATACGAAGGAGCCATCTTGGAAGTAAATGCTCCGAGCCCAGTCAGGACTTCAACTGATTGCTGCCCTAGGAATCATCAACCACAGTCTCCTGAGAAACCCTGAGCTTGAGCCACCCAGCTAAGCTGCTCCTGAATTCCTGACACACACAAACTGTAGAGTAATAAATATTTGTCGAGATAATAAACATTTGTCCAGATAATAAGTAAATCATAACAGCTCTGGTCGTGTAGTTCGGTTGATCAGAGTGCCATTCCAATATGCCAAGGCTGTGGGCTTGATGCCCCAACAGAGCGTCAATGAATGCATAAATGAGTGAAACAGCAAGTCGGTGTTTCTTTCTCTCTTTCTCTCTCAAATCGATAAAGGAAAAAAATGTATAAATGTAAATCATAAGATAGAGCTAGATAACTAATGTAATATTTATCTCTATATAACAACAGCTAGGGAAAGAAGGAAGCAACTGACTCTCTTTTTCAGGAGAAACTTCTGTGAGACTTCCCAGAGGCCTTCTTTTCATGTTTCACTGGGCAGACTTGAGTCATATTCCAATTTTTTAATCAACAACTGGTAGGAGAATAATAGCATGATTGGCTTATGCTGAATGATTATGCTGAATTAGACCGACCCATGCAGCTGGAGCTGGGGCTGGAGTCAGCTTCCCTCAAACAGAAGATGGTAGAGGACAGCGACTTTTAGAAAGAAAATAGGGTAGAAGAATGAATATTAAGGTTACCTAATCAATTGGTTAACCAATTCTCGGTGGTTTAACACGCCAAAAGTTCATTTCATCTCGCATACTACCTGTCCAGTGTGGTTTGGCAAGGAGACCCTCCCTGGCTGACAGAGGCTTCAGCTCAGTATTGGCTTCAGTGATCTCCCCAGAGGGGGGATGGGAAAGTGGCAAATTCTTTACCGGGTCCTAAAACTTTGGCGGGAAGTAACACATACCACCTTCTCTCCTACTGTACAGACCAAAGTGAGTACTATATATCTAATTTTAAAGAGGTCAGGTAATGCAATCTTAGGTTATAACCAGAAACTGGATATGTAGAAAATATTTGGTGAACATCCCTGATGAGTTACCAACAAAAGAAAATCAGTGCTGCAAACCTGCTTGTTTTGGGACCAGAAATTGTGGGAACAGAAAGCAGACTTTTACCTCTCCCCCCTACAATTCCCCAAACATTCTAAGGAATTGCTTTCTCTTCTCTCTGCCTTTAAGAGCTGAAGTGGTTAAATAGATCAGCTATTCAGCACAGGGAGAGATCCTAGCTTAATTGCTGGTGCCAGATCTTCGCCTAGCATGTATGAACAGGTCTTAGCAGATTAATTGAAAATTTCAATGAAAACAGTATTACTCAGCTTCAGGCATGTAATCGAGCTCTGATATTGAGTCTATTAATGTATAATTTTCTTAATGAGCCTAAAGTTATAAATAACGTGCTGAAATTTTAAAGTGCTGCCGTGTTGAGATCTGCAGGTCAACAGCTCGCCTTTCCTCAGGATGCTCCATGCTTGTGGAGTGGGTATTATTCTAACAGGATGCGTGGAAGTGGATCAGTCCTAGTAGTCTAGCCTTCCTGTTTCAGGCCTGCAGACACCTCACTTACTAAACTTCAGGTTCCTCCTTTGCCTTTATTTCTAAGTTCTTCTGCGTCTGCCTGATAGCTAACCTACTGATAAATCTGGAACTAAAAGTCGGTTTTCCTGACTCCTCACTCTGATATCCTTCTAGCAAATTCCATCTCAGTTTTCAGCACTTTCCAAGAAGCTCTCCAATCATCTCATTACTCCACCCGGATGCCCTCTGTTTTTTGTGTTCCTGTTTTCTTCTCCTATAGCATATCTTCTTGTTCCTATCTTGGTAAGACATATATCATACCAGTCTGCAATACCTGACTTGCTGGGTATCTTCCTCCTCAGTATGTAAGCTCTTTGGAAATACATTCCATGTTTTATGTGATTTAAAAAATCCACAGGTCTATGGCTTCTCAGCCTTTTGGCTAAGAACAAGTGTAGTATGTGTTCTTACCAGTTTAAAAAGTTCACAGGTCTAGAGGAGTGAATAAATAGTACCATAGTACCTAACTGTTAGGGAGTGTTCAATGATGTTGAATGAATATTGAATATTACAAGATCATATTCTAGGATTATGTATCCCTGTGTTCTAGGCCTTTCCGACACTCTAAAAGAACCTTTAAAATGTCACTATATTGCCTTGGCTGATGTGGCTCACTGGATTGAGCCAGCCTGTAGACAAAAAGGTTGCCAGTTTGATTCCTAGTCAGGCCACGTGTCTGGGTTGTGGGCCAGGTCTCCAGTTGGGGGTGTGAGAGAGACAACCAGTCACTGTTTCTCTCGCACTTCATATTTTTCTCCCTCCTTTTGCCTCTCTCTAAAAATACATAAATAAAATCTTTTTAACAAGTCACATAAGATCCATTGTTTTTATATCCTAAAGCAGGGTAAGCTAACAGTATTTTCCGAAATGTACATAATTAGTATTGGTGGTGTAGCTCAGTTGGTTAGAGCATAGTTCTGATATGCCAAGGTGGCGGGTCTGATCCCCCTTAAGGGCACCTACAAGAATCAACCAATGAATGCATGGATAGGTGGAACAACAGTCGATGTTTCTTTCTCTCTCCCTCCGCCCCCCCTTCCTCTCTCCCACCCTTCCTTCCTCTCTTTCTCTCTCCCTCTCTAAAGTCAATTTAAAAAAATCAATCAATGAGTGCATAAATCAGTAGAATAACAAATGGGTGTTTCTCCCTTCCTCTCTCTCTAAAATCAATTTTTTTAAAAGGAAATGCACATAATTGTGGTAAGGCCAACAAATTTAGGCCTTAATGTAGTATCAAAAGTTCATCCAATTAACTCCTTATAAACGAGACCTTGGCAGTGGTCTTCCACTTTGTTCAGGATGGGGCAGGGGTGACACTTAGAAACATAATCTCCTGTAATGGGGTAGATAGTGTAGTTTGAGGGAGCCCCTTAGGCAATTCCTGTAAATTCACCCCAGGTGAATGCAACCCATTTTCCTTCCTGCCTGATCACTGCACAAAGGGACTGATGTTGAGGTGTACACCTATCTGGTTTTGGTCTTGGAGATTTTAAGATAGACTGGGCTCCTATGCAGCACCCAGACTCAGGGAGCAGGGGTTTTTATTACCATGAGGTTGCTGAGCTCACTTTCTGGTTCACCTATTTTTTAAAAATTACATTATGTATAGATATGGGAATGTATTACAGATGGTTTGTTATGAAGCTCACAGTGACTGTCTTTGTTCTCAGCCTTGCCTTGCCGGTGGGTATTGACAACTACCGCCCAGTTGTCATCTTTGGAGGTCATATCCTGCTTCAGCAAAGGCTAGAGACAGTCTTCAAAGTACAGGGTGTAGTCTGGCTGTAGATCACCTGAAAGCCTGGAGGAGCACAGTCCCCCTTGGAACACAACTTCTTTTATTCCTCTTAGCAGGAGCTTCCAAATCCTTTGGAGTGGAGAGTCGCGGGGGTGGGGCTGCAATGTCTTCCGCATTCTTCCTCCACTTCCTCCTCCCACTCCCCCCCTTCTCATCCTCCCTCTTCCCCTCCTCCCCTTTCCCTTACTCCTCCTTCCTCTCCTCCTGGCCTCCCCCTCCTCCTCCTCCTTCCCTCTCCCCACCCCGCCCTCTCCTCCCTCCTCCCCCTCCTCCTCCGGGCTGCAGTTGCTGGTGGGTTGCTGGAGCAGGGAGGGGAGGGGCACGTGGCTGGTAGCGGAGAGTGGGAGGACAGAAGGCCTAGGAGCCATGGCAGCCCACAGGTCCCTGAGCACGTGGACCCAAACCTTCTCCACATTATCTGTATTATAATCATAAAATGGGCAAAAGGCAGGGCCAGCTTAACAAAAATTTGTGAAAGGAAATCCTGGTGTTTTAATTATAGTTTACAGAGAGCAGGTCCATTCATGCTTACTAATCTCTCATCTGTAAAATGGGGATAAAATAAATTTAAACAAATATCATCCAAAAATAGGAAGGTTACATAACAAAGCTGAATTCATTTCCTATGAACAGTGCAGAGGAACTAAGTAACAGAGTTTTGTTGATTTTATTCCAGCCAACTACAAAGACAGACCTATACAACAGATGTTTTCCTTTGTTCTCGGCCTTGTAAAGAGTCATTTCTCTACAAAGAATCCCCTTTGTGCATTCCCTGGCCCAACTGGCCCTGGGGATTATGAAGAGAAAGCTCTCTGGAGCTGTTTTCCTGGTTAGACACATTGTTCTGGAGAGCAGGCTGGGTTGCCATGGCTACAGCTCCCCAGAGGCCTCACCCTTCCCCTTCCCACCCCCCCTGCCTGTGCTAAGTGCTGGTACCAGGGCAGTACTGGCTTCAAATCTGCCTCTCCCACAACACGGAAATAGTAGGGGAAATTCCAAACTGTATCACCCTCATGGCCCCTGAGGCCCAGAGGCAGGGGGAAAATAAAATCCCTTGTCAGGCAGTTCTGAATTGTCCTTGAAAAAATTACAGTTAGATGGAAAGCTTGTTGAAGGTAGGAATAATGTTCTCATCAGTGAATCAGTTCCTCCCTGTTCTCCATGACCATTCTCCTGCTGCCACACCCACCTTTCCATAGGCCAACACATAGTAGGATCTGGAAAAAAGTTTATAATCATTTGTCCGTGAGGTGGCAGTTTACCAGTGGGTTAAAAGCACCGATTCTGGAGCCAGAATCTTGGTCCTCCATTTAAATAGATAAAATATCTAACTTTCCAACCTTCATTTTCCTCATCCTTAAAATGGGGATGATAATGCCTAACTCAAGAGATATAGGGCGGGTACTGAATAAGATAATATATGAAACACTTGGTGCTGCCTGGCTTATAGCAGCTCTCGGTATTTCCGCTGATTACTGTCATTGTCTCTTCTGGAGCCTGCTGCAGGTTCATGAGGGGAGAAACATTGTCCCTCACTAAAAACGAACCTCAAACAGCAGAAAACCTAGCAGGGCCTATAGTTAATGAAATGAACATAAACGTGCTATGCAAGTTATCTATGTGTCATAAGTGGAAAATGGAACACGACAATAACAAGTTTGGTTTATGGTACATTGTCACACATAAATAATGCAAAATGGTTGTTTTCCAATTTTCCGCCAACTTATCTCCGGTAAAAAGATTAAAATAGCACCGTGACATCTTTCAGCTTGACTTTCTCCTTCTCCCCTCCCCCAACCTCTTAGGGGATTTCTGAAACCTACAAACCTGGATGTAATTGAGTATGTGTGTGTGAGTGTGTGTGCGTGTGTGAGATCTTTAAATTCCACAGGGGGCCTCACAGGCCTCGCCACACCAGGGCTGCCTTCTAAAGTCGCTGAAGCCCTGGGGTCTGGAGATACTTACCTAGTGGTGCATGTGGTAGAGTGTAAACATCTTTGGATACTCAGGTGAGAGTGAATTTAGTAGCCCCCACCTGCAGTTTGCTCTGCACCCCTCTCCTTCCCAAGGAGGGCCCAGACTTTGTCTAGAATTCCTAGGGGGCTTTTGGAGGTTTTGGGGGGGGGTTTTGAGGGGAAGTAGTTGTCAGGATATGTAACTGGTCCTGGAAGGCTATGAGCGGAACCTGGCCGCAGGATGTGCACACCCTCGACAGCTGCAGACCACATCTCAGACTATTAGATTCTCAGGGGAGCCACTACGGGGTGGGAGTGATCAGATGTCGAGTTCTGGCACATGGGGGAGGGGAGGCTAGGACAGGATTATCTCTCCACTGTTACTAATGCTGCTGTTGTCTCTTGTTTGAGAAGGTATGTTCGGGTTGTGTGTATCTCAGTTCACGAATGAAAAGAGCATGTCCTATTGAGTACGTTTATTGTCATTAATGCCAAGGGCTGAAGAAGCCTGGTAACTACGTACAAGTGCCAGTTTTATGTAGGACACTCCCACAACACCTAAGTGCAGTGCTTTCTGGAGTTGTGCAATAATGTGGCAAAGGTGCAGAAAGCTGGTGTGAACTGCAGGGTGTGAAGTGTTGTACCCTCTTTTAAAGACCCTTTCATACATTGCCCCCCTTCAGCACACACATTAAATCACCCAAGACACAGAATCCTCCCCTCCCCCAACACAGCAGACAGCTTTCTCTGAAAACTGATACCCTGAGGCCCTTTTCCCTCACCAGCTACAATTAGGGGCAGTGAGAGAGAATATGTGGACTGGATCATGGCACAGAGGCAGTGCTCTGTAATTTCTCCCTCTATAACAGGGTGTTGTTCCGGGTCCAGGCCTTATATTTTATCTGACTTTGCTACTCTTGCAAACCGCTTTAGGCTCCTGCAAGTGCAGGCCAAATCCACTTCTTCCCGCAAAGTCCATTTTGTATTTTCTATTTTACCCTAGTCAAGTCTCAGCGAGGCTGTTGTTCTCAATCCAGCTCAGAAACTGGCTCAAACCGCCCTGAACTGGATTTGGTGACTGTTGAGACAGAGTTTCTGCCTCTTTGTTAGGGCGGATCCGGCCTCGTTTGCTCTTCAGTTTCCCTCCCTCCCGTTTTCCCAGAGTCACCAACAGCAATTCAATTCCCCTCCCCCTGCCTCCAGTTTTTTCTTTTTCTTTTCTTTTTTTCTTTTTTCTTTTTTTTTTTTACCCTTCCCTGGCCCAAGACCCCATGAAATAGATTAAATTCTTTAATAAAATAGTGGATTTAGGTTGTAACCTTCAGCTTTTGTTACATTAACTATTTAGTTCTGCTTTTCTCAAATTCGTTATCTAACCAATTGACTTTGTGCCCTTAAAATTTTGGCTCTTGTTCTAACCTGGAAATATCTTAAATTTTCACTGTGAACGAAAATAACTTTAAATTTCACATCAAAGGCTTAGGATATTGGTGCAGTACATTGTTAATTTCCATTCTGTAACTATATTTAAATTAAAGTAAGTCGTTTCTTTACTGAGAAGTAACAACACATAGTATGTATAGAATTTTTAAAGTCACCCATACTGGCTGTCTATTGCAACTGCGCGATTACTAGAGAAAGACTGAAGAATTGAGATGGTTTTGGTTTTCGAACATGTAATTTTAACCCTGGATCAGATTCTGTGAATTGTTTAGTGAAGAAGGCTGTTTGGAGAATGCGCGGGAACCATTCCTAACACGATGCAGGTTGGGGTGGGGGGATTGGGACTGTGACAGAATAAGCGCAGAATAGGGCTGGGCTTTAGTAAATTGTCTTTCTATAAAATGTAAGCATTTCTTGTTTTTGAACTAGAGGGGATGGTTGTACACCATTATAGAGGCACTAGATGCCACTAAATTGTACACTTCAGAATGGTTAAATTTATGTTACGTGAATTTTACCTCAATTCTTAAGCGTCTCAGGACGAGAATATTTCATTTTCCTTTTGTTTCTTGAAAAATAACTGAGAAAAAATACCAGCAACCATAATCTGGGTGTGGCTCCACTTGGTGCTTGCGGGCTCACCGGTCTCCCTCTGGTGGCCAAGTTGAGCAACGTGTCCCCGTGCCGGAAGGCCTTGTGAGTGTGTCTCAATTATATGTCGAAGCACAAGTAGGAAGGTAGTTTTCTAAGAATCGTCCACAGTACCTTATTTCATGTGCATTTTATTTGTCTTACTCATGTAAGTAGTACAGGGCTATTTTACTCAATGCAGGTCAACAGGTTTTGCTTCCGAGGTGTTGCAAAGGCTTAATTATAAATTACGATTTAAAATTAATTTCTAAATCTCAGAGCAAACCCCCAAATGTTGTCATTTCTCCTAGGCTAAAAACTACAGTTAAATTGCTCATTTAAGTACTTCGTTTCTGTAGAGCATAAAGCCCTGGAACAAAGCCAATTATGACAGTCATCTGGAAAAGCTATTTTTATACCCACGAGGGGAGGGGCTGGGCTGGCTTTGTCTTGTGAGTCACTACTCAGAAAGACTCCAGTTTGGGCTAACCTAACCTTCCAGGTGGATATTTAAAAAAGGTGAACCCATCAAATGAATTTATTATGAGATTTAAAAATATTAAGTAATTACTGTGGGAAGAAAAATAGTATGTGCTATATTGTGGGTTGAGTAATTCAGATCAGCCCTCTCTTTGCCAGAGTAAATATTACTTTAGGATCTTCACACCTCCTGTTCCACTTGCTTGAAAGGCTTGCTCCTCTTACTCAACATGTCAAGCTTCACCTGTCTTGCCTTAGGGATCACCTCCTCCGAGAAGCCTTCCTGAACACTTGGTCAAAAGTGGATTCCTTACACCCTGTTATCTTTTCCTTTGGCACTGTCTTTTATTTTCTTGTTATAGTACCACTAAATTTACAATTATATGTATTTGTTTTCTTTTATATATTCTCTTTCACCCTCACTAGCTTCCTAACTCTCATACGCGCCATGTCTGTCTGATCAGAACGGTATAACCAGCTTCTGGCAAACAAACAAACAAACAAAACAAGAAATACATATTTGTTAAACAGGTAAGTTAAATTCAAATACTGTATCTTTAGCATCTGTCCACTACTTTCTGGATCCTTCTTGTGTTCTTTCTCTCTTGTGAAGTAAGTACTGATTTACTTTAGGGCTCACTTTTGGGTAATGTGAGAGCTATTGAGTATAATGGAATCTTCACAGTTCCTCAAATTTTATCCCCCTAAAAAAAGAGAAACAGATTAATCCTATAATTCTTACAGTGTGTGTTTTCCCATTTGTAGTACTTGATTATACTTGGAGGCGGGGTTCCCTGGGTTTTGGTTTCTGAATCTGGATTTGTCCAAGTGGTCCCAGCGCTCTCCTCCCCTCCAGTCAAAACCTTCCCTACCACCAGAGGGACAGGGACTACCAATTCCTTCAGAAAAGTTACTTGTTTCTGTCCAGAGACAGGCTCACTCATGCAGATTTAAATGCCCTGGAATTTCAAATTCAATTAAAAATAAAAAAAAATTCAGTGGAATTGTAAGTAGGCAATTTGCATCTCTGAGAATCTTTAAACTTGATGTTCGTCACTTTATTGGATTTCAGCCCAACACAAGATTAATCCCTTTGGGGACTTCTTTAGCTAGGCAAATTAGCAATTATTGCACTGTTCCAGAAAACTATGCTAGGGGTTGGAGGACTTTTGTGACATGTGACTTTATTCTGTATTCATTGAATGGTCTTGATTGACCGATGTTTGTATACAACTGTTAGAATTTTTCTAGCTGCCTACAAAATGCTGTGACTTTTACTCCTTTGAGCTGGTATGGGGTAATAGGTAAGAAGTTAAATAAACATGGAAGTCAGAAAAGCTCAAAGTGCTAAGTCTTGATTTCCTTATCCATTTTTTCATCTATAACAATGGGATGTCCACTTTTCAGATTTGCAATAATTATTATAATAGCATTTATAGAACAATCACTATATGCCAGTTATACATATAATACTAATGTGGTATTTATATATATGTGTGTGTATATATATATATATATATATACACACACACATATATATATGTAGATGATCCCAATTTATAAATTTTTGACTTTATGATCATGTGAAAGAAGTATGCATTCAGTACGAAATAGTTAGGCTAAGCTATGATGTTTGGTAGGTTAGGTGTATTAAATGCATTTTTGACTTGAAGATATTTTTGACTTCCACATGGGTTTATCAGGAAGTAGCTCAATTATGAATTAAGGACCATCTGTATACATAAGATATCTAATTATATATATATATATATATATATATATATATCCCAGCCAAATATGTGTGTGTAGTGTGGTGTGTGTATATATATATACACACACACACATTTAATCCCAGCCATCCTTTGGGGAGGTCTATTGTCCTATTTTACTACTGAGGATGTGGAGGCACAGAGAAGTTAGGTAACTTGGCCAAGGTAACACAGCTAGTAAGTGGCAGAACACACAGAAACGCAGGCTGTTTGGATTCCAAGTTTATGCTTTTAAAACCTTAGTTTCATTTACCTGGCACAAGATGAATGTTGCTAAAAATTAATTTCTTATCTCCTTTCTTATTTCCACAAAAATGATGATTACTTCCTCAAGGTATCTTAACACAAAACCATAGAAATTTAGAATCAGCACAATCCTCAGCTTTTTCAGATGAGGAAATAGAAGTCCAAAGAGCTTCAACCATTTATTTGTCCTGTGTGGCTAGATGGGACTAGATAATTTGGTCTCCTGATCAATCTGTGAGGGAATAATGGTTCTTCAATGAATTTGTTCTACTTCCTTCCTCTTACCATTTTTAAAATAAAGTAAAATAATCCCTGTTATGAGTCTCATTCTTACCCCCACCCTCCGTTGTTTTCTGCAATTAAGTACCTGCCGCACTAGCAGAGACTTCACAAAATGGAATGTGCTGCTTGTTTGCCAGAGCACGTGGAGGAGGTGAGCTGGAGTTTGCCACCGGCAAAACCAAGCCACAGGGAAAAATTAGAACTCCTTTGTTCTCCTTCACTCTTTTGCCTCTTAATTCCTTCCCATCTAGTTTCTGGCTCTAGCTCTCTAGTCCCTTCCTTGGATTAGGAGTATCAGGCCAATGCAGCCCAGCCTAATAAAAATTCAACCCTGAACAGAGAAAGGAATAATAAGCCCCATTGTTGGTAGCTGCCTAGTTCTGCCCCTCCCGCCTTGAGAACCGTAGAGAGAGTCCTGAACTCCCATTTTCATTGTGCCATGATCTCTACACATGATGAAATACTATGTTATCTTTCCTGTTGTTATAAGGAATTTTGCCTTGGCCATGAAGAAAAACTGTGACAAAGCTCCAAAGACTGTAGTGTTTTGCTTTATTTTGTTCAGCTTAAAATAAAAGTTCTAAGAACAATCATACATATTTGCAGTTGTAGAAGTGCAACATAGTTTCGGTCTTTGAACAGAACTATTCTAAAAGACCACAATATGTAGTGTTATGGTTTAAACACAGGGAGTATAAATTTCAAAGGAAATTTATGTTTTTACTATCACATAAGAGGAAACTGAGTTCTTTTCTTTTTTCTTTTCCTTAGCACTTTTCTTTGAGTCTGACCTTGGAGAAATGAAGGGAGCAAGAGAAAGGAAGTTGGGGATCGGACTACAGGATAGTTAAAGTTACATGTTCTCCTGCGGGTGGTCACACGAAAGGTGGGATTTCAAAGGCATGTTAACCTAGATGCACAGAAACAATGCACACAGGGCTTGCTGGAGGCAAATACAGCTGGTGAACAAGCAACATGTCTGGGATGACTACCTACTATTAGGGCTAATTCAGGAAGTTATGATCAGATTGCCCTGTGAGGTCACTTTCCATATGTAAATGTTAGAAACTTCCAAAGCTGTAGAGAATTTTTAGGAGTTTACTTGAGACCCTAATGGTGTGGCTCAGTTGGTTGGGTGTTGACCCACAGAGTGAAGGGTTGCTGGTTTAATTCAGGTTCGGGCACATGCCTGGGTTGTAGGTTTCATCCCGGCTGGGGCATGTACTGGAGGCGACCAATTGATGTTTCTTTCTCACCTCCATGTTTCTCTCCATTTCTCTCTCCCCCTCTGTCTAAAAGTGGATACATAAAATCTTAAAAAACTAAAAGTTTATTTGAGCCAAACTGATGATGTATGCTGGGGAACAAGATCTCGAATGCTCCTTAGAATAAATTTTGCAGTTTCTTTTATGCATTTGAAATTAAGGATGGGACTTCAGAAGGATTACAAGAATGTGGGGGAAAGCAAGGTGGAGATTGGATAATAAGAAAGATAAGATTATTGGCTATGTTGTGAGTAGTTAACATTTTAGAATTTCAAAAGTATGCTAACCTATGTGAACTGAAGCAATGGGCAAGGCTTGCTTAAAGCAAAAATAAGCTTTTGACTAAAGAAGTTATAAGCCTGAAGCATGAACACTCACCATGACCTGCCCAGTTAAGAATTTATCATCAGAACACTCTGTAAGGTTAGTTTTCTTAGAACCCCCTTTTCATCCCCAATTCCCTCTTTCAGTTATAAATCAGTCTGAAGGATGCACTGGTGTTGAATATTTTGGTCAGATGGTGTGGTCTCAAAGTGCTCGGAGAGCTCATTTCCAGGATATTTCAGTATCAACATTGGCTTGTTGACCACTGGGGGAGGGAGAACACTGTAATGATGGGATATGAGTTGAGGCTGAATTTTCCTCAAAAAGGAAGGGCAGATAAATGGGAGATGAGAGTCAGGTATTATGGCTTTCATTGTGAAAAAACACTGGATCATCTCAAAAACACTTTGAATTATAACGATTTGTATTTGGTATCTAATACAACATTTACATGTGCCATGAAAAGAGCATTAATTGTTATCTTAAACAGGTTCAGTAATCGTAAACAATTGGTCTATATAGAAAAAACCCCCCAAACAAGTGTGACTATTATTATGACTGCTGTCATTGGCAGATGGGGAAAAAAATAAAATGGATTCTGAGTTCAATGTCAGTTCATATAGGTGTATAGGCCTTGATGATGTCTTGGGAAAGCTGTCTACTTCTGATGTTAGGAGATTATCATTCTGAAGGAGTCTTTAATATCTTTTGTTGAGTGTCAGAGACAAGGGTAGATGTCCACTGCAGCTAGACATTTGATAAGGTCCCTTCCAACAACATTGGAGAGTGTCTTTTATCTGATGTCTTTTCCAATAAACAAAATCTCCAGGTGGCAGTCAATGATTCTTAAAGTCTTTGTCTCCTGAGGGCTCACTGTGACAGGAAACAGTTACCAGCTTAGCATTTTCTTGAAGTGACTCGATCAAACCTTGGCAATAGGGCACGATGTCTCCTTTCAATAGTTAGCTCAGACGCTTCTTCATCTAAGTCTAGCTTATATGCACTATGATGCATGAAGGGATATGAAAATCAAAAACTAGGGGCCAGGGCAGGAGAGAACCAACTGGCTGTCTTGAGTTTCCCATGCCTCAACTTTTTCTTTTGTATCAAGCATTGTTTTACTCATACAGCATAGCCTAGAAATTTCTCATCATTTATTTTACAATATTTGCTGTACAATTTCAAATCTTTTGAAGTGTTCCAGGGGCCTTTTTGAAACGCTGAAAAGTAATTCCTACATATATTTAGATTTTAAACATTAAAACCTTAATTTCTAATGAAAACTAAGAAGTAGGCAATTAGCATTCTTTAGCATGGCAAATTTACATTTTTGTAAATTTACATTTGCCAAATGTAAAAGACATTCTACAATCTCCAGAAACATTTTATAGACATCAAAGTCAATTATTAACATTACTTATTTTTATAAAACCCAGGTTAAATAAAGACATGTCTGTTTTACTTATAACAAAAAAAAAACTTAAGCTAGCTTTTACTTACTAAAGATTAATTTTTAAAGATGTGAAGTAAAAAACCATTGGGGTTAATTTCTATATTTCTTGAATTTTTATTTATTTACTAATAGATTTTATTTATTTTTAGAGAGAAGGGAAGGGAGGGAGAAAAAGGGGGAGAGGAACATTGATATGAGAGAGAAACATTGATTGGTTGTTGTGGGGGGCTCTGCCTGCAGGGCCCCTCTGCCACCATGGATAAGAATAAGTCTACCAAGATATGATCTGCTTGGGGATCTCTCAAAGGAGAAGGGCCAAGACTCTTTTTCTAAGTGAGTTTTCATTGGGTTCAATTTGCATAGGAATACAGGTAAAGCTCATTAATCATTGTCAGGCAGTAAGGATCAAACAATAGATAACATACAAAGAACTGTGGGGGCTTATTCTGCGTCAGGGTCTATTAGCTAAAGGGCAACAAAACTTTGGGAAACAAACTCATTCCTGCTCAGACCCTTATCATTTAAATGAGGACATAGTTAGCAAAGTAGGTTTCACAGGATTTTATGTATTCTTTCTTAGGCCTGATTGCAGGAGGAACCTGCCCTTTCCAGCACAGGGCTGCACCCACCTCCAGCATTGCTTCAGGCTTAGGTCAGGTAGGGGAAGTAAGGCAGCCAAGAGATTAGGAGACTTCTTGCAGACAGAATGGGGACTCAGGCTCTGTCAAAGCTGAGGGGCAAGAGTCCATCACTTCCTTTTGCTATAGCCCCCCAAGTCCTTCCCTGGGGCCCCCATGATTGTGCCTGTCTTAGGTCATTCCTCCCTTGAGGAATCTTACCCATCATTGGCTATGCATTGGGGGCCAGGCAGATTGAAGTAAAGGGGGCAGAGGTGGCGCTCCTGCCAGGAGATAAGCTTTGTCTGATTAGTGGCTAAAGGTCCTAAGGTCACTCATTCAGCCTTAGCCATGGGGAGTTTTACAGCTTCTGAAACCAGGCAGGGTGGTTCGCAACAGGTTGCCTCTCGTACGTACCCCTAGTGGGGACTGAACCTGCAACCCAGGCATGTACCTTGACTGGGACTAGAACCAGCAACCTTTTGCTTCATGTAACCAAATGAGCCAGACCAGACAGGACTAGTTCTCAGCATTTTAGAATACCTAATCTTTATATGTAAGCACTTGCCTTTAAATAAACTTTAACAATACCATTCAAAGTTATATGCCTGAATACCCACCATGACTTGACCTGTTAGGAATTTGTAAGCAGATCACCTTGTGAGGTTACTTTCCCCTGAACCCCCTTTTTGTCAATATATAGAACTCCTTTTTTTTTTTGTCTACAGAATAGAGGTAGATTTGTGACAGTGTGTCACAATGCAGGAAATGATGATCTGAGATGACTTGCTGAGAGGCAGAATGGGAAAGGCAATTTTTTTGAAGGTGCTCATTTTTAAATTATAGTTTATGCTATTACAGTTGTCCAAACTTTTTCCCCTTTGATCCCCTCTAGTCAGCCCTCACATCCTTCAGGCAGTCCCCACAACATTGACCAAGTCCATGGGTCATGCATATATGTTCTTTGGCTACTCTATTCCCTATGCTGTACATTGCATTCTCCTGACTATTCTGTAACTACCTATTTGTACTTTTTAATCCCTTCACCTTTTTCATCCATCCTACTCAACCCCCCTTTCATCTGTCAACCATCAAAACATATTCCGCATCTGTGATTCTGTTTCTGTTCTGTTTATTTTGTTATTTAGATTCAATTGTTGATAGATATGTATTTATTGCCATTTTATTGTTCATGTTTTTGATCTTCTTAAATAAGTCCCTTTAACATTTCATTGAGTAATGGTTTGGTGATATTGAATTACTTTAGCTTTCACTTGTCTGGAAAGCTCTTTGTCCTTCGATTCTAAATGATAGCTTTGCTGGATAGAGTACTCTTGGCTGTAGGTGCCTGGTTTTCATCACGTTGAATATTTTTTGCCAATATCTTCTATCCTGCAAAGTTTCTTTTGCAAAATCAGCTGACAGTCTTATGGAGGCTCTCTTGTAGGTAATTCTCTGCTTTTCTCTTGTTGATTTTAAGATCCTCTATTTTTCTCAAGATTTTATTTATGTATTTTTAGAGAGAGTGGAAGGGAAAATGAAAGAGAGATAGAGAAACATTAATGGGTTGCCTCTTGGCCTATGACCTAGGTATGTGCCTTGACTGGGAATTGAGCCCGTGACCCCTTGGTTCACAGGCTGGTGCTCAATCCACTGATCCACAACAGCCAGGGCAGATTCTCTCTCTGTCTTTAACCTTTGACATTTTACTTATGATGTGTCTTGGAGTCGTTTTCTTTGGGTTCATCTTATTTGGGACTCTATGTGCTTCTTGGGCTTGTTTGTCTATTTTCTTTACCAAATTAGGGAAGTTTAACTGCTGACTCACTCACTGACATTATTTTGTTAAATTGCTCTTTTTCTTCACCTGCTAGCACCCCCATGATATGAATGTTGGTAAGCTTGAAGTTGTTCCAGAGAATCCTTACAGTATCCTCACATTTTGGATACTTTTTTTTTTTTTGCTGTTCTGATTGGTTGTTTTTTTGCTTCCTTATGTTCCAAGTCACTTATTTGATTCTCAGCTTCATCCACTCTACCATTGATTCCTTATAAATTATTCTTTATTTGGATTAGTGTATCCTTCTTTTCTGACTGGATCGTTTTTATGCTGTTCATGTACTCACTAAGTTCATTGAGCATCCTTATAACCAGTCTTTTGAACTCTACATATGATAGATGCTTTTCTTCATTTTGTTTAGTTCTTTTTCTGGAGTTTTGTTCTGTTCTTTCATTTGGGCCATGTTTCTTTATCTCCTCATTTTGGTACCCTCCCTGTATTTGTTTCTTTCTATTAGTTAGAGCTACTATGTCTCCCAGGCTTGATAGTGTGGTTTAATGTAGTAGGTGTCCTATAAGGTACAATGGCATGGCTTTCCCTTTTACCTGGTCTCGGTATTCAAGGTGTACCCACTGTGTGGGCTGTATACACCCTCCCCTTGTAGTCCATCCTTGATCACTGTTGGCATGTTCAAGTTCACTCACAGCATGTGTTCTGTCCGGGGTCACACAGCATTAGCTACAAAGCAGTCTGCAGATGGTGCTACTTGTGCTGGGCTTGGAGGTGCCTAGGAGAGAACAAGCTGTAAATCAGTGCTGGCTGCTGCTAGTGCCGAACCTTGGGAAATTAGGGACAGTTAGGGGAATCACTCAGGCCAGATACTGCTTGTTTGAGAGAATTTAGAAAAATCTGAAGCATGGGCTAAGACAAGTCATTCATAAGGAAAAACCACTGGAAACAGCTTGCGTGGGCCTGAAAGTTGAATGGGGTAGGACCTCAGGGAATCACCAGGGTGGGCAGTGTGAGCCAGATTTATGTAGTCTCAGATATAGTGCCCACTTGCCAGCTCTGTAGCTCCCTGTGGAGAGGGCTCAGAAAAGCAATAATGGCCTTAATGGCCTCCGTCAGCACTTCTGTCTGGGAGAAAGCTGTTCCCCAGCTCTTGCCCGATGCCAGTCGATTTAGATCGTCTTTGTATGTCTCTGATGCCTTTTAATCTGCTGCCCCTGTGCTGGAGCTCAGAGGGAATGAGTCTGAGTAAATCCATGCATGGGCCCTGTAAGAACGGCCTGGGAGTCCAGGAGTTTCTGTCTTCCACAGCCTCAATCCCTGCTGGTTTTTATAGCCAGGAGTTATGAGGACTTCTCTTCCTGGCACTAGAACCCTGGGCTGGGGGCCTGGTGGGGCTGGGACCTCTGGCTCTTGAGATATCCCTCCCTATTTTTATCCACCACATGGGGGTGTATGACCAACCCATTCCACATCTCCACCCCTCCTACCAGTTTCAATGTAGTTTCTTCTTTAATTCCACAGTTGTAGGACTTCCATTCAGCTCAATTTCTGACAGTTGTGAATGATGGCTGTTCTATAGTTTAGTGCTAACTAAATTTGATGATGTTTTGCAAGGAGGTGAGCCATGTTTACCTATGCTGCCATCTTGACTGAAAAGAAAGGCAATCTTGCCATGGCTGGTGTGGCTCAGTGGATTGAGTGCTGGCCTGTGAACCACAGGGTCACTGGCCAGGTCCCCAGAGGGAGCGCATGACAGGCAACCACACATTGATGTTTCTGTCCCTCTCTCCCTCCCTTACCCTCTCTCAAAGAAGAAATAAATAAATAAATAAAACCTTTAAAAGGTTAAGAAAAAAGAAAGGCAATCTTTGGGAAGATTTAACAGAAGTGTTGCTAGAGCTAGGTATTGAAGAAGTAGGAATTTATGCTAATGACGAGGTGGGTAGGGATATGTAGTCTGGTGAGGGGAAATGGAATATTAATGGCACAGAATCCAAAATAGAATGTTGTACCTGGGGAATATATGAAGCCATATGAGTGGAATAATAAGAGGAAGGCAGTAGAAAGTGAGGCTGAAGAGGCATTCAGACTAGATCATCAAGGATCTTGGGTGCTATGCAATGGTATTTGAACTCATTCTTCTAGGCCTGGTCACAGCACTTTTAAAAAATCAGTATTTCATAGAATTCCTGCACATGCATTCACAAAAGCTGCTGAAGCATCCTCACAGTACCCTAAGAGGTTTGATTAATGTAGTGTTACAACTGTGGTAGGCAAAGTGGAACCATTGAAGAGTTCTGGGCTTGCCTAGGACTAAGGGGGAGTTCCTGGATGAGGAACTTTAAGTTTTTGTGTTTTTTAAAAATATATTTTATTGATTATGCCATTACAGTTGTTCCATTTACCCCTTTCATTCGCCTCCACCCTGCACACCCCCTCCCCCATCATTCCCCCACCTTTAGTTTATGACCACGTGTCTCAAGTTCTTTAGATTCTATATTTCCCATACTATTCTTGTCCTGCCCCCTATCTATGTTCTACCTACCATCTGTGCTACTTATTTTCTGTACCTTCTCCCGTCTTCTCCTCTTCCCACTCCCCTGTTGCTAACCCTCCATGTGATCTTCATATCTATGGTTCCACTCCTGATCTAGCTGTCCTCTTGGTTTGCTTTTGTTTAAGGTGTGGTTGTTAATAACTGTGAGTTTTCTGTCCTTTCACTGTTCATATTTTTATCTTCTTTTTCTTAGATAAGTCCCTTTAACATTTCATATAATAAAGACTTGGTGATGATGAACTCCTTGAATTTGATCTTATCTGAGAAGCACTTTATCTGTTCTTCCATTCTAAATGAAAGCTTTGCTGGATAGAGAAATCTTGGATGTAGGTCTTTGGATTTTATGACCTGGAATACTACTTTCTAGCTCCTTCTTGCCTGTAAGGTCTCTTTTGAGAAATCCACTGAATCTGATGGGTACTCCTTTGTAGGTGACTGTCCCCTTATCTCTTGCTGCTTCTAGGATTCTCTCCTTCATTTTCTTCTTGGCTAATGTAATGATGATGTGCCTTGGTGTGTCCCTTCTTGGGTCCAACTTCTTTGGGACTCTCTGAGCTTCCTGGATTTCCTGGAAGTCTATTTCCTTTGCCAGGCTGGGGAAGTTCTCCTTTTTTATTTGTTCAGATCAGTTTTCCACTAGTTGCTCTTGCTCTTCCCCTTCTGGTACCCCTATAATTCGGATGTTGCAATGTTTAAAGATGTCCTGGAGGTTCTTAAGCCTCTCCTCATTTTTTTGAATTCTTGTTTCTTCCTTCTTTTCTGTTTGATCATTTTTTTCTTCCTTCTGGTCCACTCCCTTGATTTGAGTCCCAGTTTCTTTTCCATCACTATTGGTTTCCTGTGCATTTCCCTTCATTTCAATTAGTTTAGCCTTCATTTGTTCCTCTAATTTGTGACTAAAATCAACCAGTTCTGTGAGCATCCTGGTCACCAGTATTTTGAACTATGCATCTGAAAGGTTGGCTACCTCTTTGTCACTTAGAAGTATTGTCTCTGGGGCTTTGAGCTGTACTTCTTGAGCCATAATGTTTTGGTCTGGTTGTGCCTGTTAGGTATGAGGGGCGGAGCCTTAGGTGTTCACCAGGGTGGGACGACCCAGTTGCTGGGTTTTGACGCCGTGTTTGGGGGTGGGGTCAGAGATGGGCAATGGCATTTATTCCACTCTGTCTAAGACCTTGGTCCCCTCTGCTGCTTCCCACAAGCAAACCGGCCACCCCTGGTGCCAGCTCCTGGGTGTGTGGGCCTGTGCCCCCTCCAGGACCCTGTGGGTCTCTCCAAGAAACTCTCTGTGAGCCTGGGAGCTTCTCCCAGCACTTTGACCCCGAATATTTTTCCAAATAGTGCTTTTAGGCTTTAATTCCCATTGCTGGGGCCCTAGCCTGTGCAGTCTGCCTCACTGCTCGCTCCTTCGCCTGGTTTATCTGCACATGAATGTGTGACTACAGTCAGTCAGCCACCTTACGCCCTCACTGGGTCTGCCTGTTGCCACCCCACACCTGGGATCTGCCAACCACATCCTGCACACCTGGGTCGGTCTGGCTACTTTTTCCTTTGAGACCTGCTCCTGCTCCACCAGCCGCTGACTTCGCCCCTCTTACTGGTCTGGCTGAATGCTACATTGATGTCGGACTTCCATACAGTTCAGTTTTCTGTGTTTAGGTTGCATTTTTGTTACTAAAACTTTGTTGTCTTTAAATTTGGTTGTGTAAGGAAGCACAGTGTTTCCACCTGTGCCTCCATCTTGGCCAGAAGTCTCTACTTCATTTCGATTATTAGATTTTTAATGAGGAAGAATCAATGAATCAGATCTTCACAGCTTTGCCTGAAATTAGTCTACAACATCATTGTTACTACTAAATTTAGTTATAAGCAGATTATAACAGACTGGGGAAATAGAGAAGCAACTGACTGCAAATTGTCATATTCTTACAAAATCTCGTTTTCATGAAAAATTGCTATAGATTTTGAAAACAACATAATTATGTCACTTTCCTCATGTATGAACAGTGAAGTACCTTTTTGTTCCAGACTTTCTGATTCCTGTCCCTCTAGTATTACAATCTTACTTCACTTTTGTTGTGAATTCCCTGAAATGCAGAATCCAGTTTTGAATAAACTGAGACATTTTATTTTAAATCAGTTTTGAGGGCTTCAGTATTGTTAGAAACTAGAACCACAGTAGTTTTTTTTAGAGTCAGAAATGTACTAGAATGGTGGAAGCAAACTTAAGATTATATTTATTTTATTTGCTTTTTCTATCCTGTCTTTTCTTGAGACTGAGAGACAAAATTGGACCCACCCCATATTAGCAGCATTGACAAGAATGGAATGAGAACAAGGTATTCCTAAAAAATACTAGCAACCTGAACACAATAATACATTGAAGAGATAATATATCATGATCAAGTGGGGTTCATTCCAGGGGCACAAAGATGGTTCAACATGCACAAGTTGATCAATGTGATACACCACATTCACAAAATGAAGGATAAACATCATATAATCACATCAATAGATGCAGAAAAAGCATATGACAAGATATAACATCCATTTATTATTAAAATACTCAATGAAGGGCATAGAAGGAAATTCCCTGAACTTAGTACAGGCCATATATGACAAACCTTCAGGTAAATCATACTTAATGGTGAAAAACTGAAAGCCTTTCCTCTGAGATAAGGGACAAGACAAGGATGTCCACTCTCCCCACTGTTATTCAACATAGCACTGGAATTTCTAGCCAGAGTAGTCAGGCAAGAGAAAGAAATAAAAGGCATCCAAATTGGAAATGGAAAAGTAATATTGTCACTTTTTGTAGATGAAATGATTTTTTTATATAGAAAACCCTAAAGACTCTACCAAAAAACTATTAGAAAGAATAAGCAAATACAGTAAAGTTGTAGAATACAAAACCATTGTACAAAAATCCATTGTATTCCTATATACTAAGATTTTCAGAAGAATAAATTAAAAAAATTTTCTTTTGAAATTGCAACAAAAATAATAAAATACTTAGGAATAAACAAAGGATGTGAAGGATGTATACACTGAAAACAATAAGATATTATTAAAAGTAATTGGAGAAGACATAAAAATGGAAAGATATTCCATATTCATGGATTAAAGGAATCAGCATAGTTGAAATGGCCATATTACCCAAACAAATATACAGATTTAATACAATCTCCATCAAAACCCCAGTGGCATTTTAAATAAATAGAACAAAAAATCAACAGGTTAATATGCACCCACAAAAGACCTCAAATAGCCCAAGCAATCCTGAGTAAAAAGAATGAAGCTGGGGTTATCATATTCCCTGTCTTCAAGTTATACTGCAAAGAGACAGTAATCAAAGCAGCATGGTATTGGCAGAAAAACAGACACAGAGATCAATGGAACAGAAATGAAAGCCCAGAAATAAACCTACATGTATATGGGCAAATTATTTTTGACAAAGGAACAAAAAATATACATAAAAAAAGGCTCTTCAATAAATGGTGCTGGGGAAATTGGAAAGCCACATGCAAGAGGATGTATCTAGACTGCTATTTGTCACCATATACAAAAATTAACTCAAAATGGATCAAAGAACTAAATATAAGACCTGAAACAATAAATTATATAGATGAAAATATAGATAATAAACTTATGGACCTTGGTCTTAGAGAGGATTTTATGAATTTGATCTCAAAGAAAACAGAAATAAAAGTAAAAATAAATGATTGGGACTATGTCAAACTAAAAAGCTTTTGCACATCAGAAGAAACTGTCAACAAAACAAAAAAGCAACCAACTGAATTGGAAAATATATTTGTGAACAACACTTTATATGTTTTGCATATCAACACCTCCAACAAGGGGTTAATATGCAAAACATATAAAGAACTTACACAACTCAACAACACCCCCCCCACCCCAAACAATCCTATGTAAGAATGGGCAGAGAACCTGAACAAACATTTCTCCCAAGAAGACACACAGATGGCCAAGAGATATATGAAATGATGCTCAACTTCACTAGCTACCAGGGAAATGTAAATTCAAACTACAATGACACACCACCTCATGACCCATTAGAATGGCTATTATCAACAAGATAAGTGTTGGAGAAGTTGTGGAGAAAAAGGAACCCTCATTCACTGCTGGTAGGAATGTGAACTGGTACATCCACTCTGGAAAACAGTATGAAGTTTCCTCAAAAAATTAAGAATAGAGTTTCCATATGACCCAGCAACCCTTCTTCTGGGTAGCTACCTGAAAATTTTGAAAACATTTATTCACAAAGATATACATACCTCTATGTTTACTATAGCGTTATTCACAGTGGCCAAGACATGGAAACAACCAAAATGTCTTTTGGTAGATGACTGGATAAAGAAAATGTGGTGCACATATGATTTCACTCATGTGGGTACTAATGAACAAAATGAACTAACGAGCAAAATAGTTACAGATTCATAGATAGAAAGCAGGCTGACAGTGGTCGGGGGATGGGGCTGTGTTGGGGAGTGTGGAGGGATTGAGAAAAAAAATAGAAATACTCATGGACACGAACAATAGTATGGTGAGCACCAGTGGAAAGAAGGGTGGAGGGAAACAATGAAAGGGGTAAAAGGGGTCAAATATATGGTGACAGAAGGATATTTGACTGGGTGGTAATTATAATGCAATATACAGATTCTGTATTACAGAATTGTACACTTGAAACCTAAATAATTTTATTATTCAGTGTCACCCCAACAAATGTAATAAAAATTAATTGCAAAAATGCTCTGGCTGGTGTAGCTCAGTGGATTGAGTGTGGGCCTGTGAACCAGGGGATTGCAGTTCAATTCCCAGTTGGGGCACATGCCTGGGTTGCAGGCTAGTTGCCAACAGGGGACACATGAGAGGCAACAATACATTGATATTTCTCTCCCTCTCTCCTTCCCTTCCTCTCTAAAGATAAATAAATAAAATCTTTAAAAAACTCATTACAAAAATGAGAAACAAAAAGAACAAGGTATTCTTTTGGGTGGAAACTTTTCGTAAATGACTTAAAACTTTTTTTAGTTGTATCAAAAACTTCTCGACTTAGAAAGGGAGGATATTGGTTAATATAGCTGAAAAGTTCAGGAGAATTGCTTCAAGCAGAGCTGAGTTTTGAGCTGAAAGGACTTCACTGAGACTCAAGTTCTCCTTCCAACTCTTGGCTCTGCTTTCCTAATTGTGCTTTCATTCTGAAGCAGGTTACTTCCATGTGCTGGCCAGCTCTAGACTTTCGTTCTAACAGCTTAAACAACCACAACAGAACAAAGCTTTACTTTCCATATGGTTATATCCAACACCCAGTCCAGGTATATCTTAAATTTGGACTGATTTTGACTAGGAGGATGGAATATACAGAAAACATGCTTGACCAGACTTTTCAAGTGTCTGCTTTGGAGCTAGAACTGGGCGTGGAGGCAGCCTCACTGGAAGTACTTGCGCTGAAAGTGGGACTGGGAGAACGCATTGCAGATGGGCGAAGGACAATCAGATGTTCATGGCAGGCTGCTCTTGGCTGCTGAACGTCATGCATTCCCTAGTTTTCCCACTTAACGTAATGCAACTATTCATATGATTTTTTAAAAATCTAGCATCTCTAAGGGACAATGACTCAAAATGTCATTTAGTAATCTTATTCAGCCCAAAGCTTACAGTATTTAGGTGTCATGAATTTTTCCTGTTTGGATGTGGAAACATTGCCTTGTGATTCTGACTACCCCGGCACATCTGTTGTGTAGTGATGAAAGAAGAGTGTTACCACAGTGACAACTACCATTTTTAAAGGAGAAGAAAGGGAGACAGTATAAAATGGCTACTGGACTCTGGCATATGTCTCATCCTGAAAGAACAGAAATAGCAGAAATCCTTGCCCTAACGGTGGCGTGAGTTTCTGGGTAACCAGTCTGCTTGTGATGGGTTCTGCTGCCTGAAGAGCTCTCTCTTCTCCACTGCCCTGTGAGGCCACAGCAGAGGTGATCATTAGGGACGAGTCTTTTCTTTTTCTTTCTTTGCTTTAGCAGCCACATTCCTTTGCAAAAGGTTTTGGGGGACTTGAGTACTAATTTTTTAAAAAATTTTTATTGTACTTTTTTCCCATTACCATTTAGCCCTCTTATACCCTCTCTCCCCCGCCACCCTTGCCGCAGTATTAACTTTTTTAGAGATTAAGGAATCATAGGGCTTTGTTTGTCAGGTCTGGGATTTCTAAAGCAGTACAACTCCCTTAACATGTTAGTACATTTAAAATTTTTTACTTATTTCTTTCTAGAGAGGAGAAGGGAAGGAAGAAGAGAGGGAGAATGACATCAATGTGTAATTGCCTCTCACATACCCCTACTGGGGACCTGGCCTGCAACCCAGGCATGTGCCCTGACTGGGAATTGAACCAGCAACCCTTTGGTTTGCAGGCCCACACTCAATCCACCAAGCTACGCCAGCCAGGGCTACATTTTTTTTTTTCATATTTACATCCCCCAAGCTTGTGACCAAAACCAGAATTCTTTTTCTCTTCTTTCTTAGAAACAAACATGGGTGCTTAGCCACCCATTAGCTCATAGCTTGATGACCTCTACCATGCTTCTATCTGAGGCAGAGAGTCAAAGCTAATCAAATCCTTCTTTTCTGGCTATAATCCAGTGACTGGCTCTTTGCAGTTTGAACAGTTGTCCTTTTTGTCAGGTAGGTAATGAATAACAGGAAGTGATTGGGAGTGATATCCTACCTTTGTTAGAATTCACTTAGTTTGGAGTATAGAATGTGGACATTCTAATCCTAGAAAACAAGGACTGATTTAGCCATCTTGGATTACTCACCATAGGTAAAGCTATATTTTCTATCTTTTCTGTTTTTAGACAAGTCAGCTTTGAACAAAACTTACTACTTTCTTGTTGGACTTTAACAAAAAGTAAACTTCCAACATAATTTTCTCCTGAGTCCTCCAAACATATATTCTATCAAGTCTCTAAACATCCAATCTTGTTTACTAATACATGGAGAGTTATTTTTTTAAAATATAGTTTATCGATTATGCTAGTACAGTTGTCCCATTTCCCTCCCTTTACTCCCCTCAAGAGTTCTAAAATAAAATAGACAGCAACTTAAATGGTTGTTTTCATACTAAAAAGCAAAAATTGGTGCTTATTCCTGTCTGGGGAATATGGAAATCCTTGCTACCCTGCACCTTACCTCAATTAGCAAATCCACATTTTAGGGTCTGTTATTTTAAGTACCATACTCCTGATAACTAGTTGAAGCAGTTATGCCTCCATCCTAAGAGTCAAAACTCCAACTCAAGTTGTATTATACAAAAATAGTATGTTGACTCATACATAAAAAGATCAGGGATAGCACTTGCCTTAGTCTGCTAGGGCTGCCATAACAAAATATCAGCATAGAAAGGTAGGCTTAAAATAACAGAAATTTATTTCTTATAGCTTTGGAGGTTGGAAATCTAAGATCAAGGTGTTGGCAGGTTTGGCTTCTCCTGAGACCTCTCTCCGTGGCTTGCTGATAGTTGCTTTCTCACTGTGTCCTCATATGGCCTTTTCCTGTGTGTGCACATTTCTGGTTTCCACTTCTTAAAACAACACCAGCTCATATTGGATTAAGGCCCATTCTTGTGACCTCAGTTAACCTAATTGCCTCTTTAAAGGCCCTGCCTCCAAATGCAGTCACAATGGGGGTTAAGATTTCAACATGAATTTTGGGGATACCTGATTTTATTCTACCACTATACTATTTTCACATGCATTTGGACTGAGAGCCAAAATGAGGTCATTAGGATTCTCTGTCCAATTCTTATTTTTACCTTCTCATCTGCTGGCTTTATGTTCAAGCAGGCCTACATTTGCTGGCTTTTTGACACCTCTAGATTATGTCCTTATGATGTAATAACTCCAGTGGAAAGGTAACATTTTTTCTCAATGATTCTGGTGAAAATTCTGTGGTTTCCTCCTCCTGGCCTGGAGTGGGCATGTGCGTATACTTGGAACAATCACCAGAGCCAGGACAATGGGCTAGGTTAATGGTCCAATCCGGGGTCACATGACCACACTTGGGCTCTGGATAGGGTGAAGTGCCCCGCAGCTTGAACCACAGGAACTCTCGGAATGAGGTAGAAGGTATTTCTCCAGATGAAAATTAAGATGGTGCTCTACAGAGAATGGGAACAGATGATGGCAGGCAAAATCCAACAAATACTGTGCCATGACATCTAAATTTTCTTCTAATGCCAGTATGCTATGACAATCCTGAGGCACTTGAGTATTTTGAACCATGCTGATCTATTGTTTCATGGGACAATGCTGGCATTGTTTATAAAATTCACAGTTATTTCATAATCCTTGGAAGAAGAAAGGAAACATGTAATTAATTTTCAAGTACAGAAGTGTACTGAAGTACCTTCCTCTGCTGAAAAGGCTCAGTAAGACCCCCACAGGAGACACACACCAGCTGTCTTCCTAGGAAGTGCGAAGTTGAATTCACTGTAAAGGATCCTGACTCTGAGAGGACCATTTTCTAAAGTCCTCTGCTGGTAGCCGTAACAAATAGAATTCTGTAAACATACAAATGGCTACCTAAATAGAACACTAATCTTCAGATAGGGTAGAACAATGAACTTTTTAATTAGTTACAATATAATGCTGTTGCTGTCTTCTATATTCAGTGCATCTGTTGATGATTATTTTGGTTTATTTTTTCTGAAAAATCTTTTGTGCTCATTTGTGTAGGTAAATGTTAATCTATTTTTTCCCCCAGCTCCAGTTTTTGTTTACAAATTCTGTAGACATTTGCCACTCTACTTACTTTGTTTTGTAAAACCGTTCCCTATTATGCGATGCCTTTGTCTTCCTGAGGTTCACGGCAATATCAGTCTTCATCAGAATCCCATTAGGATACAATTGCTCTTTCCACCAGGGTGTTGTTCGCAGGGTAAGCCATTAGGTAGAGGTGGGATGGTTCTGAGGTGGACGGCTTATATGGAAGGTTCCACGTTTGGGCAAATGTTTGTAAATATAGGTCGCTCCACTTTTTATCCTCTGTTGTGAGCTGTTAGTTTCATGAAATATCTCCTTTTCTTTAGCTGTAAATGTAATCTTTAGTCTTGTCATTCACTTCTGTGTGGTCAGCACCTTTTTTTCTCTGAATGACTAAAGATAAGAGATAATGTCTCTTGAGCAACATGTATTTGAACAAGAGACGCATCCCTAAATAAACTTTAGGAAGATAATTAACATTATTTGGAGGTTACTTTTTTCCTATTTTCTTTCTTTGTTTATACTGACTGGCTAACTTCAAATGGACAGAAATGAAATTTGGCATAACACCTTAAGTAATACTTTGCATACAATAATCTGTGAATAAAAACAATGGACAATATACTATTAGTACTATTTATTCTAGGGGTTAAAACTAGAGGTTAGGATGGCCAGGAAAGCTCGTCGTACCTTACACATTAAAAAATAAACTTTCATTATGATAGGTAGTTAAGTGCAGGCTAGAATCTTCCCTGACAAAAGTTAGTCTTTACCTTTAATTAAGCCTATTGTCTTTTTGTATCTGCAATAACATACCTTTGGAATGTCAAAGTAATTTCCTCTTTCCAGACCCCTCAAAGATACCCCACCAGAGCACCAAAGTGAAGACTTGACTTTTTATCCAATCCCAGAAGTTTCCTCTCTTTGCTTTCTCCTGCCTCCCTAATCTATCACCAAAGGATTTCATGTAACCCCCTTACCTGAAAGGGGGTTATCTTTTCTTTGATTGTAAGGTACAAAGCAAGGAGCAGAACTGCTATTCCCTGGAGCATTTCCTCAGTCTGTTAAGGTTTTGTTTCCTGGCAATTGTTATCAGTCTGGCTCAATAAAAATGCTTTTATTTAATTCTTGGCTCAATAAAAACTCATAAAAATTCTTTTAAAAAAGAAACAAACCAAATTTCAGATTAAAGTGTAATTCATATTCACAAGTATATACAAATTTTAAGTATATGGAACAATGATTTTATGAATTTTCACATGGAAAACACACTCCTCTGACTACCCCAAGTCAGGAAACAGAACATTAACTGTGCTCCAAGCTCCTCTTGTACTCCTTCCAATGACTACTTCCTCCTCCCCAAGACAAACAACTAGCCTAACTATTAACAGATACAGGTTAATAGTTAACGTTGTTTGAGAACTTTATGTGGATTCCATTTCTCATGTCTTATTGTTTTAATCCAACATTTTATTTGCGAGAATAGATATATTTTGTTGCTCCTACTCATATATTCATTGCTATATAGTTTTGTATTTTTAATTATTTATTTTTTATTGTTCCCAGTTTGTATTTTGTTTTCAGTTTTTAATTTTTATGAGCAGTGTTCCTAGGAGCAGTTTTTCATCATTTTATTTTATAAATTTCTATACTGATTAATTTTTTAACTAAAAACATGACTTAGTTAAAATAAAATAAAACAAAACAAATAATAGTTGATAAGAATTACTTTGTATCCTTTATAATTCTTAACTTTTTAACTACCCATTCTTTATATACTTTTCAGTTATCTTTTTTATGCTTCCCAAATGTGTTTAAAATTTGAGGTCGAAACTTAACCTCTTTATTGCTTTTCTTTTTCTTCACTAGCTTTAGAGAATAATGTGCTGTGAAGGCTTCTCATGTCACTTCTATCACACTCTCACACTCATATATTAGCCAGCTCTTAAGCCTTGCATTTCATTTCAGTCTTCTTATCTTTTAAAAATATTTTTTAAATTTATTTTTAGAGAGAAGGGAGGGAAGGGAGAAAGAGAAGGTGAGAAACATCAGTGTGTAGTTGCCACCTGTGCGCCCCCTACTGGGGACCTGACCGGAAATCCAGGCACATGCCCTGGCTGGGAATCAAATCAGTGACTCTTTGGTTTACAGGCCGGCACTCAATCTATTAAGCCACAACAGCCAGGGCCTTATCTTTCTTTTATATTGTTTTCACACTAACCTTAATTTAAATCTGTGCTTAACTGAAAGAATAAGAAATTTTATGTGAGAGTCCCTATCCATATAAACAATTTGAGTTACCAAAAATCAGCATGTCCACCTTATTCTGGCAGGTCAAATTTGTAGTAGCCCACAAAATAATACTGCTCTCAGGCACCATTCCAGAACCGAGATGCCTATGGGTGCAGACATGGACCAGTGTATCATCACATCAACCTGAGTCCAGGAACTCCTTTGGATATTTGGGCAACCCAGTTTAGGGATGGGACAGAGGGGGACCTGACAGGTCGTATGTTGGAGGGTGCCCCGAGGGAAGTAATTGGCATAGGAATACCCAGGTATTGGGTGGGACAAAGCATGGGGAGCAGAGAAGGGAAGCCCTGAGGTTTAGGGCCTAGGGAAGGAGCTCCACTTGCGTGGGGTGAAAGGTGATACTGTTCTTCCTTTCATCTAGGGATAAAGTTCAGCCTTCTTTGTTTAACATTTTAATTGTTTCACAATCTGGCACAGTTTTCTAACAGGTGTGGAGGAAGCACCTAGATTCAGTGTATCCAGAGCCAGTTCTGACTAGCTCCCAAGAGCCAATTGTGGACATTTCTTCCCAATTCCATGTTCAGTGATGGTAAATTGATAGCTTGAAATTTGCTTTTTTGGTTTACTGGCAAATGCTACAAATCATATTTTTTTTATTTTTGTTTTTGAGAACCAGTAAACATATAAGCATAACCCACTGCTTAGATTACTGTTCAAAGGATGTCTTTTTACTACAGTGAAAGGTATGTTTTGCTATGCCCCATGAAGCTAAGATATTTTCAAAGTGTATCCTGAACAGAGTATTTTTAAGGCTGAGAAATTTGAAGGAAGAGGAAGGAAATTTGCAAGAAAGGGACAGACTTTTTAAAATGTAGGTTTATACATTTATATTTACCTAAGGCCTTTGGCATCAAAAGACATGGAAAAATTGGAAAACTTTCTAATTATTTTTATGAATCCAGCTGATATTTTTTTCTATTTCTTTTTTCTTGTCTATCTATCCTACTAGCCCAAGTGTTCCTGAGATGCAAGGAACTTGTTATTCCTCCTTAGGATGGTGTAGCTGGTTAAACATGTGCCTGGGAAGTAACCTCTCTGAGCCCCTCTTTTCTTATCTGCTTTTTTATTTTTATTTTTATTTAGTTCTTGTTCAAGTACAGTTTTCTGTCTTATATTCCCAGTCCTGCCCCCCCTACCCAGTGCTCCTCACCTCCCTCCCATTTCCATCCCCCACCTTAGTTATTGTCCATGTGTCCTTTATACTTGTTCATGTGAGACCATCCCCTTTTCCCCTATGATTCTCTCCCCTCTCCCCTCTGGACCCTGTCAGCCTGTTCTGTATTTGAGTGTCATTGGTCATATTTTGCTCGCTTGTTTGTTTTGTTGTTTAGATTCCTGTTAACGGTGATATCATATGGTATTTGTCTTTCACCACCTGGATTATTTCGCTCAGCATAATGCTTTCCAGTTCCATCCATGATGTTGCAAAGGGTAGGAGCTCCTTACCCTTTGTGCTTATTGTGCTTTTAGTCTATATGTCATTTAATTCTGCTCTTATCTTGGTTATTTCCTTCCTTCTACTTGCTCTGCACTGTCTTTGTTATTCCTCGAGTTCTTGCAGGTATAGGGTTAGGTTGTTTGTTTGAAATGTTTCTATCTTCTTTAGGTAAGCCTGTATTGCTATGAACTTCCCTCTCAGGACCGCCTTCACCATGTCCCATAAGTTTTGAGTTGTTGTGAGTTCATTTTCATTTGTTTCCAGAAACTTTCTGATTTCTTCCCTAATTTCTATCTTGACCCATTCATTGTTTAATAGCATACCATTCAGTCTCCGTGATTTTGGGTGTTTTTGGTTTTTTCCTGTGGGGTTAGTTTCCAATTTCAGTCCCTTGTGATCAGAGAAAATGCTTGGTATGATTTCTATTTTCCTAAATTTGTTAAGTCTTGTTTTGTGTCCTATTATGTGGTCCATCTTTGAAAATGTTCCATGTGCATTTGAAAAGAATGGACCACATAATAGGACACAAAACAAGACTTAACAAATTTAGGAAAATAGAAATCATACCAAGCATTTTCTCTGATCACAAGGGACTGAAATTGGAAACTAACCCCACAGGAAAAAACCAAAAACACCCAAAATCACGGAGACTGAATGGTATGCTATTAAACAATGAATGGGTCAAGATAGAAATTAGGGAAGAAATCAGAAAGTTTCTGGAAACAAATGAAAATGAACTCACAACAACTCAAAACTTATGGGACATGGTGAAGGCGGTCCTGAGAGGGAAGTTCATAGCAATACAGGCTTACCTAAAGAAGATAGAAACATTTCAAACAAACAACCTAACCCTATACCTGCAAGAACTCGAGGAATAACAAAGACAGTGCAGAGCAAGTAGAAGGAAGGAAATAACCAAGATAANTCTTGCTTGGAATGTTTCCATTGAGAAGTCAGTAGCCAGCCTTATTGGGACTCCCTGGTATGTTACTTCCTTTTTCTCCCTTGCTGCCTTTAGGATTCTCTGTCTTGGAGGTTTGCCATTTTAATGATGATGTGTCTGGCAGTAGGCCTCTTTGGGTTCCACCTGCTTGGGACTCTCTGCGATTCCTGAATTTGTGTGACTTTATCTCTCCTCAACTTAGGAAAATTTTCCATTATTACTCTTTCAAGTAGGTTTTCTATCCCTTGTTCTTCTTCTTCTCCTTCTAGTATTCCTATTATTCGGATATTATTACATTTCATATTGTCTTGCATTTCTCTTAAACTCTCCTCATTTTTTCTGATTCTCTTTTCCATTACTTGGTCCGTCAGGGAGATCCTTTCTATCCTGTCTTTGAGCTCGCTTATGCGGTCTTCCGCCTCATCGATCCTACTCTTCATACCTTCTACTGTGTTCTTCAGTTCAGAAATTGTATTCTTCATTTCCTCTTGGCCTTTGCTGATGGTTTCTGTTTCCTTTTTCATGTTGATATAGTTTGAGGAGAGTTCATTGTAGCTCCCCTGTAGTTTCTGGTAGCTTGTTGTAAGTTCTTTGAATTCCCTGATAACCAGTGCTTTGAATTCAATATCTGATAGTTGACTTGCCTCTATTTCATCTAACATTCTTTCTGAGACTTCCTCCTTTTCTTTCATTTGGGGATTGTTTCTTTGTCTTCCCATTGTTTGTGATGCTCTTCTTGTTGGCCTCTGCTTCTTAAATCGATCTGTTCTGGTTCCCTGGGTTTATGGTGTGAACTTCTGTGGTAGGATACCTGTGAAATTTAATGGTGCAGTCTCCTGCAGGTATCCTGGTGTTCTCCGCTTCCACCTACTCCTCTTGTTGGTTTCCAGCTGGTCAAACCTTTTCTTCTGGTCTCACTAGCCACAGCAGCCTGAGAGGCTATTAGTGTGGCCTTTCTCGAGTCTTGGTGAACTCAACCAGTCTCGCCAGTGCCCTCCCAAGATCCAGATTGGTGCTGCTCTCTAGTGCCCCACTGAGAGCAGATTTTTTCCCAGGCTTCCCAGCCCTGGCCTGGCGTGAGGGTGTGTGCTCCCAGCCAGGCTGTCCTGGTCTCACAGGCTTGGGCGCAGACCTTTTCCAGTGCTGTGGCTAAACACACAGGGCAACTCACAATTCTCCCAAGCCAACAGCCACAGCCTGACTCCCAGTGCTTCCCAGTGTGCTCCTGGCTGGGTAGGGAGGGAGCTGGTGACTGGCTCTCTTCCAGGGGCCTTGCTAGTAGCCCGAGACTCCCAGGGTCTGTGGCAGTCCCGGCTCTGACCCCGTGCTACAGGGAATGCAGGGGTGACTCTCAGTTCTCCCAAGCTGGCAACCGCAGCCTGACTCCACAGGTTATCAGAGCTGTCTGGTTTGGTTCCCAATGCCCACTCCTCTCTCTGCCACTACAGGCAAACTGATCTCTCCTGGTGTTTTCCAATCTGCACCCAACTGGGTAGGGAGGGTGCTGGTGACTAGTTCTCTCCCAGGGTTGTTGTTGCCTGCCCTCAGCTCTCAGAGACCAGGTGGCCTGACCAGGGCCCTGGCGCGGCCGGCGGAGGGCCAGCAGCCTCTGCGCTGTTCCCTGGTACCTTGTTGATCTGCAGTCGTTTCCTCTCCTCAACCTCTGGTCATTCAGTGTCCACTACACTTTCTGGAGTCCTGCCTTCCTATATGCTGGGTCCCTGTTGGCTATCTGCTGCACTCCGCTGCAGATCAGCCCGGTTTTTCTCCAGCACGTGGAGGGAAGCGAAATCCTTTGTCCTACTCCACTGCCATCTTCCCACAATCCTCTGAATCCAGCTGATTTTAATACCGAGAACTAACAAGGATACTACAAAAAACAAATATAGAAAATATTATCACTTATGAATGTAGAAGCAAAAATTTTATAAAAACATTAATAAAAATAAGAAATATATCCTATTAATTAAAAAATGCCCAATTAGAATTCATTGTAGGAATGCAAGGATAGTTTAACATCAGGGACACTATTTATATAATTAATTATATTAAGCTTTAAATTAATACTTTTTATTGATTATGCTATTACAGTTTTTCCAATTTTCTTCCCTCTATCCCCCCCACCCTGTTCCCCAACCCTCTAGCATTCCCCCCCTTAGTTCATGTCCATGGGTTGTACTTATAAGTTCTCTGAGTCCTCTGTTTCCTACACCATTTTTATCTTTCCCTGTCTACCTTATGACTACCAATTATGCTTCTTCTTCCCTGTACCTTTTCCCCAATTCCTCCCCTCCCCCTCCCCACTGAAATCCCTGTGTGTGACGTTCATTTCTCCGATTCTGTTCCTGTTCTGGTTGTTTGCTTAGTTTTTGTTTTCTTTGTTTTTCTTTTCTTTTAGGTTCATTTGTTTATAATTGTGAGTTTGTTGTCATTTTACTCTTCATGTTTTTTATCTTCTTTTTTTTTAGATAAGTCCCTTTAACATTTCATATAATAATGGCTTGGTGATGATGAACTCCTTTAACTTGACCTTATTTGGGAAGCGCTTCATCTGCCCTCCCATTCTGAATAATATCTTTGCTGGATAATCTTGGATATAGGTCCTTGCCTTTCATGACTTTGAATACTTCTTTCCAGCCCCTTCTTGCCTGCAAGGTTTCTTTTGAGAATTCAAGTGATAGTCTTATAGGCACTCCTTTGTAGGTAAAAAGGAGTGCCCTTTTTACTTCTTTTAGGATTTTCTCTTTATCATTAATCTTGTGTAAACTTAATGATGATGTCCCTTGGTGTGTCCCTCTTTGGGTCCAAATTCTTTGGGATTCTCTGGGCTTCCTGAACTTCCTGGAAGTGTATTTCCTTCACCAGATTGGGGAAGTTTTCCTTTGTTCAAATAAGTTTTCAATTTCGTGGTCTTGCTCTTCTCCTTCTGGCGCTCCTATAATTTGGATATTGGAATGTTTCGGGTTGTCTGAGAGCTTTGTAAGAGTCTCTTCACTTTTTTGAATTCTTGTTTCTTCATTTTGATGGATGTTTATCTCTTCCTTTTGTTGCAAATCGTTGCTTTGAGACCTGGTTTCCTGTCACTGTTGGTTCCCTGAACATCCTGCTTNGTCCCTGTTTGGGTCCAAATTCTTTGGGACTCTCTGGGCTTCCTGAACTTCCTGGAAGTGTATTTCCTTCACCAGATTGGGGAAGTTTTCCTTTGTTCAAATAAGTTTTCAATTTCATGGTCTTGCTCTTCTCCTTCTGGCGCTCCTATAATTTGGATATTGGAATGTTTCAGGTTGTTTGAGAGCTTTGTAAGAGTCTCTTCACTTTTTTGAATTCTTGTTTCTTCATTTTGATGGATGTTTATCTCTTCCTTTTGTTGCAAATCGTTGCTTTGAGACCTGGTTTCCTGTCACTGTTGGTTCCCTGAACATCCTGCTTTATTTCACTTTGGGTATCCTTCATTTGTTTTTTCATTTTTCAACCCAGCTCAGTCAGATCTGTGAGCATTTTGATTACCAGGGCTTTAAATTCTCCATCACATAGGTTGGCAATCTCCTCCTGCTTAGCTCTCTTTCTGAAGCTTTACTCTGCTGTTTCATTTGGGCCATATTTCTTTGTCTCGGTGCAGCTGATAGGCTGTAGGGGCCGGGGCCTTAGGTACTCACCCAGGCAGGGCAACCCTCTTTGCTGTGCTGTGGCGCTGCCTGTGGGGGAGGGGCCAGAGAGGGAACAGTATGGCTCACCTGCTCGTCTCTAGAGCACTTTTCAATGGACTCTCATGTGAGACTAGAAGCTTCTCCTGTGGCCACAATGGCCGTAGTCCACAGCCACCCCTGAGTCCCTTTAAGTCAGCCCCTTCCTTGAATCACACTGAGCTTGGCGACTCCCCTGGCCCTGAAGATCTGTCAGTTTTTCTGAGTTAGCCTGCGCAGTCTGTTGCCTTACTGGTCTGGCTGTTCTGGTTGTTCTGGCTGATTTTTCCTTTGTTGTTGGAGTTCCATGCAATTTGATTTTCTGGGGCTTTTGGTTGTTTATTGATTTCAGATTGGTTGTTACCCTCCTTTTGGTTGTGCTAGGAAGTGAAGGGTCTCTACCTACGCCTCCATCTTGGCCAGAACTCTAATTGTATTAAGTTTTAAGAAGTTATATCTTATCAATAGATTTTGAAGAGGTAATTGATAAATTTAAGTAGCTATTCCTAATAAAACTCTAAAGTAAATAAAATAATCACTATATTTAACTATATTAAAATGAAATTTTCTCTATCAAAGATACCATATAGAAAGTGAAAATAAAATCTACAAACTAGGAGAAAAAGTTTGTAATATGAAAAAGGATTCTTATGTAGAAGGTTTAAAGAACTCTACAAATCAGTATGTAAGAGACAAAGAAAAACAGAAAGCCCTGGCTGGTGTAGCTCAGTGGATTGAGCGCGGGCCTGTGAACCAGACAATCGCGGTTCAATTCCCAGTCAGGGCACATGCCTGGGTTGCAGGCAAGTTCCTCGCAGGGGCCGGTTCCCAGCAGGGGCTGCACTAAAAGCAACCATACATTGATGTTTCTCTTCCTCTCTCCTTCCTTTCCCCTCTAAAGATAAATAAATAAAATATTTTAAAAAAGACAAAGAAAAACACAAATTTGAAATAGATAATGAAATTTAAAAAAAATTTAAAACAGATTTGAACAGATAATTCACTGAATGCAAAGATAGTCTCACTGTTAATAGATTAAATGCAAACTAAAACAATATGAAAGATTACAAATCCATTAGATTAGCTAAATTTCTGAAGCATGATAATTCTAAGTGCTGACAAGTATGTGGAACTGAAATTCTTGTAGACTGCTGGTGGGATTATAAATTGGTACCATTACTTTAGTGAGTAATTTTGTAACATCAGATAAAGTTGAAAATATGTAAACTATGGACATAAACCTTGTGCTGTTCCTCAAATTTTTGTGATGAGATACTTCTTTCTAGAGTCATTGACACATTCTAGTTTTCACTGATATTGCCACTTTTGCTGCTGACCTTACCAAGCTCTCTGCCAAGCTGGCTGGAAGTCTGAGCTGAAAGCCCAGGTAATTGCTTGTGCTCTGTACTTCCAGACTTTGATATAATGTTACAAATAGGTTGTAGGATTTGGCTTTCTGAGTCACTTCTAAGAAGCCAGGTAATGCAACCTTGAAATGCAGGGATAGGACAAATAATCCCTTGCAGGGGATTTTTGGGAAGAGGAAGAAGGGGAGAGAGATGGGTAGATAAATCTCCTCTCTCTTTGTCATTCTGTAAGTTATACTGTGATGTGATTTGTCATTCAAACATCCTGGAAAAAGATTCATGTGCTGTGTGAGCACACCTGCCAAGAGATATACTATCTCTTTGTGGCTTGTGATGCAGCAGTGAACATAAAAATGAAGTGCATTGTATCGCTCTGTTTTTTTCTTGCTTCATTTTCCTTTTCTTGTTACTGCACCTTAATCTTTGCCTCAGGCTCTGTTTCCTAAGGGACTCAGGCTAGGATACTCACAATTCTGTTCCAGTTCCAAACCACAGAGAGACGCTTGCACAATTTATAAGAATAATAATTATAGCTTTTTTTGTAATAGTAAAAATTTATAAACAATTAGACATTACTGTGGTTATTTATAAAAAAGGATAATATACCTCACTGAAGGAAAGAAGTAAAGATGCATATATAACATAGCTTGTTCTCAAAACCATACAGTGGAGAAAAATGTAGCAATTTGTATTATATACAACCATTTATATAAACTTTACAAACATAGCAATGACATCATGTAAATTTTTAGGTATGTGCATTTGTAGTTAACATATGAAAATATTTTAGAGAATAAGAAGCAAACAATTCAAAACAGTTGTTCCCTTTTGAGAGGGAGGCAGGGAATGACATCTGAGCTGTCTTGGGAGCTTCAGTGATACCAGTAAATGCTTTATTTCTTAAGTTGCGTGGTGGAGCAGAGGTATAGTGATCTGAAAAAATGGTTGTATTGAGTATCTTTATTTTCATCTCTAGAGTCTAGGTCCCCTTCTCTGGCCCTCTGTGAGCCCCAAGAGGGAGAGGCTGACCTAGGTGAACTGCATTAACAAGCTTCCTTGCTCTCTGGCTTTCAATTGGGTCCAGCTAGTAGCGAATATCCAAAGGAGATGGGAGGGCAGGAGAAGAGTACAGCTCAGGTGTCACCCTCCTGTTTGTATTTTGCTTAGTGTTTTCTTATTTACTTAAATATTCTACCTAAGCGTGGAGAAGTTATGGCAGGTACTGACTAGGTTGTCAGTGTGGAATGTTGTAGAGATGGGTGAGGTGGAGGTATTGGTAGATGTGAAAGCAAAGGAAAGAAGAAGGAAGGGGAGTCAAACTCAGAAAGAAAAATATATCTGCCCTTTGAAAAAAGATCTAAAGGTCAGATCTGGTCAGATTTTTTAAGCTCCTGTTAAAGACAAAAATTCAACCAAGTAAGTTTGAACATCTAACTGGCTTTACAAAATGACTCGTGAATTGGGCCGCACCCCTTCTAGCAAACAGAAGAAAGTTTCAGGGAGCTGTAGGAAATGGGGAGCTTTTATAGGCAGACAGTGGGGGTGGGAGGGTGGGAGTGGGGGATGGGATGAAAGGTAAAAGGGTAGATTATTTCAGGCAAGGTCACCTTCCTTTAGGGAAGGCACTGGAGGTTTACCATGCAGATTACCTCACTAGCGCTGACCAGGAAATTCCATACTGATTGGTTCAAAATTCCACTCTTGGGAGAGGCTGAAACTGCAATTAGGTTCTTGGTTAGGCTTACCACAAGTCATTCCATTTCGGGCCTGTTGTTTCTTTTTAACAAGCTCCATAGGGAATTCTGTTTCTCATCCAAATGGAACAGCTAATGCAAACTCTTTGAGGCTGAAGGACAGGCAGTTAGAGACAGAGAGGCAGGGTAGTAGAAGTGAGGTGAGAGGTAAGAGCAGGGTGGGTGAAGTGGACGACAACGAAAAATTGAAGAGATTTCGACTCATTCTCTGAACTGACAAAAATCATTTTGTTAATCTCATCTGCAAATTCTCTTTTCACTTGAGAGGTAATTCATCAAACCTCTCCTTCCCTCTCTCTGCCACTCTGAGCCTGTCTCACTGTGCTTAAGGCCAAGGGGTGGAGCATCTTCAACCCTAGTGGCACAAAAGACTACTCGCACAGTTTCCAAGTCAAAACCGGAAGAACAAGTCAGATGGAGGTTGCGAGTCTAGTAGGATATACATTTTTTTAAAAGGCAGCCAAGCTAAGCAACCAAGGAAAGGGCTTTGAGGTGCCAGGCCCAGCAAGACAGGAGCAGAGCACTGCTGCCCAGGGCAGGGAGGGATTCAGGAAATGAGCTACAGATGTGACTGTTTATCTGCACCAGAAATCTTGAAATTACAACTACTTGTTCTCTCACAGTTTTGTCATCAACCTTGGATTTCAATTTGCTTTTTCCAGTCTTCTACTTTTTTTTTGGTTGTGAAGATATTCCCATTGATAAAGAAAATATAAGTGAAATAGATTAAATTCTACTTTCTTTGTCATTTCTAAACTTAGTCGCCTCCTATCCCCCTGCAGCCACCGCAATTTCTCTCCTACGCAGATCTGATTATGTTCAGCTTTTGCTCACGTTTAGGATAAAATCTAGACTTTTTCTTTTTTGAGCCAGTGAGTCTTCCCTATTTTTGTGTTCTCTTTATTATTTGGGCTTCGTCTCTTGCCTCTTTCCTGTCCCTCCCTCCCTGCAACCTGGCCACAGGATGAAGAGATGCAATTTGCAGTTAGAGCAGTTTCTCAACAGTGGCACCATTGGGGTCAGATAATATAATTGTTGTGGGGGCCTGTCTTGTGCACTGTAGGATGTTTAATGGCATACCCGACCTCTACTCCCTTGATATCCACAGCACCTACCCAGTGTATCTACCAAACTTTGTCCAGATATTGCCAAATATCCCCTGAAGGACAAAATCACCTCTGGTTAAACGCTGGGGTAGGACACTTGTCCTTTCTGCATGGAGTGATCTTCTCCCTGTGATCATTCTGGCAAACAGCCACTCAGCTCTCGACGTCGCTGTTCCATCCTCCTTCCTTTGAGAAGCCTTCCATGACCCCCAAGGTGGAGTTAGGGGAGCTGGCCCTTCAGTTACATGGCACCTCGCTTTATCAGATCGAGATCCAGCTGTGTTCTCATTTGTTAGGTTTCCTTATCCTCATATCACAACAAAGGTTTAGAGCAGAGATTGTTAGCCTTTTTCATTCCATGGCACACATAAACTAATTAATAATTACTAAAGTTCTGTGGCACATGAACAAATAATATTTTTTGCTGCTCTGAAAGAAAAATAGGTATAATTTTGATTCATTCATATTGGACAGCCATTGTTGTGTTGGCTGTTGTCATTTTTTAATTTGACAATCTAAGGGAAAAGAGGTCAGTGCCCCTAACTAAGTAGTCAAGATATCGTGTGTTTTAAAAATTGTTGCGGTACCAAATGAAAATTGCTGGGTTAGAGGGCCAGACTGCTTTTCAACATTTCCTCATCCGTATCTAGCTAAGTACCTGGTCCAAAGTATTGATAATATCTATGTGCATCTTTACAACTTTACAGGTTTAGATGTTGCATGTAATTAAAGTCATTTACAAATGACATTTAACGGCAAATTAATGTTCTCTCATCAGTGTTGTGATGTCTGTGATGTCCAGGTTTTAATTTATCACTACATCTGAAATGTTATATTTTGTATACAGTGTTTGGTAAATAGTTATGCATAGCTTTAAACTTGCTTTCGAATACAATGTATAGCGTATGCCTTTCATATCTACAACCCAACCTTTTAGAACTTAACGATTTATGCAAAACTTATAAAGAAACTATATACTTTAGTACCCCTCTTATGTGCAGTTTTGCCTTCTTTAGTTTTAGATACTCATGGTCAACCTCAGTCCAAAATATTAAATGAAAAATTCTAGAAATAAAAAATTTGTAAGTTTTAAATTGTGTGCTGTTCTGAATAGCACGCTAAAATCTGCTGCCCTGTCCCATCCAGTCCAGGGCATGAACCATCCCTTTGTCCAGTGTTGTCCATGCTGCCTATACTCCTCGGCCATCCATCTCTAATTAGCTATGCTATCTAGTTATCAGATCAACTGTCAAGGTATGGCAGTGCTGAGGTTCAAGTAACCCTTATTTTACTTAATAATCCCACACTCATAACTTTCATTACAGCATAACGTTACAATTGTTCTAGTTTATTACCAGTTGTTTTTGTTAATCTCTTACTGTGCCTAATTTATAAATTAAACTTTACCTTAAGTATGCATGTATAGGAAAAATATAGTATATATAGGGTTTGGTACTATTGTCCATTTTAGGCAAACACAGGGTTTTCGGAATGTGTTCCCCATTGATAAGAGGGGACTACTTAATACTATGTGTATTTATGGGTATGTGTCTTTTGGACTTGAGGATTTATCAGGAAGGTACTGGGATAGATGTACTCTTGAATAACCACCTTTCTAGAGAGAATAATTCAGTATTTCTGCATTTTGTTATTTAGGATGAACCATGAGTTAAAAAGTTATTTCCATTTAGGAATTGTGTTATCAATGATAATTGTAAAAAAATCATTTGATCAATTCCAAATAGTGCTATGCTTTACCAATGCTGCCATCTTCTGGAGGCTGTTAAGAAGCTTGTAGTTCACAGTGGTTTCCAAAAGCAATGTGATATAGCTATTAAAAAAAGCCTTCATATTTTTTTTATTTCCTTCTTTTTTGTTTAGTTTGAAAAAGGCCTAGAGATAATACATTTTCTACTTTTTCCATAAAATGTTTGACTACCTACCTTCTTTATCACCTACTGCAGAAGACAGAATGGTACATAGTCAGTCATGAGTCGCTTACTGTCAGGGATTCGTTTCAAGAAAGGTATTGTTAGGTGGTTGTGCACTGTGCAAACATCACAGAATGCACTTAGAGAAACCTAGATGCTGTAGCCTACTGTACAGGTAAGCTATAGCCTACTTCTTCTAGGCTATAAACCTGTATATCATGTAGCTATACTGAATACTGTAGGCAGTTGTAACATTAGTATTTGTGTACCTAAACATAGGAAAACTATAGCAAAAATATAGTATAAGAGATAAAGATGGTACACTTGTGTAGGGCACTTACTATGAATGGAGCTTACAGGTCTAGAAGTTGCCCTGGATGAGTCAGTGTGTGACTGGTGAGTGAATGTGAAGGTCTAGGGCATTATTCTACACTAGTATAAACTTTATTACCTGTACATTTAGGGTACACAAAATTTATAAAACAACACAAAATTAAATCAAGCAACAAAAATGATGCAATCAAGAGATGCAATAAACAGGAGATGCATAAGGCTGCCGCCAAGGTATCATAGCATACTGTTTCACAGCAAGCTGTTTTTACACGTAGAAAGAGTACACTCTAAAATAACAGTAAAAAGTATAGCAAGCACAGAAAACAGTAACATAATAGTTTATTATCACCAAATATTGTGTACTCTATATAATTGCATATATTATACTTTTATGCAGCTGGCAGTGCAGTAGGTTTGTTTACACCAGCGTCACCACAAACATGCGGGTGATGTGTTGCACTGTGGCAGTACCACCTGGCAATAGGAATTTTGAAGCTTCATTATAAGCTTCATTATAATTGTGGGACCACTGTCATAAGTGCGGTCCATGACTGACTGAAACGTCATTTTGTGGCCCATGACTGTAATAGTTGTAGGGTGTAAAAAGGACATCCTAAACACCTTACTTTTGCTCTTCTGTACTACCACCCTCTCTACTCTGGTTGGTATCCCAGGGAGCAGAAGCTGGTGTGTATGAACTGTACTGACAAGTTTCCTTGGTATTTTAACTTCTAACTGGATCTTGGCAATAGGAAACATTCAAAGGAAATCAAAGGGGGAGAGGAAAGTAGAACTGGGGTGTCTATTCCCCAAGTGCCTTCCTAGGTGGTCACTGGTCTCTTTCTTGTAACTGAAGGTCATGTTGACTGCCCTTACCAAGATAGTTCACTCTATCTCAGGCAAGTAGTAATCACTTCCTTCCTGTATTCTTCAGGGCCAAAGAGGGTAAAAGTACCTAGGTGCTATGAAACCTAGAGCACTTCATTGTCCTCTGTGGTTTCTCTACCTTCTGCTCATAACTTTGTAAATAAAACTTATATTAACTATTCCTTTTATTAAATAAAGGGGCGGAAGAGATAGAACAAGGTAAAGGGGGAATAAATGGTGATGGAAGGAGACTTGACTTGGGGTAGTAAACATACAATACAATATACAGATGATATATTGTAGAATTGTACACCTGAAATCTATATACTATATAATCTTATTAACAAATGTCACCCCAATAAATTCAGTTAAAAAGCTAAAAATTATAATAAAATAAAAAATATTCCTTAAATAATCCAGCTTGAGTATATTTCTTGTTGGGCCCATAACCAAAATAACGGGAATGATCATGGCAGTTAACCCATAGTTGTCTTTTAAGACTTAAATAAATAAATGAAGACCTGACTAATGCTTAAATAGTGGCTGAGAAAAGAGAGCAGGACAAGAACAACTAGGAAAAAAAATGATATTCCACAGAACTAGAACAAATATTCAAAAAAAAATTTATGAAACCACAAAAGACCCAGGATAGCCACAGTAATCTTGAGAAAGAAGAACAAAGTTGGAGGAATCACATTACCTGATATCAAACTTTACTACAAGTCCATAGTAACCAAAACAACATGGTAATGGCATAAAAACAGACATATAGATGAATGGAAGAGAATAAAGAGCCCAGAAATAAACCCTCAACTTTATGATCAATGAATATTTGAAAAAGGAGGCAAGAACACACAATTGGATAAAGACAGTCTATTCAATAAATGGCGTTGGGAAAATTGGACAGGTATGTGCAAACAAAAGGAAACTAGGCCACCTTCTTACACTATATATAATAATAAACTCAGAATGAGTTAAGACAAATGTTAGACTTGAAACTATAAAAATCCTAGAAGAAAACACAGGCAGGAAAATCTCGGAAAATTCTCATAGCAATATTGTTTTCTGATAGATCTCCTTGGGTGAGGGAATAAAAAAGTAAACAAATGGGACTTCATCAAACTAAAAAGTTTTTGCACAGCAAAAGAAACCATCAACAAAATGAAAAGACAACTCACTGAATGGGAGAACATATTCACCAATGATACATCTGATAAGGGGTTAATATCCAAAATTTATAAAGAACTTATACAACTCAACACCAAGAACAAACAATCCAATGAAAAAATGGACCTGAATAGACACTTCTCCAACAAGGAAATATGGATGACAATAGGTATATGAAAAGGTGCCCAACATCACTAATCATCAGAGAAATGCAAATTAAAACCACAATGAGATATCACCTCATACCAGTCAGAATGGCTGTCATCAATACATCAACAAACAGCAAGTGCTGGTGGGGATGTGGAGAAATCGGAACCCTTGTGCACGGTTAGTAGGAATGCAGATGGTGCAGCCTCTGTGGAAAGCAGTACAGAGTTTTTAAAAGACTTAAAAATAGAAGTGCCTTATGACTCAGTGATTCCACTTATGGTAATACATCTGAAGAAAACTGAAACACTAATTTCAAAGAGTGTATTCACCCCTGTGTTCACTGCAGTGTTATTTACAACAGCCAAAATGTCTAAGCAGGCCAAGTGTCCATAAGTAGGTAAGTGGGTAAAGAAGCTGTGGTACATTTACACAATGAAATACTAACTGACCATAAAAAAAACAAAAATTTTACCTTTTGCAATAGCATGGATGGAACTGGAGAGCATTATGCTAAGTGAAAAAAGCCAGGCAGAGAAAGAAAAATACTGTATGATTTCACTTATATGTGGAATCTAATGAATAAAACAACTAACGAACAAAATAGGAACAAAGTCATACACAGAGAACAGAATGACAGTTGTCAGAGGGGAGGAGCTTGGTGGGGGCAGGGATGGGAGAATAAAGTGAAGGGATTAAGCAGACACAGAAAATAGTGTAGTGATTCCCAAAGGATGGGAGGATGTAGAAGGGGTAAAGGGAGACTACGTAGTGATCGAAGGAGATGTGACTTTGGGTGGTACACTCACAAAACAATAGACAGATGATATATTATAGAATCGTATACCTGCAACCTATATAATTTTATTAACCAATGTCACCCCAATACAATACAAATAGAAAAAGAAAAAAACAATAGTGATAGAAAACAAAGATGATTTAATACTAGAATAATTGCTGTTCTTTCAGGGTTTGAAGCCTCCCCCCAATGAAATGCTTATATTAAAATATTTTTATAGAAAAAATTTCAGAGATAAAAAGGGGAAAACTTTTCTGATACAAAGAAATAGCTGAATCAGCAGATCAAAAGTTCAGTCTACAAGAAAAATTGATACAGAATGATCAACAATGAGGTATGAGAAAAGAGATAATTCTTTAATCAACCAGGTCTCTTGGGAAAAAGTCCCCTAAAAGGAAGGCAAATAAAAGATTGGCCCTTTGAACATCTATGCATGACACAGACACAGACAACAGTGTGGTGATGCCAGTGTTGAATTCCAGAAGACATCTAGGTTCACAAAGTTCTAAGGGGAAGAAATGTGACACAAAGTGACAACCAAATATGGCAGCTTACCTTAGTGTCAGGGAATTCCTTGATTAAAAAATGCCTAAAATAGAACTTTCGGCCAAGATGGAGGCATAGGTGGAAACACCATGCCTCCTCGCACAACCAGGTTTAAAGACAACAAAGTTTTAGCAACAAAAACGCAACTAAAACACAGAAAATTGAACTGTACGGAAGTCCAACAACAACAAACCATTCATCCAGACCAGTAAGAGGAGTGGAGTCAGCAGCTGGTGGAGTGGGTCAGACAGGAAAAATCAACCAGACTGACCCTGGAGTGCCGGCGGTGGTTGGCAGATCCCAGGTGTGGGGTGGCAACAGGCAGACCCAGTGGGGGTGCAAGGTGGCTGGCTGACCGCGATCATACATTCACATGCAGATTAAACCAGGCAAAGGAGCGAGCAGTGAGACAGACTGCTCAGGCTAGGGCCCCAGCAATGGGAATTAAAGCCTAAAAGTACCAATTGGTAAAACTTTCAGGGTTAGGGTGCCAGGAGAAGCTCCCAGGCTCACAGAGAGTTCGTTGGAGAGAGCCACAGGACCCTGGAGGGTTCACAGGCCCACACACCTGAGAGCTGGCACCAGGGGGACCAGGTTTGCTTGCGGGAAGCAGCAGAGGGGACCAAAATCTGAAAGAGAACGGAACAAACGCCATTTCCCGTCTCTGACCCCGCCCCCAAATACAGCGTCACAAACCAGCGACTGAGTTGCCCCACCCTGGTGAACACCTAAGGCTCCACCTCTCATACCTAACAGGTGCAAACAGACCAAAACATGGCTCACGAACAGCTCAAAGCCTCAGAGACAATACTTCTAAGTGACAAAGAGATAGCCGACCTATTAGATGCACAGTTCAAAATTCTGGTGATCAGGATGCTCACAGAACTGGTTGATATTAGAGGAACAAATGAAGGCTAAACTAATTGAAATGAAGAGAAATGCACAGGAAACCAATAGCGATGGAAAGGAAACTGGGACTCAAATCAATGGAATGGACCAGAAGGAAGAACAAAATGACCAGACAGAAAAGAAGGGAGAAACAAGAATTCAAAAAAATGAGGAGAGGCGTAGGAACCTCCAGGACATCTTTAAACATTCCAACATCCGAATTATAGGGGTACCAGAAGGGGAAGAGCAAGAGCAACAAGTGGGAAACTTATTTGAACAAATAATAAAGGAGAACTTCCCCAGCCTGGCAAAAGAAATAGACTTCCAGGAAATCCAGGAAGCTCAGAGAGTCCCAAAGAAGTTGGACCCAAGAAGGGACACACCAAGACACATCATAATTACATTAGCCAAGACTAAAATGAAGGAGAGAATCCTAGAAGCAGCAAGAGATAAGGGGACAGTCACCTACAAAGGAGTACCCATCAGACTGTCAGCCGATTTCTCAAAAGAGACCTTACAGGCAAGAATTGGCTAGAAAGAAGTATTCTAAGTCATGAAATCCAAAGACCTACAACCAAGATTGCTCTATCCAGCAAAGCTTTCATTTAGAATGAAAGGGCAGATAAAGTGCTTCTCAGATAAGATCAAATTCAAGGAGTTCATCATCACCAAGCCCTTATTATATGAAATGTTAAAGGGACTTATCTAAGAAAAAGAAGGTAAAAAATATGAACAGTGAAAGGACAGCAAACTCACAGTTATTAAAAACCACACCTAAAACAAAAGCAAACTAAGAGGACAGCTAGATCAGGAGGGACCATAGAAATGAAGAACACATGGAGGGTTAGCAACAGGGAAGTGGGAGGAGGAGAAGGGGGGAGAAGGTACAGATAATAAGTAGCATAGACAGTAGATAGAAAATAGACAGGGGGAGGGCAAGAATAGTAGGGGAAATATAGAATCTAAAGAACTTGTGATGACACATGGACATAAACTAAAGGGGGGAAATGGTGGGGGAGGGGTGAGCAGGGTGGAGGGGAATGAAGAGGGGAATAGGATAACTGTAATGGCATAATCAATAAAATATATTTAAATAAATAAATAAATACATAAATAAAATGCCTAAAATATTATATTTTGCACTAGTCATTCTTGGGAGTCATACTTTTATCTGTGGTCCCCAATGAATATTTTGCCATAATGGTAAGAGCTTATCTGTTAAACAAATTATAAACATGATTTTAGAAAATGCCTGGTAAGATAATATAATGGTTGCAATTTGTGAGTTAAACCATGTATTTGAAGGCATGCACCCCTTTTTTCAACCTTTAGAGACTTGTACCATTTGCTAGGGATATCATCCCTGGTTGTGATAAAAAGCCTCAAAATTTTGCATGTGTGTTTTTTTCTATTTGTTTATGCCCAAGCATCTCTAGTATATAATATGTTAATATGGACTCAAATAAACAGGAGTACACACACACAATTATAGGCAGCTGTTTGTGCTGAATTGTGTGTTCCCACCCCTGCCCACGCCCTCACCCCAACTGTGGTCTTATTTGTATGTTAAAGTCTCAACCTTCAGTACCTGAGAACATGACTGTATTTGGAGATAGTGTATTTAAGGGGACATTAAGTTAAAATGAAGTTATTAGGGTGCATCCTAATCCAATGTGACTGGTGTCCTTATAAGAAGAGGAAATTTGGACACAGATCTGTATAGGTGTGAAGATATAGGCAACAAAGCAATAGTAGGTGCCCCACAAATCTGTCATGACCTGTTGAAGCAGCTGGCTTTTACCTTCACTATTCTTTTGAGACCTATGCTATATATACATAATGACCATTTTGTCTGCTCAACACAATATTTGTGACAGGCAGCTCAGTTCCCTTCATTATTTGAGGGCTGATGATCAGTTATATAACCTTTACCAAGGCTCAGTAGAACTGTAGGACATGTTTCTCCAAAGAGATGTTATCTGCACAAGAAAGCCTGGCTCACTCCAACACCTTAGATGGCTGCACTATGATTCTCCTACTGCCACTTTCTAGTGACTCTGCATTGTGCCCAATCTGCTGTGCAGCTGAATATCGCTGGATCTGCTGGGCGCCAAGGCCTAAGGGGCGGAACAGCTTCATTGCATTCAGGGCCAACATGTTGCAGAGCTTTTTGTTGCCTTTGGTCTGTTCAAACTGGTGGCACACTCAAATATGTATTTATTGTCCTCTAAAACAAGAGATACTCCCAAAGTATGTCCTTTTTCTTGGTGGAAAGTGTGGTGTTGGGCAACTTGTTCTTTATTTAAGAGGCACTGTCCTAATGTGACCCAGCCCATGTAATCCCTAGAAACTCTGTTAAATAGCAAGGTCCTTGAATTTAATGGGCTTTACCTGCCACCCAGTGTTGCACGTGTGTCACTCTGGCAAACAGAATACCATTTCTTGCTCGTCAGTTCCACTCAGCGTATTATCATCCATGGTGTGTACTGGTACGAGGTTCACTGGTATCCCAAGACAACGAAGGTCTCTGTGAACTGGATCAGAGGTTGACATTTTCTGGAAAGAGCCAGACAGTAGATATTTTAGGCTTTGTGAGCCATTTGAAATCTGTTTCAAGTATTCAACTCTGGCTGTAGTGTAAAAACCACCGTAGGTAACACTTAGCCTGTGGATATGGCCATACTTCAATAGCACTTACTGATAAACACAAAGTTTGAATTTCTTATAATTTTCATGTATTGTGAAGTATTTTTTATATTTGGATTTTTGTCAACTGTTTAAAAATATAGCAACCATTCTTAGCTCATCCAGAAATAAGTGGCAGTTGTGTTAATCTGTAGTTCAGTTACAGAATAGCATTATGTTGTATGAATTTACTGTAATTTGTTTATTCATCTTCCTGTTCATTTGCATTTGGTTAATATAAATAAAACTGCTATAATAAAAAAGTAAAAATATAACAACCATTCTTAGCTCTTGGGCCACACAAAAATAAGTGGCAGGCTATTTGGCCTGTGGATTGCGATTTGCTGACGGCTGTTATGTCAATTGACATAGACACCTGAGGCAAAACTATGAAAGTATATTGCTGACCCTACCAGGGGAAAGCAGACTGTTCCTGGTTGTCCTTACACATTGTTATACAGAAATAAGCATATGACATGTCAATAGCTGCATACTGGATGGCAGGAACTACACTGATTCATTCCATTAAAGAAGCCAAATCTGAAACAGCAGCTGAAATTGAAGTCACCACCCAATTAATTATATGATAATCCGTGGTCATTCTCCAAGATACCTCTTTCTCTTGAATACATTATATAGGCAAGTTAAATAGTAATATAATAGGAATCATTACTGTAGAACCTTTCAAGTTTTGATTGTAGCACTAATCTCTGGTATTCCCCCCAGGGAATTTCAAAATATAATAAAAAACAATTAGCTAGAAATGATTATGTATAACATAATAATAATTTAAATATATGTATGTTTATATGAAACATATATATGTATATATGTATAATATAACAGTATGTTATACATATACATGCATATAATATATATCTGTATGTGAATATATATTATACTGTTGAAATACTTATTTCTTGATGGTATGATTGTGGGTAATTTTTTTACTTTTGACTTTTTAATATTTTCCATTACTTACAGTGATAATATATCCCCTTACAGTCAGAAAAAAAATCCAATTTATTTTTCTGTGGATCACTGTTAAAGTCAGAAGATCAAATTTATCTAGATGAGATATATGAATGTAATCGTGAGAAGTTGATACCAGAGGTGGCTTCAGCAGATGTAAATATTTGTGTCATAAGTTGCTGTATCAATTTCACATTTCAATGAGCTTATTATTCTTATTTTATTATTTAATTAAATATTTGAATTAGTATAACATCAATCCTTATTATTATCACGTATTTGAAAAGAGAATTCTAAAGGCTCTGACTTTCAGATTAAGAAAAATAATGAAACCTACTTTTAATTGCCTCCCTTTGAAATATGTGGCACTAAACTAACTGGACAGTTCTGTAAAGCCTTGTGTGAGCACGGTGCTATGAACGAAGGTGGTTATGACTGTCTTTCGTGAGGCAGAGTCTGTGCAAACACTCAGTCACTACTGCAGACCTAGACACCCCCCTTAGTGCTTCCACTATTTAGAGTTAATTGGACAAAGGAAAAAAGAGATAATAAATACTGACTTTTCTTTTTTGAAGTTTCCTTAAATTCTAGGCTTAGAAATTGCAGCTTATTCCTGGAGTCCCAGTGATTTTATTGCTGGTCAGCACAGTGAATATTGAGACCAAAGTTGAAAGACTTTGAATACGTGCTTTCTTCAAGAATGCCTTTTAGGCTTTTCTCACTTGGGTATATTGGCTGGGGATATAGTGGGGGTGAACATGAGGTATTGTTGAGAAGGTAAGTTCAGGGAGGGAGTTTGACCCTCACAGAAGATGACGGGAACCTAGGCACTTAACGCAAGGTATCTGAAGTGGGGAAACCCTTCCACTGCCCCTCCGGTTTGAGGGAGAAAGTGTGTAGACACAGGAAGGGTGCACTGGGTTGGGCTTAGGCATTCTTGGTTTTAGCCAGACTACCAAAAAGTAGATGTGTGACCTTGAACCAAGAGATGGGATGAATTTCATGCTTTCCAGGGCCTTCCAGCACCTCTATTTTCTGGCAACCCTCTTCTGAACTCCTACTTAGTTTGCCTCTAACACAAACCACACTGTATTCTCTTCTTTTTTACATTTTTAATTGAATTTATTGGGTTGACATTGGTTAATAAAAATATATAGGTTTTAGTGTACCCATGCTGTATTCTAATTACTGATATACTGGTTGGCACATGCACATTGCCTTCCCCGCCTGTTCATCAAACTGTAAGCTGCATCAGATCACGACCATGTCTTATTCAACTTTGTATTCCAAGCACCGGATAACTGGCCTGAGTGGAGCATATGAAAGCATAACCTACATAAGTGATCCATTTGTGAAGACTAGGGTCTGTGGGGACTCCAGTCATAGCCTCAGTCTTCCTGAGTAGTAGGTATAACTGGGATTTGAGGAAGAAAGGGAACAAATATCCAAGCGCCTACATTTAGCATTAAATATTTTTATTCAATACCCTTAAGATGTGATATAGGTATAATTATGGCAATTTTACAGCACATACAGTGTATAATTTGCCTCAGCAAGTGGCCACCTCTGAATATAACCTCAGGTTTTTCTTAATAACCTAGGCTCCTTTCAACTTTAACGTGCCTTTAGTGGCAATAATTGGTGGCAAGGCTTCTATGGAATAAGATTATTGTTACAGATTTAAGAAATTAGACCCTAGCAGTGTTTTGACTGGAAAAAACATTTTTGAGATCTATCTAGGTAAGGCTTTCTTTAGCAGAGTCCTTATTTCTAGTATCAATGCAAAGTTTCAGAAGAGGGTTGGTACAGGGCAAGGAGGTATGGCAGGGTACATTCAGTGCATTTTACCATTAAGGCCTTATTTCCCCTTTGTTCCTTTCATCTTTCCCCAGTATGCCTCATCTTCTGTAATCTCTTCCTGATCCTGACTTTGCATTCTTATAATATTCAGTCTGTACCACTCATGAAACATTGCTACACTGCCTTCTGTAGTAAACATTTATGTATCTGACTTGGCTCTGGTACTGTATCTTCTACACCTCTGTATCTGTATTTTGATACTGTGTAGCAAATAGATGCTTAATAAATGCCTGTTGAATAAGTCTATCATCTCTCTCTTTCAACTGTTTATGGGATTTCCCTTTCCTCTAAGTGGAGAGGAATAAAATGAAGGGAATCTATAAGAATACAGTATTTTGTGGGCACATAGTGGAATGGCGATGTATTGCTTAGATCTTTCTTCAATGAAAGACTTGTTGCCCTAGCTACTGAGGATGTTGACAGTGAGCAGCTTCAGCTGGCAGTGTCTTCAGGGATCACTTCGCCTGCAAAGAACTGCCTCAGCCAAGGCCCTTTGCAGGGCAGCCCACACTCAGTGACTGATCAAGGTGGAGGTATAAATGTGGGGCAGCTCTGATGGGCCGTTTTAGCTTCCATTTGAGAAACTGAGCTAGGATTTTTATATAATTATTCTATCTTTTTAAAAGTAGAAGTATAGTCATTAAAATTTATGAGTAGTTACTAATCCACAAAGTATTTTTGACCTATTACCTCACGCAAATAAATTGGTTTAAGAACCGTTTCCTTTAGGAAACTCCATCTAGAATATTTTTCCTTTTTCTGTCAAAATGTATGTCAAGATTTTGTTATGTTAGAAAAGTTTATTGATGAGGACACTGAACACTTGATCCTTCTATTGCTTGAAAACTGGATTCATATAACACTTGTTGAAACTACATAAGAGGGAAGAAAAAATGTGAGTGTTGGAATTAGGCTGATGGTTAATGTATTTAGAATGTCTAACATATAGCAAGTATTTAGTTAATGTTAGTTTAATTTATCTATATTATGTTCTGTTAATTTTGCTGGCACCTTCATAATATTATCTCATCTCCATGGATGCATTCTTTCCAGCCAACATCTCTTCCCCTCCCACACCACTAATTCCAAACTATAATCAAAATGATTTAAAAAAATGAAAATCTGATTAGTCACTTCTCTGCTTAAAACCCCAACACTTCCTATTACTCTTGGCCTCTGACGATTTGAATGTTCTGGTGCTCTCTCCCTCTCCAGATTCATGTATTATAGGGCTGCTTGCTTTCCCTCATTCTCTCTACTGCAGCCTCTTTTACCTTCTTCCAGCCCCTGTATGTTTGTCATGTCCCTGCTTGTTCCCACTGCCCAGAATGCTCATTCCTGCCCATCCCTTTGCCTCCTTCTCATCTTCCAGGTCTCAGCTCTGGAAAGTCTTCTTTGACCTGCTTCCCTTCCTCCCACCCTCAGCTTAAGTCATTGGTATGTACTCTCATGCAACCATGCCATTTTGCTTTGTGGCACCTATTTAAGTTTGTAATTAAGCATCCATGTGATCAATTAATTGATTTCTGTCTTTCCCACAAGACTAAGTTCTGTGAGAGCAGGAAGCTGCTTACTGAATTTCTCATGGCCTTGTTCAGCAATTGGTAGGCTGTCAGTGAGCAGTGCACAATTCAATTGACAAAAAACTCAGCAAGGTATGTGAGTATGTATGTGTATAATTTTATTATTATTGTTGTTTTAATAAATGAGGAAACTGAAATTTATTTAAGTCCAAAGTCATACAGCTTGTAGGTTTAGAGAAACTTACAGTCTTTAAAAAGCACATTTGTTTTTAAATACATTTTCTCTTTTGTATTATCCATGTGATAATATATTTTTAGTTTTTTATCTGTCTTAACTTCTCAATTACTTGGCACTCAGAAGACTCTAATATCCCTTTAGAATTCACTTATGCCTTTTGGCATAAATGACAAAGAACTGCAATGGTGCTGAAATATAATTGTCCAGCCTATTGACTATGGCCGTGGGAATGCAAACTGATCCCAAATTGATATTCAAGTCAATTAATAAAAAAATTGAGACATACCACACAGTTTATGTTAACAGTGTGATTTATTTTGGGGGTTGTGGGCCATGATGAATCAGCCTGACTTCTGGAGGGTTGAGAGACTGACTAAGGTCAGTCACAGGGGCGCTCTATGTTGATATGACTAATCCCTAATAGAACCTTGGACATCAAGGCTAAGGTGAGCTTCCCTGGTTGGCAATACACCATACTTGTCACACATTGTTGCTGGGAGAAGCAACTGTCTATACAGGTGCTGTCCATATGAACCCACTGGAGTCCACTGGGAAAAGAAAACCAGAAGCTTGTTCCTGATCTCCCTTGGACTCTACCCTATGCACATTTTATCTTTGCTGGTTTTAATCTGTAACCTTTCAATGTAATAAACAGTAATGATGAGTATAATAGCCATTCTGAGTTATGTGAGTTCTAGTGAATCACTGAACCCGAGGGTTGTCTTGAGGACCCCTGTCACAGATGCTTGATAAAGGCATGGACTTTGAGATTGTTTGGATGGGTTTCAGACTTGAGTTTAACATTTGCTGTGTGATCTTGGTCATGTTAGTCAACCAAATTCTCCTTTGTTTTTGCATACTTTAAACAAGCACAAATTGGCCTGGCTGGTGTGGCTTAGTTTGTTGGGCATTGTCCTGCAAACTGAAAGGTGGCAAGTTTGATCGCTGGTCAGAGTACATCCCTGGGTTGCGAGTTCAGTCCCTAGTCAGGGTGCATGCAGGAGGCGAGTGATCGATGTTTCTTTCTCACATAGATGTTTCTCTCCCTCTCTTTCTTCCCCTTCCCCTCACTCTAGAGTTAATAAGAGAAACAAATAATAAAACAAAACCAAACAAGCACAATAACAGCTATGTTGCAGTGTTGGTATGAGGATTAAATGAGATAATGTAAGTCATGTACCTTCTATGTGTTTAGTTAAAGATAGCTATTATTATCACATTGGGGTAATGGGTATAGGAATATAAAGATTATTAAGATGTAATTTCCACTGTCTAGTCAAAAGGGAAATTCTTGTCATGAGGACTATGGGAAAATTATGTTATTTACCTCTTGGTTCACTCTTTGTACACTAATAATTGGTTGATTCAGGCACATAAACTGTCCCTCCTACTCATAGACACTGCTGTCCTGGGCAGGGACAGGACGGGCAAAGAGGGAAAGGATTTTTCTACCTGGTTCTAAACATATATCTAAGATTCATACACAGGTAATTAGCCTGGGTACATCTTTTATCATATCAGTACTAGGAGATGGACCCTCAAGAGGGAACAATTGGTCTTTGTGATTCTTAAATTTCAAGATATTCCTAAATGTTCCCTTATTTTTGGTTTTTATTAAATTTATCAGGGTGACATTGGTTAACAAAATTATATAGGTTTCAAGTGTATATTTATGACACATCATCTTTATATTGCATTGTGTGTTTCCCACCCCAAGTGAAATCTTGTATTTGACCCCTCTTTGCCTTTGTTACCTTACATATATTCAATGGAATATTACTCAGCTGTAGGCGAAGGGGAAATACTGCCATTTTCGACAACAGTGATGGATCTCGAGAATATTATGCTAAGTAAAATAAGACAGACAGAAAAGTCTTATGTAGAATATAAACCTAAATGTTCCCTTTAACCTTATTATGCGTGAATAACAACACTGGCGTGTAGAGGGACAGCATGCCGTGAGATCAGCCTCCGGTGTCCCTTCCTCCCAGTCCCTTCCCCATACGCACACGCATATTCTCCTGCATCAGATGAAGCCCTGCCTAGGGAACGGCATGGAGTCAAACGTGTGTTTTTTAAAATCCCTAATATTGGCGTAACAATCTCTAAACATCTAGGTTGGTCCAGGTTATTCTTCATTTAAGGTTTTCAATTAAAACTAGAATGCATATGCAATCTTGAACTTATCATGGGTTGTATTCTCTAAATCAGTTATTTCAAATTGAAAATCCATTTTCCATGGAAACCATGTCATATACTACTAATAAAAAGGTTTGTTTTGTTACTAATGTACTTGATACATAGTCTTGCACTATTGTTACTACAGCCAAACTTGGCTTTTATGAGCAACTCTGTGTCCCCTGTAGCCCTAGGACTCCCTTTTATACCCTGCTTCATCTCTGGGGACATAGGAAGAGACATTCTCCAACTCCAGCTCGTTAGTGGTAGCTCAGAGGGCTGTAGCGGGGCAGGAGGTAGGTGCGGTGAGAGTTCCAGGGTATTATGAGAAAGGAGCATCTATCTGTCATAATGCCTTCTGAGGTCTTAAATATTAAGCAATTTTATTATCTCACATAACAGTAAGTCCAGGGATGTGCTATCCCAGTGGTTTAATTATTTTAACCAAGACCCAGGTGCCCAATTTTTATGCTCTGCTATTCCAGGTGTTAACTTCATTTCTGAGCTGGTAGCAACACCAAGGAAAAATTTCCCAGAATTCCCACAGCAAACTTCCCTTTATGTCTCATTGGCCAGAATTTGGTCATTAGTCCGTTTTCAAAATGAGCAATAGCAAAGAGGATGGCATTACTATGATTTATATTACAGTCTGGTAGATAATGGCTGCTGGGGACGCAATCCCAGTGCCTGTTTCAGCCCGTTGCTGTTGGAGCCAGTGATGATTTTCTATCTGTAATTTTCTGCCTATGCATTTTTTCCGACCCCAGCGAGGCCAAAACCCTGCCCTGCTTCTTGTTGTACGTGGCCCCAGGGCAGGCCTCACTCTTTTGAAACTGGTGGAAACAATAGAAAAGGGGAGGCCTTGGGTTTGGCCCCTCACTTCCCTCTGCCAGGGTATTGCATCTTTCCTCGCTCGCTACCATGCGGAAACACACAGAACCCAAATAAAAAACCTAAAACCTTCTTCCCAATTTACCTGGCCATGAGGTATTGGGGGATTTTTCACTGTAATTTTTTAAGTGATTTTTATTTTGATGTTAATAACAGTGAAAAACAAATAATGAGTTCCCCTTAACCACCCCCCACATGTGTTTTTCGCTTGGATTCTCACCTCCTTCTTTTTACTCAGGTTGAGTAGTGGAGATTTTAAGAGTGACTCTTCAGGTAGGGAAAGGACTGTGATGACATTCATTTGCACTTAGAGGAGAGCCAGACTCGGATTCCTCTGGGCAGCGGGGAGGGAAGTATTGGTAACACATCCCCCTCGCTCCCCCCTTCCAACTAGTTTCTAAAAAGCGAAGCCTGCTCTGCGGCCACCTAAGCAGCAGGGCAGAGGTTTGGCCTCACTGAGGTGGAAGTAAAGGGAGTCAGCAGGGAATTTTCAGGCAAGGGAAGCTGAAAGAGAGGAGTTCCTGGGGTAGAAATCAGAGGCCGCTGTGAGAAGCCAAATAGCTGTATTGAGGTCACTGGGAAGCTGGAAAGCAACTTGCGTCTTCTGAAGAGTGAAGACGTGTGTACTGACCCAGTTTAAAACCACCTACCCTGATTGTTCCACTCGTATCCAGACTCATCTTCAAGTCAGTTCCTAACAAACCCACACCATGCTTCCAGCACAAAGCGATGTGGTCCCAGATATTTACAAATTCACACCTGCAATAGAGCTCTCCTTCCACTCACATCCTATTAAATACACAAAGTACACATTTTATTGCCACAAATACTCAGAAAAGACAAAGCCCTTTAATCTTTCTTGGCTCAAAAGTAACTTGAAAAATTAATCTTTAGCCAATACCTGGAAATGATGTGGGCAAGTCCTCACATATACACAAATTCAGGGATTATTGAAATTTTCACTAATCAGAAAAAAAAGAAAGTGAAAAAAATCCTAAATCTAATGATTTAGATGTTCAGAAGGTATCCAGCCATGTAATATGAAAAATATAGACATTTATTGAAGAAGATACAAGATACAAGAGATGTTGTATATAGGACAATGATGCTTCAGGCTCTTCAAAGTAGGCACATTGGGAACCTCACACTGTTCTTCCAGTTACCATCAGCTGCCCCATTGTATTTTCCTGAGTCTCATCAATGGTCTGAAATCTCTTCCCTTACAAAGGTGATTTTAGTTTGGAGCAAAGCCAGAAGTCACAGAGCACTAAATCTGGGTTGCAGCGGGGCTGAGTCACCTGGGTGATTTAATGTTTTGCTAAAAAACTCCACAGGAAATATGATGCATGAGTGGGCATGTTGTTATGATGAAGCTTCCAAACACCATTTGCCCAGAGCTGCGGCCTTCTGATTCATCCAAATAGTTTCTGCAGAGGAATGTTCAAGCTTAACACAAAATTTGATGCAAATTTGTTGCTCCACTTGCTCAGTCATTTGGGATGTGACAGCCACACAGTACGTATGCTCACTCAACTGTGTCTGCTACCTCCACTGACTGGTACAGAAAAGTTGTCATTGTTCACACACAGGCATTTCAGTCCACTCTCCTTGGCTGCCAGGTTACATTGATGTCATGCAAACCATTTTTGTTATACTAACAATGCCTGGACTTTTTCTGGGCAGACCTTGTATAATCTCAGGGGAACCTAATTTTAAATATTTTCAGTGTAAGTCTACTGATAATTGTTGAACAGCTGCCTCTTTAAGGGAGAGGAAAAAAGAGTTCATATGGATTATCTCTTTTCTAAAATCAAAAGTTCGGTTTACATACAACCAATGTGAGGAGTATAGTTAAGAGGAAAGAGAAGTGAAATAAGTCAGTCACAGATAGACAAATACCATATACTTTTATGCATAAATGGAATCTAATAAACTGAACTAATGAGCAAAATAGTGACAGACTCAAAAGATAGAGAGCAGCCTCACAGCTCTGGGTGGGAGATAGAGCATGGAAGAATTGAGCAAAAATGAACAAGGACTCGTGGACATGAATAATGGTGTGGTGATTGCTGGAGTGTAGCAGCAGTCTGGGGGGTGGTGTATAAGGGGAGTAAATGGTAATGGAAAAAAGGCAGTAATAAAAAAAGAATAGCAGTAAAGGAAGACTTTTCTTGTCTGAACTGCATGATTAATCATCATAAATCATCATAAATGATTAACTCATAGAAAATCAGTGTGAATTCAAGCCTTTGCATTCTTGGCCTTACATCCACTCTATTTTTTCCCAGGAATCAAATAAATTATTTGATACATGAAAAAAAAAAAGAGGAAAGAGAACTGAACTGATTATCAGAAGCTCAGTGATCCAAAACCTGGCTTTCTCTTATATTTATTATGAGTTTGGGCAAGAGCTTTGTAAAGTCCTGAAGAACACATGTTCTGAATCATTAGTTTGTTTTCTAATGTTTTCAACAAGTTGAAACACAAGTTGAAACTGAATTCCATTGTGGATTGGGAGAGAAGGTTATTTTGTATTTCCCTGGTGGTGCTGGGTAGAACATTGGCAAGTTAGTGGGAAGAGAGAAGTGGAAGCATGGGGGAAGAAACAGGTATGGAAAGTGTAATTTCATTGTTTTTCTCTCCATGTTGCTTTGTTGCAAGATGCTTGGATAGAGAGATGGCAGGTAGTAGTCACACAGGAATCTCTCTGCCTTTCTTGTCCCCAAGGGGATTTCTTTCTCATGCTACAGATTTGACAGCAAAGCCACCCAGCATCCACTCCTGCTCTTCCTTCCTAACAGATTCTTCATTATGTTTTCTTTCTCCTTCCACTTCTATTTTTTAAAAGATTTTATTTATTTTTAGACACAGGGAAAGCAAAAGAAAAAGAGAGGGAGAGAAACATCGATGTGTGGTTAAGATGCGGACACCAATCTGCAGTGTCTGCGGCATTATGGATGAGACAAGAAAAATTCACACAGACTACAGAAATCCGGTGGAGAAAAAGGGATGGCACAGCCACTCTCTCAAGGGGAGAGTGCCATGGAGCACCTAGGCCACTCTGTCAGGAGGAGAGCACCCCAACCCTTGCCTTGACAAGCTTTTTTTATTGGGTTCAATTTGCGTAGGAATACAGGGTGTATACATAAAGCTCATCAATCATTGTCAGGTAGTAATGATCAATCAATAGATAACATTCAGAGAGCTTTGCAGGCTTATTCTGAGTCAGAGTCAGATAGTTAAAGAGCCATAAAACTTTGGGGAAGAAACTCACTTCAGGCTTGGACTCTTATCATTTAAATTGAGGGTATTAGCAAAGGAGATTTCCTGGATGTTATGCATTCTTTCTTAGGCCAGGGTGATACCCACCACCAGCATTGTTTCAGGTTTAAATTGGGTAGGGGAAGTGAGGCAGCAGAGAGATTAGGAGACTTCTTACGACAGAATGAGGACTCAGGCTATGTCAAAGCTGAGGGGCAAGGGTCCATCACCCCCTTTTTCTATAGGTCCCCAAGTCCTTCCCTAGGGCCCCTTCTAGACTATATCTTTCTTAGGTCTTCCCTCCTTTGAGGAATGTTACCCACCATTGGCAAACCAGTCATCCACCCAGGGCCAAGCAGGGTGAAGAGAAAGGGGGCAGAGGCAGTGCCCCTACAAGGGAGATAAGCTTTGTCTCCTAAATGGCTTATGGTCCCAAGGTCTTTCTACTCAGCATTAGCCACAAGGGGTTACAGCTTCTGAAAGCAGGCAGGGCGGTTCCCAACCTTACTGCCTCTCAAGTGCCCCCTACTGGGGACCTGTCCCACAACCCAGTCATGTGCCCTGACTGGGAATTGAACCAGTAAAACTTTGATTTGCAGGCTGGCGCTTAATCCACTGAGCCACACAAGCCAGGGCCCCCTTCCACTTCTAGAGGGGTATAAGTCTTCCTTAGTGCACGCCAATCCACAGATGACATTCCTCTGGCTACTATTGATCCAATAGGAAGCTTGATGATTTCCATTTACCCAAACAGATCAAAAGGATGGATTGATATTCCATATTTGGAGAAGTTATCTTTATTACCAGGTTTAAAAAGAAAACTTGTGATGACGATTGCCATTGACAGTCATATTTTAACTAAAAGGGAAACCAGTCTTATGATGAACCTGATGCCAAGAGGAACAGACATCTGATATCCTGATTATGTCATTGAGCTGTATCTGGAGCCTAAGAGGATTTACTGTTATATAAGGTGTTATGTTCCCCCTAAAATTCATATGTTGAAGTTCTATCCCCTAGTATCTCAGAGTGTGACTTTATTTGGATCTAGGGGCTTTAAAGAGGTAATTACGGTTAAATGAGGTCGTAAGGGTGGTCCCTAGTCCAATATGGGCTGGCTCCTCAGAAGGGAGAGAAACACCAGGAATACATGTACACGGAGGAGTGGCCTCGTGAGAACCTAAGAGAAGGCCTTCTGCCCACCAAGGAGAGAGACCTTGGGGGGAACCAAACTGCCAATACCGTGGTCTTAGCCTTCCAGCCTCCAGAACTGTGGGAAACCAATGTCTGTTGTTCTAGCCATCTGGTTCGTGGTATTTAGCTGTGGCAGCCCTTGAGGGCTAATACTTACGGTCACACATTTTCTCCCTGTTTAAGAGTTGATGAGTTGGGATTTTAATTACTTTTAGCCAGAATCATCTTGACATAGGATATTCACAATCTTCTCTGCTTTTTTCTGCAGTTCTGCATAAGGATATGCTGGGTGTGGTTTTTGTTGTTGTTGTTGTTTGTTTGTTTTCTTTGTTTCTGAGGGCACAGAAGTCAGTTATTTCTGCTGCAGCCTTGGTTTTATATGGAGTTTCTAGTGAAACAAATAAAAAAGATTGATTTGGGTCCATATGTGCCAGTTCTAACATCCCAGAAGAAAAAAACAAGATTGGTGCTGATGGGTCCAATAGAAACTTTGGACCATTAGCTGAGGCCAATAGGACAAGAGGCAGAGATTAGCAGAGATTATGGGAGTAGCCTCCTAGAGAAGGAGAACAGGCAGGTCCTCTTGTAGAAGATACAGAGACAGGAAGGAAATAACTGACATGTTGACGATAGAAATCCTATTCACCATCATATTCCTGGTGTCTAGTGCTTGGGTTTCTCGTCCTTACACTGCAGTCTAGAAACTTACCTTTACCTTTTCCACTTGAAGCTTCCTGGTGTACATGTAGCAATGTTCACACTCAAATAATGTTGGGAGACTCACCTGACAGATGCTTGGGTGGGATATGCAGGCATCAGGGAGAGAAAGGACAGTGGATGGAGGGGGCTTGCAAGGTCCAGGGATTGTTATTTGGGGGAGGGACATTAGGTCATGTGTAAAAGCCTTACAAAAAAGAGGCAAATAATTAGAGGCTGGATTAAAGAAGAAAAACAAACACATATTGAGCATAATAGTGTGTGCATGGGCTGACGTGCAAGCAATCCTTCAACCAGCCCAATAATAATTTTGCCCCTGAATTCACTATTTGCAATTTGTAAACTCCTTCAATCACCCTCTCTCCTTATGAAACTGAGAGCAACTGTTAGAGGCCCCTTAAACATCACCATGCTACTGCTTGGGAGGAAGACACATGTTGAGCCTTCTGAAGGCCATAATCCATTTAGGAGTGAGGCTCTTTAAGAGTTCCCTGACCCTCTGATTTGGGTGGCTACACTCTATGTCCTTGGCCACTGCATGTTGCAAGCCTGATTTCTTTTGCTCTGATGTCTCTGGAGAATCCTGTGTTTATACTGGAAAATTAGACCTCTATATTTTACTGGCAGAGCAGAAACTTGAAGACAGATTCTATTGCAAAAGAAAGGAAAAGGCTGGAGGGCAAACAAGTCTTTGGTGTACGGTGCAGATGAGGTGTAGAAGATTAGGTAGTTGGCCATGCCGTGAAGGCCCAACAAGAAGAAACAAGTGGAGCATTGACACCAGATGGGGCCCCTGAGAGCAATCCAAGAGAACTGCAGATCCACACAGGCAATCATCTGTCTGCATCAGGACTTGTTGACAACACAGAGGAAATAAAGATTAACCACCCCCCAGGGCACGTGTTATCTATCCCAGGTGCCCTGACCATTATTGGCTCTGTGGATCCAGAGCTTTGGAACACAGGATCACTGGCAGTTGGTGGAGTATGAATTATTTATGCAGTCTTTGACTTAGCAACTTGTAGAAACCACAGTTGCAGTCTTTACAGTTCTTATGGGCACATTGCATGTGAACGGGAAATATCACTGATTAATGTTAAAACAGTGAGGGGAGAGGACATAGGGAGTCTCCTCCCTGTGCATTATAAAGCTTAAAACATTATGTTCAGGGACAAATAATGAGTCGAGAAATAGATATATAAACAGCTTGGTTTTTTTCTTGAGTAAGCGTATACTTCTCCTAGTGTCAGCATTTGATTGTTTTGGGAAATACGCATCATACTCATGTACATCGCTATCACTGCATTTCCACATTGTCTGATAATCATTTATGCATCTGTCCTCTTACACCAGACTGAATTTGTAGATAGGAAGCAAGTCTTATTAATCTCTGTATCCCTAGCACCTAGCTGTGATGAATGATAAGAGGTTTATCCCTTTCTTACCAAACAAGTGTTGTTCCAAAAGTTCCTGGAATTAGAAATTTCATTGTTGCAAGTTGTATCTTTCTTTTCTGGTTCAAGTAATAAGTAACACAAAACACTACTTAACAGATGCCCTGTGAAAAATACCCAGCTGACACTCAAGCTGTTTCAGAAGTACCAGCAAAGAACCTTGGTAACTTGACTCTCCACCCTATTCCCTTCCCTTCTGCTAGGGTGTTCACCCAGACAGAGGACAGAGAAGAAAGCTTACAGGGGCTGGGACTGGAGCTGAGTCAACACATGCTCTACAGGAGGAGGTGTGGGGTGAGGGCATTGGTGACTGCTCAGAAAGAAAGGGTGCACAGGGTGTTATAAGTTATTAGATACCTTACCCTGTCTCTGCTTCAGAAAAATCCTTGGGAGAGGAGACTTGAGATTGAATCAAGATCCAGAAGATTCAGATGCAGCTGTGGCTAGTGCCTGTATCATGGAGATCCTTCTGGTAATATTAGCATGGAGAATAATTATGACACGGAGTTGATTTAATCATAAACCTTATTCTTTTACTTTTTTTTTCTTGCTGGTAATTTTAAGGTCATTGTGCAGCAGCTTGGGAAGGCTACTCTATGTTAGGATAGACTGTAGACCAATATTTTGATAACTTATCATAGAAGTTCTGTGATATCCTTTTCTTGCATCTTTTTCTTGTCTCCTTTGATGCCAGTGACTTACAGGGAATCTATGTATTCTTCATTTGAATGACTTCAATGCACTTTAGTTTCTTTTTATTTGACCCAAAGAAGTACTAATAGGTCTTGGGTGTCATTGTTGTGTTTTAGAAGCTTGAAGTTGGTAAGATGAAACCCAACACCAAGAACTAGAAGCAAGTAACTTCTGCAGAAGGAATGTAAAAAAGAAAAATAAATATTGGGTGGTTTGGCTGGAGCATGATTGGTGCAGGGTGCCTTAACTAGATTCCTTGATTTTCAGAAATTTACATTGTAACAATTTTTTATGTGTCATTTTAATTTTTAGAAGCAAATAAATGTGTAGATAGGGCATCTTATTAAAATTTGAGGCATATTTGAGAGCTTAGAAAAAACAATACTTAACAGGCATTTAGTGAATGTTGATGATGCTAATGATGACACCTAGTTTCCATGGCAACATGCACTTATTCTTACAGTGTTTCTTGGACCATGTGAAATGCAGAAAAAATGCACTTCTTCCCACATTTTGTATTACAGTATTTCTATCCACCTTATCATATTTCTACATGTGTTTATCATAAGTAGTGAATCAATGATCTATATGCTATGGACTATAATGAGGTCAAATTTAGGAATGGTACTGGGGAAGATGAGGGAGAAAAGCAGAGAATAAAGGAGGTGGGTTGTTAAAAATACATATAGGTGGCAAACTCACTTCAACACACATTCCTTTCTTTTTTTCCTCCTGCATTTTCCCATTCTGATTCCAATCAACTCAACGAAATCCAACTCTCTTTAAATCTTGAAATCACTTCAGTCTGGATAGACCATATTGAAAACTGTGAAAGGGGATCTAAGCTATTTTAGAACTATCCAGGGTGTCTATCCAGGGTGAATACTCACCTGGTGTACGCCGGAGCAACCACACTGGTGATTAAATACTGAAATACTTTTCTACTGGTTGGCAGCTCTCAGTTATGACCATTAGCCGTCCCAATTCTCTTTGCTGGGAATAATTACAGTTAACAACTTCTTATGCATCCTTCCAAAGGCATTCTAGAACTATTCAAACAAATATCAAATTATATGCTCTTTTTCTTCCCCACAAGAAAGAGCATATTATACATACTACTGTGCACCTTGTTATTTTTACTTGAACGTATATCCTAGAGGTCTTTCTATATCAATTCATCAAGAGCTGCCTTGTTTAATGACTAGAGAATATTCTATTCTATGGATGAGTAATGTATTAGTCAGCTTTTTTCTAGGTGATAGACAATCCCAAAATATCAGCAGCATCTAACAGTAAGCATTCATTTCTCTCTCATGTACCTCAGCATGCATTTATTTCAGTGCATGCATGGGCAGCCTTGGGTTAGCCTGCAGGGCTGCAGATCAGGTGAGGGAGAGTCGCTCCATGTGGAAGGGCAGTGTGTGAACAGGCTCTGTTGTTATGGTGATGACAAACACACAAGTAAACAAGGTTAATCATTTAAGCTTACGTCAAGCCTCTGCTCATATCACATCTCCTAACATCTTATTGGCCAAAGCAATCTACAAGAAGCGAGGAAGTATACCCCACCCACCTTGAGGCCATGGCAAGGTCATGGATGTATAATACTCAATATTACTACAGGGACTAGAATTGGGACTAATAGTTCAATCTACCATAAATTTTATTTTATTAGCTTTCTATTGATGGATACTTAATTTGTTTTTTACCTTTGCTTCTTAATGGATTGTAATTCCAACTCCAAACTCTTATTCTACCAAGGTCATGGGAGTTGACTAACCATCATTTAGACTTGCCTAGTCTGCATGTGGCCTGGAAGCAGGATCACATGCAAATCAAAGAGCAGAGAAGCCCCTCTAATTCTCTTTTGTTTATCCCTACTGGTTAAAATGGGGGCAGGGTCCAGGGCACATAGTCTTTTTAGGACCTGTGACACTATTATTTTCATGTTGCAGGACTCTTTGACAAGGCTTGGATTCCTTGCTTGAAGTTCTGTTTCCAATAACATTCTTTCCACAAATGCCTTGATATTACTTAGAAGTGGGCTACCAAAAGTGGAATCTTTTGAGACATGTTTTGCAGGAAACAAAATATTGCTATGTACCATATACTTGGCCTCCTTTTTTTCTTTATGTTAATGGAGCACGTTAGGGAGTTTTACTGCTGCAAAGATTTCAGATAGAATTGTAGAAAAAGAAGGTAAGTTACTACAAGTTTGTTTGAGTATACACATAACTATATACTGGGAAAGTTTCTCATCGTATGTGAAGAATGCTACACAACCTATGCCCACCCATGCATTTCATTTCCAGGATTGTACGTGTCTTCATAAAAGAGAAATTGGGAGGTAGAGTATAAAGAAACTGACTGAAGTATTCTGCCGTAGTAACAGACATAACTTTGGACCTTTTCAAGTACACGGGCCCCTTTTCAGAGTTCAAAAGATTATTCTTCCATAACAGGTTGGGGTCATCTTTCTTCTTTCTCTAACAAGGAACATTCATTCACTGATTTATTTCTTTATTGAATCTGTATTGAGCGCTTAACTAAGTCCCAAGCACTGAGGATGCAAAGGTAGAAAGAAGCCATTTTTCCCTCAAGGAGCTCATGGGCAGAAATGGGGAGTGAGGCTGAATAAGAAAGCAGAGACTACGCTCACAGAATATAAATGTGCTAAGAGAAGCTTGTGCAAGGAATGAAGTTGGCCTTAAGGAGGGGGCGCCTAGGCAGAAGGGGCAGGCAGTCTGGATTTTGAAAGACAAGCAGAAAATCCATCAGCAAGACAGTGGAGGTAGGGTGCCTGAGGCATGAAGGATGGACGCAGGATTAGAGTAGAGGCATGAAACAGCATGATATACTGAGGAACTAGTGGTAGCCAGGTTGGCCAGAGATCAAGATGTGAGGAGTGTGCCTGGTGGTGAAGCGAGTGTGCAAAATTAGGCATGGGTTCTATTTTACAGCTTGCAACAAGGGAATGACATGACTGATTGTATTTTAAAAAGACCACTCTGGAAAGTGTGGGGGATGGACTGGGTGAGCGGGAGGCTGAGGGTTGGCAAAAGCTAGAATAAAAAATAGGAGGCTGTCGTAACATTCCACTGGGAGTAGAGAGGTGTGCCGGGTCTATGGATCCTAGAATGATTGAGCTGGATATATTTTAGGCAAAGCCCATGATGCTGCTCCTTGCACGTAAAGTCCTTTAGTAGCTCCTATTGCTGTCACACACAATATAAACTCATCAGCTGGGTACAGAAAACCCTTCATTAAAAGGCCTTTAGCCACTCTTTCTCCTGTCTCCTAGCTCCCCCAGTTTGTATCTTATGTTCCAGTTCCTTTCATTTCGGAGCCTTGCTAGTTAACCTGGAATAAGTTATCTGGTTTTTTGTTTTTTTTTTTAACCTGATGTGCTTGTTCGTATTTTAATCTTCAGAACGTCTTGGATTCCTTGCACTATTGAAGTCATCATACAGTAAACTGACTCTCAAAGTAGACAGCAAACACTTTGAAAACAGAAACTGTTTTTTTCACCTGTAAATCTCCAGCCTTGCAATAACTTAGGACTAATTGAGTAGGCTCTCAACTAATGCTTCTGAGGGAAGGAGCGAAGTGGTCCAATAATGCCTGGGACTCCTTATGGTCAAGTTCTACCTCTACTGAGGTTGTTTCGATACATTAGAGAAATGTGATGTTAAAACTTTAGTCCATGGAAGAGTCAGAACATGCAGCATTGCTACTTAGGTCCAAGTCTGAGAGGAAGCATCTGCCTCAGGTCTTGGCAGATTTCCTTGCCTCCCTCTAATCTGTTCTTTTTTCCAACAGATGTCTTATTACTGCAACCTCAACATGATTAATAACTCAGGGGTTGGGGAGAGAAGCATTTTTATATTTTGTACCAGTACTTTGGACTCAAATCTTTTCATTCTTGTGTGTGACAGCAATTTTATTTTCTTCTTTTGAGGTATGTGCCTATATAGGATTAACTATGAGTAGTTGTTGAGAATTTATATTCACTAGTGATGAAAGTAATGACAGATAGGCTTAAGCTCCTGAGAACCAGCAGAGAAGAAAGAGGACCATGAGTAAGAGCAAGTAGTAGAGAAAATTTAGGAAAGAAAAGTAGTTGGTGTAGAGGAATCTGAAAACAAGAATAAAGGAGACGGGTGAAAGGAGTGCGGGGGGCCTTTGGTCGATCTATTTGCCTTAGGCATTTGTTCCAAATGCATGACCATGAATCTCTGAGAGGCCTTGGAATTACTGAAAAGACTTGAAAATCAAATTAAAACTTGTATTTTCTTAGTTAATAAATAGTAAAAATACAATGAATTTTTCTTTCTTTTTTTAAAAAATTTAATTGTTGTTCAAATACAGTTTTCTGTCTTTTACTCCCATGACAGCTCACCACCCCCCCAAGTGGTCCCCCCCCCATTTCCACCCTTCTTAGTTGTTGTCCATGTATCCTTTATATTTGTTCCTCTAAATCCCTCCCCTATTTCCCCTGAAATTCCCTCCCCTCTCCCCTCTGGACACTGTCAGCCCGTTCTCCATTTCAGTGTCTTTGGTTATATTTTGCGTGCTGGTTTGTTTTGTTGTTTAGGTTCCTGTTAAAGGTGAGATCCTATGGTATTTGTCTTTCACCGCCTGGCTTATTTCACTCAGCATATTTTCCAGTTCCATCCATGCTGTTGCAAAGGATAGGAGCTCCTCCTTTCTTTCTGCTGCATAGAATTCTGTTGTGTAAATATACCATATTTTTTGATCCAGTCATTTACTGATGGGCACCTAGGTTGCTTCCAACTCTTGGTTATTGTAAATTGTGCTGCTATGAACATTGAGGTGTATAGGTTCTTTTGGATTGGTGTTTCAGGGTTCTTAGGATATAATCCTAGCAGTGGAATTGCTGGGTCAAAAGGCAGATTCATTTTTAGTTTTCTGAGAAAATTCCATACTGTTTTCCATAGTGATTGTACCAGTCTGCAATCCCACCAACAGTGGATTAGGGTCCCCTTTCCCCACAACCTCACCAACACTTGTTTGTTGCTTTGTTTATGATGGCCATCCTGACTGGTGTAAAGTGGTATCTCATTGTGATTTTAATTTGCATCTCTCTTATAGCTAGCGATATTGAGCATCTTTTCATGTGTCTCTGGATCTTCTGTATGTCCTCCTTGGTGAAATGTCTGTATGTGTTTCCATACTTGAAAGATTGAGAATGCTTCTGGATGAAATTGTAATTTCTTGCCCTGGACTGGGAGCACTGGTTTTGTATTTGCATAGTGTCCTATAATGTACAAAGATCTTTTACTTGCCTTAGCTTTGTAAGGTTAGGTGGGTGGCTATCCCCATTTTTTAGATGCAGAAACTGTGGCTGAGGCTGTGAGTTGTATGTGGGCTCATGAGTTTAATGGATTCAGTTGAAATCAGCTTGCAAACTCTGTGGCTCTTATTCCAGTGTTTTGGTTTTTTTTTGTCTGCATCACGAAGAAGTCTCTGTGGGGAAAAAATATACAGAACCAAGTATAGAGAAAGGTGGCATCAGATATAAAATATGCATGCCTAAGGAACCAAAGAGAAGCAAGAACTGGGCTGGGAGCAGGGCTGGGTCCTGCTGTTTAATGGTGATAGTGCAAACTCAGGGTTTCTGTATGTAAGACTTGGTTGCGAAACGGCCAATTAACCACAAATAGTTGTGCTTTAAAAAAAATCTCCCTCATTTATTAAGAAGTGTTTTTTAAGTTTGAGACAGACCAAAAAAAATAATGTTGAAGATTTATTTTGAGGAGGGTATTAGAGACCATTGAAAAGGTTACATTCCCAAGGTTATAGATCTAAGAAGGATCTTCAAACTTCCATTTCAGTACCAAAGAAGGGAACAGTTGTGACACATTTAATAAAAAATATTTAGTGTTATTTTTAAATCATTAGAATGCTTCTTCTAGGCAGCAGCACAATAAAGAATACATACTTCCTGCAGGGAAATCTGCGTCTATCAGACCCAAACTGTGCTACTGTAAGCATTTAAAAATTGATCATTATCTTGTGTTTAGTTCCGTTTGAAGAGTAGGGAGTAGCAACCCATAGAAAATGGATATTCTATGGAAGTCCTTCAAGGAGCTAATAATAAAAATAACTATAATTTATTATTATCATTTTTATTAAAGCATAGATTGCATACAATATTATATTAGTCTCAAGTGTACAGGGTAATTTGACATTTACATACCCTATGAAGTGATCACCATGCCAAATCTAGTAACCATCGGTCACTGTACTGAGTTATTAAGATATTATTGACTACATCCCCTGTGTTGAACATTACATTCTCATGACTTATTTATTTTATAACTGGAAATTTTTACCTCCAAATTCCTTTACCTTTACCTTTTCCACCCATCCCTTCACTCCCATCTCCTCTGGCAAATCATCAGTTTATTCTCTGTATGTATGAGTGTGTTTTTGTTTTGTTTTAGATTTCATATAAAACTGAAATCACATGGTGTTTGTCTTTCTCTGTGGGACTTCTGACTTATGCTACTTAGCATAACACCCTCTAGGTCTGTCCATGTTGTTGCCATTTGCGGTCCCACTGTCTGTTTCCTTTTATGGCTGAGTAGTATTCCATTGTGCAAATGTCCCCTAGCTTTATTCTATTCATCTAGCAATGGACACTTAGGTTGCTCCGTATCTTGGCCGTTGTAGTAATGCTATGATGAACATAGGGGTGCACATATCTTTTCAAATTAGTGTTTTTGTTTTCTTTGGATAAATACCCAGAAATGGAATTCCTGGGTTCTATGGCAGTTCTATTTTTAATTTTGGGGGGAACCGCCATACTGTTTTCCATAGTGGCTGCTTCAGTTTACAATCCCACCAACAGTGGACAAGGATTCTTTTTTCTCCACTTCCTCACTAGCACTTGTCATTTGTTGGCTTATTATCCATTCTGACAGGTGTGAGGTGTTATCTCATTGTGGTTTTGATCTCTGTTTTCCTGGTGACTAGTGATGTGGAGAATCTTTTCACGTGACCCTTAGACATCTCTATGTCTTCTCTAGAGAAATGTCTAGTCAGGTCCTTGGCCCATTTTCTGAAATGGACTTTTGGTTTTATTTGGTGTTGAGTTGTATGAGTTCTTTATGTATTTTGGATATTACCCCTTGTCAGATGTTTCATTTGAAAATATCTTTTCCTCTTCAGTCTTTTTGTTGTATTGATGATTTCCTTTAATGTTCAAAAACTTTTTAGTTTGATGTAGTCCCATTGTCTATTTTTTTGTTGTTGCTCTTGCCCAAGGAGACTTATCCCAAAAAAAATATTACTAAGACCTACATTTATTGCCTATATTTTTTTCTAAGAGTTTTATGGTTTCAAGTTTTACATGTAAGTCTTTAATCCATTTTGAGTTCATTTTTGTATATGATGTATGAAAGTGGTTCAATATAATTTTTTCTATTATCTGTCCAGTTTTTTAAACACCATTTATTGAGACTGTCTTTTCCCTATTGTATAGTCTTATCTCCTTTGTTGTAGATTTATTCCCCATGCAAACATGTTTTTCCTACCTAGGCTTTCTAGTCTATGTGTCTCTTTTGGTGCCAGTACCATACTGTTTTGATTATTGTACCTTTGTAGTATAGTTTGAAATCAGTGAACATTATACCTCCAAACTTATTCTTCTTTCTGAGGATTGCTCTGGCTTTTGTCTTTTGCATAAATTTTAAGGTTATCTGTTCTAGTCCTGTTGTTTAAGCCATTGGTATTTTTGATTTGTTATTATTTATGAAGGGCTAAATAGTCTACTAAGCACTGTAGCTACCATCAACCTACATTCATTATTAGAAAATTATTAGGTATCAACAAGTAATCTAATTAAAAGAAGGCTTAAATAAGAATTAATCTTATTTTTACAAAAAACAAAGCTTAAATAAAGGTAAATGACTTGTCCAAAGTCACACAGGAAAAAGTGGTGAGAAATAGAACAGGTATTTGTGCTCTGAGGTGTCTGAACTCCGTGTTCATATTATTAAACTTTTGCTAGGTACGCCTTAAATGAGAAATGTGCAATATTCCCTGGAAGTCTCTGGAACTGAAATCTTGGTCTGACCATTTAAAATACAATGATATTTAGCTGTCAATTCTGCCAACTTGATCCAAACCCCCACCTAAAAAAAAAAATTGGGTGCATACTCTCCAGAAGTCACTAGGTGGAGCCAGTGCACTAAAAAGCCATCATAGGCATTTAGAGACATGGGCAAGATTTATTCTAGGAAGTCAGCAAAGGCTGATTTTGATTGGAAAAGTGCTAAAAAGATCACTCCCTATGACAGCTGGCCTTTTTTCTTTTCTGGATAATGTAGATGAAGAGGAATATGAGAGGTCTCTGGAGGTGTAGAGAATTGCTAGAGCCAAGAGCTATGTGGGATGAATGCATAATCAACGAGTTCTGTTCTTCCCCAGGAGTGGTTTTAATAATCTGATGTGTGGCTGGGCTGGTGGGTTGTGGAGGCACAGCACAGTATCACCCTGCCCTATGTGGTCTGCCTTTTCTTAGAGATTCCAGCCTTTCACATTATGTAATACTGAGCATGCCCACTTGTATCTAGCATTTCGAATACAGTTTCTAAAGTGATGATAGTGATGATAATTATGTTATCACACATGTCCATGGTACTTTATAGTTTGTAGATCCCTATTACTTTCATTCACTACTGAGTGGATGAACCCTCTGGCTGAGGCTACATCTTCCTGGGTCATGGGACGTGGGATAAAAGTGGGATGGGATGGGATGACTCTTTTCTTCTTTGTCTAGGAAGGGGTTACAGTAGGGTTCTTCAGAGAAACAGAGCCAATGGTTTATTGAGAATTCACTGAGAATCAAATCGTTCTTCTTCTTTCTGTCTCCCATAATTCCTTTTGTCACAGGATTGATGAAAAACAATTAGTCCTCTATAAACAAAGGTATGTCAGGGAACAATATTAAATTCCATGTAGTGCTCTTTTCCAAGTTCCATTGGGATTGTTACATGTCTTGTACTCTGATCCAGTGGTTGGTTACGGGGTACATTTCAGAGTTCACTCAAATACTGGTTTGTATTGTTTCTGCTTCAAGTACAGGCAGTCCTTGTTTATGTCCACAGTGCATTCCTGGAACCACTCCACTTACAAATCTGTGGTCACACAAAACACTTTTCCCCCAATACCAGTGTTTTAACTGAGGGTCCTAGTCCTCTTCCAGCTTCCAGGGGCTGCCCACGTTCATTGGCACATGATCCTCTTCTTTCCATTTTTATTTATTTTTAATTTTAAAATATTTTATTTATCTATTTTCGGAGCGAGGGGAAGGGAGGGAGAAAGAGAAGTAGAGAAACATCAATGTGCTGGAGGTGTATCAAACAGTTGCTTCTCACACGCCCCCAACTGGGGACCTGGCCCGCAACCCAGGCACTTGCCTTCATGGGGAATCAACCTGGCGACCCTTTGGTTTGCAGGCTGGTTCTCAATCCACTGAGCCACACCAGGCAGGGCTTCCTTTCCTTTTTCAAAGCCAGCAATGGAGACAGGCAAGTCCAAAATCTGTAGGATAGGCAAGTGTGGAGTCCCAGGGAGGAGTTGATGTTGGTATTTCAGCTCAAGTCCAAAGGCAGTTTGCTGGCAGAATTTCCTCTTTCTCAGGGGTTCTCAGTCTTTTTTTTTTTAGGGCCCTCAACTGATTAGATGAGGCTCATCTATGTTATGGAGAATAATCTGCTTTTCTAAAAGCTTCAGTGTTAATCCAAATATGTTTGGCCAAATATTTGAGTACTGTGCCCTAGCTAAGTTGATACATTAAATTAACCACCCCAAGTAAGCAAATAATTCTCTGCTAGATTTGAAGGGAAAATGGTGTTTTTTCTGCTCTATTTGCTGGGATGCAGAGCTGTTCATTTAAACTTCAGTGAAAGCAATGTACTCACCTTCTTTTCTGCCCCTGAAATTCTATAAAGCATGGCTTCTAAGCTTATCATTCCCTGTTATGATTAAAATGTGGTTTTGAGATTATATTTTTGTACAAGTACATAGAAAATACATTTAATGAATAGAGTGCTTTTCAAGTCAACTATAGAAACATCAAATATTATTTCTGAAAGTTTCCTAAATATAACGTTTGGACTCCCTTTTTTGCAAATAAATCAACAACCCCTTATACAGTAAAAAAACCCACATGTAACTTTTGACTCCCCACAAACTTAACTCTTAATAGCCTATTGTTGACCATAAGCCTTCCCAATAACATAAGCAATCAATTGACACATTTTTGTATGTGTATTGTATACTGTATTCTTATAATGAAGTAAGCTAGAGAAAAAATGTTAATAAAATTATAATATAAATTACATTTAAAGTACTGTACTATATATAGATACTGTAAGTTTGTATTGTCTGTTCCAAATGCATGTGAGATTTGAAATTTTGAGAATGATGATTGTGTAGTTAGAGTCTGTAGATGAGAAAAAAAGCCAGGAAAAAAATCGCAGGGAATATTTACATTCAATAAGTAGGAATCAGATGAGGAGAATGAGAGGAGAATCAGAAATAGAGAGAGGGGAAAACCAGATGTAGGGGATGTCCCAAAAGCCAGGAGAGTGGTGAAGTTAAAGGAGTAATTAGCAGTATCAAATAGTTATGAGTTTGTTGGTGAGTTCTAAGAGTTTTTTGGTGGAGTCATCAGGGTTTCCTATAAACAAAATCACACTATCCACCAACAGAGACAGTTTTACTTCCTTTGTTTTCCGATTTGGATGCCCTTTGTTTCTCTTTCTTGCTGCTTGCTGTGGCTCGGACTTTGAGGACCGTGTTGAGGAGCAGTGGTTGAGAGTAACCACCCTTGTCCTGTCCTGATCTCAGAGGGAACGTTTTCAACCTTTCACCACTGACTATATGTTAGTTGTCACGTATGGCCTTTAGTATGTTGAAGCACGTACTTTCTGTACCCCAATTGTTGAGCATTTATATGGCAAAGGATGCTGTACTTTGTCAAATGCTGTTTCTCCATCTATGGAGGTGATCATATGATTTGTCTCTTTTACTCTGTCCTGTGGTTTATCACACTGATGGATTTGCCTGTGTTGAACCATCCTTGCATCATAGTGGGATAAATCCCACACCATCATGAGGTGTGATCCTTATAATATGCCATTAAATTCATTCAGATAGTATTTTGTTGAGGATTTTTTCATGTATATTTATAAGGATTTTGGTCTGTAGTTTTCTTTTCTTACAGTGTTCATACCTGGTTTTGATTCCAGGGTGAGTCGAGCCTTGCAAAATGAGTCTGGAGTTTTCCCTTCTTGTCATTTTTTAAAAAATATTTTTTAAGTATTTTATTTATTTATCTTTAGAGGGGAAGGGAAGGAGAGAGGGAGAGAAATATCAATGTGTGGTTGCCTCTTGTGCATCCCCTGCTGGGAACTGGCCTGCAACCCAGGCATATGCCCTGACTGGGAATTGAACCAGGGTTGTTTCATTTGCAGGCCCGCGCTCAATCCACTGAGCTACACCAGCTAGGGCTCATTTTTTTTTAAAGCATTTGGGAAGGATTGACATCAATTCTTCTTTAAATATTCAGTAGAATTCACCATCTCACCCTAGGTTATTTTTTGGAAAGTTTTTGACTATTGATTCAATCTCCTTAGTCATTATTAGTCTGTTTTCAGTTTCAATTTTTTCAAAATTCAGTCTTGGTAGGTTGTATATTTCTAGGAATTATCTATTTATTTCTTTTAGGTTATCCAATTTCTTGGCATATAATTGCTCATAGTAATCTCTTATGGCCCTTTGTATTTCTGTGGTATCAGTTGTAAGGTCTCTTTCTATTACTTTTTATTTTAATTTTTGAGTCTTCTCTCTTAATGTCTTAGGTTTGGTATTTAAAAAGTCTCTTCAGAAAATCAGCTCTTTGTCTCATTGATCATTTCTTTTGTTTTTCTGTTCTGTACATCATTTATTGCTGCTCTGCTCTCTGTTATTATATTATTTTTGCTAACTTTGGGCTCTTTGTTATTCTTTTTCTAGTTTCTTGAGGTGTAAAGTTAGGCTGTTGATTCAATAGTGTTCCTTTTGGGTTCCCAAAGGCAATGCTAATGCTCAATCTTATGGTCTCTCGGGCCCACAGATTCAGGTCGACTGTCTGCGTGCTTACGAAGTACCTGCCAAAGCTCACTTTGCTGCCTTCAGGAGTGTGCCCAGGGAATGAGTTACAGGTTGGGGGACCCAACCTGTATGTGGGACCCTTGGGGATGCCCACTGACTAATTGGGGTGACCCATGGGCAAGGTGCCTCTGTGGCTCTCGGGCAGGCTTCTTAACGAGTCCATGGCACTATTAGTAGGATCCATATTTCTGTCATGCCCTGCTAGGTTCCTTTCTGCCATTCTCCAGCCTCTTCCTACCCTCCCAGTCATGCAGATAACAACTCGTACTCTTTAGGCTGGCCAGAGAGAACCGGCCTTGTTGCCAGAGTCTTGCACAGCTTGGCAGGCCGGGTGCTCAGTTATACACTCTTTCCCCCACAGTAGGAAAGGAGAGGTTTCTCTTGGCACTGAGCTGTGGGGACAGCAGATGTGGGTAAAGTCAAAATGTCCTCTTATCCTCTCCAGTGCATCCAAACTTGAATTATTTTTTGCTCTGGTAGTGTGCTGGAATTTCTCTGATGCTTATTTCAGCTTCCACAAGTGCTCTGTCATCTGTGGGTGATTGTCTAAGACCACTCTCCAGGGACACCTGGATTATGGTCGAGATGGGCTGGAGGCAGTTTATGGGCCAATGCAGGGTCCACAGCCAGGGTCTGTATGCCTGTTACCCAGTATACAGGTAGGTGAGACTCCTCCGGGGTCCTTTGGCGTGTGGTGCTGGATCACACAGCACCCACAAAGGCATGTTGGATGTATGTCAGATTGTTGTGGGTGCGGGGACACAAGCAAGCAATCTTTTTCAGCCATCTTGCTCACAAGATGCCTTTTGGGTAAAGTGAGAGAAACTGTTTGAAACTAGTAAAGTACCAGTCATGTTCATTTATTCAACTTCCATTCATTCATCCATTTAACCGCCATCATTCCACCTTGATCTGTCTATTCTTTCATTTAGCAAATATTTATTAAACACCGACAGTATTTAAATTCGTGTGCATGTACTCAATATAAGGGATTACTAGTTTCCTGATGAATATTCCTAAATACCATTTTCTGAACTAATACCAGTGAATTAGAATCACCACTCTTTCAAGCATATTTAGTCAATGTATGCAAATTAATTGGTCAGCAAAGATAACTGTGTTATTTTAATGTTCAGATTTTATGTTTGTTTTAGCTTCTTTATCAAAGATGGTTAAATTTAAAAATCCTTTTTTGAATACATTCTCAGAGTAATTCTACTTCCTACAATAACAATACAAATAAGCTTAGATAATCCGCTTTATTGGATTTATCACAAATAGCAACTATGTACTTTATTTGGCCAGAATTGTAGGTTTGTTGTCACAGCATTTTTTTAAAGGTTACACATCTTTTGGTGGCTGTTTTCCAACATATATATGGGTTCACATTATGGTACAGTATTACTTAATTTATAAGCAAATTGAGAATTAATTATTTACATTTTATTTAAACAAGAGTANTTATGTTTGTTTTAGCTTCTTTATCAAAGATGGTTAAATTTAAAAATCCTTTTTTGAATACATTCTCAGAGTAATTCTACTTTCTACAATAACAATACAAATAAGCTTAGATAATCCGTTTTATTGGATTTATCACAAATAGCAACTATGTACTTTATTTGGCCAGAATTGTAGGTTTGTTGTCACAGCATTTTTTTAAATGTTACACATCTTTTGGTGGCTGTTTTCCAACATATGTATGGGTTCACATTATGGTACAGTATTACTTAATTTATAAGCAAATTGAGAATTAATTATTTACATTTTATTTAAACAAGAGTACAGTAGAACAATAATAAGATTATAGTAGCCAAGATAGGAAATTCTACAATTTTTTTGTTATTTTATTAATTATCAAATATTATCTATATCCACTATCAACAAATCCATTTTTTATACATTATAATAATTCTAAGAAATTTTACTGCAGTTTGGTCTATCCCGGCTCTCTCCACAGCAATAGGCCTTTGCCAGAGGAACTTCTAGGCCAGTGCAGTGTAGCGTGAGCGTGGGTCTGGAGTAAGACACACTGGGTCTTTACCGTGGCTCTACGGATGCTAGCACTGTGGACACTGTGTGACCTTGGACAAGTTATTTAACATCTTTAAGTCTCAGCTTATGAAGCTTTTGGTAAAATTCATTGCATAAGATCCCCATAAATTTTTAGTACATATGTTATTTTGACTAAACCAAGGTAAAGAGGTATCACATAGTTCCTATTTCTTTTCTACACTTGAATTTATAGATTATTTTTGTGACGTTTTCATGTGTTTCATATAAAATTAGATTCAACTGTGAGTTACAGAGGCCTACAGTAACAGTGGCTTTAAAAATATACTTTTCCCCCCATAGCAAACCAAAGATGTCTAGGGCTGATGTAGTGGTTGTATTCCACAAAGTTTCTGGAATCCGGAAGCCAAAAGCCTTACAGTTAATCCCTTTGCCACCTTGAGTCTGTGGCCATTATCCTCACCATCTAGAATTCTGGCTATGCCACAGTCATCAAATTAGGATCCTAAGAATGCTTGAACAAGGAAGTGGACAAGGGAGGCAAAGGATGAAAGACAGTGGCCTTTTAAGGGAGATCTCCAAAAACTGCCACATGTTTCCACTTTTATTCTATTGTCCAGAATTTAGGCACATACTCAAACCTAGCTGCCATGGAGGATCAGGAAATGTATTTTCTGTTCTGAGTGGGTGTTTGCTAAGCTTAGAACCACAAGTCCTCTTTCTATGAAGGAGTGGGGAGAATGGGTATGAGGACACTGGCCTATATCTCCCATAATGTGCAGCATGTGTATTGAACAGACTCAACTCATTGTAATGTAAATATGATGTATCTGTCCAATAACTTCTACCAACTTCGCCAAACCACCACTTCCTCCTGAGAGCTAGCTTCCTAACGATATTTTAGTCTGGCTCCTTATACTTTGGTCACTTAGGGCTGTCAAAACAATCTTATTTCAATTTGCGAGCCCCAAACTCTTCATTTAAAAATATCTATATTATATTTATTTCAAAGCTTTCCTCTTCCTCCCCCTGTTAAAGTTAGAGTAGCAGTTCCAGTGGTTTAGTGGGCAGGGGTACCTCGTGTTTTACTTGTTCTTTTTCTTCTCCCTCATCTTCCTCCTGCTGCCCTCCTTCAGATGAGTCAGGAACAGGGCGAGGGACACACATGGTGGCATCTTCCAACCTTCTCTTTGGTCATTTCCATTATTGCTCTTCGGCTGGTTGCTTGAAGGTCCAGCGGGAGCTGTGGGGATTCACACTGCATGATCCACTGGCATTAGTAGTTCTCGTAGGTTTCATGGACACCTGCCCTCCATGGCCCCCTGCTCAGGCCCTGCAGCCACGTGTGGAGTTTATCTTCTGCATGCCTCGGGAAACAGGCACCTGAGGGGACCAGGGGACTGCCTGTTGCTCCCGACCTGGCTGTGCCCCTGTACCCTGCTGCATGGAACTTTTTCCTGCCCTGGGGGCAGGTCTCAGACTTGCAACTAGGGCAAGCTCTGTCCTTTCCTGTTCTTTTAAAAAAATTTATTGTGGTAAAATATATATAAACATTTTAATCCTTTTTGAGTGTTTGATTCGGTGGCCTCCATTGCATTTAAAATGCTGTGCAGTAATCACTACTATTTCCACAACTCTATCATTACCCAAACAGAAGCTCCGTACCCATTAAATAAAAACTCCCCATTTCTCCTCTGTCCAGTCCTTGGTAACCTCAATGTACTTCATGTCTCTATGAATTGGCCTGTTCCAGATATTTCAAATAAGTGAAATCATACAATATTTGTTCTTTCTGTCTGAATCCTTTCACTCAGCATAATGTTTTCACAGTTCATGCACATTGTAGCATGTACTCAGACGTTTTTTTCCTTTATGGCTGACAATATATTCCACTGTATGTACATGAGTGTACTACGTTTTGCTAATTCATGCTTATTGGCTGCTGTGAATAATGCTGAAAGGAACAACAGCAACTGTTTGAGTTCTCGTTTTTCAGTAGTTTTTGGTATCTATCTAGGAATGGAATTGCTGGGTCATATGAAAATTTTATGTTTATTCTTTTGAGGAATTGCCAAAATGTTTTCCATCCTCTACACCAGCAATATGCAAGAATTTTGACATCCTTGTCGACATTTACTATTGGGCACATTTTGATCACAGGCATCCTAGGTATGGAGGTATGGAGTCGTGTCTCACTGTGATTTTGATTTACATTTCCCTGGCGACTAATGATAAAAAGCTTCTTTTCACATGTGTATTGGCCATTTGTATATTTTCTTCAGAGAAATGCCTATTCAAGTCCTTTACCCACTGTTTTAAACCAGGTTATTTGTTTTTGGGGGGGTGGGGGTGGGGTGCTCTTCCCTTCCTGCAGTTGCCACAGGGAGAGAAGGAAGGGGAGAACTTTTTATGCTGCTGCATTATCCTAGAGATCACCTTCTTACACCTCTGGTCTCCTTCCTCTTATGGCTGTTTGTTGATAAACCAGTTCAGGCTATCTCGTCCCTGGAGTTGGGGGCGGGGTGCAGTAATGTGAAGCTCACAGAAAGAAGTACACTGTACAAACTATGTTCCTGGTACTCATCTCCTAACAGCTAAAAAAGACTTTAATCAGACCTTACACAAACCTGTTTTATTTATTCATAGAATAATTCAGTCTTAGAATAGGAATTGAACCTAGAGTTCATTGGATCCAACTCCATTTTACAGATGATTATAGGCCCTGCAAAGTGAAGAACTTTGCCCACTGTTTTGCTCATTTAAAACTGNGCAGTTGCCACAGGGAGAGAAGGAAGGGGAGAACTTTTTATGCTGCTGCATTATCCGAGAGATCACCTTCTTACACCTCTGGTCTCCTTCCTCTTATGGCTGTTTGTTGATAAACCAGTTCAGGCTATCTCATCCCTGGAGTTGGGGGCGGGGTGCAGTAATGTGAAGCTCACAGAAAGAAGTACACTGTGCAAACTATGTTCCTAGTACTCATCTCCTAACAGCTAAAAAAGACCTTAATCAGACCTTACACAAACCTGTTTTATTTATTCATAGAATAATTCAGTCTTAGAATAGGAATTGAACCTAGAGTTCATTGGATCCAACTCCATTTTACAGATGATTATAGGCCCTGCAAAGTGAAGAACTTTGCCCACTGTTTTGCTCATTTAAAACTGATGTTTTTAATGCCTCATCGATGTGTCATTATAGTTGCAAAAGTAATCTGGAAGAGGAACACATTAGTGATACAGCCTGTTTCTGTTTTCCCTTCTCCATGTGACAGAGACAGATTCAAGGGGAAAATATTTTTTCATCAACTCTAAAAAATGGATGGTTTCTAGGCTTTTGGGGTTCAGGCTACATTATACTAAGTGTATAATATATATTATAGTATATACTCATCTATACTATACACAGTAGATGAGCATTATTCTTGGTTAACACTCCATACTTTACAAAGTGGTATCGTATCCTTACAACATCCTGACTGTCAGTGAGCACTGGGTGAGGACGTGACCAAGGTCATCAGGCAGCGGTTGGCAGCTTTTGGTGCAGATCACAGTCCCTCACTCTGTGCAGGTGACCTGGCTGATTACTGATTCCCAGCAAGCTAGTCAGCTGCAGCAGAGAGAACAGCCATCCGAATGCGCAGTGAGAAGACCTAGGTTCAGTTCCCAGCTTTACCCCTGACCGTTATCTTAGGCAAGTCACTTTTTGAGTCTGTTTCCTGATCTGGAAAATGGAAACAAAAAGAATGTTTATCTACCCAATTGTGGAAACAAAACAAAAAATGGAGTAACAGTGTTTTGTGAATATAGAGTTATGCAAATGTTAGTGATTCTATTATGTGGCTATCCAAGTAGGGGGTCACTTTGTGTATTATAAATAAGATTTTATAAGGTTTAATGGCATTAGAAGCTTAGTTGAGCTTCAAAGGCCTCCCACAGAGTAAAAGCTGATGTCATCCTCCTGTCTTATCTTAACCCATAAGCATTGTTATTTAGAATTCAACAGACACAACAAGCTAAGTCTTCTTGAAATATTCCCCACTTTGTAAATATAGCTTAGCTTTTACAGTTCTTTCACCCGTGGAAAGATGCAACATTTGCTCATTTCACCTAGCATTTGAAGGGTCAGTTGTGAAAATCTGAAAATCTTTTCAACACACAAATCCAGTCACGATGCTCCTATTATTAAAACCTTTCTACTCCCTGTGGCTCACAGGAGAAAGTCCAAATGTCATAGCTGCAAATCTTTTTCCTGTCCAAGTGGACTATAAATATGTAATGAATTGATTAATCAAAACCCTATTAAGAGCATAGAGGCTCGCTATGGTCCAGCTACTACCTGTGTTTCCAGCCTAACATCCTGCCTCCTTTTCTCCCACAGCCGTGGGCCACAGCCCCTGTCACCTGGAGCCATGGACACCCTGCTTGTCGAGGCCTGGAGATGCATGGAGTGCCCTTCTCCCTCCTGGCTGCCTGCTTGCCACTTTCATGTTTTTCCTGTAAGACCCTGCCCAAAAGCCACCTCCTCTGTGAAACCATCTCTGACCTCTTATTCCTCACAGTGGTGATTAATTATTCTCTCTCTGTGAGAAAAAGTCATTTCTGCATGCACTGTCTTCTATTTTGTACTTTTTCATTTGAGATTTTTCCTGGCCATTAGTACACCAACATTTTGCGGGCTGGACCAGAATCTTACCCTTCGCAACACTGCACCCCAGTGCCCAATGCCCCATGTGGAAGCAGCAGGTGCTTGCTCACTCCATTTGCTACATGAATGTTTGTTGACAACCACAGGACAAGATATATTGATAGGAGAAACAGGAACTTGTTTGAGCTGTTTGATTTAAAGCTCACTGACAATCCCCATAACGTCAGAACTCTGCCCTTTACTGCTTTGGGCCTTCCATTCTTCTGCCTGAGACTGTAAGATTTCACCATTCTCTAGTTGTTAATTAGATATGAATTAGATAAAATGAATGGAGAGCCATTCATTGGCTGAGAGAGCCATTCATTGGCTCACCACCATTGGGTGGAGAGCCAGGGCCTGTGACACCAGGTCCCTCTCTCCCTATAACACTAGCAAGCTATGTGACTTCAGCCAATGTCTCCCAGGCTCTGGGCTCCAGGGTTTAGAATCAGGGAGTTAGACTATGCATTCTCAGGGGTTCCTTTCAGTCCTGACCATTTATCGTCTACATAGTTGATCCTGGGAGCACAGAGTGAGGCAAGTGAAAGGCCAGTACATTTAACTGGGGCAGGAAGATACGCCACAGACACACTGGCTGGAGAGGGGTTGGGAGTGGGTTAAGACAGACATCCGCATGCAAGCCCCCGAATTCCTTTCAAATTAGAGTGGGCTGTTGTTGTTTCATCATTTCTCCCAGCAGATTAAGCCCTCCTAGCTCAAAACACATCTGCTTCAGAATGCCTACCCCTTCCCCATGACACTCCCTAACCTCAGGTTTTTCCGAAAGCCTGGTCACAAAATATTCCTCATTTGAATTCTTGAGCACCCTTCCTGCACGTCTCCAGATTTTCAACAAGTCACTGCCAGTGAGATCAGAACAGGAAAGAGCAGAAGGGTTGGATGAATCCAAGCATGTACTGGAGTGAGAGCAGAAGAGTCGGCAAAGAAGCCTGGAAATGGCAGGGTGAGTGAGACCTGAAGATTCAAGGAGGATGTGGAAAAGCAGCAAGAGTCAGTGATGGGAAGGAGGGCTTGGGAATGAGATGCATTTGGAAATTTCCCTGCAGATCTGCTGTAGTGCAGGTTTTTTTTTTAAAGAAGGAGCTTTCTGAAGGAAAATATAATGTATGAGGACTGCATGCCAGCACAGGGTGAGGGTAAGAATAATTCAGAGCATAAAGTTAAACATTTTTCAGGGGAAAAAAGGTAGGGTTTACAGGAACAAGTATAAAGGACACATGGACAAAAACTAAGAGGGGGTGGAAATGGGAGGGAGGTGGGGAGTCCTGGGGGGGGGGCGCTGGGATGGGGATAAAAGACAGAAAACTGTACTTGAACAACAATGAAAATAAATAAGTAAATAAGGCATTATATTAATTCTGATATGTCTTTTATCAAGTGAAAAGTAGAGACATTTATTGGATAAACAGGCTATGAATAATGTTCTTAGATAAATTCTAACATTTATTGTTTCAAAAGGGCAAAGTCCAAAACCCAACAAAACTGCTGTCAAGAAAAGGGCTAAAAGAAACATTATCTTCTTTTATGAAAGTGAAGAAAATGGGAAGCAAAAGAGTTTAAGGAAAAAGAAGAAAAGTGAAAACAGGACACAAAATGTCCAGAACTGCGGTGGCTATGCACCAGCCGTTGTCCAGTGGACCTCAGCTGAGTACTCCCCCCACCTCCCCCGTCTCCAAGCTCAACGGTTTCCTCTTACGTAATAAGAACAGCAGAACACTGGGTAGTCAGAAAAATGCTGCTCAAAATTCAACTAAAGATAAGTAATAGCAAAGATATATCTAGTCCCCCAGCAAACTACTGATGTTGCATAGCAACAACTGCCTAGTTTTATTTCTGTCACAGTATTGCCATAAGGAAGCTTTGAAATTAAGTATTTTTAAAAAATTTAAGCAAACAAGGTAGTGTACCTTATTGCACCTATCCACGTCACCTGCATCTTTTTAAAATTAGAAAGGCAGCCTCTTAAAGGTGGAGATAATGCCCTGGCCAGTGTGGCTCAGTTGGAAGGAAACTTGTCCCATAGCTGAAGGGAAGGGTTCTGAGTTTGATTCCCAACGGGGCACATGCCTGTGGTTCAGGTGTGATCTCTGTTCCAGGTGCATGAGACACCCAGTCCAGGCGCGTGTGGGAGGCAACAATCAATGCTTCTCTCTTGCATTGATGTTTCTCTCTCTCCCTTCCTCCCTTTAAAATCAATGAAAAAATGTTCTCAGGTGAGGATCAAGGTAGTAAAAAAGGAAACAAAAATCTATTGAGCTCTTACTAATAATCTTTTTCTGATGTCGTCTCATTTAATCCTGACAATAACTATGTGGGTTTGGTCTTACTTCCATTTGGCAGATGGGGAAACATCCTCGGAAGCGCAGAGTAACTTGGCTGAAGTCACCCAGCCAATGAGGGGCAGAGGCAGGATGTAGACATTCCCTTCGCCCCTTTCTGTCAGGCTGTGCTTTGCCATCACCCCACACGGCACCAGGGCTATAGCTGGGAGGAGCAGCCACTGGTCCCCTTCTGAATGTGTCTGGAATTGTGTCGGTAACAAGCTAGTCGTTCTTCCAGAGAATATCTGAACAAATTTAGACCAGTACCTGACCCTGTTGACTCTTTATTTCATAGTATAGATTTACCTGAGAAAATCTGAGTTTATGATTAGTCTAGAGCAAGCAAGTCAAAGAAAGGCAGAGATGGTGAAAACGCAATTTTTCTCAGGGCACTTGTATTCTGACCTCTTTGAGACTTCCTACCATGATTCCTGGTTTGGTGTTTGCGGACAGGTGCTTAGAAGTTGCTTCAGAAATAAATTCCCTATCAACTGAGACATTTACTTCCCTCCCTTGTCTTTTCTCAGCAGTTGCCTCAGTGTCTATAAGCAAGAGTGATAGAACAAAATGCAAGGAACCTAAGTTGCAGGCATTTTTCTTCAGAATGCTTATCTCTCTGCTTAGGATTTAGGGGTGCGTCATGGAAAGACCCCACCTCAATTGCTGACCACCCATGAGGTTCTTACACAAAGGAGGAATATCATTCAACAAGCATTCACTGGGCACCTACTGTGTGCAGGTCATTGTACCGAGTGCCAGGGTACAGAGCTATACTATCATGATGACCCCTTATCTCAAAAAATTCTCCAACCTAATTGAGGGGACAAATATCATACAAATAATTAATATTGTGTGATGAATGAGTGTTGTTATAACAGATGTAGGCTTTAGGGTCAGCAGGGGAGCAAAAATAGATTTCATCCAGTCTGGTGCATCACAGAAGGTTTCTTTCGGAAGAGGATTCACTTGTTCACATGAATGCAGACCTTGGGGTCATCAGGGGCCTTCCGGAAGGAAGGACAATGTGGGGTCATAGAAACACAGCTGTTCATAGCCTGGAGTATACATTTTGGGGAGGGAGATGCAGTTGGAGAGACAGGTGGGAGCCAGTGATGATGTGCTCTCTTGTGTATGTTGGAGATGGAGTTATGGTACAAAGTTAGGAGGGATGTTCATTCTAAGGATGATAGGAACCACTGACAGATTTATAAGTAAGAGATTTAAATCTTAGCAGATTTAAAACTGCTAAGATTTGTGCTTTAAGAAGTTATGTCTGGTGGCAATCAGAAATAGATACAACTGTGCAAGATTAGATGCAGAAAGATCAGGAAAACAAATTAAAAGAGATTTATTTGCCAAGAGTCTATTAAAAATATTTTAATGTGCAAATGAGTACTGTGAAGTGCCTTTGTTGTGGGTGTTCTTCCTTTGCCCCTTCAGATCTAGTTTCCATGCTTCTCTGCCCTGACTCTAGGAGGCTGACCTTCTGAAAAGGCCTCCTGCACGCTGGCTTCTTGGGTTCAGCCAATGGAAGTCACAGCACGAGACTACAGGGTGGGCAGAGAGACAGGACAGGAAAGTTATAACACCCTCTGCTGGGCTTCAGTTTGCCAGTGGCTCTATCTATGGTCACAGCTTTTGTTTGGAGGTCCGTACAGTCACAGCTCACGCTGGGTTCTAGTTCTCTCCTTCCTCCTATTCCTTCAACCCAGCAGTGGCGGTGACTTCCTTCTGTTGCTAGTTCCAGGAAGGAGCACCTTATCCTTGCTCATTCCAGGAGCCTGCTCACACCTTCGTAAATAGTCTCTTCATTTGAGGATCTCCATTCTGTTGCTAGTTCCAGGAAGGAGCACCTTATCCTTGCTCATTCCAGGAGCCTGCTCACACCTTCGTAAATAGTCTCTTCATTTGAGGATCTCCAGGTACCACTTTGGAGTGTGATTGTCTCCTGCTGAGACCCTGACTAATGCAGTTGTGAAACACTCTCCTTGAGAAATACCTGTCTGTTTCAAGGAATATTCTCAATCTGGGCCAGTGAGAATAAGAGTTTGCACCAAGACTGGCACGGTAAGTGTAGAGAGGACGCAGACTGGAGAGGTGCTCAGGAAGGAGAGCCCGGAGTGCAGAGCGACTGGTGGGGGAGCGTCTGGCGTGGCTCCTTGGCTTTGGGCCAAGGTGTCATTCACCAAATCACAGAGTAAAGAAGGAAGAACATACACTAAGGAGAATATAAATGATATACTTTGGGACATAGTAAATTCAAGGTGCCTGTAAGGCCTTAAGGAGTACAGAGGGGCTCTTGCTCATCTCCTGACGTGAAGAACACGCATAGCTCAAAGTTCTCTGCTGCTCAGAATTTACCCTGTTTCCTCTTGCCAGTCCTTTCCTCACAGTCCTCTGTGAAAATAAGCCTATGCCTGGATGGGGGAGTGTATAGTTTCTGATACGTTCATTCTAACTTTGTGACAAGAGAGCTAGGTAATTAAAAATACCAAGAACCTGGGGCCGTATTGATCTGCTTAAAAGTCTCACATTGGTCTCGGTTCTCTCTTTATCATGAGAAAACAAGGTCTCTTTAAGTGAGCATGAAAAAGCCTTTAGCTGCCAGCCAGTCAGTCACTGATAGGCTCCCACGGTCCCTTCAGTTTCCAGCCCCCACCTCAGAAGGCAAGCTGCCCATCCCTGTCACAAGGGGGCAGACCTGTTCGACTGACCCATTATAGAACTGCGGGTGTTGGCTTCAATCCCGCTGCCCCTGACAGCCCCTCAGTTCTCGTCCTTGATGAGCCATCAGCTCAGAAACCTTCACCGCTTGTAGCAATGGAGTTCAAATCCCTTAGCCTCACAGCCAAGTCACACTGAAGACAATGAGAAGGAAGCACTGTCTCCAGGGGCCTGGTGGTGTTTGCAATGGTAAGTAATGGAAATATTCCCAGTGGAGAAAGAGACTTTTAAATGATAAGAGTAGGGATTTCTGGGCCTAGGTTACTTTACCTGAGGGTAGGGTAGACTTTACCAGTGGAGAGTGGATTTCCTTCATTCTTTTATTTTTTAATCTATGACTCTTTTTAAAAGATAGAATGATTGCATATATTGTTCTTATTGTTTATTCAGCAGGAGAACATATGCTGATTTTACTGTGATCTTTCCTATTTGTCTTTTCTTCCTAATTAGATTTTTAAGTCCTAGCTTTTTGTATTCCTTATAACCCATAGAATATGTTATGCTTAAAGCAGTTATCAAAAAGAATACTCGTTGAGTAAGTGGATGAATATATGGCTAAGTACAAATCACCAACATAAAGCTCATCTTGAATGGACAGGCCTGGGGCAAGCATCCCAGCTTACCTTCTAAGGACAGCTCTGGTTTCTTTTAATTTTCACTCAGCTAATAATCTCAATTAAGGTCAGCAAAGCTTGAGAATAGGAAAGATTATTATAAAGAATGGAATCATGTTCAATAGGCTAATGCAGAGGCTCAGCCACTTGCTTGTTGTAAAATTTTGAGCAAATTCCTTAATCCACTTGGACCTTATTTCTTTATCTATGAAATTAATTCATTATGGAGAGTTGGCACAATATAGTGAGAGGAGCATTGAATATAAATCAAGACGTTGGTTCCAGTCCACGCTCTATTGTCAGTTAACAGCATCATCTTGACCTTCTAAGTCTCAGTTGTGTAATTCTATATATATTAACTTTTAAATAATTCAAACCAAAACCATGAATGTGTACATGTGCAAGTGTATATGGGAGGAGGGAGTGGTACTTGGACTAGTTACCAATTGTTGTGTAACAAATTACCCCAAAATTTAGTCACTTAAAAGAACAAAGATTTATGATCTCATGTGGTTTCTGGGAGGTTCTGGCTCAGAGGCTCTCACAAGCTTGTTGTCAAGCTGTTGAGCCAGTCGTCCTGAGGTTCCACTGGGACTGGCGAAGCTTGAGCTTCTGAGTTCATGCACGTGGTCACCACAGGCTTCAGTTCCTCAGTGGCTCAGAGTGGGAGGCTTCAGTTTTTCACCTTAGGGCTGCTCACAAGCTGGCATCTGGCTTCCCCCATAGCAAGAGATCCATGAAAGCTGGAGCTAGAGATAGAGATAGATGAGGAAGAAGTGGGTGAGGTACCCAAGATTGAAGCTGAAGTCTCTCATAACCTAATAATCTTGCAAGGGACCTACCATCATTTCCATGTTACATTGTTTCCAACATATGCTGTTGGTTACCTGGACCAACCCTGATACAATGTGAGAACAAATTACTCAAGGGTGTGAATATCGGAAACAGCTATCATTAGGAGCCATTTTGGAGGCTGGGTACCATAGAGCTCAATAGAAGAATTAAGAGTATCCTCAAGTACTATTCCTAGCCTTTGTCATCTCTTTGACTGCCTTCTGTGCCCAAGTGTGAGCTCCTTATTTTCCACTACATCCCCATGCACCAGGCACAGGCCACATGCTTAATACTGTTGAAATGAAATGAATAAATGAATACTATGCTTTATCTAAGTTTCTTTTTAAAAAGATTTTACTTGTTTATTTTTAGAGAGGGGGGAAAGGAGGGAGGAAGAGGGAAAGAAACCTCAGTGCGTGGTTGCCTGTCATGTGGCCCCCACTGGGGACCTGGCTCACAACCCAAGCATGAGCCCCGACTGGGAATCGAACTGGCAACCCCTTTGGTTCACAGTCCGTGCTCAATCCACTGAGCCACACCAGCCAAGGTTGTCCATGTTTCTTTATACAAGATGGTAGGAAACTTAGAGAGTGTCCAGTATATGGAAACCTCTTCACGTATATCAAAACCAGGGTCCATAAAGGACTCCTGATTTGTTACAGTGGGGCTAAGACTAGGATCTGGCATCTAACCTCCCCATTCTCTGTACTTTCTGCTTCACTCTCTCTTAATTTCAGTCTTTGTCTTGTAATTGTCTTTGACACAGAATTTAGTAGCTCTGTTAATAAATCATCTATGTTGACAGCCCTGCCTTTCATGCCATTGCATTGGTTCCACTTCTATTGAAATACTCAGTAATGCTTTCATCTGGTTTTCCTTCTATGTTATAGTTTTCTTTCTGTGCATCTTCTGGTTCCCTGGCTCTAGCCCTGAGTGTATTGATGGCCAAGGTTTCATGTATATGAATTCCTAATATTGCAGTATCATCTTCCATGCTCTGTTTATTTTTTATTCTGGTAACACAGTTTGTAAACATGTGTCTGAAATGACTTGTAGTTTAAAAGTTAAAAGCAATTTTTTTTTTTTGCAATGGGTCCTATTTAAATTACAGACCTATTTTTGCTTAATTTCTCCATTTCTTTCCCTAATCTCATACTAGCCTCATTTAAAAAAATTACCTGAGATCTCAGCATTTCTACAGTGAAGATATTTCACACTTCCTAATATTTGAAGCAGCCATCTCCACTTTTCCCTTTCTGGTGAGAGCACTTTGCATGTAAAGCTATTACAGCACACACCACATTATTCCCAGGTCTATCTTCTCTGTCAGACTGGGCACGTGGAGGGTAGGCATTTTGTCTTACTCATTTTTTTTGTATATCAAGCATCTCAGTACAGCTCCTAAGAGGATCTCCAGATATATTTGTCAAGTTGAACCAACAAATCCTTTATGTTATCTTGAATATTAGATTAAAGTATCCTCTTCCCAATAGTGATCATTCTTACATAAGATTTTCTTGTACTTCTCTGAGTTAGGTGCAAGGATTAACATTTGTTCAGGCTATCATATGCTGTCTCCAGAGTCTCCTGTACCCCTAAACTGAGCTGAGCAGAGCCATTCGAAAGCCCTTTGCTCAGGGCAATGTAATTTGAGTTGTTCCTGGAAAACTCTCCTTCGTGGGTGTGGTCCTTATTTTATTTTATTTTTAATTAAAAATTTTTTTTAGGTGTGGTCCTTTTTCAGATAAATCCAAACCCTTTCTCATTGGAGATTTTATTTCATTTTTCTAAAATTTAAGTTATATTTTATTGTTTGTGCTATTATAGTTATCCTGAGTTTCCCCCTTTGCCCTCTTCCAACTAGCCATCCCAGTCTCTCAGGCAATCCCTATAACATTGTTCATGTCCATGGGTCACACATATATGTTCTTGGGCTACTTTATTCCCTATTCGGTACTTTATATCCCCATGACTCTTCTGTAACTCCCTATTTGTGTCTCTAAATCCCTTCACCTTTTTCACTCGTCCTCCCCAACCCCTTCCCATCTGGCAACCCTTAACATATTCTCTGTAACTATGATTCTGTTTCTGTTCTGCTTGTGTGTTTATTTCATTTTTGGATTCAATTTTTAAAAAAATTATATTTTATTGGTTATAATATTACAGTTGTTCCAATTTCCCCCATTTGAGTCTCTCCACCCAGCATCCCCCACTGCCTCAGGCAACCTCCCCACCACTGTTCACATCCACAGGTCATGGGTAGATTCTTTGGCTACTCTGTTTCCTATACTGTACTTTATATTTCCAAGGCTATTCTGTAACTACCTCATTGTACTTCTCAATCCCCTCACCACTTCACCAGTTCCTCTATACCCCCTCCCATCTGGCAACCATCAAAATGCTCTTTGTACCCATGATTCTGTCTCTGTTCTTGTTTGCTTAGTTTGATTTTTAGAATCAACTGCTGATAAACATGTATTTATTACCATTTTATTGTTCAAAGTTTTGATCTTTTTCTTAAATAAGTCCCTTTAACATTTCATATAATAATCATTCGGTGATGGTGAACTCCTTTAGCTTTTTTTTTTTTTGTCTGGGAAGCTCTTTATCTGTCCTTCAATTCTAAATGATAGTGTTGCTGGATAGAATAGGTCCTTGCTTTTCATCACCTTGAATATTTCTGGCCAATCCCTTCTAGCTTGCAAAGTTTCTTTTGAGAAATCAACTGGTAGTCTGATGGGAACCTTCCTTGTAGGTAACTAACTGTTTTTCCCTTGTTGCTTTTAAGATTCTCTCTTTGTCTTTAACCTTTGATATTTTAATTATAATGTGTCTTTGTGTGGGCCTCTTTGGACTTATCTTGTTTGAGACTCTCTGTGCTTCCTGGTCTTATATGTCTATTTCCTTCACTAAGTTAGGGAAGTTTTTTTTTCTTTGTTTAAAGTATATTTTATTAATTATGCCATTACAGTTGTCCCACTCCCCCCGTTCATTCCCCTCCACCTTGCACACCCCTCCCGCACCATTCCCCCCACCCCTTTAGTTTATATCCATATGTCTCAAGTTCCTTAGATTTTATATTTTCCCTACTATTCTTGCCCTGCCCCCTATCTATTTTCTACCTACCATCTATGCTACTTATTCTCTGTACCTTCTCCCCCCTTCTCCTCCTCCCACCCCCCTGTTTCTAACCCTCCATGTGATCTCCATTTCTATGGTCCCACTCCTGATCTAGCTGTCCTCTTAGTTTGCTTTTGTTTTAGGTGTGGTTGTTAATAACTGTGAGTTTGCTGTCCTTTCACTGTTCATATTTTTCATCTTCTTTTTCTTAGCTAAGTCCCTTTAACATTTCATATAATGAGGGCTTGGTGATGATGAACTCCTTGAACCTGACTTTGTCTGAGAAGTACTTTATCTGCCCTTCCATTCTAAATGAAAGCTTTGCTGGATAGAGCAATCTTGGATGTATGTCTTTGGATTTCATGACCTGGAATACTACTTTCTAGCTCCTTCTTGCCTGTAAGGTCTCTTTTGAGAAATCCGCTGACAGTCTGATGGGAACTCCTTTGTAGGTGACTGTCCTTTTATCCCTTGCTGCTTCTAGGATTCTCTCCTTCATTTTAATCTTGGGTAATGTAATTATGATGTGCCTTGGTGTGTTCCTTCTTGAGTCCAACTTCTTTGGGACTCTCTGAGCTTCCTGGATTTCCTGGAAGTCTATTTCCTTCACCAGACTGGGGAAGTTCTCCTTTATTATTTGTTCAAATAAGTTTCCCACTTGTTGCTCTTCCTCTTCCCCTTCTGGTACCCCTATAATTTGGATATTGAAACGTTTAAAGGTGTCCTGGAGGTTCCTAAGACTCTCCTCATTTTTTTGAATTCTTGTTTCTTCATTCTTTTCTGTTTGGTCATTTTTTTCTTCCTTCTGCTCCACTCGATTGATTTGAGTCCCAGTTTCCTTTCTCTCACTATTGATTTCCTGTGCATTTCTGTTCATTTCACTTAGTTTAGCCTTCATTTGTTTCTCTAATTTGTGACTAAAATCAACCAGTTCTGTGAGCATCCTGATCACCAGTATTTTGAACTGTGCATGTGATAGGTTGGCTCTCTCTTGGTTGCTCAGAAGTATTGGCTCTGGGGCTTTGAGCTATTCCTCTTGAGCCATAATATCTTGGTCTGTGTGCACCTGTTACGTATGAGGGGCAGAGCCCTAGGTGTTCACTAGGGCAGGGCAACCCAGTCTCTGGGTTGTGATGCTGTATGTGGGGGTGGGGTCAGAGAGAAGCAGTGGCATTTGTTCTGCTTTCTCTCAGATTTTGGTCCCTTCTGCTGCTTCCCGCAAGCAAATTGGGCCCTTCCAGTGCTGATTCCTGGGTGTGTGGGCTTGTGCAACCTCCAGGACCATGTGGGTCTCCCCAACAAACTCTCTATCAGCCTGGGAGCCTCTCCTGGCACCTCAACCCTGAAAGTCTTTCCAATTGGCGTTTTCAGGCTTTAATTCCTGTTGGTGGGGCCCTAGCCTGTGTGGTCTGTCTCACTGCTCACTCCTTTGCCTGGTTTATCTGTGCGCGACTGTGTGACCGCGGTCAGGCAGCCACCTTACACCCTCACTGGGTCCACCCATTGCCACCCCACGTCTGGGATCTGCCAACTGCCACCTGCGTGCCTGTAGGTCTGGCTGCTTTTTCCTGCGTGATCCTGCTCCACCAGCCGCTGACTCCATCCCTCTTACCGGTCTGGGTGAAAGGTTTGTTGTTGTCAGACTTCTGTACAGTTCAATTTTATGTGTTTTGGCTGCTTTTTTTGTTACTAAAACTTTGTTGTCCTTAAACTTGGCTGTGTGAGGAGGCACAGTGTTTCCACCTACGCCTCCATCTTGGTCAGAAGTCGGGAAGTTTTCTTTCATTATTTTTTCAAATAACTTTTCAATTTCTTGCTCTTGTTCTTCTCCTTCCAGCACCCTCATAGTGCAAATGTTGGATCTCTTGAAGTTGTCCCAGAGGCTCCTTACACTATCTCCACTTTTTTATACTTTTTTCTCCTTGCTGTTCTGATTGGTTGTTTTATGCTTCCTTATGTTCCAAATCACTGATTTGATTCTCAGCTTCACCCACTCTACTGTTAATTCCTTGTAAAGTATTCTTTATTTTAATTAGTGTATCGTTTTTTTCTGACTGGATTTTTTATTGCTGTTGAGGTCCTCACTAAGTTCACTGAGCATCCTTATAACCAGTGTTTTGAACTCTGCCTCTAGTAGATTGTTTGTTTCTATTTTCTTTAGTTATTTTTCTGGAGTTTTGCTCTGTTCTTTTAATTGGGTCATGTTTCTTTGTCTCCTCATTTTGGAAGCCTCCCTGTGTTTCTGTGTATCAGGCAGAGCTGCTACATCTCCCAGGCTTGGTAGAGTGGCCTAATTTAGTAGATGTTCTAAGGGGTACAGTGGCACAGCCTCCTCTATCACCCAGGCTGGGTACTCATGGTGCGCTCACTGTGTCTGTGTACACCCTCCTCTTGTAGTTGAGCCTGGATCGTTATTGGCACATCCAAGGCCAGCCACCACCTCTATTCTGTCTGGGGCCTCACATCATGAGAAGTACAGTGATCTGCAGGTGACTTGTGCTGGGCTTGGAGGTGCCGAGATAAGGCCAAACTGTGAACCAAGGTCTGCTGCTGCTAGTGCCAGGCCTGGGACCACTTAGCTACAGATATGGGGTTAGCTGAAGTCAGATACTGCTTGTTTGAAAGAATTTAAGAAAATCTGAAATGTGAGCCAACACAAGTCATTTGTATGGAACAGCCACTGGAAGCAGATTGGGTTTGTCCAAAATTTGGGTGGGGCATCACCAGTGCAGGGCAAACAATTCAAGCCAGATTGATGGAGTCTCAGATATGGCACCTGCCTGCTAGCTTTTGCGGGGAGGGCTCATCAAAAGAACAATGAGCTCTGCCAACACTTCTCTCTAAGAGAAAGCTGCCCCTCCAATTCTTATCCTGGTGTCAAAAAATTCAGTTCCTTGCTGTATGTCCCTGGTGCCTTTCAAGCCTCAGCACTGGAGGTCAGAGGCAGTGAGTCTGAATAAGTCCGTGTGTGGGCCCTTTTAGAGGAACTACCTGGGACTCCAGAGTTTCTGTCTTTTACAGCTCCAATCCCTGCTGGTTTTTACAGCTAGAAGTTAAGGAGACTTATCTTCCTGGCACTGAAACCCTGGGCTGGGGGTCCTGGTGTGGGGCTGAGACCGCTCGCTCCTAGATATCCCTCCTGATTTTTATCTACCATATGTGGGTGTGGGAGTAGCTTGTTCCATGTCTCTGCCCCTCCTACCAGTTTCCATGTGGTCTCTTCTTTAATTTCACAGTTGTAGGACTTCCATTCAGTGTGATTTCTGGATGTTCTGAATGATGGTTGTTTTGTAGTTTAGTTGTAATTTTGATGGGGTTGTTCAAGGAAAAGAGTCGTGTTTACCTATGCCTCCATCTTCTCTCATTAGAGATTTTAGATTTAGCTTAAAAGAGGCTCCTTTTGAATCCAGGTGTCTCAAGGAGAGGCTGTAACTTGTCTCCCATCTGCTGGCACCTTTCCTGGGTTAACATTCCAGTAGAAAGAGCCAGAGGAGCAAGCAGATTCCTGTTAGAATGTAACACTCAGTTGGCGTGTACATGGGGAAGGGGGGCAATGAAAGGGCAGGTGAGAAGAACAAACTGCAGACCTGCCCTCCTCACTAACCCAGCCCTTAGACCAGTAGTTGGGACAAACAAGAGAGAGAAACAGAACATTTTTTGCTTGTTTTCTTGAAACTGCTCTGGCTTCCTTGTCTTCTCTTTTTCTCATATATATCTTGAGTTTATATCCAAAGCTGGGAAATTAGCCCCGAGGTTGCTACTGGCTAAGTTGCTTTGGAGTGACCCTCCACACTGGAGGGTCACTGCCACACACAGTTCTAGCAGTGGGACAGGGTTGTAGGGACCCCTTTTGCTCAGCCGAAGGTGCTGTGCTAGCAACCTGCCTCACTGTAAAGGTTGGTCATTGTCAACCATTCTCAAGTTAGCTCTTCATTAAATTTTTTTTTCTGGTTTGCCACACAGTGTAAGCCATATACTGAATGACACATGTTTACTTTATAAATTAAAGGTTAAAGTTATTATAATTGTTTTTGAGAAATTAATTTTTGGCTCCTAAATACACAGATGGAGGGTGATGTCAGGAGACAGGATTGGATGTTGACTGCTCTCCTTGTAGCAGGTAGGTGTGTTTGCTGCCCTGTAAACTGACAGCTGAGTCTTCACCCTCTTATAGGCCACACACAGAGCAGTTGTGGATTTGGGGTTCCAAGAACAAGATGCATGTCTTTAAGGATTTGGGTGTTCTTTGGGTGAGCTCATGGTAGTTCATTCCTCTGGCTACAGGAAGAGCCTAGCTCAAAGCCTAGCTGAGATGTACTGAGCTGGATGTGGTCTTCCATGGGGGCCTTCATGGCCCACTTCAGTGGTTCCAGGCACGTGCAAGCCTCACCAAGGTGAGGAGAGTGTCTGTGCCATGGCTGGCTCATGATCAACCTGTTGTCACTGATATGCTTTGAGTAAAGGCAGGAGCGCAACCATGAGACATGTTTTACTTGCACAGGAACTTCTGTCCTGTTATTCCTGGGAAGTGCCGCAGGATGGATGCCAGATCCTATTCCCCTTGGCTTCTCAGAAATTGCTCTCCAATTCATTTAGACCTTATGAAGCAGGAAGTGGTGGAGCTGTCTAATGCTTCTTAGCATTTCAATGTTGTTACATTCATAATGTTATTCAATTTAAAAATAAATGTATTTTCTACTTTGCAACTCTTATGTTCTCTTTCATTCAGCTGTTTAACAATGTCAAATGCTTAGATCCCAGATTAGAATTTCTTATAATGGTCTCATTAAACCACAATAAAAGCACAGTAAGGAAAATTCATAGTATAAAGCATGCTAACTAACTCTTGGAAGCTCAATTTACATTTTGTAAGCCTTAAACTAATTGGAGGATTACACCTTAAACTTAAAAGCTTTATGGGTACTTTGAGAAATATTGGCAATAGCAAATATTTTAGACCCCAAACTTGGGTTGTTTTGTTCATTCATTCAGTACTTTGGCAACTTTCAAAAATTATTTGAGATAATGTATCATAATTCTTTAAAAGCACTGAAATAAAAATACAAGGATGAAGTCAAAGCAATGAAGGGCATTGAATAATTATTATAGAAAACTTGGACTGAGGAAAATGTCTACTTTTAAGTCCAAGACTTAGTTCCAGGTTTTCCCATAGGCAGAAGGACAGCATGCTGGGTTACAAATCTATCATAGCCAATATGAATAAGCATATTGGGAAAATGTCTTCCTGGAGCTAGTTTCTAAAAAGAAATATTTATGTTGTGAATCTTTGGGGATGTTGATCAAGATAGTAGGCATAGCTTCAACTAATAAGATGCTCTTTATTTAGTATTAACTGTATAAACTTAAAAATTTTTTTAAGTAAAGTTGGCATTTGGTATTATGTTACCTACAGGTATATATACAACATAGTGATTCATTATTTGTTGGGAACCACCCTGCTTGGTTTCAGGAGCTGTAACCACCCCTATGACTAAGGCTGAGTGAGCGACCTTTGGACCATAAACCACTAAGGAGACAAAGCTTATCTCCCTGGCAGGAGTGCTGCTTCTGCTTCTTTTTTTCATAACTGGCCTCCAGTGCTTGATCAGTTAGCCAATGATGGGTAAGATTTCCCAAGAAGGGAACCACCTAAGACAGGCATGATCAGGTGGAGGCCCCAGGGAAGAACTTGGGGGGGCTATGGAGAAAGGGGGTGATGGACCCTCCCCCCTTGGCTTCGACGAAGCCTGAGTCCTCAGTCTGTCTGTGAGAAGTCTCCGAGAATTCCTTGGCTATCTGCCTCCTCTGCCTGACTTGGACCTGAAACAATGACAGAGGGTGGTGCAGCCCTGTCCTGGGAATGGCGGTCTCCCTGGGTGATTAGGCCTGAGAAAGGATATGTAAAATCCTGTGAAGCCTGCTCTGTTAAGAATGCTCTTATTTAAATGGTAAAGGCCCTGGGCAGAAAATGAGTTTGTTTTCCCAAAGTTTTGTAGCCTTTTAGCTGATAGACCCTGACTTAGAAGAAGCCCTAATAGTTCTTTGTGTGCTATCTACTGTTTACTGCCTGACAATGATGAATAAGTTGTGCCTGAACTCCTGTGCAAAAAAAACAACAAAAGCCTGTCTAGGCAAGTGTTGGCATGCTCCCCCCTTGAGGGAGTAGCCATGCAGTCCCTTTTCCTCCACAGGACTTGGTAGTTCATGTGAATTTGTTTCATGTCTCATCCATGACACCGTGGGCACTGCGAGCTGGTGCACACGTCAATTATTTAAATACCTTACAAAGAATACAAACTTATAACCTAAAAACAAGGGCATGGTAGGCCTGGTAGCTCAGTTTGTTACAGAGTTGTCCCGATATGCCACAGTTCTGGTTGGACCTCTCTGGTCAGGGCACATTTAAGAGTCAACCAATAAATGCATATATAAGTGGAATACCAAATTAATCTCTCTCTCCCCCTCCTTCCTCTCCCTTTCTCTCTCTCTAAAATCAAAACAAAAATAAACTTTCTGAATTATTTTAAAAAATGAGGATATGATACTAAATCCTACTTTGTCAAACTATTTCCATAAATAACTAGAGCAATATTCAGTACATAAATTTCTGCTGAGATGACATAATAGAGCCGAGAAATTCTAAAAGAAATACAAGGAGAACGAAAAGTTAAATTCACCATGGTCTTTCATTTGTAAGCATCAGTCTTCACTGAGTTTTGATTAGGAACTTATAAAAGACACTGGTGGGAACCTGAACCCCTGGTATCCTGTGTTGTTTGAAATACTATTTATATTCTTTTTAAAAAAAGATTTTTATTTATTTATCTTTAGAGGGGAAGGGAAGGAGAGAAGGAGAGAAACATCCATGTATGGTTGCTTCTCATGCATCCCCTGCTGGGAACTGGCTGGCATCCCAGGTGTGTGCCCTGACTGGGAATCAAACCGTGGTCGTTTGGTTCTCAGGCCTGCGCTCAATCCACTGAGCTACACCAGCCAGGGCTAATTATATTCTTTATAGTGTGGTGAGCTGATGTTTTATTATACACTTGAAAAACTCTGACTTGTCTTCCTACATGATGGTAAAATACTCCAACTCTCGATAAGTGAAAAAATACGTGCTAAAATTCAGTAAAGTACCTAGCAGACTGACTGGGACTTCGAAGACCAAGTGTGAGTGCTCAGTCAGCAGAAGCAAGCTGCCCTGGGCCTTGAGCACACATTTGTGCCGAGTAGGTCAGATTGCAAGACTTCTCCATTTCCTGCTACTGAATGAATGGTTTTTCTAATCAGTCACACAGGTAGCTAAGTAGGTCTGGGTGACTACAGTGTGGCTGTTCTGTTACTATTTGTTCCCCAGGTGGAAGGGGATCAACTAATGTCAACATACTCATTGTTGCTCCTTTTATTCTAAATATCTTCATTTTCATGCTTGTGGCAGTGTTTGCTGCTTGATCAAAAAGTTCTGGGCTGTAGGCCTTGGGTTGCTCTCCCACGAAGCAGCCCACTGCTTGGGAAGGTATCATCTGGTCCCATCATGTCACCTCTACTGAACGTGAGCGCATGGTGAGCTAATGCTCATGTTGCCCACTGCACCGTGGTAACACAGTCCTTTGTCTCTGACCCAGAAGTCTTTTGTCTTCCATCTGTGACTGGGGTAGACTCCCTGTTTAGCTTACACATAGGGGAAAATCTCAGACTCGTTACAGCTTTTGTTGGCTTGCCCTATCACCATGCCTGATCTTCCTTTTTTTTTTTAGACTGCTGCTTTGAGGAAGATTTATTATCCTCATTGCCTGTAAGAGTATTTCCTCCAACAGGCAAACTTACTTTCCCTTTTCTTTATTCACAGCCACAATGACTGAGAATTATATTCTTCACCTTGAGTGAGAATTGTGATGGTATAAGAGGCCTGGATAGGACATACAGTCCATAAATATACCTGTCAAAAATGATAACAGTAATAATACTACTAACAATTTTTTCACCATCATTATACACAAAGAAATTGAGTTGCAGAGAGATTGTGCAGTTTTTCCAAGGTCTCACAGCCCAAGAGCGGCAGAAACATACTTAAAACCCAGGCCTGCTGACTCTTAGCGATTGTTCTCAGTTACTCTTCCCCAATAAGAGTTTCCAGTTCAGTTTTACTTTTAAATATAGTTCTTATTTTGACCTCTTATACCTCTTTGCTAGGGATCAGCGACCTCTTTTTAATCTCCATTCAGGTCTCATAGCTATTCCTGAATTGTCTTCCTTCTTCAGTGCTTTCCTCACCCAAGTTGGCCCGAGTCACCTTCAGTCTGTTTGGGTTGGTGGTCTAGTCAAGTAATGAATAGAAGTGAGGAGCTCACAGCGACCTGGGGAATCCACAACATTACTCATGATGTCTGGTGAAGTGAAGAAAACAGTCTCAACCCTAACTCCAAAATACTCATTGCTGATCCTCTTATTACTAATTTCTCTTAAATATATGAGTTTTTTCTAGTTTATCTGCCTTTGTATGTGCTTACCTTGCACAATGCTAAAACTATTCTGCTGATGTTTGAGAGATGAGTCCCTTTGTCTGTGACATTGGGAAAAGTTACTGAGCCATCTACAGGGTGGACCTGGTGTTGTGGCAGGCAGGATACTTCACTTGGAAGGACATTTGTGACACTACATAGATATAGAATGTTCCTCCATTGTCCTTCCTACTTTCTACTTTGAAATAATTCACAGCCACAGTTTGACCAAAGACTCCTGTCTACAGGGCTGCACTCCTCACAGGTAGATTCCTCATTACTGCTATGATGCAATGATATCTTATGCCCTGATTGCAGGTATAAACCAGCAAAGGAATAATAATATTGATAGCAATAGTTATATTGTTTATAGCTACCAACCCCCGCCCCTTATTGAATATTGATGACTCTTCGGGCTCAATCTAAGGTTTACATGTATTATCTCATTTAATCCTTTTACAATACTGTATCTGAAGTAGGTAAAATTGTTATTACCACCATTTTACAGATGAGGAAATCGAGGCTCAGAGGTTAAATAGTTTTCTAAAATTGCTCAGAGGGCACATGGGAGAACCAGAGATCCATCCTAGGTGTTCAGATGTTAGAGTCCTATCTCTAAACCACTAGGTTTTATTTATTTATTTATTTTTAAGATGGGAAGGAAGAGGGAGGGCAGGGAGAGAAACATTAATGTGTGGTTGCCTCTCATGTGTTCCTCACTGGGGACCTGGCCTGAAACCCAGGCATGTGCCCTGACTGGGAACTGAACCAGCAGCCCTTTGATTTGCAGGCCAGTACTCAACCACTGAGCCACACCAGCCAGGGCTAAACCACTAGGTTTTAAATATGAGATTCACAAAGTGTGACTTGAAAAACAGCAGCATCAGTATCACCTGGGTGCTTGTTACTAATGGAGATTTTGAGCCTTATCTCATATCTACTGAATAAAAACCTCTTGGATTGGGGCCCAGCAATCTGTTTAAATGACTTCCCAGTGGATTCTGATCTGTGCTAGAATTTTATAATCACGCTCTAAAGCTTTCTCTTCTCCATATAAATATCTAATATTAATTCTATTAATATTGATAATAAGAAATAACTTACTTAAAAGGGGCATATTTTTTCAATATAAATTTGTTAAAATGCATATTGCTATATGCCGGCACTATCTATACAGTATATTTGGCAAAAGGAAAATAAAGCCCTGATGAGGCCTCTAGCGTCTGATGAGGCCTCTAGCTCTAATTGCCTGTTTACAGGGAGTACAGGAGACAGAGGAACATGGTAAATGACACATGGGAATGCACTGAGTAAAATACAAGCTGTGAGACAGTCTACAGGATTAATGAGCTTGTTTCTTCAAAAAATAAATTGCAAGGAAAAAAGGGAAAATGTATAGGTTTAAATGAGACTGTAACAACATCAACGAATGCAGTGTTTAGACTTTATCTGGATCCTGATTAAACAAAATTAAAAAAATAAAATAATATAAACATTATATAGGGTAATCAGATACTTAGGTACATTTAAATGCTGATTGGATATTTGATGATGATGATGTTAATTTTTAAAGCTATGGTAATGTTATTGCAATTATGCTTTTAAAGAAGTCTTTATTACTTCAGACATACGGACTGGAGCAGTCACTGAAACAGGAATTCCTAGGGTCAAGCCACTCCAGTTGGTGAACATCCTAATGCCTCCTCAACACGACCTCCCTTGTTCTGGTCTCTACTCAGATTTCGTGAGTGTTCACACCCTACTACTCCATGTGGCCCAAATAGTGGGGCATGTAGCTTGGCCTTAATTTAGCTCAACCCCAAGTCCTAGCTACACTTTCTAGTTCGAAGATGGACCAGTTAGAGAGGGAGAATGTTTTCTGGTGATTTCTAGGAAAGAAGTTTCCTTGTTCTTCTGACCAAACTACAGGGAGCAACTCAAACTTCCTTTTCTAGGACACAGATGTGGTAGCCAGTGCCTCAGATGGCCTCCTGGTATCCATGGCCGTGTGTAGTCTTATTTCACAATAAATTAGGGCTGACTTTTATGAACAACAGAATACTATAGAAATATTAGTGTGATTTTAAGGCTAAAAGCATTGCAGCTTCCTTTCTGTTCTCTTTGATTTCTTGCTCTGGGGAAAGCTGGCTACATGTCGTGAAGACCCCTGAAGCCCCACCGAGAAGACCACAGGAAGAGGAACCAACTTGCCAGCATCAGTCCCTCAGCTGCATGAGAAGGCCACCTTGGGAGTCTGTAACTTCAGCTTGCATCTGATTGCAACTTCCTAAGTGCAGAATCCCACCTCACTTTGCATGTGCAGCTATGGTCTTTATGCCTGGGCCAGTCTCTCCAGGTTTCTCATTCTTGTTTGTTGCCACTTAACTCGTAAGAAACCCTGCACCCTCCTTGCTCAGTGGTCCGGGTCTCAGAGACATGAGGGTTGGTTCATATCAGGACTGGGGTGCTGGCCCCTACACAGGAGCGTGGGCTTCTGAGCTGTTTTCAAAAGGTTAAACATGTTTTAAACATACAAAAAGGAAAAAAAAGTATTTTAAAGCCATTTTCATTCGTTGTCTTCAGTCTAAAAATAGGGTGACAGAGGGATCGTGGGATAAGCAGCCTGAGCAGGGAAGAGTCGGTTGCCACAGTAACCAATGAGCCATTTCGCTGCATTTGCCTTGACTGCGTGATTTCTGGGAGGTTCCCCCCCACTTTTTCTTCTCTTGTGCGTGGGGGTGGGGGTAGGTGGTGAGGGCATTTTTAGATTATATAATATGGAACTAGATTCCTTACTTCCGGAAGTCAATCACTCTTCATGAAAATGCTGTTCCATTGTAATCCCCGCCCCTCCCCTCCAACCACAGCCTAGGGTCATTGGCTTTGCTGGGGACCTAGAGAAAAGATTATGATCACACTCATCTCCACATTCTGTAGTGACTCTCTTGAAAACTTTCCCAATTTTCAACAACCTAGTGCCATAGAAATATTCCCTCCCCCCCCCCAAATCCAACCAGGTCCCCAGATGCCCGAGGCTCCAGCAGCGAGCTGCACACCCCAGCCCTGCCGGAGACCACTGAAACTTTTCTCTGTTCCAGTGACAAGAAAGGCAGCCCCGTGTGCAGGTGGCGCCTGCTGAATCACTGTGAAGCTGACCCGGTTCTGCTGCTGTGACCTTTAAAGAGATACAGAAGAGGGTGACCCCTCAAACGTATATTAGCTCTTTCAAAATGCTATTTGGTAGTGAGCCTGCAATGATTAACCAGAGACATGCAATAGTAGGGGCAGGGGGAGAAGGAGGTAAGGATGGACAGGGAAATTCAGGAAGGAGTGGAAAGGATGAACATTTATTCAGTGCCTAGTGCACACTAGACACTGTGCTGGCTGCTTTAGGTGTATCTTTGACACCCGCACTGCAGGCTCAAAGAATGGCAAGTAATTATTAGCTCAGGGTGGTGGGTTCAGAATTCAAACCCAGGTGTATTGGCCTCCAAAACCAGTGCTCTTCACTCTCTGACATAGGCCCATATCCAGATTCCAAGATCTTTTTCTACCCAACTCTCCATCGTCCTCATTCCCCACAAGGCAGCCCTGTGTCCTCCCAGGGCATCTCCCTTTGCTTCAGACCTTTCAAGACCCCTTTTCACCAAAACACATCTGCCATCCATTCCATTCATACAGAGCCTAGTAGGTGCCTAGATAGCTATGATAATCAGGTTTAAATCAAAATGTAAAACTGTTCAACGTATTGAAATGAGTTAAAGTAATTCAGGAAAAGCACCAACTGTTACTGCTTATCAGGAGGATCAGGTGTGAATGAGAAGCTGAATGAGTGTATTAGAAATCATTTTTTAGTTGCAGTTTTCAAAACCCAACCTGAACTCACCTAAGCAAGAAAGAGGACATTAGCTAAAGTAAATGTGAAGTCAGGAGTGGATTTTCCATTGGGGTTCCAGGGGTTCAACGGCTACCATCAGAATTCGCTCTGTTCCTCGACTCCTGCTTGTCTCTGAGTGGTTATCCTCGCCTACCACAGACAGGCTTTCTCAAAACTGGTTAATATGGTTTCAGATTTGCAGCTTTTCAACTTCTATGACCTAAGAGGAAAGACCCACTGCTAACTCCAAATTGGAAGATTCCAGAGACTGCTCCCTGGACCAGTCTCTTTGGCCACTTGTAATCCTTCATCTGTCATCGGTACGATCATCAATCACGTGTTTCATGTCAGGGAGGTGAAGAGTCTGTGATGACTAGCCACCAGAAGGACATGATTCAAATCACGGAGGATCAGATACCCAAAGGGAGGTGGAATGCCAGCAGAAGGCAGAACGGAAAGGTTCACCCCAGAAGAGTAACTGAGGACAGTCCCGCCTGGACACTCAGAAGAGGACCTGGGGAGAGGAGAGGTAGGCATGGACACCTGCTGTGTTGACTCCGAAGACAAAGACAAGGATTTTGTCTTCAGGGAGCTCTGAATTCAATGCAGGAGAAAGGACTAAGAATACAAAGAGAAAAAAAGTGCAGAGTTGCAGGGATCTCTCAAAATGTACATACACAACCAGAAAGGAATTGAGAGGAGACTGAAAACTGTACCCTATGTCAAAAGAACCAGCAGTTTACATAGCGTCATACCTCAAATTGGGGTTGGAGAACTCCAGTGTCCCACTGGATGCTACTATGTGCTCCTGAGAAAAAAGAAAAAGGAAAAGAGGTGAAAGAAAAGGAAAGGAGAGGACTACATGGTCATGTTTCGGAAGTTATGGCTTCAATTTAATTAGGTTTTAAATTTTTTTGTTTTCTTTATTATGTTAATGTCCAGTCCACACTTGTTTGACCATGGAACCGCCTTCTTAACTGCAGACTACTTACTATCATTCTGAGGTAGACACACATTCCGTGGGTCATATTTTGGAAAATACTGGCATAGAGGCAGCCACACAAATCGTGGAATATCAGATTCAGAACAACCTTGAGAAATGTCTGAACACTCTCTTTAAATTAAATTTTTTAATTTAAGAAAGTTGTAGATTCACATGCAGTTACAAGAAATAATACACAGAAATCCTGTGAGTCCCTCACCAAGTTTCCCTTAATGGTAACATCTTGCAAAAACAATGTAAGTAGACTATGATGTCAATGAGGTTAAGACATCAATGTGGTGAAGATGCTGAATATTTTCATAACCACAAGATCCTTCACATTGTAAGGACAATGTATAGCCATGCTAACTATCCCTCTATCCCGCCCCTCTGTAATCCCTGGAAACCATTAATCTGTTCTTTATTTTTATAATTTTGCCATTTCAAGAATGTTATAGATGGAATCATACAGTATGTAACATTTTGGTGTTGTCTATTTTTACTCAGCATAATTCTCTGAAGAATTATGCATTTGGATAGTTAGTTTGTGTCTGTTTATTGCTGAGTAGTAATCTGTAGCACGGATATTTCACTGTTTATCCATTGAAGGAAATCTTGGTTGTGTTCATTTTGGGCAATTAAGAATAAAGCTGTAATAAACATTCATGTACAAGTTTTGTGTGAACATAAGTTATTTTTTTGATGTAAATACCCAATTGCTTGGGTCATAGGGTACTTGGTTGTTTTAAGTTTTATGAGTTCTTTATATTCTACCTACTAATCCTCTGTTGGATGTGCAGTTTGAAAATATTTTCTTCCAGTTTAATAGATTGTTTTTCATCTTATTAACAGGGTCTTTCACAGAGTGAATTTTTAATTCTGATAAAGCCAAATTCATTAGTTTTTCCTATTACAAATTGTAATGTTGTTGTCTAGTGTAAAAACTTTTTGCCTAGGCCTAGGTCCTGAAGATTTTCCCTTATATTGTTTCCTAAAATTTCTGTAGTTTTGTTTTACATTTAGAAGACTGATTCATTTTGAATTAATTTTTGTATAAAAAGTGAAACTTAGGTCAAGTTTTATTATTCTTTACCAATGGACGTCCAATTGTCCCAGCACCATTTGTTGAAAAGCTATCTTTCCTCCATGCACTGCTTTTGCACCTTAGTCAAAAATATGCTAGGTCTGTTTGTGCGGGTCTACTTCTGTGTTCTCTGTTCTGCTTCCTGATCTATGTATCCATCTTCTGCCAATACCTCATAATCTTGGTTACCACAGCTAGACAATAAATATTAAAATCAAGTAAATTGACTTCCCCCAGTATTTTGGACTGAATGAATGTTTGTGCCCCCACTGCCCCCAAATTCATATGTTGAGGCCCTAATCCCCCAGCGTGTCTGTATTTGGAGATAGAGTTAAATGGAGGCCACTAAGGTTAAATGTGGTCATTATGGTGGGGCCTGATCTGATAGGATTAGTGTCCTTGTAAGAAGAGACACCAGGGAGCTCTCTCTCTCTGCACACACGCCCAGAGGAAGGGCCCTGTGAGCATGCAGTGAGGAGGCTACTGTTCGCAAGGTAGGAAGAGAACTCTCACCAGAGACTGAACCCTGCTAGAAGCGAGATCTTGGATATTTCAGCCTCTAGAACAAGGGTTTCAAACTCATTTTCACCGGGGGCCTTGCGGCCTTGCAGTTGCCTTCAAAGGGCTGAATGTAATTTCAGTGCCATGTAAACATAACTACTCCTTAATAGTTAAGCTAGCGCTCGGAGCTGCCGCTGGGTAGAAACAAGGTGCTCGGCTGGATAAAACAAGCCAGAGGGCTGGATTCGGCCTGCAGGCCTTGGGTTTTCCACCTGTGATCTGGAACCATGAGAAAATAAATATCTGTTATTCAAGGAAACGAACATGTGGTATTTTGTTATAGCAGCCCTAGCAGACGAATGCACCAATTAAAAGAAACTTAAATACATTAATTTTTAAGTCAAATCTGTTTTAATGATTTTTGTTTCTGTGCCTTTTCATACATGTTTTAGAATAATTTATCTATAACTACATGAAGGATCTTGCTGGGATTTTGATAGGATTTACCTTGAAATTTTTAAAAAATATATTTTATTGATTATACCATTACAGTTGTTCTATTCCCCCCCTTCATTCCCCTCCACCCGCACACTCCCTCTCCCACCATTCTCCCCCTCCTTAGTTTATAACCACGTGTCTCAAGTTCTTTGGATTCTATATTTCCCCCACTATTCTCGCCCTCCCCCCTATCTATTTTCTACCTACCAACTATGCTATTTTCTGTGCCTTCTCCCCCCTTCTCCTCCTCCCACCCTCCTGTTTCTAAGCCTCCATGTGTTCTTCATTTCTATGGTTCCACTCCTGATCTAGCTGTCCTCTTGGTTTGCTTTTGTTTTAGGTGTGGTTGTTAATAACTGTGAGTTTGCTGTCCTTTCACTGTTCATATTTTTCATCTTCTTTTTCTTATATAAGTCCCTTTAGCATTTCATATAATAAGGGCTTGGTGATGATGAACTCCTTGAACTTGACCTTATCTGAGAAGCACTTTATCTGTCCTTCCATTCTAAATGAAAGCTTTGCTGGATAAAGCAATCTTGGCTGTAGGTCTTTGGATTTCATGACTTGGAATACTTCTTTCCAGCCCCTTCTTGCCTGTAAGGTCTCTTTTGAGAAATCCGCTGACAGTCTGATGGGTACTCCTTTGTAGGTGACTGTCCCCTTATCCCTTGCTGCTTCTAGGATTCTCTCCTTCATTTTAGTCTTGGCTAATGTAATTATGATGTGCCTTGGTGTGTTCCTTCTTGGGTCCAACTTCTTTGGGACTCTCTGAGCTTCCTGGATTTCCTGGAAGTCTATTTCCTTTGCCAGACTGGGGAAGTTCTCCTTTATTATTTGTTCAAATAAGTTTTCCACTCGTGGCTGTTTCTTTCCCCCTTCTGGTACCCCTATAATTCGGATGTTGGAACGTTTAAAGATGTCCTGGAGGTTCCTAAGCCTCTCCTCATTTTTTTGAATTCTCATTTCTTCATTCTTTTCTGGTTGGATGTTTTGTTCTTCCTTCTGGTCCATTCCATTGATTTGAGTCCCCGTTTCCTTTCCATCACTATTGGTTTCCTGTGCATCTCCCTTCATTTCAATTAGTTTAGCCTTCATATGTTCCTCTAATTTGTGACTTTGTTCCTCTAATTTGTGACTATAATCTACCAGTTTTGTGAGCATCCTGATAAAGAGTGTCTTGAATTATGCTTCTGAGAGGCTGGCAATTTCTTGGTCGCTTAGAGTTATTGGCTCTGGGGCTTTGAGTTCTTCTTGTGCCATCTTTTGGGTTGTTTGTGCCTGTTTCATAGCAGGATCAGAGCCCTAAAGTGTTCACTAGAACAGGACAACTAAGTCGCTGGGTTGTGACGTTGTATGTGGGGGCGGGGTCAAAGAGGGACTATGGCGTCCTGTCTGCCGCCTGCCGCCCACGGCCCTCTCTGGTGCCACAGTTGCTGCCGTCACCAGGCCCACGCGTTTCGTCCCACTGCACTCGAGTGTGCCACTGCCCTCAGCCCTCGCCCCCTGGGGCCTGCGTGGTCTGTCTCACTGTGCGTGAATATGCGCCCTCGGTCTGCCCCGCACCCCAACTGGTTCCCGTCTGCCTGCGCGCCTGGGTCGGGGGCCCTGTCCTGCCTGACACTGCTCGCTGCTGGCTCCGCCCCTCTTACCGTCCCCATTGAAAGGTTAGATGTGGTCGGACTTCCGTATAATTCAATTTTCTGTCCTTTGGTTGTGTCTTTGTTTCTCCAAACCTTTGTTGTATTCAAACTTGGTTGTGGGAGAAGGCACAGTGTTTCCACCTATGCCTCCATCTTGGCGGAAGTCTGAATTTTTATATTAATTTGGGGAGAATTAACATCTTTACCATGTTGAATCTTCCCCCACCCCCCCACCTTGAGTCTTTCTATCCAAGAATAGGATCTATCTCCCCAGGGCTTTGATTTCTTTCATCAGTGTTTTCCAGTTTTCAGCACACAAGCCCTATACATGTGTTATTAGGTCTACACCTAAGTATTTTATTCATCATGCATATTGGTTTTTAGGTTTTCTTTTTATTGCCTTTTTCTGGCTTTGGTATCAGGCTAATACTAGCCTCAAAAAATGAAAAGTGTTTCCTTCTCTTGTATTTTCTGGAAAACATTGTGTGGAATTGGTGTTAATTTTTCTTTAACTGTGTGCTAAATTTTCAAGTGAACCATCTTTATTTTGGGCAATTTTTTTTCAAATTATGTATTCAAATTTTGTAAAGATTATAAGGCTATTCACATAATTTATTTTATTTTTGAGTGAGCTGTGGTAGTTGTACTTTCTTTTAAAGTAATTGGTCCATTTCAACTAAGTTTTCAAATGTATGTGTGTAGAGTTTTTTGGTATTCCCTTGTTATCTATCCTTTTGATGTCTGCAGAGCCTGTAGTGATAGCCCTGGTTTCCTTCCTGATCCTGGTAATTTATATCTTCTCTCTTTTTCTCTTTGTCAGTATTGCTTGAGGTTTGTCAATTTTATTGATTTAAACAAGAAAAAGTCTTTTTTCATTGATGTTTTTGTTTTCAATTTCATTGATTTCTGCTTTTGTGTTTATTATCTCCTTTTTTCTACTTGCCTTGATTTTATTTTGCTCTTTATTTTCTTAGTTCTTAAGGTGGGAGTTTTGATGATTGATTTGACACTTCTCTCTTTCCTGATATGTATTTAATGCTATAAATTTCTCTCTAGCATCCTGCGTCAGCTGTGTCCCATAAATTTCCATGCATTCTATTTTTATTTTCATTCAGTTCAATGTATTTTTTAAATTTTCCTTGAGATTTCTCCTCTTTTTAAGTATATTTTATTGATTATTCTATTAAAGTTGTCCCATTTTTTTCTCTCCCTTATCCCCCTTCACCCTGCACTCCCCCACCCTCCAGCATTCCCCCCGTTCATGTCCATGGGTCATACATATAAATTCTTTGGCTCCTCCATTTCCTGTAATATTCGTAGCCTCCCCCTGTCTGCTTTATGCCTACCAACTATGCTTCTTACTCCCTGTACCTTTTCTCCCACTCGCCTCCCACCGCTCCCTGATGCTAACCCTCCATGTGACCTCCATTTCTGTGGATCTCTTCCTGTGGTAGTTGTTTGCTTAGTTCATTTTTGTTTTTAGGTTCAGCTTTTAATAGTTGTGAGTTTGTTGTCATTTTACTGGTCATGTTTTTGATCATCTTATTTTTCTTGGATAAGTCTCTTTAACATTTCATATAATAATGGCTTGGTGATGATGAACTCCTTTACCTTGACCTTATCTGGAAAGTACTTTACCTGTCCTTCCATTCTAAATGATAGCTTTGCTGGATAAAGCAATCTTGGATGTAGGTCCTTGCCTTTCATGACTTTGTTTTTTGTTTTTTTTTCTGTCAGCTGTAATCAACAACTGAAGATAACTTTTATTTTTATTCTTTAACTTTAAAAAAATATATTTTATTGATTATACCATTACAGTTGTTCTATTCCCCCTTCATTCCCCTCCACCCTGCACACCGCCCCCACTATTCCCCCCTTTTAGTTTATGACCACGTGTCTCAAGTTCTTTAGATTCTATATTTCCCCTACTATTCTTGCCCTCCCCCCATCTGTTTTCTACTTACTTTCTATGCTACTTACTTTCTGTATCTTCTCCCCCCTTCACCTCCTCCCACTCCCCTGTTGCTAACCCTCCATGTGATCTTCATTTCTATGGTCCCACTCCTGATCTAGCTGTCCTCTTAGTTTGCTTTTGTTTTAGGTGTGGTTGTTAATAACTGTGAGTTTGCTGTCCTTTCACTGTTCATATTTTTTATCTTCTTTTTCTTAGATAAGTCCCTTTAACATTTCATATAATAAGGGCTTGGTGATGATGAACTCCTTGAATTTGATCTTACCTGAGAAGTACTTTATCTGCCCTTCCATTCTAAATGAAAGCTTTGCTGAATAAAGCAATCTTGGATGTAGGTCCTTGGATTTCATGACTTGGAATACTTCTTTCCAGCCCCTTCTTGCCTGTAAGGTCTCTTTTGAGAAATCAGCTGACAGTCTGATGAGAACTCCTTTGTAGGTGACTGTCCCCTTATCTCTTACTGCTTCTAGGATTCTCTCCTTCATTTTAATCTTGGCTAATGTAATTATGATGTGCCTTGGTGTGTTCCTTCTTGGGTCCAAGTTCTTTGGGACTCTCTGAGCTTCCTGGATTTCCTGGAAGTCTATTTCCTTCACCAGACTGGGGAAGTTCTTCTTTATTATTTGTTCAAATACGTTTTCCACTTGTGGCTGTTTCTTTCCCCCTTCTGGTACCCCTATAGTTCGAATGTTGGAACGTTTAAAGATGTCCTGGAGGTTCCTAAGCCTCTCCTCATTTCTTTGAATTTTTGTGTCTTCATTCTTTTCTGGTTGGATGTTTTGTTCTTCCTTCTGTTCCACTCCCTTGATTTGAGTCCCAGTTTCCTTTCCATCACTATTGGTTTCCTGTGCATCTCCCTTCATTTCAATTAGTTTAGACTTCATATGTTCCTCTAATTTGTGACTATAACCAACCAGTTCTGTGAGCATCCTGATCACCAGTGTTTTGAACTGTGTGTCTGAGAGGTTCACTATTTCTTTTTCGCTTAGAGTTATAGGCTCTGGGGCCTTGAGTTCTTCTTGAGCCATATTTTGGACTGTTCTTGCCTGTTATGTATGAGGAGTGGAGCCCTAGGTGTTCACCAGGGTGGGGCAAGTCAGTCGCTCGTTTGTGACCCTGTATGTGGGGGCGGGGTCAAAGGAAGGCAATGGCGGTCCAGTCTGCCAGCTCCCGCTGCCCAGGCTGCGCGTCCGCCTCACTGCCCACTCCTCTGCTGGCCTATCTGTGCGCGAATGTGTGACCGTGGCCAGCCTGTCCCGCACCCTCACTGGGTCTGTGCTGCCACCCGCCGCTACTCTGGCTGCTTGTGCGCCTGGGTCGGGGGATCTTTCCTGCCCGACCCTGCTCTGCTGCTGGCTCCACCCCACTTACTGGTCCCGGTTGAACGGTTTGTTGTTGTTGGACTTCCGTATAGTTCAATTTTCTGTTCTTTGGCTGCGTCTTTGTTTACTAAACCTTTGTTGTATTCAAACTTGGTTGTGGGAGAAGGCACAGTGTTTCCACCTATGCCTCCATCTTGGCAGAAGTCTCCTTTAATGACTTTGAATATTTCTTTCCAGCCCCTTCTTGCCTGCAAGGTTTCTTTTGAGAAATCAGCTGATAGTCTTATGGGAACTCCTTTGTAAGTAACTGTTTCCTTTCCTCTTGCTGCTTTTAAGACTCTCTCCTTATTTTTAATATTGGGTAGTATAATTATGATGTGCCTTGGTGTGTACTTCATTGGGTCCAACTTCTCTGGGACTCTCTGAGGCTCCTGGACTACCTGGAAGTCTATTTTCTTTGCCAGACTGGGGAAGTTCTCTTTCATTATGTTTTCAAGTAAGTTTTCAATTGGTTGTTCTTCCTCTTCTCCTTCTAGAGAAGAGGAAGATGGAACATATAAAGCTGTCCCAGAGGTTCCTAGGCCTCTCCTGTTTTTTTTTTGAATTCTTGTTTCTTCATTCTGTTCCAGTTGAATGTCTATTTCTGCCTTTTGTTTTGAATTGTTGATTTGAGTCTCAGTTTCCTTCCCTTCACTGTTGGTTCCCTGCATATTTTTCTTTATTACACTTTCGATAGCCTGTACTTCTTACTTTATTTTGTGGTGATACTCAGTTATTTCTGTGAGCATCCTGATTACCAGTGTTTTGAATTCTGCATCTGATAGGTTGGCTTCCTCCTTGTCACTTAGTTCTTTTTCTGGAATTTTGATGTGTTCTTTCATTTGGGCCATATCACTTTGTCTTGGTGCAAAGTTACACCAGTTACACCAGTTACCTGTTACATAGTAAGGGGCGGAGCCTCAGGTGTTTGTCAGGTTGGAGCCACCCACTTCACTGAGTTGCAGTGCTGCAGGTGGTGGAGGGGTCAGAGAGGGGTCAATGCCATTTGCTTGGCTCTCATCCAAATTCAGTCACTTCCCCCCCTTAAGCGAATTGTGCCTTTTCAGGTGCTGATTCCTGGGTGAGTGGGCTTGTGTAAATTCTAGGATCCCGTGGGCCTCTCCAGTGATCTCTCCTGTGGGACTGGGAGTTCCTCCCGCTGCTGCAACCCCCACAGGTTTTTTACAGTCAGAGGTTTTGAGGCTTTAGTTTCCCATGCTGGAACCCTGGATTGCACAGTATGTCTCACTTGCCTGTTGTTCCTCCCAGCTTACAGGTGAATGTGACCCTGCCTAGTCCACCAGCTGCTGCCTTGTCCTGTGTCCTTACCACCCTGGCTTCCCATCTCCACCCTTCCTACCAATGTGGATGAGTGTTTCTTTAACTTTTTGGTTGTCTGACTTCCATACAGTTCAATTTTCTGGAAGTTCTGGTTGTTTTTTGTTTTTAAATTGGTTGTTATCCTTCTTTTGGTTGCGTGAGGAGTGAAGCATATCTACCTATGCCTCCATCTTGGCCAGAAGCTCTGCAAATTGAGTGTATCATTTGAGTTCTAAGTGTTTAAAATTTTTTATCTTTCTAGTTTTAGTCCACTATGGTCAGAGATGAGAACACACTCTCAATTCAATTCTTTTACATTAACTGAGGTTTATTTTATGGGCCAGGATTTGTTTTACCTTAGTATGTTGTCAATGGGCACTTAAAAATTATGTATATCCTTCTGTTTGATGGAGCTTTCCATAAATGTTTATTGAGGTTGATGATGTTATTGAGTTTTATAACCTTGCTGATTTTTGTATAATTGTTCTATCAATTGTTGAGAGAGAGAGAAAGAGTGAGAGATGTTAAAGTATCCAACTGAATTTCGATTTGTCTGTTTTTCTTTTCAGTTCTGTCAGCTTTTGCTTCACACATTTTCCAGTTCCGTTATTCTGTGCAGAAGTATTTAGGATTACAATGTCTTGATAGATTGACCCATTTATCATTATGTAATATCTCTCACTATCTTTTAATTTTCTTTGCTTTAAAGTTTGCCTGGTGTTCACAGAGGCACTCCTTCTTTCCTCTGAGTAATGTTTTCATGGTACCTCTTTTTCCATCCTTTTACTTCTACCTGCCTATATAATTTTTATTTCAGATTAGTTTATTTTAGACAGCATAGAGTTATATTATGTTTTTTACATCAACTCTGCTAATCTCTTATCTTTTAATTGGTATATTTAGATCACTTAAATTGAAAATAATTATTGATAAACTTGCCCTGGTTAGTGTAGCTCAGTTGGTTGGAGTATTGTCCCATAACCAAAAGATTGCATGTTTGGTTCCTGGTCAGGGCACACACCTAGGTTGCAGGTTTGACCTCTGGTTTGGGTGTATATGGGAAGCAACAAATTGGTGCTTCTCTCATGCAGAGATGTTACTCTCTCATTTCCTCACTCCCTTCCTCTCTCTAAATATCCTCTGATTAGGATTAAAAAATTATTGGTAAATTAGGCCACAGTGTACCATTTTATGCTTTTGTGTGTGTGTTTTGTTTTTGTTTCTCTGTTTCATTTTTTCTGCCTTCCTACAGATTAAATTTTTGTTTTAGAATTTCAGCTTGATTTATTTATAATGTTTATTGAGTATATGTCTTTGCATTTTTTAAATGGTTGCTCTAAGTATTACATTGTACATAAATACTACTTATCACAGTCTACTAGTATCATCATATTATCTGTTTGAGAGACATGTTTTTTTCTTCCTTTTTGCTTTGTTTACTTTTCCCATTTATAATATTAATTTCTTAAGTATTTCCTATACATATGTTTAAAACCATATCAGGCCATGTTATAATTTTTGCTTCAATCATCAAACACAATTTATAAAGCTCAAAAGAAGAAAGTTTATTGTATTTACCCATATTTTTCTTACTGTGTTATTTCTTCCTTCCTGATGTTCCCAGGTTTATGTTTTTAATAGTTTTCATTCTTTTAAAATAACTTCTGTTAGGATATATCTGCTAGCAACTAGTTCTTTTAGTTATCCTTCATCCAAGAATATCTTGCTTTCCCAAGAGGGAGTTGTTTGCTACTTCCTGGTGGGGATGAACATGCCGGGTCCCTTCTTGATCTTCTCTGACACCATCTCAGTCAGGATGTTGGGCCATTTCACTATAGCCTGTAGAGGGCGGAAGTCTAGGTGTCTCACTTGGCTTTTTACCGGCATGGTTGGGAAGCAGCCACAGTGTTTTCTGTAGTATTCTAGGAGCTTCCTGCACCTGTGGCTTGATGTCTGACATTAACTTGGGAAGACTCAGTCATTATTGCTGCAAATGTTTTTTCCGTTCCTTTCTCTCTTTCTTTCTTTTCCTGGTTTTCCCATTGTCTGTATGTTACACCTTTTATAGTTGTCCTGTAGTTCTTGAATATTTTATTCTATTTTGTGATTTCCAGTTTTTTCATTTACTTTTTCATTTCATTTTATTTTATTTATTTTTTTTAACTTTTTTTTTAAAGATTTTATTTATTTATCTTTAGAGGGGAAGGGAAGGAGAGAGGGAGAGAAACATCAATGTATGGTTGCCTTTCCTGCGTCCCCTGCTGGGAGTTGGCCTGCAGGGAACTGACCTGCAACCCAGGCATGTGCCCTGACTGAGAATTGAACCACGATCGTCTGAGTCGCAGGCCCGCGCTTCATTTTATTTTTAAGTATATTTTATTGATTATGCTATTATAGTTTTCCCAACTTTCCCCCTTATCCCCCCCACCACCCTGCACCCCCACAACTGTCCAGCTTTCCTTGCCTTAGTTCATGTCCATGAGTTCTACATATGAGTTCTTTGTTTCCTATACCATTTTTGACCTCTCACCATCTATTTAATGCCTACTAATTGTGCTTCTTCTTCCTTGTGCCTTTTCCCCCCTATTCTTCCTTCCCCCTCCCCACTGAAAACCCACCATGTGATGTCCATTTCTCTGATTCTGATCCTGTTCTTGTTATTTGCTTGGTTTTTGTTTTTGTTGCTTTTCTTTTCTTTTTTTAAAGGTTCATTTGTTGATAGTTGTGAGTTTGTTGTCATTTTATTGTTCATATTTTTATCTTCTTTTTCTTAGATAAGTCCCTTTAACATTTCATACAATAAGGGCTTGGTGATGAACTCCTTTAACTTGACCTTATGTGGGAAGCACTTTATCTGCCCTTCCATTCTAAATGATAGCTTTGTTTGATAGAGTATTCTTGGTTGTAGATCCTTGCCTTTCATGACTTAAAATACTTCTTTCTAGTCCTTTCTTGCCTGTGAGGTTTCTCTTGAGAAATCAGTTGATAGCTTTATGGGCAGTGCTTTGTAGGTAACTCTTTCCTTTCCTCCTGTTGCTTTTAAGATTCTCTTTTTGTCTTTAATGTTGGGTAACTTAATGATGATGTGCCTTGGTGTGTTCCTCTTTGGGTTCAAGTTGTTTGGGACTCTCTGGGCTTCCTGGACTTCCTGGAAGTCTGTTTCCTTCACCAGATTGGGGAAGTTTTCCTTTATTATTTGTTCAAACAGGTTTCAAGTTCTTGGTCTTCCTCTTCTCCTTCTGGCATCCCTATTATTTGGATATCGGAATGTTTCAAGTTGTCCCAGAGGTTCAAAAGTCTGTACATTTTTTTTGAATTCTTGTTTCTTTATTCTGTTCTGGTTGGATGTTTATTTCTTCCTTTTTGTTCCAAATTGTTGATTTGAGTCCAAGTTTCCTTCCTGTCACTGTTGGTTTCCTGATATTTTGCTTTATTTCATTTTGGGTATCTTTCATTTGTTCTTTCATTTTTTTGACCAAGCTCAATCAGTTCTGTGAGCATTTTGATTATGAGGACTTTAAATTCTCCATCAGATAGGTTGCTGTCTCCTTCTCACTTAGCTCTCTCTCTGAGATTTTGCTTTGTTCTTTCATGTTGGCCCTATTTCTTTTGGGGAGCACCTGTCAAACTGTAAAGGGGTGGGGCCTTAGGTATTCACCTGGGCAGGTCAATCCTCCTTGCTGAGCTGCCTGCTGCCTGTGGGGGAGGGGCTATAAAGGGAACAATGCAGCTCACCTGCTCATCTAAGCCTACTTTCCAACAAACTCATGTGAGACTGGGAGTTTCTCCCACTGCCCACATAGCCCACAGCTAACTCTAAGTCTCAGTTTCCCCTTGAGTCAGCCCTGTCCACCTGCATGGACTGCTGCCTTGCCTGCAGCCAACCCCATTCACACGTTGCTGCGTTAACTCAGGTTCTCTCCATCCACTGCCTTTCTGGTCTGGTTGTTGTGTTTGACTGTTTCTTTAATTCCGTAGTTGTCAGAATTCCATGCAGTTTGATTTTCTGGCACTTCAGGTTGTTTATTGATTTTAGATTGGTTGTTACCCACCTTTTGGTTGTTTGAGGAAGTGAGGGGTTTCTAGCTACAGCCTCCATCTTGGCCAGAACCTACTTTTCCATTTCAGAAGTTTCTATTAACACAGCATCAAGCTCAGAGATTCTTTTCTCAGCCATGTCTAGTCTGCTAATCAATCCATCAAAAGCTTTCTTCATTTCTGGTACAGTACATTTTTTACTTTTATTTTATTTTTATTTTTTATTGTATTTTTTTCATTACCATTTATCCCCCTTACAACCCTACCCCATGCAATCACCACACTGTTGTTTATGACCATGAGTCCCTTTATCTTTTTGCTCAGTCTCTCCACCCCCTAATTTCCCTCCCCACATAGCTGTCTACTTGCTCTTTACATATGAGTCTGTCTCTGTTTTGCTTGTTAGTTCTGTTTGTTCATTAGATTCCACATGCATGAAATCATATGGTATTTGTGTTTCTCTGACTGGCTTATTTCACTTAGTATAATGTTCTCTAGGTCCATTACCTTTTTTTTTTTTGCTGTTGCAAAAGGTAAACTTTTCTTTTTTTTTAAAGGCTGAGTAGTATTCCATTGTGTAAGTGTCCCATAATTGTTTTATCCACTCAGTGACTGCTGATGGCTAGTTGGGATGCTTTCATATCTTGGCAATTGTAAATAATGCTTCAATGAACATAGGGGTGCTTACGTCTTTTGAATTAGTGTTTTAGGTTTCTTTAGGTATATTCCCAGAAGTGAGATCACTGGGTCAAGAGGCAGTTTTGTTTTTAATTTTTGGAGTTATCTCCATATTGCTTTCCACAGTGGCTGTACCAGTCTGCATTCCCAACAACTAGTGCAGTATTTTTTAAATTGACTTCTCCTCCTGGTATTTAAATACTAGTCCTCCTGGTATTTTTAACGCTAAGACTTGTCCACATTGAGCCTTTAGGAAATTGTCAATTGTGATTGACAACTTGTGATTCTCTGAATTTACCTGTCTATCTCTTGAAGTTAGGGAGCGGCAATTTGTAACATTACTTCTCTGATGGATATAAAACGAATGGTTGATTTTTCAGTTTGTTCAGCATTTTGCTTATTGTTAGAGTATAGTAATGACCTCCAAGACTTTACATGCTGAGCCAGAAACCAGAACTCTAGACTCATAGGTACAGCTGCCTCCTACCACCACTCCTCTCATCTCCTAAACATCGGTAAGTCTTGTGAGTTCTACCACCAACACACAGCTGCATCTATCTACTTCTTTCCCATTTTGACTATTATCTAATCCAGCTTCAGCTTTTGCCTGAACAACTTCAGTAGCTTTCTGTATCATTGCTTGGCTGTTCTATTCTGGTATGCCTACAATCAATTCTTCTTTGGCAATTTGAGTGATCTTTAAAATAAAAGCCAAATATAACTCCCCTTTAGAACTTACCAAGGCTTCCCATTGTACTTAGAATAAAATGCATTTTCAAATAATGTTCTGCTAGGCCCTATATGATACAGCCCTGCCTGCTTCTCTTAATTCATCTCTACTTCCTCAGCCACTTTATTCTAGCATGGAGCTTTGCTGTCATTTGGCTTTTGATGTGTGTCTTAGTTAGCTTGGGATGCCACAAAACATCACCACTGACTGAGTAACTTAAACAACAAACATGTGTTTCTCACAGTTAAGGAGGCGTGAAGTGCAAGATCAGGGTGCCAGTGTGGTAGGTTCTGCTGAAGGCCCTTCTCCTGACTTCCAGAGGCTGTCTTCTCATTGCATCCTCATGTGGTGTAGAGAGACTGAGCTAGATTTCTGGCTTCTTCTGAGAATGGCACTGATCCCATTCATAAGGGACCATCTCCATCTTCACGACCTAATTGTCTCTGAGAGGGCACCCCTCTGAATACCATTACATTAGGGATTTGATTTCAACATGTGAATTTTGGAGAGACACAAACATTTATTCCATAACAATGCACTAAGACCATATCAGCCTTAAGGCCTTAACATTGGCTCTTCTTACTGCTTGGAATGTCCCTCCCCAGTTCTTCACCTGGCTGGTGCTATCCTGTTACCCAGATCTCAGTTTCACTTGTACATCTTCAGTGTAATAGGTTAGTTTATGTGTCAACCTGGCTAGGCTACAGAGCCAAGCTAGTCAGTCAAACACTAATATAGGTGTTGCTGTGAAGGTATTTTGTAATATTTATATTACAGTTGACTTTAATTGAAGGAGATTTTTCTTTATAATGTCATGGTCATCTTTAATCAGATAAAAGACCTTACAAACAAAACTGAGGTTTTCCTGAAAAAGAAGGAATTCTGCCTCAAGACTGCAGCATCAGCCCTACAGCGAGCACCCCCAGACACATCTACTTGCCCTGCAGATTTTAGAATTGCCAGTCCCCATAACCACATAAGGCAATTCCTTGAAATAAATCAATAAATCTGTGTGTGTGTGTGTGTGTGTGTACACGTGCTCTATCTGGTCTGTTTCTTTGCTGTTTCCTTGGAGAACTCTGACCTCTACACTTGGTGACAAGTCATTGGACCTGTTTCTTTCAATTAGCTCTTCCTTATGTCACTCTAGTGTGTAGCCCTGTTTTTGATTTCTTTGTATCACTTGTCTCTCTGCAAATTGCTCTTGCTCAGTTGTTTATTTATTAATTGTCTCTTGCATTTCCTTAAAGGAAAGAGGAAACAGTGGTACCTCATCTGCTTCATTCACCTTCTGCACCAGCATCTAGATGAGTGCCGAGCATCCACCTCAACAAATGCTGTTGAACAGATGAGTGTTGCCTCGTTTCCTTACCACCAGGCCTAGCCTCTTTTTCCAATCTCGACCCAGCACCAACCTAGAGAGATACATTCTTGACCATTCAGGTGGAACAGGATGTGAAAACTCTATTAACGTCTTTTTACCAGAGGCCTAAAAAGTATGTTGATAACAGGCTCGAAAACATAATAGGTCAAAAGTATCATGGTATTCTAACACGATTATCTAGCTACCTAATTAGGGGTTTAAAAACTGGTGTTCGACACCTTAACAGTCCACCCACACACCTGCAAAGGAAACAGTACGGATTTGCCTGCCTCTTGTCTATGAAATATAAAGGCAAGCAGACGTGGCTGGGGGCGCTCCCGGGGCATGTAGAGCAAGGAGCAGTGGCTTATGAGGGGCTTGCCGGAAGAGGGAAGCAGGGTTTCTGTGGGTCATATGTATGCCAGGTATGGGCTTGCTGAGCGGGAAGGCTGCCTGGGGTTTTTCTTTCGTACTACCTGAGAGGGCTCCCCACAAAGGACAGGAAAGCCCAGCAGAAAGTGTGCCATCAGGTGTCCAGTTGTTGAAGGAGGCAACATTAGTGGCTCATCTGAGATTCATTGCTTGCTTCAAAGGAACAGCAGATAAGCCATTTCTAGTGGTATATGGGAGCATCTCTGATGGGCTCGTGAGAATGCCATGAGAGGAAATGTCTTAAACACCTGCCAGTCCCAGAGGGCAGCCATGCCAGCTTACAGCACTGCCAGTCCCATCAGACCTTCCCTGTCTGTGGTGCCACTGGCTAGGCCAGCTCTGCCTACAGACTAACCCTTAAACCTCAGTGGGTTAACTCAGTCATGGTTTCAGTTGTGTTCACACAAAATCTGAGCAGCTGAGGTGGCCTTCCTGTGTCCCACTGCAGGGGAACAAAGGGACGGAGGAGGTACACAGACACTTAATGGCCTTGATCCAGAAGAGACTTGTCATTTTCACTGACTGTTCACTGGACAGAATGAGTCATATGGGTCAAACTTAACTGTAAGGGAGGCTGGAACAGGAGAAGAAAGCACGGAAGCATGACCTCTGCCCTGCTGTTCTCCTCCCCCTTTCCTCCCACCCCCTACCCTGCAACCTGGATGTAGGACCGATATTCAGCCTGAACACACCAGTGTAGCCATACTGGTTGTTAAATTCTCTTCAGTCTAGGTGATGGATATAAAGTGGTCATTGTATTATTTTTTCTTCTTGTATGGATCCTTGAAACATAGAATTTTGACAATCAACAGAACTAGGTTTTAAAAATTATTTACTGAGCACTTATTATGTTCTAGGGCTTTTACCAATATTTTCATTTTAAAACTTCACAAACGTGTGAAGTAGTCACTCTTAGTATCCACACTTCATAGACGAAAACAATAAGGCACAGAAAGATTGGTTTAGCCAACAGTATAGATCCAGTAAATGTCAAATTAATTGTAATTGCCCATGAGTTATTTGTCAATGAGAAGAGGGACATTTGGGGTGCAGTGGTCATTCCTTATTCATTTTAGTACCTCTAGCATCCTGCCCAGGGCTTGATACAAAATAAGTATGCAATAAACGTTAGTCACTTTAATTACTAAAATGGCAAAGAATATGACTTGAAGTGATTTAAGAGACTGAAGACATTTTAAATATTTGGGTGAGATTGGAAAAGCCATGGATATGTCCTAGTCTTGCCCACAGGGCAGGAAGAACTAGGTCCCACTAATTGGATCAGAGTTGAGACTGATAGTATACCCTTACATCCCACATGTGCCCCATACAGGTGACACTCACCTGGGAGATAATCTTGTAGGACCCAATCTAAATGCCATCTTCTTACAGGGACCTTTCCTGAGCACTGGGGCTCAGGCGAGTCCCCACTTTCAGCTTCAGTCCCTTGCTGGTCCCTTACAGGTCCCTTTATAGCTCCTACCACAGCTTGCAATTTTTCATTTACTTAAAAAATTCTTCTCCACGAGGCAGGAAACTTGTCTGTTTTATTCACTGTTCTATCCCCAACCGTAAAAGTGAATCACACATACTATGAGTTCAAGAATATTTGAACAAATGAATAAATGAACACATGAATGAGGACTAGGCCTTATGTGACCCCTTGTCGTATACCCTGGAACATGCTAAGAGCAATTTGGATTTAGCAGAGTTGTGCATTTACACTACTCAGTAGGTGGAACTGGGGGAGGGTAAGTGGCCGGGAAGCATCTCACCCACATGCTGGCAGAGAGATGTCAGCACTCAAGTGGACGGTTTTCATGGCGCTGTTTGTCCAGTGCGAGGCTACACTGCAGCTACATTGATGGATTTTTTTTTTATGTGAATGGGGTGTGGGGGAGAGAATCTAATCCAGGAATTATCAATTGTAGTGTGCTTCTGTGGGAAAATGCATTCTGAGTTTAAAACCACAGACTTTAAACAGCACCTTTAAAACAGCTAATTTATTAAGTTAGGGCATGTTTATATATACTATTAATCTCTCATTGGGAATTCAAAAATTGTTCACGTGCTAGACAGTGTTGGCATTTGGGAAATACAAAATAAAAGACATATTTTACTCCCTCACAGAAGGCACACTCTAGGGGGAGAGGAAGGATTAGGTTGTCATCTCTCTCCTGAAAAATCAAAAAGAAATTACTTCTCACCCACAACTTTGTATAATTCCATTTTAGGTAGCCCCAAACACTAAAATAATGGTAATTTAGAGTTATTGTTAATGTGTTTTGTTTTTCTTTTATAAAAACCAAAATGTATATAATGTAATGAAGAAGAAGCATGTCATTTAAACAATTTACTTCTTGTTTTAAAATAGTCCCCTATTTTTCCTCCCTTCTAATATCTGTATAAATTTGGTTAGGTGTTCTGTCTCTTCCACAGCTTGTAACCTGACAAAATACTTGGTGCATTTGACCTTTCGTTACAGTTGGCAGGTTACGCGTCTGTCTTCCCTCATAGATTGTGCATTTCTGCGCCTCAGAACAATAGCTCACTGATCTTTGTGTCCCTGCATCCCACATGTCTTTCTTATACTTGACCCGTGGTAGACATTCACTCACCATTAATTAAAACATGCAGACTATATTTCCTTTTTCCCCAAGACACCTTTGGACACTTTGTGATTCTTATTATTATTGTGAAAGAAGAAAAATGTGTCCTATGTGCCCTCTGGCTATTATTAAAGGTAGCAGTTGTCACCAGAATACATGATGCTCCCAGGCCTTTTCTTTGAGAAGCTGCTGGTAATTTCATGTATAATTATAGTAAAAAATCACATACAATTTTGTACAAGGGATAATTTTCTTTCAACTTTTTAGGATAGGGTGGGAAACTAAACCAAGGGTCTCATTTTTAGTAATGAGAATGGAGACTATTTCTTACACCATCTTTGTTATTCAAAGAAATGTTAGAAAGTGGGGAAATGGGATAGTTTGTAGATATTTTGCATATATTTTTATTCTTTTAATTTGCTTTACATGTAGAGGTTATTTTCTGATTGTTCTCAACTGTGGTTGGGGATCCACTTTGTGTTCTGAAGTTTCCTGTTTATTGACTAATAGGACACTTTACCTGAGCTCATGTTCCCCTCTTCATTGTGAGAGTCTGTGTCAGTTAACTCCTACTACCCCAAACTCAGTGGCTTCAAATAATGGTCATTCACTTAGCTCATGAGTCCATGAAGTTAGAGTCTGTGTGTGTGGGCAATTCTGCTGATCTCAGCTGGTTTCCCTGACCCGAATGGTGACTGTGGTAAATGGGCCATGAGGCTGTCCTACTGCAGCTGTAGCCTCGATATGTTCTTGTACCAACTGCAGAAGCATAAGAGCACAATCTCTTTCTTATGCTTATGACTATGTTGAATCTGCTAACACCTCATTAGCCAAAGCAAGTCACATGGCTAAAACTCTGAGAAATGCAAAGTCATCTGGCAAAGTGGCATAGATGGAATATCTTCCCATGTATTTAAATCTTCTTTAATTTGGTAGTTTCTGGTGTGCAAGATTTGTGTTTCTTTGTTAAGTTTATTCCTAAGTATTTTATTCTTTGATGCTATTGTAAATTCATTTTTGTTAAACTTTCATAGTGTTTATAATTACTTTATAGACATACGATATATTTTTGTATATTAATCTGGTATCCTGCAACCTTGCTGATCTTGCAAGGTTTTTGCTTTACTTTTTAGCTTTTTCTTAAAACCAATTTTTGGCTTCATAGATTCATTATTATACATTTTAAATTTATTTCATTAATTTCCTATCTTGTATTATTTCTTCTCTTCAGCTGTTTTCAGCTATAAATTACAGCTATTTTTCTAATTCTTGCAATGGGTGCTTAGATAATTGAACTTTATATGTATATTTAAAGCTATGAATATCTCTTAAAGCATGATTTAGCTGCATGTTACAAATTGCAAGTATAACATTTTAATTGTTACTTAGTTCAAATATCTATTATGACATTTCACACATATCTTACTTGTAATATATTTTTTAATTTCCAAAGACATGCTTTCCAAAGATCTTTAGCATTCTTCCCATTGTTTATTTATAGCTTAATTGCACTGTGATACTGGGCATATTTCATACCATATTTTGAGAACTATTATTTTTTTGAGTTCCATTTTATAATCGATTTTTTACAAGTGTTTTAAGAACAGTTGTAAGGAATATGTGTTTTATAGTTGTTGAGTGCAGTGTTCTATATATCTGATATATCACATTTGTTAGTTACATTACTTAAATCTTCTATGCTTAATAATTTTTTTCCTCCACTTAATCAGTAAATGAAAGAGGTTGCTAAAGTCACATAAAGTGATTGCGGATTTGTCTATTTCTCCTTAAAGATGTATCACTTTTATTATGTATCAGTTATCTGCTTATACATAATAAACCACTCCAAAATTTAGTGGCTTAAAACAGCAGTGTACCATCATCTCTCATAGCTCTGTGGGTTTATGTGGCTCAGCTCAGGAACTCTCATTTGGGAAGGGGAATTCCTCATGCATGCTCAGTCACATGGTATCTATAGCTGGAATCACGTGAGAACTCCATTTGGCTGGATGTCCAAAATATTTTTCTTTTTCACTTCTTTGGCATCTCAGCTTGAACGGCTGAAGTAGTTGAGAGATGACCAGTCATCTTTTTCCATAGGACCTCTTTACATGGCTTTCTCAGGATTCCTCACAGCATGTCACCTCAGAGTAGTTTGAATTCTTGCATAGTAACTGGCTTCCTTTAGGTGCATATTCTAAGAGACTAATGAACAAACTACATACTTCTTGTGATGTAGCTATGGAAGTCATGTAACAGCACTTTGCCATATTCTATTAATTCAGCATGAGTTAGAGGGCTGGCTCATGTTCAAGGAGGAAGGGAATACACAGAAATGTAGCTACTGGGAGGTGTGATTCACTAGAAGGCTATTTTTGAAAACCTAGTTACCACAATTTGCTTTCTGGCCTGCAATTGTTTTTATCCCCTCTACTGAGATCCCTGAAGTCTCATTCCATTGTCACATTAAGTTCTGTCTTAAAGTCTAGGATCTCATCATCTGAATTATGTTCATGTACAAATGAGGTAACTTTTACCTCATCTTTGGGTGGTTGGGTACTTTTAATTTGCTTTAAGTTACAGTTTTAAAAAAAATCTATAGTTCTGAAAGCATGGTCATTTAATTTATTTTTTGAAAGCATGGTAATTTTAGCATATTTGGTCTTCTTATATGTTGACTATCTTTCCCCAGAACATCTTACCAAGATGATGTTCCAAGAAATTAAGAAATTGAAGTGCATAGTACAAGGCACCATTTGACCAACCATTGAAAGTCACGAAGCATCATTTATGTTACATTTCCTTAATCCAAAGCAAACCACAAATTTATCCCAGATTCAAGGGAAGGGGAATACAAAAGGCCTTACTACTGGGAGGTAGGAACCATTGAGGGGGGATATTTTAGGTGGCTAGTTATCACATAACCTTATAACTTATATGTGTTACTTGTAAGTATCATACAGGAACAAGTATAAAGGACACATGGACAAAAACTGAGGGAGCGGTGGAAATGGGAGGGAGGTGGGGAGGGCTGGGGGTGGGTTGGGATGGGAGTAAAAGACAGAATGTATTTGAACAACAATTAAAATAAAATCTAAAAAATAAAGTCTGTCTTTAAAAAAACTATTTTTTATTGTTTTTACAGAGAAAAGAAGAAAGGACAGGAGAGAGAGAAACATCAATGTGAGAGAGAAGCATTGATCGGTTGCCTCCTGTCTGCACCTGGATCAGGAATGGAACCTGCAACCTAGGTACATGCCCTGACTGAAAATCAAACTCACAACGCTTTGGTTATGGGACTGCGTTCCAACCAATGCCAATCAGGGGTAAGAAAAAACCCCACTATTTTTGAAAAAATGAAAATATTTAAGTAATTTACATTTAATCTAATTATGGTTATATATTGTGTTTTATTATTCAGTCTTGCTACTTCTTTTCTATTTATTTTACCTATCCTGTATTCTTTTTTCCTTTCTTTCTTGACTTTTTCTTTGTATTGAATACCTATTATCATTCTGCCTCTTTCTCTCTATTAGCTTGGTTTTAATTATGATGCATCTTGGAGTGGACCTCTTTGCATCCATCATAATTGGGACTCTCTGTGCTTCTTGGACTTGCATGTCTATTTCCTTTGCCAAATCAGGGAAGTTTTCTTTTACTATTTTGTCAGGTAGATTTCCAATTTCTTGTTCTTCCTATTCTCTTTCTGGACCCCTATGAGGTGAATGTTGGACCTCTTGAAGTTGTCCTAGAGGCTGTTTATACTATCCTCATTTTGGGGGATTCTTTTTTCTTCTTGTTCTGCGTGGTTGTTTTTTGCTTCCCTATGTTCCAAATCATTGATTTGATTCTCAACTTCATCCATTCTCCTGTTTTTTCCCCCTGTAAATTGTTCTTTATTGCAATTAGTGTATCCTTTGTTTCTGACTGTATCTTTTTTATTTGGCTAAGGTCCTCACTAAGTTCCTTGAGCATCTTTATACACAGAGCTCTGAACTCTGCACCTGATAGATTGTGTGTCTCCATTCTGTTTAGCTCTTTTTCTGGAGTTTTGATCTGTTATGTCATTTGGGCCATGTTTCTTCATCTCTTCATTTTGGCAGCCTACCTGTGTTTGTTTCTATGTATTAGGTAGAGCTGCTTTGATTCTGTGTATTGTTAGTGTGGCCTAATATAATGGGTGTCCTGTAGAATCCAGTGGCACAGCCTCCCCTATCATCCAAGCTGGGTACTTGAAGTGTGCCCTTCACGTGAGCTGAGTACATCCTCCTCTTATGGTTGAGCCTTGGCTGCTGTTGGCACATCAATGGAAGGGATTTACCCAGGCCAATAAGCTGCAAGAATTGGCTATGATCACTGACTGTAGCCCTCCACCATCCATGGAGGATCAGATGTGCAGGGGCAGGGTGGTGGTGCTCTGATGTGGTCCATAGCTGTCCACTGGGTGTGCTGGCCCTGGTGTTTTCCTGGTGGTGATGGCCAAAATCAGGCCCCATCTGTATTTTGCCCAGGGCACCGTGTCTGATCCCTAAAGTAATCTGAGATGGCTGTTACCTGTGCTGGACTTGACAGGTTCCTAGGTGAAGCCACACTGTGAATCTAATCTGGCTGCCACCAGGACTCACTGAAGCCAGTTGTTGCTTGTTTGATAGGATTTAGAAAGTTGTAATGCAAGAGCCAAGACCAGCCATTCAGAAGAAAATCAGCTTGGGTGGGCCCATAGGTTGGATAGGGCAGAGTCTCTGGGGATCTCTACGACAAATCAAACAGTGTTAGCCAGGTTGGTGGAGTATCAGATATGGCACCACCTTACTGGCTCTGTGGGGGGAGGATTTAACAAAAGTACAGTGGCCTCTACTCACCATGATGCCTGACATTTCAGTTTCTCCTGTACACCACTGGTGACCTCCAAGCTGCGGCCCTGGTACTGGAAGTCAGAGGGAGTGAGCCTGAGTAGGTAAGTCATTGTGCGTGGGTTCTTTGGAGGAACTCCTTGGGGCTCCAGCAGTTTTTTCTACTGACTCAATCCCTGTTGGTTTTTGCAGCCAGAAGTTGTGGGTATTTATCATCTTGGCATTTGAATCCTAGTGGAATCCTGGAATCCAGAGCTGGGGCCCTGGTGTGGGCCTAGGACTCCTCACTCCTGAGATATCCCCCCTGAATTTTCATCCACATGGGTATGGGGCCATCTCTTTTTCATGTGTGTGCCCCTCCTACCAGTCTGCATGGATGTGGTTTCTTTAATTCCATAGTTGTCAGACTACAATTTGGCTTGATTTCTGACATTCCTGAGTGATGGTTGTGCTATATTTTAGTTGTAATTTTGATGTGATTATGTGAAGAGGTGAGCCATGTCTACCTACGCTGCCTTCTTGACCAGAAGTTAGGCTTGTTGCTCTGTGGTTTTCTTTATATTTATTCTGCTTGGTATTTACATGACCTCTTAACTTTTGGCTTTATGTGTTTAATCTGTTTTTGAAAACATTTCTTCAACTGTTGCTTCTGCTTCATTGTCTTGTTCATAAAGACGTGATCTTGATTATGTCTTGGATGTAGTCTCCTTCTAGGACTGGAAGTATAAAGTTGTATACTACATTGTGGTGAATATTTTTATTAGTAGCTAGAAAATTTTCTTATTATTTTTAATGATTATACAGTATTCAGTTGCATAAGCCTTCCTATAATTTATTAAAATAACTCTCTATTTGTGAAAATTTATAAATAATGCTATACTTCTATTTTTAAATATGTTTCTCCTTTCCCCCTCTCTCTCTCTCTTTTTTACTTCTTGATAACTTATGCCCATTCCTTATGACTAAGCCTAAACACAAAATACTAATAGACTCACAAAGATTTACTCCTTCTATTGTTAGTTTTATACACCCCTACTTTAGCGGTTATTACCACTGGTTGTGATGTTTTGTTTGAATGTCTGTATTTTTCTTAACAATGGAAACATCTTATGATCAAAGGTCATGCTTGAGTCATTTTTGTCTGCCAATTGCCTGCTGAGATTTTGGAACCATAAACATTCAATAAAAGCTAAATACAAATAATTTCCCCTCAGAGATCATCTTCTTTCCTTCCTATCCTCCTTGCTTTGTGCATTAATTACCTTAGGAGTTCTAATACTGATTGCTGAAAAGACTCACAGGACTCAAAGCACTTATACTAGTGGAACAAGTTTTATTATAGGTGAAGGATCCAGTAAAACAATATCAAGAAAAGGATACGCATTTAAATTGTCTGAAGATTTCATGTCCAAATTTCTTAGTATACCCTTTGCTGAGTGGAATAAGACATGCTTTATTTCCAGGTCTTAAACCACCAATATTGTGTATGCAAAGCATCTCATACAGACTTAACTGTTCAAATTTCCTGGTTCCACTAGAACCAAGTAAAAATAATAAATCCAATTATAATTAGTATACAGTGCTGATAGGCTGGTGCATCCTGCCACCAAACAAGTAACAGACCCATGATTACAGAGCACCATTTATCTGTAGTTAATATTTTGCATAGTGTGGGACCAAAGTACAATTACATACTGGAAGCTCTGGAAATAAGCGTTCTAGAACAGCTGAGGTTATTGTTAAATAACCAATGAGGAAGACTTGTCAATTCCCAGGGTACCAAAGGTTCTTTTAAACCTTAACCATGTAAAAAAAAAGGGGGGGGGAGAAAGAATAAACCTTAAACATGTAACAATTGGTCTTTAAATAGGCTAAACAAGCTTCCCTGTAAGTAAACCCAGCCAAACTTTAAAATACATTTTTTGGGAAAAACCTGCTTATTCTTGAAATTACACCTAGCCTCTGTCTATCATCAAACTAATGAGATTTTAAATGGTTCATATGAGATTAAGTCAAACCAAGAGGAAGTTAAAATTTAATTGGCAAAACTTCGGTTGTTATTTAGCTATGACCTGGACCTCCTTGCAGCCCTTGCTATCCCTCACACTCAGTCTAGGCCATACTTAATGGTAGGCTCTCAGGAGTGCAGGAGACTTTAACTTACTTTGTTATATTCAGGCTCCTTTCAAGGAAAATGCTAAAAATAGGTCTATCTCATTGCCACTGGAAAAAATAAGAGAATTTACTCTAAGTAAAATTTTCTAATTTCCCCAATTTCACTTCTGTTAAGGTAATGCTTCATATCCTTAAATATATTTGTGTATTCATTTTTATTAAAAATCAAGCTATTTCTTGCTATATAAACATACACATTTTCCCCTGTAATAATGAACTCATATTATATAACTTCCATATATTTTATACTAAGCAATACATGTTACAGACATTTTTTCAATAGTCTTTATTACTTCAAGTTAAAAAATACACACATTGAGCTTTTTGGGGTATACAGTTGTATGCATTTTAACACAGAAATTTGTGTAACCAACACCATATTTAAAATAAAAATCATTTACGTCACTACGAAAATTTTCTTCTCCTGCCCCTTTGTAGGTAAGTTCTCTCCCCATCAATAACATTGGCAACTATGCCTATAATTATGCCTTTTACAGACTATCATATAAATAGAATCATGCAATATGTGATTTTGAGAATGTATTCTTTTACTCAGCAGCATTGCTTCTATGTAGAAAACCTTCAGGAATCTACTCTACAGCTTCTAAAACTAAGACGAATTTAGCAAAATTACAGGATACAAGTTCAATGTAAAAAACAACCATGTATTTATATCCTAGCAAGGAGCTATTGCAAAATGAAATGAAATATACAATTTACAATAGTTCATATGAAAATGAAATACTTAGGTATAAATCTAGCATAGTTACCAGCACTTTAAAATTGCTTGTATCTTATTGTTGATTGTTTTTTCTTTGCAAATTGTTGAGATTTTTCTCAATCCTTCATATGTCAAGTAATTTGGATTATATTATTGACATTTTGACTGTTATGAGAATCTCTATTTTGTTTGAATCCTATGGAAAATATTGCTCTCTTTTTTTCGCTTGTTTTGGTAGACATATTAGTCATATACTGCTATATAACAAATCACCCCAAACACAGTGGTTTAAAACAGCATACTCACAATTTCTGAATGTTAGAAATCTGGGAGAGGTATAGTTGAGTGGTTGTGGCATAGGACCTCTCTTGATGCTGTAGTCAAAGTAGTAGCCTGGGCTGCAGTCATTGGAGGCTCGGCTGTGTCTTGATGACCCACTGCCAACTCACATGGTCATTCATAGGAGACTTCATTCTCTTGCTACTTCTTGGGGTTATTTATGACATAGCTTCCCTCAGACAGAGTGATCCAAGAAAGAGTGACCCAATACTGAAACCACAGTCTTTATAACCTCAAAAAAAGGCAAATAATAACTTCTACCTTATTCTGTTGTTTATACAGAGAAACCAACCTTGGTACAGTGAGAGAGAGAACAACACAGTGAATACTAGGCTGTGGGGTCATCAGGGGCCATCTTGGAAGCTGGCTATCTATCACATCAGGCATTCAATATAGTGTGTTGATGCTTTCCATGGACTGTATTTCCAATTTAGTTCAATTTCAAAGCCTTTGCAATGCTATTTGAATCCATCTCACAGTACATCATTCAGTGGACAATTAGGGTCCTGTGGGTTGATTTACTCCATAGTTCAGTTCTTAGCTTTGGTGCTGTTTAGGATTACTTCACATTTCAAGGACGAGCCCAGGATTTCACCAGCACTATATGGGATCCTTTTTTGAGTTTCCCCTACTCAGTCTCCCAGCACTCCTTGGCATTCAGAGGTGCTTCTTTCTGGTCTTTCAGCTAGAAAGCAGAGTTTTTGAAATTTCCAGCGAAGATGGAAGAGTAGGTAGATACGCTTTGCTGCCTCACACACCAAAAGAAGGACAACAATAAATTTAAAAACAAAAAAACAACCAGAACTGCTGGAAAATTGAACTGTATGGAAGTCCAACAACCAAAGAGTTAGAGAAGAAGCATTCACCCTGACTAGTAGGAGGAGAAGAGATGCACAGCTGGGGCAGAGAGGACTCGCCACAAGGTGGTCGCTGGAGGCCTGGGGTGGGCAAGGCCATGGCTGGCAGAGCGGGCAGTCCCACATTTGTATCAGATAAACGGGGAGGAACAGCTGGGGAGCAAGACAGACTGTGCAACCCAGGATACCAGTATGGGGAAATAGAGCCTCAAAACCTCTGACTGAAGAAAACTGTGTGGGTTGAGGCAGTGGGAAAAACTCCCAGCTTCATAAGAGACTTCGTTGGAGAGACAGAATCCTAGAATGTACACAAACCCACCCACCCAGGAATCAGCACCAGAAGGGCCCAATTTGCATGTGGGTAGCAGGGTTAGTGACTGAAAGCTACCTGAGAGCTAAGCAAGTGGCATTTTTCCTTCTTGGACTCCTCCCGCACATACAGCTCCCCAACGTAGCCACGTGGGTTGCCCAGCCCTGGTGAATACCTAAGGCTCTGCTGCTTACTATGTAACAGGTGTACTGAGACAAAAAATATGGTCCAAATGAAAGAACAGATCAAAACTCCAGAAAAAAATACAACTAAGTAATGAAGACATAGCCAACCTATCAGATACACAGTTCAAAACACTGGTAATCAGGATGCTCACAGAAATGATTGAATATGGTGGAGGAAGAAGTGAAAGCTATGCAAAGTGAAATAAAGGAAATTGTACAGGGGACCAACAGTGACAGGAAAGAAACCAGGACTCAAATAAATGGTTTGGACCTGAAGCAAGAAATAAACATTCAGCCAGAACAGGCTGAAGAAACAAGAATTCAAAAAAATGACAAGAGGCTTAGGAACCTCCAGGACATCTTTAAATATTTCAACATCTGAATCATAGTGGTGCCAGAGGAGAAGAGGAAGAGCAAGAGATTAAAAACTTCCTTGAAAGCACAATGAAGGAGAATTTCCCTAATCTGGTAAAAAAAAAAATACACTTCCAGGAAGTCCAGGAAGCTCAGAGAGCCCCAGAGAAGTTCGACCCAATGAACTACACACCAAGGTACATCATAATTACATTAGTCAACATTAAAGATAATGAGAGAATCTTAAAAGCAGCAAGAGAAAATGAGATCCTTGCCTGCAAAGTGGTTCCCATAAAGCTATCAGCTGAATTCTCAAAAGAAACCTTGCAGGCAAAAAGAGGCTGCTGGAAAGAAGTATTCAAAGTCATGAAAGGCAAGGACCTACATCCAAGATGACTCTATCCAGCAAAGCTATCATTTAGAATGGAAGGACAGAAAAAGTGCTTCCCAGATTAGGTCAAGTTAAAGGAGTTCATCATCACCAAACCCTTGTTATATGAAATGATAAAGAGACTTATCTAAGGAAAAGAAGATGATAAAAAACATGAACAATAAAATGACAACAAATTCACAACTATCAACAACCAAACCTAAAAAAAAACCCAAAACCAAAAATGAACCAAGCAAACAACTAGAAAAGGAAGAGATTCACAGAAATGGAGGTCACATAGAGGGTATCAGTGGGGAGGGAATGAGGGGAGAATGGGAGAAAAGGTACAGGAAATAAGAAACATAAATGGTAGGTACAAAACAGACAGGGGAAGGTTAAGAATGGTATGGGAAGTGGAGAAGCCAAAGAACTTATATGTATGACCCATAGACATGAACTAAGGTGGGGGGGGGAAATGCTAGAGTGAGGGGGGTATGGGGCAGAGGGGAATAAAGTGTAGGAAAAATGGGACAACTATAATAGCATAATCAATAAAATATTTTTTATGAGAAGCTGCCAGCAACCCACACTTTTTTTAAAACTATATTTTATTGATTATGCCACTACAGTTATCCCATTTTTCCCCCTTCACTCCCCTCCACCCTGCACACCCCATCCCCCACCATTCCCCCCTTTAGTTTATGACCACGTGTCTCAAGTTCTTTAGATTCTATATTTTCCATACTATTCTTGCCCTCCCCCCATCTATTTTCTACCTATGGTCCATGCTACTTATTTTCTGTACCTTCTCCCCCTTTCTNTATGAGAAGCTGCCAGCAACCCCACACTTTTTTAAAACTATATTTTATTGATTATGCCACTACAGTTATCCCATTTTTCCCCCTTCATTCCCCTCCACCCTGCACACCCCATCCCCCACCATTCCCCCCTTTAGTTTATGACCACGTGTCTCAAGTTCTTTAGATTCTATATTTCCCATACTATTCTTGCCCTCCCCCCATCTATTTTCTACCTATGGTCCATGCTACTTATTTTCTGTACCTTCTCCCCCTTTCTCCTCCTCCCACTCCCATGTTGCTAACCCTCCATGTGATCTTCATTTCTATGGTTCCACTCCTGATCTAGCTGTCCTCTTGGTTTGCTTTTGTTTTAGGTGTGGTTGTTAATAACTGTGAGTTTGCCGTCCTTTCACTGTTCATATGTTTTATCTTCTTTTTCTTAGATAAGCCCCTTTAACATTTCCTATAATAAGGGCTTGGTGACAATGAACTCCTTGAATTTGATCTTATCTGAGAAGCACTTTATCTGTCCTTCCATTCTAAATGAAAGCTTTGCTGGATAGAGCAATCTTGGGTGTAGGTCTTTGGATTTCATGACTTGTAATACTTCTTTCCAGCCCCTTCTTGCCTGTAAGGTCTCTTTTGAGAAATCTGCTGACAGTCTGATGGGTACTCCTTTGTAGGTGACTGTCCCCTTCTCTCTTGCTGCTTCTAGGATTCTCTCCTTCATTTTCTTCTTGGCTAATGTGATTATGATGTGCCTTGGTGTGTTCCTTCTTGGGTCCAACTTCTTTGGGACTCTCTGAGCTTCCTGGATTTCTTGGAAGTCTATTGCCTTTGCCAGACTGGGGCAGTTTTCCTTTATTATTTGTTCAAATAAGTTTTCCACTCGTGGCTGTTTCTTTTCCCCTTCTGGTATCCCTATAATTCGAATGTTGGAACGTTTAAAGATGTCCTGGAGGTTCCTAAGCGTCTCCTCATTTTTTTGAATTCTTGTTACTTCATATTTTTCTGTTCGGTCATTTTTTTCTTCCTGTGGTTCACTCCCTTGATTTGAGTCCCAGTCTCCTTTCCACCACTATTGGTTTCCTGTGCATTTCCCTTCATTTCAATTAGTTTAGCCTTCATTTGTTCCTCTAATTTGTGGCTAAAATCAACCAGTTCTGTGAGCATCCTGATCACCAGTGTTTTGAACTGTGCATCTGAGAGGTTGGCTATTTCTTTTTCGCTTAGAGTTATTGGCTCTGGGGCTTTGAGTTCTTGACCATATTTTGGTCTGTTCTTGCCTGTTACGTATGAGGAGCGGAGCCCTAGGTGTTCACCAGGGTGGGGTAACTCAGTTGCTGGGTTGTGACGCTGTATATGGGGATGGGGTCAAAGAGGGGCAATGGCAATCCCCTCTGCTGCTTCCCGCTTCTGGGGCCTGTGTGGTCTGTCTCACTGCTCGTTCCTTCGCTGGTTTATCTGTGCATGAATGTGTGACTGCAGTCAGCATGCTGCTTTGTGCTCTCACTGGGTCCACCCATTGCTACCCCACACCTGGGATCAGCCCACGGCTGCCTGCGTGCCTGGGTTGGGGGACCTTTCCTCCCCGATCCTGCTCCACCGCTGGCTCTGCCCCTCTTACCGGTCTGGGTGAACAGTTCATTGTTCTCGGACTTCCACCGTATAGTTCATTTTCTGTGCTTTGGCCGTGTTTTTGTTTACTAAAACTGTGTTGTCTTTAAACTTGGTTGCAGGAGAAGGCACAGTGTTTCTACCTACACCTCCATCTTGGCGGAAGTCTCAATAACATATATATATATATTTCATTATTTTTCAAGTACAGTTCTCTGTCTATTACTCCCATCCCATCCCACCCCCCGTGCTCCCTCCTCCCTCTCATTTCCACCCTTCTCAGTTGTTGTCCATGTATCCTTTATATATATGTTCCTCTAAATCCCTCCCCTACTTCCCCTGAAATTCCCTCCCCTCTCCCCTCTGGTCACTGTCAGCCTGTTCTCTATTTCAGTGTCTTTGGTTATATTATGCTTGCTTGTTTGTTTTGTTGTTTAGCTTCCTGTTAAAGGTGAGATCATATGGTATTTGTCCTTCAACACCTGGCTTATTTCACTCAGCATAATGTGTTCCAGTTCTATCCATGCTGCCACAAAAGGCAGGAGCTCCTTCTTTCTTTCTGCAGCATAGAATTCCATTGTGTATATGTACCGTCATTTTTTTAAAATGAAGCAGAATATGTGATCACTGCACTCAGCCACACTGGGTTCTGAGGTTGAGTTCAGCTCCACATCCAAGCAGTGGGTTACTGCTTCTGCTACTGTTCAGCTACCACTCAGTTGCTTTGGGACTGTGGCATGTTTGAGGTCTTCAATGAGAAAAAAGAAATTTAAAAGGAAACAAAGAGGACAAAGGAAGGAAGGAGAAAAGAGGAGGTGGGAGGGAAGAAAAAGGAGAGAAACCAGAGGATCCTCTCCATTCTCTGTGTCCTCCAGGGTGCCCCACCTCTCACTCCTTGGGCCAGAAAGGGAACTTCCTTGGGGCTGCTGCTCTCTGTGTGGGGTCCACAGCCCTGAATTCAGGGTGCTTTTCAGCCCAGGCTGGGAGATGAGGAAGGAAAGAAACAAACCAACCCAGGAAATTCACCACCCAATCATTCATAATTCAAGTTCTCTTTCCTCAATCTCCCTGGTACCATCCACTTCTCAGAGTCTTCATGTAACTTCTTCATGCATTTTGTCTAGGTTTTTACTTGCATTCAGTATAGGATTTTCATAGAAAATACATGGGCATCTGTAATTTTTTAGTATAAGTTTATTTTAAATATTGATAGGACATAGTTACACTTAAAAATTTATTTGCTTACCTGAAAATCAATTACAAAGGGGCATTCTATATTTTTATTTGCTAAATTTGATAATCTTAATTCAGTAGGGGACAGGGTAGAATGTACTTACTCCATCTTACCCAGAACAGGAACTTTGCCTCATCATTTTTAACAACTGCCTATCATTCCATTGCATGGAGAAATGAAATGTATTTAGCTACTCCATTATTGATGGATATTTAGGCAGTTTTCAGTTTTTTCCCTTGTTCAAATAGAGCCCCAGTGACATTCATTTACATTTATCTTTGCATACTTTGAGTCTCAATTTCTTTATCTATGCCAAATAGGGAACTGCAACTGCCTATCTCAAAGGGTTGTTGTGAGACTCAAATGATATAATGAGTGTGAATATGCTTAGTAAGCTGTTAAAGGCTAAAGAAAGTTTTCTCAACACTTGCCTTGTACTGAGTTACAATGGACTTATAAGCATATATGTTTAGCTTTTTATCTAATTAAAAAAGTCTTTGAGTAGGTGGAATTCTTTCTTATACAGTTTTTTATGCAGTTTTGTAATTACATCTATCAAATTCTACCATAGTATTTTATTTTTAATGACTCTAAATGAATAATAGTTGAACAAGAGAATGAAATTTGCCTATATCTTCTAACATTCTCTCCCTCCTCTATTAGACACAGCTCATTAATTATGTGTGTTTTAGTTCCCTTTCTCCTATTTCTTAAAACGCATTTTCTAAAATCATTGATCTTCAAGTTTTTACACGAATTTGTGTCAAGTTTTCCAGTGATTGAGATGATCAGCCATTCTCAGGAATCCCAGAGCTGATGTAATGTCCCAGTAGTGCAGGCACTGCTTATGTCTTCTACTGGGCCCATGGGTCATTGGACCCTGCCCCAGTGCAGGTGAGGAAAGTCACTTCTCTAGGATTCTCATGGTTGCAAGCAACAGGAAACTCCATCTCAATTACCTTAAGCTACAAAGGTGGGCATACGTGGTGAGGAAACCCAGGGTTGGCACTAGCTTGATCAAATGGCTCAAATGATGTCCCCAAGAGGATCACGTTGCTCTGCCTTCTCAGGTAGAAGCTTCACACCAAAGCTCCCCATCACTAGATTGCCCTTCCAAATTGCAAAAGGGCTGGAGCTGTTCTAAAGCTTGCATTTTCAAATCATTTATGTTGGGAAAAGAATGTGTTTTTTCTCCTTAAGTAGTTCCTGAAGAAGAGAGGAATTTTCTTCTTCCCAGAAGGTCCAGCATTGACTTGGCTTCCTTACCAGATGACTATGGCCAGTGGGGAATGGAATATGAGGTTTGGCTTAAGTCACACCAGTCGCTGGCGTGGAAGGGTCTAATTCCTCCAAAACTCTGGGTGAGAATGAGAAAGTAGCTTTTCAGAGGAGATTCAGAACACTTTCAGGAAGCACAAAGGATGCTGGGGAGCCAAACTATGTCAAATTTTCTCTATAGAACCCTCAATGTTTTGGTTTCTGAAAGCACCTTATTTTTTTAATCTCAATTACTTTATTTCTTTGCATCAATACCAAATGTGCTTGATAGAAGTCTGCTCATTGGTAGTTGTGTTTAGTGAAAAAGTTCTTCTAAGAGTCATATAATTTCCTTTCAGACACATCTGAATTATAATTAATCATTTTAAAAAGATGCACATTTCTTTAACCATCACCATTGAAAATTTCTTACCATTACACACCTTTGCATTTAGTAAAAGGGGAAATATCAACCTTCTTATCCAAAGGCAGTGTTAACATATGGCTGCAGGTGGATTCTCACTTTTAAATTTTATATAATTATAATGATTTGCCTGGGAAACCATTATCCTAAATTGAATAGGGAGAAAATAAAAATGCAGTCAGTTGGGCAACTGAAAGCAGCCGCCATTTAAGGGAGCAGAAAAAAAAGACCATAGATTTAAGAAAGGCTAACAGGTGGGAAGAAGTGAATATATTCTCTTACCCCTTGGTTCTCTTACCAATGTCTTTAAAAAAATTTAAAACAAAGAAATAAACAAACCAATGTCAGCAGCGGCAAGGATTTGCAGACCACACTAAGCATTACTGATTCCACTTTCTAAGTGATTCCTCTGCCTAAGGTGAGGGGAGAGTGAATTACTGGTGGGAAAACTGATGCAAATTATAGGCGTGGTGGTGGGGCAGTGGTTAAAGCTAGTCTCTGATTTTTTCCTTTACCCCATTTTTACTAGATCATCTAAGGGTCCAACTCCCTCTATTTAGAAACAGAAAATGTCTTGATCTGGCAAAGAGCAGACCAGTCTGGATAACTCAGCCCTTCTTAGAGTATGATCACAGAACTATACCGTGCCATGGCCCTTGTTTCCAACAAAGTGTACACTAAGTAGTTTGTAGGTTATTGTTCTTTGGTTGCTAAACAACCACAAAGTCTTTGCCAGTCCTCCTGCCCCTCAAGTTAATATTCTTGCACAATATCGAGTGACCCAAGTGTCTGGTCCCCTTGCTCCTCTCCCCTGTCTATTCCATCTTCTCCAAGCCCCACCCTCAGCTGCCATCAGGTTGTCTCGTGCGTGGTCTCATGCCCATCTTCTCCTTCTCTTACTTCCTCTTATCCCTCTTCTGTTCCTCTAGAATTTTCTCTTTCCTTTACTGCCTCTTTCCTTGCAATCCTGATCATGCCTGAACTTTGGCGATGGGAACAGGCACTCTGAAAATCATGAATTATTCTGATAGAAACAGCTGGTTCCTCTGAGTTGGGAATGAATGTGGGGAGCTGTGAATGGTACTTGTGAAAGAAGAGAGATGAAAGAAAGGCTTTAAAACAAAACCCTCTGTTTTCCCTAGCATTTTCCTGGATTGTTACCTCATTCCTTTCACCTCTCTGGTTCACCAAAAAGTGTAGCTAAGAGATTTATGAAAATGTATGTGCTAAAACTCCCTCTGAGGTGGGAAACTTTCAGTGACTATTGATATTATTCTTGTGGTTTCCATCTCTAATGTGAGAGTTTTAAAGGATTTATTGAAATGAAAGTAAATTAATCCAAGCACGAAATTGGTTGGAGCCATTTATAGTATTTTGTTGTTTATCAGATAATTAATTAGGTCTTCTTGGTCTATAGTCCCTGGTCACTGTTTCTGTTCCTTTCTGTTCCCCTTTTCCATCAAAATTGTACAGACTGTATTAATCAGGATCCCGGTAGGAAATAGATGACACCTTCAGTCAGGAACACTGAAAGAGACTTTTACAAAAGGACCATCTACAATGGTGTAAGAAGGTATAGGGGAACCACAGTGGATGGTATAAGATCCAAGGGCTCCCTTTCCAGTTTCAGGCCTGAAGGGGCAAGAAGAGGGAACAATTACTGAAACTTTCAGAGTTGAGAAGAAAGGGCTTATTTGATAGGCCTTGTGACCTTTGGTTGAGGGCACAGCTTGTTCCTACTCTCTTCTCTCTTAATCTCCCACCAGGTGTCCCCACTGGTTGAACCCAACCAGAATTGGGAGGATAGCAGGGCCCGTTATGCAGTCAGGCCACAGGAGTAGTCAGGTGGAGAAGAATGAAGAGTCTGTCTGCAGGGGCCCAGAGAATCAAAGTGACCTGCAGCCACACTCCTTGGAGAGGAAGGCAAATGGGATAATGTTTCGTGCATAAGGACCCTGAGATAGAAATACAAGATTCTTTGGTCTTGATCTTTCATTTTAATTTTAGATATTTGTAATTTTTCCATGCATATTCATTCCAATGGGTACCCAAATCTTTAAAATGTGTGCCAGTATTTGAGGTCTATCTAAGAATGCTACACTGGGGGAAAAAAAGCTTAAGTATACTTACTGTTAAATGTTTTGCATGTTGGCACTGAATACTTTTAATAAACGAATGCAAGTATTTGTGTTTTATGAAAAGATGCCCTAGAGGACATCTGTTGATTTTAGGCCTCTTTTCTTTTTTCTTTTGGATAGAGTTCCTTGAATTTCATGGGGCACTTAACCTTTCTCTCTCAGCCCTTGTGGTAGGTGGGCATGTGATCCAGCTTGGCCAAGGAATACACTCAGAGTTTTTGGCCACAGAGATTTGATCAAAGTGAGCACCTGAAACAAGTGGGCCCAATCAGAATAGAACACAGAACACTCACCCTCAAACTCCCCTTGAACTCTGGAGAGTGAAGGACAGGAGGTGCTGAAGGGCATTTCTGCCACCAGGTGGACACTGACAATGTCAGCACGTGGAGGGAAGTGGAACCCAGGAGTGGAGGGAGAACAGGCTGTGGGGCCAGAGTTCAAGTCCTCTCACTAGTCTTCTTCAGAAACCAGCTGGAGGTCTGTGACATGAGCTAACGCGTTCACTTTTTATTCAGGTTCCTTATTTAGTTTGAGTTGGATCTTCTGTCACTTGAAACCAAAAGGCTCTTCTTAAACCAATAGAAGTGTATTCTAGTGAAATTATCTATATAAAACTTTTCCTTAAAAGCAAACCGTTGTTTCCCAAACTTCCATTATAAAGTTACAAAATTATAAAGTTTCCTCTAAAAATAAATACTTCGCAGACTGTTGGAAATGCGTTCAGTCACATGGCATCCATCACAGCACCCGGCAGTCAGTCGGCCAGCATGCTCTGTTTGGAGGAGAATGGGGGTTTCTCCCTTGGGTCCCATGCTTCTGGTTGGATGTGGGTCTCGCCTGTCTTTAGCTGGAAGACTTACAGTGATTAATGATGGCACTGCATCCGCAGATACTGCCACGCACAGGTACACCTTAGCATTTTCAGCGTCACTTCATGAAGAGCCAATTTGTTCCTCACTTCACTGATCTCATAAGCTCAGCCTTTGGTATAGTTTATATGAATGAAGGTTGTTTGCTTTCATGCACATATTTAGTGAGTCTGAACCTGGCCACTCTGTAGTTCAAGGGCAGGAGAAGGAAAGAAAGACTGAGTGTGGCTGGGCTATGAAAGTGACTGTTGGAGCCATTCTGCTGCCTTGGACGATGTAAAGGCAGTGGTTAAAATCTTCCGAGTGTTCCGGTCTGGGGCAAGGAATGAGAGTAGCTCCATCGTGAGCTTCCAGCAGAGAGCTTCCTGAATCCGCATGGCAGAGGGTCCCAGCTGTGTCTATTCATCTGGGGAGGTGCTTCAGCTTTCACTGGAAGGCTGCAGCCACTAGTCTGGCTTCCTAGGGCCTGTTCTTAGTAATTGATGTTTAAGCAACGCAGGTAGTGGGACATGATTCTTTTTCTCATCAAAGGATGAAAGCGGCAGGTTGAGTTCTTTCTTCGTCTACAATATCACAATGATTTGGCTCTGGAGTCAGAGAGACTGGGTTCCAATTCTAGCTCCATCTTTACAAGCTGTATGGCTTTCATGGGTGAAGGCAGTAACAGTAGCCACCTCAACAGGTTGGTGTGGTAATGAAATGAGAATATTCTCATTAGAACACAATACCTGGCACATTGTCTTCAGTAAGCTCAAAAGGGAGAATGGGGTATACACTTTATAAGATTTTTAAAAAGTAAAAACATCTTTCTGTAATTAACTTTCCTCATCTTCCATAAGCCACCTACAGCAGCCACTTAGATATCTTTATGTTTCCTCATCACACAGTTGAAAAATGACTGTAGGCTGCACTGCGTTTCAAATAATCTAAGAACTGTGCAGCAAGCTCAGGATCTGAAATTAACTTTGCCTTTATATCGTTCTTGCTAGTTGCTCTTCAAGTACAATTATAATCAGGAAGCTAGCACTCAAAATAGCACCAAGTTTCATTTTTCTCAGAGTTATCTGCTGCCCTCGTGTTTCCCAGGCATGTTTGTTTACTTGATTCGCAACAATGAATCTTTTCTCTTGTTAGCCTGACTGTGATAGTTGGACTCCACAGCAACACCCGGTGCAGCTGGTAAAATCCTCATTACTGCCGAGCGCAGGAGGCTCAGGTCGCTGTTTCCCCTTGAGAAGCTCTGTGGAAATGTGTCACGATGAGAGCTGCCCGAACAATTTTGCTGTGGTGAAAAGGGAGGACCAGGTCGAGCCTCCACTTTGACAATTTCAGAATTCTTTTTCCTCTAAGTAGAATGACACTTGAGCTTTCAGATTTCCCCTTGTTCCCTTTTCGCTGTTCATCTGAGCTTTGTGTGCAAACACGAATTTGGTGCTAGGCAGAGAGGCTGATTGACAGCTCCCAGACATCTTGCCCTTTGTCCGATGTCTCTCACCACTTGTCAGTAAATGAGGAGAGTCACTTCCGAGTTGTGTTTATAATCTTTTTGATTATTGGATGCCAGGATGTTAACCAGTCTGGTGGATCAAAATGCCGTTAACACTGAAAGCATTTATCCCTGATATATTTGCTCCCTAAAATGTCTCTAAATTATCCATCACAAACCTGAACAGTTAGACTGTGATGATTTGCGATCTTAGTGGGGTTATTAGGCCAGCAATCACTGTCAATTCTGTAATTATTCAATTCTTCCCATCACCTTCCCTAACACCCCTCTCCCATTAAAAATTATTTTTCCAGCCCTGGCCGGGAAGCTCAGTTGATTAGCACATCATCTGGACATGCCAAGGTTGTGGGTTTGATCCCCGGTCAGGGTATATGCGCAAGAATCAGCCAACAATGCATAAATAAGTGGAACAACAAATCAATGACTTTCTCTCTCTCTGTCACTCAGTCTCTCTCCTTTCCTTTCTCTCACTCTAAAATCAATCAATAAAAATTTTTTAAAACCCTCACTATTTTTTCCAACCCTGAGAATAAGCAACAGGCAGCCTGGGAACACAGCTCTGAATCTGTGAGCTCCAAGTGTTGACTGTGAAGCTGGGAGGTCTGCAGCCAAAGCAGGCGAGTGAAGCAGCATCTGAAACCAGTTAGGAGAGTGGGGGTTGGGGGAATGGGGGTGGTGGTGGTCGGGGAGGGAGAGGATTCTATGAAGGTGGGAAGGAAGGGATGAAAAGAAACAGGTTCTAAACAGGAAGGAAAGCACACACAAAAAAAGATCATGAAATCAGAGCAAGCAATTTTATATTCTAATTCCTTCAGTTGTGGGAGAATGGTGTGCTGAGACTGGCCCTGCTGCTGGTGGAGAGGTTCTAGGGGTGGCTGAGCCAGTCACCGGCTGTAGGATCTCCAGCAAGGCTCTGCGCTGTTCTTGCCTGCTGTGGAAATGGGGCTACTTGCAGCTGCCCAAGCCACCTCCTAGGGTCGATGAGAGGCCAAAGTTACAGGAAAACACTTTAAAAGAGGAAAAGGCCAATTCAAAACATGATGTATTATCAGTTCTTTTCCAGAAAAAGGTGCATTCAACATGCCTTAAGCCTCTCTGTTTCTCCCCTTCCTCAGAAATAAAGTGCTTATTTTAAGGCATCCGAGGCTCTGCTCAGAATCTTCCATTGTCAAATTATATGCCATTTTATGCCTAGCCAAGAAGTGAAGGTATGGACCCTCCTTTGGCGCTGATTTTCAAAGATAAAGACAGTATCAGGAATTGATCATGACTTGCCTCCACGGTGGCTTTTCCACTGGAGAATGCTCTCCAGGTGACAGTCTCCTTCCAGCCAACACCCAGGCGTGACAGATAGGGTGGTTATCCCTTTCTGCCTTGTACTGGGTGGGGTGTGGGTCAGCGTGGAAGGATTTGGCTAGTGTGTTGTGGAGCTCTGTTGTCCCTCGAGGTCTTGAGTGTAGTAATTAAAACATTTTTTTTTTTTTTGGTAGGAACCCAGAACATCAACCTAGCCTCAGTGTGCACTGCTGCCCAGTGTTTGGGAAGCCCACCCTTTTTGCCCTGGAGCTTCTAAGGCTCTGGGGCTAAAGTTCACACAGAGCTTATTCACATTGAGAAGCAGAGTGGGATTTTCATAATGCTCCTTGGTCTGATGACTCGGGCAAGATTTGGGCAAACCCTGTGACTCCCTGGGGGTTTCCACTCTCTATGACGTGCTAGGGTAGGGAGATCTGGGGTCTGCACATCATAATGACCTGGGAGTTAGTAACAGATTTCCCCTTATTGTTTAATGTCTAAGTTCTTCATTTGCTCATACAACGTTAACTTATTGAGTGCCTATGAAATGCATAGCCCCACAATGCCAGCAAATATTTATTAAGTATTTATGAGGGCTACATGCGCTTAAGTGGTTTTCACATGAGCCATTTCACATGTGCTATTTCTGAGACACATGAGCTATTTCTATGAAAAGGATACAGAATATCTCTCAATGAGTGGTAGAGAAAAGTACTATAGGAGCTCAGAGGACAGAGAGACCCATACACGCTAGTGTGGTCTAGGAAGGGTTCACAGAGGAGAGAGGACTGGAACTGGACTTTGAATGAGAATGGGTAGAATTTGAAGGCAGGGAGAAAGCGAAGGACATACCACATGGGGATCCAGCAGGCGCAAAGGTACAGGGCAGGCTGCACAGGGCTGGGAGTGCTTCAAGAGCAGAAGAGTAGCCCAGTGCAGTGGTTCGGAATGTGGGCTTGGGAGTCAGTCTGCTGTGTCCTATCTGCGACCTTGGGAAAGTTAGCGATGACCTCTTAGAGTCATTTTTCTCTTTTATAAAATAAAAGTAATAGTTTTGTTGGAAGCGTTGTCCTGAGGGATAAATGAGACAAGCCCTTAGCCCAATGCCTGGCACATAGTAAGGCCTCAGCAGGTGGCAGCAATGATTAGTTCTCCTGATACTAATAGTCGATTTGTGGAGTTTATCCTTTTTCTGGGGAAAATGGGAAGCTGCTGAAGATACTGTATATTGTCATGTATAATACGCACTTTTTTGCCCAAAAATTTGTGACAAAAATAAGGATGCACATTATACATGGGTGTGTAATGATTACATATCATGAGTATAATAATGGGTATGGTAATTCCTGGTATAAATAATGGGTATAGTAATTCCTGTGTATAATGCGCAGCAAAATATGGTAACTGTACAGGGATGTGGCACAACCAAAGTAATCTTTTTGGAAGGTGAGTGAGTATAAAGAATTTGTGTAAAGAGAAAAGGCTAAGCCTAAGAATTCCAGCTAGGAGACAACTTCGGTCGTTTAGCAGTCAAGTAAAGACCTTGCTTGTGGTGGATGCAAAAAAAGAGATGTAAAGAAAAGATGTTTATGTCAACTTTCCTGACTGGAGATAGGGGCTAAAAGACCAGGAAGTTTCTAACATCAGAGTGTAAGCTTCTTGAGGATTAGAGCTGTATTTGTTTTTAATTTAAAAGAATTCTTTAAGATAGAGTGATGCGGACCCTGGCTCATGGGGTCCACCACGTTACGGATGAGGCACGAGAAATTCACACGGACTACTGAGTCCTGTGGAGGAAAAGAGACAGCGTGGCTTTTCTCTCAAAAGGAGAAAAAGCCTCAGCCTCCACCATGACAGGCCTTTATTTCTTTTTCTGGGCTCATCACATGATGGTCCTCATTGATTATGCACAGGTTCGATTTAGGTGGTTACCTTTTACAGAAAACAAAGGAGATCCTGCTGCTAATCACATCACAGAAGAAGGATATTTACAAATGCAAAGGAAAAAGTGGTTGAACTGGTTGTCCTCATCCTTGGAGGTTTAGCGTAGATTTTAGGAAGTAACAGTAAGCACTTGTCTCAGTTCAGGGTGAGAGAGTTTTAACAAAAGCAAGTCTCAAAACAGTCTAGATACGATGCAGGCCTGATTTCCCGTGGGACAACTTATCTATGGGCGTGGGTCCTGTGCACTGGACCTTGCTTTCCACCGGGAGCTGGGCCCATGCCATGCAGAATGGTCTCCTACAATAGAGGAAGTAGGGGAGAGAAAGGTGGAAATATTGATTTGTTGCTCAACTTATTTATGCATTCATTTGGTTTATTTTTGTATGTGCCCTGACTGGGGCTTGAACCTGTAACCTTGGTATATGGGGATGATGCTCTAACCAACTGAGCTACTCAGCCAGGGCCAGGGATTATAGATTTTTGGGGGGGGCAGTACATCTTTTAATTTTTTTATATATTTTATTGATTATACCATTACAGTTGTTCTATTCCCCCCTTCATTCCCCTCCACCCGCACACTCCCTCCCCCACCATTCTCCCCCTCCTTAGTTTATAACCACGTGTCTCAAGTTCTTTGGATTCTATATTTCCCCCACTATTCTCGCCCTCCCCCCTATCTATTTTCTACCTACCATCTATGCTATTTTCTGTGCCCTCTCCCCCCTTCTCCTCCTCCCACCCCCCTGTTGCTAACCCTCCATGCGTTCTTCATTTCTATGGTTCCACTCCTGATCTAGCTGTCCTCTTGGTTTGCTTTTGTTTTAGGTGTGGTTGTTAATAACTGTGAGTTTACTGTCCTTTCACTGTTAATATTTTTCATCTTCTTTTTCTTATATAAGTCCCTTTAACATTTCCTATAATAAGGGCTTGGTGATGATGAACTCCTTGAATTTGACCTTATCTGAGAAGCACTTTATCTGCCCTTCCATTCTAAATGAAAGCTTTGCTGAATAAAGCAATCTTGGCTGTAGGTCTTTGGATTTCATGACTTGGAATACTTCTTTCCAGCCCCTTCTTGCCTGTAAGGTCTCTTTTGAGAAATCTGCTGACAGTCTGATGGGTACTCCTTTGTAGGTGACTGTCCCCTTATCTCTTGCTGCTTCTAGGATTCTCTCCTTCATTTTAGTCTTGGCTAATGTAATTATGATGTGCCTTGGTGTGTTCCTTCTTGGGTCCAACTTCTTTGGGACTCTCTGAGCTTCCTGGATTTCCTGGAAGTCTATTTCCTTTGCCAGACTGGGGAAGTTTTCCTTTATTATTTGTTCAAATAAGTTTTTCACTCATGGCTGTTTCTTTCCCCCTTCTGGTACCCCTATAATCCGGATGTTGGAACGTTTAAAGATGTCCTGGAGGTTCCTAAGCCTCTCCTCATTTTTTTGAATTCTCATTTCTTCATTCCTTTCTGGTTGAATGTTTTGTTCTTCCTTCTGGTCCATTCCATTGATTTGAGTCCCAGTTTCCTTTCCATTGCTATTGGTTTTCTGGACATCTCCCTTCATTTCAATTAGTTTAGCCTTCATATGTTCCTCTAATTTGTGACTATAATCAACCAGTTCTGTGAGCATCCTGATAAACAGTGTCTTGAATTGTGCTTCTGAGAGGCGGGCAATTTCTCTGTTGCTGAGAGTTATCGGCTCTGGGACTTTGAATTCTTATTGTGCCATCTTTTGGGCTGTTCGTGCCTGTTAAGTAGCAGAATCGGAGCCCTAGGTGTTCACCAGGGTGGGGCAACTCAGTCGCTGGGTTGTGATGCTGTATGTGGGGGCGGGGTCAAAGAGGAGCAATGGCATCCCGTCTGCCGTCTCCTTGCCGCAGCCCCCACCGGTGTGGCAGCTGCCACCATCACCGGGCCCACGCGTTTCGCCCCACCGCACGTGAGTGTGGCACCACCGTCAGCCCTCACCCCCTGGGGCCTGCGTGGTCCGTCTCACTGTGCGCAAATGTGCGATCGTGGTCAGTCTGCCCCACACCCTGACTGGGCCCGGGCCACTTGTGTGCCTAGGTCTGAGGATCTTTCCTGCCCGACCCTGCTCCGCTGCTGGCTCCGCCCCTCTTACTGTCCCCGTTGAACAGCTAGTGGTTGTCGGACTTCTGTATAATTCAATTTTCTGTCCTTTGGTTGTGTCTTTGTTTCTCCAAACCTTTGTTGTATTCAGACTTGGTTGTGGGAGAAGGCACAGTGTTTCCACCTATGCCTCCATCTTGGCGAAAGTCCCCGGATTATAGATTTTTGATGACACAAGGAACAAGGTTATATAATACCCAAAGCTGCCCAGGTGGACAGTGGGAAAAAGACATGTGCTTGTTGCCACAGACCACAAAACACTCAGTTTTCTGAGAAGTTAATTATAGGCATCATCGTCTACACTAGCAATTTTCCATCACTATGCTGCAAGAATTTTAAAACCTGCAGTACAGAACTATGTTGTCAGGGGCACTGACCTCTTTTATCTTAGATTGTCAAATAAAAAAAATGACAACAGCCAACACAATAGCCATCTGATGTGAATGAATTAAAATTATACCTATCTTTTGGTCAGATGAGCAAAAAAGATTTTTGGGGGTGCGCTGCAGAATTTTAGTAATTAGTTTATGTGTGCTGTGAGACTAAAGATCCCTGGTCTACACTTTCTGTCCCTCTTTCTGCCACCACCAGGCTGATCCTGACAGCACAGAGGTGATGTGCGTACGATAAGAGCGCGGGACTGTCGGGACAGGGAGAACATTCATCAGTGAAATCATTATTGACAGAGACTCGCTTACATCTGAAGTTAGCACTGATCTGTGCAGTAGGTGGAACCATGAAGAAAGTAAGACGCCAGGTCCCCCAGTCGCATTGTAAAACTTCCTGGGTAGCACCTTCCTTGTAGGCCCCATTCAGAAGAGCACGGAGAGGCAAGCTCCCCGAGGAAGCCTGAGGACTAGCCTTGGGCTTTCATTCAGCCAAAGGTGGGAGGGAATGAGGCTCACATCAATATAGTTTTGTTTTTTAAACAGCCAGGACCAAAAACTGACTTAAGGTACCTTGTGTGGGAAAGGGAATGTATTCCATGAATACTAGAATGTGTCATAGGGTTTAATGAGGAGTTGAATGCCCACTCTTCGTTAGGTTGAGGACCAGCCCAGTTCTGGGGCCAGCCTCAGAGTGGTGATAGCTTCCTTCCAGAGTCTGACTTAAACAGACTCAGTTCTCAAAGACGTCCAATATCTGAGCCCCCATTCTATACTTCATTGTCACCACAGAAAGACTCTTGCTGCCCAGCTTGTACTGGGTACCTGTCCTAAGGAGGACTAATTAGTTACGGACACCGGGGCAGAATCAAGAAACAGAAAGTTGGCTGCCAGGAATCCCCCTGGAGAGTGCTGCAGTGAGCAGTTCTGTGAGAAGTTAATGCAATACATTTATGCTAGGAAATCCCTATTACTGGGTGACAAGCCTAAGGAATAGAGGCAGCATTTTCAAGAAATTTTATCTCTGTTCCTTAGGAAAACTCATAATTTTCTGGGGCATTAAAGATGGCGTCAGATTTTTGGGGAACCCGCTGGTTGCAAAAAATAATGGGCTATGAATTGCTCATCATTAGTGTATCGGTTATTTATTGCTTCATAACAAATCACCTAAGACTTAAATCAACAACTGTTTTTATTTGCTCATCATTCTGTGGGTCAGCAGTTTGGGATGAATCTAACTGGGCACTCAGGTGGCTCAGTCACATGGAGATTTGAACGGGCTGGATAGGCCCAGGTGACTTCACTCACTTACCTGCCATTTGATGTTGGCTTTTGTCTGGGCCCCTTTTCCCATGGCCCTTCATTCTCAAGCAAGAGATCCAGGCTTCCTCACATGGCGCTGTCATGTTCAAAGAAGCGTCCTCTGGCCTGGGCTTCTCCTTAAAGCAAGTCACAAGCCCAACCCAGCCTCAAGGACGGGCAAAATAGACTCTATCTCTCAATAAAAAGAATAGCAAAATCATGAGCATACAGGTATAAGAGATTATTATAGTAATTTTTGTAAATAATCTACCATGCTTGGGACCTACTACATTAAAACAAAAACAAAACAAAAAAACCCTCAAGCATTTAGAGCCAACATCCAGTCCTGGAGAAAGCGGAATGATGTGATATTATAAAGCCCTGTGAGAAGTCAGTAGTCAGAAAAAAGATGACTTAAAATTTCTGTAGTTTACGGGACAGTTATGAACAGTGCACATCCAAAACATACTGGATGGGGGTGAAGGGGATCAGGTTATAAACCCAGTCTTGTTAACTCTGTGAAGCACTTAACCTCTGAGCCCGTTTCCTTATGGATCAAGTAGGAAAGTGTATAAATCACACAACTTACATGAGAAAGGGCTCTGGGAGATGTAGAAATGCTATGCAAATGAAAAATCGTGGAAAAAAAATCCCAATTCTGGTGCCTGTTTTCCTCATCTCAGCTAGTATGTGTGGTTTAAAGCAAGGAATGATCTTGGGCCGGTGTCGCTACCAAAGACATGCTTTTACAAAAATTTTCTTTTATCTAAATGCTTTTAGATTATTTGCCAGTGAATGAAGTATAATCTATGGGTTTTCTAAATGTACAAAAATGTGTGAAATTAAAACAGCAAGAGGAGAGTAATTGGATATATCCATTTGGGGGGAAAAAGGGAAGTGTGTGACAAAGAAAATGAGCTTAAAAGTATAACAGAGGCTGTTTTTTTTAGACTGTGTAAGAATAATTACATGAGATCCTCAGTGTGGACAGCTTTAAGAGAAAATGATTTAAAATGTAAGAGTGTGTGCCAAGCTAGGAATGAGAGCTGAACATAGAGTTAACTTTGAAGAAGTAAAGGAAAAAAACTTCTCTAAAAATACAAAAACCAATTTCTTTTGGGAATGGATTATGATGAATGTAAAAAACACCAGATTTTAGTGTTCCCAGAGAAAAAGATGGTATGGGCAGGATTAGTGAGGACTTAGAAGAGCCTTGTGAGGTCATTTTAGCAAGTAAATGAGAATGTGAATATATTTTCCAGAATTCTGCAGGCTCAATTGGTCCCTTAGAGCAGACATCTGTGATGTGCTTCATCACATCCCCTTAGTCCATCTGTCCGTGCCAGCCAGTGTCCTTAATCAGATACACACTGGGCATCCATTTGTGCTGCTCTCTCAGTGCCTATGCCCACCTGGAAATGAGGGGGCTGTTATGATTCCCTAGGGCAACCCCCAACCACTGGGCATAGAAACTGGTGGAAGATGGAACACCCAGCCTCCCCGTGCCCCAGTGCAAGGGTGGACAATTGTCAGGCCATGGGCCAAATTCAGCCCACCTGTTTTTGTAAATAAAGTTTGAATGGATCACAGCCAGTTCGTATTGTCTGTGTTACAAAGGCAGGGTTGAGTAGTTATGACCAAGACCACGTGGCCTGCAAAGGGGAAAATGTTTGATATCCGGCCCTTTACAGAAAATATTTGCCTGCCTCCACTCTGGTGGGACAATCCTGAGGCATATTCCATACGCTTCCCAGAGTGTTCCCAGCATGACGGAGAACCAGTTACCCACAATGGTAAACAGCACATTAATTCACACTTTTTTGGCTTTTGCTCTTTCTTTTCTCTCTTTCCCTATGCCCTCACTTTTGTTTCCTAGGATTGCTTCCCAAATATAAACTACGATAGAACTCAGTCCTCCATGGTCTTTCTTTTTCGTGTTTTCCTTGTGACACTTTGCTCCATTGATTCACTCTGTGACTCATCACACGTAGCGTGCACAAAGCCGAAACACACACACACAACCAATCGCTGAACAAATGTTCTGAAACAATGTTTATTTTTGCTGCCTTAACATATGCTTGTTTTTTCTATTCCATTTTACTCCCTTACATTTCACTTAAAAAATAGTCTGGTCATGACCAATTGAATTGATTTCAGCACAGCCCTGGAGGTCTATTTACTAGAATCTGAACCCACAGGTCTGTGCACAGCCACAAGCTGAATGCGGGGGGCATAGGGTCCACAAAGCTTTGATCCAGATTGCCTGGCTACAGAAAAGCAGAATAGGTTTCTGGAAGATGCGAGCAGGAACTCTCATCTGTAAAGGCAGAAATGCATTAGCTCCATTTGGAGAAGAACAAAGGGAGTAAAATGAGGGAATGAAGCAGTGAGGAAAGGGAAGGCTGACTTTACGACTGATGAAGGAGGAAAACCCGCTGGGAAGGTGAAGATGCCAAGAAGGGCAGAACATCCCTCCACTTCACTTTGCACAAAACCCATGTGTAAGAGCAACAAAACATTGGTGTCCTCCACTGGTGACAATTTGTTGTCTTCATGTCTTTACCCACAAGTTCAGTGGCCTCCTCCTGCTTACTACCACACTAACTGGATTCTTCTACCTCTCTGGCTACTCCTTCTTGGTCGCTTTTGCTACAGTCCCTTCCAGTATATGCTGTTAACTGGTATGTTTTCCAGGGATCATTCCTTGGCTTTCTGTTTTTTTTTCTTTCATGCTACATACTTGCCTTTCAATTTCACCCACTCTCGTGATGTAGTGACCATTTCTATATTCCTGGGCTGCAAAAATGAATGAATACCTTCACCTTATATCTTCTCACTCCCAGATTTACTTACCCAACTGCTTACTTAATATCTAGACCACAAATTTAATACATTCCAAGTTGAACTCATCATCTACACTGTCCACCAAGTCTCCTTCTCCCCTTCTTTTCTGTGCTATATATTTTTTCACCATTGATATAATCACCTAGGCCAGAAGTCTGGGAACATTCCTAAACGCCTTCTATTTTCCTCCTTTGTCTAAATGGTCATGTGCCCTAAATATTTTAAAGTTATCTTTCTCTATTTCTACGAACATTGTCCGAATTTTCAGTTTCATCATTTCTCCTTTGTTGTATTGAAATAATCCATCTATTACTCGCCTGCCCCAAGTCTCTCCCCATTCAATTTTCCCTTCACAAAGCCACTAGGGTCATCTTCTAATATACCCAGTCCGGGTTTGGATCAGAAACACAGAAACCACATGAAGACTTTTAAGGAGAGATGGACTTAGTACTGCTAAGTGGTGCTTATAAAATATTGGAAAAACTGTAGGACTGTAGGTCAGAGAAGGTCATTAATAGCTTTCAAGTTTGCCAATAGGTCTACAATGTGATACTAAGCTTTCCAGGGATGAGAAAATGGCTCTTATCCTGCTTAAGGACTTAATGAAAACACTGCTGAAGTTTATACCTGTCTGTAGTGCCAAAGCGGGCACTTCACCCACGGTGGAGCCCTGAGAACAACCTAATACCTGCTGAGGCTCACACATGTGCCTGTCACTATTGGCAGAGGGATGGTGGCCACTGATTTCCTTCTTGTACCTTCGGAGTCTGGCAGGATTCTAAATTCATGGACTTTCAGCTGGAACACTACTGACAAGAGACCTGGGAAGTGTATTCCCATATTTCTGACTCCTGTGATATAGGAGAGCATAGAAGGAATGGAAATGTCTTTGAGGACCAAAGGTGACCTGATGCATTCTCTCTCCATCAATGATGGGGTAAAATCCAAACTGCTCAGCCCATGACAAACCACTGCTTCATGAACCAGTGACTTTCTGCTTCTCCAGTCCCCTCTCCTCACTTCCTTTCTTTCTTTGTGTCATCCTTATCAAATGACTTTCTTGCAGTTTCATGGTTGCACTTTACAATTTCACACCTCAGTAATTTGGCACATATATTGTTTCCCCGGCCTGGAGGTCCTCCGGCCTTCCCACAGTGGCTGTTTGGCAAACTTTTATTTATTATTAGGACCCAGTGCAAAGGTTTTTTGTCCTGGATAGTTTCTTTATCCACAGTGGGGTTTACCCTCTCTTGTACTGGCATTGTGCCTTGCACTCACTTTTTATTTAGTAGCTACAATATTCATTTATCTGCTGGCCCTCTCTTCTATGCTTAAAAAAAGATTTATTTATTTATTTTTAGATAGAGGGGAAGGGAGGGAGAATGAGAGGGAGAGAAACATCAATGTGTGGTTGCCTCTTATGCACCCCTACTGGGGACCTGGCCTGCAACCTAGGGCCTGTTCCCCAACTGGGAATTGAACCAGAGACTCTTTGGTTTGCAGGCCAGCATGCAAGCCACTGAGCCACACCAGTCAGGGCCTGTGCTGTGCTTTGAGCTCTTTAATTGTTTCTTCTTTCCTTTTATCCCCCGAGTGCCCTGCCTGCCTAGTGTTTGACTTAGTATAGGTACTCAGTTCACATGGAATAACTGAGTAAATGAAAGCTTCTCTAAGGCACTGTGCCTTGAGGCCATAGTCCAAGCTGGACTATGTCTGGAAGATGTCTGGACTATGTCTAAGATGTCTGGAACCAGACATCTTGTGATAGAGACACTGTTTCCTTAATCTACACTATGGGAAATGGGGTTACATAGGGAGGTTCTAGCTGTATTTTGATTCAGCCTGTATTCCTTGCCACATCAAGGGAATATTTGACAGCTGCCTGTATTCCCACATCCCAAATATTTTTTCAAATGGATTCTGATTTTGGGAATGGTATTGGACCTTGGCTTGACATAACTGAGCTTTAAAAAATACAGACTCATCCAGAATGCCTGCTTACTTTGTGAGACTGTGAGCTTTTGAAGAAGGAAATGGTAATGGGTTTAGGAGTGAAAAAAAGGGAGGCTGGCCATCTTTCTGAACAGAGAATGAGGAGGAGTGAATTGGTTTCCTAGGAGATAGGCCCTTTTTTATGTCAAGTTTTTCCACAGAAAGATTTCTGTACTAGTGTCTTCTTGTTAGTCATAAGGAGTTCACCATCAGAGAAGCCACTCAGAATCACTCACAATCAGCCACTGCCCAAGGTGAGCCTGATATTCTGCTCTGTGGTCCTACCTTCTGTGCTGGGGCCTAATAAAGGCAACTGATCATACTAATTGCCATAGACATTTTAGTTATGTAGACACCTATCATTAGGACAGGAACCTTTAACACTAGACCCACTAGGAGGTCATAAGCTCATGCCCTCTATGTAATCTCTAAAACAGCTGCCCACCCACTGCCTTCTGGGACATTTCTTCCCGCCAGGTTTATTCAGATTCTCTGAAAAGAATGGAGCACAGTCGTCTCTCAGCTCAAGAACTTTAATAGCAACAGCATCTTGCAACAGATCTCTTAGCTTCTGAGGAATCAAAAGCAGCACTTGATCAAAAAGAGATTGTGACTGTACGGCCCTGTGTACATGTGATCAAGCAGAGCTAAAGTCCTCTGTACACAGGTTTTATTTGTCATGCTCAGTTGGAGGTAACCAAATGGTCTTCGGTAAAACCATGGGGAAGCTACAGGTTCACCAGGTCCCTATTTCAGCATTTCCCACTCAGCTCCAGGGTCACCCACTGGTCTGCAAGGTCTGGGAAGGTCTAGCTGACAGCACTGAAGTACTGCACTGCAGGGAACACATGTCCAGGTGTCTGTGCAGCTCACATCTCTCTTCTCTCAGGGCTGTCGCCCTCCTGCTCCCCCAGGTGGGCCCCGCTATTCATGCTTGTTGCAAAAGTGCCTGAGGTTCTCGTATTCATTGAATTGACCACAGTCAATTTCTAATTCAAACTGGGCTAGATAATTCCCCCTCCCAGGAGGCTTCAGGTGAGGCCAAGAAATAATCATTTCGAGCTGATCCGGCTCTGTGAATGGGGAAGATGTCAGTGGTTGTACAGTAGTCCTGTAGGGGCTGGAGGAGGGTCAGCTAGAGGTGGGGGATGGGGAGAGGAGAAGAGAAAGAGTAGGAGAGGATGAGAAAGAGAGAGACTGAGAGGTGGGAATGTTTAGTGCGGCTCATACAAATCCTTTACTGCTACTTCGTTGCAGTTACACTAAAAACTGAAGACAGAGAGGGTCCTTGAAAAGAAAAGGGTGTGGTTAGTACAACCTTGCTGAATTCCTCTTCCTTTATTTGTATTTTTGGGGACCTAAGAATAATAAACTGAAGCTTGACAGCGTCCACCTTAGAAAAAGCATATTTTGAGCGGGAGATGTTTATAACCTTTGTGTAGAAAATTCAGTAAGGAAGCTGCACATTTAGTTACCCTCAAAACCCTGATGTCCTTAACCTGGAGAATGTGTAATCCCCTGGAGGGTCTGCTCAGGTTTGGCTTTAGGTGTCTTTAACCCACAGGTGCCAGGGAGATTAATATTCCCTGAAAATGCAGCAGGATATCTGTAGTTTTCCCAGCCAAGAGGAACCATGAACTTTCTTTTGTGGGGGCCTTTCCAGCTTCCCCCTCATCCTTATTTTCAGGTACTTATTGCCTCAGTGCTTGCTTTAGTCTCCCAATAGACCAAGATGGCAGTGGAAGTAGTTATTTTTGTTATGTGAGAGCTGTGTCAGAGTGAGCATGTTCTAGAAGCATGTTCCTGGGGACAGCTGAGAACAACATGTGTGCCCAGAAGCCACCTGGCAGTACACATGCCCTCAGTCTTCTGTCAGGTGGCTTTGGGACCAAGACCCTGTTCTTCACGAGTGTGTGTCCTCCCATCTAACTGCTGCAAAGTCTTCTTTTGCTCCGTGCTGTTCCCCTCGGCCCCCAAACTGCCATCTGTCCATTACCCAGAGTCCACCCCCAGCGCTTCCTCTGGCTACTTCAAATGGCTCTGTTTGCCTGGCAGCCGAACTCTTCCCTGCCCTTCTTCCCTTCTTCCCACCCTCTCCTTCCTGATACGTGGTGATCAGGCATGGCTGTCTACACACTGTTTGCGTCATAGTTTCTGCCACTGACACCCCAGGGCAGAAACTTCAAGAGAGGAGTAGCTCTGTGACACCTCAAGGGTGGGACAGAGAGAGTTTGGCAATCTGGCCAGGAGCACAAAATACCTCAACAGTCAGGGAATGAACATTGAGACTGAATAGCATGGAGCAATAGCTTAGGAGCCAGGACTCTGGCCTTTTAATGATGCTGGGAATGAGCTGTGTACAAATACTCACAAAGAATTCAGAAAAGCTGGGAGTATGGGTGTAATTTGTTAATATCAGAAAACAAACATTATAGAAATTATGCTAATTTTATAACTTATGAGAATGACTTACCCTTTAAAACTAATTACTACATGCACTGTAGCTATTATGCACATCATTAATAAGTGTCAGATTAATTCTATTGTAAGTTGTATCCAACCACAATGTAAAAGTCCCTTAGATGTATGCTTAGTCTTCTCGTCAGACCTTGGCTTCGGCTTACAACTTTCAGTAATTAGGAGAAGCATGGTTGGAGACTGAATTAGGACAGGGCACTCCGTCTGCTCTCAACGGCACATTTGAATACGGTAACTATTTATTTGTTTACTTAACCAGGTTTTTATATTTTAAAAGGCTATGGATGCCACTATTGCATGTTTTCCTGTCTTTTATTGAAAAGGTCACTCTTTGCCTCATTCCTCTGGAGCTGCTGTCCCCTGGGCCCATGTGGCCATTCAAATGGAATGAATTACGTTAATTCCTCAGGTACACTGGTCACATTTCAAGGGGTCCATAGCCACGGGGGGCTAGTGGCTACATACGGAAGAGAGCACACACGGAATATTCCCGTCACTGCAGAAAGTGCTGTTGGGCCGTGCTGCCAGAAGCTTGGTGGCGGGGAAAGTCAGGCTTCTCCATCATGGAATGAACGACCTGGTCAGCTGGCTGGGCATCTCAGGGCCCCAGCTCTGATGGACAGTGAGTATAGCAGTGACTGAGATGGGTAGACTCTGCCATGAGAAAGCTGGCACAGCCTGTCGGGGAGCTGGGGCGGGAAGTGGGCGGGGCCCTCGCAGGTGGTGTGCATCCCATTGCTGCTCGTGAGGGTGATCTGCTGCTCTCTGCTATTGCCTTGCTCAGTGGGAGACAGATACGTCACATCCAGATCGACTCAATTTAAATTTAGTCTTACAGTATGTGGAGTGCTATTTAATAAAAATTTACGGAGTGAATGAATGACGTAACAAACAGCTGATTTTTATAAGGTCCACAACTTTCATACATATGGAGCTTTACAGTTTGTATGCGTCTTTTAATGCATTCTTTTCTCATAACCATGTAAAGTGAACAAGAAACCTACTGTCCTCCCCATGCTGGTGAGACAGTCAGGACTCAGAGAGTTTAAGACATTTCCTTGGGGTCACCAGCTAATATATAGCAGAGTTGTGACTCAAATTCAGGATTTAGGATTCAAAACGACAGTGCATGGCCTTTGACGTGTCTTTCCAATAAGAGTGTTTTTACCAGCCAGCCGTATGGGAGGATGCCTCCGGCGCTCAGGGTTTCCCAGGGACCCGTCGATTCAACTTTGATAGGTGGTGTGAGTTGTTGGCGTGATGCACCGTTTCTATTCTTCACGATTGCCTGAATTTATGCTTCCCAGGCAGGCTGCCTGGTGCTCTGCAGCAGTGGCCTTCTGTGTCCCACCAATCCCCTGGCTCCACAGAAGGGCCGCAGAGGCTGCCGGTGGGGGTGGGCACAGCGGGGAGGCCTTGTTTGGGGGCTCTGGGTTGTTCAGGGCTGATATGCTTTCAACTATTTTTATATATTTGACATTCCACACACACACAAAAAAACTTCACTTGGAAAAGGTTCTGTTGCTAACCATTAGAAAAAGAATCACTGTTCTAAAGGATTTTTGTGGCAGCTTGCTTCCTGTGACAAGAAAGTGGGGCAAGCTGCACTCTGCCCAGGCATCACCCAGGAACAGGATTCGCTGTAGACCAACACTTCCTTTCCTGTGAGAAACAAGCCCTCCCTGGGGCTGGCTCCATAGGTTGGGGAAGTTCAGGGTCGTCCCCCCACCCTACGGAGCCAGCCCTAAGGCAGGGCAGGGCCAGAGGGCCACTGTGCTGGGACCAGAGGGCCCATGTTTGTTGACAGAGCTGCTCCGTAGTCTTATTCTGACACTTGGCTCTCATTCTCTTTGCTGCCCGAGCCCATAGCATCTGCCGAGTGCTCCCTCCTTGACTTGACACTTGCTCCTAGGGGTTTGTTGGCCTCAGCCAGAGGCAGCTGCCAGATTGCTTCAACTCAGAGACCACCAGTTCTGGCCCCATCTAGCCTGCTGGATTTTGTTGCTGCTCCCCTATTTGCAAACCAAGAGACTGGAAAAGGTCAGAGAATTCCTTGGTATCAGCTCTTGTATTTCTTGTCCCTCCCTTGATGTGAATACACTAAAATTGATTGAATAAGCCTGGATTTATAATTATAATTCTGCCCATATCTAATGTTTATTGTGTAATTAATGTGAAAACTCTTACTTTCTCATTGATAGATTTGAAAACGCATGATACTGTCATCAACACAAAAAGAGAAAATGAGATGAGTCATGTGGAAACTGAAGATAAGTTTAGCTTATCACAATAAAACTCAAAAAACCCCACACATAGTGGTTGAGATCAGCCATTTAAAATTCACACAGCTTGGAATTGGTGCCTAGAGGACAACACTGTGGTATATAAAGCAAGGCAAGGTACAGTCTTAGGAAGATGAAATGGCGCCACAATTTTGGAAATGTAACCCAAACAATTGCAGGAAACAGATAAACAACTGAATCATATTCTATGGTAACAACAAGCTCAGACAATTGAACTGACCAACTGTTTGGGCACATATATTTCCTATGCTGTAATTACATGTTGTTGAAAGAGGATAAAATCCCATTTAAGTCTCCAGTGCTGTCTGAAGAATCTACGATCTAGACACTGGCTCTAGAGTGTAGGAATATTTTCGGTATCGGGAAAAGGGCATTCCCTGGTGGGGTAGTAAGAGTTTGTCTGGCTTTCCTAGAGCCTGGGTGAATGTGTTTGACTTTTGGGGTTCAAGGTATAGAAGAGACCATCACAGTTTATCTCAACCAATGGGATTTGTTCTTAGATACACAGGGAAACTGATAGGTGGTTCATACTCAGGACATCAGAATGACTCTCAAGAGCTGGAGGCTTCTCAACCCGCTAGTCTTTCAGGTGCATTCAGTGCTTCTGGTTTTGGGTCTTTTTCTACCTGTGCTTATTCTTCACTGCGAAATTAACCTGCCTCCATTTTTTCTGTGTCATTGTTTCTACTAAAATATTGCTATGTCTTAAGACTTTTCCTGGACTTCCGCCAAGATGGAGGCATAGGTGGAAACACTGTGCCTTCTCCCACAACCAAGTTTGGATACAACAAAAGTTTTGGAGAACTAAGACACACCCAGAGACCAGAAAACCGAATTATACGGAAGTCCAACAGCTACGAACCGTTCAACGGGGATGGTAAGAGAGGCTGAGCCAGCAGTGCAGCAGGGTCGGGAAGGACAGACCTAGGAGTGCAGGCAGCCCGGACCTAGTCGGGGTGCGGGGCAGAATGACCAAGGTAGCACATTCGTGCACAGTGAGACGGACCACGCAGGCCCCAGGGGGCGAACCCAGTGGTGGAGGGCTGACAGCGGTGGCACACTTGCGTGCAGTGGAGCGGGGCGTGTGGCCCTGGTGACGGTGGTGGCTACGGTGCTGGTGGGGGTCAAGGAGGCGGGTGCCAGAGGGAAGCCATTGTCCCTCTTTGACCCCGCCCCCACATACAACGTCACAACCCAGCGACTTAGTTGTCCTGTTCTAGTGAACACTTTAGGGCTCTGATCCTGCTATGAAACAGGCACGAACAACCCGAAAGATGGCACAAGAAGAACTCAAAGTCCCAGAGCCAATCACTCTAAGCGACCAAGAAATTGCCAGCCTCTCAGAAGCACAATTCAAGACACTCTTTATCAGGATGCTCACAAAACTGGTAGATTATAGTCACAAATTAGAGGAACAAAGTCACAAATTAGAGGAACATATGAAGGCTAAACTAATTGAAATGAAGGGAGAGGTCTAGGAAACCAATAGCGATGGAAAGGAAAATGGGACTCAAATCAATGGAATGGACCAGAAGGAAGAACAAAACATCCAACCAGAAAAGAATGAAGAAATGAGAATTCAAAAAAATGAGGAGAGGCTTAGGAACCTCCAGGACATCTTTAAACGTTCCAACATCCGGATTATAGGGGTACCAGAAGGGGGAAAGAAACAGCCACAAGTGGAAAACCTATTTGAACAAATAATAAAGGAGAACTTCCCCAGTCTGGCAAAGGAAATAGACTTCCAGGAAATCCAGGAAGCTCAGAGAGTGCCAAAGAAGTTGGACCCAAGAAGGAACACACCAAGGCACATCATAATTACATTAGCCAAGACTAAAATGAAGGAGAGAATCCTAGAAGCAGCAAGGGATAAGGGGACAGTCACCTACAAAGGAGTACCCATCAGACTGTCAGCGGATTTCTCAAAAGAGACCTTACAGGCAAGAAGGGGCTGGAAAGAAGTATTCCAAGTCATGAAATCCAAAGACCTACAGCCAAGATTGCTTTATCCAGCAAAACTTTCATTTAGAATGGAAGGACAGATAAAGTGCTTCTCAGATAAGGTCAAGTTCAAGGAGTTCATCATCACCAAGCCCTTATTATATGAAATGCTAAAGGGACTTATATAAGAAAAAGAAGATGAAAAATATGAACAGTGAAAGGACAGCAAACACACAGTTATTAACAACCACACCTAAAACAAAAGCAAACCAAGAGGACAGCTAGATCAGGAGTGGAACCATAGAAATGAAGAACACATGGAGGGTTAGAAACAGGGGAGTGGGAGGAGGAGAAGGGGGGAGAAGGCACAGAAAATAGCATAGATGGTAGGTAGAAAATAGATAGGGGGGAGGGCAAGAATAGTGGGGGAAATATAGAATCTAAAGAACCTGAGACACGTGGTTATAAACTAAGGGGGGAGAATGGTGGGAGAGGGAGTGTGCAGGTGGAGGGGAATGAAGGGGGGAATAGAACAACTGTAATGGTATAATCAATAAACTATATTAAAAAAAAGACTTTTCCTTATTCTCTCTCTCTCTCTCTCTATATATATATATATACACACACACTCACATATATATGTGAGTATATATATGTGTGTATATATATGAATATATGTTTAGATTCAAAATCTCAAGAGAAATGTTCTTACTCATATATATATATGAATATATATAAGACTTTTCTTTATACATATATATAAATGAATATATGTTTTATATTCAAAATCTCAAGAGAAATGCTCTTACTAAGTTGCCATCTAATATAGAATCAAGTCCTAGACTTGATGGATGGTGGCCTTTCTCTACAGAGTCAAGTAAAACAAAGGATGCAAATGTATGTACCCATAGGGGAAATTTCAAAAGGTAAGATCTTGGAAACTTCTCTGGAGGGTTGTAAAATTGGTAGCACCTAGTAGAAGCAGACCAGTACAATGAATTTTTCCCCATAACTTTGTTCTGATTCATATTCATGAAATAGCTGTAGGCTTATTAACTTAATCTGCCAGATGCTCTGATACTAAGGTTTCCTGGCTAGTGAACATAGATACTTTGTCCTATGTCCACTGTCCTTTGTCATTGAAAAGAAGTGCCATAAACATAAATTGCTAAATTGACATTTTGGTTTACATGATGGTTAACTTTATATGTCAACTTGGCCGGGCCTTAGTTCCCATATATTTGGTCAAACATGTTTTCTGGATGTTTCCGTGAGGGTGTTTTTGGATGAGATTTACATTTGAACTGGTGGACTTTGAGTGAAGCAGATTGCCCTCATAGTGGGCTTCATCTAATCAGTTGAAGGGCCTTATAGAATAAAAGACTGACTTTTCCCTAAGCAAGGAGTACATCAGCCCACAGACCTTGGACTTGAATTCCAACACTGGTTCTTCCCTGGGTTTCCAGCCTGACAACCCACCTTGCAGATTGCCTTCATGATCATGAGAGCCAATTTCTTAAAATAAATCTCTATTTATATACATTTCCAATTGGTTCTGTTTCCCTGGAGAACCTTGACTAATACAGTTTATGTCAAGTTTCTTATGAGTTTGTTTAGCATGGGTCAGTTCTCCTGAGTTTATTCTGCTCTAAGGGCTCCAAAAACTCACATTTCTCAAGTAGCTGTCATCTTCAGTTAATAGCTTTCATCTTTTCCCTCTCTAACTATGTTTATCTCTTTCTGGGACATGCAATAATTTATTTAATGTTTATTGAGACTCCTTGAGATTCTTAAAGCTGCCATTGCACTGTAAAGTGAGATTCACGTGAATCTCTAAATAGGTATTAAAAGACAGGTAGACACTGTAGCTCAGGGTATTAGTTAAGGTTGAACCCAGAGGAGTATATTTTGTACATGGGCAGTGATAGACAAGATGAATAGGGGACACGAGTCTCCCAAAGTTGTGGTTATTGTATTCCTTTCCAATTGTTGCTTTAACCAAATACCACACAGTTAGTGGCTTGGAACAGTACAAATATGTTACAGTACTGAAGGTCAGAAGTCTTAAATGGGTCTCGTGGATCTAAAATCAAGATGCCAGCTGGGCTACATTTTTTTGGAAACCCTCAGGGAGAATTCCTTTTTCTGCCCTTTCCAGCTGACTCCATGTCTTGGCTCATAGCTGCTTTCTGGTTAGTGACTGCGTCACTCTGAACTTTGCTTCCATCGTCACATCTCCTTCTCTGGCTCTGACTCACCTCTCTTCCAAGGACCCTTGCCATTACCTTGGCCCATCCAGATAATTCAGAATAGTCTTTCTGTTTCACCTAATCTCACCTGCAAGGCCCCTTTTGTTATTTAAAATAACATATTCATAGGTTCTTGAGGTTAGGATGTAGACTTTTGGCTGGAGGCATCATTCTGTCTACCACAGCCATATCCTTTTAATAAGATTACATAATTTTAATAAGCATTTAGTGATTATAGTGTGGTAGGACTCCAAAATTGAAAATAAAGAAAATAGAGTCATTAAAGTTACATTTTAGAATGGATACCTAATTTACAACAAAGGGATCCAAGAACAACTGAAGAAGATGAGATTACTTGTAGGCAAACTATCCTTCACTGTATCACTGGTAGCACTAATTCAAATGAAAGAAAAGGGAGAATAGAATTGGTACATACTAGCAGTGTTCACTTAAACACTAAAAGGGGAAGGGGGGACTCAGATACTAGACTTTCACTATTTTAGTTCTCATGGTAACTATGCCCCTCAAGGGTGAATGAGGGGCTTTAGTCCTTGCATTTCGGGTACTCTAGGCCCCTCGGTGATCCCATCCTGATGCTAAGATTGTTTATCAAGCTAAGGAATTTGGATAGTAAATCCTTATCTGAGAATAATATTGTTTTATGACATCTTTATAAGTGATCTATACACACAAGAGTCAAATACATTCTAGAAAAGCTGCCTAACTAAGCACTTGGAGATTTGTGATATACATCTGCAAACCAAAGGATATATACAATTTTGAAAGCTGTTTGACTCAGTTTAATCCATTGTTTCCCAAATTTATTTGTTGCTGAACCTTTTGTTGTTGTTGAAGATCTATTGAAATGCCTAACAGCAAGCACATTTTTGGGAATGATGCCTTAAAGATTTGATTTTTTCCTTCCCGTTGTTTCGAGTCATACTCACAAAACCACCTTTTGATTTCTGTGTGGTTGGATCACAAGAAAAAAACGTTTTGATCAGGCCAACATGATATTTCTTGTGCGTATGGTGTTATATTTCTCACTATAAATGAACACACCAGCCTTTTGATGTTTGCTTTGTCTCGTGGTCCTTTTAGTTAGCTAGTGTGAGTTGATTTATTTGTCATTCAACTTCCATTTACTTTCAGTGCCTTTCTATTTACTGTACTTCCAAAAGGAAGGTGAGCCAGAACTTGATCTATTACCTGAGTGACAGGGAGAAAATAATCATGAGTTCTGGAATCCAAATACTTGTCCTGGTGGCCTGATAATCAGGGGAGTTGACTGGACTACTTGAGAGATGAATGAATCTTGAAACTAGACATCAAAACAAAGACCTCAGATTACCACATATTTCTGTGTCCTTAGGCAATCATTTCTCTCTTTTTTTGTGTATCAACTAACTGATGAATAATAACATCAATCTATTTTACTTTGTTACTGTGAAGTGTGTTCATATTATTGATTATAAAAGAGTCCTCAAAACTTAGAGAGAATATGAAATTAAAGAGAGCCAAAAAAGATGAAAAATAGCATGTACTAGTTTTATTTTAAAAATCAACCTGTAACACAAAGATATTTTGTAAGAGCAAGTTAGTTTTAGAAACATTGGTTATTTTTCTTCTTGTACTGAGATATATATAGCTAGACTTCGATATGTATTGTGATTGGTATTGAAATACTGAACTACTCCAAAGAGAAAGTTCAAATAAGAGTAATCAGGTATTGTACTATGAGATTCATGGAGGAAGAATAAAATGTATATAGAATCACTTATCCTTAAGAAAACAAAATATAATAATTATCATAGAAAGATTTAATAAACTTCCATAACTCATTAAACATTAATATATTTAATCAAACTAAATTTATGATAAATAAACTTTGTAGTAGCCTTGTAGGCTTCATTCTGTGAGTCTTCAGTTTACTCAGAATTTTTCTCTCTAAAGTACTCTGTCTCGGGTTTCTATTTCTCAGAACCTCTCCATCTTCCAGTTGTTCTTAATTACCACCTTGTGGAGTAAGACCCAGATTTGCTCTCCATCTGCTTCTTAGGACCTTACATTTAAGAATTTTCCTTCTCAAAGTCTATTTTGGCTTAGGCTCATAGTTTCTTTTTGTCTAATTCTTGCTAACCTTCATCCTACTTCTCACCCAATAAGGAAGAAGGGTTTATCTACTCCTTTTTGGAGGCTTTGGAAGTAAGAGAGGAGATGAGCAGTGAATTCCATAGGCACAGTTCTCAGTAAGACCAGGATTTGCAGAAAAAAATTGGAAGGACACAAGATTTGGATTAAAGAGATTTACTCATCTCAAAAAGAAAGCATACTTTCCTAAGAAAATTTTGTTTATATTTTCTGTCTTTTGTGCGTAAAATGTTAAATTTTAATGTTGCATTAATAAGACTTTTTCTTTATTATTATTCTTTAAAAGTATAATTAAATACAAAAAACTACATGCAATTTTAATACCCCCAAATTAAAATTATTAAATATTAATATAAAATTTTCACAAAATTCAAAAATCATATAAACAGTTAAATGGCTCTAAATCAATAGATATTTGGCATAAAAATAAATCTTTACTTTATAATAATTTTATTAAATTTATTTAGTAGAGTTTTTCTTACTATAATCTAGACATAGATTGAAGTTTAATCTTTGAAAGTTTGGTTATTTTAGTGTTATAATTTTGAAAATTAGACTTTTCTTATTAATCTCAGAAGTGTCTAAATACTTGTTTTTAAGTGGTCCTCTTCTCCTTTCTCCTCTCCAAATAAGAAAAGAACTATGTTATCAGAGGCTATACTTAATTTCTGAGTGTTCAAAAAAATTTTACAGAGAGAGTTTGTTCCCAAATCTAAATTCCTAAAAGTCTTCCAACTCTTTCCTTCTCATAAGCAGAAATTAGCACTGACCTTTTGGTTATGGTTATGGAATGAGTATTAAACTTTTGGTTGTGGTTATCAGACATATAAATAAATCCTTTCATCCTTGTGTACTGAGCTTTTGGGAAAACTCAGGAAACAGATGTGGCTTGATAGCTACATCTTCTTATGGTTCTGTATACTGGGTTGGAATAATATGGTCACATTGTACATTGATTTAAGTTCTTTGGTAAAGCACTGCTTGGCAGCATGCTAGTCATCAGCCAGTGTGTCTGCTGAGCCCTTGATGTGTGGCTGGTATGAACTGAGAGGTGCCATAGTGTGAATCATACCAGATTTCATAGAGTTAGTACAAAGAAATTATAATGATCTCATTAGTAATTAATGTGTTGATTACATGTTGAAATGATAATACTTACTATATTGGGTTAAATGCATTTATTATTGGAATTAATTTTACTCTTTCAAAAACTTAATGTGTCTGCTGGAACACTTGAAATTATATACATGGCTTTCATTTGTGGCTCAGATTTTCATTTTTAGTGGTGATCTAGAGCTATTGTGCAATGAAGCATTTTACATGTTTATGTTTTCCAGATACATTTAAACACTAAAATGTTCACTTTGTCAATTATTTTTGTGGAAGTCTTGTTAAATGTACTGTACTTCTGCATCTTCCTAACAGAGAAAGCAACTCAATGTAGCATTTTCTTGATAGGTTGATGTCATCATTATGAAGCTCAATTTTTAAAATATTGTGTTTTATTGATATTCTCATGAGTTAGTGAAGCTTATAGGGCTATTGCTCTTATATAAAATGGCCCCTGGGTGGTGTGTGATTATAGTTGGGAATTTGGCTATGTTTTCCCCAATGTCTTTTAATTGCTTCCTAAACATACCTTTATGCTTTTTCCTGTGGGGGCAACTTTGCCAGCAAGTCACCCTGTCCACCACGGATGAAAGTGAAACTACCAAGACATGATCTGCTTGGGGAGGAGAAGTGGTCAGTCTCTCACAGGAGAAGGACCAAGAACCTCTTCTTCAATAGCTTTTATTAGGTTGTAATACACAGGAATACAGGTAAGGCTCATCAATCATTGTCAGGTGGCAAGGATCAAACAGTTGATAACATTTCAAAGAAATCTGAGGGCTTAATCTGAATCAGTGTCTGTCAGGTAAGGGGGTTACAAAAATTTTGGGAGACATACTCATTTCCTGCTTGGACCCTTATCATATGAATGAAAGCACTCTTAGCAAATCAGGCTTCACAGGACTTTAGGAACTCTTTCTTACGCCCAATCACTCCAGAACCTGCCCTAGCTGGCAAGGGGCTGCACTGCCTTCCCAGTAATAGACTTTTAGGCTTAAGTGGATTAGAGCTAGGAAGCCATTCTCCAAGATGGAAATAGGGACTCAGGCTATGTCAGAATAGCCGGGGGCGGGGGAGGGTGAGGGTCCATCACTCCCTCTTTGCTGCAGCCCCCTGAGTTCTTCCTTGAGGGCCAAGTGATTGTGTCTGGCTTAGGTTGTCACCCCTCTGAGGGGTCTTACCTGTCACTGACTAACCGACCAAGCATTGGGGGCTGGGGATGAAGCAGAAGCAGTGCTGCTGCCAGAGATAAGCTTTGTCTCCTTAGTGGCTCGCTGTCCAGAGGTCACTCACTCAGCCTTAGCTGTGGGGGGTGGGGGGGGGTGGTTACAACTCCTGAAACCAGGCAGAGCGGTTCCTAACACTTTCCAATGCAACCTGTATATCCTTTATAATGGATAAGCAGCTTATGAGGTCGGTAAGGTTTTTCAGAATTGTAGGTCTTGGAGCTCATGGCAGCTTCTGCTTCTTCTGTAGATGAAGTCCATAGGCTTTATTACAGCTGGTTTTCTTGCAAGGCAGACATCTGTTAGGCTTTTGGGTTAGTGGATTTGAATGAGATATCTGTGGCTGCCAGAGTACTCCAACTCTTGAAATCCAAAGACCTACACCCAAGATTGCTCTATCCAGCAAAGCTTTCATTTAGAATGGAAGGGCAGATAAAGTACTTCTCAGATAAGGTCAAATTCAAGGAGTTCATTGTCACCAAGCCCTTATTATATGAAATGTTAAAGAGACTTATCTAAGAAAAAGAAGATAAGAAATATGAACAGTGAAAGGACAGCAAACTCACAGTTATTAACAACCACACCTAAAACAAAAGCAAACCAAGAGGACAGCTAGATCAGGAGTGGAACCATAGAAATGAAGATCACATGGAGGGTTAGCAACAGGGGAGTGGGAGGAGGAGAAGGGGGAGAAGGTACAGAAAATAAGTAGCATAGACGGTAGAAAATAGATAGGGGGGGCAAGAATAGTAGGGGAAATATAGAATCTAAAGAACTTGAGACACTTGGGGGAGAATGGTGGGGGAGGGGTGTGCTTGGTGGAAGGGGATGAAGGGGGCGGACTGGGACAACTGTAATGGCATAATCAATAAAATATTTTTAAAAAGTGAAAAAAAATGTGAACCTGGATTAGTGGGTATAGCCTATTGTTTTGCTATTCCCCTGATGGTTTTCTTCACCTTTCTTAAAGTTTCTTAAAGTTGCAGCTATGGCTGGCTGTGTACTGCTGCTATTTCCCAGCAGTCCAAAGCTCTGCTGCATTGCTTGATGCTCTGCTTTGATATGTTCTTATAGTATTTATCCTGTGCTCCTTGCCTGTGATTTTCCTGACATCAGTATCTTACACAATGGCTTTTTGAGTGTCCTGCTGTTTTCCATTCTCTGCATACACACATTCCAGGGGAACATCAGTGTGAAGACTATTTCAGTATCAACACTGACAATATTTCTTATGATACTGGTGAGAAATCCAATTTTTAAACTAACATTCTTAGGTCTGAGAGGTGGTATTGTTTCCTAACACATAGACATTTATTATGATCCATAACATTGCATTATACAGATCTACTTATTGGTAAGTTCTGTCATATGAGTGAGGGATTTAGGGTGCCCTATGCTGCCTATGTAATGTTCTCTGAAAGAGACATATTTTATATTCAAAGACACAAGTAGTTTGAAAGTAAAAGGTTAGAAATGCAAACAGTAACCATTGAAGAACTGTAGTGGATTTATTAATGTAGACAAACTTTGAGGCAAGAAATAAAGGAAACATTGCAAAATGATAAAACTTTCAATATATCAGGAAGAATAGCAATTACAAATGTGTACATATCTAACAACAGAGCCCCCAAACACACACTGAAAAGATAGGGAGAATTAAAGGATACATAGATAATTCAATATTAGAGTGGTTGAAAATGTCAATATTCTTTTGAGTAATGGATAGAAGAACTAGACAGAATATCAGTCAGGATAATCTCGACTTGAACAACACTTGAACAAGCAACCATCTTGGCATAACATAAAATCCTCCACCCAACAACTGCTGAATATACATCCTTTTCTTTCTTTTTAATTTTTGAGAGCGAGAGACATTGATTTGTTGTTCCACTTCTTTATGCATTCATTGGTTAATTCTTGTCTGTGCCCTGACCAGGGATCAAACCTGCAACCTTGACATATTGGGACGATACTATAACCAACTGAGCAACCTGGCCAGTTGCTCCCTTGCCACGAGATCTCTCTAGCCCTTCTGAACATTTCTGCCCCTACTATCATTCTGGATGGATGTTTCTTCTTTAACTCCTTGGTTGTCAGATTTCCATACAGTTTGATTTTCTGGCAGTTCTAGTTGTTGTTTTTTTAATAATTTGTTGTTGTCCTTCTTTTGGTTGTGCGAGGAGATGAAGTGTATCTACCTATGCTTCCATCTTGGCCAGAAGTTCCTAAACTAGATGATTCAAAACATACCATAAAACTACAGTCATCAGACAGTGTCATATAAGGATAAACATATGGATCAGTGTAATAGAACAGAGTTTAGAAATAATATCTAACATTTATGGTGAACTGAGTTTAAAAAAGGTGCAGGTGTGATTCAGTCAGGGAAAGAACACTTGTTTTAACAAATTGTGCTGAGACTATTGGATATTTGCATGTAAAACTTTTAAATGAACTCAGATCCTTACTTTACACTGTAAACAAAAATAATTCAAAATGGATCAGAGATATAAATGTAAGAGTAAAAATTATAAAATTTTTATAAGAAAACATAAAAAATCTTTGTGATCTTAGGATCAAAATATGTAACTCTTAAACTCAATAATAAAAAGATAAACAACCCATTTAAAAAATAGGCAGAAGATTTGAACAGATGTTTCAACAAAAACACTCAAATGGCTAGTAAGCATAAGAAAAGATGAAGATATTTGGGAAAGGTAAATTAAAACTATAATAAAATATCAGTAAATATCCACTAGAATGGCTATTATTAAAAAGTCTGATAATGTCAAGTGTTGACAAGAATAAGGACAAACTGAAACCCTTAAGGTGCAGTGCTCACGAGAAGGTAAAATGTTACACCCACTTTGGAAAATGTTTGGCTGTTTCTTGACAAGTTATACATACATTTACTGCACTGTCCAGTATTTCTATCTCTCTGTGTCTACTCAAGAGAAATGAAGATACACAAGTACTTGCATGTGAAAATTCATAACAGCATTTTTTTAATAGCCAAAATTTGAAGACAATCCAAATGTTAATCAACTAGGAAATGGATAAGCCAAATTTTTATCTGTATAATGTATATCTGTATAATGAAATACAACTCAGCAATAAAATAGCAATGACATGAATGAATCTCAAAAACATTGCATTTGCGGGGGTGGGGGGGGCAGGGAACCAGACACAAAAGACTGTACATCGGGCTGGGGATGGGAGGAGGGATTGATTGCACGCAGCCTGAGGGAACGTTCGGAGTAAAGAGAGTGCTCTGAAGCTGCCCTGTGGTGACAGTTCCATTACTGCAGAAACTTACAAAGATTCCTTGAAACGTATATTTACAATGGGTGAATTTTATAGTATACACATTATACTTCAAGAAACCTGTTAAAAAATCATATGACAAAGAGTATAAAATGTACAATTATAGACTAAGGAAGTGAAAAATATTGGAACAATAATTCAATCTACCACAGTAACCAAATTTCATATAAATAAAGTATATTAGAGAATTTCTTGGGGCAGTCAACTTGGGCTCTATCATTTACATCTGTATGGTTCACCATGGCAATTAACACAGTGAATAGAGAAGATGCTTAATAAGTATTTTTTAAATGACATGAAATAAGGCTGTCTTGGAACTATAATTTTTGATAGCTATTATGCAGTAAAGGTCACACTCCATTTTTCTGTAATACCTGAAGTTGCATGGCAATTGTAAAATATTGTCCTATATTTGATCTTTCAGTTTTGATGTTTGAGCGTTCTTGCCTGGAAAAAAATCCTTATGTAACTCAACTTACCTGGGCCACTAACCATGTAAGTGTTTAGACCCGTATGAAGTCCTGCAGTCTCTCACCCTCTGACACAATCCCAGCAGCCCCCAGGATATCCCCATGTGCTTCTGCACTGTCCATCCCCCTAGTATCCTCACTGCCCTTCTGGACAGAATGGTTTCCTTTCCTGTGGCAATTCCCACTCTTCCAGGTATGGCAGATGGTGCTTCTTCTCAACTGGCCCTCTGTCGTACTGTGAGCAAGTGCCACCAATCTGTATTATCAAACAACTGGGGCTGCAGAGTGGCCACAAGGGAGTACTGTGTCAGTTCGTGCTGCTCCAGTACTGGGGAGATGGTCCTATCAGCCCTGCACTGGGGTCAGCGCCAAGCTCTCAGCGTGACCAAGTCTCAGTTACCCTAATGTGGAAATGGAGAAGATGCCTTTCTCCCTTCAGGGTTACATTGTGTTAGATGTATCCTGCGGCAGGACTGCTTGGGTCCCAAAGTATTAGAGAGGGCAGAGAGAGATGTTTAGTTTCACTCAGAACCTTCTCTCTCATTAGGCTCCAGACCTCCACCAAGGGAGCACTGTTTAGAGCAGATTTGCATTATCCCAATCATGCTTTTCTCAGAATCCTTATTCTCCTCTGCCTTGAGAGGCCAGTCTTATCATGCTTGTAACTTTCCTTGCCACTAAGTTCTTTAGGGCCTCCTGAAAAATGACTCATCAGTCTGCTTCCTCAGTTTGACAGGCTCATTCAGACATGCTGAAAACACAGCAACAGATGATGGCTCAGTAGTGATCTTGACTGAATCTGGAACCCAACCATTGTTACAAGAAGCTCCAATTAAGCTCATTGTTATTAGATGCTCTAATACATCTTCCTGGAGAGTGGATTTTTTTTAAACTCCTGAACCTACTGTTTCTTTTTACCTTGTTAGAATTATCTTTATTTAAATATCAGAAGTTTAAAATATAGTTATTTTATAAAATAATTTTTACAGTTTTGATAGTGGGAGAATTTATTCTTGTTTTCTGGGTCGTGGCCACACAAGCAAGATGATGAACTGAACATAAATTTGTGTCACAGTGAGAGGTATCTTTTCCACAATCATTGTGACGCTAAGTCTGACCTTCCTTTGATGGCATGTATGGAAACGGCTGTCATAGGCTGTTATTTGCTTCCCCAAGTCTATTACCTCTTTGTTCCTTAGGGAACTACTCTTTTCAATGGGCTCCTCTGAGAATTTCATTACCCAGCCTCCTTTGCACATTGATGAGCCCAATGAGATGTAAGTAGAAGAATTTTAGGAAAGCTCCTTAGAAGTGAAAGGATGAGTATCCTTTTTTCCTCTTACTTTTTCCTGAGGATGTAATGGCTGAAATTAATCAACCATATTGGATTTATGAATATGCTGTAAGAGTGGAAACTGTGCATTTAGGAGGGTCAAGAAGAAAGAGACAATGAGCGTGGGGCTCTAAAGACTTTGAGGGGTCACCGTGGTGGCTCTGGTCTGCCGGCATACACTTTCTATTCTTTCTTTCTTTTTTTTAACACTACTAACCTTAGAAAAAAATTTCATCTCGATCATTACTTTTTGTTCTTTATTTGCATTGTTGACCCTATTACAGATGTCCCCATTTCCACTACCTTTGTCCTCTTCTACCCAGCCCACCCCCTTTCCTCCTGCCTTCGCCATACTGTTGTCTGTGCCCATGAGTTACAGGTTTAAGAAAGAAACAAAGTTCTATACTGTTTAAGACAGTTTTTTTTTCTGGAATACATAGCCAAGTGTTATTTCTAAAAAAATACATTTGATAGGCACAAGAGGAAGATGAAATATTCCTGATAGCAGAAGAATAAAGCACCTGATTATTTTCTATTGATGCAGAAATGGTTCTCATTATGAACTAACATTTCAAAAGAGCAGCTGTTATAGCAGCCAGCTTATCTGAAGCATTTCAAATATTAGTTAAAAATAAATGTTTATGTTTATGAATCACAGAGTCATAAAAGGCTCTGAAATGAAGCTGGGCTAAATACCAAACCTCTCAGACTGAAGTCGGGGAGCACGATTCTGTTTCCCATGCTGTGTCTCCTGAGGCCTTTATTAAGAACAATGCTTAATAAACTGCAATTCTGATCCACAGAATGGGTCCCCTATTGCCATGTGTCAATTGTCTTGATTCTCCTGCCTCTACGGAAGGGCTACTTATTTGTTAAAAAGTAATCCATAATAAGAAATTCAAACAGTAATAAGATAGAAGGTATTCTTTAAACTGCTAAAACCACCATCTGTTCTGTTCTACAGATCTTAATTAAGATTTTTTCAGCTTTATTGAGGTATAATTGACAACATCATAATATATTTTAAGAGTAAACCATGATAATTTGCTATACATATACATTGTGAAAGGATTCGCCACATCAAGTGAATTCACATATCCATCATGTCACATATTCCGCCCCCCCTTTTTTTTCCTGGTGAGAACAGTTAAGTTCTACTCTCTTAGCAAATTTCAATTATATAATACAGTCTTATCCATTAGAGCCACCATGTTATATATTGGTTTTTCAGACCTTATTCAAAGATTTTTTTGTGCGTACTGCAGTACCTAGTATATTTTAGTCTTTTTATTTATTTAAAAATTATTATGGTGAGCCCTAGCTGGTGTGGTTTAGTGGATTGAGTGCCAGCTTGTGAATCAAAGTGTCACTGGTTTGATTCCCAGTCTAGGGCACATGCCTGGGTTGTGGGCTAGGTCCCCAGTGCGGGGCATGTGAGAGGCAACCACACATTGATGCTTTTCTCCATCTCTTTCTCCTTCCCTCTCTAAAATAAATAAATAAAATCTTTAAAAATTTTATTAAAAATTATTAGGAAGATATTAAGTCAGTTATCCCAATTAAGTTACTAATTCCCAGAAGACAGGAGCTATGTCTTAAGTTTATAGCCCAAGCCATTGGCCTACAAAAGTCATTGTCATAATATGTCAAAGATAAATTAAAATACAATTAAACTTAGGCCCTCATACTAATATCATGGAACATTTGGATTCAGATATTGTAGGCATTGGAGTAACCTATCCATTTATTTGGGTTTATTTGGGCTCTGACATCTGAAACTAGTGTACTCTACCCAGGTCTGTTTGCACCCACAAATTTATGTAAGTGGAAGAGTTCTCCTAGGAGGCGACTGGCTGGTACCCTGACCACTCCATTTCTAACTGAGGTTCAAAGACATAAAACTTCACCTGTTGCGTGAGGGTGGCTCTGAGGCTGGTTGCAGGATAGGAAAATGGGACTCCTAAGAATAAATTTTGCACAATGTGGAGGTGGGTTTGCAACAAGAACTGGGTTCAGTATCTAGACATAGGTTATGGGAACCCATATATCTCTCTGGGCAGAGTGATAGACTAGCATAAAATTCATCCTTGCCCCATGTACTAGTTTCCCAGGGCTGCCATAACAAACGAACACACATTTGGTGGCTGGAAACAACAGAAATTTAGTGAAACAGAAAATGCAGACCCGGAGGCCAGTGTTCTGAAGTCAAGGTGTTGGCAGGGCCCTGCTCCTTCTAAAGGCTCCAGAGGAGGTTCCTACCTTCCCTCCTCCAGCATCCGTCATCAGCATAACCCCAGTCCCTGCCTCTGCCTCAACCTAGCTTGTGTCTCTGTGTCTGTTTCTCGTATAAGAACTAGTTATTAGATTTAGAACCCACCCAATCCAGGATGAGCTTTAACTTAAGATCCTCAACTGTATCGGCAAAGGCCTTTTTCCATATAAGGTCGCATATACAGACTCTGGGTAATTTATCTTCTGGGGGCTACTACTAACTGACTAGAATCTGCCTTCTGAATCCCCCAAATTTATGTCCATCCCACTTATAAAATACTTTTACTCTATTAAGCATCCTCCAAAGTCTTAACCTGTTACAGACAGCATCAATTCTTAATCCAAAAATCTCATGTAAATATCATCAGCTCAAAGGCCCCCAAATCTCATCATCTAAACCACTTATGGGTGAGACTGGTATCATCTATCTTGGTGCAGAATTTCCCTTCATCTCCAACCCGTGAACATAGAAAACAAATTATTTGCTTCCAAAATACAGTGGTGGAACAGGTATAATATAGACATCTGTATTACAAAAGGAAGAAATTAGAGAGTCACCAGTGCCAAGTGAGTCTGAAATCTGCCAAGGTTAACTCCATTAGGTTTCAGGGCTTGAGAATAAAATCATAAGCCCCAAGGCTCCCTCATCTGTGCCTGTGGCTCCTTCATCCTCTCTAGAATTCGTGGCAGCTCCACTGTGCTCTGTGCTGTTGGCAATGGCTCCATTGTCCCTGGCCCCCTGACCCACATAGCAGTTCCACCTCAAGTCATCCTTCCTTTTTCTTGAAAATAGCACAGATTTGCAGTTGAGTAGCCCAGTAAGCCTGTTTACTGCTTTTAGGAATTTAGGAGCAGACAAACTTCTTCTATTTTATCCAGTCTCTCTCTGTCCCTGTTAGTCCAACCTGGCAATGTTTCTGCTGGTATAACATTATCAAAAACCTTGTGGGCCTCCCATGTGCCCTTCAGACAAAAGGGTTCTCAACAGCTTCTTCCTAGATAACCTTATCTCCATTCTTGGCTTCTGCTGAGATGGTTGATTGGAAACTGAGTGACACACCTCATATTTTCAAGGAAATGTCTGGCTACACTCGTATGTTTTCCTCCAGAGCAAGCTTTCTCAGCAGTTAATTTCCTAATTCTAGCATCCTTTGTAATATGGATAGGTACAGACCCTCTCAAATCACAAAGTACGGGCCCCTTGTTGCTGGACAATTCCTTCCTCAGTTCATTTTCTTCCCCCAGCATTTTACTGTAAGCAATAAGGGCCTTCAACAACATTACCTGTAACACTTTGCCTGCAAATGTTCTCAGCTAAATAATCAAGTTCAGCCCTTATAAATGCTGCTGTCCCAAAGTAGAAAACAGTTCAGCCAAGTTCTGTCACTTCTTTTAAAAACAAGGATCACCTTTCCCCCAGTTTCCAATAACATGCTTCTCATTTCCTTCTGACATCTCATCAGAAGTACCTTTAACATCCACATTTTCACCAGTCATCTCCACAAAGCAATGTAGGATTTTTCTCTCAAGCATCTCAGAATTCTTTCAACCTCTCTCCATAGCCGAATCCCAAAGTCACTGCTGCATTTTTAGGTATTGGTTCCAGCTGCATCCTACTTTGCTGTGCCAAAACCCGTGTTACTCAAAGTTCTATCAGAGAAAGAGACATAGTAGGAAATACAGAAATTTTGTCGTATTTCTAAATTATTCTTCTTTCTATCATCTATCTATCTTCATCATCATCATCTTCATCATCTTTGTCTGTCTATCATCTATTTCAGAGAATTGGCTTACAGTATTGTGCTGGCCGGCAAGTCCCAAACTGTAGGGCATGTCAGCTGGATAGATGCCCTCTGACTGGGGCTGAAGCAGCAGTTCGTAGACAGAGTTTCTTCTTCCTCAGAGAAATACCGGTTTCACTCTTTTTCAACAACAGCTTAAATACAAAAACATGCTTTTTGTATTGAAACATGGTTTTTGTATTTTCACATAGATGTGCAACTTTCACCAAGTCAATTTTACAATATTTTCATCACCTCAAAAAAATGCCATATTCTTTAGCTATCACTTTCCATTTTCCCATTCCCTGAGTTTACTTTCCCTGACCTGCAGCCCTAAGGAACCACTAATCTACTTCCTGTCTCTACAATACCCATTTTGGACATTTATATTCTTAGACTCATATAATATGTAGATTTTTGTGATTGGATTCTTCCACTTAGCATGTACTTTTAAGGCTCATCTATGCCGTAGCATGTATCAATACTCCACTCCTTTTTGTGGCTGAGTAATAATCCGTATCAGAATGGATTGTCTGACTGTCGGATGAATTACCCATTTATCTGTTGAGGGACACTTGAGTTGTTTTCATGTTCTGGTTATTATAAATCATGCTGCTGTAAACATTTGTGTACAATATTCTGTGTAGGCATATGCTTTTATTTCTCTTGGGTATATACTTTGAGATGAAATTGCTGGATGATATGGTAAATCATGTTTAACCATTTGAAGAATGGCCAGACCGTATTCCAAAGTGGATGGTCCATTTCATGTCCTCACCAGCACTGACTGAGGGTTCCAGTTTCTTCACATTCTCATCACTTGTTGGTTATCTGATATTTTTTGATTCCAGCCATCTTAGTGTATGTGAAGTGGTATCTCACTGTGGTTTTAATTTCCTAATGATGTTGAGCATCATTGCTCATGGTTATTGGCTGCTGTATATCTTCTTTTTTAAAAAAGATTTTATTTATTTATCTTAGAGGGAAATGGAAGGAGAGAGAGAGAGAGAAATATCAATGTATGGTTGCCTCTCGCGTGTCGCCTGCCAGGAACCGGAAACTGGCCTGCAACCCAGGCATGTGCCCTGACTGGGAATCGAACCTCGATTGTGTGGTTTGCAGGCCCGCGCTCAATCCACTGAGCTACACCAGCCAGGGCTATATCTTCTTTAAAGAAATGATTATTTGGAAACTTTGCCCATTTTTATTTTGTTATTTTATTTGGTTATTGAGCTGTAAAAGTTCTTTATGAGTCATATAAAGTATCTTATCAGCTATGAGATTTGCAAATATTTTCTCCCATTATATGGAGTTTTTCACTTTCTTGATAGTGTCCTTTGATACACAAAATTTTTCAAATTCAATAGTCTATTTTATTATTTTGTTTCTTGTGCCTTTGATGTCATATCTAACAATCTTTTGACAAATGCAAGGTCTTGAATATTTTGTTCCTACATTTTCTTCTGAGAAATGTAGTTTTTGCTCTTACATTTAGGCCTTTGATTCATTTTGAGTTAATTTTTATACATTGTGTGAGAGGAGGTTCCAACTTCATTATTTGCATATGTAATTATCCAGTTGTCCCAGTGCCATTTGTTGAGAAAATGATTCTTTCTCATTGAATGGTCTTGGCACCCTTGTCAAAAATCAGTTTACCATGGGATATAAGTTTATTCTGGGGCACTCATTTCTTTTTTTAATTGTTGTTCAAGTACAGTTGTCTCCATTTTCACCCCACCATGCTCCGCTGCCCCACCCACCCCCATTTCTTACCCTTGAACCCACTTCCTTTGGCTTTATCCTTGTGTTCTTCATACTATGCAGCAGAAAGAAAGAAGGAGCTCCTATCCTTTGTGACAGCATGGATGGAACTGGAAAGCATTATGCAAAGTGAGAGAAGCCAGGCGCTGACAGGGAAATACCGTATGATCTCACCTATAAGTGGAACCTAATCAACAATATGAGCAAGCAAAATACAATCAGAGACATTGAAATAACAAACAATCTGACAGTAGCCAGAGAGGAGTGGAGAGAGAGATAATAGGGGATACTAGGGGGTGCATCAAGGAACATCTATGACGGGCACTCATTTCTATTCCATGTGTTTATATCTGCCCACACTGCCTTATATCCCATTGTTTCGTAAATACATTTTGCAATTTAGAAGTGTGAGTTCTATTTCATTCTACTTCAAGATTAGTGTGCCATTCTGAATCCTTTGTGATTACATATTTTAGAATCACAATGTTAGTTTGTACCAAGTCAGCTGGAATTTTTTATAGAGATTGCATGTAGTTTAATGTAGTTTAGTTTTTTGAGGGGGTACTGCCATTTTAACAATATTAAATTTTCCAATTCATAAACATGGGATGTTCTTCCATTTATTTGGATCTTTATTTTCTCTCTACAATGTTTTGTAGTTCTCAGAGGATAAATTTTGTGCTTCTTTTATAAAAATTATTTCTAAGGATTATATTCTTTCTGATGCTATGCTGAGCAGAATTTTTTCTTAATTTCATTTTCAGATTGATCATTACAAGTATATAGTAATGCAATTTATTTACTTATCTATTCATTTAATTTTGTAATGCATTTTATTTTATGTATTGATATTGTATTCTATAACTTTGTGAATTCACATATTAGTTCTATTCATTTTTACTTAGTGAATTCCTTAGAATTATTCTACATATAAGATTATATTGTTTGTGAGTAGAGATTATTTTATTCCTTTCTAATTTGGACACTGTTTATTTATTTTTCTTGCCTAATTATCATAGCTAGAAGCTCAAGTAATATATTGAGTAGAAGTGTAAGAGCAGACATCCTGTCTTATTCCTGAACTTAAGGGGATGCATATTGTCTTTTACCACTAAGCATGATGTTAGCTGTGGGGTTACTTGTTTCATAAGGCCTTCCAACTGATTTGAAGGAGCTCCTACCCCTCAATTATTGAGGATAATCTCCTTTACTTCAAAGTCAACTGATTATAGATATTAACTATGTCTACAAAATACCTTCACAGCAATATCTAGATTAATGTTTAATTGAATACTGGGTATTAAAGCCTAGCCAAATTGACATATTAACTATCACATCTAGGTTCTTTGAAAGGTAGTTATACTCTGAGAGCAAGTGGCTTTGTGTGTGAAATAAAAGAGACATAATAGTAAAATCCACACTGCTTCCAAGGGCCTTGGTGTGAAACTCTAAGAAGCTTATACAGAGCACTCCCTTTCTTGTTCATGAGAGTGTGGTCAAGAACCTCAGCTCTGAGGTACAGCATTAGGAATTTGGTTCTGCTGACATCAGATTTTCTAGGCAGTGTCCTAAAATCCATCCTTTCTCTGAACTCCAACTTGATGAGTGTCCCAAATGCAACTTACATTTAAAATATCAAAAGAGAATTTATTTCTCTCTTTATATACTCTGCCTTCTCCTCCCTATTTTTGCTTCTGTTCTACTCTCTACCTCAGTGCATGATGTTTATCAGACAGCTGATTTATTTTTTGATTATATTCTATTGATTATGCTCTCACAGTTGTCCTGATTCTTTCCCTTTCACCACCCTCCACCCAGCAACCCCGACTCCCTCAGGCCATCTCCCCACCATTGTCCATGTCCATGGGTTATATATATAAGTTCTTTGCCTACTCTATTTTCTATACTGTACTTTACATTCCCATTACTATTTTGTAACTACCTATTTGTACTTCTTAATCCCCTCACCTCTTCACCCATTCCCCTACACTGCCCTCCCATCTGGCAGCCATCAAAACACTCTCTGTATCCATGATTCTGTTTCTGTTCTTGTTTGCTTTGTTTTTTAGATTCAGTTGTCTATCTATCTATCTATCTATCTATCTATTTATCTATTTATCTATCTATACTTGCCATTTTATTGTTCATAGTTTTGATCTTCTGCTTTTTCTTAAACAAGTACCTTTAACATTTCATCTAATAATGGTTTGGTGGTGATGAACTCCTTTAGTTTTTTCTTGTCTGGGAAGCTCTTTATCTGCCCTTCAATGTTAAATGACAGCTTTGCTGGGTAGAGCATTAAGGCTGCAGGTCCCTCCTTTTCATGACTTTGAATATTTCTTGCCAATTTCTTCTAGACTTCAAAATTTCTTTTGAGAAATCAGCTGACAGTCTTATGGGAACTCCCCTGTAGGTAACTAACTTCTTTTCTTTCTGCCTTTAAGATTCTCTCTTTCTCTTTAACCTTTGATATTTTAACTACATTGTTTCTTGGTCTGGGCCTCTTTGTATCCATCATAATTGGGACTCTCTGTGCTTCCTGGACTTGCATGTCTACTTCCTTCACCAAATTAGGGAAGTTTTTCTTCATTATTTTTTCAAATAGATTTCCAGTTTCTTGTTTTCTCTTCTCCTTCTGGCACTCCCTGTAACTTGAATATTGGATCTCTTGAAGTTGCCCCAGAGGCTGCTTATATTATCTTCCTTTTTTTTGTATTTTTGTATTGTATTGTCTTTTTTCTTCTTGTTGTTCTAAGTGACTGTTTTTTGCTCTCTCATGTTCCACATCACTGATTTGATTCTTGGCTTCATTCATTATACTGTTGTTTCCCTGTAAATTGTTTTTTTATTTCAATTAGTGTTTCTTTGTTTTTGCTGGATATTTTTTATACTGCTGAGGTCCTCACTAAGTTCTGTGAGCATCCTTATAACCAGTGTTTGTACTCGGCATCTGATAGATTATGTGTCTCCATTCTGTTTAGCTCTTTTTCTGGAGTTTTGATCTGATCTTTCATTTGGGCCATGTTTCTTCATTTCCTTATTTTGGCAGCCTCCCTGTGTTTGTTTCTATTAGGTAGAGCTGCTTTGACTCCATATATTGGTAGTGTGGCCTAATGTAGTAGGTGTCCTGCAGTGTCCATAGTCTTCCTTGTCACCCAAGCTGGGTACTTGAAGTTGCCCTTTGTGTGGGCTGAGTACATTCTCCTCTTGTAGTTGAGCTTTGAGTGCTGTTAACACATCAATGGGAGGGGTTTACCCAGGCCAGTCAGGTGCAAGAATTGGCTGTGACTACTTACCACCAACCTCCTACCTCTGTGGAGGATCAGCTGTGCAGGAGTAGGGTGATGGTGCTCTGATGTGGCCCATAGCTATTCACTGGGTACACTGGCCCTGGGGCTTCCCAGGTGGTTCAGGCCAAGGTCAGCCCCCAGTTATGTATTGCCCTGAGTCACCTTTCCTGAGCTATAAAGCAATCTGAGATGGCTGCTACTTGTGCTGGACTTGGAGATTCCCAGGTGAAGCCAACCTATGAATCTAGGCTGGCTGCTGCTAGTGCCGGGCTTGGGGCTCACTGAGGCCAACTGTTGCTTGTTTGAGAGGATTTGGCAAGCTGTGAAGCATGAGCCAAGACCAGCCATTCATATGAAAAGTAGCTTGGGTGGGCCCATAAGTTGGGTGGGGTAATATCTCTGGGGATCTCCCAGGTGGGTCAAAGTGTTATCCAGGTCGATGAAGTGTCAGGTATGGCACTACCTCACCAGCTCTGTGGCTCTGTGAGGGGAGGGTTTAGAAAAGGGATGATGACCTCGGTCTGCTCACCTTGGTGCCGAACACTTCAGTTTCTCCCAGTGTGCCACTGGTGCCTTTCAAACTGCTACCATGGTGCTAGAGCTCAGAGGGAGTGAGTCTGAGTAGGTGAGTCCATGTGTAGGTTCTTTAAGAGAACATGCTTGGGGCTCCAGAAGTTTCTTCTACTGACTTAATCTGCTAGTTTTTGCAGCCAGAAGTTGTGGGGACTTCTTTTCTTGGCACTTGAATGCTGGGCTTGGGGGGCCTAGTTGGGTCTGGGACTCCTGGCTCCTGAGAGTTCTCTTCCAAATTTTTATTTACCACACATAGGTGTGGAACCTGCTAATTCCATGTCTGCACCCCTCCTGGCAATCTGGGTGGATGTGGTTTCTTTAATATCACAGTTGTCAGACTTCCATTCAACTTGGCTTCTGATGGTTCTGAGTGGTGGTTGCTCTGTATTTTAGTTGTAATTTTGATGTTGTGTGAAGAGGCAAGCCATGTCTGCTTATACCACCATCTTGACCTGAAGAAACACTTGATTTCTTAGTTCAGAGCTCTCAGAGTCATCCTTGATTCTACTTTCTTATGTAATTTCTCATTCAATTAATATTAAGTTCTATAAATCATTTCCTCTCAATTGCTTTCAGATTGACAACCTCCTTTCCACATCCCTCCATTATAACTTTAAGCTAATGTCCAATGGCCCTTTCCGCCTCTGGTCATGTTTACCCTCCAGTAAATCCTCTACACTATTGCAAAAAAATATTTTTCTAAAATCTTCATCTGTTAATACACCTGCTTTGCTTAAAACTCATCATTAGCTACCCATTGCCTAAAGGAGAAACTCCAAACCCAAGTACCCGCTCAAGTACTTGCATTTCCCTAAACATGTTACATTGTTCTACATCCCTGTACTTTTGCTCTTCCACCTCCATCTGCTGTGAATGCTCTCCTCTTCCTACTGTACTTTTCCACCTCCATACATGTAAGAGGGCACCTAATTATTCCTTAAGACTCAATATCTAAGGGATATAGAGAGAAAGAAGAGTCTTCAAGGAAGGTTGAGGAAGAATTATACATGAGAAGAAATATAAAAAGTCCCGTGTCTTGAACAGTTTTAGGAAGTGACATAGTTACTCAAAAAAGATTATTTACAAAACATGAAAAGAAAAAAATTCCTTGGAACTCTAAGAAGATAGTTAACTTTTATTTGCTTTTAGACTCTACCTTTATATTAGAATATTCTCAAATATAAAAATATACAGGTGCATCATAATTTCCTGGTACAGCTTTTTAAAGTTTATGAACTTGGATCATAGGTATGAAAGAAGCACTTAAAGTTAAATGAAGTTTAACTTTACACATCATCTTAAAGTTAAATGAAGTTTTCTTCTGAAAAGTGATTCTTGCCCTGGCTGGGTAGCCTAGTTGGTTAGAGCATTGTTCTGCTACACCAAGGTTGTGGGTTTGATTCCTGGTCAAGGTACATGCAAGAAGAATCTAATGAATATATAAATAAATGGAACAACAAATTGATCTTTTCTTCTGTCTCAAATCAATTTGAAAAATGATATTGACTTTATTTCATAGCCAAGGTTATCTATTATTTTCTTGTTTATGTCAGTCATTTGTGTTATTCATCACAGGCCTGAGCATATGTTATTATAACCGTATAATATGATTGTCTTAGAGTTTAATAAACTCACTTCTGGACTTTCTATTATAACCCCAAACTAAGTTATTAAACTTAAGATGTACAGGGGAAAGAAAACAGAATACACAAAAGTTTTATGAAGACTCAAGATGTATTTATGTGTATGTACATGCATGTCCAATGTGTGCATGGCCATGTAAATACTTATGCAATACAAAAAAATTTTTTTGGTGCAATTTAAAGTTCATTTGCTTTTACCCTATCGTGAGTGGAATGAAGTTAAGCTTCTCATCATCTTTCTTAGACTAAAACATTTATATACTTGAATACTGATCCTAAGCTGGCTCTTAGCCTGCTACTATGCAAAAATGATCTAGTTCTTTTTGTTTTTCTTCATCCTGTTTCCTAAATGTGATATAACCCCATTCTAAGGAATGCTATCAAATTCATGGCGTGTTTTGGTGGGGGGCAAAACGGGGTTTTCTATTTCAGGAAATAGCACTAAAATGTAGAATAAAGAAGGAGGATTATTCATCCCCAGTAATTACTAGGAGATGAGTGTATTTATCTAAAAATTCAGATGGTCACAGCAATAAAAATACCATTTGTTACACCAGATATCATTTGAAGAATTTAAAAACACTAAAAAATTTTAACAGACTTGGGGTGGTGAATGCACAACACCACATACAGATAATGTAGTATAGAATTTTATATAATTCTATTAACCAATGTTACCCCAATCAATTCACCCAAAGGAAAAAAAAATTAAACAGGACAATGAAATCTGGTTGCTTAGCACTTGAGTAAACTGAAAATGTAAAGATTCTTAAAACCTTGGCATTTTTTACTGAAGTGGCTCCTGGCTTCCACAGTGTATGGAATGCGGCAGTCACTGATAGCAAACCAGGGTGGAGGGCCTATTATCCTGTAAGATTACATCCCAGTTGCTGCTCAGACACATTTTCCTTTATACAGATGTACTTGTATGATTTTATATCTCTGACTAGTTTTAGTATTAGGAATACTTTAGTGTTCAGAAAGACTTTAGTTCCAGTAGTACTTTCTCAAAAAGGTGGATATATTCCAAGTGATAAAGTCCCCTTAAATCTGTGTGGAAATGATTTTAATCCTGCACAATTACTGTGTACCAAGAAGTGGAAAGAAGTATCAGCCATATTGGTGGGAGTTATTGAGAATTAGTCAGTGGCTTACACATTTGAATTTTTCTCTGTGCTTATGTAAGTAACAAGGACAAAGCGGCCTGAAAGAGAAATACCTTAATATCACCTTGGCCACTTATTCTGGATCCCAGATCCCAACTGGAAGGAGCAAAAGGCATTGTATTTTTTCATACGTGCCCACCAGAAGGCAGAGATGGCCCGGAGCAGAACTGAGCAGCAGAAGAGGAGTAAGAGAGGAAGGTGCAGTCTTGTGTCTTCATACTTCAGGATCAACCCAGGTCCGCCAACTTGGTAGCCACCCCCAATAAGTTGTCCTCACACCTATTACATGAAAACTCTGCTGAAGAGAAGGGATGGATGTGGCAGAGATGATGTTAGGACACATGTTTAATAAACAGCCATAAGAACACCAATGTATTCATGTTTCTCCCTAAAAAGATGAGAAGTTGATACAAACATTAGGTAAGGGGGACTTTGCGTTTAAGTCTACTTCTCATGACAACCAAATACCATATTCTTAAACTTCTCATGATTAATTTTAACCTTCTCATTCCATTTGAATACTCTGCAAGCTTTTTCTTAGTTCAAAAGGATCATTAAAACATATTTTGGTACCATAAAGCTATTGAAGCTTTCCTATTGCTCTTGTAAAATAATATTAAAATGAATACGGCTTCTCTTCTGCCTCCGTTTTGCACCACCTACTTTTAAGGAGCGGCTTGCTGCTATTGCTGAAGAGTTTCCTCTCAGGAGCATTTATTTTATGGCTCAGGAGTAACTTACACAGGCTGGAATAGGGTAACAACCCATCAGATTCCCCAATTTCTGAAGTCATAACATCTTAAATTCATGCTTTTGAGCAAGAGCGGTATTTCTTCAGTTAAAAGGTCCAATGAATATTTTGTGTAATTTTTATTTATAGAGTGAAATTTTATTTGTAACCAATCATAATGAATAGAGTTTTTTGATAAACATAATATTTAGAACAATCAGTTATTCCAAAGGACTTGTCTGACTTACTGTATTCTATGCCTCCTTTGTCTTCACAAAACTTAATGTGACCTGACTGATAATAAGCAAGACATGGAGAAATAAATCGGGGTGAAAAATATAGCCTGTCTTACAGCTTTCTGGATTAAATATAATAAAAAATTTTATTTCTTCTGCTAAAAGGGAACAGATATTAGGAAAGACTATTTTAGGCCAGATAATATTGAATTTTATGTGTTTTTAACCGGAGAGTTCTTCAAAAATTGTTTTGAACTCCACTTGTTTAAAGAATAAGGAGGAAGCAATCCATAGACATGTTTTCTAGGTCTGATGAATGCCTCAGAGGGTTAGGCTGAAGCACACAGAACCAGAGAACCATTTGCCATCCATTAGGCTAAGAGTAATGCGTCTCTTCATCTGGAACTGACTGTAGCTCTGAACACAGCTGGTCCCATCTACTTCGGTCTTCAATTAGGAATGCCAATAGAGCTAATGGACTAGTGAGGCGCAACCACTACTGGGAAGGAATCGGAAGCTCCCAGTTCAAAGCTGGCGTTGATAACTTGGTGATTGTTTTTGTATTACACATCTCTAAACAGAGCAAGGGGCACATAGCAAGTTCCATGAAACCATGACCACGGAGCTGTTGACTCTTCTTTCTGTTGTTTCTCTTTGTCTCTTTATGGTATTCTTACATCCAGGACTTTTTTGAAGGTGGAAGGAGGAAAGAAAAGTGTGTGAGAGGATTTGAAAGAGTGATTGGAAATGAAGTTTGCTTGCAAAATGGGGAGAACGTTTAAGCTGACATGTAAAAGTCTTGCCTTCTTTTCCTTCCCTCAAGTCTGAATAACTTTGGGGCTCAGAATATGGTGCAAGAGAGTGGAGGAAATGGTTTTGCAAGTGCCCTATGTTTCTAGGAGGAAAGGAACCTATGTGGTTCTATCCGATTCTATTGAAAACATCCTAAAAGTAAACATAGGCAAAATGGCTTTCCTAAACCATTAACTAAAACAACGACAGAACCAGATTTTCTTTCTTAACTTTAAAAAAAAATCCTCTCTCAAGGACTTTTTTTTATTCATTGCTTTTAGAGAGAGAGGGAGGAGTGGGGAGAGAGGGAGAGAAACATTGATGTGAGAGAAAAGCCTCACAGAGGTAATCAATCAGTTACATCTTACATGCATCCCTACTGGGGATGGCAGCCTAGGCATGTGCCCTGATCTGGAATGGAACCCCTGAGCTTTTGGTTTAGAGGATGACACTCCAACCAACTGAGCTACACTGGCCAGAGCAGAACCGGATTTTCTATTGACTTGTTTGAAAAAATTGTATCCTCTGTTCTATTATTAAAATTTATTTATTTATTTTCAAACATGGACTTAATTATTGAACATGAGTAACATTTCTAAATCTGTGGCCCTTTGAACGCCTTGCTGAAACCTTGTTACTTAGTTTACAAGCCCAAACCTGTCTTTTTTGCCAATTGTTTTATTTTTGTTGTATTTTTTTCATTTTTCAAATTAAATATAAAATCTACTTGGCTGGTGTGGTTCTGTTGGTTGGAGCATCATCCCATGGACCAACAGACTGTGGGTTTGATTCTTGATCAGAGCACATACCCAGGTTATGAGTTTGATCCCTGGTTGGGTTTTGTATGAGAAGATAACCAATTAATGTTTCTATCACATAGATATTTCTCTCTCCTCTCTCTCTCTCTCATTCTCTCACTCTCTCTCTAAAAGAAATGAAAAGGTGTCCTTGTGTGAGGCTAAAAAATTAAAAAATTAAATATACAATCAACATTTACTATTAAATGTATAAATGAATAAGAACTGTTATGAGATTTATAAAGTTTATTGTGTGAAGTAATATTTCTGTTGTTCTTGATTGCATTTAAGTTAGAGTTGGCTTTCAAACTTTGGGATTGTGTGAAAGCTTGTGTGTTCCTCTTTTTAAATTGAATTTATTGGGATGATATTGGTTAATAAAATTATGTAAATTTCAGATTACGCTTATATAATACATCATCTGTATATTGTGTCATGTGTTCACCACCCTCATTTATCACTATAAACTCTTTCATTCAGGGATTATGTTCACATTACTAAGCATACACAGAGTATGCAATGCTTGCAGAAGAGTTTATAACATTTTGTATTAGTTATTCTTCAGATCTGTGTAGTGGTACAAATTATCAGGAAGATAATATTCTCAGACCTGAGATGATAATATTTTTTAACTGTGATATTCCACTCAACTAGCCACTTTTTATATAAGATGAAAGAGAGATAAGATTCTTGTTAGAGAGGATGGTGATTGTGAGCCGAATCTGGAAAACAGAGTGGTTGTGAAAGGTTAGATGGTGAGATATAGTGAGAATAAAGGATAGAAGGTAGGCGTAGTGTGAGAGAGAATAGAGTTCACCACAACGATAATAATGCTCAGGATTACAGTGAAGTGGGCTAAGATCTGTGGAGTATGTACAATTGTATGGAACAACAATTATTTACAATAGTACTGGAACAACAATAATATGACAAGAAATATATGATTTGGATAACCAGAATAGAAGGTACCCAATCAAGAGTTGTGTGTTATTGGAACATGGGTGAAGTAAAAGAAGGAAAATTAAAATACAATGAAGAGAATAAGAAAAACAAGTCAAACAATGCAATTAGAGAGAGAAAATAAGGAAAACTAAACATAAGGAAGAGAAATAAAAAAATACTAATCAAATAAAAGTGGTAAAAATAATAAAAAATACACATAAACAATAAAACGCCCACTCTATGGGATAGCAAAGTGACACTTGTCTCAGTTTCTCAGTTTTTAGAGTTAGCCTGGTGCTCTCCCTTTTGATCTGTCTCTGGGTGGTTCGTAACTCCACATATTATTGTCTCACTTGGGGAAAGAAAAAAAGGAAAAAAAGAAGTGAGAGGAACCAAAAAGAAAAAAAAAAACCTTTTTGACTTTAAACCTGTTCAGTGAGTTCTGCTGGTCTTCCTAGATGCCATAGGAAGAGGGAGGCTGGACTTCACTCTGCTCCCTTCCTAAGGAACTGAGTGAGAACTCCACCAGCATGAAAAAGGAAATAGAAACTATAAACAAAAACCAGGAAGAAATGAACAATAAAATCTCAGAAATAAAAAACACATTAGAAGGAATTACAAGCAGGCTGGATGAAGCAGAGGATCGAATAAACAAACTGGAGGATAAGGTAGCAAAAAAAAAAAACACCCACATAGAGCAAGAAAGGGACAAGAGACCCAGAAAGAACAAACAGATGGTAAGGGAGCTGCAAGACAACATGAAACATAATAATATCTGTATAAGAGGAATACCAGAAGGAGAAGAAGAGCAAGGGATACAAAATCTATTTGAAAAAGTAATGATGGAAAACTTTCCTAATTTGATGAGAGAAAAAGTCATATAAATCCAGGAAACACAGGGTCCCATTCAAGAGGAAACCAAAGAAGCCCACTTCAAGACACCTCATAATTACAATGGCAAAATTCCAAGACAAAGAGAGACTCCTAAAGGCAGTAAGGGAGAAACAGGAAGTAATATACAAGGGAGCCCTGATAAGGGCTGGCAGCTGACTTCTCAATGGAAATGCTCCAAGCCAGAAGAGAATGGCAAGAAGTATTCCAAGTAATGAGAACCAGAGGCCTGCAACCAAGGCTACTTGACTGAGCAAGTCTCTCAATCTAGTTAGAAAGCCAAATAAGGAGCTTCCCAGACAAAAGAAGTCTAAAAAAATACACCTTGACCAAACCAGCTCTGCAGGAGATGCTAAAGGGACTGCTCTAAGGAAAGGAAGGAAAAGACAGAGACAGAGAGGAACACAGGTACATAAATGGCAATGAATAAGTATCTTTCAATAATAACCTTAAACATAAATGGATTAAATGCACCAATTAAAAGACACAGAATAGCTGAATGGATAAGAAAGCATGACCCACACATATGCTGCCTACAAGAGATCCACCTGAGGACAAAACACCTACACAGACTAAAAGTGAAGGACCGAAAACAAATTTTCCAAGCAAACAGCCAAGAGAAAAAAACCTGGGGTAGCAATACTCATATCAGACAAAATAGACTTCAAAAAAAAAGGGCCGTAAAGAGAGACCCAGAAGGTCACTTCATATTACTCAAGGAAAGAATCCACCAAGGAAACATAAACATTGTAGATATATATGCACCCAACATAGGAGCACCCAAATATATAAAGAAAATCTTAGAGAACTTCAAGAAAGATCTTGACAGCAACACAATTATAGTAGGGGATGTTAACACTTCACTGTCAAAAATGGACAGATCTTCCAAACAAAATATCAACAAAGATATTGCAGCATTAAATGACACTCTAGATGAAATGGACTTAACTGATCTATATAGAGACCTTCATCCCAAAGAAGCTAAATACACATTCTTTTCAAATGCACATGGAACACGTTTAAAGATAGACCATATGATAGGACACAAAACGAGCCTCAACAAATTCAAGAAAATTAAAATCATACCAAGCATTTTCTTTGACCACAAGGGACTGAAACTGGAAATCAACCCCAAAGAAAAAACCCAAAACACCCCAAATCATGGAGATTGAATAGCATGATATTAAATAATGAATGGGTCAAGAATAAAATTAGGGAAGAAATAAAAAAGTTTATGGAAACATATGAAAATGAACTCATGACAATCCAAAACTTATGGGACACAGCAAAGGCAGTCCTGAGAGGGAAGTTCATAGCAATACAGACCTACCTATAAAAGATAGAAACATTTCAAACAAACGACCTAACCCTACTCCTATAAGAACTTGAGGAACAACAACAAAGACATCCCAGGACAAGTAAAAGGAAGGAAATAACCAGATCAGAGCAGAATTAAATGACATAGAGACTAAAAGCACAATTCTAAGGATCAGCAAATTCAGGAGCTGGTTCTTTGAAAAGATGAACAAAATCAACAAGCCCTTAAGCAGATTCATCAAGAAAAAAAGAGAGAAGACCCAAATAAACAATCAGAAATGAAAGAGGAGAGATTACAACAGATACCACAGAAATACAATAGCTTGCGAGAAATTACTATGAAGAACTATATGCCAAGAAATTTGAAAGCTTATGTGAATGAACAAATTTCTAGAAAAATATAATCTTCCAAAACTCAATGAAGTAGAAGCAAAAAGCCTGAATAGACCAATAACAGCAGATGAAATTGAAGCAATAATAAAAAAACTCCCAACACACAAAAGCCCTGGACCAAATGGTTTCACAGGAGAATTCTACAAAGCATTTAAGGAAGAGCTAACCCCTATTCTTCACAGACTATTCCAAAAAATCCTAGAAGATGAAAGACTCCCAAACTCTTCTAATGAAAAGTTTCTAATCCTATTCCAAATCCCATCCTAATCCCCAAACCAGATAAAGACACAACAAAGAAAGAAAACTTTACGCCAATATTGCTGATGAACATAGACACTAAAATCCTCAACAAATATTGGCAAATCACATCGAACAAAACATTAAAAAGATCATGTACCATGACTAAGTGGGATTCATCCCAGGGATGCAAGGATGGTACAATCAATCAACATAATATGTCACATAAACAAAAGCAAAGACAAAAATCATGTGATCATATGAATAGATGTAGAAAAAGCATTTAAATAAGGTACAGCATCCATTTATGATCAAAGCACTCAGCAATGTGGGAATGCAGGGAGCATTTCTCAATACAATAAAGGCCATATATGAGAGTCCTACAGCCAACATCATACTCAGTGGGTAAAAACTAAAAACTTTCCCACCAAGATCAAGAACAAGAGAAGGTTGTCCACTTTCACCAATTCTGTTCAACATAGTATTAGAAGTCCCAGCCACAGCAATCAAACAAGAAAAGAAATAAAAAGCATCCAAATTGGAGAAGAGGAAACAAAACTCATTGTTTGCAGATGACATGATAATGTACATAGAAAATCCTATAGACATCACCCCAAAACTGCTCAACCTAATAAATGAATTTGTCAAAACAGCTGATACAAGGTCAATATCCAGAAATCAAAGGCATTTTTGTATATGAACAATCAAACATCAGAAACAGAAATCTGGGAAAAAATCCCATTTGATATGGCAACAATAATCTAAAATAGCTAGTAGTAAACCTAACAAAGGAGGTAAAAGACCTGTACTCAGAAAACTACACAACACTGAAGAAAGAAATCAAGGAAGACACAAACAAATGGAAACATATACCGTGTTCATGGATCAGAAGAACTAATATCATCAAAATGTCCATACTACCCAAAGCAATTTACAGATTCAATGCAATACCTGTTAAAGTACCAATGGCATATTTCACAGATATAGAACAAACACTTCAAAAATTTTAATGGAACCATAAATGTCCCTGAATAGCTGCAGCAATTTTGAGAAAGAAGAGCAAAGTCAGAAGGATCACAATACCTGATATCAAACTGTATTACAAAGCCACTGTAATCAAAGCAGCCTGGTACTGGCACAAAAACAGACACACAGACCAATGGAACAGAGCAGAGAGCCCAGAAACAGACTCAAGTCTCTACAGTCAACTAATATTTGACAAAGGGAGCAGCAGCATAAAGTGGAGCAAAAATAGCCTCTTCAACAAATGGTGTTGGGGGATCTGGACAGCTACATGCAAAAAAAAAATTGAAATGCAAGCACAGACTTAGACCATACGCTAAAATAAATTCAAGGTGGATAAAAAAAGACTTAAATATAAGTCATGACACCATAAAAGTCCTAGAGGAGAACATATGCAGGAAAATCTCAGATATTCCATGTAGCAATATTTTCACTGATATGTCCCCTTGAGCAAGGGACATAAAAGAGAGAATAAACAAATGGGATCTCATCAAAATAAAGGCCTCCGCACAGCTAAAGAAAACAGCACTAAAATGAAAAGAGAACCAGCTGTATGGGAAAATGTATTTGCCAATGATAACTCAGACAGGGGTTTGATCTCCAAAATATATAAAGGACTCACACGACTCCAATCCAGGAAGACAAGCAACCCAATTAAAAAATGGTCAAAGGACTTGAACAGACTCTTCTCCAAGGAGGATATACCAAGGGTCCAGAGAAATGAAAAGATGACCAATATTGCTAGCCATCAGAGAGATGCAAATTGAAACCACAATGAGATACCACTTCACATCATTGAGAATGGCCATCATAAACAAAGCAACAAACAAGTATTGAAGAGGATGTAGAGAAAAGGGAACCCTAGTGTACCTTTGGTGGGAATGCAGACTGGTGCAGCCACTGTGGAAAACAGTATGAAATTTCCTCAGAAAACTTAAAATGGAACTGCCTTTTGACCCAGCAATTCCACTGCTCTTATATCCTAAGAGCCCTGAAACACCAATCCAAAAGAGCCTATGCACCCCAATGTTCATAGCAGCACAATTTATAATAGCCAAGTGCTGGAAGCACTCTAAGTGTCCATCAGTGAATGAATGGATCAAAAAACTGTGGTACACTTACACAATGGAATTCTATGCAGCAGAGAGAAAGAAGGAGCTCCCACCTTTTGCAACAGCATGGATAGAACTGGAGAGCATCATGCTAAGTGAAATAAGGTAGTGAAAGACAAATATCCTATGATCTCACCTTTAACTGGAACCTAATCAACAAAATGAACAAACAAGTAAAATAAAACCAAAGACAATGAAACTGAGAACAGGTTGATAGTGACCAGAAGGGAGAGGGGAGGAGTTTGAGGGAGGAGTAATGAGGGAAAAGGGTGAAGGGTTTGCAGGAACAGTTACAAAGAACAAACACATGGACAATAATGAGGGGGTGGGTAGAAACAGGGGAAAGAAGAGGGGAGGACTGGGGTGGTGGGGAGGGGTGGGTGGAAAGGCAGAAAACTGTACATGAACAACCATAAAAAGAAAATGTTAAATTTTTTAAGTTAAAAATTGTATCTAAATAAAAATTTTTAATTTTTTAGATTATTTATTTATTTATTTATCTTTAGAGGGGAAGGAGAGAGGAGAGAAACATCAATGTATGGTTGCCTTTCGTGCGTCCCCTGCTGGGAGTTGGCCTGCAGGGAACCAGCCTGCAACCCAGGCATGTGCCCTGACTGGGAATCGAACCGAGATCCTCTGGTTCGCTGAAAAAAAATTTTTTTAAGTTGCAGAGCATAATGTTCAGGACCAAGAACTAGTTCCAACTGTTCACTGTAAGTGAACATTTACAATTTTTTTAAAGTGGAAATATGGCCTTTGGCCTGAAAGACACCTCCAGCTTTGGATACAATTTTATGTTGTACTTCATAAAAAACTGAGCCTCAAGTCACCAGTTAGAGATTAAAATAAGAGTTGATGAAAATATTGCAAACAGATTTTGCTGAAATTTTTTTCTTTCTAGAATTCTCAGGAAAAAGTATTCCATGATAGGAGAGGGAAGGAGGGTGGTAAAATGAAAAAGGATTTTGCAAATAAGAAACATCCTACTTAAGTGAGTGCCATGCTAAGCAGTTTAGACTTTATCCTGTAGGTGATGAGAGATATTTAAAGGATTTTAAAATCCTTTAAAACTCTTAAAAGGATTTTAAGTTGTCTTGACTAATATGTATTTCTAAAAGATCCCTCTTGATCTAGTGTGCCACATGGATGGGAGCTAGTTAAGTCTGGAAGGCAGAAGAACAATTAAGAGTTTATTGCACTAACTGGAGAAAAACTGTAGAGAGCTTAGAATGAAATAGTGAGGAGGGTAGGAAAGCAGAGGATGAGATGGATTTAAGAGATATTTTCAAGGAAGAATGAAACAGTCTGAGAAATGTTAGAGAGGGACAAATTAGTTTCATCCTCAAAATTTTGTCATGGACAAGTGGATTAATGTTGCTATTATTCCCAGCGTAGGGAATTCAGTAGAGGGAGCATATTTGGCAAGAGAAGAAAGTACGTGGGTAACTAAAAGAGGACATGTTGAGTGTGCAGTGTCTGAAAGACTTAAGTATGAGCGAGGCTGCAATGTCTAGTACACTTGAAAATGTGGGTCTCAAGTCCAGAAGAAAGGTTTGGCCTACAATATAGATTTGGAAATATTTCCTGTAAAGTTGGTTTTTGAAATCACGGGAGTAGATGAAATTAATAAGAAATGAGTTCTGCAAAGGTGGTAGTATTGCTTCAGTGAATTTCCTGATGCAGAATGTTTTTTCCAAATTAAGGGAGAAGCTTCAGAAAGCACAGGGAATTTCTTAAGATGAGGCCATTGTTCTTTTAACTTTGAAGTAGTAGATGACTGTTGCTGTCAGAACAAAGAGAGATATTAATATTGTTGCAAGAAGGAATGTGGCCCTATTCTCAACAGTGCTCAATCATTGTGAAGTTTTATTTATTTCTACTTCCATTGAGATCTTGGCCAGGTTGCTTCTAAAGTGGCTTCTGAAAGTATTGCCCAGTAATGTATTCCTGGAATAATGGTGTGGATTTAGGCTGCTCTCTGGTATCATAAATTATATGATCTCTACTCCTTGGAAAGCTACCACAGACATGCCTTTTCTATACTATATTTGCCAACTTTACAAAAGCATAGTCTGGCTGTGTTTCAGGCCCAACCTTACTCAACGTCTATAGTACTTGTCTGCTTGAGTAGTTCATGCAGTCAAATGCTGAAGTCACATTGCAGGAAAAGTTGGAATTGGTCAAATGTCAGCACTGAATTGAGACTAACTTAGGCCAATGTGAATTAATTTCCTGGGAGTTCAAGGTGTGATAGTTAGGAGTTTCTATAAGTGCTTCTGTGATAAATACTTTTGCATATTTTAATAGAAAAATAGTGAATGTTTTGCTTACCCAAATTCTAAGGGTCTTGATGTTGAGGGTAAATGCACACTCTTTAAAAACCCCAGAACATCTATAGTGCAATAGCATGTTTCTTTGGAAGGTCTTAATTAAGCCAAGCTATGTTGTCCCTTCTTCATCCCTGTTAGTTCATTGTTCGTCCCTGGTCTTCCTGTAGATAACAACATTATCCGATTGTTGTTAAGCTTTTAGTTCTAACATTTATCATGCCATCAAATATGATTCAAAGTACAGGAAGACCCCATTAATTTGGACCTACGTTGAAGTCTGTGATAATTTAGGCAAGATGTGTTTCTGTTCCCTGCTACTCACTAGTTTTACTCGGTCAGCAAACCCTTCCATGGCAAAATTTCTCTCAGCAGAGAGATTCTGAAGATCACACCTCTCCTGTCTTCCTGATCCCTTGTGTGTCCACATAAACTGTCAGTGTCAGAAATTTACATTTTTTAAATGTAAGACTTTGCTATCAGCTAGCACAGAAATGTACCTGGGGGAAATCCTCTAAACCGGAGGTCACAGTCTAGATAATGCCAAGAAATTGTGTTCAGTTTGAGCCATACAGTGTTTGTGTTTTTCTCTGGAATTGGAAAGTGCTTTGGTAGTACATACTTTTAAGTTTAACACAGTCCCCAGCATCCTTAAATCAGGCTGCTTTATACACTTTAGTTCACAATGTCTTTAACTGTTAAAATGTTCTCATAGAGCCATTTGAAAACATTCCTCACTTCTTTTTTTCAGTGATCTCTGGAATAGTGTCTGCTATCAGAAGTGCTCCTTGTCACGTGTTTTCTGCTGATTTGCTTCTGTTTGTTAGCATTTCCTGGACACAGCTGGGTTCTTAGTTAAGCCACACCTCCTTGAGGGCAGGGATAGGTATTAAATAGTTTTGTATTTTCCACAGTGCTTGGTAGAATGCCTTTCATCTAGGTGCTTCATGACTGTTTTTTCCCTTTTTATTGAATTTATTGGGGTAATATTTGTTAATAAAATTATACAAGTTTCAGATATACAATTCCACATCATCGTTACATTATCTTGTGTGTTCACCACCCCAACCAAGTCAAGTCTCCTTCCTTCACCATTTATCCACCCTTTGCCCCATGACTCCCAGCAATCACCACACTGTTGTCCGTGTTCATGAGTTTTTCTCTTTTCTCTTTTTTTTTTTTTGCTCAATCCCTCCATGACTATTGAATGAACAGATAATATGTAACTGAGGGTAAAGATCTTCCCATCAAATAGAATGATCATGTTATGCTTTGAGGTTTGCAAATCATGTGGATTACATCATTTGATCTTTTCAATGCCCCTGGACAGCAATGGGAGTGGTGACACGGAACAGAGTAGGAAAACCCTGGATCCTGAGAAGGAAAGTAGAGATTAGGATATGTAAGTGTACCTATGCTTATCCAAATACATTTCGAATAAGGGACTTTGAGCTCTAAGACTCAAATAGTTAATTACTGGTATGTTACGAGAGGCCATATAGTCAAGGAAGCAGCTGCCGCTGCCGCTCAACTGCATTTCCGGGCTCACTTCTAGGTAGGACCGAGCTTCCCTGCTCCCGTGAAGTTGGGCTTGGCCACAGGACTGGCTCAGACTGATGGGTTGTGAGGAGGAATGAGATGCATTTTTTTAGGACAAAATATTTAAATGCCACTTCAAGAAATGCTATCCTTTTTCTTCCTTGAAGGCTGCTCTCGCGGCAGCACATGTTGCTGTGGAAGTGACGTGAGGCTGAGGCAGCAGAGAATGTGTGTCGGCACTGGGAGAACTATGGCTGGGCAAGGTGCTTGGATGGGCAGTGGATTGGGAAAGAGGAAGCAGTCCTATTTTGTTGTGCTGAGTTTCTGTGGTTAGGGGCCTCTTCGTTGAAACCTTGACTATTCTGACTAACGCAGTTATTGGGACAGGGGCCTGACATGTCGGAAGAACCTTTATTAACTGGTTCGAGAGTGTAGTTGTCAGGAGTGTAGCCCTGAAGCCAAATTGCCTGTGTTCCTATCCAAGCACAATTGCAAGTTCCTTAATTTCTCTGTTCCTTGGTTTCCTTAGCGATAATGTTGGATAATGGTAACACCTACTGCAAGGGTCGTTGTGTGGCTGAATGAATTAATCAATGCGAAGCACTAAGAATGGTGCCTTAGACCAGTGCTCAATGAGAGTGATTATTACTATTATTTTTACTAGTCAGAAAAGTTTCTCAAGATTGTAACAAAAATTACTGTTATTGGTTTTTTAATACCAAACCCACTTTTCTTGTGTCCCTGTCTTAGGGGGCTTGCAACAGTTCAGTTAGCCATTCTCAAAAATGTGGAATCTTCTTATCATGTCTTGACACCACACATATTAAGCTAGTTGCTGTATCCTGGCAATTTTACTTTGGCGATAGAAATAAATAAGCACAACTGTATAATCTTTGTTAAGTATATTCCTTCTTCTCCTTTTCTCACTGCCACTGTCAGAATTCACTAGCACTGCCTAGAATTTAACAATAGTTTTCTAATTTGTCTGCCTGCATCCAGTATTGGGGAGGCAGAATGACTGTAATAGAAATGGCACATATTTTTGTCATGGAGACTGACCTTGAACCCCAGCTCTTCCTCTTGCTAGCTGTGGATGTGGGAAAAGTTACTTATTCTCACCATGTTTTTTTCTCCATCTGTATAAGGGGATACCAATATTTACATCATAGAATTGATGAATGATTTATTTGAGATAATTACGGTAAAGCACTCAGACATAGTCGGGAATTAACCATTCTTAATTTGATTCCTTTTTCTCCATTGCATTTGGCTCAAAATGTTGCCAGCATTATTTTCCAAAAGTAAAGGCCAGATCAAATTCCTCCTCTCTTCTAGAACCACATGGTGTCAAGCAAAACACAGATTCCTTAGTATGGAAACCAGCAGCCTCTGGGACCTCCTTTAGTACTTGTATCATATTCCTCCCTGTGTCTCATCCCTTGCTATTACTTGACTGTGCCTGCGATTCTGCCTATGCTCTTCCTTCAGCTTAGAATGGTCTAACTTCATGGTGACTATAGTTAATAATGTATATTTGAAAGTTGCTAAGAGAGTAGATCTTAAAAGTTCTCATCACAAGAAAAATACTGTAACTATGTGTGGTGATAGATGTTAACTGCACTTACTGTGATGATCATTTCATAGCACATACAAATACTGAATCATTATGTTGTATACCTGGAAGTAATATAATTCTATATGTCAATTATATCTTAATAAAAACGTCTACTACTAAGTTCAGACGTAGCGCCACGTCTTCAAAGGTATGACATCTCCTTCATCCCTCTGTATACCATTTAGCTGTTGCCATAAAAGTGCTGCACAATAAACCACCATCCAACTCTGGCTTAAAAGATGGAGCATTTATTCTCACAGATCTACAAAGTGAGTGCAGGTTGTTAGGACATATAAGGACACTGATGCTTATCCAAATACATTTCAAAAAAGCGCATTGACTTTGAGCTTTAAGATCGTATGTAATTACCGGTAAGTTAGGGAGGCCACATAGTTGAGGAGGCTGCTATCACCACTGCTCAGTCGGGGTGACTCCATTTTGCTCTGCATGTCTCTTTCTACTCGTAGGACAGCACGTTAGCCTAGGCATGGCCTTTTTCTGGCAATGACAGCGGTTTGAGAACTCAAGCAGAAAACACACAGGCTTCTTGAGACCTCCCTGTGGAACTGGCACTCTGTTGGTTCTGTCTCATTCTACTGGTTAAAGCGAGCCATACTGCCAAACCCAAAGTCAGGGTGTAGGGAGTGATATGCCCTCCCATGATGGGAGGGCACAGCAGAGTTAATGGCAGAGGGTGTGTACATATGAAGAGATAAACAATTAGAGCCACTAAAGTGACTGTCTACACTTTGGTTGGAAAGAATTGGTCTTACTTGTGGGGTCTTAGCATCTTATTGCTATGTCTATTATACAGCTTAAATAATCATAGTTATTTGTTTCTTTGCTTCCATGTTGTTTTTCTTTCTTTAGATTATCAACTTCTGGAAGGCAGGGGTGTCTTTTATTTATTTTGGTTTAACCAATAATACTTAACACTCTTTTTACACATAGTGTTGATTAATGTTTTACAAATTAATATTTTAAATTTAGAGGCAAATAATTAATAAAGGAGTGCATTTAGTTAAAAAAATTGTGAAATGTTTTTGTTCTAAGAGGAAATTTAGAAATTGCTTCTAAATGGAGGCTAAAGGATTTTTCTCTACAGTGTCACTGAATTATATTGAAATTATTGATCATAGCAATCAACCAGTGGATAAGGTAAAATTTTTGAAAAGAAGGAAATTTGGAAGGGTTTATGAAATGTAGAAGTAAACATGGATGAAGGGGAAGAGGTATTTGGAAGATGTGAGAGAATATACATTTTGAAGTTCTAAAAAAAGCATAGTAATAATTTTTACAGATTAAGGATGGTTGTATTGCATAATCGTGGTTTGCCAAAGATCATTATCAAAAAAGCATTTATTAGTATTCACTGTTGGTCAGTTATAACACTGGGGATTGTAAAATGCTAATCTCCTAATTTTATCATTTCTTCAATATTTATTAACTAGATCATTTGTGAAGAAGAGTTTCTCTTCCTTCCAACCACCTCATTTTCTTCCCTGTGGACCAATGGAGTTCTTGTTCATTCAACGTGTCATAACCAATAATGGTTATTACTCTTTTTTATGCTAAACTAGTCCCAAATTTGGCCAGTGGGAGGCCCATTAGGCTGGATCCCATGTTCTTTTGATATGTTCCCACTAGTCTAGAGCACGTTCCTGGCTTTGGGCCAAACAAGGTATTCTGGGCTCACCTTGCATTTTCCCTGACACAGCCCTGGAATGAACCATCTCTCCGAGGATCCTTGGTTCCTTCTAGTGGAGAATGATGTTTAGAAACCAGAATCTGTGTCCTAGGCATGCTCATCGTTACTGAGAGGGCATTGTTGTTAGGCCCTTCTGGTGGACAAAGTATATACTCATATATATAGATTGTATATATATATACATATAAGTGTATATAATTATTAATTTACATATAATATAGAAAGCATATATAGAATATATAAAATACATATAATTTTTACTTTCTGTCCATAATTACTGCACTAATTCCACTATGAACAACAAGCATTCTATTTGAAGTTTAAGATTTTTAAAAAATACTTTTTGGACTTAAGTTATTTGAAAACAGGAACATGGTCACATAGTATCAAATTATCACCCAACAGATCACTTAGTATTTAGAAAATATAACTTTACAGTTGAGAGATCTGATAGATTACCTCCAAATCAATGATCAAATTTGGCAGCATTAATAATGGGGCCAACTGGCATTATGTGCCTCCTGACATAATGAATTAGAGAAGTTCACAAGATCACTTTGCCAGAAATATTTATACTTAATCCAGTCACGAGGAAAAAAAGTGGAAAAATTCAGACTGTGAAATATGCTATAGTTGACTCAGACTCTTCAAAAATGTCAATGTCATGAAAGACAAAATAAGACAAAGATATGTGTGTATATACATTCTATATTAAAAGAGACTAAAGAGACAAAATAACCAAATGCCTGATAAAGGACATTCATGGGACAACCGTGAACTATGACTATTGATTGAAAGATAATTATGATGTATGCATATTGGAGGATGTGGTGGTAGAAATGTGTGTGTGTGGTACATTAGTGAGGTGTTTTTTGTGTGTGTGAAAGAAAGGCCAGCTCTTCTCCGCCATAGCAGGATGTCAGAAGATAACGAATGGACTAAGAAATTAAAAACTAGCCACGTTGGTGTGCCATTCTGAGCTGTGAGGGTGAGTGCCAGCACTTTCAATTAAAAGAGCTGGGAGTGGTGGCCTTTCGGGGCCGAAGGAGTTGTGGGAAGTCAGGGGACTGCTGTTAATGACTTGATTATTCCAAACTCTTTGCTTACATAACTTTAATGAAACTCCCATCTAAATTTAAAGAGAAAATAAATCTCAATTTGAAAACAGAATAAAAAATGAGTGCAGGCTGTGAAGCCATACAGAAGAGGGGCCGGTGGGGCTGGCCTGTGAAGGCAACACCAAGTCAGGGGGGAGTTTGAACCAGATCCCATTAGTGGGGATCCTGTTGAGAAGTTCAGGCAGGGTCACTCTAATGCAGCTCTTACAGAGGCAGGGAAAATCCTCCTTTGAATACTGACCTCGTTCTTCAGGTCCTCTTAGAAGCTATTCATTCATTTATTCCTTCTGACCCTGCTGTGGGCTTTGGGACTGTGGCAGAGAACAAAAGGGACCAGGCTCCCGCCCCGGGAGAGTGTACATGACAGACTTCTTGGGGCAACTGGATGGATTCAGGACGTGTGAGGAGTAACCACCCCTTGCTTCAGATGGGCGTCTTAGAATTCCCTCAAAGCTCCTGTGTGTGTTTGTGTGTGTATGTGCATGTGTGCACATGCACCCTAGTGAAATCCAGCTTAACTCAAAGTTCCACATTTATTTTGTGGGACCAGTGTCTCCACACATGATTGTGACACATCCGTGTGACTCCATATTTCTCGCAACAGTCTGCCCCGGTCTCTCGATCCGCTATTACCCTTTCTCAACTTAGGCAAGAAATCCCTAAGTGGCCTTGTTCTTACCCCTTTAACTGGGGGCCTCATAAGGTCTCTGGCTGTCAACAGGCAGGGCACAGGGCCATAGGAGCAGAGGGACCCTGTGAAGTGGGCAATGAAAGCTACTCTGGAAGATAGAGTGACTCCGAAGGGAGTTAGGAAAAAGGTGGCATCTCCCTGGGGATGACAGTGACTGTTCTAGGTGCAAAGGCCACAGGGCAGGCGGCAGATACCAAAGGGGGAGCATGATACTGGGGGCTCAGGGAGACAAGCCTTCACAAGTGTCAGAGAAGTGACGCTAGAGATGGGAAGGAGTGAGAGAAGGGTACACAGTGGATCTCCGTTTTGTTTCATCATTTGAATCCTTGCCGACTGCCTCTAGTACTGAGGCGTTTCAAAATGCTTTCAGGCAGAGGCGGTCCTTCCTTCATGTTGCCTGGAGTAAAAGAGGTCAGGGCGCTTTTCTCAGGAATCTTCAACAGGACTGCATCTTTTCTACATCACAATGGTGACACTAAAGAGAGTTTTTTCTCAAAGTGTTTAGATGTGTTGGGGTTGGGGGTGAGGAAGAAGACCTATTTAGGTAGATAAAATCAAGATTCTAAAGCATTTCTTTAAAAAAAAAGAAGAAGACCTATTTAGGTAGATAAAATCAAGATTCTAAAGCATTTCTTTAAAAAAAAAACAAACCACCCAGCTGGGTCAGATACAGTGTTGTCTATCTCTGCTACATTGGAGGAGGAAAAAAAAAGGCAGTGCCTACTCTATCTGTGCTTGCTAGGGGCTGCTTTCCATTCAGGGTGTGTTCTTGCAGGAGTTGCGTGATGCAAATTCTTCCTTTTCTCTGCTACAAAGAGCACTTACTATCATATCACATCTTGTATCTCCTACTTTCTGGATTCAATAACTCTTTTCTCTGAAAGTCTTATTTATTCCTCTTGTCTCTCCTTCCTTCTGTCTTCCTTGTGTAATTTTCAAAAGAAAAGGGTGCGTTTGGGGACGTGTTAGAGAAATGATTTTCCGAGTACACAATGCAAATGTTTAGAAGTGTGTATTGTTACAATGGATACAACCGGCTCAATAGGACACAGTAGTTAATGATGGCTTTTTCATTGTTGGTGGATGAGCAGGTCTCCAGACAAGGGGACGAAGGTTGTTTAACTTTGAAAAAAGACCGCCTGCGTTGAATAATGAATATCATTATGATAAGAACAAAATAGAGATTCTTTTAAAAGAGTAATGATGGTAGACTCTTAGTATGCTTACGAAAGTTATTAAAATTGAATGCTCTGCCTCTGTTTCCTGTGCACTCCAGGAACTGCACGCAAAAGAAGATGGATTGGATTCAGCAGAAGCCATTAATATGCATGTTGTCAACTGAGCCTTTAACATATTATTGTTTCAAAGATAAAAACAGTGAAATATTTTCTCTGGAAACCAGGAAGCCTGTTTTACATTAGGTAACAAGCAGAGGCAGAATGACTTTGAAGCTAATGCAGCTTCACATTCCTAGCTCCTCACTCAGAGTGCTTTCTAAGGTGATGGGAGAAGCCCAAATGAAGTGTCTAAATGTTTTAGGAAAAATCTGTGAAAATAGCATATTTTAATTGCCATCATTTACAATTGCTGTCTCTCTCCACTCCAACTCCTTTTATCTGAGTTCCTCTCACACTGGGTGTTTTTGGAGTGGCAGTGAACACTCTTTCAGATGAAGCTGAGGGGCAGTTGAGTTGGCAATAATTTCATTTGGGTTTAGTAAGATATATTTATGTGTCTCGCCGTCAGTTTTCTGTACGGCGGCGTTATCGGCAGGTGACCCGATGAGGGGAAAGCTCCTGACGAACTCTACCTGCCCCTGGTGCCTACTCACCCAGCACTGTGACACAGAAGTATCACAGAACATGTGCTCGGTGGGGCATTCCCTTATTCTAGTTGGAGAAAAAGCTGCCTCCAGCTTACCTGAAGTTGTTGACCAATTTTGCATTTTGTAACACCTCTGTTTTCCCCTTTCAGATTTGTCTCCCCACGAGAGTACATGGCAATTTATAATTTTCTTGAAAGAATCAAAGTGGAATATTTCCCCTCAGAAAGCTGCTCGACCTTTGTAACATGAGCACATCAACACTAAGGGTCTGAAATCTGTCATAGGCTGGGAAGAGAAACCTGAATGCAGAGGTATAAAAAAGTTGGTAAAGGTATTCAGAAGTAATCAAAGAGTTGGTAAAGCTTGACTGGGCCTCTTTCTGTGCAATTTAGAAAAAATTTTTGGCAGATTTTCATAAAAACAAGTGAGACAGTACAGAGTGTTGCTTGGAATATACGTGAAGAGTCCCTTCTTTTATTACCTACATTTATGTATTAAAGAACCAAGGGAAATTTAGGTAATAGATAGTTAATGGAATATGAAACAAAAGAAGATAAAGAGTAACACTGACATCAGTAGAAATCACTCTGACATTGACGGACAAGTTGCAACATTTTTTCCCCAAATTATACCAAAACTATAATTCTTTAAGAAGAAAAGAGAAATTTTGTATCAGAGTAATGAACAGGCTTCTAGATTGTTTGATAGTCCAGTTAACGAAGAGGAATGAATCATATGAACATGTTGGGAAAAGATTTAAATTTCTGGCTTGAGACAAATTTCTGACATTAATGAAGATAATGTAAAACTTAGAATACATTGCTAACTGGTTAATGACTGTCCTCAATTCACATGATATTTAAGTTTAGTCACTATGTAAGAAAACTTGAAATCCTTAAAACCTTACTATTTATATATAAGAGAAATTTGATAGTTTTTTCCTAATTTGAGAACAATTAAAAAAATGAACATTGCACTACTACCAATAAGTTAAGACATTTTTCTAAATGATCAATAATGAAAAACAATTTTGAGCAATCATGTAAAGAACTGACTGGATTCTTTTTATTATTTCCATAGAAAATTATATTATTAATCATAATGTGAAGAGGTGTTCTAAGAATATGAAGTAAAAAATATACAAAAATAACTATTAAGAGGAATCAGGCAGTAACTAAAAAATTGCTATTAGTTAATTAAAAATTTTGTAGCATAAGTATTAAATAACTTTTATTGTGATTTATTTCTAGTTTTAGGTCACTATTCAGTTTCACATAAAATTTTCTACTCTTTTTTTTTAAAGAGAGCCCCCAGACTGTAAATTTTAGGCCCTGTTCTTTGGTACCCATGTTTCATTTGAAAGATGTGAAAAAAGTAACATTTTTTTGCTGAGCGAGGCATGGGCTTTGCAACTGCTGGTTGGGCTGTAGGTGTCTGGGTCAAATGAGCTAGCGGAATACTTTTATCAGTGTTACCAGCAGCCTGGGTGAGAGCTTCTCCCTCAAGAAACAACGCTGTGAGATATAATCCAACATCCTATCTTGTTAAAATATTGCTCTCTGTGCTGACTGACTAGGAGTTAGAAAATGCATATTGGCAATATTGAGAAATGGTGTTTCCAATTTCATGAAACTGGGTGTTCCTTGAAAACAGTTTTATTGAAATGTCCGTGGCCCTTGGAGGCAAAAGTTGTTCATGAGAAGTGCAACTGAGTTCCCGGAGACTGAGAAACAAGGAGAGTGGTCTTCTCCTGTGGAATGGGCGATTGGCAATGGACACCGTGGCAATGGAGAAGAATTGTCACCGTCCACTCACAAGCTGTGTGGTCCTGAGAATTAGCCGTTCCAGAATCAGCAAGACTGCTTGGGAAAGTAGTATCTAGTAGTCATGGAAAAGCCTTGATATTTACTGAGCCTCCATAGCATGTCGGGAAGTGTGCCCATTTTGGAGGAGGTCATTTGAAAGACATTACCGTCTGTTGACCGGAGAGCTGGACCCAGACAGTTTGAGGCTCTTTACCCTTTTCCTTGTCCTTGGAATGTACATTCTGCCTGGTGTTTCTGTACTAGAAGCAGAGAAAGTAAGGTATTGCTGAGGCCATCTGACTACATATGGGACTAAACCCTGTTAAGGCCTCTATATAAACTCTTAAGATTCCTGTGGGTGGGAGCAGAGATGTAGTGCATCTGTGCAGCTCTGCCCAAGACGAGCCCTGTATGTAAATTTCCTTGCTTATTAACACTGCCACCTACCAGTTTGGAGTGGCCTTTCTTCTTTCTGTGGTCTCTACTTGCCGTTTGTGTGTGGTGACCAATTTAAAATTTCACCCTGGGAACTTTGGAGATGGAGAACCAACACCTAGTTGCTGGGAATATGTAGACAGATAACCTAGCAGGTCTATCTATATATCTTACATACATAAGAATACAATTTTGAGTTTAACTTTATGAAATTGTCATTTTATTACAGGCCGATAATGGCGATTATGATTGGCGATTTCACATGATTAAATACCAGTGGTTTCATATGGTTCAGCATGAACAGTTTATGGAAGTATTGTTTTCCTTTGGGGCTAGTTCTTTATAATGCACACATGTGTGAGCAGTGTCTCTGGTACCTGGACCATGCATGCCAGTAACATCACCCAATCATTTGAAAACTGGTCATGCAAATTCTTCTACACCTTCCCAGATGCAGGGGGTGGGAGTCAGGGTGATGGCAGTGAGGCACCATACCTCATTTAAAAATTCTTGAAATTGTCAGAGAAATCAATTCAGGCCTGGTTGACTAAAAATATATTCGAGGGAGTGGGACTTGAGCTAGAAACCAGAGGAGAGTGTGGACTTATTAGGGAGAGTGATCTAGAGCTCATTCTTTTCTCTACACTTGCAAAAGTGAATGGGTTGGAATGGAATTGCTGGGTCCAGAAAGGGAAGAAAAGAAAAGAAAACAGAAAAGAAGGGTGCAGTTTTGGTGAAGGGAATTGCGGTAGGAAGGAGAATGTGAGCAATGAGGTTAAAAAAGTGGACTAAAGGCCATTTCATGAAAGGAACTTGGATTTTATTCCAAAGGTAATGGGCAGTCTTGGAAGACTCAGGAAAAAATGTTTCAGGAAACATGGGGCCCTTGCTCTCTGCACCCTTTATTCCTCCTGGAACTCATGTTCTGACAACTGGAAATCTGCACAGACAGGGACTGGGGTTGGCTGTTGCGTACCAGGGGGCGCCGCAGCTCTGGGGTGGTGCCGCACTTTTCCAAAGAGATGGAAGATCAGCCTCGCCCCGTCGTGGAGAAAATAGCAGTACCGTTACTGAGCCTGAATAATTTGCACGTGGGCGGTCTATTCGTGTGTTTATGTAATAAGAATGTATTTGTGTGTGCCTTAAAGGCTTTGATTCAAAGATTAAGACTAACGAAAACTAGGAGACAGGCAATAGTTCTGATGTGCTGTGACTGCGACTGGTCTACGGGACTGCTACACACGTCAACCAAAACGCCAAGCTGCCGAGTGTAACGACTCCACCCAGGACTGTTACCTGCGTGTTTACAGCTGCCTCTCAGGAAGGCTGGTGAAAAGCTCATAATACAGCATTTGAAAATGTTCTGCCATTGTGATATTTTGGATCTTTGAAGAGACAACGCATCAAATGAGAATGATGCACGCGCAATGATATTAATACTGAAAATAAACAATACTACAGGTGGTAAAGTAGGAAACAGTTTAAGAGGGAGAGGAATGAATGGATATTTCCCTTTACAAGAAGGCGGGGCCGTCAATGTCATGAAATCGAGTTTCATTTACGGATCATTCACCCGTCTCATCTTTCCTTACGGTTTTTAAATAACAGAATCTAATAAAAAATTCCTAAATCCTCAAATTTTACTAGCAGTCAGCAACACACAGGTGTTCTGCACTATACAATATAGCCCTTAATTATGTTCCCCTTGCTTTGTTTCCCATCGTTTTATGCTTCAGCCTTATGTGCTCAAAATAGATCTTAAGCTCCTTGAAGGCAAGAACCTGGCTTTAAAACTGCCTAGCATACTGGATGCACGTACGGAGTACAGGCTGATTTGTGCAACATAAAGCAAGAGTCTTAACATTTTAAACTGGCATCTCTGTCTTTGAGATGCTCTCCGAAGCCCAGAGGCCGCCGGGGAGGGCACTGGCTCTGAACCCCAGCCCCTTGGCAGCCCTTCCTCAATGCTGTTGCCCATTACGGCCAGCAGGAGGCGCCACGGCCTCGAGTTAAGCCTTACCCCGTTCCTACCCCATTTCCCCCAGCACATGACGTGGGAAGCTGCCTCTGCCAGAGTCTCAGCAATAAGAGTGAGGGGGTAAAGGGGTTTGGGGGTGGGGTGGGGTGGGGGGTGTGGAGAGCGAGGACAAATGCGCGCACACACACACCCTGGGAGCAGAAACATCTTCCATGGTTTCGTGGGTTTCTCTTCCCACCAGAGCCAGTGTGTGAGAGGTAGGTAGGGGAGTGTGTGTGTGTGTGTGTGTGTGTGTGGCATGTTTTTAAGTGTGAGACCCAAATCCAGATCAGGCAACCTGTGATCTCGCCCTCTGCCCCGCCCCCCCCAACCCCGGTGATTAATACCCATTTTTCTTACTCTCCCCTCCTCCTTCCCTCCTCTTCCTCTCCTGCTGCCTTGAGCTTGACTTGCACAGCCTGCCCCCGCCCCGCGTCCCCTCCCCCGGCTCCGATCATCACCAACTGGGATCTCGGCTCCTGCCTCTCCCCCACCTTGCCTTTTTTTTTTTTTTTTTTTTTTAGAAACGAAGGTTCCCCCACCCCCTTTCAAAAACCACTTCCTTCGCTTTCTTCACCTCTAGGAAATCTCGGGGCTTTGCTCTACCGAAAGTGCTCGTCTGGGTGATTTTTGATCACCACAGTCCAGAAGTGCTGGCATCTGAATGCATTTTCTTCTGCTTTGCAAAGAAGAGTCGTGAACTTCAAAACCCTGCAGAAGGATTTTTAATTCTGCTTATTAGGCAAGGAAAACCCCCAATCCCCGGCCACTGGCCACCCCTCTCCGGAGACTGCAATCGCTGAGCGCTCACAGCCGGTACGTAAGTATTCGCTTTGGAGTCTCGTGTGAATTTGGGGGTTGAGGTGTCGGGAAGAGAAAGGGTCGAAGCAGTGGCACCGCTGAACAGCCTGGTGTTTAAGGTAAAGCTCTTGAATTCAGCAGAACCTGGCACTTGCTAATTTGGACGTTTTTTGTTTTTTTTTTAAAGATGTCTTTTTACGGCGAAAGGGTAGGGCTCTTTCTGGTCTTTTTCGTGTGTGTTGAGGGTGGGGGGCGTTAAACCCTTCCCCGGGCAAAGAGGCTGGACATCGGTGCCCGGGGCCGGAGCCACAAGCAGCGACCATCCGTCCAATCGACACGTTGCAGGTGAAGCCCCGTGTGCTGCACATCAGCGCGGCGGCGGCGGCGGCGTGAGTGTGCGCGGGGGTGAGTGTGCGCCGGAGGTGATTGTGAGTGTGCGCGCGGGGGCGCGTGCGCGGCGGGGGCGTGTGTGCGCGCGTGTCAGTGTGCCCCTTCCAAGAAATGCCCAGTGTGCACCCCGTGCACAATCAGAACCCATTCAGCACAAGCCCAGGGTGGGAGGACGCTGCTGCCGCAGGCGATGGGGAGAGCGAGACAGACATGTCAGCAGCAATGCAGATGGGGCTGGGGGCCGCACTTGCTGGCGAGTTAAGTGGGGATGGTGTTTCTGCGTGTGTGTGTGAGTGTGTGTTGCTATGTGGTGCCGCTTCTCTCTCCCTGCCTCCTTCCTTCCCACTTCCCTCCTTCGCTTCCTCCCTCCCGCCCTCTTTCTGCTTCCATTCAGGTTGGCTTTCCCACCTCTCATCCATGCCTGTCCCAGGAATGGTATAACCAGACCTTTTCTGAATTATTTATAGACCGGTGCCAGCTGTTTTCAATTCCTCTCGTGTGCACTCTGTGGGAAATGCGGGGTTTCCAACCCCTTTTTCCTTAAAACGAATTGATATCTTTTTCAGAAAGCATTTTTCTCACCCTCCGGGGGACACTCGAATGAAACCCTGACCGCCTCTTTTTCCCCCTTAGGAAGGGGACGCTTTGGGAATGACCATGCTCCACGGAGGGACAGAGCCGGCCCCCAGCTTCTCCACACAGAGCCTCCTCCACTAAAGCTCCAAAAATCAAAAAACCATAATTGCCAGAGGAATCATTAAAAAAATAGCCCAGCCACTAACCTCACATGCAAACGGAATAATTACTCTGGATTCTGCATTGTGAGCTGCTCTCCATACCCTGACTTGCCTTTGAATTCAATCTTTTTTTCCTTTGAATTTGATCTCCTCAAGACACAAGATTAAAACAAAATTCACGCTAAATTGGATTTTAAATTACCTTCCTTTTATTTATCCTTCGTCTTTCTTATGTGGATATGCAAGCGAGAAGAGGAGACTGGACATTCCCAACATGCTCACTCCCTTAATCCCACCGTCTAGAGGTTTGGCTTCTACACACCAAGGTAAGGCGCATTCTATTGTATTTGGTCCTCACCTGGGGTAAGGGGTTCCTTGTTTATTTCTCTTCAAGTCCCTCAAGTGGATTTTTTTTGGAGGAAAAGGTAACACAATATTAAAATAATGCTGTTTGGGGGGGAAGGCTTATTACAAAGGGGGAAATCTCCCATGTTATTTCTTTTCCTTCCTCATCAAACAGGTTTTGGGTTTTTTGGAGGCAGTAGGGGGTGGATGTCTGTGGGAACAGAGTATGTTGGATGGCATGAGGCTTTTTTATATGCAGACATGACGGGGAAACCTGTGTGATTTTCTAATTCAATATCATTTTATTCACCCAGTGCTAAAGCTCTGCTTTTTTTTTTTTTATGGGAATCTAGAAATCTTTTCATTCCCCAGGTGGGCTTTCCCCTCGCCTCTTCCATGCCTCTCTCGGTCTCCTGTCTCTACCTGCCTCGGCATCCTTTCCGTGCCCTTTAAAAAATGAAGGTAGTGACTGAGATGACTGTGGCTCTCGCCCTGAAGTCCACTTGCTGTCTGAGGGGTTGACACTGGGCCCAGAGGTCCCGGGAGGCCTACGGCAGAGGGACAGGTCTAGGTGGGGAATCCGGCTGGCCTGAGAACACCTGGAACTGACGGATGCTGCAGGTTAAGAGGACTTAAATCTGGAGCTTGGAAAGATGGAATTCTGTCAATATTCTCCTTCTACTTTGTATTTTTTGTGTGTGCTATTATTTTTGAGCTGTAAATTTCTCCTTCTGTCTACACATCTATTTATACCCACACATCCTCCAAGCAAACTGTTACTTCCCCACTCTTGCAAAATGGCTATCTTGCAGAGTTCTGAAATGCTGTGCTTGTGGAAGGGGTGCGGAATTCGGCACGTGAGCCTTTGTGTTAAACAAAGAGATGTGCTGTTTGCATGGGTTAGTCTTGTACCCTCGGGATAGAATTAATACTTTAATTTTTTCCCCCTCTCGTCATTTTTTAAAATCTGTGAAATGTAGTTTGGCAATATTTTCATGTACTTGAAACGAGAAATAGCAGGAGAAATGGAAAAGACTTAGCTAATGACTGACTCTTCAGCTAGTCACTCCTGTAACCCAAGACAACTCCCAAGGAAATCCGAATAGCCATGTGCTGGAGGGCCATGATGGTGAGCCGGCTGCTCCTCTCTGTGGTCCATGGGCCCTATGTCTCCAGACTCTGAAGACACTCAAGTGCAGCCATCAGATTGAGATAAAGATCTTTAAAATAACATAGCAGAAACATTAGCAACAATACTCTTTGTTAAAGTATTGTCCCCTCAAATCTTGTTATTCTGGTATTTTTTTACACAAATACTTTGAAATAATCTGAACTACTGGAGGGATGTGGGAGAAGTAGCGGAAGGTCCTCGTTTCTCAGCATCACAGAGGAAGATAGTTCCTCATTGTCCAAAAAGGATGGCTATGATTTACCTTCCCTACTCCCTCCGCCAGGTTTTAGTCTTTAGAACCTTTGCTGCCTACCCACCAGTCTGTAACCATGGTGTCATCAGAGAGGGTGGGTTCCCACTTTGAACCATGTTCTCCTCATGTCCACAAATAACTGAGGTTATCTGATGTGTGCTCACCTTAGAGGCACCTGAGCTGGTTCCCCACCTGCTTCTATTCCTTCAAGTGGGAGGAGGAACTCCTAAAATTACTTCAAAATAGAACAGAGGCATGGGTGCAAAGTGCAGCTCCATGTGTGGTGATTTCATAGCTACAGATGAGCAGGGCAGGGTGGGGGACCAAAGGGCACATACTCTCTTCTGCAGTCCTGGTGCCTACCAGAGTGACCTGCACTGAGTAGGTCTTGTGTCATGTTTGCTGGTGACAAAACTCCTTTGGACACAGTCTCTGCCACATTTTTATTGGTTATTAATGGGATTAAGCCCAGATTCTAGGCCCCCAATAGCCCCCATTAATTGGCCCCAAGACTAGGCAAAGGACAAGAGGTTAAAGGGGGGGGGGTGCTGAGGAAGAGGAGGGCCAGGCCATGGGAAAGCTACAAAGAGAAAAGAATGGAATGCCACCTAGAAAGAGCTTGTTAGGATCCTAGGAGAGTCACCACAGGTGGTCTGTGCCTTTCCCCACCTGCTGCCAATAGAGACCCTGCGGGGAGGGTGGTGGGAGGAAGGCGTTCCAGTGCTGCTGAGCAGACCTCCTGTGGCTTGGTGTGTTCTGGGCAGTCTCAGGGCCATTGCTCTCTCTATTTTCCTTCATAGCACAAAGAGCTGACTGGGTTCTATTTCCTCTGCTGTGTTTCTGCCCCCTCCCCTTGCAGTGTGGGCTACATGGGAAGGAGATGTGGGTGCTGGTGGGAGAGAGAAAGAGCAAATTTGATTTTAATCGGGAGCCTTCATGATGTACAATTAAGAAAAAATTAATGGGAAATAAAGACTTCCCAGGAAAGCAGGGTTAAGGATGTTAGATTGGTGATTTCAAGGAAATCAGAACAGCATGGTTGCCTTCTACCTCCGTGTTTCAGGTGTAGCAAAGCACTATGGATCTGTGAACACAGAATGATGTGGCATCTGAGAGACAGATGTTAACATGCCAGGAGAGGAGCAGGGTGTGTGCCCCTGGATTGGTAATTTCTCCTCTCCATGGGTGCCGTCCCTAGGAAGCCTGTCTAAGCAAAGAGTCTTGCTTTGCCACTGTTTGTGTTCAATTTATGACAGAGGTGGATGTAGGTAAAGAGAATAACTAAGGAGACAAAATGACAGAAAAGGAGAAGGAAGAAAAAAATTTCTCTAGTCACCACTTTGCACACCCAGTGCCTTTCTCTTGGACTGAGCGAGAAGAGCGACTTCCTCTGGTGAAGGGAGGAATAGCAGGCACCTTGATTTTGTATTCCTGCTTGACCTCCAGAAAGATGGCTTTAGAACCTTGACAATCTTCCTTGACCTTCATGTCTAACACACCACCACACCATGTGTGGAGGGGCAGTGGGCACCTGGGAAGTGGACTCACAGACTGAAATTTGTTGGTGGGATGCGCGGCTCTTGACAGGGAGAAAGGAGTGAGCAGACCCAGCTCTTGGCCACAGCACTGCTACCTTGTGAAACATTCTCCCATCTTCTCCATGAATATGATGAACTCAGGATGTAGGGTTTCTACCCCTGTTTTCATGTTCAATAAGGTGACATGTCCACAATTGCTAGCAGGTTAAAGCAAAAATGTTGTTAATATTTCTGAAGAAACCATAGCACACACACACACACACACACACACACAAAATCAGCCTGTAGAAGCCAGGGATGGGAGAGGAGCCAGGGTGAAACACAATTCTAAAGGTTGGAAGACTATTGTTCTGAATGATAACCTCTCCTTAACAGTGAAGCCTGGGGTTGACAGAACAACTCCTCTCCTGTAACGTGTTGGGGTCAGCAGTGAATAAGCTCCTTTCCCTCACTGTCTCCTACACCCTCCTTAAGAATTCTAGAAACTTCGTCCTTTCAGGAAACTACATTTTCAGTCCCCGGCACTGTGTGTACAGTCGGACCTCGGTAAATAAATATAGATCAAAAGAGTTACTGGTCTAATGAATTGTTCTCATTTATTAAAGTGCATCCCCTCTTTGCAACCACAAAAACGTCCCCGGGGAGAGTGGAGGTTGAGTTGGTACTGTCTGTTGAAGGGATGCAGAGGATAGAAGAGCAGGTGAGGGAACAGGCATCGCTGTGGGGAGGTAGGTTTCTGAGATTTCCCCGTGGCTGTTGATGATGTGTCTGTGGCTATTACAGGAGATCCATTGGGTGGATGAGTTCTTGGGGTTCTGTGAACCCGGAGAGGTGTGTTCAGGAATCTTCGGTTGGTTTCTTGTTGTTCTCCAACCAACCCTATTTTTGTCTTTTCACTTTCTAGTGCTTTCAGCTGAGACTGGCGGAGAAGGGACCTAGATAGAGCACATGTTGATCGCTTGTTGAAATCATCCATAACCGCCCCAAGCCAAATAATTGCTCTGCCTTCTGTGAATCACCAGCACCTGTTTGTGGTCATCAGCACACTTTATCCTAATTTGGTTTACATGCCCTGTTTCTTTAAGAAGCGTGTGAGCTCCTCAAAGGCAGGGAGGGATATTTTTTCCTTTTGGAATCATTTGGACTTAGCAGAGTGACTGGCACATAATGGATAGTTAAAAATATTAAATGAATGAATGGAGAGGGGAAGTGAAATATTTAATTAGTAGATGATGCTATTTGTTGTTTGTGCTCATGGTTTATAGGAACAGTTTGAAGTCATGATGCTAGATGACATCAAGAATGTCAGAGCTCTGTGACACTTCAGAAGGCATCTACTCCGACCTTCTCATTTAATAGATAAAGAAGCTGAGATCCAGGGACACTGAGTTTTTTGCTTAAGGTTGTGTAAGCTGCTTTAGTGCCAATGCCGTGGCCGCTACACCACTGACTCCCGTGAGGTGCGGGAGTGCTCTGTGCATTTCGGTATCTATGTGAACACTTCTTGGATTTGGTGGTATATAGGGTTCACCTGGGGATCTTGTTAAACTGCACATTGATCCGGGTGGTCTGATGTGGTGCCCGAGGTTCTGCATTTCTGGCAGTCTCCCAGGTGATGCCAAAGTTGATGGACCACGCCTCATGGGTCTGTATCAACCCTGCACCTAATTCTATATCATCGTTAACATTGGCAGCTCCACCCATATATTCTGCTTTTGGGACTTCTGGTATTTATGCTTTATTCTTAAAAGTAAAAAAAGAAAAATCAGAAAGGAACCTAGATATTTAAGTTCACCCATCTCTTCTCTACAATCACTTCCACCCATGTACATCTTTTGCCTCCTTCTCTTTCATCCTCTATTCATTTTTATTCTGGTCCTTCTCATAACTGATTCATCACTTTCTTTTTATGTTCTCCTTCTTCTGGGCTTATCTATTTATTAATATTTCCTTGTCCCTTTTCTTGCATACTCTCTTCTTTTAACTCTATTTTATGCCAGTTTTTTTCTGCTCAGTTGTTGAACCAAGTTTGTTAAGAACTGATATTTGTCAAAGACTGGGATTGTGACAAAGAATGAGCTCTGATCTGTGCTTTTCAGCAGCTCGTGATTTAATGGGCAGGTGTATAAGGCAATCATCATACATTTAGGTAGGATCTATAAAGGAGAAAACTGGGGGAATGAGGCGGGCTTCATGGAGGGGTTGATGGTTACGCTACATCTTTAAGAATAAATAGGAGTTTGTGGAAGGAGAGACTGGTCATGTTCAGAGGATGGAGAGCAGGCAGAGAGGCATGCTGGTATAAGAGGGCGAGCTTCCTGCTTTTCCATGCTTCCCTTAACTTGGGGAGAAGAGCAACACAGGATTGAGCTGGCTCATTTATTAGGAATTTTGGATTCCAAACAGTGAGGCAGAGAATAAAATCAGGGTCTTCTTAGAAGGAGAGGGAAGAGACTGATTTTGGCTACCGTGATTCTAGCCTTAATGACTCCGGGCCCTATTTGTGAGGCTTGCCTCTGGAATGAACAAATGATACAAGGTTCACTTTAGACCACCGGATTGCAGCTGACTTTGTCCATGCCATTAGAAAGAAAGGGACAGCTGCTAGTTGGGTTGTGGCCAAGCAGAGAGCTGGATCCTGGCCCAGGCCAAGCTACTCAGAATGAAGGACCCGCTTAGCTCCATGTGTTCCTAGAGTAGTGAGATAGCGAGTTGCCGTGCCGCCAGACACTCGCTGCTTTCTTTAATGGCAAGGGGGAGCGAGGGAAGAAGAGGGGCTTAATTATCCCCAGGGAATTCACAGAATCCTTTTTGGTAGCCTTTATGAGATGGCCTGATGTTTCAGAAGTGTTCTTCGTGGGGATGCTCAGGTGTAGAGACGGTGAAAAGACAGCTCTAGCCACCACTTGCTTCAACTGCCACATTGGTGCTTACGGGAAGGTGGATTTGCAATGCAGGTTCCTCTAAATTTTATTTGCAGTTTTTTCTGCTCCCTCTTCTTCTACTTCCTTCCTCCCACTTTCATTCTTTCTATGTGTACCATGGTTTACATGCATTTTATTAGCAAAAGGAACCTAATGCTTGGCCTGAAGACTTTTTAAAGATCTGCTACATACAATGAGAGCATCCAGGGTATTAAGGTATGTGGATTAGCAGCAAATGCTGCCACTGGCTGACTTGAAGGACATTTATTCCAAGGCGCCTTTAGGGGCAGGGTGGTGGAGGCATAGGGACAAGGCCACACCCAAAAGGATGAGAGGAGAGGGAGAAGGAGAAGCACAGCCAGGCCTGAGGGAGCGGCAGAACTGGGAGAGAGACGCTACAGGCTTTGACTCGGCTTGGAATCCGCCTGTATAAGGAGGAGGGCATCTGCAGCAGACAGCTTCCTAGATTAGGGCAATTTAAAGTTTCGACTAATTAATGTGCTTGACTCATAAAAGCCAAACTGTGCTCTACACGCGCCATTCTCCATGACTTTGCTCATTGCCTCACTCAGAACATGCATTTCCTTCTTCAGAAAGACATTCGAGTTTAAATTTCTCATTAATTTTTATTTAGATTTTACAAAGCCCCTCTCAGGGCTTCAACTGGTTAGAATTTCCTAGGAAACCAGATTTTTTTTTGAGAGGCTGAACTTCAAAACAATGGCTGGACGAAAGCACCACATTGTCAGAGGAGAGGAGAGGAGAATCCTAGAGGAAAGCTGAAGCTTAGGCGATGCCATTGTTTTCCCAAAGCCAACTGCACTTTGTGACAATGCCGGAATGTTCCATATTGGTGATCCCACCTTCGGGCTACCCTAGTTGCTGACGTCTTTGTATTGGTGTATTCCATGTGTGTCCAAATACACACCACATGCACCCCACACGCTAGAGGGTATGTGTCTGTGAGGGTATGTTTGTGCAGTGACTTACCTACCAAATACAGTAGTCAGAAATAACCTTAAATGCATTAAATGTGTTTGTCCAGTAATGCATGTGGGGTGTGTGTATGAGAGAGAGAGAGAGAGTGAGGGAGCCACAGAAAGAGACATGGAATAATATGAATTTTAATGCTGACAAGCACCTTGAAGGTTATCTGTTCTCCACAACCACCGTTTGAAAGCTGTGAAAAGAGTTCCCACGTTAGCCACAGGGTCTGCAGCCTGGTATGTGTGTCAAAGCCACATCCACTGAATGTCCCTTCAGCGCTTTCCCATCCACTGCACTGCCCCACTGGTCCCCTTGGGATGCACGCATGTCCCTGAAGTCAGGGTGTTTCCTCCTCTACATATCTTCAGAGCCCAGGCTACTCCCTAGACACATAATGCCTTTAAAATGGTAAGTTTTTCCAGGCTATCCAGGAGCTGCCTAGGTGATAATGGAGGAGGTGGTGGTCTCAGCAGTCAGAAGCTTCTCTGTGTCTCTGCTTGTGTTATTTTACTTCGTGACCGTGTGGGAGCCATTGACTGTGGGTCTTGATTTTCTCATTTCTGAAAGAGTGAGGCAGGCTCAAGCAGTGTTGTTTCCCCAAGTTCAATAACAAAAATCACCTGTAGACCTTCAACAAAAACACAAGCTCCACCCCACCCCCAAATAGCAGCAGCAACAACAACAAAAGCAATGATGTCCTTGCCCGGCGGTACCCCAAAGAGTTAAATTAAAATCTCTCAGGGAGAGATCCAGGCAGAGGTCATTTAAAAATTCCCCCAGGGGAAAAAAAAATTCCCCCAGGGATTCTGATGTGCAGCCCTGTTTGGGAACCACTGGGCAAGGTGATTGACAAGGTGCCTCTCAGCTCTAAGCGTCATGCAGGCCTAGCGTTGAAACATGTACAGTGAGACCCGATCATTGTTAAACTGGAACATCACTAGCCGAGGAAGTTGGGATGTGCAGGGATTAGTGTGCAGAGTGCACACAAGGGGTGGACCTGGTGCGGAATTAAGATCAGAGCTGTGTGTCCTGGGTTCCTGAGCCTGAGCAACACTGCCATGGGCCTGGGGGTGGAAGTGAGGAAAGTTCGGGAGCTGCTCTCACTGACAGCCAGGGAGCAGGCGCGGCTGTGATTTAGGGCCAGTGGCCCCTGGTCCTGCAAGCGTCCTCCTTTCCACTTAGTCTTTATCGAGGGTGCCCCATTTCTGGTTTTAGAGAGGAAGCCTCATTTCACTCCTTTGTAACACTTAAATGTAGGAAGACTATTAATAAATGGGGCTGGATAAGCAGACCCTGATTGACTGGTGAGGGGTGTGAATGGTGCAATTATCTTGGTGCTGGTTGGAATTCACTAACCATGCTACCCTCCTTCTCAGCGCCTGAAGTGGAATATTAACGGCATGAAGAGGAGGAAGAGGGTAGGAGGCATTCAGTTTCGTTCTTTTCTGACTGTAACTTTAATTACTGATTATTAGGTTGGCCAGGTTAAGAGTTTTCTCACATCCTTTTTTTTTTGGTTCTCTCCCTTCCCCATTTTAAAATAAATATGAGCCTAAATGTGCAGAGGTGAGGAAAAATCAGATTTATGGACCTGTGTTGTTTAAAAAAGCCAAACTATGTAAAATAAAAATGCATGGTTCGGACTCTCACTGGTGTTCGGCGGGATATGCAGAGGGGTGAAGCGCTGCGTATTCAGGAGACACCCCGGAAGTGCACTCATTGATTTGAATTTCCACGTCTCTCTTGGTTGGTCCCATTGCAGGAGGGACTGCGGGAGAAATCCCACCCTGGCCAAATATCGGTGCTCAGATTTGAAAGGTCTTTCTTGGGTAAAAAATGTTGACCCTAAGGCTTTTGGAAGAAAAAACAACACTGGATGGGGTTTCTTAGAGCGTGCACATATAAGAGAAATCATTTGTTTGTCGAATAATTTGCAATTTTTCCATGAGAATGAAATTCATCCGTTATGTCACTTTGTGTCCTCAGTGCTCAGCAGAATACTGTCTGCGTTATGGGCCATGCTCAGAAAATGCTGGTTGCTGATAAAGATGATAATGGAAATGAATGTGCATTGAGGATAAAGTTGGCATATTTATGCCTTTTATATTTCTACTTTCTTGTCATCCAAGCACCTCTTGATGCTTTGGTTGAATTTTACCAGAGTTGAATAGATGAGAGTATCTTTAGTGCTAGCTATCGGCTGACAGAATGAAACTATTCCCATTTATTAGTGCCTCACTTCTTTGAGCTTCATTTAACACTGTTTAATAAGAGTTTTCTTTGAAAGCTCCCATTCATCACTAATTATACTTTTCCCCTTCCCTTCAAATTCCATGTAAATACTGGCTATCCCTTAAGGTCCATCCACCTCCAAGATTATCTTACCTACATATCTTGCTTGTTCTTCCCAACTAGAAATAAGATCCCCCTGACCAAGTTATTTGTCCACATACTATATTTATTTTTCCTCTGTAGCGTTTTTCTTATGCTAGCTTTTGAGACAGATTTCTTACGGACTTTTTATCTTATAAATGCCAATCATCTCCACTGTGCTGCGCTTTCTGGCTGGAATAAATAGGATGATGGTTATTCACCTCCTGAAGCCTCTCCCTTTTACTGTGTACCAATTTCCAGTGATTCTTGGATTTCAACATAAAACTCAAGGTTGACTCTAAATGTATGAAGGGTCTTTCAGTCACCATAGCAGGGGATCTAGTTTACTGATAAACCTGCATTTATGTGACTGAGACAGGGGGTTAGGGAAGGGGGTGAGGTGATCCTGGAATTAGGTAGCCGACTTCTAGATCATTTTACAAATAATTGGTGGAAAAAAATGCTAAGAATTATTGCTGTTAGTCTAAATACAATATTGAATAGTGACCCAGAAAGGAACTGCCTTGCTTTGCTTAAGACAATTTACTGTTGAAATTGGGCCTTGAATTGATGATAGATATTTACAGTAAGGCCATTGTATTTTGAGCTGTGTTAACATATGTTATCTCATTTATTCCTCGCCACAAGACTGACGTTGTTGTTTTGTTTCCCAGATGACCAGAGTAAAGATTAGAACACTCAATGTCACACAGCTGTAAGCAGCAAGCTAGGATTTCAGCTTGCACCCTCTGATTCTAACCCCCGATTCTTTAAATTATATCAAGCTGCCTCTATGTAAAAGAAGATAAAGGGTTTATGTGGTGTGTAGAGGAAACTGGGAAACTGTAAACAGCACATAGTTTGAAACTCCAGCGAAAGTGACTTTCTTCTCTTTCTTTTGGGCTTTACTCTTGGCAAAAGGTGAAATTCTTTTTGAGTGGAAAAATGCATGCCCACAAAACAGCAAATTTGGGAACCTTAATTTAATTCGGTGAGAACAAAAGATGAGAAATTCATGACACTGGCAGTCACCATCTCTTCTATCTCACATACTGGTTAAGGCTTGGGCACCATCTTTATGGTCTGTTCCTACCATTCTGTGAGTATACTTCACTGCCAAATTTAAGACTCTACTTCTTCTGGGAGGAAACAGTCCTATTCTCTCTACTGTAATCTTGGCTATTTTGAAGATTACTCATTTTCTTATACCTGTTTGTTTCTCAAACCCGTTTATAAACTGCTACTTTTAGTGGAGACTTACGGTTGGAGTAAGAGAATGGTAGTCAGGAATATTGCTTTGGCATTGAGTTTTATTATCAATAGTACTCATTGTTATTATTCTGTGACTTATACTTGCCTCATTCCAAAACTGATATAGGGAAGCTAATTTTGTTTCAAACACTTGCATCAACTATTGACTCGGGGGGCAGTTGTGTAAATTAAACATAACACAAAAGTTACATTTCCTATGTCTTTATTTTTCTAGGAAAAGAGGCCACCTCTTGGTACCTCACAGAGATCAGGCGCCTTAGCTTTTTACCACGTGCATGCTTTTAAACTATTTTTCTGTAATTTGAAGCAAAGAGGTGTTGAGAAAGAAGCCGGCCAATGGGCCAGGGAACTAGGTCCAAGCTGAGTGTTGCCTCAGCCTTGAGCGATTCAGGCAAAGTTCACAACCCCGCTGAACTCACTTCCTCATCTGTAAAACAGAGCTTTAGCAGAGACCGTTACTGTGTTGGGGATCAAATGAGGAAACTTAAAGAACCCACACAAACTGTAAGTTTAATATACACAAATTAATATTTTGGCTCAGAATAACATCCTGCTCAAAATAGCAGCTTGCCATAGCCTTCAGTACAGGACACCTACTCCCAGTGGGCAAGGGTCAGAAAATAATGGATGGGGCAGATGGCAGCAGCAGGATTCGGAATGCAGAGCAGCACCCAGGCATTGTGACCTGTGGTGTTTTTTTTTCTTCATGTATTTGTCTTTTTAGAGAGGGGGAGGGGAGGGGAGAAAGAGAAGGACAGAAACATCTATGTGTGAGAGAAATATTCGTAGGTTGCCTCTTGCACACCCCCATCTGGGGACTTGACCCAGGCATTTGCCCTGACTGGGAATTGAACCAGTGACCTTTTGGTTCACAGGCCGGCACTCCATCCACTGAGCCACACCAGCCATGGCAACACATGGTTTTTAATCTGTGGTCTATGTCTCCTTCTCAGGTTCTCTTTCATAGTGTTTATCTAGCCAACTAGATAAATACTGCTCAGAAAGGAGAGCAGAACTAATCTTTTTAGCCTCATGTATAGAACTATTTTTTTCCAAGCTTATTTTTTATCTTTATGTAATCTAAGAAGAGTAGAGATGGAGACAGTGACCCAAGCTGAGAAAAAGGACAATGTGAAAGGCTCTTTTCACACCTCTCGCTCTATCTCGGGGTCCTCCTCACCTTACCTAGCCTGCTTCACTCCTATTTTGCCTTCAACATTCAGCTCAGGAGTCCTCTGTTCCAGGTCCTCCTGGTCCCACCAACCTGGAATCATGGGCCTCTTCATGCTCCCATAGCCCTCGGTTGGAAATGACTCTTGCTGTGTCTCTATCCTGCCCACCACATGATGTGAAATTTTTCAAGGGCAGGAACAGCTTCTGTCCTGTACCCTGTGTGTGCTGAACACAGGTAGTGGACATGTAATAAATTGCTGCTCACATGGTCTGTGCATCTGCTGGCCCTGTGCTCAGTGCTTTACATGCATTAATGTATTAAACAGTCGGCCATCCTAGGAGGGACGTATAATGATCACCTACATTTTGTGGATGAAAATACTGAGGCACAAAGAAGTTAAAGCTTGCTTAGCTAAAGTGGCAGAGACAGGATTTACCTTGGCCATCTGTCTCAAGCTCACTCTCTTAAGCTTGATGCTTTCACAGGGGTGTCCAACCTGCTGCCCATGGGCCGCATGCAGCTCAGGGTGGCTATGAATGCGACCCAACACAAAATTGTAAATTTACTTAAAATATTATGAGATGATTTTGTGATTGCATGTCATGGTATGTTTAATGTGTGGTCCAAGACATTCTTCTTCCAGCGTGGCCCAGAGACTCCAAAAGTTTGGATACCCATGCTACAGCTTTGTAGTAAATATTTATGGTTGAATTGAATGTCAGAGATTTAGAAGAAGGTTATTGTGTTTCAAGTTCTATGTAGTGAGAATGGTGGAAAGAAGAGAAGTGGGTACACAGCAGAACTTGGAGGGTGGTTAGGACTTGGACTTGGATGGATTTCTGTGGACTTCATTCTCCTGATGTGCTTGTTAGATACAGGACATACCTGGGGCCATCTTCCAGAAGTGCATGGGAATGTGATTAGTGTAATGATTATTGAGTTTTGCAGAGGATGAAGTGGGTTGTACTTCTGGTACTTGTATTTCTCAACTGCTTGCTGTCACCATTACGTTCCCTAAGTTTTCCTGGCTACTGATTCCTTTAGTGGCTACAGTTTTGGGGGTGCTGAGGGTCCTGCTGGCCTGCATCCTCCTGATCCTTTCTCACTAACGTGGTGGCTGGTGGCAGGAAAATTCTTTTAAGAATTACTCTGAAAACAGTGGTTGAGAGCAAGAACTCAGGAGTCAGATATCCCAGGTTCCTGTCTTGCCCCTTATTAGTTTACTGGGCAAATGTCTTCACTTCTCTGCACCCCCTGAATCCTTACTATAAGTGAGTTATTAATAATTCTGGCCTTTTAGTTATTGTGAAAATTGAGTTATTTTACTTTGAACAGAACTTATTATATCCAATAAGTGTTTGCAACTATAATGGCCCCTGGTGCTGACCTTGTCAGGGTCAGTTTGGGTGGGAGGGTGTAATGCACAGTTGTCTCATCTGTGTGGCAGTTGTTCCTGAATTAGAGGCTTCCAGAGCAGGATGGACCTGAATTCTCTGAGTATCTCATCAAAACATAGCTGACGACAAGAGAAGAAAGTACGGCCAAGAGCTGGCCTCATGTTCCTAGACTGTTGAGAGAACATGAATTCTTGGTACAAAAAGTGCAGATGGTACCCACAAATAGGAACCGATTCATTAAGGATTTAAAGGTTGAAATGAGCCTTTGGCAAAGTGACCATGCATTGATCAAATACAGGATAAGATGAAAATCAGTAAAAAAAACCTGTAAAGAGCAAACAAATTTTGAGGGAGAAAGGGAAGATTCAGTGAAGGAAGGTGACAGATGTAAAGACGAACCAACTTGGAGGCAATAACAATTACTTACGTTTCTGGAGTGCTTTGCAGTGCACCAAAGGCTTTCTCATGGATTTTCTTCCCAACGCGTATTTTGACCTTCCAAAGAACCCATTCGAGGGGATTCTGGGAAGGAACTATTATCTGTATTTTACAGATGAAGAAATTGAAGTACAGAGGGCTCTAGTGATTGTTCAAAATAGTCTAGTCAAGAAGAAGATTTCTGAATCTCAAGTCCAGGCTATGTCTTCTCTGCCTCTGCTTTGAGAGAACCCAGGAGAGCAGCTTGTGTTGGTGAGGAAAGCTTAGAGGAAGCCTCAATTGACATGCAAAGAATTTACTCTAAAAAGAAAAACACATTTGGTGGGCAAGTGAGCATATTTAGAAATACTGAAGGTTGTGAAACCTGAAAAGTCAACATAAAATGCAAAAGATGTAAGGGTTTAGGGCAAGAAAATTATTACTATTTTACTTTTCTATATTTTTCTTTGCATTCTAACATTTTCACAGTGAAGTGCATTACTTTCATAATGAGAAAAGAAATGAAAGTAAAAAAATAAGAACTGTTAATTATATCAGGAATTTGATAAAGGTGAATGGGTAAAAAGCGTATCCTTACTTTCTTAGGAATACAGCTGAGAACTGGTTACCAACACATAGTCACCTGTGTGTGTGCGGGGTGTGTATGTGTGTGTATGATCTGGACTCTAGCATAGGTCAGGGGACACAAAACCAAGTTAAAACTGGAGAGCTTTCTGAAACATTCATTCAGAAGAGCGAATAGGTAACCTTAGGTCTTAGTGACAGGTTCTGAAGTGCCTTCAATGAGGAAGTGATTGCTGCTGGGCCACAGGCTGCCATTTGAGGGCGTCACCGAGGAGTGGAAAGATATCTGAGGGCCAGCGCATGACCTTTAAGAAAGGAGATGATGGCTGGAAATTACAAATTCATAAGCATTAGTGTTAAGTTGGAAAAAAATATTGAACCTAATAGTCAGTTACCGACCCCTTGAAGAGACCAGGGCATAGTAATCGTCAAAATGGCTTTTTAAAGAACAAACCCTATTAGATCTGTGGTTTCAGGAGAAGGACAGGCTTGGCAGGCTGCGGGAAACCAAAGTATGTAATTAAGAAAGAAATCATGAAAATTTTAGATCAACCTTCCCCTGAGATTCTATCATTTAAACAGGGAAAATGGTGCGGGTTAAATAGCTCCAAGTGGAGTGATGGGCAGCGGCTGCTGGCGGGGCCATGAGGTAGAAGAGCCCGCACAGTGAGGGATGTGCTGGCTTCTGACTGCGGAAAGGGAGGAAGAAGGGCTGTGCTCCTGGCTGTGGGTGGGAGGTGTCCTGCCAGAGTTGACTCTGTGACTGTAGGACATGGGAACGGCCCAGCTTGCAGCCTCTGCAGGCCATGATACCACCCTGCTCTCCGCTTTATCTTTGCTACTTCTCCCGCTCCCAGTCCATAAATGCATGGCATCAGTGATTCTTAAAATGTGTGCTCATGTTGATGCAAGCCTAGTTTCACGCAAACTCCCCAAATTCCACCTAAAGTATTATAGGGCTTAGGATGACTGGAGCTCATCCATGGATGTTCAGACCCCTTATACTAGACCAAGTGTCTAACGCACGTCCTGGCAGGTATTCCCCCAGGTATTTATCTCAAGAAGGTGGGAACCATGGGGAAGAACTTTCCTTGATGTTTCAACTCCTTTGTTTTTTCAGGATTCATGGGACTCATGGCTTCATTTATAGGGCGTTTGTGAAGGCTTGCCACCGAGTGCAGGGCTCTGGGGTCTCCTTGCTGCAGAATTAGGCATAATGCTTGTCCTCTGAGCTGGCAGGCCACGAGCTGAGACTTGGGCTGAGAAGAGTGGAGAAGGAGGCAGAATGGAAGTGACCTCAGGTGGCCTGCACCAAGTGCTGTGGGTGCGTGGGCCCGTTGGCCCGGATGTGAGCCTGAGCAAGCCATCTCAGCCACTTGGAGCTGGAAGATTCACGTGCTTTAAAGGGGTGAATGTAATTCGGATGAACCTGGCATAAAAGAACATTAGTTTTATTATTTTCTTCACTCTTCCCCTCCTCTCCCAATCTATCCCAGCTGACTCCTTGACTCTTGACTAAGAGTCAAGAACAAATTATAGGCCCTAAGAACAAAGTTCCTAAGAACAAATTATAGGCAGAGGTGAATTCCTCTGTGGGACCATAGAGTGAGAATTTCTTAGATTTCCATCAGGATCTCCCTTCTCTTCCAAAACAGTGGACATCTGGTGGAGATGACCTCTTTGGGTCTCCTCCTTACCCTGCTCAAAATGGGAGCTTGGTCTGTACTTTCTACTGGCTGTCAGGCAGAGTCTTTCCAGGGTTCCTCAGTTTCCACATCCTCAGGATTTCTAGGCTGGAACTGCTGTGACTTTTAAACCAAGGCAAACCTAGCTTTTGAACAGTGTCAGTCTGGAAATACAGACCGAAGCTCCGGCACTACTGACTGCACAAGCAGCCAAGTCTTTGATGTACAAGGGACTAGAGTTCAGAAGCCCAAGTGTGCCGCTTGCCACCAAATGACCTTGGGTAAGGCACTTTACGTTTTGGCTATTCTGTAAAAGGCAGGTTAGGTGAAAGTCAGGTGAGGTAAAGTATATGAAGTGCCTGGAACTTAGCTCCCTTACCTCTCCCAATCCATTCACCCTGAGCAATACTGGTGAGTTGCTGGAAGGGCAGGAAAAAAAAAAGTGACGATCCTCGCAGGTCTTTTCCATCCTCTATTGCTTCCACATACATGCCCACCCCACCCCCTCCTCAGCAGTCCACCTTGGCTCTGCTGTGAAGAGGAGAAGAAATACAGAACCTGGGGGTATTTGTTCTGCACATGAAGGAGACAGAGTGAAGTGTGTGAAATCCAGTGGCCCAGGATGACCTCAGGGAATGTTATTAGGTATGTCTAGGGGGCTATCCAGACAGCCCAGGGGGCTGAGAGCCTTGTGTCATTAGAGACAATGGCAGTAGCAAAGAAAGAGAAAAAAAGAAAAATGAGGGAAGACAAGTGCCTTATCCAGGACATCAACTTCAATCAAGTTCTCTGGCTTTTCCTCCACTTTGTGTGTGGAGGAGGACAAAAACAGGGATGGGGAGAAAAAGGGAGGGGGGAGGGGTGGGAAGGGAAGGGGGGTGGATGAGGGGCTGTCAGGCGGCTTCCGCTTCCCAGACGGTGGGGGCGGGACTAGTGCTAACCGAGTTCCCGAGAAGGGCAGTGCCACTGCCCCATCTGCCTTTCCAGCCTGGCCTCGAGAGCGGCGTCAATGGCAGTTTTGACACACTTTGCGGGGCGGGAGAGTCAGAAAGCCACAGCTGCTCTGCCGCCCCGGGAACTTCTGTCTGGACTCCGGGGAGTTTCTGCAGCCCCCCTGTAGAGGGCCGCCCGCCTGCTCACTCGGGGGTTGCGGTCCCTGGGGATGACCCCGCCCTCTGCCCAGCCGATAGCTCCCCTCTCTAACTTTTTCTGTGTACGTTCCTTTGTCTGATTCCTCCTCTAAATGGTGGCAAACAGACATTTTGGGAAGGAATTAAGCATGATGAGTTCACAGAATGTCAAACATTTAAATGGCAAATAAAAATCAATTTTGAATTTATCTGGGTTTTATGTCATTTGTACTATGGTACCGGCCATCAGCAATTTATGGTTAATTTTAGACAAAATGAATGCGGTTTGCTAAAGTCCGAGTTCAGTAACTGCAGGCTGGTGGGATACGGTCTTTGGGAAAAATGCTTCCAATTCTGCGGAAGAAGGGCACTGGGTCCTCAGCTCCATTTGCTATCAGAATCAGGGGTGGGAATGAGGTGGGAGGGGAGGCAAGAAGAGCCTCCCTCTGTTCCTGCTTGTTCCTCGGTTGAATTGGGCTCCAGCCCAAATGCAGCTGGAGGATAAAGCTGCCGCCAAGAAAAGCCATGCTCCCTGCTGCTCGCTGTGTGGAGGAGCCAGCTCGGTGCACGTGTGTGTGCCTGCGTGTGTTCTCTGTGTGTGTGTGTCAGAGACAGAGAAATCGGCAGAGAATATGAATGAGAAATCATTCCTTCACAGGGTACAGGAAACCTCAGAGAATGTTCACAAGGGCATCGATGGTGATTTGCGACTTGGCACGAGCATCTTTGGAATGCAGCCAGGTGGTTCTCATGTACAGCCAGGCTCCAGCACTGCTCTGGCAGACCCTCTGCCCCAGCTCTCCCACACCTGCTCCTTTGTCTCGTGTGTGCATAGTTGTGCCTCGCCGCCAGCAGTGTGCTCACTGCAGCCACCCTAAGAGAGGAAGGCAGTCCCTGACTCGTCTTGTCTGCCTCCCAATGGACCCGTGTTTCTAGAAGACATTGTGGATTGATTGAATAAATGCTCTTAACCCTGCAATTTTATGCACACAGCTCCCCATGCTGTGGAAATAACTGTTCTTAGATTTTTCATTGTGAGTGGATTGTTCAGATTGCCCAGAGGGAAAGAACTTTCTCTAATTTTAATATAACAAGTGTTTATTCAGTTAAAGTAGTCAACATTTTCATTCTTTATTCCATTGGCTGCTGTATTTCCAAATATACACTGAAGAAACTTTTTAGCGTGTTGGAATCCTGAGTTCTCGCACGTTTCCGTTCTACATCAACCGCTTCCGGCTGAATGCACCCTTCGCTTCGTCGGCACCGCCCCCTTCCTTCAGGTTTCTGGTGGTGCTCCTTCCCTGCATTCGGGTGTCCTTCTCAGCCTCTCCTTTGAAGACCTGGGTTCACCCTCCTGTGACCTCAGGCTTTGCTTCCTCTAATGCATTTAGATCACTGACCCTTGACCTGTTAACATGGAATCCCTTGTTGCTTCCCTCCCCGCCCCACTCTGCCACTTTGTTTCCTCACACTCTTATTTAATTTCTCCATTACTGGCCCATCAGCTTACAGTCATATCTGCTTTTCTGTTCTGTCGCTCATGCTCCTAAGGGCAGATGAAGAAAATCCCAAAAGGGAGCTCATCCAGCCTGCCTCATCCCTTCTTTCCAGAACACCATCATCACTGAAAGATGGGGTGACCAGCCTTGGTGAATGACTCCCGCTATCACCTACTTGCCCGGCTCTCAGATACCACCTCCCTGAGCTGGTGACGCATCCTCCCCTCCACAGTGCCACTCATGGCCGATGGCCTCGTTACCCGTGGCCGAGAAACTCAGTGCTCTCTGGTGCGAGGGTCCATGCTCATCCTCTTTCAGTATAAACATTCATTGTTTGCTGGACATGTCGGAGGGGCTTTTGTCCCACCCTTCACAACTTGGGCAGCCTTCGTCCCCGACCCAGTTTATTTTTCATTAGGAGTTTTGCTGTCACACTCGGGGCCCCTCACCTTTCCTGACATCATGGACTCTGTCTTCCCACTGCTTCTTCCCTGCTGCTTTCATTGTTGTCATCCTAAAACCCTGTGGCCCCAAACAAAATTCATTTCGCCCCCAGCCCAACCCTTCTTTCTGAGATCCCTGTTTTTGGATGAGTACCAGCATTCTCCCTGTGCCTCAGGCTGGTCCTTCAGGGGTCTTCCATCTCTTCCAGGTACTGTCTCCCAGCCCCTGCTGGGTTCTGTGGAATCTGTCTTCGCCTGCTTTTGCATATGATTGCTCCTTGCCACAGAAGTCAGTAGTGCCTGTGGTGAAACCATGGACCTTGCCTGAAGCTGTCTGTTCCTAGTGGCTGGACCTTTGAAAAATCACGGACCTCTCTGAGTTTTGGTTTCTCATTCATATAATGGGGCTAATAATAGTACAGCTGGTTCAAGATGTTCTTTTAAGGCTTAAATAAATGAATACCTATGAAGCACGTAGAGCAGTGTCTGGCACCTTGTGAGTGGTCAATAAATGTTAGATGTTGCTATTACCTGTATATCAGTGGTTCTCAGCTGGGAATCATTTTGCCTCTCAGAGGACATTTGGCTATGTCTAGGAGGCATTATTGAATTTCATGGCTAGGAGAAAGGGAAGCTACTATCATTTAGTGGGGAGCAGCCAAGGATTCTGCTAAACCTCCAATAGTGTACGGACAGCTCCCAGAAAGAGTCACACAGCCCGGATGGCAATGGTCTCCAGGCTGAGAAACACTGCTCTTCATCTTGGCCCCAGAAACCGCCATCAGTGTCCCGAGGGGTAATCTAGTGCCCATTTCTATCTTTTTTTCCCTCAGTCCTCAACTCTTTGGAAGGCTTGTTTTATCATATGGTTTCAGTTACCAACTGATTTTGATCATTCTCAAATCTGCATTTCCAGCCTCCTGATTATGTCTCCAGTGGTTTTCCCCAGGTGCATTCTCTTGATATTGAAAAAAATGTTAAAGGGGGGAGAAAAGACTAGTGTTCCTCTTCCATCTCCATTCTGACGGCCACCCTTTCCCAACATTTCCGTTGTTGCTAATGGCACGCTGTCCTGGCTCCGGTTCTCACTGGCGCCATCTCCGAGCCCGCACCTCCGCTCTACACCAGTTGCTGCCAGTTCTTGCTCAGCATTGTTTCCTTCCATCCTCATTTCCATTTCCATGGCTACAGCTCAGTGCCGGACTCTGGCCGCCTTCCCTGTCTCCCCTTCTCGCCTCCTTCCTCCACACAGCTGCTGGAATTGTCTTCATTAAACACTGTTTTCCTCTGCTCAAGAATCCACAGTGGCTCTCTATTAACACTTATTAGCGAAAGGAAATTCCCCGTGAAGCCCTGTAAGGCCTGACCTCCCTCTTTCCTTGTGCCCCGCCCCCAGCAGCCACCAGCCTTTGTACGACTCTCTACAGGTCTCTGGGTGCTCACCTGGCTGAGCTCCTTTTGTCCTTGTCTCTACACCTTGGGGTGTTATAATTAATTTCCCTCCCTGGAAAGCCTTCTTCTCTCCTTTTTTTTTTTTTTTTTGGTTGCCAAACTATGTCTGTCACCTCTTTCAAAAGCTGGCTCAGTTTTGAACTGCCCCAGGAAAACTTCCTGAGTAACCAACCCCTCAGATTCTCCTTGTCCTATTACTTAATATCTCATTTTGGTCTTAAGCACTTATTAGACTCGACTGACATTAATTTGTACTTGATGCTGCATATAAAGAATCCCTAAGTATTTTTAAAGCTTTTTCAAATGTGTATGTTTCACTCCCCTAACCTTTTCTTTTGCTAGTACCTCTTAAAAAAAAGGCTCATACCCAGAGTCAAGATAGAGGGTGCTGGTTAGAGCAGGGCTTCAATAGATGCTGTCTTTCTATCCTCCTCCCTTAAAGCCCAGGAGGAACACCAAGGGCACAGTTTATAGGTAACATTAAAATGACCCGCTGTTCTCCTTGTGGTTGTGATGGTGGTGGGTGGCAGGAGGAGGTAAATCCAGGTTTGCCAAACACAGGTCCCAAAGTGACTCTCCTAAAGAGGCTGCCAAGGGAGCAAGGATGTGGTGTGAGAACACCCCGGGGCCACAGCCTGGGCACTCGCTAATGGAGATCTTTCACGGGGAGGAAGGAGAGAACTAGGAATTTTCCAACCCTGTGCATGCTGGGTGTTTTCATGTACGAGGGTAACATCTAGCTATTGGTTAGCACTTTGCGCCAAATAGGGCAATCTTCAATAAATGAAGTCATTTAACTTATAAGGTAGCTGATCATATTCCATTCTCCAGCTGAGGAAACTAAGGCCAGAAGGGTTAGGGGACTCGCCCCTGGAACTCAGGACTATTGTGAATTCCAGGGTCCCCCCATTGTACTCTAATCCCTCGTTTTACTCTGTAGGCAAGGCTTTAAGTGTTACTGTTTGATATCCTTGTTTTACAGGTTGGCTGCCAAGGGATCCCCTGGTGGCATCAGAGCCCATGATAAGTAAACCTGGGCCTTGAATTAACTGCTGATCAGTGTTCTCACTTTCTCACCAACATTACATTTGTTACCATTACTTTACCATTACCATTACCATTACTTCTCACTTTATCGCCAACATTACCATTTCTAACCCAAGGTGCAAGTAGACCTCTTCACAGAAACCTTGAGACCAGTGCTGTTCAATGGAACTTTCTGCCGTGATGGACATGTTCCATAGCTTTGCTTTCCAATGCCACAGCCACTAGCCACACGCAGTCAGTGAGCCTGGAGAACTTAAACAGTCACATGCAGTTGGTAGTTTGCCTATCTGGGTTTTCACCTCATCTGCCTTCCCTTTTCACTGGGAGGTTACAGGAAAGCTGGAGGAAGTGGGAGCTCACTGGAAGCTAGCATCATCTGAGTCCAGACACTCTGCAAGAGAGAAGAGGGATGAGCAAACTGACTGCGGCCCTGGGTGGGAAGTGTTTTTGGAGCAGAAACAGCCAGTTCCTGGGGCTCTTCCTTCCCAGCAGCCTCATGAGAGCCCAACACTCAGCATGTGGAGATCTCAGCCTCTTCCCTCAGGAAACAGGCCGAACTGCTTCTCAGAGGTTGGCATGGACGGGGCTTTGAGGTGGCATCTTCTCCATGTGGCCTGGTTAAGGAAATGTGAAGGAGTTCATTTGGTGCTCTTCCTTTGACTTGAACACTGAGAAACACCTCAAGTGTCACTAAAGTGTCAAGTGTCTTTCCACCTCTCTGTCATTTTTTTTTTTTTTTTTGCCTCTTGGTGTGCCTGTTTGGGTGCATGCGAGTCTTTCTTACCACATCTTGCATTGCTTCAAAAATGCTAGTTGCTGTCTTTCCTGAGGCTTCCAATGACACACTTGTTCCAGCTGAGTCCAGTGAGTGCATCAGAAAATGACAAACCCCCAGGAGTATATAGCTAATGAAAGTGATAGGTGTATGATATGGCCCGGCCTTCTTTTGCCTGTTCTTTCCCCCTTTCTTGTTCACATATTTTGTTCAACTTGAATTTTAATCTAGTTTATTATTTATACCTACAAGAAAAAAATACTGAACTCTGTAACCTATAGGATATAAGGCACTAAAAGCTCTCCTCCTAGATAAGTTGAGTTTGTTTCCTCACAGAGATGAAGGGTAGTGGAAGAAAGAACTTTCCTTAGGAAGTCAGTCTTTAATTATAGGACTAGACAGAGGATTATGAGCTCTCACTTTTTTGTGTCCAGAGAAATTATGGAAGTGGATAATCTTAATATTAACTGATTAATGGACACAGATGCTGCTCATCCATGTAAAAATCTATCCTTTTGCTCTTTGTTGCCGTATACGTTTATGGGAAGGCGGAAGTCTGTTGCCACGTACGTTTATGGGAAGGCGGAAGTCTGTTGCCGCGTACGTTTATGGGAAGGCGGAAGTCTGTTGCCGCGTACGTTTATGGGAAGGCGGAAGTCTGTTCTTTTGCGGCACATGGGCTTCCTGGTGAACCCTTAGGAGACACTTCAGGCTTCGCCCATGCTGTCTCAGCTCTTTGTTGGGCAGACAGATGTGACACCACACGGGGCATCCAGAGTCCATACGGAGTGAACAGTTTGGAGGCAGTGACTTGGAGAACAAGGCGCTCGATTCAGACTGAGGCTTTTAAAACAGAGCGAGTGGAGGAGCATTCAGGGCAACTGTGACAGAGAGAAGGAGTTATTGCCCTGATAAGGGATTTTTGCAAAATTTCCCCTGAGGAATATGGATTTTAAGAACATAACTCATATTGTCCTGAGTTGTCTTTTAAATCAGAGATCTAATCACATTTGCCTTCTCTGAAACCTTTAATGGCTCATTATTGCGTGCAGAATGAAGTCCTTGCTGTCCCCCACTGGCGTGTGCCCAGGCACCCAAGGTTTGACTCCCATAGGCCTGTGCAGCCTCCCACTCATGGCTCTGCATTCTCTGCTCTCTGCTCTTGTCATCAGTGTCCTCAGCACATGGACACTGACTTCCTTGGCTTTGCTCAAACCATTCCTTTCTTCCTTCAGTCAGGTACAGCCTCCTCACCGCTCCATCTGGCTTTGTTAGAATTCTAGCCATTCTTCAAGGTCCCATCGCAATCTCACCTCCTCTAGGAAGCCTCCCTATATCCTTCCAACAGCTGGTGCATTTCTACTTCCTGCATTTTTATGTATCACTCTGTATTCTCCACAGTGCTTGTCACTGCCAAGTCTCACTTCAGTTATTAGGGTACATGTCTGACTCCACCTCTTGACAGTTGGTCCCTGGAGGTTCAGACTGCATCTTGTTCATTTTTGTATTCTGCGCAGAATCTGGAAAAGTGCATTGCATACAGTAGGCACATTGAATGGAATTGTCCTTTGTTTCTTAATTAGAACTTCTGGCTACTTACCTTTATCTCTTCATTTGCTTTTTATACCTGATTCATACTTTCTAAGTGTTTTTTAGTCTGTACAGACCCATGTGTGGATGGATAAGGAAGAAGCCTGTGTCTGTGTATATATTGGATTTTGCCCAGTTCTCAAAATCACTTGGATGCAGGGAGAATTTTAGCCAAGAAAAAGAAATACACTTTGCTTCCTTACCTGGTTCACCTGGTTCCTCACTCTTTCAAATCATCCAAGTAAAGTTTCAGACTTGAATGTCTCACAGGTTCCAACCTGTTCTAACAGAACCAGGGTAGGGATTTGGCCTGATTCTAAGCCCACTGCAGACAGGAAGTGAGGCTTCAGTGTTTGTCCTTAGCCTTTTAGCGTCTTTAGTGTTATTTCTGGGTATTGGTTTTGAATGCGCATGTTCTCATTCATGTTCCTCAATAGTATTTAGATTTATTTACAGGTCAAATCCTGTTATAAGCAGTAGCCTGAGAATGAAAATCTCTCCACTCTTCGTTTTTTTTCAAATTATATTCAATTGAAAGAATCTTGGGGTTAAAAATGTATGGCCAAATTATTTACAATTTATTGCAATATTTTATTTCCTTCAAATAGTTTAAAGATGTTTTGTTGAATCGATAATCAATTTATTCTCTTTTTCTGGAAAGGGAAGGAGACAAGGGGGTCAGTGAGTTGGGAGGAAGACTCATTCGTGTGCACCTGGGAGGAGAAAAGGGGCCCAACCTGCCTTTGTCCCTCTGTCTGTCAGCTCTGTCACGAAGGAACGTCTCTAAAATTGAAGCAGGTTCAGTTACACTTTTTCTTCATGTTTGCAATAAACTATGTGTCTTTCATTTCGTGAGATTTTTCCCCTCAAGAAAGAGAGAGCTCTTTGTTCATGTGGTTTCAGTGTCCCCAAGTTGTCCTCCTGCAGTTGGATGGGGTGCAGTCTGTCGATGGCCAGACTTACTTTTAAGGGTCTAGTTATAGACAGTGTCAGGCTTTTATGTAGTGTTGAGAAGTCAGAACTGCCCTGAGGGTGAGAATGGAGCCCGTGCTATAACCAACCTGATGCCTGGCGCCACCATCCCTGTCTTACCCTCAGTGCAGCATCCGGCACTGGTCATTGCCATGGACCCGGATCTACTACTGTGTAGCCTGGCAAGACCCCTTTGCTGAGTCAAGCAGAATTATGTTTGTGGGTGTGGGTGTGTGTGCATGCATATGTGCATGCCTTTTTTCCCCTTTTGAAGTGCTGAGGTGAGACATGCAGAATTCAAGGTCAGTGTGGTTCAGGCCTGGACCTAGCCTAGTCAGACTCTCTCTGAAAGATAAAATTATCAAATGTTATTACTGAATGGGACAACTCACTGCGAGGTTGACAACACCAAGGCCGTGGACTAAGCAGATGTTGGAGTGTATAGGGAGCACTGCATGTGGGCAGCTTTCTGACTGCTTCCACCAACTGAGTTTGGAGGAAGTGACTTGAGGGGACTTCTGAGGCTAGGTCAGAAAGGCCACAGAGCTGCCACTTTGCTCTCTTGGTGTGCCTGCTCCCTGCACTCCCAGCTGCCATGCTGTGAGAGGCCACGTGGAGAGACCCTGTATAGGTGCTGCCGTGGATAGTCCGAGCTGAGCCCAGTGCCAGCCCTGTCAGCTAAGAAGTTCCAGATGATTCCAGCACGCAGCCTTGGAGTCACCTCCCCGCTGCGTGAGAATTCCTTTATCTCTTCATTTGCTTTTTCGGGGCCAACTAGGCCCCGAAAGCTGTGGAGCTGAGACAAGCACCTTCCTATACCCTACCCAAAATTCTAACCCTCAGAATTGTGAGGATAATAAAATGGCTCTTATTTTATGCCACTAAGTTTTAGAGTGGTTTGCTATGTAGCCATATATAACTGGAATGCAAGGGACCAAGATGTTTAGTTAGTGCATAATTATATGTATATACTGTCTAATATGTTGAGTCTATTATAAAGCACATGCACAAGTAGAAATTAAAAATGGGTGAGATAAAATTAAATGTAAATAGAAGCCTCACATTTTCTTCCCATACCTTGTGAATGATCTTGCCCAGTTCCCGGGGTGTTGGAGACCACACCTTATTCTGTATTTTGTATACATGGCAGGAAGAGGATGGGCTATGGTATTTCTGGTTTTCTAAATAGCCAGTGGCCACTTCAGCAATCTCTGAGGAAGAGAGATTTGGGGGTTGGTGATGGGGAAGGGAAGGACATATTGGGAGGCACTCAGAGAGAGAGTACAGTCAGGGGGGAGACAGGTAAATGTAGGTGAAGGGCAGATTCTGTGAGATGGAAAACAGGGCTTCCAGTCAGGGTGAGGATTTGTCCTTACGCAGTGTCTGGCTTTGGGAGTATTTAGTTTAATTTCTGTGGTGCCATTCATGAGGACCATCCCCGTGTCCTGGCGTGGATTCCTGTGGACACTATGTAATAATGGTTAGTGGAGAGGGGTGCTATGTGACAGTTTCATTAACACATTGGGGACTACTATTGAGAATGATTCTAGACCTGAGTGTCTTAGAGGTCTGAACATTTTTAGGAAGAGATCAGGTTGAGTCTTCTTTCTAACATCTCTTACTCTCTTTGAGGGACTTCTAGTGTATTTCATGTGTGCACATGATACGCACACAGAAACATACAGGTCCTTATGTACCTTTTAATTCTTACATCATTTTATACACATGGAACTTTTCCTTCATTTTCTCCCTCCCAGCAAGCCCCCAAAACTTAACAAAGGTCTTTGGAATTTTTCTTTCTTACTGCTATGTAGTCACAGATCTCCTGTTAACATAAAGTGTACCTACACATAGAGCATCTGTACAAATAAACGTATCTGATCTATTGAACATACTGAGGGGAGTTAATTTAATAAATGGATTTCTCCCCCCTTTCTTTTCTGACTTATTCCTAATAAAATCTATTTATCCCATTCTTATCACAAATTCCTTTACAGCACAGGTGGCAAACACAAGGCCTGTGGCTGAATCCAGCCCTCCACCTTGTTTTATCGTCCCAGCACCTTGTTTCTACCTGGCGGCAGCACCCAGCTCTAGCTTAACTGTTAAGGAGTAGTTACATTTACACAGTCCTAAAGTTACATCCGGCCCTTTGAAGACAACCACGAGGCGGATGTGGCCCCGGTGAAGATGAGTTTGACACAGCTGCCTCTTAGGGACCCTGCGAGTCAAGCAGCTGTATTGTGTGATGGTCAGCCACTGCTGGGGGTGTGATTTCGCAGCTAAATTGGACTCTGTCCCTGCCCTTGGGGAGCCCACACTTTAGAGGGAGAGACAGACAGATGCGTGAATAATTATATTCGGTGCGGTGAGTGCTGTGATGGTAGCTATCTTATGCTTCGGAATGTGGGGTAGACACTTGGTTTCCATGAAGTCTTCCTAGAGTTTTGACAAATAAGGCCAATTAGACAGCTCTCCCAACCAAATTGCAAGTGCTTGGCTTTTGGATGTAGTGAGCTTTCTGCAAACAGACTGGATTATTTGACTTGAATATCCTGTTAATGAGACAAGCTAATTTGCCCAAGGGGACCTCTTCACCCCTTACATTCAGGCTAAATGCTTTTCACATTGGGTTTTCCTATTCCAGCTGCAGGGTTCCCATCTTCCTTGGAATGAAATTCTCTCTAGCAGGCATAGACACTGGGGCTGCTCACTCTGGTTTTCAGTATATCTTGTTCACTTCTGGTCCTGGTCAGTCTGTGCACAGGAGGTGCCCTGTACTGTGTTCTGGGTTGCCAGATATAGCAAATTAAAACAGAATACTCAGTTAACTGTGAATTTTGGATACACAATAAGTTTTTAGTGTAAGTAGATTTCAAGCAGTGCTGTATGTGCTGTTTATCTTGAAGTTCAAATTCACCTGGGTGTCCTGCATTTCGTCTGGAAAGCCGTATCACCCCTCTCCGTTGGCCTCACTCTTCTTGGGATGTTCACAAGGGAGTGGGACGTGTTGGCAACTTTTATCTCTGGAAGCACCATTTCCGGAGTGGAGATTTTGACCTTCACTTTCCTCCTTCCCAGTGGAGCTTAGGTTTTTTTTCTTCGTTGTCTATGGCTAGGCCTGTCAATCAGAGCAACAGTGCTGAGCCTATTTCTGATATGGACTCTGGTGATATTAAAAATCTGGCCTTTGGTTGAACTGCTTCTACCAACGTGATGTTGTACGTAAAACTTATTTTGCTCCCTGTGTTTGAAGTGGAAACTCTTTATAAGGGGCTGTGCCTGAAGTGTGAGTCAGAGGCAGACGTGTAGTTTGGCTCAGGAAACAAAGGGCATTCACTGTTGTGCAGGGATCTGAGACGCCAGTTTGACAGATCAGAAATCTGTTTTGTGTATTTCTTCATTGTTGACCGTGACCTGGTGAATTAGATCCCTGGGCAAGCAACTTCTAGATAGGCCAGGTGTCAAATGCAAGTAGCATCAATAGCAACTCCCTGAACTCACTGGGCCTGCCAGACACTGTGCTGAATGCTTTCCATGCATGTTCTCACTTACTCCTCACAGTAATTTGATGAGGTAAATACTCTTATCACCCTCCAAATGAAGACACAGGCTTAAAGAGGTTCATTTGCCTAAGGTTGTTTAGCCAGTAGGTGGCCAAACTGGGATTTGAGCCCAGGTCCCTCTGATGACAAAGCTCCCACTTCCCAACACAATGCCACACTGCACAGGGGTGGACGTGGGCTGGCGGGGGCTGGGGGGTGTCTCAATACACACTTGTGATTTGATTTGTCGACTCCGTTTTGATGATTTCTAACAAGGAAGGATCCTTTACAACCTCTTCAATAACTTGTTCTAGTGTGTGAAGTCCCGTTTGGACAGGCTACAGTACTTCTATATATTGATAGACTGTTTTTCTTCTGCAGTATAAAACCATTCTTCAACTCCAGTGGAACGAGCAAACTGATTCCCCCTGACCAGGTGGCTCAGTTGGTCAGAGTGTCGTCCCCTGTGCCAAGGTTGGGGCACAATCCCTGGTTGGGGCACAATCCCTGGTTGGGGCACATGCAAGAATCAGCCAATGAATGCTTAAATAAGTAAAACAACAAATCAATGTGTCTCTCTCCCTCTCTCTTCCTCTTTCACTCTCTCCCTTCATCTCTCTCTCTAAAATCAATAAATAAAAAGTTTAGAAAAAGAGCAAACTGATCATCACTTATGTGAAGTAGCAGCTTTTCTTTTTCCTCCAGCTACCTCTCTCAGTCTTTCGTCTTCGGTTCTGTGATCAACCTCATGATCAAAGATAATTTAAGTGTCTGCTTCCTAATGTTTAGTACTCTTTGTGCTCTCTTTTGAATTCCTCCTCAATTACAGGTTCTGAGTGCATAATAAATATGGATTTGATTGGCCTGGTTTTTGCAGGCGTCTGTACTGCAAACAGCATAGCCAGGTACACAGCAAAAGATGGATATTGTTTTTGCCAACTTCCTTCCATGTGAACCCGTCTTTTGTTTGTGTTGATGCCCATCAATGTGCACTATATTGCATATAACTTCCTCTTGGTATTTTGGTGTAGGATCTTACTCAATTATACCATGGGTGAAAAGGTTTGTTAATAATGCTGTGTCCATTAGAGGATGCCTCTCTCTGGTCTCTATAGGGGCCAATGACAGTGTAGATGTCATACATGCTGTGATCATAAGACCACAGAGCTCCTCGCAGCAGAAGCGCCCATGTCAGTGGCTTTGAGCTGATTGCAGAATGCCCCTGCATCTGTCACACTTTAAGTGCTTTCCAGACTTTAGGAAGCCTTGCTGTCTCTCTGGGTAAGTGTCCAGGTTGAGGGTCTTGGAAACCTATTTCAAGTTTGGAGGAGAAAAGGGAGGAAAGGGGAGAGGAAAGGTTTCTGCCATTGACCCCAGAGGGTCTGGAGGTTGTGGGAGAGCCTTGGAACTGGGGAAGTTGGGGTCTCTCTTTCTGAGGTTTCTCCATATTATCCAGGAGCTTCTGAGCTGACTCTGGTAGCTGGGGTTTACTTGCTTTCCAGGCTGAAAGGTAGACCAGCATCTAATTTCTCTTCAAGAGCTCTGGGTTCTTTAGCCAGTGGACTCAGCCCTGACTTGGAGTCCAGAGTACTTTGGGGTTGAAGCAAGGATCCCCCAATGGTGTATCTGCCACACAGATGGTGTACCCCAACCACACAGGTGTATCTGCCATTCCCTGCTCTAGGGACTAATGCCTGCTTCTCTGGAAACCTGAGATATAGGGAAAGTATCACAGTGGGACCACAGAGAGCCTTCTAAAGGCTGATTTAGCCAAACCGTCCTTTCCCAAGCACTTAATCCTTCAAAGAAAAAGTAGTCTGGTGAGTGTGGTGGTCCCTGAATTTTCTGGATGCCTGCCTCTCCGTTTAGAGGGGCCCCAAACCAGTGACTCCAAATGTTCCACCTGTCCACAAAATTCCCATTAGTCACTGATTGCCTCTCTTAAATTCAGGATATCCATCTGAGAACCACACCATCGTCTTTACTGAGTAAAGATACAACATTGTTGGTATGCTGGTGGGACTGAGGCCACCTACGTTCAGAGGAACTTAAAATTTTATATCTAGAGGTACAGTTGCTCCTTGCAGAATCCAGGTCTTTTAAGTCTGAGCTCCTCTTTCTTTCAGAAACATGGCTTTTGAATAACAGTCTTTGTTGCGTCACCTGGGTTGGCTGTGCCGCCACCAGCTGTGTTACAATCGTTCACCTCAGAGCAGAACCGGAGGAGACTGGTAAAAATGAATTTGAGAGGATTTATATATATATAAATCTAAGACCCAAATCCGTAGGACTGTGCTTTGTCTGTGAGCAAAGAAAAACAGGACTTCTTTGCTATTGACAGTGCTGTCTCAGCAAGGCACACGTTTCAGCATCTTTCGTCCCCCCAGAGGGCTAACAGAGATTTGTCATTCTTTCATTGCAGTACATTTCTGAATTTAGCAATTAGACATGTGGGGCGGGGTCGGGTTGATCCTTATGAAAAGAAAGCATTTTCCCAAAGGATCGCCCCCGGCAGAGACTTTCTGTAGACTTTTGCTGCGAGGCAACGTGGCTATCTTTGCCCCAGAACCTTCTGTTTTGTCTCCACTCAACAATAGTTTGGTGTTTCTTATTATATTTATGCATGTGCTGGTTTGGGGTATCATCTTTTCCTCCCCCGATAACACATTTTTTTTTTTTACATTTAACTGATAGTTGGCTTTTGAATGAATAAATGCCATGCTTTGGGAGTCTAGGTGGGAACTATGGCAACTTTTGCCATAGTTTTCTCACAGAGATGTGCTTAGAGAACAAGTTCAATTTAAAATGTGCTGCTTTCTTGGTTCTGGGTCTGGCCAGTAAGCCCAGAGGGTGATAGATGACATGAGTTTAACAATGTGGAAGCGATTTGGAGAAGAATTCATGCTTCATCCTCAGCCTTGTGCTGCATGTCAGTGATGGTTACCATGGTGACGTTTTTGGTGTCATCAGCAGCGGATTTGGGCTGCAGCTGGGAGAAGAGCCACAGCCACAGGTGGGGTCCTCTAGGATCAAAGACCACTTTCCATGCTGGGGTTTTAAGTGGGGAAGAACGGATGGAATGAATTATTAAAACTATACAATGCAGGAGGGAGGGTATTCAAGGAGATGTTGAAATGTTATGTTTCAGGTTATGGGGTGGCATTGCTCTTGGGTGTGGGGGGAAAATGTGTGTGGGGCTGTGGCTGTTCTTGCTCCCGTCATCGACCACCATCCATGGTGTGGGGACGTGTGACTGTTGAGCTGTGTCACAACTGCCCTGGCAAAGGCTGGTTCAGGCTTTGCTGCTCGCTGGGCCAAGCTGTTGACTGTCCCCCACTGGCAGATAAGAAGGAGAAGAAAGCAACGTGCAGCCTAGATTTGTGTAATCCCAGGGCAATTCATGTGTCGAGCCGCAGCCTTCTCCTGCTCTGTGGTGATGTAGGCACTGAGGGGGATACTTCTATTAACGTATAACTCCATGATGTATTAGCTACACTGACTGGACCATAGTGGGAAGGCAGCTGGTCTGCAGTGACCCAGAAGTTCTCAGTGTCCTTCGAACTGGAGAACAGATCTTTCATGAGTGTGTGAAGCCTTTCCAAGGAGTACGAAGGCATGGACCCCTTTAAGGCACTTCATTTCCAGATCTTCAGTTTTCTAGTGTTTCCTTCCCTGAAATTGATCTGCTTGAGGAAAGCCACTCCCCTTTCAGGGTTGCCCTTTTCTCACTTTGCAAAAGAAAGGCCTGTCTCTCATTCACCCAGAATGTGACTATTTACATTGCCCCAGGGAGAAAAAAATTATAGGGGGGTCACATAAAGGGATCATTGGGAACATTGATATTAGGGGAAACTTCCTTTATTTAAGACACCATAAACTACCCCGTATCCAGATCATTAAGAGAGATACTTCTAGTAAGATTTCTATATTTATTTTTAAAATTATAAACAACACACAATACAAAATCTAATAAGATTTACCATTTATGTTTAATACCCACCTGTCAGAAAGGTAAAGTATTTGTTATCGTCACTAAAGATTTACAAGTAATAACTGTCGTACTCTCTTGGTGTGGAACGGAACAGACCTTTAGAACCCACGATTGCAGGCAATACGCCACTACTCATAAACTTCAGGTTGTTTGCAGAGAAGCGTGGCAGTGGACGTTAGTTTCAAGTGTCACGTGTATTATATTACCACAGAGTCTTGTGGGAAAAATGAGAGAGAAATGCAATCTCAGGAAAAAAAGGAAGGATATAAAATTTATGACATTTATAGAAGAGCTTAATCTTGTATTTAAAAAGTGGGTGATGTTAGATACCAGGCCCCTGTGGTACTTATAGTTCATTGAATACATTTGAAAGAGTGATGTTACAGTTTATTTTAAAATGTGAATATTTACTATACACTAAAAATTGTATCCTTTGCAACTGCTTCAATCATGGTGAAAAAAATTTAAATGTTAGTTTAAAAATAGGCACAGGAGTGTATAATTTTAAAGAATCCTCGTAGTGAGTAACTAAACAAAAAAGTTTGAAGATGCTGTTTACACAAACCCCTTCTTCCCAGTTTTTATTTATGTAAACTTCAAAACCTCACTTTTCTTGTTTCATCCTTTGACCCACCAATATTATTACTCAGTATGTCCGTGGAGGGGTCTGCATCATTCTCTGGAATATTCCCAAATTAGCCTTGTCCATCCACCCCCCTGGGTGTCTGTGTTGTCCTATGGGTGGCAGTTTGGTGTCTGCACACCCATTCCTTAGAATTAAGTCTAGTGCTGGACGGTTTACTTTCCAGGACGAGTGCCGTGTGGTGTACTTCTAAAATCAAAGGCAGTGTTTATGTCACCTAATCCCACAGACTTTCCCTGGGGCTGGACTGACTGGTTCAGCCACTGCCCTTGTGCTGTGGATTCTGTGCCTCGGACAGAATGTGAGCAGACTGTGCATCGCTCACAGGAGTCTCCGACAGCCCGTGTGACTGTAGCCCTGCCACACCTGTGGGTACTGGTGCTGTTACTGTGTCCTGGGGAAAGGGAGCTCTGGAGAGAAGAGAGAGGTGGTGTGTAGGAAATATGCTGTCACAGGACTCGTAGGAACGTGGCACTGTCCTAACAGTGAAGACAGAGGTTCGGGTGTTAGCGACTGTTGTTAGTTCCTAAAGAAGCTTTCTCCGGAATCACACAGGCGGAGCCAGACTTACGCAGTAACACCCAGGAATCTGTGGTGATACAGAAAACACAGCCCTCAGAAAGGCTGTGGAGGTTAGTTAAAAATTGTAACACCTCACAAAAATACTGACCCTGCCACTTCTCACTCTTATGTAACAGTGACATCTTCAGTGGGTTAAGCTGCAGGAACGGGAAGAGTGGCAGGTACTTAGTTGCATTGTATTTGGTGGGCTGGTATTGTTTACTTATTTATTTATGGTCTGCCCCAGTGGGTTTCAGACCCCAGACCTCTAAGTCAGTGTTTATTACGAATGTGTCAGTTTAGGAAGTGACATGGGACACCTCTATTCTTGACAAGCACGTAATACCAGAAATGTACTTTGTTTTCCTAACCATAGCTGTCTGATAAGTGAAGCAATGTATGACAAACAATTCTATGGTTTACAAGAACCATACAAATTAATTTAGTCCAGATCTTGGGGACATTAAAGCTACGAGCATGTGAGAAAATATGTATCTGAATGGATGCTCCAGAATTCTCCCTCTCAGTTGGGGCTCTGTGCGTTTTGTCTGTATTCTAAATCACCCTGTCCTTTTCCAAGACACACAGTAATGGCATGAAAAATACTTGACTAGTTAGGTAAAAGACATCACCTTTATCTCTTATAACTACAATAAAAATGTTTCTTCTCTGGACTCAAGTCAGATCTGGGTTCATGTCGTTGCCCCTAACTGTGTGACCTCGTGCAAGTTACTTCATTTTCCTGGTACTGACTTCTATCCTTTGTCACAGGAAGGACACAAAGTCTCCCCTTGTAGTTGAGAGGACTAGAGGAAATGAGTGTGAGATGCAGAGTAGGTGCTGGGAGAAGAAGATGCCATCTTCCCGAGAGGCATCTCGATAGTAGGTCCCTGCACCTGGGCCGCGCTAGGAGCTGGCACGCAGAGGAGGACGGGAGACCGCCCGCTCTGCTGCTGTTGGGAACCTGTAACGGAGCAGACATTCCACTTGTAGCAGCACATGGTAGTCATTTGACTATGTAGGCTGTGAAATGCTGTGCTGTGTGACTGAGATCGTGGCCTTGACATTGTCACCTCTCCTCCTCCATGAGGTTGGAGAAAGGTTTTAGAGACCATCGAAGGCCCTTGTAAGAAAGGGGTGTGTGGCAGTCAGAGCATGGTGTTTGGCTTTGAAGAATGACTTCAGAGGACCTCGCTGGGAATGGAGTAAACTAAATCGAGTGGGTAGTGAATAGGCCCACCTGCATAAAATTGAGGTTGTCCTTTCTAGATTTCTTTTTTTAAATGAGAAAATTTAAGAAGTAGGCAAATCTGGCTATATTGATAAAGGAATTGATGTTCATTCATTTATGCACTAATTCAACAAATATTTATTGTCCGCTGCGTGCCCGGAGCTCTTTATAGTCCCAGCAGAGTGAACAACAACTACAAAGGCCCCGAAGCAGAAATGTGCATTTGTGTTTAAGAAAAAGCAAGGTGGCTGTGCTAAGAGGGCCGTGAATGGGGCAGAAACAGGGAGGGCAGGTCACAGAAGGTGTCGAGCGAGGGTCAGTTCTACGTAGGACTTTGTGGGCTATGGCAAGAGTTTGGCATTTTATTATAAATTCAGTGGGGAACTGGTGGAGAATTTTGAACAGGCATGATGTGATCTGACTTAATGATCCTTTATGTAATAAGCAAATTATCCTCCCGAAAGTGCCATCTTATAAATGACCATTTGCTCTGCACAGTGAGCCTGATCGGTTGGTTCCACTTCAGATGTGGGAAGTTATGGTGTCCAGCAGGTACCGGCCTGGCCTGTAAGCTCTGACGGACTCGCACTTGAATCCTAACTTGACCCTTTAAGGCTTTTGTAACGTTGGGAGAAATGTTTACATTTGGTACGCTTCTCTTTTCTCATTCTTAACATGGTGGAGTAGGGCTGAGATTGACCTATGGGACTGTTTTGAGGATTAAATGGAGGAATGCCTCTGACATGCTGGCGTGTGGCCAGGTCCTTGCACGGGTAGTGCTTGGTGCGTGGTGGCCATGGTTTTTCTCGTCGGAGAGGGGAAACAGCCACTCTAGGGCTATGAATCTGTCTCCCTTGTGCCTGATCTGCCACCACCTGGTGCTGCCTGCCGCTGGGGAGATGCTTTTCCTGTGGCCCGTAACCGGGAGGTCTCTGCAGGGACCCGAGGGGTTGGGGACCTGATCAAAGTGCAAGCTAAGCAAGGCCACTCCCACGGTGGCCCTCAGGATCCTCTGGGATTTTTCCTCATGGGGAGACACAATAATGAGATTGTGCTCTGTCCCCGAGTCTGGTGCTGTGTGCGCAGCAGGCCCTGGATAAATATTTGTCGAGGATGAGAATCCCTGAAAGTGATCATCATCTCAATTGTAAGCTACCGTATTGTAAGTTCCTATTAATTTGGATTCCTTGGATTTATATAAATTTGGATCTGATCTTTATCCTTTGTATGAAATGAGGAGTCGGAAGTGACTTACCATGGGACTTTATAAAAAATAAAATATGATCTAATTTAGGCCTATCAGGACACTGTTAATTAATTTACCTCACTTTATTTTACTTGTTATTCAAATGTATCTTCATTTAAAATGTTATTTGTGTGGCCATTGAAAGTCATAAAATAACTATTTCCAAAAGATTTGAGTTTCCATTAATTTTGATAAGATATTCTAGCCCTTAAAAATTGCACATGAATTAGATTTAATTACATTATTCGGTTGTACAAGTTAAGTTCCAAAATAGTAAGTGCTTGATCATACAGCTGAAACATCTACAGTGAGGGTGGGGGGTGGGTGGGAAGAAGAGTTTATCTCGGGTCCAGGTGAACAATTTCAGGACAACACACGGAAAGGGGTTGATGCTCAAACGCTGGATCCGTAGGACTTTCTGAAGTTCTGGGTTGTTCTTCCTACCCCTTATCCTATCTGTTGTTCCAGGGGACAGTGCTGGTCCCTCCGTATAGTCACCTGTGATCCACTAATGGCGTCTGTGGGAGAGAGGCCGGCATGTGGAAGATGCCCAAAGGCAGCCCCTTGCCCAAGTTTTCTGAGAGACTGACTGCCTTGGGGCGCAGAACCTGGAGCCAGCTGTGACTCACACATCTGCACCGTCTTTGACCTTTTGCCCAGGAGAGGGCAGTAACATGCTAACATTCGAGCTTCTCCAAATTGTCCTTAACAGACACTGCGAGAACCAGCATAGAATTAGTCACAGTTATGCCTCACTTTCACTTTCACCTAATCAACGTTCAATCTCCTGTTTAGTGGTTTGACCTTTGGCTCCCACGGTCTGCACACACGTAGATCTGGAGGAGACATGCGTTCACAGGACACAAACAGACTGGAAATCTGGGGTGATGCTCTGCTGCCTCTGATGCTGGGAGTGTTGCCTGCCTCGGTGACCCCTTCCCAGCTCTGTGTCAGCCATTGGAGTGACATGCTCTCCCTGGTTTTTCTAGACTGGCAAATTATGTTTGCATCCTCTAAGTGACTGTCGAACCTTGTATCTTATTCTTTGAAACAAGTGCATACACAATCTCCCACCTTATACGGGGTTTGGAGTGAGCGCAGCATTGTGGTTTTTCCCTTGTCCCTTTGTCCATGTTCACAGCACGAAGAGCTGGTGGCCTGCGGCAGCCTTATCATACATACGACAAGGGTTATTGGGCTTTTCTTTGGGAGAACTTTTTGACCCCAAGTGGGAAGTTGTGTGTTAGTTTTAGGCATTTTTAGGTTTTGACTGGGCTTAATATGGGAGCATAATGCAGTTTTAAAGTACTAAAAATAGGAGGAGACATTGTAATATAAGATAATCCTCAATATCTAGCGACACTGTGCTGATCGTTCTGGTAACTGGCTCAGCTTAATCTGAGAGTCACAGAATCAAGAATAAATGTCTCTTTTCTACTCACCCCTCTTCTAACCCACCTGTTTGTAGGGTGCCTGGGCCAGTGGTACCCCGAGAGGGACACCACAATAAATACAATGGTTCATGAAAGAAAACATGAGAAATGAAGGGAAACTGAGACAGAGTGGGTAGGCAGGAGGAGAGGTGGGAGGTGGGGTTGTCCCTGAGGTGGTGGGTGGTTGGCAGACAGAAGCTCATTGTAAACTGGAACCTCACAGGCCATGGGAACCGGCCTAGTCTCAGCCATTGTGTTGGAAGGTGTGGCGAGATGGGTGTGTACATGTGTGTACAGCCTTCGTTTGTCACATGGTAACTTACTTAGCGAAGTGTTTCTTGGATATTATGAAACGTGAATTTCATTTCTGACCCCTTTGTTCCACCAAGCCCGGTCACAGCCATTGTTTCCCATTGTCGAGTGTTTAATGATTTCCAGCCACAGGGCTTCCCTGGTTTCTCCTGGGAGCTTGCTTCACACCCCGCTGAGTTTCAAATGTTTTTGATACCGGGCCCGCACTTCCTTTTGCTCAGTTTCACCCCATTATCTCCTATTTATACCCCTTGTACCACCCTCATAAATCAATTTCTTCTCTCATTTCATCATTTGGGTAGTTTGGAGCCTTAACTGTGTCTGTGTGGGTGGGATGAAGGGGGTGGCTGGGGGTTGGGTTGGAGGGCGAATGGGAAGGTGAGGGGAAAAAAACACTGGGGAAAAATGCCTTCCAGCTGTGTGTGGCGCCCTGCCCTTCTCTGAATCATGAAGCCGTGTGGGATGAATCCTTCAGAGTGGGTCTCCGTGACTGCCACCTCCCAGCAGGAGCAGTGGGCACGTGTGGCTCGGGGAGCCGGAGTGAACAAAGCGGAGAAGCTCTGGACTGTAGGCCCGATTGCAAGTGATTTAAGTCTTGGTTGCATTTGTAATGGTCAACCTGTAAGTATCTGAGGGGACTTCGGAAAGTTAGCACTGCAGTCTGTGGATTTCAGGCTCTTTCTCCGTGGATCCATAGACTTCCAGTGAACATTCTTCTGGAGACAAGCCTGCGCTCCTGCCTTTTCAGGTCACTGCACTGCTCGCTACCTCAGGCCTGGTGCTAACACAAAGGCACCCTCAGCCCTTTCTCATTTTGTATTGTGTGCACCTCATCCTCATATGTGGTGGGAATGTTTCTTGGATTAGGAGCACATTTTGGGGGTGGAAGAGGGTACAGGGGTGATAAATAGTAGTGGAAAAAATACAATACAAATGAACTATCGAAAAAGAGAGCACATTTTGTGGTTTTGAACTGCTGTGTAACCACAAGGGTTTTTAATAGAAACTAGATTTTAGGCAACTAAGCTCTACTATAGATTGACAAAGTTCTCTACCTGAGAACTTTATTATTATTATAACAATAATATTATTATTAGGTGGTAATTATTATAATAATATTAGGGGGTAACTCAAAGAATGCATTTAGAATACGGACAGGATGTATAGAGCAGTCCAACTGTTTTGAGGTGGGTGAGGTTTTTATTTTATTCTAATCCTCTACTTCTGACTTCTCCCTCTCCTGGATGGATGTGAGTTGGCCAAGTTTGATGGTGATGGCAAAGAAGAGGAGAGAAACATTTCATTACCTATATTTAAATCAACTTTCTCAAAGTCAAATTTACATGAAATAAAATTCACACATTTTGAGTGTACAGGTTGACGGCTTCTGACAAATACATGCAACGCAACCATGTGGCCACTGTAATCGGGAAACAGAACATCCTGTCTCCTCAGGAAGTTCCCTGGGAAGTTTACCCCCCAACGCTCCTGCCTCCACCGCAGGCAACCAGACGTCCGATTTGTAATCCCTGCAGATTAGTTTTTCCTTTTCTAGAATCGCATATAAATGGAATCAGACATTATGTAATCTTTAAATCTTTTTTTTTTCTTCAGCAAAATATCTGTGGGATTTATCTCTGTTGTTACACATGTTGGTAGTTCCTTTTCACTGAGTGATATTTTATGTATGAATATACCCTGATTTACCTATTCATCTGTTTATGAACTTTCCTATTATTTCTAGTTTTTGGTTATTATGAATCAATCTGTAAAAACAATTCATGTCCAAATCTTCCTATGGACATATGTCTAAGGGTAGAAATGCCAGTCATATAGTGGTACGGTATAGGTTTTTTGCTTCTCCTTTCAACCTACATATGCCTTTATATTTAAAATGCATTCTGTAGAAACAATGTATAATTGGGTTTTGCTTTTTTATCTAGCATGACAGCTTCTACCCCTTGATTGGAGCATCAGAATATTTGTATTTAACATAATTATTGATGTTAAGTTTATGTCTGTCATCAAGCGATTTAGATTTTATTGGTCTCATCAGCTTTTCTTTGTTTTTCTGTTGCTTCTTTCGAATCTTCTTTAAGGTTAAAAAACATTTAGTGCTTTCCATTTTATTTCCTCTGTTACTTTTAATGTATGCCTCTGCTTAATTATATTTCTTAGTGGGTGCTACAGGCCTACCATTATGTATTCTTAATTTTGGCAGTCTTCCTAGAGTCAAATGTGTCTCCTCACACTTCACATATGACATTGTGTGCCTGTCACTTCCCAATTCCCACTTGCTGTTTTCTTCTATAAATCCTAAAGCGCTCCGAGGTAAATGTATCATACGCTTCCCACTTCACAATGTAATAACCTCACAGCAACAAAACTTCATTTAACTGCCCACTTTGTCCATTGTAAGATTATTGTCCTATTTTTTACTTCTACATGTACTATAAACCTTGCCTTCCACTGTGGTCATTATTTCTTTAATAAATGGTGCTATTTAGATACATTTGGAGAATGGCAACATAGTCTCTTATATTTGCTCATTTATTTTCTATTTCTTGTCCTCTTCTTCCTGCAGAACTGAGTTTTTCATCTGGTATTATTTTCCTTCAGCCTGAAAAGCATTTTTTCATTCAGCTTTTATTTATCTGAAAATGTCTTTATTTTACTTTTATTCTTGAAGGGTATTTTTGGTAAAATAATAAATGGTCTGGGTTGACCATTTTCCCCTCTTCCTTTTAGTCCTTTACAGCTATCATTCCATTGTCTTCTGGTCAGCAGTCCTTTTCTTTAGCTTGGTCTTCAGAAGTTTGATTATGGTGGATCTGTACATGATTCCCATTGATCCTGCTTGAAGTTCATTGAGCTTATAGAACTGTAAGGCAGTGTTTTTCATTGTATAGTCGTGTGCCACTTAACAATGGGGATACCTCTGAGCAATGTGTCATCAGGCTATTTTGTCCTGTGTGAACACTACAGAGTGCACTTACACACACCTAGATGGTCTGGCCTATTACACACCTAAGATATATGGTGTAATGTATGTCCCCAGGCTAAAACCCGTGTCACTAAGTAAAACTACACAAGATAAAATCAGGCACAAGAGAAAATGATGCAATCAAGACACATGGTAAACACTCAATATCTGAGGCTGCTGCCAGCCTAACACAGCATATTGTTTTACAGCAAGACTTTTTTTATAAGTAAAGAGAACACACTCTAAAATAACAATAAGGGTATAGTGTAGTAAATACATAAAACAGGAGCATAGTCATTTATCATTATCAAGCATTATGCACTGTATGTAATTGTAGGGGCTATACTTTCATATGATTGGCAGTACAGTAAGTTCGTTTCCACCAGCATCACTACAAACACACGAGTGATGTGTGACGCTTTGATATAACTATGGCTACAATGTCACTAGGCTATGGGAGTTTTTGATCCATTATAATCTTGGCGGGATCACCATTGTATAATTGGTCCGTTGTCGACTGATACGTTGATTTGTGGTGCATGACTATACAGTATTTGGAAGTGTTTTGCTATTATTTCTTCAGATTCTTTTCTGCTTCAAGCTCATTCTCTTTATCTTTTGAGAGTCCAATTATATGTATGCTAGAGCATTTGATGTCATGCCAAATATCAATATGCGGCTTTTTCATTTTTATGTAATCCCCCTGCCCCACTTTCCTTATTTTTGTCCTGTACTTGGCCCCCAGATCTCTTCGTTGCATCAGGAAATTGTCTCTAGGCAGAGAGCCAGGCTTTAAAAAGGGAAAGAATAAATCAATGCTATTATTAATCTGTTTTCAAGTTCGACAACTCTCTGCTACCTCCTGTTAAGCTCATATAGTGATTTTTCCCCTATTTCGTTATTGTACTTTCTAGTTCTGGAACTTTCATTTGCATTTTTTTTTGTAATTTCTATTTTTCTACTGAGATACCTTATGTGTGTACTTATTAAGACCATGTTTTTCTTTAGTTATTTGAACATATTTTTCTTTATTTCCATTAACATATTTATAATAGCTGCTAATAGTTGCTTAAAGTTTTTGGGTCACACTTTGGATCAAATTTTTTATTTTCTTTGTATATATAAGTGATTCTTTACTGCTGGACATTCTGAATAATGTGTTACAGAGACTCTGAATTACTTTTTTCAAACTCAGTGTCTAAATTCTGTCTCCATGTGGATCTTGTTGAGGTCTGGATTGGCCTTTATTAGGGTGAGACTAGAGTCAGTGTTATTTCAGGATGTGGTCCTTATTCCGAAGGAGTGGCATTTGTGGAATCTCCATTCTGGCAGGACTGAATTTCCAACACGCTCCAGCACGTCTCTCTCCCTCCAGTATTCAACTTCTAGCATGTCTCGTTTTACTCTCAGCACTGGCGTAGCTGCTATTTAGAAAGTATTGTGTTTTTACACCCTGAGATATTTACATAGCCCTCAGCCATGGACTCATAGGGGATCTCAAATTGAACTTACGGGATCTCTGTACATTCATTTCTGATACTCGGCCTGCAAACCCCAGACTCTTTAGCTCCAGGAATACTCACCTCTGTCTCCTCAGCATAGCATGACCACTGTGCTATGCCTGGACTTCAACTCTCTGTACTCTAGTCAGGAAATGGTCTTTATACAGAGAGCCAGTGTGGTCACAGGCTGACCTCATGAGTTTCCCTTTTCAATAGAATTGAATTCCTGTGCTGCTTTCTGCCCAACTTCTGGAAATGGTCAACACATATTGTCTCCAGTTTTTTTACTTGTTTCCAATTGGAGGGCCGATGCCAGGTATATCCTCATCAAAAGACAAAAAGCCTCAATTTACTTTTATCTTCAATAATAGCTAGCACATATTGAATATGTACCTTGTGTAGGTTTTTCTTCTGTTTATTTTATATGCATTATCTCTTTAAGTATCTCTATAGTGCCATGAAATGAGTACAATTTTTATACAGTTTTATAGGTAAGAAAACTAACATGCAGAGGGTTAATATAGTTGTGACAAGAAATCCAACTAGCAAGTGTCAGAGACTGGATTAAAATCCAGAGAATCTAACTTAATACTTCATAATTCTAAACCATATATTCCCTGATTTGACAATAGCCAATGTGTTGGGAATATCACTCAGTGTCATTGTCACCAATAGCCTATGTTTTCCTCCTCTAGGAATGAGATAAGTACTTCCTAAATATTAGGTATGATGATTCATATGGGAACCCCACAAGAAGGTGTACCCATGTTGTATGCTGAAGTTGGTGTGTTGTCAAGTAGTTTTATGAGTCCTATTTTATTATGACACTTAGTAACTTTTGCTTATATTCAGGATTTGTATGTTACAGGGGGGCTTATAACTTCTTACTAGTCACAGACTCTTGTCTTTTGAATAACTGAGGCAGAACCAAACTCACCCAGTCATGGCTCTTGAAAACCCCAAACTTTATCTTGTGTCTTCATATGCCTTTGAAAACGATGGACTGCCTCTTTTTTTTGTCACCTCTCCTTTCAAGTCCTGAGGGTTCTTGGCTCTCTGTTCTCAGACATTTTGGGTTTCCTTTTAGAGGGCAAATGGGAACAGACATTTCGTCTGTTCAGGTGAGGCAAGAACAGGGGAAATGAGGCATCAAGCTGCTGCTTGTGGTTGGGCTTTTTCTTTTTAGCTGGAGACATATGAGAATACCAGGCCAAGGGCAGACAGCATTTTCTGCCTGCTGTTTACAGCTGCCTTGACAGATGACTGGAGGCGGGGGTGGGGGTGGGTTGGGGATGCGTGAGTATATAGGGCTTTGGTTACATCAGAACTGAGAGCCCTGCTTTCCATATAGAAGGCTGGTGAGCATTACTCCCAAGTGTGTGCAGCAGCAAGGGGAAGCCAGGATTTAGGGCTCAGCCATGTGTATGGGGGTCTTGGCTCAGCACCAGTGATACAGCTGTAAATTATGGCCATATGCCCCGCTATGGGTACCCATCATGTTAAAACCATTTAGTAGCATTTGGAAGATACGGAGTGTTTACCTGGGGTTGGGGAGAGATGTACTAACCGCGAGGCAGTGTGAGGTAGCAGACAGAGACCTGGGTTCTGATCTGAGTTAAAACTCACTTATAAACCCTGTTGTCTTGGTAAATGACCATTTTGAGCTTAGGTTTTATTAATTCTAAAATGGGAATGGTAATGCCTGTGGTCTCTGCCTTAGGTATTATTGAAAATGAAATGATATATATGAAAACCATATTATCTAACCTAGCTTGTGAACAATTTTCTGAGAGTGAGATAGTCAATGGCACACAACTTTTTGCAATTCAGTTATTGTGTACTTTCTGATTTTTGAAAAAATATAAATGAAAGCAGTTGGTTGAGGAGATTAATACATCACAGAGGAAGAGCACGGGTCAGCATGGATTGTCAAGGAGTATTTGGATTTGAGTCTGTGAGAGTTACTGAAATAGGCTGCCAAGAGGAGGCAATGAGTTAACAGACACTTTGTGAAGTCCCCCTGGTGCTCAGCACTGTGCCGGGAAAACATAGTAGAAATAGAAGGTGGAGCTTATACTCTCTCTGGGCATAAGAGAGTCTCTTATGAGGTCGCTTTAAGAGGTAAGACCGGATGACGATAGCGGATGTTTCCAGACAGTCAATAATTTAACTATATTGGCGACTAGGAGGTATTGAGGGACAAGGGGAAGTTTCAAGGAGCAGGTAAATACTGTTACCTTTACCAACCCTGTTCACCTTCAGGCAGGGTGAACTTCATTCTGTCCCTCAGGACTTCTCTTCCATTTTTTTTGAATGAATAATACCTCTAAAATAGGGACTTTTGTTAAAACAAAACAAAATGAAAAACAAACAAAGAAAACCTTTGCAGAGATTCGTGACCCAGGATTTCCATTGCCTTCTCAATTCAACACACGCCTTCTCTGGAAATGCTGGTCTCAGCATCCAGGGCTCTCTGGGCTAACCCTCTGCCAGCAGGTTGGAGCCCATGCTCCTTCCTCACACTTCTGGGTGTCTCCTTTCACCAGCTGCCTCTCTACTGCTGCTTCTGAACAAGCTTAAGTATCCTTCTGAAAACCTCCCGAAACCTGACCTTGTCTTTTGAGCTCTCATCTTTCTTCTCTACTGTCTCTCACCAACAAACACCTACTTTGGCTGCATTTATTTTCATAGTATCCACTCACCTGTTAATCACTTGCAACCTAGCTACAGCTCCCATCAGTTTATTGAGACGGAATTTGCTGTCATTGTTGTCTTCTTCTTCTCCATGTCTCACTGGCACTGTCTTGGTGCTCACCTTCCTCCACCTCTCCAACTCTGCATCCTACTGAGAATTAAGCAATGGTCAGCTTGGATGTTAGATATCATCTGCTACCATCCTTCTCCTGGTACAAGAGGACTTTATAATGGTACCACTCATAGAGGGTCGTTCAGCCTCCACTGGAATACTTCCAAGGATGATCACTACTTGGTGAGGGGATAGTAATTGCTTGAACATTCTTCCTTACACGGAGCCAAAAACAGCCTCCTTCTAACTTCTTTGTCCATTAATTCTGGTTCCAATCTCTCCCTTTACATAAAATAAGTTATTAATTCAATGAAACTCAGTCACTTTTACAAACATTGAGTGCCTGCTGTGTACAATATGCTATGTGCTAGAAGAAGGGTAAATACTAAGATTCCAAAAAGGTGAAAGACAAACAAGGAAGTAGTTAGTTCAAGGTTTGGATAAAATGATAGAAAGTTACCATATCGATGACTTTGGCTCTTGAATTTATGAGCAAGTTTGATTCCCTTTTTATATGGTAACCATTCATCAAGCAGACATTTATTACTGCCTGCTGAGTGGTAGGCATTGTTCTAGGCACTGAGGATACAGTGATGAAGAAAATAAACAAAAGTGCTGCCGTGTAGAACTGGTATGCTAGCAGGGGGCATAGATATTCATCATGTGAAAACATGATATAATTTTAGAAAATGTTGAGTTCTTCAAGTTAAATAAAGGTAAATTAAGGGTTCTTTTGGATAATGTAGTCATGGAAGGCCTCTCAGAGGAGGTGGCATTTGCAAGATACCTGGCAAATCAAAGAGGATGGCCTGTGAGGGGACCAGCAGGAAGGGCAAATGCCCTAAGACAGAAACATGCTTGGCACATTTGGGTAGTAGCAAGAAGATCAACGTGATTGGAGTGTAATGAACATAACAATATTGAGAGTTGAAATTGGAGACGTAGATAGAACCAAATCATGTGGAGCCTTCTAGGCTATGGTAAGACACTTGGGTTTTTATTCCATGTGATGGAAAGTCACTGGAGGACATGCTCTAATTATATTTTAATCCAGCTACAGTGTGAACAGTCTGGAAGGGGCAAGAGATGTTTAGGTGGCTATTCCATAGTCTAGGTGAGAAATGATGGGGATTAATATAGTAGATGTGGAGATGGTGGGCAGTGTTGGATTCTAAATATATATTCATTACAGAGCTGACTTAACTTGCAGATGGATTGCATATGGAGAGGGGGTGAGGGAGAGAGGAGTTGTAGATGACTGTGCAGTTGGGGAAATGTGGTGAAATTAACTGAGATATGGAAGACAGAAGGAGTAGTACATTTGGTGCAGAAAAGAATGTGGTATTTTTTGTCTGAATAATTTTGAGGTATTTCTGACTTAGGAATGTATATGGGTCTTAAAGCTGGAAGAGGTCAGCATTAGCAGTATAAATTTGAGAGCCATCAGCATAGACAGATGGTATTTTAAGCCATGAATTTAGGTGGAGTGACTTAAAAGTGAGCCTAGGCAGCTGGGGGAAAAAATGTCAGGTAGTGAATCCTGGTCCATTACACTTGTGGAAATTATGGAAAGGACAAGTGGCAGAAAGGAGAGAGCAAAGACTGACCACAGAGGGAGGAGGAAACCAGGACACTGCAGTGTTATTGAAGCCAGCATCAAGAGTGGTTCACAAATACAGGGATAGTTAACACTGTTGAATGCACGTGAGAGGCGAAGATGAAATGGTCAGTTGGCCATTGGATTTGGTGACATGGGGATCATCAGTGACCTTTATATCAGCAATTTCGGTGGAGGGTTAAAGGAAGAATGGAAAGTGACTCAATAGTTCTGCAAGTATTAAGAGGTGAATGCTGCAGTCCCTGTCTTCTTTTGTATACAATACATACTGGTTCTTTCAACTGCCCCTAACAGGGTGGACTTTTTAGATTTTTTTCATTGCCTCTGGGTCAAAGCACCTGTAAATGAGCTCAAGTGTTTCTAGGCAACGAAACACCCGATGTATTCTGCACGGGACAGATCACACGCAGAGCTGCATACAATCCTCTGCATGCGATCTGTCCCATGTAGAGTACATCAGGCAAATTACTTTCTTCATTCTAAGTATTCTATGGGTACGTGCATTACTGGAGCTTCAGATAGACTGCATTTCTTTTTTTTTGGCAACCACATTGAATTTCTGATTGCTATTAAGCTATCATCTAAGAGTTCTGAATCTTTAACACACACACTAGTTCAAAAATACTTCTCCATTCTATTATTACATAAACATTAAAAAAATTCAAGCGCTGGACCTGATGGCTGTCACTGTTGCACTTTATCTTGTTTCATTTAGCTTTCCAAGGTCTATTTTGGGCCCAAATTCTGTCACTAATGGATTGATGTCATCCTTTTATAAGCAGGTTCCAATGCCTTCATCCAAGTCATTAATAAATACGTTAGTTGTTTCACATATTTTGTGGAGGTGGATGGGTGTAAAATATAACTTACCAATGGATATAAATGTGGAAAGGCCAAAGGCTGTTTTTAAATATAATTCAACAGTCAGGAAGGCCCCACAAAGTCTGGTTCTTGCCCGAGATCTGAGCTGGATGGATGCTGCTGTCCCCTGGAAGTGTCTGTACCAGTTCCCCAAAGCTGGCTCCAAGGTGCGTTGGTCCCTTCCTCTCATCCAGTTTTGAACTTCCCTGACTGTACCATTATTCTGCCAACCATTCTCTGTCATGGCCTCAAAGGTCTCTTGGGAAACTTGGTGAAATGCCCCTATTAAGTCAAGATTCCTTATATTTACATTTCTCTGAATCACCACTTTAGCAATCTTATTAACAAAGGTTATAAGCGTCTGCTTAAAAAATAAGGTTAATAAAAATTTGTACTAATTAGTATGCATTTACCATATTCTGGTGTTCAGAATGCTGTAATGTATGTTTTCTCAATTAACCATTGCAATAATCTAGTGTTACCTAGGATGCTTCATTGTGCAGAGGAAGAAATTGAGCATCAAAGAAGTAGCTTACTCTAGTTTTCACGACTCCTTATAATGGCAAAATTAGGATTTTAAACCACTGACATGGGAGCCTGGAAATGGGGACATAGGCAGGTCATTGAAGCAATCTGTCGATCACAGATCATAGGAGGCAGAGGAAAGATGAAGTTTGCTGCTTTTGTGGACACTCAGGACTTTGTTTCGGCCTAGCATAGTAATACCAGGTATGTGGCAGAAGACTGTTTTCAGACATCCATCACTAATGGAGAAGCTCTTCTTCAGCATGAGCCTGACTATCTCAGACTCAGAGTTGGAGCTGGGCGGAGATTATGTCATTAGGATGCTATTATTACTGGCAGATGGGCGGAGCTAGAGCCAAATGGACCAATGGTGATCCTGTCAATTGAGTCTTCCTCCCTCCCTCCCCTTCCTTCCTTCCTTCCTTCCTTCCTTCCTTCCTTCCTTCCTTCCTAAAAGTAATGATACCATTTGTGTTTGAGAACTTTTCTGTGAATCTGAGTGCAAGTTAGAGCTGGTCATATGCCAGTCTCCAATTAAATATCCTTAAAATCAAGACTTTGGTATTAGGCTTGAGTTCAAGTCCTAACTCTGCATTTACTAACTGGAAATGTGGACAAATTGTTTAACCTCCTATTTATTCATCCATAAAATGCGGGAAAATGAGAATGCATACTATGCATAGCATTATTCTGGGGCTAAATTAGCTAATGCATATCAAGTATTTAGCACAGTGCCTGACAAAACCTAAGAAGTCAGTAAATATTAGCTGTTATTGAGTTGTTCTGGGTCAGTACCTGCTGTATTTGTTTAAATCATTGACTGCCTCTTTACCATTGCCCATATAAGGTTTCATTTCATCTTAGCCAAGCTTGCCTTACCCTTCTCAGTTTGAAGATGGCTCTCCTTGGCAGAGGAGATGAAAAGTAGGATGAAAGTTGAGTGCCTCTGCCTTCCCTCTGTCGTCTTTCAACTTTCCATCCCATACAAAGCTATTTCCATCGCTTCCTGGACCGTTCTCGTTTGAACACAGACTTAACAAGTCTTTTACCATTTTTTTCCAAACTTGAGCCACTTTCCTTACAAGTTTATTCTTATATTTTTATAACTGTCCTGTTTTTATATATTAGAAGTACATCCTTATTTTCTATATGGTTTGTTATATAATCTGATTTAATCATGCAACTCTCTGGGTATCCATGTCTCTCTTTTTAATTTAATTTAATTTTTTAAATAGAATTTATTGGGTTGACATTGGTTAATAAACTTATGCAAGTTTCAGGTATACAGTTCTACAATACATCATCTGTGTATTGTATTGTGTGTTTACCACCCCAACATATGTCTCTTTGAAATATCTTCTGCACAGGGAGTATTAGCTATTATATAGGCAGAATCAAATCATTTAAAGAGTGCATCTCTTTGGAATCACATTAACTTTTGGGAAATGTCCATAGGCTCACATTTGCTATTTCCAACTTTTAATTTTCCTTCAGAAATGTTACTAAATTGCATACCTTACCCTCCTCAGCATTCTCTTTCTTAGCCAGTATAAATCTCAGTAGGATGTAGTCATTTTCTCACAGGAACATCAAGGACAGACAAATTATAGCCTGCAGGACAAGCTGGTCTGCTATTTGTTTTTGTAAATAAAGTTTTATTAGAACACAGCCATATCCATTTGTTCACATATCGTTTATGGCTATGTTTGCACTGTGAGGGCAAATTGAATAGCTGTGACTGAGGCAGAGACCATGGGGCCCACAAAATATAAAATATTTACTATCTGTCGCTTTACAGAGAACAAATTGGCTGGCCCATTATTAGAGCTTCTTTGAGGAGAAACATGAAATCCCCTGTGACAGTTCTCCTCAAAGATTTCTTCAACTTTCTGGGAAGTACTGCTGTCAGAAGGAAAAATCAGATGTCCAATTTTTAAAGAATTAAACTTCTGGAACTTCTAAATAATAGAAATCTCATATCACTAACATATCTTGCCTTTCTGCCAGTTTTGTGATCTCTTTCAGGAAGTATTTTCAATATTGTCTGTCACGCTAAGATGCTCAGTGGTCTGCCTTTACTGTGATAATATTTTCTGTCTTTTAAAGTTTTTCATCCAAATGCTCTCAGCCATGTATCCTGGTTAGTGAATTTCTATACAAGTTTACACCTTCTTAAATGCCTTCTATACATGTTTGTCTTCTTTTTTAATGCAGGCAGAACCAGGTAGGAGGTAAAGTTCTAGACTTCGTTCATTTGTCATAGCCGTGCTGTGTTCCTTATTGCTTCTGTTGTTGGATGTCCTTCCCTGTTCTGATCCAGGTTCTACCCATGGGGCAGGATGGTACTGGGGAGGAACTGGAGCAAGGCGGTCATTGTACAAGGTGGTCTCTGAGTATTTGATGTCAACTGGAGAAGAACAAGGCTGGCCCAGAGAACAGCTGCTTCCACTACCTGGGAAGAAAGGATTGGGTTCATTGTTTAACTTAGGTGTGGATGGTGGCTTAAGGAAACATTAAAAGGCGAGGGTCAGTAGTCCAAGCATTAAGCAAGATCCAGAACAAGAGAGATGATCCTGGAAGTTACCAGGTACAAACCAGAGTAGGTACAAACCATTGCTTTTACCAGTTGACATGGCTTCTTTAAAATGCTAGACCTTAGCCGTTCCCTGACCCAGTTGTTCCATTTCCATCGGCTTTCCATTTTTTGCCTACTGTTTGCATACCTCCCCTTTGCACTCCCTTCTGAATGTGCCCCTGGTGGATTTGTTTCCTCTCCAAACTGCAGCTTGACAAACAGGGAGCCAGAAGCTTGCCAGAAGGGTGGAGGAAGGTGGAGAAGGGTATGGGGGGAATCAATCGTGATGGACGGAGACTTGGCTTGGGGTGCTGAATACACAATACAGTGTACAGATGATGTGTTGTAGAGAAGAAAATATTTTAGTCAGGAAAAGAATTATGAGAAATGAAGAGTTAATGGATTAATGAAAAGCCACTCATTCTGTACTTTAGCGATAGGTCATTCGAAGTACTTATTGCAAGAACCATTAAAATCATCAACAGGTCATTAGTTCCGACTTTGACCAGCTCATCAAAATCTCACTATTAATAGCTTTAATAGCTTTCAAGACTGTTTCAGAATGCTCTCCTCAGTCAGGAATTAAAAATGTAGCAAATGGCTATTGAACTCTCTTGGTTTTAAGGTATCCAGGGAAGTTCAGGGTGTTTGAGGTCCTTTCAAAAAGTGGGCGGCTGATGTTGTGGAAGGTGGTGGATTGGATTTGCCCATAAAACATCTGGTGCCACTGTCAGAGTAGTGATGAAGTGGATGAAGTGGGACCTGCTGAGCCATCCACATGTTCCTTTTCCAAATGGTGGAAATCAGAGAGGAGGCCTTCCTTTGAAGATTCTGTAAGCAAACACCTAAAAAATGACAGCTGTCCTACTTTCTTTTGAGGTCCTTTCATGACATAACAGCTCTCATTTTGTTAGAGCCTTTTCTAACACCATATTCCCTCTTAATTCCCCCAAACTCTTCCTGTATGCCTACTCTATCATGTGCTGTGTAAGAGGACTTTGCAGAAACTGGAGTCCTGAATGGGTCAGGTCACACAGGAGGCCTTGACCTTCGTCTATAGTCTGAGACTGGGAGGTGTTGAGAGCTCTTCCTAAGGTGGAGCCAGGAAAACAAAACATAACCAAACCAAACCAAACCAAACAAACCTGGGGAATGCTAGTCCAAGGCAATTCTGCTGTTTCAGCCATTAAACAAAAGTGTCTTCTTAGTGCAGGGGTGATTTTTGCATCAGGTGTACATTAGAGGATACCTGGATTGTGCCCTTCATATGTTGTTAAAGCAAAGATTTCCATTTTTCTTTGAGGTATTGGGGTGGGGAATTAGCATTTCTACCATCATCTTCATTTTTTAAATCATTATTGTCTTGAGGAAGAGTTTGTCCATGTCTATTCTTAGGTATGAATGGTGGGAAATGAGGAAATACTACTTTTGTACCCTTGCCCGTAACACTATAACAAAGAAAACTAAGAAAAGTGTAGGCTAGCATTTAGAAAGGGTAAGAAGACCTTCCACAGGAAAGGAAGGGTTGGAATGAACATGGTGTGCTTTGGGAAAAAATGTAAAAAGCTTTCATGATGTGAGAGATTAGATACAGATAGCAACACCAAGACAGAGATGGATATTCCTCTGTCTGTCCCTCCAGATTCATTGCCCAGTCTTTCCCTCTGCTTTGACCATTATGAGGCTGAACCTGGTTTACCAGATCAGCAGGCTCCCTACTGATCTGGTTAGGATTGGCCAATGGGGTGCCTGGGAAGAGAGATCATCAGGAAGGTTGAGGGAATCTTCTCCCAGAGACCACAGCTCCCTTAGGGAGGTCCCCTCTCACAGGTCCTATTCCTGCTGGGTTCCATTATTAGCTCCCTCACTTTGCCTCTTCCGGGATCCAGCACTAGTTACAACTCCCAGTATTGCTGGACCTGGGTGTTTCAGCACCCATTGTGGGTTTCCCTTGACTCTGCCCACGCCTTATAAACAGCCTCTTCGTTACACTCTCCTCAATCTCCTATTTGAAATTACCATCTCTTTTTTATTGAGATCCTGACTGATACAACACTAGATACCTTATACCTAGCTATCAGACACCTAGTACCACATACTTGTTTTTCTATGTTGTATGCAATGCATTCCTCAGGTCTTTCTAAAACACCAGTCGGGATGTGGCACTAGCGAGTTCTCCCAGAGGCATGGCTCAGAGACTCTGGGATGAAAGCACAACGGGGGTCAGATTTCCTATTCTTTATAGGCTTGGGAATGAGTCTTCATTTTTTCTAATACTGAGAAGAAAATTCCACCTTCGTTTTCAAATCCTCCCTGAACAACAGGGATCTTCTTAGCTGTTGACAGGGCAGCTTCGTCTCCTGGCCCAGAAGAGGGTCGGTTAGTTGCCATGGAGGCAGTTGGGCTAAGGTGAAGGGGGAATCACTCTTAGTCTTCACCTCCTCTGTCGACCTGGGTGGTTGAGTGTATTAGTGATCGTCATCTGTGGCACTGAAGAGACTCTTAGCCACAAGTCGGGTGGGTTCCTTAGGTGCTCTCCACTCAGGACAGTAGAGTTTTGGAAAACAAAGCTATTTTAACATTCATCTGTTTGTATTTTAACATTCATCCATTTGCCCTGGATAGTTTGATTCATTTTTATCACACGTCTCCAAACTCCATTGGGTGTATTCTTTCCTCTCTGTCTTTGAAGTAAGTATGTACCTAATCATTCAGATGATGTACCATAGAGGTCACTTAACATGATTGTACTTTGCTAATGGCTAATGTGGTTAAGCAGGGTAGAGCTTTAATGGCATCGAAAAGGTGCCTCGTCTCATTGCAATCTCATGTCTGATTCTCTGCTTTTAGCTTGGTTCTAAGGTTAGGTGATTTGTTCTGTTGAAGAAGAATCATCTCTTTTTCCCAGGAAAATGTCAATGTGAATTTTATTCAAGTTGAACCAAAACACTGTGATTTTTAAATCACTTGGTTTGTTCCTTATGCTAACATCTAAAAGGTATTTGAGAATTTCTGAAGGGTCAAATACGCAGAATGTGTACTCCAGACTTAGTAGAAGCTGCATCACTATTAGTTGGGCTTTTTGGTTGCAGTCCACAGAAAACAATATTGTCTAACTAAAGAAGGAAAGACAAAGAAATATGAGAGATTTGAAGGGAAAGGGAAAGGAAAAGAAAGCCACAATACTTCCAAAGATCTTGTTAATAAGAATTAATAAGTACTTTTTGGGGGCTCCTAGGATTGTGCTACTTGAGCAAATGATGTTTGATGGTTCTCTGATTTCTGAAGTGTTCGTGATACCCTGCTTAAGATTCAGATCACCGGGAGAGGTGGTACCTTTTTGGAGCAGCATGGGCCACCTTGTTTGACAGTCCCTTGGAAAGTTTATCCACTGGGAAAGAGAAGGGGTTATTTCTCAGAACACCACTTAGATGTTGTTACCACCCACAGGAGAATGGGTGCCTGGCAGGCAAAGCCAACAGATGTCCATTTTAGCATCCCTCTTTAGTCTTCTGTTTATCTCTCTTCCAGATCATTAACTAAGATGTTAAATAAAACTGGACTTAACATGGGTGCCACAGGCTCCCCACCAGGCATTCCTCTGACTATCTACATTATCATTCATAATTGCCCATTTGCCTTTAGTCAGGTTTTAGCCTCTGTGATGAGCTTTGCACTCTTGCCACTTTGAATTTCATGTAAAGGGCTAAACTTTCATGAACTGCTAGATTATTTTCCTTTTTAGAGTCAAAATGTATTATTTCATTGACTGTGTGCTCCTCTCTAACAATCTTGTAATTCTACCCCAAATAACAATTCACTTTGGAAGGTTGCCATGTGGCCAAAACATTAACTTTTCCTAGCCAGCTTCAGTTGTGTGAGTGAGGGCCTGAGCTAGGACCCTCTGCTGTCTGCCATTCTGACTGATGAACTGGAGACACAATTTCTATTTCAGATGACCCACTGAAACCCTTTGGTGTTCTCTGAACCACTGAGGAAAGCTTGAATTAAACTCACTATGGCTGTATAACCTAAGCATATTTTAGGCTATTCAAACCCAAGGAAAATTGGTCATTATAATAGCTAGTATTTATGGGGAGCTTAGCATGTGCCAGATAACTTGTGCTTTGCCTGTATCATCTCTCTTGAACCTTTACCCTAATAACCCTATGAAGTAGCTACCGTTACCCTCATTTTCTTGCTATAGAACCTAAGGCTTAGAGGCAAAACAACTTGTTCAAGGTTACACATTTAATAATACATATTTTATATACTTTAACCTCTCTGCCAGGTTGTTGCTTGTGCGTGGTAGATACTTACCCACCTATCCATCTAGTCACTGACTCCTCGACCAGTGGATAAGATATGTACTGAGTGCTAACTGTGGGCCAGGCACAGCTGAAGCCATATGGTGGGGAAGATACAGCTGATTAGACCTGTTAACCTCCCGGCCATGTGTGAACTTGCATTCTAGTTGGTAAGAGAAGATGTTTATGGAAACTCAATTTATTGAACACCGTATAACCTGACTGTACTGTTCTCAGAGGGTGTTCAGACTTTCAGCCTGCCTGATGCTGCTGTACCACCTAGAATTTTGGGGGGAGCAGGAACACAGGAGAAGCTCAGGTGCTCTACAAGAGGAAGGATAGATAGATACATAGATAGATATAGGTAGATAGATAGACAGACAGACACATATAGACAGGCAAATGTGTGGTGTGTCTCTAACTCTTCCACCAAGATACTCGTAATTGCAGAGGATGGAAACATCCTTCAGGTCCTGAGATTGCAGTGTGAGGTGGCCTTCTGCAAGAATAACTGGCTCATAAGTTTTGAAATTTATACTAAAATTTTATTTTAAAATGTCCTTTTCTCCATAGTGTTCCAATGATTATCTTAACTAAGTTTCAAAAGTAGATACTATGGAAGGATGGCTTAAGCACTCTCTGTGTCCCCAGTGTCCACAGGGGCTGCTACATGTGCTCCAGTTTGAGAAGCATGGAGTAGACGGATGATTCAGTCAGAGTTCACAGGAGCCACCATAGATATTTCGAATAGAAAGTGGTTTAACTGTGAGAATTTGAGGCTTTCTGAATCTTTGGATGGCTGGGGGAGTGAAGGCCAAGGAAACCCCATTCAGGAAAAAAAAAATGAGTGCAGGGACTGCAGGGAAGCGAGTGGGAGATTCTCAGGAGGTGCATGATGCCACAGGCAAACATCTCACTTTGGTCATGTGCTGATGCCCAGGTACTGCTTCCAGGTGTACCTGGAGTGTAGTGGCTTCTCTCTCTCTTCTGCTTCCCCATCCTACTCCAGTGCCTCTCACTGGTGAAATTCTAATAAAAAACTTGCTAGCAAGGACCCCCAGGAAAGATAGTTTCTATGCTTTAGAGACCTGGCCTGCACAGCGGAACTAAGAGATGTGAGAATGGTGCTGGGGTCAACAAGCACAATCCTGTCCTATTACAAGATGGCATTTTGGCCTAGGATGAGGGCTTCTTGGCTCTCTCATTCCCTTCTTTTGGGGGGAGAAGGGGTGTTCAACTCAGGCTTGTGTCTGAGTTCCCCTTGGTGCTTTTTATTATCTTAGCTGTCTTTGGAGATAAGCTCTTTAGGGGAGACTCCGGGTGAATCGATCGGAAGGGTTTGTGGTGGTCCCTCTGTGGGATGTGGTCTTCCTCCTGTGGTGAAGGGAGTGAAATGCTCCAGGCGGCTCAGCTGCAGCATCACTGATCTCATTTTCAAGATGCTTTTGTCATGAACCCAAAGAAGGTATGTTTTTAAAAATTATTATCATTTTTATTTTATTCTTTTTAGTCCCTGAGTTCCCATCAGCCCTCAGAATGGAGGACCTTTTTATCCCTTTCCAAGACTTTCTCTTTTTCAGCTCCCAGCTTTCAAGCAAGATTTTGGCTGAAAACTTTGTTGAGTTCAGTTTGGTGCATCTCTACCTTTCTGTAAATAGACATCACCACTCTTTACTCACATGAATTAGTTTAAGTTAATGGCCCATCTCAACAGACTGTATCACATGCTTTTTGTTATTTTTAGAGTTGTCATTAAACCTGTAAGAGAAAAAATGCCATATGGCCTCTACGTGGCATCTGTCATATCAGACAAAGCCATTATTTTCAAACTGCTGGGACCATTCCCAAAGTGTGTTTAGGGAATATTAGTTTGTAAAAGCATTTGGATTTTAGAAAAGTTGTGAGAGAAAAAGTGATTTAATTTATGTGGATGAGTATTTCCTTGCAATAGTTGGAACAGAACCTATGAAGAGCAGTGGTTCATAATCTTAAACTTGGCTCTTCTTGCTTTCTATATGGTTAACATACTGGAACTCCTAGAACTATAAGCTATAAACTACATTCAAAAGGTCGCCAAGTACCAAACTTAGATACTCTGACTCAGAAGTTTGGAGATAAGGACATCCAGGTCTACATGCCTATTTGTGAGGAGATTTGCTTGTATGTGTGTTAACTCATTACAATCAGGTCGATGTTGAGCTTTAGGGTTCTGCATGTGGAGGAAAAGGATCTCAGGCTCATTCTAGGAATTCCACAGAGTGGAGATTTGGAAACAGGCGAATCTCTATTATCAGCTGGAGTTGGAAGTCTTTATTCCTTCTGGGAACAAGTGGAGTCCTAAGGAAGTGAAATAAAAGTAAGTTAGTTGGACAGCCAATGGTTTTGAGTGGGTGGAAAGACTGAGAAGCATCCTGAAGAAAGAAAGCTGACGTTCAAGCCAGTGGTTCCAAAAGACATCACAGGAAAGGGGAAGTAAGGAATGCTTTTCCAGCTCTATTTTGGCAAAGTCATTCATTTTGAAACTGCAGGTCCTGTGTGAAAAAGGAGACCGTGACTTTGTAGTGGGTAGTTTATGAATCAATTATCCACGGACTTTTAGGGCACGGAATAAAGCATAACCATTCTTTTAATACATTCTCTTTTCCCTTAATCAGCATCTCATGGCAGAACGTGAAACGAAGAGAAAATGGAAGAGACCTGGGCTTGGTCAGTAAAATTGTGACTGATAAGTAGGCGTGAGATCAGAAAGTAGGATTTTTGATAGCTGTGTAGACATTTTACTTAACATGTCCAGATTTCAGATTATCTAACTTCTATTACTGAATAAATGCATGGTATTTTTTCAGTTTCATTTAAAGTAACATTTATTAACTACTCTTTCTCACAGGCTTTCATTTGTATCATCGTATGTAATCTTCCCTGCAATCCCCTGCATTATTGCTATGCCCTTTTACAGACTAGAGAATGGAGGCCCAGGGGAGTTAAGACACCTGGCTTTTTCAGTGCACACAGGGAGAGAAGGGTGGACCTGAGAGCAAAGGCTAAATCTGGTGGTGTCTGATGGCTAGTCCAATGCTGATTTTCACAGTGCCACCCTACTTGGTTCCAGTTTCTGGGGACCTAATATTGCCAGCTGACCACTGTGATGTCTTTATTTGGGAAAATCCACCCAGCATGTTCAAAAAGCCTGGTGAGGTGACCTAATTTATAAGAGGATACACAAAAAAACCCTATCAGAAATCTGATATATATTTTTAGCATATAGAAGAATAAGAAAACAGAAAGAAGCATTTTTAATATATTTTGCAATTGTTATTTAAAATGAGGTATTATATTCTCACATAACAGATACAAATGTTTTTCATCTAACAATTATGGGCTAGTTTTGAGTATATATTTATCTGGAATATTAGTTTCCCATGAATATGCGACCTGCTTTCTGCACTTTTTTCTGCACAAGTTTTAAGAAAATACATTTGGGATAAATGTATTTTCTTAAAACTTGATCCCCTAAGCCCACATTTACTTTGATTATTGCTATCTCCTTTTGTTTCTTCTATGTCACTCTATTGTACTGTCCTTTACAGCCATTTTTAGCCTCCTGACATTCCTCTCATTAAATTGATTGTCATTCAGCATCTCTTCTCAACTCTTCCCAACACAGCCAGCCCACTCTAATGGCCACCAGCTCCCTCTGAAATTCTTTGATTGTCATCCGATGACTAGCTGGCTACTGGCAATAGCAGCGTAGGGTCTCTTCCAGGAAACAACAAACGCTGTTCACATATAGGGTGGGTTGCTGGGGCTTTGTGAAGAAAGCAGCAGCCTTGATTAGTAGGATTGTTGGATTTTGTTTACAGGGCCCTATTTGGAGCCTTTTGATAATGGGGTGTGACTCAGGGAAACGTGATGTTCTCAGACTGGCTGCATGGATTTAGAAGAGGACCAAGGGGCCAAGAAAGACCCCCAGAATGAGGCTCCAGAATGAAGATGGGGCCAGTTTTCATGCTTGCTCCCAGTGTAGATGCCTCATTTCACCCTCTGCACTTTTGCCTTTGTTCTTTCCCACCCTTACCTGTCATATTTCTATCTATTCTTCAGTCCCAGCTCCCAGGGAAGCCTTCCCTTGGGAAAGCCTTCCTTGACTTGCCTGTGGTATGAGCTGGTGCTGCTCAGTTCTCTGTGTTCTCAGCTTGTATGGACCATATACCTTGTATGTGGTAATTACTTGTTTATAGATTTGTCTCTAACTGAGCTTGGAGTCCCATTGTCATCTGTGTCTTCCTGGAGCATTGTAAAGACTTGAAAGATATTTATGAAATGAACAGATGAGTTTCCCTCTGGTCTCCGACATTGAGCCAGGGTGGGGTTTTTTTTGTGTTGTTTTTTTTTTTTTTTTGGTCTAGGGTACATGGCTGAGAACAATCCGCAACACATTTTACACCCTGGAACAAAAGTCATAAAACTATGCAAGCCTCATGAATATCAAATGAGAGGATGGAGCTTCTCTCTTCGTCCCTTCTGCCGCTCTCAGTCTGGCAAAAGTGATGATTTGTGTATGATCTCAGACCTAACAAACTTTCCAATTTAAAGTAAAAGCTAACTTGGTATTCTTTATTGCTTCTTGGAGTCTGATCTTGGCAAGATTACTGTACAAAATATTGTGAAGTAAGGCAATTCTCATGGAATTTTGACTGACTGAAATTGACATGCCAGGGATCTCATTTTCCTAAAGGTCCCTAGCGATTTGCCCCTCATCTTCAGTCAGTACACAGGCTTGTAGCTGCTGGCTTGAAAGCTCTGCCCTTTGGTGAGATTGTCCACAAAGTAATCCCACCGCAGGGGAGAACTCTTACAGACTGTTAAAAAAAATGCTTGCAATTTACATGCATCCCCCCAAATGCAGTGAACCAGAAAAAGTGTTGATTTTCCCTATATGTTAAGAACAAGTCTTCTTGTTTTTAAGTGCACTCACTTTTCAATCACTAGTTGTCTAGTGATTTAAGGGGCAATGGCAAAGCTTTTGAGCGGCCTCATTTGCCCACTCTACCAAGCTTGCCTTGATGGAGGTCCAAATACAGATAGCAGCCAGCTGGTTGGAAGGTTCAGATGTCTTTCTCTGAAGACAACAACTGGGGGTCGCTCTGAAGCTGTGTATTGTCCTCTACAGGATACAATAGCCCCAGGACGTATCTGGCTATATACGTTTAACTTAATTAAAATGAGCTGAAAGACAAATCAGTTTCTCAGTTGTTGAGCTGCCTTTCAGGTACTCAGTAACTACATGTATTGGACACTGCGGGTATAAATTGCCATCATTGTGGAAAGTCCTGTTGGGCTATGCTGCTCCAAGGACTTGGAAGCCTCTAACATTACATCCACAAGCCTGACTTTTCCAGAATGGCCAGGAGCAGTCCCGGAAGGCACAGCTTAAAATAGAGAGGGAGGTAAAGAATAGTGTTGGTTTGCCTGTGGCCAGGGGTTGGGTGATACCCTTGGGTACAACTAGCACATTTGAAACATAGCTAATGGAGAGGGAGGAAATGGAGTGGTTTGGAATCAAACTGAAACCCAACTAAGTTGCTGTCTGACAAATGTGTGCCAGGGCCTAGGCTGGTTGCTTTAACCTTTGTGACTTTATTTCTGTCTCTAGGATAGTGGCTACTTGCCTGCTTTTTATAAATGAGAAGACTGAGGCTCAGCAGCATTAAGTGAATGTAAAAGGCCACACAGTGGCACAGTCCAAATGGGAACCTCGTGCTTAAGTTCAATGCTTCTGTGGCCTTAGGGGTGGGGGAGGGAGCAGAGCGCAGTTGGGCGAAGGACCAGTAGTTAAAAGAGATGTTAGTTTGAAGAAATTGACCTGGTTAGTGCTCAACCACCTGATAAGGGACTGCTGTCCTGGGCTGATCCACTGAGGTGGGTATTTTTCTCCCCATTGGAGATTAAGGTATAAAAATGGAGATCTTCTAAATCTAGAGTAAAAGATTGAAATGTAATAACAACAAGGATAATAGTTGTTATGTAGTAGGTACTGTTAATTATGCCAGGTATCCCTCTAAGCATTTTGTATTAAGTTAACCGACTTAATCCCCATAACTACCTTATGAAGTAGATACTGTCATTACTCTTATTTTATAGGTGACGAAACTGGGGTTGGGACATAAAGTAAATTGTCCAAGATCACACAGTGCAGAAGTGGCACCTTAGAAACCATTATGTTCATTTGTGGCCAACTCACATGCCCTCGGGGCAAGGTGGGTGGTGGAAATTCTCTAAGTCACTGAATGTAATGCAGAGGGGAACAGAGGTCAGTTGGAGCGTATGTTCAACCTAGTGTTTCATATTCACATTACGTGGCAACAGCAACACCTCTACGACTCTCAGCAAAGCTTACCTGCACGTGGCTTATTGCAGACAGGCAGAGAGTTTGCAACTGTGATACTGCGATTCTAACCCCTTCTTGGGATAGCTGGTTCTGAAAGGGGGCCCTGCTTAGATGTTTCAGGCCGCACTTGGATCGTGTGAGTCAGACACAAACACCGTCTTCTGTCATCCATTTCGCTCCAGCTGTTTCATGTGTGTCTTGTGTGGTGTGGGAGTGGGGTTGATATAAGAAGGGCATCAGGGATGTTGACTACGAGATTCCAGTCTTTAAAACCATGTCTTACTGCTGGTTTCTTCCTGTGCTTGAATGAGACATTTGCTTTATAAAAGAAAAGGAAACATGGTAAACACTGGCTCATCAGAACTGAAGACCTACCTGGCTGGGACTGTGCGTCCAGGCCATGGACCCTGGGTACTGAATTTGCTTTCTGTTCACGTGGGCTTTTGGTACCTACTGCCACTGTCACTTTCAGCTCAGGAGGAAAGCGGAGGGCTGGTTTGGAGGGCTCAGTCATTTCTTTCTAATGGGAGGACTGGGGAGTGGGGCGAGATATCATACCCACTGAGGCAGAGGGCTTCGCTGGTCGCCCAGAGGAGCAGGGGCCTGCCTGCCTCCTCCTCTGCCGAGCAGAGAGCAGGGGGAGGGACCAAGGGACTGACTGCGCACATCCTAACCCTTTTTCTCTTCTACCTCTTGCTTCTCCATCTTGGGAGGCACCCAAACAGACGCGTAGGTTCCATTTCACAAAAGGTACATGCACTGACTCTTCCCGAATAAATCCGTGAAGGATATATTGTACTCGGTGTATTATATAGAGAGGAAACAGAGATCCTTAGACACCAAGCCATGTAGAAAAAAGTAGTTTGAACCAGGACCCCAAATCTTAAGGCCTACACTGTTGTCGCCTTGACTCTTGTGGAGGGCAGTATAAATTCAGACAGATCTCAGCCACCTTAATAGGACCACATCTTCATCCTGTGCCCACAAGAACACAGTCTGAGTGGGAGGCTCAGGTGAGCCTGCTCCTCTCACAGGCCTGCTGTGCTGTCTGAAACCAGAAAGGTTGTTTCCTGCCAATCACATTAAATACATAGCTTTGATAGGAGTATTAATTCCTCACTTGTATTGTCCATGCATCATTTCCTGTAAATGCTAAGTATGTGAAAAGTAATTCACTGCCCCCTCACTTCACGTACCGCTCATTTCATCCTTTCTTCTTAAACCCAATTGTCTCCCTCCTTCTCTTTTGCTTTTCCCTTTCTCCTGTTTCTCTGTGAGTAGTAAGAGACCCCATTGTTCATTATTTGCTGCATACAGTTGTTAAATTGCACCCAGAGTGAACGGCAGTCTGTGATGGAAGAGCTGCACCGTCAGCTTCATGTTCATGACCACCCCGTCTTCCCTGGGTGGGAAGCTCCAGGACCACCCACAGCAGGCGCCCTCCCTGGTCAGGTGCAGTTGCTGAAGAGAGAGGGGGCAACATGTTGAGTGGGACTTGATACATCCCTGCTCCCTTGGTGGCCCACCCCCAGGCCCCCAAATTGGGGCTGTTTCCCTCTCTGCATGCCTGCCTGCATGCAGTGGCCCAGCTTCCCTGTCCTGACAGCAGGGCAGTGAGGTCTGCCGCTTTCCAACCACAGCTTTCTTCATGAGGAGATGGAAAAAAGCAGAGGAGAAGGAGGATGAAAGAGCCTGAAGTGAGCAGGTGCTTGACTATCTTCCTCTGTGTGCCTGCAGTTCCCACCTCCCGCAGCGGAGACCCCCAGTGTCCTGTGTGAAATATCTGCCACCATCCTGTCATTGTGTATGCCTTGGGTCGGGTGGGGGGATGAGGAGCCTCGGGCTTAGATTAGGAGTCCTGACAAAGGGAGAGAGAAGAGATCATCTTTCTTCGAAGCCACTGAAGGCAAGGGACCCTCCAGGAAGCTAGGAGATAGGATTTTGATTTATCTTCTGAGATGAGCAGGTGGCCAGGGAGAACTGCATACAAAATAATAAATATTGACATAAACTCTACAAAGGTTGTGGGTTGGCTCCCTTTTCTCACTGGTGAAGCCAGAGCAGACTTTTGAGACTAAATCACTTTGCTGACTGGGGTCCCCTTGCAGCTCACTTCTGGGTCACTTCTGGGGGCTCTCCCCCTTTCCTCTTCCCTACCTCCAATGTCTGCTAAAAACATAATCCTTCTGCCCTGGCTGGTGTAGCTCAGTGGATTGAGCGCGGGTCTGCGAACCAGATGATTGTGGTTCAATTCCCAGTCAGGACAGATGCCTGGGTTGCAGGCCAGTTCCTGGCAGGGGACCCACGAGAGGCAACCATACATTGATATTTCTCTCCCTTTCCCCTTCCCCTCTAAAGATAAAGAAATAAAATCTTAAAAAAACCCTACAATCCTTTTTTTTGGTCTCCTTGAAGCTGGATCACCTATATGACCATTTATTCACTCCTCCATTAAAAATATCATTTTATTTTGTTTCAATCTCATCTCATTTCTTTTCTAATAAATTCTGTGCTAAATGCTAGAGATATAGGAAGGAATGGGATACAGTTGTTTTCTGGAGTTATTTCTGGTCTAGTTGAGGAGACAGACAAGATTCAACATGGTACCAAGTGTCACAGCAGAAGTATCTATAGGGGCCTGGAGGTGTGTATAGCTGCCTGATACCAGAACAGCTAGGGGCATAGGGGAGGGCCAGCCCAAGAAAGTGCAGGAAGGGTAAGGAATGCCTGTTAAGAGAAGGAGATGCTTGAACTGGCCTGATAAAGGGAGAGGGGAAGAGTGTCCCAGGGCCCCTTCAGTACAAGTTAAGGCATGGAGATGTCAGAATACACCACACATTTGGAAACCTTGAAGTAAGGGGTAATAGGTTACAAGTGGAGGGGTTCCTGAGGGATCACACTGTGAAAGGAAACTGAAAATCTATGAAAGATGCAAACCACAAAGATCATATCTGTCACGCTAAGGGATTAGCTCGAACTACACCCTGAGACCTGCAGGAATCCACTGAAGAATCTTTAAACAGAAGAGTGACACAGTGAGATTTACATTTTACGAAAAAGCTTCCTTGGGAAACAGTGTGAAGGAGGTTGCTCAGAGCGGCGTGAACTGGTGGCAGAGCTCATTTCGTGGCCTCGGCAGCTTTGGCCTTCACAAAACCTGAAGGTGTGAGCCAGAGCAGTGGCAGGGAGAGGAGGTCTGGGGAGCACCGGGTAAGGGGATTAGCTGTGGGCAGGAGGAGCTGCGCCTTCCCTGGGACCAGAGGGAAGGAAGTGAAGAGGCTGCATATTGCTAGACTAATTATGTCCACGTGTTTTTCCCATTTCGCCCAACGTGTCCAATTCAATTTTCATCCTCGCACCTAACACAAAGGCATTATAATGGCATTGACCCTTCTAAATACTCTCTGGAAGGAATTTTGAGCTGTTTATTTGTGTGTCCTATCAGTTTTATAAGACTCTAAGCTCTTCCAGAAAAGGCACACCACAATGTAATTTATCCATCTATTATGTGCAGCAGTCAGCGCACCAGGGATACGTAATAAGTATTTAATAATAATAAGATCTGAGCCCAGGAGCGTTATTATACTTGTCAGTGAAGGAATAAGTAGATTTGGAAGCAGCTTGTGCATGTTTCAATTTTGTAAGAAAAATCACAATTATTTGAACTTGTGAGCATATTAAAACCCGTTCCTGAAATATAATATGTAATGGTACCTGCTCTTGGCTTTCTTGAGTAAGTGTTTTCATTGGCTTAATTATAGATTATGTCTTAAAACATAGGAGGTGCTTTTCTTCGTTGTTCAATAACCTCTGACAATCAATCAATGTGTCTTTAGAAATGGAGCTTTCTACAGAGACGGTTGATATTTTCAGTTCAGGTGCCTTTTCTCTTTTTTGATATTTACATAAATCAGAAGAGCCACAATCAGTTTGTCTTTTCTTTGCAACATCCTTTTGCTGTCTAGTCACCCCCCCTTGTCACTTTTATCTATATTACTCCTGCTAATTTCTCCATAAATGACGTCCCTCTCTGTCTCCTTTTTCTTCCTACGTCTTAGTCTCCGTCCCAATTTAATGACCAGGCTGCTGCTTACAATGTATTTTCTCGGTGTGTCGGTACTGGCCACCTGACTGTGCTGAGGCCCATCTGTTATGATGCGTCCAGTTCATGTCTTTCCCCAAGACATTGTGAAGCCTGATGGGAAATTTTCACTGGATTTAAAAACAATAACTCAATGCTTTTTGCCCTCCCCTACTTTGGGGAACTGTTTCTCTAGGACATACAACATATCCAAGCGTGTTAAGACATAACCTGAGGATTATTGTTACTAAGCATTGCAATATGAGCAATAGACTTTTGACACTCTGTGTTGAATCCAGGTAGTCCTTATAAAATGAAAAGTTCTCATGAGGGTATAGTGTTCATTTTTATGTACTTGGATTGTTCTCACAGCCAGGCCAGGCCACCCCAGGCTAGGCCAGGTTTTTAATAAGGATTCCTACACTTATAAGAGGTAGAAAGTCAAGTTTAAATGAAGCCTTGTATACCATGGCCTGGATGTGCCATGGCATTTGAAGCTCCAAAATTTTGCCTTTTGTGCTGTCCAAGGATCGATAGCTTTGATCCAGCTCAGAGAGATGGATGGAGAGAAGGCCATGGTGCCAGTGCCTGTACACTAGGCACAGTGTGTCCCCACGATCACAGAGCCCATTTTCCTGATCACTTCCACTGCGTGTGAGCACTCCATTACAGTGGCCGTTCTTTCTGGGAGCGGTCCAGCAGTGGGCTTTGTGTTGCGCACTTACCAGAACTCTTCGAATGCACTTTCTTCAATTCCAGGCGATCCCTGAATGCACCGGGGTGCATTTTGTGAGGAGTCTCGAGCAAGAGGCTATGACTTGGAACAAGTCATACAAAAAGGAAGTGGGGGCATTTAACTTGCAGGAGAGAAGGTCCTGGCAGGACATGACAGTTTTCTTCAAGTGTTCGAAATGTTGTCACATGGAAGAGGATTAAAGTTGTTCTATGTCTCCCCAAGGAAAAGAACTAGGTAAAAGGTAAAGAAAGTACATTCTTTCATCACTATAATGAACTGAAGGTAAAGTTCAGTTCATTATATGGAAGGACTTCCAAGGTGATAGTTAAGGATTTTTGCATTGGAATCAAACTTCTTGAGTTTAAATCTGCCATTTGCCAGTTACTAGCCACAAAAATTTGGGTAAAAAATTTAATCTTTCTAATCTTTAGTTTCCTCCTCCAGAGAATCGGAATAATGTCAGTATCTATCTCATGAGTTGTTGTGGCAGTCTGATGACAACTGCCAATTAAATGCTCTCATTCTAATGTGCGGTGAGTGCTTGATAATGCTGGTAATTACTGACACTCTGATGGTGTTAAGATAGAATACGGGTATAACAACAGTTTCCAGCCTTTTCTAGTACAATTTAGTGTTACAATTTGTTTTTGAAATTTGGAATTCTCTGGAATATCTGTGTGTAGTTTTCTTATTTTGTCCTTGGTGGAGAACTAGGAACAATTTAAGTGGCACAGATAGCCCTGTGATATTTAGGAAGGGGAAAGTGTACAGTGTCATGAATTCAAAGCAACCGGCACATGGGGTAAGACAAGGGAAGATGCCCTTCTGACCCGGTGGAAGTTGAAATAGGGTTTGTTTGTTTTTACTAAAAAAGGTGAAGTTTTAGGATTTTGAAATGTCACACACATTTCCAACTAAGGTATTCATAGGCAGTGGTAAGTAAAATGCCATTTACACATACTCTTTTAAAGAAAAGGAATGCTTCTTTTATCTTGAATTTTAGGAAATACCGAAACAATAAAATGTCACTTTTAATTTCTTGAGTCCTTGTTTATACACTTAAAAATGAGGTTTAACACACACAGTAAGGTGAACAAATCTGAATGAAGTATGCCGCTCAATGAATTTTTATGTATGTGCACACCCACACAGACACGACACAGATAAAGATAAAACATTTCCAACAAGCCTGAGAGTTCCCTCCAGACCCCTTCTAGTCAATACCACCCTCTGTTCTGATGTAACTGCTATTCAGACTTCAGTCAACCTTAGAGAAGTTTTGCCTGTTCTTGAACTTCATATAAAGGATACCAAGCATTATGTACCCGTGGCTGGTGTCTCTGCCTCATACCTTGTCTGTGAGATTCTTTTGTGTTGTTGCAGGGAACTTGTTTATGCAGAAAACTTCTCGTATTTAAATTATTTTCTATATTACTAATGAAACTTTGGAAGAAATATGATGCCTGAAGGCATCTTACTCAACTTTATGTCCATGTGCTTTGGTTTACAAATGAAGCCTCTGACACTAAAATATGTGAACTTATTAACTTGCAAAGTTAACTAATGGCCAAGTACCGCTATATGTTTGTGAGATAGATCTATTGAAGACATTATTCTCAGGGAGAGTCATAAACATAGTGCTTGAGATAAGCATTCATCTCTACATCAACAAATGGGTCATCGTCTCTCCACAACCCTGTCGTTTCTGAAACTCAAAATGATGTTCCTGGAATTAATTAAATGTAACAAAAGTCTACAATCAGGACATGGGAGGAGATTAAACTGTGTAAGAAGAGAGGTAAAGAACTGCCCTCCAGTGGGCAGTGCGCGCTCAGCTTTGACACTGGAGGACAGGAGGTAAGATGTGGAGTGCCTGTGGGTTTGTCTGCGGTTACCAGGTCAGATACAAGATGGGATACCGTAAGTGACAGAAATACAAAGAAATGCCATTTCATCTTTGGGAATGTGGTAACCTGGCTATTCAGCTTAACCCTCTGGCTGAGAACAAATTAAAATACTGGATAAAAAGGATGTTGTTTTAAAAGCATAACATTTCTGTAAGAAAATGAGGATTCAGGAGACTCCAACTCCAGAGAGGGGAAAGCACTGGGAGACCCACTTACCCAACAGTATTTGCTGATCCTGGAAATTGAGCTGCAGTTTTGATGGCCTGGTAGGGGAGGGCAGAAGAGGAAGTTTGGAACTCAGCCCAAGTGGGGAGCCTAGGAAAACCCTCCCATATTCAGCTGGAATCTCTGAACCAGAAATAACCTGCACCACATCCTCAGGCGACTCCATGGAGAGCTGCCTTGAGACGATGCAGAAGGGTTTCAGGGTGGGGAAATGAAAGAAAACTCCATCAGATCACTTTGGATCCATATTTTCATAAATGGTCAAGAGCTCTCCAGTAGGGGATTTAGTTTGAGCTGGTTCTGGGTTCGAAGTACTTTTTAAGCACCTGACAAAAGCAAATGCAGAACTTCTGTGGAGGAAGACATCTTTAGCTAGGCTACTGGGAACTACCTCCCACCTCCATTTTCAAGGGAGGTGAACAATGCCATCAAAGATAACCACCACACAACAAAACCAGCATGCACTAGAAAAAAACAACAGAATATAGAGACAGAACAGCAACATCTCCAGACTTGGGGATCATCAGACACACAAGGGGAACCTAAAAAAACAAAAATTATCTTCGGGATGCTGGGCCCTTGTATAGGCCTTCCCCACTAGGTGAGTGTTCTAGGAACCCATCCTTATCAGTGTACGAGCTGGGGGTGTTGTGAGGTTGGGTTTGGCTTCAGTGAATTTTTTTTGAAGACTCTTTCAGTGCTTTTGTCCATTTCATCTTGGGTGAGTTATGGGTGCGGGCACCTGCCCACTGTGCTCAGTGTTCATCAGTTTTCGACCAAAAAACAGCATGACTCCCATGTCCCACCCTCTCTATTCACCTGATCTAGCCCCAAGCGACTTTTTCTTTTTGTTTCCACCGATAAAGTCCTCAAAGGGAGACGTTTTGCCCATGTGAAAGAAGTGAAACAAAAAATGGCAGAAGCACTAAAAGGAATCAAAATGGGCCAGTTCAAAAACTGTTTTGAGCAGTGGAAAAACGTCTTGATGGGTATGTTATATCAAATGGGAAGTACTTTGAAGGTGACTGAAATTCAAAAGTGTAAGAACAAATGTGCAGTTTTTTATAAATTCCATTTTTGGGGTTCCCCCCCTTGTATATTATAAAACGACTCCAATTGACACTTGAACGCCAGGGTTAGGGTGTTGACCCCCATGTAGTGGAAAATCCACCTGTAACTTTTGACTCCCCAAAACTTAATTATTAGTAGCCTAGTATTGTTTGAAAGTTTACTGATTAACACGTATTTTGTATGTTATATAAACAGTAGTCTTACACTAAAGTAAGCTAGAGAAAAGAAAAATGTTATTAGGAAAATAAGAAATAGAAAATACACCTAAAGTACTGTAAGTATTTAATAATAAAAAAACATGTAAGGTTTGGACATGTGTGGTTCAAACCTTTGTTATTCAAAGGTCAACTGTATACTTCCTACCAAAGAAGTAAAAGGCAAGCTTAAAAATATCCCCAGGAACTAGGAGTGTATGAAACATAACCTAGAAGATTTAAAAAAGAACCAATTAGGGGTTTCAGAATTACTGCCCAGGCTGTCCAACAACCAAGTGGGCTCCCACGGCGCACACAGGACCTTGGCCTCTTTCCACTTTGGGCGGTGGCTCCTGCCCGGGCCTTACAGGGTCCGCAACCCTGTGCGCAAGCCTCTGTGCGTCTCAGGCCTCGGAGGGCGGAAGGGGAGGCGGATGCCCAGAGGCTGACCCAGCGCCTACCCATGAGGCAGAGCGCCAGCTCCGGGACCCCACATCTCCCCAGGGTCCGCTGCCTCCTCTGCTCTGGGGCTGCTGCCCTGTCTGCGGTGTGGGTTCTCGGGCACTGCCGTTTCCTCCCGGTTCTTCTCCTTAGGTTCTGGGTCAGGGGGCTCCGCAGTTAAGTGCCTGGGGTCTGCGATTAAGCTGTTGAAAGACATGTTAATAAGAGAAAAGGACAGATAATCTTGTTGTAACTTGCTGCCTTGTCTGGAGTCAGAGGCAGTGAGGGGAAAATTTAGAGAAAGTCAACTCGGCAACTTGACAACACTTTCCAGCCAAAAACTAATTTAAAAAATGACGGAACATTTTACGGAATGTGAAGAAGAGCTGCGAACATGCAGAAGAAAGTGAAAGAGATTGATGGGGAGGACGAGCCCATCTTTGCTGGAGAGGCGTCAGTTCAAACCCGCATACAGTAAACCCCAGATCGAATGTGAGGGGAATGAGAATTGGGCCCGCAGCGGAGGTGTTGCTGCTGCATCGGAGCCTGCAATCAATGCAATCAACACTCCGTGACCCCAGCATCAAATCCGGCGACTGCCTGGCCAGTAAGTTTTCATCCTCAAGCTAGATCATTAGATAGTTGTTGTTCAGTCTTTGTCTAAAGCTGTGAGTGTTTCTGAAACAACAACACTCAGCTCAGGGATACATTGGATTTTATTTATCACTGTCAACAATACCCCCTCAAGTTCTTTTCTTTTTTAAAATTTATTATATATATATATTTATTTTTTAGGGGAAGAGAAGAAGAGAGGGAGAGAAACATCAATGTATGGTTGCCTCTCATGTGTCCCTTGCTGTTAACTGGCCTGCAACCCAGGCGTGTGCCCTGACTGGGAATCCAACTGTGATCCTCTGGTTTGCAGGCCCGTGCTCAATCCACTGAGTTATACCAGCCAGGGCACCACTCAAGTTCTTGACAGTCATGGGTAATCCTCCAGCAGACGCATTATTAGCATCAGAAAATGTTACCATCTTTATGATGTCTCAATCAGGGACTAACTGCCCAACCTGTTCATAAACCAGGTGATATTCTTAAATAGGTATGACATAAAAAATTATCAAAACATGAATAAAAGTATAATTGGGAATGAATACTGCATAATGGCAAACTATTCAGTATTTAAGATTGTAAATTGGGCCTAGTGTTCTTAGCTCTTAATTGGGAAAATTGTTGAGAAGCTATTGTAGCATTTTATTTTGAAACATTTCATAGTTTAGTTAGTTTCAAAAACTTAACAAAAATAAGTTAATGATAATAATGAATATTTATTGAATTGTTAATATTCCTAAGGCTTTATGCCAAATGCTACACATTAATTCTTAAGTGTCCCTATAAAGCAGGCACTGTTATTATTCTGGTTTCGTAGAAAAGTTAAATAATTCACTCAGGGTCACAGAGCTGGCAAATGGTAGATGTGGGATTTCAGTACAGACTAACCCGAGTTTGTACGTTAACGCAAGCACGTATACATTTATATGTGTTGTGCATAAATGTGTACTTAAAAAAATGGAAGCATTGTCTTAATGCAACGCTTTTCAAAGTACAGTCTTCAGTTTCCTGGGGTTTCCCAGTGACTCTCCCACGGGTTTGGGAATCAACACTAATAACAATGCAAAGATATTATTTGCCTTTTCACTATGTTGACATTTGCACTGATAATACAAAAGCAATGGTAGGTAAACTGACAGGTAAACTGATGATACCTTCGTATGAATCAGGACAGTGGTACCAAGCTGTACCAGTACTTTTTGTATTACTCACCACCGTGCACTCAAAAAAAATTCTAGCCAGACTCAATTTCCTTGATGAATTATTAAAATGTTATTAATTTTGTTAACTCTCTACCTTTGTGTTTTTAAGAAATATTTTGTGTGATGATGTGATGAACTGGATAATATGCATAAAGAACTTCTGTGTTTTAAGGTATCATGGTTATTTTGAAGAAAATTTCTACCTAAGGTTATACTATAAGCGGAAGGATCCCAAGTCCAAGATGAAGGGTCTGAGATGCAAAATGGAGTGAAGAACAAGTAATGAATATTTGACTGAATCTAAATGAATGTTAGCCATTTACAACAATATAAATGACATATAGTAATAAAATTAAAAATGGGTCAAATATATGATAACAATAAGTATAAGTTAAGTAGTGAGTTTAATGGGGTTAAACTGTCTGAAGATTCTTATATTTCTGAAAGGAGGGTAATTCTATTAATGTTAAACTTTGATAAATTAAGTAGATGTGTTTTAATTTCTAAGATAATAGCTGAAATAGTAGAAACTGAGTGTATTACTTAAAATTGGAAGATGGGAAATGAACATGATAAAACTAGTCAATCACCTAAAAGAAGGCAAAGAAAGAGAGAAAAAAAGAACACAGGAAAGGTGGAGCAAATAGAAAACACTAAGATGACAAATTTAAGCCCATTAATTACAGAAACTAAAAATGCTCCAATTAGGTAAATAATTATCAGATTGGGTTGAAAAATCCAATGATATGTAATTTATAAATGACTATCTAAAATATAAAAATACTGAAAGTGTTAATAAAAAAAGTTAGAAAATATATACCATACAATATTGGCCAAAAGAATTCTCATATAGCTATATTAATAGTACACAAATAGACTTCAGAACCCAGTAACATGACCTCAAACTATATGCTATAAAATTGGACAGTTACAAAAGGAGACATAAAACATTTACAATTATGATAGGATATTAAAAAAACAGTTCCTTAGATCACTTGTAGAATAAGCCAACAAAATATCAGTGTGGATATAAAAGATTTGACTAATATGATTAAAAAGCTTGGTATACTGATATGCAGAACACTGCAGTAAAAAAATGCAGAATATATTTTTCTGAGCATAAGCGGAACATTTAAGAAATTGATCATTTACTAGAACTTAAGTTATATCTCTGAATTTCAAAGAACTGAAATCAAGGTCAAAAAGAACTGACTGTCTCTGATCACAGTGTAGTTTAGCTAGAAATCAAATAACAAAAGGGAAACTAGAAGGTCTCATACATTTTGGGTAAATAGCTCATGTAAAAGGAATCACAATAGAAGTTTATAAATATTTAGAACTGAATAATGACAAAATGCTACATATCAATGTATGTGACATGCAGCTAAAACATTTCTTAGAAGAAAACTTATGGCCTCTACAGCTTATGTTTAAAAAGAAAATGAATCCAAATTAATAAGCTAGACATTGTCTTATAAAGTTAGGTAAAGAAAAGTAATCTACGCGGGCCTGCGAACCAGACGATCGCGGTTCGATTCCCAGTCAGGGCACATGCCTGGGTTGCAGGCCGGTTCCTTGCAGGCTAACTACCAGCAGGGGACGCACAAAAGGCAACCATACATTGATGTTTCTCTCCCTCTCTCCTTCCCCTCTAAAGATAAATAAATAAATAAAAGATTTTTATAAAAAAAAAAAAAGAAAGAAAAGTAATCTAGAAGAGTGTAGGCGGAAGGAAAGAAATAATCAAGATAATAGTATAGATGAGAGAAATAGATGATAAATGTATAATGTAAAGTATTCATAAAGTGTAAAGTTCTTTTTGATAAATACTTTACACATTTGCAAACAATGAACAAGGCTAGCCATGCAAACTCATAAAGGCACTAGTAGTCCATGTAAGGATTAAAAAAGAGGACACTATAAATGCTACATAAAAAATGTTATTATGAAAAGTGTATGCTGATAAATATGAAATTAGTTGAAATAGAAAAATTATTAGAAAATATAACTTACTGATACTGACTCACAAATAAGTAGAAAACCTAAAGATTATGGTAACCTTTAATACATTTAATTGGTAGTTAAAGAAATTTTTAAAGAAATGCTAGGCTTAGATAGCTTCATTGGCAATTTTTTCAACCATTAAAGGAAGAAAAATTTCACTCATATAAATTCATCTAGAGACTCTAAAAAGAGACAACAATCCCTAATTTTTTGTGTGTGTGCCGTAAATGAGGCTTATAGAGTCTTAGTGCCAAACTCAGCAAGGGCGTTATGAGAAAGACAAATTACAGGCATGTTGCACTCTTAACAGAGATGCAAAATTGAAACATATATGCATATGTTTATTTATATATAATAGAAAACTGTATATTGTTATATATTATACACTGTATTATATATATTATTATGTATAACAGAAAATCAAATCCAACAATCTTTTGTTATCACTTCCATATCACGACCATGCATTTTCCCAGTAGTACCTGTGTCCTTTAGGGCAGTGCTTTTTAACCGGTGTGCTGTGACACAGTGGTGTGCTGTGACACTGGTTTGCTGTGACACAGTGGTGTGCTGTGACACTGTGGTTTGCTGTGACACTGGTTTGCTGTGACACTGTGGTGTGCTGTGACACTGTGGTGTGCTGCAACACACTGGTTTGCTGTAACATTGGTATGCTGTGACACTGTGGTGTGCTGTGACACACTGGTGTGCTGTGACACTGTGGTTTGCTGTGACACACTGGTTTGCTGTGACATTGGTGTGCTGTGACACTGTGGTGGGCTGTGACACACTGGTGTGCTGTGACATTGGTGTGCTGCGACACTGTGGTGTGCTGTGACACACTGGTTTGCTGTGACATTGGTGTGCTGTGACACTGTGGTTTGCTGTGACACACTGGTTTGCTGTGACACACTGTTGTGCTGTGACACTGTGGTTTGCTGTGACACACTGGTATGCTGTGACACTGTGGTTTGCTGTGACACACTGGTTTGCTGTGACACACTGGTGTGCTGTGACACTGTGGTTTGCTGTGACACACTGGTGTGCCGTGACACTGTGGTGTGCCACATTAAAACATGCAGTACCTGATTATTCAGTCAGGGGTAATGATCTCTTCCCTTAGGTTGTCAAATAAAAAAAATGACAGCAGTCAATCTAATAACAGCTGGCTTGTGAGTGAACCAAAATTATACCTATTTTTTTTGGTCAGATTGGCAAAAAATATATTTTTGGGTGTGCCTGCCACAGAATTTTAGTAATTAGTTTATGTGTGCCATAAAATGAAAAAGATTGAAAATCACTGCTTTAGGGGAAGGTTGGAAATTGGTGGGAAATAAGGCATTTGCTTAGGTTAGGGATATATTCCTAGATTTGGAACTATTTTGAAATTATCCTTCAATTTAAAAAAAGAAACCTCTTTGTAGATGCATCATCTACAAAGTATATCTGTGGATTTCTTGAAAGAAAACATGACCATAGTTATATCCCTATTACCATCAGATGGAATAAGAAATTTTCAACATCTTAAAATGCTATTCTTTTTTCTTTAATTTTACTTATTGATGAAAGAGAGAGAGAAAAACATCAATTTATAGTTTCACTTATTTATGCATTCATTGGTTGCTTCTTGTAAGTACTCTGACCACAGGTAGAACCATAACCTTGACGTGTTGGGACAGCACACTAGCCAACTGAGCTACCCGGCCAGGGCAATGCTACTCCTTATTTACATCACCTAACAAGAAGTGAAGAGTTGGCAGTTCCCCTGTTTGATTTCTTTAATTACAGATGAATCATTTTGACATAGGAAAGGATCATATGTAATATTTATAGATTTCTTAATGTGTGTCTGGCACTTTTAACCTCGCTGCTCTGTTACCTAGCAGAGCTACTTGGGCAAAAGAAGACACCCTCTGGACACGACTGCCCATTTTCATTTTCATTTGGATTGAACACGGCTTACGTAAGGCACCTCCCCAATTGCCCTGTGACTAAACGCTCTTCAACTTGGCACTGACCCACTTACTTCTGTCAGGTCACAGTATCTTGTATTTCCACTGAACATTATCCACACTCTCTCTCTCTCTTTTTTAGGGCTGTTTATCCATTTAAAGAAGCTACTACTATTATTGTTGTTGTTGTTATTGTTATAGTTATTATTGCTTCTTTTATTTGTACTTGGGAAGAGTTAGGGGCCCTGCACAAGTTAGTGTCATATTTCAATTTAATTAAGGTGGTCTCGATTCCAGCTTCCAAATCTTTGGTAACATATTTATGATTGAGTCAGACAATGTTGGTTCTAAACTTGTCTTTACCTTATAATCTAATTTAACTTCTCTGACCTTTAAGTTTTCTCTTCTGTACAATGAGAACAGTAATTCTTACATAACCCTAGCATAGTATTTCACTAAATATAATTATCAGTAAGTTGTGGTAGCAGTATTAAATAGTAGTTATAGAAGTTATTGTTTGCGTCAGGGACTATGCCAAGAAATGCAAGGGGCAGATAAGGAAGGACCCCAGAAGCTCTCCTCTCTGGTTAGAAGCAGCAGCTTAGGAATCAGGCAGGCCTTGTTTCAATCCTTATTCTGACTTACTGGCTGTGCAACTTTTGGCTAGTAACTTAACCTATCTCTAAAAAGCTTTGACTATTAAATGGATATTATATGTATAAATGATATAGCATTATTGTATAAATGATATAGCTGACATAGAATTATTCAATAAATGGGTATTTATTATTTTCCCTGGTAATTGTTCTATTAATCAAGGATACAAGGATATAGGAATAATGACCTGGAAACTCCCTCTGTTCCGGTATCTGACACTGACGGATGGGTCCCATTTGTGGCCTGTGGATTTGGTTAGCTCAGAAAGGAGAGGAGAGTAACATAAGCAACCCCTGTGTCTATTTATTATCTTCGTTTCTCTCCCATCCCTCTTTTCTTCTTATTAAAAACAAGCCCAGTTGGTGGAGCCAGCACTGGTTGGAGGTCACTCTTTTTCTTATGAAGAGGATAGCGTGGGAGGTGGAAGGTAATAGAATGGAAAATAAGGACTAGGTTACCTTTTTATGTTAATTGTGGTAAAAGCACACAACACGACATTTATCATATCGATCATTTTGAAGTTTGCAGTATGGTAGTATAGAGTGTGGCATAGAGTGTGGCAGCTCTCACCTTGTAAACACGAAACTGTACCCTCTGGACAACAGCTGTCCTTTCTTTACACCACCCAGCCCTGGCAACTGCCATTCTGTTTTCTGTTCCTGAGAGTCCCATTGCTCTAGATGCCTCATCTAAGTGGAATCATGCAGTATTTGTCTTTTTTCAGTTGGTTTGTTGTCCTCAGCATTCATCTATAATCACCTCAAGGTTCATCCATGTTGTAGTATATGATGGAATTTTCTTTGTTTGGTAGGTCTGTTTTTAGTTTTTTGAGGAACTTTACAACAGTGCTTAAGGGTCTCGATTTCTCCACGTGCTCGTCCACACTAGTTGTATTCACTGTCTGTCTGTCTGTTTAATTTTTGTAATGACTGTCCTAATGGGCATGATATAATATTTCATAGATTTTATTTGTATTTCTCAGATGATCAGTGATGTTGAAATCTTTTTTTATTCTGTTGTTTATTTGTGTGTCTTCTTTGGAGAACTGTCTAAGGCCTTTGTCCATTCTTTAATTGGATTATTTATTTTTTGTTGTTGTTGAGTTCTAGGTGTTCTCCTTATCAACCCTTATGATATGTATTAGTAAATATGTTCTCCCATCTCATAGTTTGCCTTTAACTTTGCTGATGGTTTCCTTTGCTGCACAAAAGTTTTTTTAAGTTTCATTTATTCTTTGTTGCCAGTATTTTCAGGGTCATAGCCAAGAAATCATGCCAAATGGGATGTTGTAAAGTTTTCTACCTAAGTTTTCTCCTGGGAGTTTTATGGTTTCAGGTCTTACATTTAGATCTTTAATCCATTTTGAGTTGATTTTGGTATATGCTGTAAGGTAAGGGTACAACTTCCTACTTTTGCATGTGTATACTTAGTTTTCCCAACAGCATTTGTTGAAGCGACTGTCCTTTCTGCATAGTATAGTGTCGGCCCCCTTGTCAGAGATCATTTGGCATCCGTGTGAGGATTTACATCCAGGGTCTCTATTCTGTTTCAGTGGTCTACATGTCTTTCTTTATGACTGTACCCTACTGTTTTGGTTACTGCAGTTAAATAATATGTTTCAAAATAAAAAATTGTGAGTTCTTCAGCTTTGTTTTATTTTTTCTCAGGATTGTTTTGAGATTCCATATGCATTTTAGGATGGTTTTCTTATTTCTGCAACCACCACCCCCCCTCCCGCAAACAGTGCCATTGGGATTTTGATGGGGATTGTGTTGAACCTGTGGATTGCTTTGGATAACATGGAAATTTTAATAGTATTAAATCTTCCAATCCATGAACACAGACATCTTTCCATTTATTTGTTTTCTTCTGTAATTTCTTTTTGAAATATTTTGTAGTTTTCAATGTGTAAGTTTTTTGCCTCCTTGGTTGTTTATTCCTAAGTATTACGTTTTTATTTATTTTATTTTTATTTTTATTGATTTGAGAGAGAGAGAGGAGCATGGGGGGTGGAAGGGGAGAGAGAAAGAGAATCAATTTGTTTCTCACTTATTTATATATTCATTAGTTGCTTCTTGTATGTGCTTTGACCAGAGATCAGACCTGCAACCTTTGTGTACCAGGATGATGCTCTAACCAACTGAGCTATCTGACCAAGGCAGTATTTTAATGTTTTTGATGCTATTACAAATGGGATTGTTATCTTTATTACTTTTCAGATTATTCATTGTTACTATATGGAAACATGATTTTTTTGTGTTTTGACTATGTATCCTGCGACTTTGCTGAATTCACTTATTAGTTGTTATAGTTTTCTGTGGAATCTTTAGGGTTTTCTATTTATAAGATCATGTCATCTGTGACCATAGATATTTTTGCATCTTTCTCCCCCAATTTAGATGCCTTTTATTTATTATTCTTGCTTAATTGCTGTGGTTAGAACTTCTACCATATTAAATAGAAGTAGTAGGTATAGACATCCTTGCCTTATTCTTTATCTTAGAGGAAAAGATATCTGTTTTTTATCATTGAGCATGTTAGCTGTGAGCTTTCCGGATATGACCTTTATTAAGTTGAAATACTTTTATTCTATCTCTATAGTTTGTCAAGTGTTTTTATCATGAATGAGTGTTGAATTTTATCAAATGCTTTTTTGCATCAAGCGAGATGCAAAAAAAGCGAGATCATATGGTTTTTGTCCTTCATTCTGTTAATGTGCTGTATTATACTTATTGATTTTTGTATGTTGAATCATCCTTGAATTATAGAAATAAATCCCACTTGGTCATGGCATATAATCTTTTTTTAAAAATTGGTTTTAGAGAGAGAGAGGAAGGGAGAGGAAGAGAGAGAAAAAACCATGTCTACTTATTGTTCCAGTCTCTTGCGCATTCATTGATTGCTCCCTGCATGTGCCCCAACTGGGGACCAGAGACTGAACCCAAAACCCTGGTGCATCTAGTCAGGTGCTCCAACCAACTGAGCCTCCTGTCCAGAGCATATAATCCTTTTGATATGCTAATTCAGTTTGATAATATTTTGTTTTAAGATTTTTACATCAATATTCATCAGGGATATTGGTCTGTACTATTCTTTTCCTTGCAGTTATCTTTGTCTGGTCTTGGTATAGGGGTAATGCTGGTCTCATAGAATGATTTCGGAAGCGTTCCCTATGCAATTTTTTGGAAAAGTTTAAGAAGGATTGGAATTAATTCTTCTTTAAACGTTTGGTAGAATTCCCCAGTGAAGCCATATGGCTTTTCTTTGTTCAGAGGTTTTTCACTACTGATTCAGTCTCATTACTAGTTATATGTCTGTTCATATTTTTTATTTCTTTATGATTCAGTCTTGGTAGGTTATATGTTACTAGGAATTTATCCGTTTCTTCTAGATTATCCAACTTGTTAGTGAATGATTATTCATAGTAGTCTTCAATGATCCTTGTTATTTCTGTGATATCAGTTATAATGTCTCTCATTTGATTTTTGTTATTTTAGTCTTATCTCTTTTTCTTAGTCTAGCCAGGGGTTTCTCAATTTTATTGATCTCTTAAAAAACTCTTCACTTTATTGATTTTTTTCTGTTTTTAGCTTCTCTATTTCATTAGTTTCTGCTCCAGTTTTTAGTATTTTCCTTCATTTGCTAACTCTGGGTTTAGCTTGTTCTTATTCTAGTTCCTAGAATTGTAATGTTGGCTTGTTTATTTGATATCTTTCTTCCTTTTTAATCTAAGTGTTTGTAACAATAAACTTCCCTCTTAGTACTGCCTTTTCTGTTTCCTATAAGTTTTGGCATGTAGTGTTTTCATTTCCGATAGAGACCAAATTACTAAAATAATCTGTGCTGAGGACTAATTCTCCAATAAAACTAAATACTTAAGCCATACTCAATTAGATTCATTTTCCCCATAAAAAATGTGGTCTCATTATATATCTATCATCTGTCGATCATATATCTAAATGTCTATCTATCTTTGTCTCTACCTATCTATCTTGGTCCTTTAAGATTACCCAATATTACATTCTTATTTTCCAGAGTGGGATTACAAGGCCCAGAGAGATTAATGTCTTGTCTGTGATCTTGTAGCCAGTTACTTGCAAGGGCCTAAGGGCTTCTGACTTAATGGGTGAGCCTGTGAATCCTATAGACTGCACACAGAGCTAGAATGCAGAAGGCTTCAGGAGACCTTTCCTGGGAAATGATAGGTAAGGAGATTAATATTTTAATTTGTACTCTTCTCAGATATTCAAGATATGGGGGTCTTCTGACTGTTTTCTTCATTACACATTGGTGGTGTTTCTCTCCTCTGAGCTTGCTCATTTGTACCTTTTGGCGTTGCCAGGACCTTGGGATTAGGAGTAGGGAGTCTTAATAATTTCCGCAGTAAGTCTCTGGCTGATCTGAGGCTGAGATTGCCCTCAGTAGGGGAGAGATGTGAGAGAGGCTTATGTGAGAAGCTCTGAGGAGGTATGCTGTGGTGGCGAAACATTTTTCAACACATCAGGCTTTTCCATAGTTCCTGTTTGTTTCTCAGAGAGTTTAGGGAGGGGAAGAGTCAGATAAATAATGCCTATTTTTAGGGCAATTGAAAAGAACAAGGGAAGGAGAAATTTAAATGTTTGTAATATTTTAGATAAGTAACAGCCTCATTATCATCATCATTAACATAAATAGTATCTGTTGTGGGGGCAGATGTGCCAGGCATTTTTGGGGTTAGCTTGCATACATTAGCTCATTTAAATCTTACATGAGTTCTACAAGGTGGGTATTATTATCTCCATTTGAGAGATGAGAACACTTTGACTCAGAAAGTTTTAACAGCTAACTCAAGGTCATTTAGCTATGCTAGCTCTGTTCAGAATCCTTGCTAGATAGTGGAATATGTAGTAGATAATTCAACTTGCCCATAAAGCTCCCCCAAACACATCTCATATTCTAGACTTTTCTTTTTCAAGGGCTTCATTTGTCCACAGAGCCATGAGGTCACCATGTGAGTACAGTAAGATAATAGAATGGCTTTTTTTAGTATGACTGATGGAAATCATTGCCATGTAGTTATATATTACATTCATTTTGGATACGTGTTTCAAATTTTACACACACCACTATGGCCGTAATGAGAGCTCTTTTAACTCATCCATATTTTCATACCTTCGGGTTTTTGGCATGCCCTTCGGGTTTTTGCCAGTGTGATACTGCAGCCCGTCTGAAGGACTGACTCTGTTTCTTGGCTTTTCTGTCTGGACACCTACCCTCTTCTGGATTCTATTCTAAATGTCTGACTTGGTCTTTAGTTACAGTTCTCCATGGACTTGTCACAGCCAAGCTCACCCCGAACCGTACTTCATCAGCTGTGTACTGCTGATGTATTCCTGACTATTACTCATTTCCCTCAGCACGATCTCTGCTCTGAGTTTATTGCCAATTAAAGGAGACTGCATCGGTAGCGCCCTCGGTTACACGCTTCTCATCTCCTCTGAAATCTCACTACGACCTGCTGTTTGCCCACATTATTTTCTGTTGTCTTATCAATATTGAGTTTCTCTCTATAGGAAATATTGGCACATGAAATTTGCCTAAATAGTGTAGATGAACTATAAAATAGGCACCATAATATGCATAAACATATATTTAATAAAAGCCCACTGGATACAAAGGGAGGTTAGATGTCTTTCTGCTACATACATTAATATGCCGATTAACAGGCATAAAGATCTTAAGCCAAAACACTCCTCCTTACAACCCAAAGTTAGAGGAACTGACAGAGCATAAAAAGATCTAAAGATCTATATTTTTCTGAAGCCCTCAGATCTCAGGGTTTTCTTGTTATCTAGTCACCTTGAAACACTTTACATATGCTAATCACAGTCACCAAGAATCACAAAGCAGGGATAGTAAAATATTTATTATCTGCAGAGTTCAGTTTACATTATTAACCCACTTTTCTCTCATTTCTCAAGAACTTGTATATAATTTTTGACCTTTCAAGTTTGGAAAGAGCTATTTTCATCTTAGAACGCCAACAACGCACACACTGCTTTAGTCTCTACTTTCAGTTTATTCTGCTAATTTAGCGATTAGTGGCCACTCTGAACCATTAAACACAAATCCAAGAGCTGAGCTACACACTTTCAACAGCTTTTGAAGTCCCTTCACTTTGCAGAATGGTTCAAGTTGAAGTGCTCATTTCCTGAATAGGGTTGAGAGTTGAGTGTTACTGCAACTTTATTTCAACTTTCCAGTTTCTTACAGTTATAGCACTGGCATATAAACTTGGCAATGTAGATTAGTGGAAAACCTCCAGAGAGGTAGTATGGCCACAATGGCTTTGCCACTGGCTGGCCAAGTGACCCTGCACAAATTATAATTTCTTTGGGCTTCAGTTTCTTCATTTGGCATGTGAGAGATGATTGAACTATACCCAAAGGATGCTTAATATCCCTTATATTCTTTATTATGTGTTCACATGATGTGCACACATTCATGATACTCACACAGTCTACACATGCTGTTATATGCACCCAGACCAGGGTGCAGCACTTCAAATAAACTCGATAACTCAGAATTAGGTCATGACTTTCACTTTGCAGAAGTGATTCTTTCCGAAATGATTCATTATGTGGTTGCTGTAAGTCAGAAGCAGAAAATATGTAACTCTAGACAGATTTATGCCTTAACTTAATTTTATTCAGTTAATGGGGTAAATATTTCATATGCTTGCAATTGTTATAAATCACAAAATAGCCTTAGAAAATTAAGTGTCAGTACTTAAAAGGGGACAGGAAGAGGCCGATATTCGATTAACCTGTTTCTCTGCTTTAGTTCAATTTCCTTTTTTTCTTTATCTTTTTCTGTTAAATTGCTGGTATAAATACTTGAAATATATGTAATATATGACTTTAATACTTTTTCTGATTATTAAAGTAACAAGCTCATTGTGGAATGTTTGGGGAAAAATGGAAAAGTTGGCAGAAGGAAGGAAGAAAAAAAGTCACTCAAATTCTAACAAAGTAATTGCGGCAAACAACTTGGTGTATTTCCTTTCAGCACTTTTTCCTGTTTTTATATACATGGAATCATACTATTCTTTGTGTTGCTTTTTTATTGGACATCGCAGCGTGAGAGGTTTTTAATATTATTAAAATTGTTGGTGAACATAATTTTTTTAGGTTATTTAGCATTCTGTTGTACAGCTGTGGCATAATTTACTTAACCACCTTCTTACTGTCGTCCATTTAATTGCTTTCAGTTTTTCACTATTACAAATGATTCTGCAGTGAACATTTTGGTGTATAAAGTGTTTCTGTCTGTATTTTACATCATTTCTTTAGGACAGATTCCCAGAAATTGAATTACAACGTCAAAGGTATGAACATTTTTAAGAATGCTCTTGATCTATAATGCCGGATGGCTTTTTCAAAATGTTATTTTTAATCACTTTACACTCCCTATAGCAATATGTGAGAGCCTTTTCCTACCATAGTCTTAGCTATTCCTCTCTAAACACTAAATAAAGACTTTCTCATTTGATAGGTAAAAATTGTACTCCACTGCAGTGCTAATTTTTATTTCTGTAATTAGTGGTAATACTCATGTTTTTTAATCATCTCTAGTTTCCCTTTTGTGAAATTCCTGCTCATCTCTGCAGTACATTTTAAGTTTTTTATTATGAACATAATTTCTGTTATCAGTATATAAATCAGATGAGTGCAAACCTTTTTCTTCTTTTAAAAATGTCATATTAAGTTGCTTTTCTCTTTGTTCTTGGTTGAGTTTTTTCCTATTGGACATTAGATTCTCAAATCATAGTTTTAAATAGCAAGCTGTCATGGTGTGCTTCTGAGTATATGGCTTTCAAATATTTGTGGAATAGGCTTATAGAATTGGGTTTTATGTATAGCTTTCCAGGCACAGGTCTGCTAAATAAAGTGAGGTGTGCTCATATATATCATTTCACAGATTTCCAGGTACCTCACACGTGGCGTCTGTAACCTTCTTAAGTTTTTGCAAGTTCGCATTAGTTAATAGTGATTAAATAAAGAATTTCGTGAATGTTTTTCATCTAATAATTTGTCATATTTTCTCCTTTGTTTTTATGTATTATTTGATTTGGAGTTCATATTGCTTTTTTAATGAACATCACAAGTTAAGGATTTTTCTGTGTTACTAAAAACTGTTTTGGAAATACAATTTTTAATGGTTTCTGCTCCCACCCTCCATCTCCCACCATCTGTTTTCCACATCATTCTTCACCACCCTAAGAAAAACAGAACACGTATTTCTTTGGTAGTTGGCCATATAATTAGACATCAATGTATGTACAGGCATCAGGAATATTTTATTGATAACCGTGTTGAAATAGAGTGTGTTTGCTATTTTAAAATATGGCTGCTCTGAGGTAATTCAAAAGCTGTTTGCAACAATTTAATTAAATTTATTTGTACAAAAGCACTTAGATATGAGCCAAGTGCTAGTCATTGATCATTGTTGATCAGGTCATTTGAATATTGAACAAAGCCCAGGACCAACTGAATGATCCTCAAGGGATGAGGTGGGGTGGGTTTGGTCAGGTCACAGCTGAGCTCAGTCATCACTGATGACTGTTGCTCTGAATCCACTGGTTCCCTGAAAGAGAATGTGTTTTCAGGATGTCAGGTGAACCAGTTTTTATCAAGTTTTAGGATTCATTCTTTTAAACCTTAGCCATATTGTGTCTTCATGGAGGGCTAACTAGATAACCTTCACTCCTGTAGAAATTTCAAGAGAAGTATGTGATTAATGGGGACACAGTTGGCCCCTGGGACTCCTGTTGGGGGTTCTGGAGCCCCACCGTATTTTCATGTGCTACAGGAGTGTTCTGTGTTTAACTAAGAGAAGTGCCTTTGTCCAAGGTGGCAGTCTCTGCCTTGCTTTTACCACTTCTGCAGAACTAAGAGGAAAGAACAATTGTTGGAGAATAGAGAGAACAGGAGGTATGGCCTCATCATGATCCGGGTGCTGTTTGGCTCACAGTGCCTGGGAATCTTAGGCCCTCACCCGCCCCCTGGATCACTTAGAAAGTTTCATTTATTGTATTCCTAACATAGGAGGGATACTGTAGCCCAATGTGATATTTCATTATAGTAATTGGAAATAGTTTTAAAAAATAATATTCTTTAGCCTTGGCTGCTGTGGCTCAGTGGATTGAGTGCTGCCCTATGAACAGTAGGGTCGCTAGTCCCATTCCCAGTCAGGGCACGTGCCTGGGTTGTGGGCCAGGTTCCCAGTAGGGGGCATGTGAGAGGCAACCACACATTGATGTTTTTCTCCCTTTCTTTCTCCCTCCCTTCCCCTCTCTAAAAAAATAAATAAATAAAATTAAAAAACAAATAAAATAGTATTCTTTAAAAGGGCACTAGGACTAGAGAACCATGAGGATATTTTATTGAATTTGACATATAAGAATAAATACAAATTAGAACCAGGCCATTGGGAGGTGGATTCCTTTCTTCCCCTGTGTTATTGTAGCCCTGAATAAAAACTGTTTCTTAGAGTTAACTTAAGCACCTCACCTTGGTTCTTTGGGGAAGTTGTGTTTAGCCTATGAAATTTCAGTTCAGTTCATTTAACAATTATTTGTTATGAATTTGTATATGAATTACTAGGATGGTTTTTTGGGGTTTGAATCTGGCCTCTATCAATTTTAATGGTAAGATCTTAGGCAAATATGACTGTCATGTGAAGAACTAGTGATGTGCCCATGTTGAGTATGGAGCATGGTACCTGGTGCAAAGTAAGTGCTAAGTGAATATTAGTTGTTGTTGTTATTACTAGATTATATACTTCTAAAGGACAAGACTTATCTTACCTTTATATTTTTGATAAAAGAGTGCCTTGAACATTGTAGGTCAATAGTTGTTGGATTTGATCAGTTTCCTCAGTAGCTTGTCTTGGGTCCGAACACATCTTTCCCTTGTAGTTTGATGGTCATGGTGATGGCGGTGGTGGCTCTGGAAACACGTGCAAGGTACATGCAATGGACTGTTCTGAGGCTAAATAAGGAATTCAGCTTTCAGGAGCCAGTCTGATACCTTTTACCAGAATCTTTGTAAATTTTACTTTAAAAAGCTTTGTAAACTGCATTTTTTCCTTTAGAAAGGTTGTATTGGCTGTATCTGTACAGTACCTGAGAACATTTAAATTTCAAATTACTAGGGAGACTGTCAGATTTCATAATGTTAAGGATAAAATTCCACATTGGCAGTGAAATAGTGTGGCCCTCATTGCATTTGTAGCTCACCTATTGAAAGCCACTAAATAATGTTTTGGAATGACCATTATACGTTTAAATGTATTTCAGTGGAGCCTGTAATTTTCTTAGGGCTTTGAAGCTCAATGAAGTTGCAAGCCGGTCAGGACTTTGAAAGGAGGAAGGGGGGAACATCGATGCAGGGGAGTGCAAGGAAGATGCTCTTTCTTCTTGAATAGGAATCACAGTCCCGTTAAAAGAAAAATGCCAGTCTTGGCAAAACCCATAAATTTGCATATTCTCCACATGCATTTACATACTGAGTTCAAGGGGCTCTATCTTCAAGTATGTAAAGTAAATTGTGTAATCTGCCACAATTGTATTCCAATTCAGTCTCCTGGGCATTGCACAAATGAAATACATAGCATGTTTAAAAGTCACGTTTCAGAACATGAAAGATGTCACTCAGCTAACGGAAGCTGCGCACTAGCAGTACTGACAGAGAGCAGAGAGTGGTTTGGCTGGAGTGCAAGAACGGGAAAGCCATTGCTCTTGAATTTCTCACCTACCAAGGAAGCCTGCTCAGCTGGGCCCTGGGCCCATGAGTTTGCCTCTTCAGAGACCATGGTGCCCAGGGTACTGCCTCTCTCCCATAGTGGACAATCTGCATGTTACCCAAGAAGGAATGTGGGGGAAACAATCCCATATATCTATAAGTCTTCCTACAGCACCTCCTCTCAATAAACATACAAGGCCTGTCCAAAAGGTATCCAGCCATGTAATATGAAAAGTAGAGATATTTACTGAAGAAGATATAAGAAACATTGTACATAGGGCAGTCACACCTCAGTCCTCTTCAAAGTAGGCACCTTGGGACCTCACACAGTTCTCCCAACTGCAATACGATGTTCCTTCTCCTCTGGGAGCAGAAGCCGTAGAATGAACTTTGCCACGACACGTTTCATGCCAAGATCCTGCGTCACAATCTCAGACACAGTGGTTTTTGGAATCCCGGATCAGCTTTAGTTCTCTCACTGTCAGTCATCAATCTTTGTTGGCTGCAGCCCGTACACATTCCACATTCTCAGGTGTTCTGCTTGTGGCGGGCCTTCCAGAACATGGATCACGTTCAACAGATTCCTGACCACCTTTGAAGCAGTTGTGCCACACTTTTATTTGTGCTGCACTCATTGTATCATCCCTGAAAGCCTTCCCAATCATCTGAATAGTTTCTGCAGAAGAACGTGCAAGCTTAGTGCAAAATCTGATACAGATTCATTTCTCTACTCTCTCAGTCAGTTTGAATGCGATGGCCACACCATACACATGCTCACTTAACAGCATCTAACGCCCCAGTGACTAGTACAATTAAGTCGTCATCATTCACACATGTGCACCACTCCACTCTCCTTGGCTGCCAGGTTACACTGATGTTGAGTAAACCATTCTTGTTGTATTAACAATGGCTGGACCTTTTCCAGAGACATCCTATACTCTAGATAAAACATGAAACACTCTCATGTTTGCTATGTAAATGTTACTTTATGACAAGTGCTCTAGCTTCTTTTCCGACCAGATTGGTGCCCCTTGGCCTCACTTACGTGGACGTTCCAGTGCTGCCTGGTCAGGCGGAGTGGTGGTGGTGGCACCGGCCAACCAGTAAGCAGCAGACAGTCAGATTTTAATACCCAGTTTAGGCAAGCAGTTTACAAATCCCCCAGTGTGGCCTTCAGCAGCTATAGAGTGATATGTAGGCGATTCAGAGTGCACAAGTTCCTGAAATCTTTTCCTTTCTAGAAGTGATAGCTAGGTGGGCAAACTTCACAGGATGTTAAAACCAAAAGGTCTGACAGAACAGACAGACGGGGCAAGAGGAAATTACTGCAGGAAACAATGGTGCATTGGTGACCAAGAGTAGCAAAATATCCAGGAACAAGGACATCCATTCCTATTAGTGTTGAAACAACCTCCTGAATGTTTCAAGTCCACAGCCTATGAAGATTTGACTTTAAGATGCCATGGATGGTGGCGGTAGGCATCGGGTAAAATGGGGGATGAAGGTGATGAGTGAGATCAGGGAGAGTAGGGCCGATCCAGCAGTGGAAATAGCTTTGAAAAGAGATGGAATGGAAGATGCACCAGATCATAGGATCCAAAGAGGCACAAGGAACTCAGGTCCAGATCCATCTTTTACTGAGAATTTGGAGAGCCTTGCATTATTCTCTTGGAAGGAAGAAACTGGCAAGCACCAAGTGGAGGATCAGGGATGGATGGTTGGTGGGCGGGAGTTTAAGGCAAGCTTGTAGCTGAAGCGGGAGGTTGTAGATCTGGGTGGTGAGGTGGGCCAGCCATCTGGTCAGCATCAGCCCAGCAGAGGCCAGTGGTGGGCAGCAGGGTCTTAGTTCCTCCCAGGCGGTGATGACAGAGGGTAGGAACCATTTCAGTCCCCATGAAATGGAGAGTCCCAGACTATTGCCTTCATCAGGCTTTGCTTAGAGGCTTAGGAAAGACAAAGTCTGCTGACTAACAAGGCCGAGAAATGTAGGTGACTGATAATGAGCTTTGTTTCCCTGATGGTACATCTCTGTGTCTGTTACTACTGGGTATTTCTGCTTCCCAGGCTCATATGGTGAGACATGCACTTCTTTTTTTTGTCATTTGAGTGAAAGCTAGGTGTATGCTCATTTCACTGGGTGCCCAAATCCATTGTTGGTGCCATTCTATAAACTTCAGGAGGTTGAGAACAAAAGCAATTTGGAAAAATATGGGTTTGGCATGGTCTTGGGGAATGGAAATACGTTACTGCTATACACATTCTGATTTGACATTCTAGTCTCCCTCTTCATTTTTAGGTAAGTCACTTCACCTGTTGCTCTTGGTTTGTCCATTTATAAAATGGGCATTTAATACATGCATACTTTACAAAGGTTTTATGAAAATTCATTAGGTACAATTTATAAAGTAGTTGGCAGATGAAGCACTAAATTTTAAGTTGAGTACTTACACTATGCTTATCTAAGATTTCCTTAGTGGGCTCAAATATGGATGGTTTTTTATGTTCTTTTCTTTGCTAGAGATGTTATATAGATTCATTTTGGGTCAAACACAACTGTCTCTTTGTCTTCTTTTATACTCATTTCATGTAATCCCTCTTCCTCTCTCATTTCTCTGCCTTCTTTCCAGTACCAGTTCAGCTTATTTTATTGTTTGCTCAGCTGGCTTGGAATTGGGACAGTGGAGTCAACTTGCTTGTAAAAGTGAATGCAGGTGGACTGTGAACCTTATCAGTCCAAGGCTAAGCCCACAGAAACTCAGAGGATCATTGTCACCATACGCTTGAGGATACGATATGATTTCTGTCACATTTCAGAGGGAAAGTGCTGTATAAATAAGATACCCAGCCACAAAGCAGGCTTCAGGAGTAAATTCCTAAGAGCTATTGGCCCAGAGAAGCATTTCTTGGCCTTTTCCCCTTTTTGAGATTGCTCCAATGAAATAAAATACATGAGATCCACAAACTCCCAGTCTTCATTACTCACTTTGCATAATTATTACTTGTCCCAGATGAGTGGGTAAGTGTAAGTAAGACTGAAATAAATCCCCAAAGTATTCTGAAAGCAGGTTGCATTGACTAAGAATTCAATTATTCTTTTAAGAGTTTGATTTTTTAATTTAATTTTTTTCTGCTTTCATTCATGCCATATTTTTTAAAAAATGTTTCCCCTCACCTGAGGACATTTTTCTGTTGCTTGTAGAGACGGGAAGGGGGAGAGAGACAGAAAGAGAGAGAGAAAGAGAAAGGAAGAGCAACATCAACGTGAGAGGGAAGCATCCACCAGTTGCCTCCCATACCCACCTCAAGCAGGGATCAAACCTGCAATCCAGCTATGCGCCCTGACCGAGAATCAAACCCACAATCTTTTGGTGCACAAGACAATGCTCCAACCAACTGAGCCACCCAGCCAGGGCAATGTTACCTATTTTGTAAAAAGTTATTAAAAAGTGACTTATTCAAATTTGTAAAATCTGTCTTCTATTTGTTTTTGTTTCTTCGGTATCATTGAAAGATTTTTCAAAAGCATTTCAGCTATTTTTGTAATAATTTTTCCAGTTTGAAACTTAATTAGCTTTCCTATGCTGGCTGCTCCCTATTTGAGTGGCTGTATAAGGTTGAGATTAGGAGCATACGTGCTAGAGAGATCTGCCTAAGTTTGTATCCTAGTTCCTCCATTTAGAAGCAGTGTGACCTTGGGTCAGGTACTTAACTTGTCTATATCTCAGTTTATTCATCTGTTCAGTGGGAAAAATAATAGCATCTGCCTCATCAGATTGGGTAAAAATCAAGTAAATTATCCCATATAAAGCACTTAGAGCATGCATATTACACAGGAAGTACTACATAGGTGTTAAAGAATGAGGATTTCTTCCATGTACCTCCATTATGGTACTGTCATACCCCAAATTATTTGGTTGAGAAACACTGAAGCTGGCTTGGGTTGGTGGGGGTTTATTATAGGGCTGGGATTATGGGCCTCAAGAGGAACCTGGGTGGGGTTGAGGGAAAATACTGCACAGCCTGCAAGAACCAAGGCAGTCATACCCCTTGCCTCCTTCCTCTGCTGGTTGTGGGAAGTCTGACATCTTGTCTCTGCCTCTCTGTCTTTGCCAATCTTCTGTTTCTTTTTGCCACCTGGCCCTTCCCACTTGCTTAGCAGCACCCCTCAGCTCAGAATCGCTCACCCCAAATCATAGCCTTAAGCCCGCAAGTCTATGCTACTTTGAAAGTCTATGGCCCACAGATAACTTACTTAGCTTCTCTGCATTGAAATTCCAGTTTTTCTGATTGGTTAGACACCCACCCCCGGTTCAGGGAGCAGAGTGGGTGGAGTGAGGTGGCGCCGTGGGGACGGTGATGTATCGTGTGCTTCTCCCGAGGCAGCTTCTGTGTGAATTTCTCTGTGGCTTTTCAAAGCCATGAGGTGAACTGATGAGATGAACTGATTCTGGAAAGTTGTACATGAAAAATAAAAATAAAACTACCACTTAGGGGAAGTAGAGATATATTATATATAAAAATTTAATGCTGTTAAGTCACAACTTATTGTTTTGGTAAGATCATACAGTTCATTAGGTTTTGTTAAAGAAAGAAGAAGTCTTTTAGCTCTTAGGTCAGATTATATAAGCTAAATCAATTATTCATATAAAAATAAAAAATTAAATTTAAAATCTAATAAAATTGAACGTGCACAAAAAGAAGAGTTGTGCATGAGATGAACTGATCTATTTTATTCCCTTAAAATAGACTAGTCGTGACCATAGTTTAGAAAACACTGCTCAGAGACTTGTGTGTACTGGTGGATTGGTTGGGGAGTGACTGGATTCTCCGCCAGGGCTCTTCTCCAATCAAGGCGTCTCTGTCTTTGGTGCACAACAGTATCCCTTGGGCATTTGTGAAAAACGCAGATTCCCAAATTTTATCTCCAGAGACCCTGTGTCACCTGACCTGGGTCAGGCCTGGATACCCACAGATTTTGCCAAGTGATCAGGTGTTTCTCAGGCAAATTGCTTGCAGATCATTTTTGGAGAAACACTGCAGTAAATATGTGTTCTCTCATAAACTATGTACCTTGCCCTTCTTTTCCCCCACTCTGTGCATGGATTGTCTGTTTTATGATCAACTGTATTCCAAAAGTCAGTTTTGGAGACTCTTGTTAAAAACTTAAGGATATCACCAATTTTAGGAAGGTCGGTAGATTTCCAAGCCAACATATATAAAAGCCTAGCTAAGTTTCCCTTTAGATTTTGTCATCAGTACTTCTCAAACCCTGTAGCTGGCAGCAGGGGTGAGTGAATTTGGGTTCAGAAGGTGGATCATAGGCAGGGGCAGCGATGGCAGCCCCCAGCAAGGTAGAAGGGAGTTGGTGTGGAGAGTGAAGTGGTCCTTGAAGGAAGAAGAGTAAAAATTCTCACAGTAATAGAGAGAAAAGACTAGTATGGGGGAATTTCTAACCACACCTAGGTAGGTAGGAAGATCTTAAATATGTGTTTTTGTGCTTACAATTTAGAGAGAAATTTCATCTTCATTTAGTTGACACTTAAATCAGTTTTTTGACTCTGACTAATCTATTTCTATGGGAAAGGGGTTGATTACAAAGGAGTAGAGGGAACTTTTAGGGCGATGGAAACATTATCTTGATAATGGTGATGCTTACATACTGTGTACATTTGTAAAAACTGATAGGAATATATAATTAAAGGGGTGAATATGAATGTTTCTAAATTACATCTCAGTAAACTAGACCTAAGAAACAGAATTTTGTTATTAGTTAAAATTTACATGCTGATGTATGCATGAATGAGTACTTTGTCAGTTTCATTTAGTAATAACAAATGTCTACATTTGCTTAGCACCTTTCAATTTATAAGCTACATTCATACCTATTTCCTCATATTAGTCTCATAAGCCTGTGAAGTAGGCATTCTTGTTCACATTTAGAAGAGAAGCTACTTCTTTGAGCTTCAGAGAGGCTAAGTGATGTGCTTAAGGTCACATAAATCTTTTTGAAATTCAGGGCTTTTCCCACTGTTAGTGCCTTTTAAAAATAGATTACGTTTGCCAATTTTGAAAAAAAATTGTTGGTTTTCTTTATGGCCAACTTGGGGGCTCTTTCTTCCCCTTGATTAGCTTGGAATTCCTGCTTTGGTCCAGACCAACTCCAGGGAGCTCCCAGGTACTTCATTCCGTCCCCTCGCCTCTCACACACCCTCTGCCAGAGTGCTTCCGTTTTGTCCAAAGTGTGGATCTTGGAGAATGCTCTTGACAAGCCCAGGATCACCCGGGACACCCATTGTGTCCTCTTCTTCTTGGCAAATGGTATACATGCTATAGCTTGTGTCGTGGGTAACCAGTTGAGCTCTTTATAATTTTTCATCTAACTGTTGGATAGATTTGTGTAAGAAAGAGCTTGTTGACTCTGGATGAGAAGACAAACAGATTTGGAGAACTGGTGTGGGAATCAATAAGTGCTTGGCTGGTAGAAGAATGAGTGAATTTCAAGGCATGAGATTAATTAGGTGCCAGTTAAGGGCTTAGCATCTCCTCTCATCAAACTTTGTGGAGCTCAGAGTGTATCAGTCATGTTTCTGTCAAACTACATCACTGCATCTCTATGTGGACTCTTAAGGGAAGAGGAGACTAGGAAATAAGATGTCAGGTTTTAAAGAAAGAAAATGTAGTTTGGTGCAGAAGATAATTCTGATGAGGGATCTTTTGATGTGGAATGAGAGAAGAAGCCAGAAGAAGGATGGCTGTGTGAACACATTAGGACTTTGCATCAGTTGGTGCAGAGAGAATTTGGGGCTAGAATACAGAAAGGTAACAGGTTTGACTTAGACCTGAATATAAATTAGACAAAGGGAGATGACAAGGGCACGTGGAGAGCTGTGAAAACGTTCAGACATGTTAACCTTGAGGTGATGCCAGGCAACTAAACAGATGTATAAAAGTGTAAAACTAGGCCTTTCTCTAAAGGTTAGGAATGAATAAGATTTGAGTCACTGGCTCTGTTGGGGGAGGGGGAAGTGTAGGAGTCGTGGTTAAATTCTGGGTGGAAATGAAGCCCTGTGAAGAGACAGGATAAGGAAAGAAAATGAGCGGTCCAGAGAAGGTGAGAGAACAGACGAAGGACCCCCAGAGACCATCAGGTGCAAGAAGACCAGGGGAAGGCAGAGAGAGGTTAAGTGCTGAGAGAGCTGGTGAAATGGGGAAGGAGCAGGTGATAAATCTTGTCAAGCACAGCCGGAGAAAATTAGAACAGTGGAAAAGGGGAGGCAACTGGAGCTGTTCATGAACATATTGTTAGTGACTTGTGTCAAAATAGTTTTAGTAAAATAGAATGGATGAAGGTATGAAGTCACCCAAAAAGAATTCTAGAAGAGGAAATTTTAAGGAAAGGAGAAGACAGACTTAAGAAGCAAGGTGACGAATGAAATGAAGAGGATGGAGTAGGAGAGGCAACATCATTGAAAGTGAGATATTTTTCCTCTCTCTTTAATACACACACACATTCCTGTTGTGTAACTGGACTCACATAAAACCTTATAGATATTTATCAGCCAAAATGAGGCAAGAAAGAAAAAGGCTACCTAAAGATGAAGGATTTCAATGAACTTATTGGGGTTACATTAGTTGATAAAGTGATCCGGGTTTCAAGTGTATAATTCTATAATATATCATCTGTACATTGTACTGTGTGTTCACCTGCCAAAGTCTAGTCTCCAATCCAGAGAACAGACTGACAGCTGTCAGAGGGAACAGCCTTTGAATGAGCAAGTGAAAGTAATAAACAGGAAGAGCGGAGGAAGTAGACTTAGAGAAGAGAGGAGAAAGGGACGTCTTTTTTTCAGGCAGCAGTCTAGGGTCGTCGTAGTCAGGTTCACATTGCCACAGGAAATGTTCGTGTTGAGAAGAGAACTGTCTCCATGAACACTGTTTCAATCAAAAGCACTTCAGTAAATGGTATTTCATAAGCACTTGGGCTCCTTAATCATTACAAAATTGGGGTCTTAACTTCTCAACAGTGGTGGCTATTATCCAGAAGCAGAGAAGGAGTTTCTCTGATGTAATAAGCTTAGTCTAGTTGACTCCCTGAGCAGGTTTTGATGGCAGCTGCAGTTTCATTCACCATGAAAGTCAAAAATAAACTGGTTTTAGTGACCAGGGATCAGTTCCTTTCCCTCCTGTTCTCCCATCGTTTCTTGTCACTGCTCTAGCTAAGTGCCTGAGCTGAGCACCCAAATTCCTCTGCATACCTTTTCGGCTTTATCTCACAACTGCTCTTTCCATGAGTGCTTTCTTTAAGCCAGGCCACTCTGCTTATCATTTTTTAAAAAATATTTTATTTTCAGAAAGAGGGGAAGGGAAGGAGAGAGGGAGAGAAATATCAATGTGTGGCTGCCTCTCATGTGTCCCCCACTGGGAACTGGCCTGCAACCCAGGCATGTGCCCTGACTGGAAATCGAACCCTGATCCTTTGCTTCACAGGCCCGCGCTCAATCTACTGAGCTACACCAGCCAGGGCTGCTTACCATTTTTGGTAAGCTTTGTGCCTCACTGCTTTTCCACCTCAGTGCCATCACTTCAGTGCTTTTGCTCAAGCCAGTTTCTTCATCTTGGATACTGTTGCCCTCACTATTTAAGCTCAGAGCAGTTTCTCTCTGATGGGCTTCATACTTCTTTATCACCTTCAAGGTATCTGAAGGTCTAGTGCTGGGGCGTGTGTGTTGCATCTCCATGCTGCAGTGGACAGTCCCGTGGGCAGATGTCAAGTCTTGACTCCCTGAAACACTTTGCTGTGATTCACATGATGGGACCTCAATAAAAATTGGGACTTTTGAGAGGAGAGGGATAGGAACTGGTATGAGGTTGTAACTCCTGTTTTTTGCTTTCAGAATCTATTTTTTTTCATGTTCTACTGAGATACAATTGACATATAGCACTGTATGTGTTTAAGGTGTAAGCATAATGACTTGACTTATACATATTAGAAAATGATTACCACGTAGTTTAGTTAACATCATCATCTCAGATGTCAAAATCTAATTTAAAATGGGAAAGTTGCAGATACCCTGAGCGTGTACTCCCTGTGTCTGTATGTGCAGATCTCTGCCCGTGGATTCTGGCTCAACCTGTGGGTGAGCTGAGCCAGGGAAGAGCTTCATCTGGCCTCAGCAGGGCATGGAAAAGGAGGTGCAGGTGTGCCAGCTGTCCCCGCCCTGTTATTTCTATGGTGATGTGGAACATGGCAATTTAGGACCAATGTACATGCTCTTCTATCTGTAAAAATGCTGGATGCAGCGAAAGAACAGTTACTTGCTTTTTAAAAACAATATAAAATGTGAAGGGTGGCCAAATTATAACTATATTATTATCGTTATAGCAAGGAATTCACAAATATTTTTTTATTCCTTTTCACTAATTTTTTTCCACATGTTAAGGAAAAAAATACAAAGTTAAGTGTCATATGTTTCCTAGAAATATCACCTTTATGTTTTCTTATGCCGCTGTCCTTATTTGTTTAAAATTTGGCTTATAATTTGAGAGTGAAAATTGGTTCTAAAACTTTATGTTTTCCCTGAAGCAGGTTCTGATCATATCAAAAAAAGAAAAAAAATAAGGGCTCATTACCAGTTTGTTTCTGTAGCACTGTGAAGTCCAACTTAATGAACACGTTTTCCTTCATGAAAATGCTCTGCCTTTCTCTGGATTGTGCCTTGTAGTAATTCTGATAATTGCTTAGTGTATTTTTCTGATTCCCAATTCTTTTACATTCCTCACTTTCAAGGCTTTTCTCTTGAAATATTCTACGGATGTTTATTTATTCTTCACAGAGCTCCAGGCTCCCAAAGAGCATTACTGCTTATAATGCTGCTGGCTAGGATCTAAGGATAAGCGTGCAGCATGATCAGGAGAGGCAGGCCGGTGGTGGTAGCACTCAGGTCCTGCTTCTGCCGCTGAAACCTGAGAGGCTCCTAGGCATTACTGTGGCATGCAGGAGGGAATCTGCATCAATTATGATCAGAGCAAGAAACAGATGGCACCCTCAGTTTGTTTAACTTGAAGAGGGCTTAGAAAAAAGACCACCAAGTTGTGGGCAATGCACAGAAACCACAAGAAGAGGTAGAGTGTCCTTGAGCTAGAAGCAACTTGGTGGAGCTGCCACCACCTGTAGTAACAAAGGAGGAAAGTGGGAGCAAATTTTGGAATGTGTAGGGGCAGCTGCGTGGAGAGAGATGTGTGGAGAGGGATGCTTTATGGAAGCTATGACCTTTGGTCAAGTGATGCATCCAACCCAGAGTGATCCGACAGGGAGGAAGCACAGAGGTCCCTAGTCTTAACCTTCTTGTTCCCTCTGGGCTCTTTATTAGTCAAACCCAACTGGAGGCCAGGGACTAGCAGTCCATTGATGTGCTCCAAACAGGTCAGCCTCCCAGGGTTCAGAGTAGAGAAGCAATCTTGAGTGGGGAATGCAAGACAAGGATTCACAGAATTTTGAAGTTGGAAGAGACTTTGAGAGCAGCCACTTTATTTCTCTTATGTTACAGCAAACAAATGGAACCACAGAGAGGTTGAGTAATTCTAAGTCCTCTGGCTTGTCAGTGGCAGGATTGTAACAGGGCCTGAGGTTTCCTGGTCCCCGGTTCTGTCCCTTGTACTACAGCGTTCTTCTTATACAGTAATTTGAGAGGATGGGGGAGAGAGGAGCAAGGGCAAGTGAAATTAGAGAGGTTTCGACTTATGATTAATTCTCGGAGTAGGTGTCCAGATCCACATGTGATATTAGAAGGGTTTAAGCGAGTTCAGAATTCAGGTATGGTTGGTCGTATGACAGAGATGTACGTTGTTGCCAATAATAAAGATGGCATTTTATATTAAGCAATGTATGACTGCATCTAGAGTTGGCCTGATGACCAGGCAGCTCACATGATGTGGCTTTTGTTCCCTATGGATTCTGGCCTTGCTACCAATGCTCTCTTTGAGGTCTTTTTTGGCATCAGAATCTTGTTTTAGAACTAGGCTCTGCTTGAAGGCTGAATCATGTTTGGGTGTCATGCTTCATCAGCAGAACCATCTTAGAATGGAGAGACCAAGGGAAAGAGGGTTAATTTGTACACATAGACACATAGGAATTGATTTATACACACGTGTACATGTGCAAAGAAACAATCAGCTAGATTGGCAATTATCAGCTAACAACATTGACCTAGGAATGATCCTTACATAATACCAATAAGTTGGAAATGGTATTGGCGTTTATGGGATTTCCCTTCACGTTATAACCCTTGGGAAGGCAGGACCTAAAACAATGCTTCCAATTATGTGTCAGCAGAGATAGAGAAAGACAACTCATTATTGGTGTTCTTTGGTACTTTGGTTCATTCATTAGTGTCATCAACAAATGTTCATTGAGGACTTAGCATGTGCCAGACACTCTGCTAAGCACTGGAGATCGAGAAGGAAAACATGTAATCCTTGCTCTCACTTCATCAGAGCATGCAAGAAGAGCTGTCTTACTAGACAAGGTAGTGAGGACGGATTCTTGCCTGTATTCCGTGCAGGGAGAATCATTATTGGTGAGTGAAGATACGAATTTCAAAGGTAAGAAGTGACTATTTTGATGTCGTTGAAGTTGTCCTTTTACTTTGCACAAAATTTGATGGCTATTTGGTGGCTGCTGGGGAAGGAGGAAAGTGGGGGGTAGATGCTGGCTGGCTTTATGATTTAAAATCTATTTCATGAACTGTTTATATAGAAAATCAGGTTGTTACACAGAGACTAACTTTTAAAAATGACCTATTTCTAAGGTCAGTAGAAATTGTACCAAAGTTAGGGAGCGGGGTGGGAGGGAAGGAGTCTGACTCATCCAAGTAATTCAGGGCAAGAGAAGCTCCTTATCTGTCTCTGAACAAAGTGTATTCACATCCAATGAATAAATATCAGGTGCCTGCTATGTGCTAGATGCTTTCAAGTAAACTTTTTAATATTCACAACAATTCTGTGAGGTGAGGATACTAATCTCCATTTTCTAATGAAGAAGATGGGGTCAGGATAATTTAGGCTACTGCCTCCCCTCCTCTCAGGCAAAGTTAAGTGTTAAAGCCAAGTTTCAATTCTAGACCTTTTGACTTCTAGGTCCTTTTCTTCTTCACTGTATCATAATACCCTTCTAATTAATATTTTATTATTTTTGCAATGTCAGCCTATTGTTTTCATTACATTTCCTGCTCATCTATTAGCACTTAGCTTGTTACTCTCCTGATCTTCCAGACAGGATTAGGTGGCCTCCTGTGGAGCACTGGGCACACTCTATATAAACTCACCACATCATTCTGTAATTTCCTGTTTATTTGTCTGCCTTGGCCTCTAGGCTAGAGGCTCTTTGTAGACTGAATTCCATTCAATGTTGGATCCCATCTCCCAGCACATTCCCTGGCATGCGGAAAACATTCAATAAACATTTATCAAATGAGTCAATCTTCACAGTAATCCTGTGAAAGCAGTTATATAATCTTTTACGAATGAGGAGCCTGAGGATCAGAGAAGTAAAGTATCTGATCCAAGATCACACAGCAAGTTAAGAATAAATGTAAAGCCTGTGTTCCCAACTCAGAAGCTATGCTCTTTCCACCAAACCCAGCATGATTATTCTTGCTGAGTCTGCAGAAGAGGTTTTGTGGAGGGTTGCGGTGACTAGGAATATACCTAAACAGTAGAGCAGATCTTCTGGTGGGGGCACCCCGATTTGAAATCTATTTTAGCACAGACTGTGTATCTACAGCTCAGAACACCCGTGTTTTCTGGGTCGGTCTGGTGGTCCCCGTCTCGTACCTGGCTGATCATTGTCCTCCCAATACCTTTCTTTCACCTGCTCCTCGATTTTCCTGCTGCCCTGTTCCTGTGCTTCTCCTTTTATCATCCACCACCCATTTTCACTGTTCATTCCCCCTTAATAGTCAGTGACAAACCGATAATTTTTGTTAACACTTTAAAGTGCTATTTTGCTGTTAAACCAATACATGCAATTGCCCTAATCTGCTGCCAAATGGTAATAATCAGAATCTTGTTTCAAAAGGTTTGGATTTCAGCAGGGCTGCCCACAATGTCCTTTGAAGCATATAAATTAATTATAATTAAGAACCGTGTGCAGATGTTAGAAGAGAAACTTTGAGCAATTCTGATGTTTGCTCTTGCCGAATATTAAAGAAAACACACAGGTGGCTGTTGCTGGTGAGAATATAGATAATCAGCTATGTTTGCATCATAAATTTCTGTTAAAATATACACATATGAAGTGATTCATAATCATTTATTAGTCATCTGTACATCCCTTGTGTCAAGAATTTGGGTGATTGTAGAAGTGATACTTCTGCTTTGTGCAGTAGCAGGAAAGACAGGTCCAATAGGAAAGCCTGCATTTAGCCACTGGAAAGTGTTCAGGAACGAGGAAGGAGTTCAGGCCTCTCTACAGCCAGTATGAATAAGAAGGCTCTTTTTGAAAAAATTTTAATCTTTATTATATTTTCTCCATTATCACTTAATCCCCTTATAACACCCCCTTCCTCCAGCCATCACCACACTGCTGTCCATGAGTTCTTTTTCCTTTTTGCTCAGTCCCTCCACACCCCTAACCTTATCCCCCACACCCAACTAGCTGTCATTTGCTCTCCATCTATCAGTGTGTCTCTTTTTTCCTTGTTAGTTCAGTTTGTTCAATATATTATACACATGAGTGAGAATATATGGTATTTGTCTTTCTCTGACTGGCTTATTTCACTTAGCATAATGTTCTCCAGGTCCATTCATACTATTGTAGGGGGTAAAATTTTCTTCTTCTTCTTTTTTTATGGCTGAGTAGTATTCCATTGTGTAAATGCCCCATAGTTGTTTTATCCACTCATCTACTGATGGACACTTGGGTTGCTTCCATATCTTGTCAATTGTAAATAACACTGCAGCGAACATAGGGGTGCTTATATTCTTTCAAATTAGTGTTTTGGGTTCCTAATTAGTGGGATCACTGGGTTGGAGGCAAATCTATTTTTAATTTTTTGAGGTATCTCCATACTGCTACCCACAGTGGCTGCACCAGTCTGCATTCCCACCAACAGTGAGAAAGGGTTCCCCTTTCTCCACATCCTTGTCAGCACTTGTTTGTTGATTTATTGATGATAGCCAATCTGATAGGTGTGAGATGATATCTGACTATTGTTTTAACTTACATTTCTCTGATGACTAGTGACATTGAGCATCTTTTCATGTCTATTGGCCATTCCTATGTCTTCTTTGGAGAAGTATCTATTCAGGTCTTTTGATCATTTTTAGTTGTGTTGTTTATTTTTTTGGTATTGAATTTTGTAAGTTCTTTATGAATTTTGGCTATAAACCCCTTATCAGGTGTATCTCAGTGAATATGTTCTCCCATTCTGTGGGTTCTTTTTATTTTGTTGATGATTTCCTTTGCTGTGCAAAAATGTTTTAGTTTGATGTAGTCCCATTTGTTTATTTTTTGTTTTCCTTGCCTAGGGAAATGTATCTGATAAAATATTGCCATGAGCAATGTCTGATATTTTGCTGCCTATGTTTTCTTCTGTGATTTTTATGGTTTGGGGTCTAACACTTAAGTTTTTGATCCATTTTGAGTTTATTCTTTTTTCTTTTTTAAATATTTATTTATATATATTTTTAAGTTATTTTAAAATTTATTTAATTATTTTTCAAGTACAGTTTTCTATTACTCCCATCCCATCCTATCCCCCGTGCTCCCCCCTCCCTCCCATTTCCACCCTTCTCAGTTGTTGTCCATGTATCCTTTATATATGTTCCTCTAAATCCCTCCCCTATTTCCTCTGAAATTCTCTCCCCTCTTCCCTCTGGTCACTGTCAGCCTGTTCTCTATTTCAGTGTCTTTGGTTATATTTGCTTGCTTGTTTGTTTTGTTGTTTAGCTTCCTGTTAAAGGTGAGGTCATATGGTATTTGTCCTTCAACACCTGGCTTATTTCACTCAGCATAACACTTTCCAGTTCCATCCATGTTGTTGCAAAAGGTAGGAGCTCCCTCTTTCTTTCTGCTGCATAGAATTCCATTGTGTTCTTATGTATGGTATAAGAAGAAGGTCTAGCTTCATTTTTCTGCAGGTATCTGTCCAATTTTCCTAGCACCATTTATTGAATAAACTGTCTTTAGCCCATTGTATGTGGTCACTTCCTCTGTCAAATATTAATTGACTATAAAGGTATAGATTTATTTCTGGGCTCTCTATTCTATTCCATCATCTATGTGCCTGTTTTTATGCCAGTACCAGGCTGTTTTGATTACTATGGCATTATAGTATAGTTTAATATTGGATAGTATGGTTCTTCCATCTTTGATCTTCTTTCTCTGAATTGCTGTTACCATGTGGGACCTTTTGTGGTTCCATATAAATTTTTGAAATATTTGTTCTAATTTTGTGAAATACATCATTAGAATCTTGACAGGAATCACTTTGAATCTATAGATTGCTTTGGGTAGTATTGACATTTTAATGATATTAATTCTTCCTATCCATGAACACAGTATGTGCTTCCACTTATTTGTATCTTTTATTTCTTTCCTTAAAGTCTTATAATTTTCCAAGTACAGGTCTTTACATCTTTGGTTAGATTTATTTCTAGGTATTTTTTTAGAGCAATTGTGAATGGGATTTTCTTAATTTCTCTTTCTGTTAGTTTGTTATTGGCATATAAAAATGCAACTGATTCCTGGATATTAATTTTGTGTCCTGCTACTTTGCCAAATTGATTTTTCAGTTCTAGTAGCTTCTTGGTAGAATCTTTGGGGTTTTCTATGTAGAGTATCATGTCATCTGTAAATAATGACAGTTTTAATTCTTCCTTTCCAATTTGAATGCCTTTTATTTCTTCTTCTTCTCTGATTGCTCTGGCGAGGACTTCCAGTACTATGTTGAAAAAGACAGATGAAAGTGGACATCCATGTCTTGTTCCCGATCTTAAGGAGAATGCTTGTAGTTTCTTCCTGTTGAATATGATGCTGGCAGTGGATTTGTCATATGTGGCCTTTATTCTGTTTACACATGTTCCTTCTAATCCCACTTTGCTAAGAGTTTTTATCATAAATGGGCACTGGACCTTATCAAATGTATTTTTTGCATTTATTGATATGATCTTTATCCTCCATTTTATTTATGTGGAGAATCACATTTATTGATTTGTAAATGTTGTACCAACCTTGCATTTCTGGAATATATCCCACTTGATCGTGGTGTATGATCTTTTTGATGTATTGCTGTGTTTGGTTTGCTGATATTTTGTGGAGAATTTTTGCACCAGTATTCATCAGGGGTATTGGCCAATAATTTTCCTTTTTGCTCTGTCTTTATCTGGTTTTGGAATTAGGATAATGCTGGCCTCATTAAATGAGTTTGGGAGCCCTCCTGCTCTTAAATTTTATGAAATGTTTTGAGAAAGAGAAGTGTTAGTTCTTCTCAGAACGTTTGGTAAAATTCACCTGTAAAGCCAACCAGTCCAGGGCTTTTATGTATTGGGAGGTTTCCATTACTGCTTCAGTCTCACTGGGTGTAATCTGTCTATTCAGCTCTCTGATTCTTCCTGATCTAGTTCAGGAAGGCTGTGTGTTTTCAGGAATTTATCTGTTTTGTCCTGTTATCCAGTTCATTGGCATATACTGTTCATGATATTTTCTTACAATCCTTTGTATTTCTTTGGTGTCAATTATTCCTCCTCTTTAAGTTACGATTTTATTTATTTGAGTCCTTTTTCTTTCTTGATGAAGGTTAAAGGTTTGCCAATCTTGTTTATCTTTTCAAAGAACCAGCTCTTGGATTCATTGATCTTTTTTATCTTTTTTCTTTTTTACACTATTTTATTTATTTCTGCTCTAATTTGAATTATTTCCTTCCTTCTAGTCACATTTGAATTATTTCCTTCCTTCTGTTCACATTGGGGTTTGTTTGTTGTTCTTTTTCAGATTCCTTTAAGTGTGAAGTTAGATTGTCTATTTGAGCTTATTCTTGTTTTTGTTTTTTTGAGATAGGCCTGTAATGCTATGAATTTCCCTCCTAGGATTGCTTTACCAGTGTCTCACAGACTTGGGATTAGTGTGTCCTCATTTTCATTTGTTTCAAGGTAGCTTTTGATTTCTTCCTTGATCTCATAGTTGACCCATTCATTGTTTAATAACATGTTATTTAGCTTCCATGCCTTTGAGTGTTTTTAAGTGTTCTTGTGATTGATTTCTAGTTTTATAACATTAAGTTCAGAGAATATGCTTGATATGATTTCAATCTCTTTAAATTTATTGAGACTTGTTTTGTATCTTAACATGTGGTCTGTCCTAGAAAATGTTGCACGTGCATTTGAAAAGTATGTACATTCTGCTGCTTTGGGGTGAAATGCTCTGAAAATATCAATTAAATCCATTTGATCCAGTGTGTCATTTAAGACTACTGTCTACTTTTAGATTGTCTGTCTGGCATATCTATCCATTGAAGTCAATGGGGTGCTAAAAATCTCTGACTATGACTATTTTTGTCAGTCTCTCCCTTTATGTTCATCAAGATTTACTTCACATATTTAGGTGCTCCTTTGTTGGGTGCGTAAGTATTTACTAGGGTTATATCCACTTTTTGGGTTGTTCTCTTCATCATTATGTAGTGTCCTTTGTTTCCTACTATAGCCTTGGTTTTAAAGTCTATTTTGTCAGATGTAAGTACTGCTAGTTCAGTTTCTTCTCCTTTCCATTTGCATGAAATATCTCTTTCTATCCCTTTACTTTTAGTCTGTCTCTGTCTCTCTATTTCAGATGGGTTTCCTGGAGGCAGCATTTATAGGGCTCTTTTTTTCTTTTCTGTTCAGCTACACTGTGTCTCTTGGTTGGAGTATTTAACCTATTTACATTTTAGGTGATTATTGATAGGTATGTATTTGTGCCATTTTATTCTTAGACTATTTTCCTTTGTTTTTTTTTTCTTTCTCTTTTTATTCACCTTCTTCTTAAAGCAAGCCCTTTAACATCTGGGAAGTTCCTTATTTCTCCTTCAATTTTAAATATTAGCCTTACTGGGTAAAGTAGCCTTGATTATAAGTCTTTGCTTTTCATCACCTTGAATATTTCCCACTACTACCTTCTGGCCTGGAATGTTTCTGTTGAGAAATCAGATGACAGTCTAATTGGTGCTCCCTTGTAAGTAACTGACTGCTTTTCTCTCTCGGCTTTTAGGATTCTCTCCTTGTCTTTAAACCTTATCATTTTAATTATAATGTGTCTCAGTGTAGACCTCTCTGGGTTCAACTTGTTTGGGACTTTCTGAGCTTCCTGGACTTGTGTGTCTTTTTTCTTCCTCAGGTTATGGAAGCTTTTGGAAGTTATGGAAGCTCATTATTTCTTCAAATAAGTTCTGGATCCCTTGCTTTCTCTCTTCTCCTTCTGGTATTCCCATGATGCAGATGTTGTTATGTTTCATGTTGTCCAAAATGTTTCTTAAACTCTCCTCAGTATTTTAAAATTCTTTTTTTCTTTTTGCTGCTCTGCCTGGGTATTTTCTTCTACCTTGTCTTCCAAATCACTCATTCAGTCTTCTGCTTCATCTAACCTACTGTTTATTCCTTCCATGATATTATTTATTTCAGATATTGCATTCTTCACTTCTGGCTGCTCTTTTTTATGGTTTTTATGTTTTTTTTCATGCTGTTGAGTATCCTTATAGTATTACTTTAAACTCTCTATCTGATAAATTTCTTGCCTCCATTTCATCTAGTCTTTCTTCTGGAGAATTATTTTGTTCTTTGATTTGGGGTCTGTTTCTTTGTCCTCTTATTTTGGCTGCTTTGTATTTTCTGTCTTAGTTGTTAAACTAATCAGCAATATAGCTTTAAGCTGTAATCAGCAGCCAGGCTTAAGCACCACAGGGTGGGTGGGGGCCACTGCTTCCCTTTAGGCCACTTGGAGAGGGGTGCTATGCTTGAGAAGGATGGCTTCTGCAGTATGGGGGAATGACTCAGCATAGGGATGCTGATGGCTGTTCCTTCAGTTCTCTGCCTAGAGCCACCAACCCCAGACTCTCCCCAAGCATCTGTAGTCCACTCTGCCCTTCCTCTGCCAGAGCCCAGGGTAAATGGCTACACATGAAATTTTGTGAGTTGGCCTTTTAAGAGGCTCTCCAGTCATCTATCCCTGGCAGACAGAAACCCTGATGTTTTTCACAGCTGGGTTTTATGTGGGTTCCTTTTTGACTCTGGTGCTATAGGTTGGGGAGTCTAGCTTGAGGTTTAGGCCCCATGGTTCTCAGAGGCAACCCCTTGGCCATTGAAATATCCCTCTGGAACTTCAGCTCCACCTATGGGAGCTCAGTCAGACCTCCTGTACCTCTTCTGCATTCCCTACTAGTCTCATTGAGGTGAAGTTGTTTTTTTGGTTTGTCCTTAGTTGTAGGGCTTCTCTCCAGCTTGTGTGCCATTGGTTATTCAGGATGATTTCTCTTCAATTTAGCTGTAATTCCAGATTGGTCCTGGGAGGAGGTTAGTGTAGCTTCAACTTATCCCTCCACCATCTTGAATCTCTGAACAAGAAGGCTCTTATTTCAGCAGAAGAATTTCTCTGTCAAGGACTTCAGTGCCCCATTGGCCTTAGCAGCAATGAGGCCAGCTTCTCACAGGGGTCTAAGGGATGCTTGTCTCTGAAAGGGTATCCCTATCTAGCCTGTGTAGGAGGACTTGATGGTCAAGGGTTTGGATAATTTTTATCTGTATCTTCTCCCTCTCTCCCATCTATCCTGGTCTTCTCTGATCAAACACTTTCTTGTAAATGCCTTAACTAAGACTCTATTTTCTTTGCTTTTCTCCTTACATTATTTGTTGTGGCTGTGATATGTTGAAATGCATTTGGGGTTGGCTAGGGCATTTAGATAAGTAAATGGCCCAACAAGACTAGGGAGCACTGCTTATTGCCATGTCAAACACTACTTTAAAAATGGATTTGGCATGTTTGTAAGATGTCCAGGTACACTTTTCTTTTCTCACTGGTTTTATAGGTACACAGTCTCAGCACCTGCCTCCACTTCCCAGACTGCCAGGATTTCTTACTTTGTTCCTTTCTGAAGAAAGGGCAGAGGCAAAGGAGCCCAGAACTCTAAAAGAGTAATGAGTGATAGTAATGGTGTGAGAAGGAGGACAGGAACAATGCAAAAAGAAATTTTAGGTTATGAGTCAACTGAAATCAAAGGTTGGTGCTGTTTATATGTTATTTTCACAGGCTTAGATGATATTTAACAGACCCTCAATGCATTTGGAGGACTGAAATTGGGTTTCCAAAAAAGCTGCATACATACATGGCACTGCATTTCATTTGCTAGAAATAGATATTGGTCTGATACATCAAGATGACATTAGATACCTGGCTGGTGTAGCTCAGTGGATTGAGCGCGGGCCTGTGAAGCACACGATCGCAGTTCGATTCCCAGTCAGGGCACATACCTGGGTTGCAGGCCAGTTCCCAGTTCCTGGCAGGGGACACACGAGAGGCAACCATACATTGATCTCTCTCTCTCTCTCTCTCTCTCATTCCCTTCTCCTCTAAGATAAATAAATAAAATTTTAAAAAAATTTAAAAAAGAAGTATAAATATGTAATAAAAGAATAGCCATGGGGACGTAAAGTACAGTATAGGAAAGGGAGTAGCCAAAGAACTTACAAGCATAACCCTTGGTCATGAACAAAGGTAACTGGATTGCCTGAGGGAGTTGAGGGTGCCGGGTGGAAGGGAGCAACCCTTCCCACCCAGGACAACTGTAATAGCATCATCAATAGAATATAATTTTAAAGAAATTAAAAAAATGAAATTGGAAGATACTACTGCAAAAAGAAGAAGAAGAAGAAGAGAACAAGCAGGATTAGAGAGTCAACTGTTCACCTCTTGGCCCCCTGGCTCCTTGCAGCTTGAGCTCAGTGGTCCCCAGATCCACAGCAAGCAAAAGACCGCACTAGCCTATGTTCATGCCTACAATTTGCACGGTAATATGAACCAGTCTACACTTTGCTGCCCACAGTAGACTCCAAGGGAAGATACATCTGAGTGAGAAGCTGGGCCAATCGTGTCCTCAGAAAAAATGAGTCCTGGGGCAACCCCAATGGAGAGGATAAAATATGATTCAAATGGATAATTAAGTCAAATTTTCCTAGCACTAACTTTTAATGTACTTAGGGCACTATCTGGAGTATCCCAATTAAGGAGACCATGGTTAGAATATGATAGGCAGTGAGAAAGTTAAGATTAAAAGTGCCAGAACTATGCATCAGGTCCAGTTTCCCAGTTACCAATAAAGACGTAAAGCTAGGGATACATAAGCCTAAAATTTGTCTCTTTAGATACTATGAAGTAACAATGAGTCTCATCATACAGCATAAGTCAAGTAAAGTAAAAAGTATAACTTTTTTGGAGGGCAATATCTTCAATTTTTTAACATTAATACAAAATAAAATGCAAAGGTAAAAACATCAAAAGTGACAATGAAATATGTCACATACTGGTACCAAGAAAATACAAAAATCATGAACATGTATGAATCTAAAAATATAGGCTTAACTTGTATACAGTAATATCTAAAATTACCCTGCAGGGGTAACAAATAAATCCAACAGACAAAATATACAAAGACATACATGATAAAAAAAAAGCATGAGTAATGAGTTTGAACTTGTTCACATATCCAGAAACCCATATACAACAGAGACTGTTCTTTTAAGCCCATAAAAATATTGTACTTACAAAAATGCCTCAGTAAATGCCAATGAATCAATATAAAACAATTGTCTTTTTTAATAATATGATTATATTACAAATCAAATTTTTAAAGGTAGCTAAAAATATTGAATTAAAAACTTTTTAAAATTTGCTATTAAATAACACAAAGGTTAAGGAGGAAATCATAAGAAAAATTAAAATGTCCATTGGACAGAAAAACAATAAAAATATTAAATATCAAAATTCCTAGCACACAACTAAAAATATTTAAAAAGAAACCTATGCTTTTAAATTCACTTATAAGAAAATTTTAAAATAAAAAATAATTAATTATAACTACATTTTCACTTACTGAACAATTCACAGAATCAAGCCTAAGAAGGAATTAAATAATAATGATATGGGCAAAAATTAATGAAATGGAAGGCAAAGAAAGGCAGAAAAAAGCTGATCCTTTAAAAGACCACTCAAGGTAAAATAGAGAAATGCAAATGAAACCCATAATGAAAAAGGAAAAATACCAATATATACAATAAAAAGTTTTAAATATTATGAAAAATGGTTGTTTTTAAATGTAATGTATAAATATATATAATAAAAACAGCACAAAGGAGTTCAAAAGAAAATTTTAATGTAACATTAACCATTAAAGAGAATAAAATGCTTATCAAAGGCCCCCAATCCTAATCCACCGGTACCACCTCCCACTCCTACTCCCCACCCAACACCCCACCTCTGCCAAAATGCAAGGAAGGAAGACAGGTACACGTGGTTTTACAGATGAAGTCTACCAAATTTTTAGGGGAGAAATAAGTTCAACTTTTCCTATTTTGTTCATACAAGTTGAACAAAATAGGAAAAGAAGAAAATCCAGATAATTGTAGTACAAGAAAAGATTACCATAGGTCCCCTTCACCTATGAACATAAAGGAAAAAAACTAAATAAAATATTGGCTAACCAAAATAAACAGTATCTTTTAAAAATAACATGATCAAATATGACTTATACCAGGAATACAAGGATGGCTTAACTTTAGACTATACATCAAAATAGTTCACCACAAAGACTATACTTTCAGGGATCATTTCTATAGTTCATTACTAGACAAGTCTCTGTGAACGTGTAGAGCGCCTGAAACCACAAGGAGGAGGTGCAGTGACTCTTCTCAGCGTGAAGCTGCGTTTTGGTGTTGCTTTTGCAATTGCCAATAGTCACTGATGATCATTTTTCTCTTCCTTTGGAAGAGTCAGAGGGAGAGAATGCAGTCTGAGTGGTAAGGAAAAGAAAAAGAAAAAAAAACAGAAAAACCATAAGAAAAAAAAGAAAGAAAAAAATAGTTCACCACATTTATGGACTATAGGAGATATTTACACAAATATCTCGAAATGTGATAGAAACACATTTAATTAAGGAAAATGTCTATGTCATAAATTGAAGAGAAGTTTTTTTTTTAAAGTTGATAATAGAAAAATGAAGGAGATCATCAACCTTTACCTGGTTAAGGGTATATGTGTATACCAAAAACTCTTCATCAAATTCTTTTTGACACTGAGAAAAAGGCAAGGTTAGTTCAGTCACTGCTAATAGAGATTCTGGTAAATAAGTTAAGAAAATAAAAGTTTTAAGAATGAGAAGGGAAGAGAAATCAGCATTGTGTGAAGATAATGTTATCTACATAGAAAATTCAACAGAATTTAAAAACTATTACTATTAATATGAGTAGATCAGCGTTGGTAGATTTATGATACTCTTAGAAAACATCAATAGCTCTCTCTTTTTTTTAATTTTATTTATTTATCTTTAGAGAGGAAGGGAAGGAGAGAAGGAGAGAAATATCAATGTATGGTTGCCTCTCGTGAGTCCCCTTTTGGGAACTGGCCTGCAACCCAGGCATGTGCCCTGACTAGGAATCGAACTGCAATCGTGTGGTTCGCAGGCCCGAGCTCAATCCACTGAGCTACACCAGCCAGGGCATCTTTTAATCAACTAAAAATATAATAGTCATAATAGCAAAAGCAACTATAAATTATTTCACAATTAACTTGAAGAATGGCTCATTATTTTTTCAAATAGATTCCCAATTTCTTATTCTTTCTCTTCTTCTGACATACTTGTGAAGCAAATATTGGATTGCTTAAAGTTGTCCCACTGGCTGCTTACATTATTCTCATTTTTTTGGATTCTCTTTTCTTCTTCTTGTTCTGATTGGTTGTTTTTTTGCTTCCTTATGTTACAAATCATTGATTTGATTTTCGGCTTTGTCCACTCTATTGTTGTTACTCTGAAAATTGTTCTTTATTTCAATTAGTGTATCCTTCATTTCTGACTGGATCTTTTTATTTCTGTCTATTGGGTGTGCTGGCCCTGGGGTTTCTTGAGTGATGCAGGCCAAGATCAGCCCCAACCTTTATTTTGCCTGGGGCCACCCTGCCTGAGTTATAAAGTAATCTGAGATGGCTGCTACTTGAGCTGGGCTGGGAGACTTTCAGGCAAAGCCAAGCTGTGAGTCTAGGCTGATAATTCTGAGCCTAGGGCTCAGTAAGGGCAGCTGCTACATGTTTGAGAGGATTTAGGAAGTTGTGAACATGAGCGAAGACCAGCCATTCATATGGAAAAACAGCTTTGTTGGGCCTGTAAATTGGGTGAGGTGTAGTTTCTGGGAATCTTTGAGGTGGGTCAAAGAGTGTTATTCCGGTTGATGGAATCTTATTTAGGCACCAGGCTATGGGAAGAAGTCCCAGAAAAGGTACAATGGCCTCTGTTCACCTTGATGCCAGGCATCTCAGCTTCTCCGTGCACACCGCTGGTACCCTTCAGGCTGCCACCCTGGTGCCGTAGCCCAGAGGGAGTGGGTTTGAGTAGGTGAGTCTGTGCGTGGGTCTTTAAGAGGAACTGTTTGGGGCTCCAGCAGTTTCTTCCAACAACTCAACCCCCGCTGATTTTTTGCAGCCAGAAGTTACAGCTGCTTATGTTCCTGGCGCTGGTACCCTGTGCTGGAGGGTCTAGTGTGGGGCTGGGACTCCTGGCTCCTGAGATTTTCCTTCCAAATTTTTATACACCACACATGGATGCGGGACCAGCCTGTTCCTTGTCTGTACCCCTCCTACCAGTCTGTATGGATGTGGTTTCTTTAATTCTGTAGTTGTCAGACTTCCATTCAACTCAATTTCTGAGTTTCAACTCAATGGTTGTTCGACATTTTAGCTGTAATTTTGCTGTGATTGTGCGAAGAGATGTCTGCCTATGCTGCCATCTTGACTGGAAATCTTGTTCTGCTTTCATTTTTTTAAAATTTCATTGTTTATGCTACTACGGTTGTCACACTTTTCTCCCCTTCACCACACTGAACCCAGCCTTCCCCCCACTTCCATAATTAGGCCCCACACTGCTGCCCATGTCCATGGGTCCTTCATATGTGTTCTCTGAGTAATCCCTTCACCTTCTTTCAATCACTCCCCATCATACTCTTTCCACTTAGAACTGTCAGTCTGTTCCATGATTCTGTACCTCTGTTTCTATTTTGCTCATTAGTTTATTTTGTTCATTAGGTTCCTCTTATAAGTGTGATCATATGGTATTTGTTTTTTACTGACTGGTTTATTTCACTTAGCAAAATGCTCTCCAGTTCTGTCCATGCTGCCACAAAAGGTAGGAATTGTTCTTTCTTTCTGGTGTGTAGTATTCTATTGTGTAAATGTACCACAGGTTTTTTTAATCCACTCATCTACTGATGAGCACTTCAGCTGTTTCCATATCTTGGCTATTGTAAATAGCACTGATATTAATAGGGGGTGCATAAATTCTTTCAAATTGGTGCATAGACATTGTTTGGGTATATTTCCAGCAGTGGAATTTCTGGGGCAAAAGACAGTTCCATTTTTAGTTTCTTAAGGAAATTCCATACTGTTTTTAACAGTGGATGCACCAGTCTGCATTCCCACCAACTGTGTACTAGGGTTCCCTCTTCTCCACAACCTCACCAGCTGCTTTTTTTCTTGGCTGTGTGTGCACCCTAGTGCCTGAATCCATTGCCTTATTTGGGGGTCTTGAGCTTCACTGATTCCCATTATTGACTCTAACCTGAATGACTCTTGAGTTTGCTGCTACTCTGAGACCATTATATGACATCTTTTCCAGGGAGTTATAATTGTCAGGGAACGGATATTGCTTGCCTCCTGTGAGGTTCCTCTTAACATTCCTCTCAGCCTCTGTCTACCATTCTGTCTCCCACCACTTCCCACATGCTGACTTTGTGCTTTCATAAATAGCTAGGATCCTTGAACAACTTCTATAGAAGCTTGAAGTTAACATCCTTTTCTTCAAAGCACTTCCATATTATTGTTTGATCCTCATGAAAACCTGCAAAAATATCTTTCAGGTATGTAGGTTGGTGCATTATCCTGATTTCACCTGTAAGAACAAAGAGACCTTGATTAAGTGACTTGCCCATCCTCAGGCACTTAGCTAATGTGGAACTGGTATTAGAGTACAATTTGTTTTGGGTTGGTGATTTCATTTATTCTTTTGTTCATTCATTCATACACTCATACTGAGAAGAAGCAGAATGGAAGGAGCAAGGGTTTGGGAATAGATGGACTTTGGTTTGAAACTTCATGTCATCACTATTTCCTGTGTGACCTTGGTCATATACGTAACCTCTCAGGAGATGTTTCCTTATTTGTAGTATAAGGAAAAATTATGACTTAGAATCTTTATATGTGATTTAACACTACATGAAAATTGCCTAGCAATAGTAGTGTCTGGCATGTGGTAGGTTATTATTAACCTAGAAGTAAAATGTTACTATAAATACATAATACGTAAAATAGATTATTACTATAGGTAAAAAATGGTCAAATATTGACATTTTTATAATGGTAGAAACTCAGTAGCTGCATTTATTGAGTCCTTCCCTATTGTATATGAGCTAGAGCCCCAGAATGCAAATGGAAATGAGGCAAGGTCTTCTTTGTGTTTCTCTGTCTCCTACTAGACTGTGGAAGTAGAGGTCAGAACCTGTGTTAGTTGTATGCCCAACACTAATAACAATGTCTCCTAGGTGGTAGGTGCTAAATAAATGCTTACTGAACTGAAAAGGTACCTGCCCACCAGGAGATTACCAACTACACATACTCATATAATTATAGTAAACTCTTACCCTATATTGATATTTAGATAGACATATACAGGCTATGGTGACAGTCAAAAGGAAACAATGCTCAATTCTACTGGGGGAGGGTGAAAAGCCCTGGAGAGGAGGGGACAAAGCTTCATAGAGCTAGTACATTAAGACTAACTGTGGTCTGTCTGTGGAAGGGAGCAAAACCGATTTACTTATCTTGGACTACATGCTTTCTCCCAACTAACCCCCTTCTAATGTGTGAAATTGAGTTTGTATTCACAGTAGCTTCTTTGTTTGTCTCACAGTCCTTCCGTTACTGGTATCTCCTATAATGTATTGCTTTGCTCTATTCTGAGTATAAAAGAGACAGTCAGGAAAACCAGATTCTTTTCTTTGAGTGTCACAACCAGCCATTGCATCACAAAGTGTAGTATATTGTGTGAGAAGAAATAGGGGAACACAAAAGATATTTTAAAGAAAGCAAATAAAACACAAAATAGGAGAGTGTAGAGTGCATTAAAGTTAATAAACTGTCATGACAGAGTGGACCACTTTTCAGTGTGAAGGAATCTGATGTAGTGGCTGGTGACTAAATGATTAAAACCCCACTGGAATGAAGTTAGCTGCTAGTCTTGCCAAATTTTCGATATTTTGGTTCCCCTTGAGAACCAGTCCTTGAAATTGAACAGATTATTATTATTATTTTGCCAACAGCTATTTGAGATGCTAAACCCATGGGTCTTACTCTGGAAGTATTTAGTGCTGCTCAACTCCATACAGTGCTGCTCTGCTTTAAGCTTGAGGAGGGAGGAATTCAGGCCCTTGCTCTCCTGCTCAGTCGGATACAGTTCATCAGCATGGGCTTCCAGGGCTCGTCGTCATTCCCCGTTTCCACAAAGACACAGAGACCAGAATGCCATCAGGAGTAAACTTTGTTCAGGCGTGAACCACTGAGCTACTCGTCTTATTTGCAAGAGATAGACAAGGTGATCCAAACAGGTCTCCTCCTTGGCCATGCGGAAGGGTGACGACAACAGCGAGAGCTCCAAAGTGTTTTCTGCCAAGAACTGGATTGGATCTTGTGCTTCTTCAGTCACAAAATGTCCCCAACATTTTATTTCCAAGTCATTAATGTCCTTTTGCAGTCAGTCTTCTCAGCCTGACATCCTTATCGCTCTTTTCAACACCATTGTATTGTTTCCTTTTGTCAGCTAAACTCCCAGTTTTTAGATGCCTAATATCTTAATGGTTTCATTTTTTCAAACAGGCATGAGCTATTAGGCCACATTTTCATCATTGATTACATACTCTCTTTTTGGAGAAGAGTGAGAATCGCTGACTCTGGTTTTGAGTACAGTTTGTAGAATATTTCTCTGGAGTATAAAAATGCTAAGTTTATATATTGGCATGCTGCTGTTGACCTTGGGAACATTATGTAACTGTTTTAAGCTTCAGTTTTTCCATTTGAAAATTGGGGATAAAATAATAGTTTGTAGAGTTTCAACGAGGACCAAAGAGACTCCACCGGAGGAAATGCCTACCACAGTGCACAGCACATAGTAGAGGCATAGTAGAGGTGTGATAAATAATTATTTTAAACAAACTAAAACAACTGAAGCAGTTCTAGTTCTATTTAAGTAAGAGGAGCTCTTGGAAAACGGTGAGAAATATAAGCAGAAATTACCGAGCTCTCTATAGAACTATGTCCTCAGTCTGGTGCATAGTGTAAGATTTCGGGGCATATGTGGAAGTAAAGGGTAGGAGTTTGTTGTAGGTAAAAGGTGGTGAATTGTATAGAAACATGGCCTCAGTCATTGTAGGACAGTCACTCTGACAGCACTGTCCTGTGCCATGGAAAATTTTTCAAAAGTGGCTCTGATGTTACTGCACTTATCAGCAATATTTGTCAAAATTATCATATTTTGATGCACAAGCAAATCAAAATAAAACTGTTTCTTGTAATAATGGGTGATTTGAGAAGCGGTGTGATGTAATGCAATAGAATGCAAGTTGGTCTAAAAGTCAGGAGATCTGAATTTATGTATTTTTTGCTTAAGTGGTTCATGGCTTTGGATTTCTTAGCTTCTTTGAGCCTTAGCTTCAACATCTATAAAAGGGGGGATAACTATCTTTCTTATTTTTTTGCCCCCACTGGGTTATTGTAAGGATCAATTGAGATGTTTTTTAAAGTACTTCCCACGTATTGGTCATTTTTTTTTTGATGTACTATTAAGAGCCAGATACTAAAAGGGCTGCTGAAGAACTTTCAGGCTTTTGTCCTCTTTGAGGTGAACATGAAGTAAAGGCAGCAAAAATGTGGGGCTTAAGTGTCTGTAGCTCTCCATATCTAGTTTATCCAGACCATGTTTTGTTGCTAGCCTCTGCGAAGCCCATTTTACTGCTCCCTCTGCCTGGCCTATGCCATCCCCCTGGCCCAAGAGCAGTTCAAGGGTGGATTGCGATAGGAGTGCCAAGGATCACGTAACAACAGCAAGACCCCCTCGCGGAGACTCCTGTGTTTGTGCTCTTGGCATCGCTGCTTGGACCACTTGCATCCTCCTTCCCTCATTTGTCTCTGTCTGTTTTCTGCTGATAGCTGTAGCAGTAGCATCTTTTATTGTCTTGCTCAAGGATTTCTGATTCTTTTGAAAGTTTTTCTGTCACTCTGAGCAAGCATAAGAGATTATAAGAGACTAGACCAGAAGACAGCAGTTGGGATTGAAAATGCGCAAAGGCCCTAGAGTTGCAGTATCCAGCCTCTTCAAAGGCGGGTCACGTAGCATGGGCTGTGATTTAACCATTCTGTCTTTATGTTTTCAGGGAGTCGACGAGTTGAAGATGAAGCCCAGAGCAGAGTGCTGTTCTCCCAAGTTCTGGTTGGTGTTGGCTGTCCTGGCTGTGTCAGGCAGCAGAGCTCGTTCTCAGAAGAGCGCCCCCAGCATTGGCATTGCTGTCATCCTTGTGGGGACTTCAGACGAGGTGGCCATCAAGGATGCCCACGAGAAAGATGATTTCCACCATCTCTCCGTGGTGCCCCGTGTGGAGCTGGTAGCCATGAATGAGACCGATCCAAAGAGCATCATCACCCGCATCTGTGATCTCATGTCTGACCGGAAGATCCAGGGGGTGGTGTTTGCTGACGACACTGACCAGGAAGCCATCGCCCAGATCCTTGACTTCATTTCAGCCCAGACTCTCACCCCCATCCTCGGCATCCACGGGGGATCCTCTATGATAATGGCAGATAAGGTAAAAGTGGCCTGCAGTGAGAAGAGCCTGGCTGGTTTGCATGGAGAACTAAATTACCCATTTGTTTTAATGCAGAGCTCAATTATGAAAGATGAAAGGTAGTAAGAAGAATGCACTAAATGAGTGGATAGACCAGGGATTAGTCTGATTGCTTAGAGATGAGAGCGAGGGAAAGACAGTGGTATCTAGACGTTCATACAGTTTTGAACAGCTTTGTGTGTTCATTTGTTTATAAGTGGATACACAGAAATGACTCAGAGATATTGAATCTTGTAATTCTGTGACCCATTTTCCTCAAATGCTCATACGACTAGCTTCTTCAAAAATTTAAAATAAGGTGTGCTCTCTTCTTCCTATGTAAGTAATACATATTCTTCACCTATACCAGTTTCAAGTCCTTTGAGACAAGTAATTTTTCTCTTTGAAGATGCAAATATCATAAAGAAGTACTTCTTGCTAAGGAGTCCATGCTTATTACACACCAGTCTGTGCATTTGAATGGATTTTAATCCATAGATTAGATGAAACGCACCAGTAGCAGCTGCATTCCCCGTGTTTAGATTTGAAGGCAGTGGTTCTTAACCTTGGTTGCATGTTGGAATCACCTGAACAGCCTTAAACATCATCAATGACTGGCTACCGCCCCCAGAGGTTCTGATTGTTGGCCTGGGGTTTAGGATTTATAAAACTGCCCAGGTGATTCCAGAGTGGAGTTAAGGCTGAGAACCACTGCTTTCAGGCCTCAAATAAACCCTAGTCTCTCCTGCATGAATATTAGATTGTCATACGACTGATTGTTATCTGACATTGATGCTTATTCTTTAACTGCAGAAAGTGTTTTGTTATGGTTCCGTTTTGTTTTCACATTTTTTTATGTATTCAGTTATCTTTTCTTGCTTTATTGCTTATTGCGTAGGCACAGCACTTCTCACTATGTATTGTCCTTCACAGTCATTTATATCTCAGACTGATTCATTTCACAAGGACAGTATTTATTGTTTTTTATCACTATGGGTTTTTAAAATTGTTTCTAAATTTCATTGTCATTTCAAACTTAACGTAACTTTCAAAACTTCCATTATTTTTTTACTTAAAAGACATGCCGTAGGGTTAATCATGTTAGTGAATACCTCAAAACCCAGCACAGACACCACCAGCTCAGTCCCTGGCTGGTTGAGAACCGTCTCGTGCAGGACTTAACGGAGTCAAATACCCTCGCACGATCACTGTTGCCATCTGTTGGCGGCAGGCAGGATGGCTAACGTGCGTCCTGGAGCTTCCTGCGTTCAATCCAGTAACGGTCAACTGGAACGGACTAAGTGGGGGGACTTCAGTCCCAATGAGAAAGATGCTGAGAGGCAAAGAGGTTGGAGCCAAATGCTGGCACCAGGAGCCCGTGCTAAGGGGAGTGAGGTCAATTTAAGCAAAAAGGAAGATACAGACTGACTGTGGCAAAGCCTATTCAGCTTTTGCTTCAGGTAGATTTTTTGGTAACATTATCCTTAGCCAATTATATTTTAACAGTGGTATTTTGAGGGCACAGTATGGCACTGAAACATGCCAAGATGGACAAGCCAAATTTTTAAAACATTAATTAGTGCATACTTATTTTGAGAGGAAGAAGAGTAAAAATGATTTTTTTCCTTATATGGGCTATTGTGCAGCTCATGTTATTTTAGGTCAACAGCCCCTCCAATACACCCCACGCCCAGCCCTGATATCAGTGGTGATTGGTTAAACTGGTTGGTTGCTTCTCTGTGTGTCTTACAAATTCATAATAATAATGAAGTAGATGCAGATCATGTAGAGAGACTGGGGTCTTTTATTTACTGATGTATCCTAAATGCTTTAGCTTATCTACATATGCTGGACACATAGTGCTTTGCATGTGTTATTTGATTTAATACTCTTAACAAGCCAGTGAGCTAAGTGCTATTATTTACCTCTACCTGACAGATGGGGAAACTGAGGCTCAGAGAGGTTAAATAGCATGTCCAAGATGATATAGCTAGTAAGTGGCAGCCAGGATTGAACACTGGTTGCTGGTTCCAAAGGCCACATGTTCTGTCGCCTCTCAAGGACGTAGAAAGGCCGGTTAGGGTCTCCCATTCCTTCCTATTCTGTACCTCCTCTTCTGTGGTGGGTGTTATCTGACTAAACGTAATTCACCCTTTGATTCATAATGGCAATGCTGGTATCTGACTACTGGAGAGAGTAAGTGAGCGTGTAAATAGCACCTAGGGGGAGCACAATTTCATCGGGGGCCCATTGGGGACTATTTTTAGGGAGAAAGAGAGGATTGAAGGCAGTGAGGTAGATTCTTCCAGGTCACTGTGGTGAGATCTCTCTCTGGTCTCCTCCTCCTAACCCCTCCCTCCATTGCAATCCACCTAAATATCCCATCTTATTCTTTTTTTCCCTCATCATAAAAGAGAGACAGGCAATGATTTGTAGGCAGTTTCCTAAAATAGCCTAAATAATGTCCGACTTTTGACCTAAAAAGAAGAGTTTCTAAAATGTAGGTAGGAAGAGGAAAAAGAAGGAGGAGTGAGGAGTGAGGTCCTGAGAACATGGAAGCCAGAAGGCTGCAGGCTCAGTCACGGGGGTTTGGATGCCTGAGTGGGCCTCTCCCGGCTGCAGAGAAGGGCACAGCAGGAACCGCCAGGACCCAGGGGGCGGCAGGGCCAGGATTCCAGGGAGCTGTGCAGAGGAGGGTGCACAGGCTTAAAGGATTTGCGTGAAGGCAAGGAAAAAGAATCTCCTAGATTTCAGAGAAATAAGCTTTTGGGGCAAGTTTCAAAAATAAAACACCTCAAATTCTAAGGTCAGTTTTTAAAAATAGAAGTTTATTTTTAAGTATCATGACCACATTTTACATAGAATGAGGACACAGAGTTTGGCAACTATGAATCAACTAGGGGGCAATGGGATGAGACATTTGCAAGTGGAACTGATTCAGAAGATCTAATACAGCTTTGCTATGTTTGAGGTATGGCTTTAAGGTAGAGTCTTTAAGGTAGAGTTATCACGTGAAAGATGACAGGTAAGCGTTCCATTTTGCTTCCCCTTTCTAGGAGATAGTTAATTGCCATTGCATTTTAACATAGTTTTTGTTTGCTTGTTTCAAACAGAATCCACTTGTTAAGTGTCTTTGTAAAAGATTGCATTGTAGGGATCAAGTCCCTGGGTCAAGGCATTGGTGATGGAAGAAAGACAGCATGGTTATAAAGATTTTTGACAAAAGTGTTCGACACATGTTCAGCATCTGGTCAAATAGCATGTGCTCACTTTGTCGTATATGTTGATTAATCAGTACAAGCATTAATAAGTGCTCTGCTTTTCCAAGAAGGAAATGCACTTTACAACATGACCAAAAGAAGCCTGGGAACCAGGAGAGTGGAGCTGTTCAAAGCTCAGAATTCAGAGTTACAGTGGGATTCAACCATCACTTCTTCATCGTGGGGATCTGGACTACTCACCTACCAACCACTCTAAACCTTGGTTTCCTAGCTTGTGTAATGGGGATAATAATATATTCATTGTAGGGTTGATGAAGATTAAATGAGATAATGCATAGGAAGTGCTTCACTGTGTATCCAGCTTAACATTCAGTAGGCTGAGCCAGAGGTTGTATGAAAGAAAGAAGGGGGAGATTTCATGATACAGGAAAAGAATGGCAATTGAATAGCATCACAGCCAACTGTAGAGGCATTTTTCACCTGGAGACCAATGACCTGCCTCCTGCCATGTCTGTGATGTATGGGTGGCAGCCATGGTCTTGCCTCGCCAGGGGAGCTGAGGCTCATCGGTGATACAGCCCCACTGTAGCCAAAAAGCACATGTTCAGTTACAGAAGAGCGTTAATGAGGAAAGAACTGCTAGGTGCTTGTAAGAAAAGACTGTTTAGAATGCTAACGGGGATAGTTTAAAAATGTATGAGATTTTTGGCAATTCCCCACCTAAGTATAAGGAGTTTATTTTATTTTTCCCTGTTAAAATTGCTTCCATTCCCCCTGTGATACTAGACATAGGATGCCCATCTGAGTCCAAATAATGAATTGAAGCGGGGCCTATATCCATTTCTTTCTAGGATGCTCCTTGCTGACTTGCTGAAATCTTTCTTAGGTTTTTAGAGTTTAGCTCAGAGGGGTTAAGTGACTAATCTGGGATATCACAGTTTGTGAGCAGTGGGACTATGATTCAAATCACAGATGGACCTATTTTGAAGCCTATGTTATTTTAGGTCCACTGCCACTCAACCCTGCCCTGCCGCCAGCCCTGGTGTAAGAGGTTATTGGTTAAACTGGTCGGTAGATTCCCTGTTGTGTCTCTTACAAATGTGTTCTAAATAATGAACTGTGTAGGTCATGTGGCGAGACAGGGCTCTTTTTGGTCACTGATGTATCTTAGCTGCTTTAGAGTTTGCAGTTTATAAGATTTAAATTTGGTTTTCTTCCATACATACTTTACATTTTGAAAAGAAGATGAAATAAAATACGTGGAAAAATATGGGAAAAGCACTGGGTAAACATACACTTTAAGTGAGAGAAATAAGGAATGGCGATAGGGAAAGAGGCTTATTGACAGTTCTGTTGCTGGCATTATGACCCCTGAAAGTGGCTTGGGCAGGAGGTAGGAGGGAAAACAGAAAGTGCGAGTTACAGTCGAATCAGGGAAAGGGATGTGAGATGCATTCTTTAATGTTACAAGAATGGAGGAGAAAAAGGTATGCTGAGTAAAGAGTCAGGAAATAGGTGGCTTGATTTGAGTGAAGTACATTAGCTAAAACATGCATCATCCTCCATACCTTGTTCCTCATTAAAGGAAAAATTAAACATAATCTTACTCTGTAATCTATTGCTATGATTCTTTCTAACTTGCTTGGTTGAGACTTGATGTTTGAATAGCATTCTTGTTTTTCTGTGCAGAGAGCTACATTTTGGAATCTAACTGGAGCTACAAAGATGGCCCCTATTCTTCTTTGGCCCCATCTTTTCTCGATTTATTCACTTCTCTCCCCCAACATCTTACACATACCAAATGGCAAAGTATTTGGAGAGAGCAGATGATCTAGCAGTAGTATGTGACTCTGTGACTAGACTGTTGCCTTCTAGTTGTTTATGGGGGTTATATCCAGCACAATCTTGAATGAAATCAAGATAGCTATGCTACTCACACATTACTTTGTCTGTGCCAAGTTCAGTGTCTTTTAGGCTATTTATCTTGCTTTTGGTTGTTTGTCAGATGGTGTATTCCTTGGGGCAGAGAAAACAGTGGTGTTAACAGTATTTCTTGGGTGCAGAGAGTGAAGACATAGAAGTAGAAAAGGCAAGAGGATAATGAAGCTTGGATAATAAAAGTTTCCGAGGTGACTTTACATCTCCCAGTACACACATTGAGGAAGTCAGGAAAAAGGCAGGATAGAATGGCCTGCCTGGAAGTCAGCTACCCTTATATCATGTTTCTTACTTCCTTGAACTATACTTCGGGGGAATAAGGGTGGACAGTTCTCTCTAGGATGCTGTAAACATGGCAGGGGTGCAGTCCTCAAGTCTGTCTGAGTGTAGTCTTTCCACCTGCTTATGTGGGATGTGTTTCTTGTGGGCCAACCTATTCTTTCTTTTAAAACTGGAACTGGGGTTTGCTTTCAACAAACAGGCCACTGGAAGTCCAGGTCCAGTTTTTATGCTTAAAACACTAAGGAGCCAGGGATTGCTTTAGGTATTCATAGAAATAAAGGTGCTTGGTACTAGAAAATAACACATGAGCCATCACTTCTCATACATCCTCCAGGAAGGTGAAGGTGTGTCTGCAGGAAAGAGGTGGCGCAGTGTGAAGAGAATGCAGCCTTTGAAGCCAATGGGCTTCTGCTGTGTGCATTCCCACCCATGCAACCTTCGGTGTGCTCTTCAAACACTCAGCCTCAAAACTTCCATGTGTAAGATAGGGGCAAAATAACACCTAGTCCGTAGTGCGCTGTATGAAACACTGTTCCCACTGCTTAGTAAACAGTAGGCCCTTGGTACACATTATCTTCTATATTTATATTTCAGGCCTTACCTAGATCATTGAGGAAAATGGGATCCTAATGTTTTCCTGTTGACTAAAAGGGAAGAGTTTGGGATGATAATACCCTTCCTTTTATGCCTGGTGGATGAACAGTAGCTCAGTAGGCTCCGCCTCTGTGGTGATGCAGATACTGGTTGTGACATGATCAGGACTTACCAAGATTTTCAAAGCAGAGACGTACAGTGATTTCAGTAAACTGATACACATAGGATGTAAGCAATGAAGATAAGAGCATTACCAAGGGAAGCATAGCAAAATAAAATAGTTTTGGAATCCAAATTCACTCATAGATTTGGAAGAGTTTAGATATAAGAAAAAGTGAATTGTTAAATGAGAGAGAGATCAAAGGTACTAGGTAGGAAGTGACACTATGTTATAGGTACAGGAAGGCAGTTCTTGTATTAAGTGTCGCCAACCTCTTTTTAATAGATGACACTGATACTGCTGAGAAACTCCTTGGATTATTATTTTCACACCAAGAGTATATTGTCATTCCCCTTTCCGAGACTTCTGTGATTCTTTTGCCTTACTTATTGATGTTAGGTCTATAATTTATTCAATATTATATCTTGATTTTCTGTTTAGAATAAAACTTAGAATTTATATTTTATTCAAAATTATATATTTTTATTTTGTGGTAGAGTTCAACATGGCATTAAAATTATATTTCATTTAAAAAATTCAGCATGCATGAGAGTAATATGAAAGCCCATTTTCATTTCACTTTTTGAGGACAAAAATTTGTATTGCTGCAATTCCATTTCACAGGGACAAAGAACGCCCAAATTATCATGGGTTGTTATGAGGTTACAATAAGAAAGAACTAACACTGACTGATCATTTACTTTTGTCAAGCTCTAAGCTAGTCACCTTACATGGGCTTGGATACATTATTTCATTTAATTCTTTCATAGAATTTATGAGGCTTGTATTTTGTCTCCATTTTGCAGATGAGGAAATTGTAGATCAGAGAGGTTAACTGTTTTGCTTAAGATCTTTAGATAATGATTGACAAACAATGGCCTAAATGAATAGATGCTGATTGGATAAGGCACCTTCACTTACAGTAGCTTAAACAAGTAGTGCTTATTGGTATCTCCGAATAAGGCACCTGGAGATGGGGACTCCCGGGGATGGTTCTGTGGTGCAGTGAGGTCAGGCTGACCTCTGGGGTTCCCTTGGCGTTTTCGTCGCGGTTGCAAGCTGTCTGCCCTAGCTTTATGCATCCTGTTAACACGCAGAGAAGGAAAAGCCAGGGGGTGGTTATTAGGTCAGGGAAAGTCTTCCCATATCCTTGATAGCATGGGTCCAAAAATGTCACATAGACAACCCTGGGTGCGAGGTGGGAGTGCGAGGCTTTCTGGTGGAAATGGCGAGGGGACAAGGGTTGGAAACAGCTTTGGGGATAGTCAGGACTGTCTTTCAGAAGAAGTAGGCGACAGCTTGGGAATTCAACCAATATTCATGTCACTCTAAAGCCTCTCATCTGTCACTTTTCTTGGTTCACACCAAACCCTGCTTTGGTGCCCTTGGGCCAGTCTACTCACATATATGCCTGGATGAGGGCCTTGGTCCATCAATTATTTACTTTTTTCCTTTAATCATCAGTTTATTCTTTCTTGCTGGCATCTTCTCTCTAGCTTTGTGGCACCCAGGAGATGTTTTGAAATGTATTGGGGGAGGGTTTTTTTTGACATCTTAATGACTGGTTTTAGATGTGTGTCTATATGAGTCTGTGTGTCTTTGTGCTCCTGGCACTTAGAATTGGAAGACCAGGCATGTTAAGTGTCCCGCAGTATGTGTGATAGTGCTCAACAAGCAAGAACAGTTTTACCCAAAATATCAATTTTTGCCAAGTTTGCAGGTTTGGTCTCCCATTAAGGCACATACAAGAATCATCAGTGAATGCATAAATAAGTAGAACACCAAATTTTGTTTCCTTTCCCTCCCTGTCTCCCCCCTTCTGTTTGTCCCTTTCTCCTTTACTCTCTCTCTCTCTCTAAAATCAATTTAAAACAATCCAAATAGCACTTTTGCCTCCACTGAACATGCTCAAGTCTTAGTTAATAAGTCAGCAAACATGAAAGCCTTCCTTGACCTGGGTTCTTCCTCCGTTCAGCTCCTTAAAGGGCACTCTAAAATTGCTGTTTTCACTCCCTCATCGCTCACTTTCTACAAAGTGCCAAGTCCGATGGACTTTTCAAGTCATTATTGACCTCCTGCAGCATTGAGCACTGTTGACCCTTTTAGTGCTATTCCAACAATTTTGATGACAAGAGTAATTAGATTTGTCACAAATTTGGCGACAGTGGGAATGAGAAAGAGTAAAATTTAGAATGTGGAAGGGTCATGTAAGCGAAAATGTCTAGTAAACAGTTGGATTTGGGAATGAAGGTAAGAGAGTGATTTGGGCTAGAAATATGATTTGAACTTCATTAGCAAGGAGCGGTGGTTGAAATCAGGAGGGCCGGTGAGATGGCTTAGAACCAACAAGTGGATTGAGGAGACAAATGTCTCAAGGACAGAACCCACTTTTTAATTCTGAACCGTAAAACCAAACCCCATCATTGGAGGGATGGCCAGAGGAAGTTGTGATAATAAAGGAGCTAAGGTGGAATTAATTATTAGTGAGTTAAGAGGGGAACCAGAAGAATAAAAAAAAAAGCTAGGCATTACAGAAACTAGAAGCCAGGAGGGAGTCTATATAGGGAGTATTTAACCTGTCGGGGAATCTGCCCAGACCACTCCCTTCCCCTCATCTTCTGTTATCTCTGTGCCCTCTCCTCCACGCACTTTCGTGACCTCAGTGCTGGTTCTCCTTCCTTGTCTGCTCGGCCACATAGTTGCCTACCCATGTGATTCCTTAGAAAATCAAATCTGATTGTTACACTTTCACTGGAAACCCCGCATTGGCTTCCCACAGCTTGGAATGTGACATCTCCTTTGATCTGGTCCCAGCCATCTCTCCAGGATTTTCTCCTAACCTTCTCATCTTTGAACAATAATGTCAAGTCACACTAAATTGTTTACAGGTCCGCGTGTGGTTCTGGCCTTTTTACATCTTTGTGATTGTGTTTTTGCTACTTCTTCTCCTTAGAATATCCTGTTCCTTGTCCATTCAGAAACACCTACGCACTTTTAGAGAGAAGCTATGGCACTTCTGTGGACCCTTTTCTGACTCTCATCTTCAAAGAATTGACTACTTCTTTTCTTCTTCTTGTTTTACCAATTATCTTGTTTACCTATTTGTCTTACTTGGTATTCAACAGGCTCATTGTGGGCTAGGGCCATGATTTAGTGATTTTTATATTCTTAATGCTATGCATGCTGTAGTACTGGGAGCAGAGTAAAAGCTAACTCTTATCAAACAATGAACAATTATTAAACTGTGCTCTCTATAAACACTGTAGTGCGTTGAATGGTACCCCCACCAAAAAAAAGGAATATGTCTCTGTCCCAACTCCTAGCACCTGTGAATGTGACCTTGTTTGGAAAAAGGGTCTTTGCAGATGAAATTAAGTGAGGACCTTACAATGAGATCATCTTGGAATAGCTGGGTGGCGCATAAATCCAATGATAAAAGTCCTTGCAGGAGATAGAAGAGGAGAATATGTAGACATGAAAGAGAAGTCCTTGTAAAGACAGGCAGAGGCGGGAGTCACTTAGCCACAAATGACGGAGGCACCAGAGGTTAGAAGACGCAAAGGAAGGCTCTCTTGGAGCCTTCAGAGGGAACATGACCCTACCGACCTTGGTGTCAGGCTCTGGCCTCCAGAACCGTGAGAGAACAAACTTCTGTTGTTTTAAGCCACCAAGTGTATGGTAGTTTGTTATGACAGCCCTAGGAACTTAATGCATGCACCACAGTTGAGAGGAGGGTCTCCAGAATCGCACTGCCTGGGTTGTTTCCTGGCTCCACCATTTACTGTGTGACCTTGGGCAAGTTACTTAACTTTTCTGAGCCTTTGGTTCCTCATCTATAAAATAGTGGTAGAAGTAGACTATTTCTTAAGGTTATTAAGTAAAGTTATTAAATTGCTTAGAAAAGTCCTGGCAAGTGGTAGGAATCAATCAGCTGTATGTCTGTGAGAAATATTCAGTAAGTCTTCATGGGATGAAGGAAGGAGTGAGCAGGGTGATTGATATAAACAGAAATAGAAACCATCCACAGTGATCTAAATTCACCTTGGTCTGTGGTAATAGGGCATGTTCTTTGGGAGCTCTATGCAAAGGTGGCATTTGGATGGGATAGTCTAGCCCATGCCAGGCCTGGTACAGTGCCAAGAGGTGAAGCGTTAATGTTCTGTTTAGCTGCTCTACTTCTGAAGCCACGGTGCAACCGCCAGGCAGTGCAGTCTGTCTTTTAGTCCTAGGTCTTCTCTTTCTGCACTTTTCTTTCTTTGTTTTTGTTTTGGCTTCTTTGTGTTGTGTGAGTGTACTTGTGTGCGTGTTTTCAAATGTGGTTGTAGGTATCTTTATCCTTCCCAGTGCCCAGCATGGGGTTATCTCCCCCGAGGCTGCCCTCCCAATCCAAAGTCCTCCTGGTGTCAGATATATTTTTTATATTCACTCTCCTGCTTGTTTTCCTTTTATTTCCTTTCATTCTATATTTTCTGAGTTCTTATCACCACCAAAATTAATCGTAAGAGTTTATTTACTAGCTGTCTGTCCTATGCCTTTTTCATTTTTGTATCCCCAGATCCTAACATATAGCTTGACACATAGTAAACCCTTAATACATATTTATTAAATGTGTGGATGGATTAATCATTTTTGTGTAGCAGATGTCAGTGGCAATTAAGAGAGAAGTATTTTTAAACTCAAATGAAAATGGATGGTGGAATTAATCTCTGGTTATAGGCAAATACATTTTTTATCTCTGTCTAGGCTCCTATCTCTATAATGCTTTCTTTCTTCACACCTGCCAGATACCAGCAATCGACAACTTGTCACTAACACCTCAAATTGCAACACTCCTGTCCACTTTCTACAGACAGACATGGCAAATTAGGCATGCAGTCTGAGGTAGCAGAACAAAACTCCTTTAATACAGAGCAGTGGGGGCCAGAGGTACTCTTGACTTAATTAGCCCTCTTTGAAGGGGGAAGGAAGAAAGAAAGAAACTTTTTTTAAAGTTTCAAAAGACAAAGTGTGCAATTTATCTGACTGCTAATCAGTAAGGTATTACCAAGTAATTTAATCAATGCAATTAAGTTTCCAAAGGTAAGAGAAAGAGGTTTTGAAACTTCCTTTAGCAAACAATGTTCTTTCTCATTTATTTGTTCATTCATTTAAGAAAATTTATTATGCCTCTCTTGGGTGACAGTAACTATTTAAGGTCCTGGAGATGCAGTCAGTGTGAGAGACATGTCCTTGTGGTGCCTTGACTGGCAATAACCAAACACACACATTGAACAGTATTGGTTGAGGGGGTGGTCAATGCTGTAATGAAAATAGCAGGAAGGGTAACGTGCACCATTTTGGGGTAGGGTTGTCGGGGATGGTCAGAGGAGGTAGCACTTGAGTTTGTGTGACGAGAATGATGGAGACGTGTGATGAACTGAGGAGCAGCATTTTGGCTGAGAGAACAGCAGATGTGAAGACCTTGAAGTGGGAACATGGTTCTTTCTCTCTCTCTTTGGTTTTTCGTTTTGGCTGATTAACAGGAAGGTCAGTAGAGTTGGAGTGTGATGGGCCATGTGGGATGTGACAGAAAGTATGGCGGGAAGGGACTTCAGGGCCAGATGTGTGGGACTTGAAAGTGTTGCACAGAGTTGAATATTTTAAAATTTCATTATAGGGGGTGTAAGAAAGGAATGACACTACTTGACTTACCACCTTTTTAGATGGAAGCAGTTTGTATAGGGGGCTGAATATATACTCGGAGCCATTTTGACTCATGGTTCCACTTTTCAGAAGTGACCTCTTTTTGCCATGCTGTGTGACTTATGTGATCTCTTTTTTTCTCATTTCTATGATGGGGTTAATATTCATCAACTTTGAAGAAGTATTATGTGATAAAATTCAGTAATCTTTAAGGAACTTATTATTTCCTCAGGCACACACCTGATTTTGAATAAATGGCTTCTACTATTATTTCTAGTAGTATAGAAATACAGGTTCCTCTTGAATCAGACATCATTTCCTCTTGCTATACCTATGAATTATGCAGTTTTTATTTTCTTGTTTTTACAAAATTTGTTTAAAAACTTGCAAATAATGAGCAAGCAATGTAGGAGGGTAGAAGCAATATGATAGGCATTACTCCAACTAAAAATCTGCCTCTCCTTTTGACTTCTTGGAATTCCCATGCGCCAGCGTCTCGTGGCCAGTCACTGGACTCACGTCTGTGAGTTGCAGCCTGTTATAATTTCCCTTCTTTCAAAATGGGGTTGATGGCATTGAGGAGAGTACCACAGGGAATGGGGCAGCCCAGGTAAGATTCCGAGGTGAGGGGCATGGGCATTGACGGCGGCAGGTAGTGTGATGGCATAGCCGGACAGCGGCATAGCCCGCCTTGAACTGAAGATTCCTGGCATACTCCCACGTCCTCATGGTCTGCCACCATGTGTCTTGGATGTATTCTGTTGCCTTGACAACATGTGGTCCAGAATTGTAGAGAGCAGCAGCCTTCAACCTTTCAGTATCACGTTGCTAGGACAACAGACTCCATGGGAAGCCAGGCGGCACTGTAGCTTCTGTTTGCCGTTGCCACCCACCCTTGTCTCCTACTCTTCCTGCCCACCCTCATTCCCACTGCTTTCCATCTGTATTCTTTTTCTTTTGCCTTCATAGATCCACTTTGGTATAATTTTATCAGCTCCCTCCAACCTCTTTGCCTTCCATTCTTTTACCATGTCAATGTTCTCATTGCTTGTATAAAAGCAAATATTTTAAATTCTCCAAAATAAAGCTGCATGACACAATTAGTTGAAGGAATGATGAGAATGAAGGAGCGTGACAACATCAAGAAAGTGGGGAATGGAACTTGATGTAGTTTCTATAGCTGGGTTGTATGGAATATGGTAGTGGTTCTTAAATTGAGTAGGCCTTCGAATCAAAGAGGAGTTTCACATTTTTATTATTATTATTAAAAAATACAGATCCTCTTTTACCATTCCCAAGGATTCTGATTTCATAGGTTTGGAATAAAGCCCCAGTAATTGCATGAAGTTCCTCCAAGGGACTGTGAGATACAGTCAGGTTTGGGAACTGCTGGCAAGTAGAACATGGTTAGGTTATAAAGATTTATGATGGATTAGGATCTATTTGTTTTTTTTTTAATGGTCCCCAAAGCAATGTGTTCATGTACCTGCCTAGTAATGATTAAGGAAGAAAAGAGAGTAGGAGAAGGATGAGAAGAAGCTAAGGGCGATGAGGAGGACAAGAACAAAAGAAAGCAGTGTGAAAATGATAAATACAGGCTGTGAAATTGGGCATGGGATAGTCAGCTCTCAGAGGCCAGGTTCAAGGACGATCCTGTCTCTGACTTTCAGTTGGAGTGAAAGCTAAGAGTCTTGGTCTAGAATCGAATAATCAAAGAAACTCTTTGGAGTATCTTCAGTCCTGGATTTTTCCCAGTTACTGAGAGATCAGGGTGGGTGAGATCTGGAATTTCAGAATTACTCAGGTCTGTTTTATTACCTCCTTAAAAAAAGTGCCTTCTACATGTAAACGCTACACTTTATACGGGATATTGCTTTACTTGCCTTTAGCTGGGGTAACCCTCAAAGGAGCCCAGGGTTTAGGCTGTAGGAATATTCTCCTTCTTTTACAGATGAAGAAGCTGAGGATTGGGAAGGAAAAGGCTGAGCCTACACTAGTCGTGGCAATGTGGAAATGAAACCCCTAGTGTGACTGACGAAAACACCCATGGACTTAAGCAGCCTGCTGCACTTTCTCTTGAACTGCTTAATTCACTCAGGCTTCTTGGGGCATCTCGCTTAGTCCGGTAAGGGAATAGACCAGCTGTGCAAACAGTGGCCAGCTGGACTTGAGGGAAGTGGATTCTTTCCTTTCCCAGTGCATCTTGAGTAAGACCCAAATATTCAGCACAAGAGAACAGCTCTGAGGGATAAAAGAGAGTGGGATGAGAGACAAGAAGTAGAAAGGGAAAGAGGCTTTGAAGAGAAAAGGATACATGGGGGTGAGCAAAACTGCTGGGTTGGTTCCTGCTCTGGTGGGGCCCGGGACTGAAGCTGCATTGATGCTCTAATTCCTTCCCAAGGTCCAAGAGTGGGCCTGACATCCTCAAGCCCCTCCACTTCCAAGTGGAAGGCCTGGGATTTGACTCCTGGATCAGTCACATTTCTAGGATTGGGGGAATATTTTTTTCTAGCTTACTGTGTATCAGGAGAAAGTGAAATCAGATATACATCAATCTGAGATTCCTTCTCAGCAGATGAGAAGTTGACAGAGAAGGAATCGTATCTTTGCCTTACTGTCCTGGCTGACTATAGCTCTTACAACAAACCGCCTCTTCCTACTCCCTGAATAGTCTTAGAAAATTAGCTGTAACTGTTGTTAGCCTGAACACTTACTAGTCCCTAGAGGTGGTCCCCAAAGGCTGCTTCAACTGGCCCCCTCCTCAGCCCCTTCCTGCTAGAACCTCTCTTGCTGCTGGGCCTTCAGCACCTACCGTCCCTGTCAATGTCCCCAGTGATCAGATGATCAGAGGCCTGTTTATGTGCAGCAGTGGCAGTCAGGTGTGTGAAAGTTTTCCATGGCAGGGAGGAGGGACAGATATCTACATAGGCTCAGGCTATGCGTGTGAAAAGCAAATTTATCTCTCAGTGTGAGAGCCCTTTCCAAAGGAAGAGAGCCCCTTCGTCTCCTCCTCTCATGATTCAAACAGCACAGAGCACACAAGGCACGTTCAGTACGTGTTTGTTGGTAATGATAGATCCTTTGCAATCAGATGGGAATAGGCCATATGTTCTTGGAAAACTGCCTGCTTTGCAAGGTGGGATGGATGAGTGAGATGTGTTTTTGCAAGTTCTTTTCATCTCTAACATCTGCGATCCTGTGAATAATTCTCCCCCTTGGCCCTGGCTGGCCACTTGCCTGGAATCTTTGCCAGATCCTCCTCGCCCCTCACCAGTCCCTCTGAATGGAGATCACAGAGGGTCTTCTACTCTGGATGGATGGTTCTGGAAGCCAAAGTTGATACTTAAAGCAGGAAAGAAAATCTATATCCTGGGGTTGGAGCCCAGGGGTATGGGAATTTGGGCAGAAAGTGTGTGTGCGCATACTTCTCAGAGCTGGGCAGGAGAAGAGTGGGGAATGGCTCAGACCAACATCAGCTGAAGGTGTCCAGCTGTACTTATGTAGCCCCTGGAAGCTCTTCTTGGGCCTAATAGGGGTACTGGCTGAGCAGCAGTACCCAAGGCAGGGCTGCTCTGCTTGGTGCAAAAAGAAGGTGGAGGCCAGAGTCCTGGTTCTCATCAGGACCGTCTGCCATACCTCTTCCCAGAGCCAGCTAGCCCATCTGTATCAGAAGCAGCTAAGAGACAGGAGTACTTTTCTGGTTAATGCCTTGTTATCTGATCTCTATTGCTCTCTGAGACTGGATTGAGGGCCAGTCTTACCAGGGAAAGTACTGGGACTTTTAGGGTTTGTAAGTTCTCCCATTTGTCCTTGTAGTTTCTGTGCCTAAGCCAAAGTCTCATTGGCCAATGAACAGGACCTAACATAGAATAGTGATGAAGACCAGCTCATTGATTATTATGAAAATTAGCCTATTAAACAATGAGGGGGATTTAGACACAGGTTTAACTCTCCACCTGCTCTAGTGGAAGGCCACTTTCTCTTCCCTCAGCACATTCTACTTTTGTGCCCCCTTCGATCGATCCAATTGAGAGACTCCCCAGCCATCACAGTAGGGGCCTCTGAGCGAAGAGTTGCAGATCCCTGGAGCTGGTTTCGCATCTGCTGGGAGGTGGCATCAGGTCTTGAATGGGAAGGATTGTTTTCTGTGTTTCTAGGACTTCCATGTAGCAACCGTGGGCACTTTTGCCATCTGATCTCTATGATTAGCCCTGGGAAAGTTATGCAGCTGTATATTTTTAATCATTTTAACAATCCCCTTTCCTTATGTTGCTCTCTCCTTTTTGACAACTGCTACCTCCTTTAGCTGTCCAGCGTTCTTTTCCTGTCTCCTGACTGCCCCCAACTCCCTGCATTACTCACCGATGAGGCTTCCGCAAGAAGCATGAGTGATTCAGTCCTGGGTCTGTCTTTCCTATAGCTCCCCCAGTGTGTCCTTCTTACAGGTCCCTGTTCCATTTCAAACTGGGAGACAGTCTGTAAGTCTTAAGTCCTTGTCAGAATCCGAATAAGACAAGAGCAACTGTTTGACCCCTTCCAAGGTCAGTTATATTTTAACTCAGAGGAAGAAATTTTGTGCTGGTGGAATTTTAGATAGCATGTTAGGCCATAAGGGAAATATATATTTAAAACAGAAGGTAGTTTCCTGACTTCCACAAATCATGCCATTCACGGGGAGCGTCGGTAGTCCTGGCTTGAGGCTAGGCTGCACTGGGTGACCTTGCTGTGAACAGAAACCCTGAAGGGCAGCCCCTCGAGAAGGGCATTTGTTACTCCTGGCTGAGCAGGGGCAGCACAGGACCCGCTCCCAGAGCCTTGGAGAACATTACGGCTATCAGGGCAGAAGGCCCGTGGAGCTCCCTCTGGGAAGCAGAAGAGAATCGGGCAGGAGTGGGAATCCCAGACTAGTCAATGAACTCTAGCCTGCTTCAATGTCCCATCGAATAGAGAGGGCTTGGATCTGGCCTTCTTTCTGCACTAAGAACTCTGAGCTGACCCCAGGGACTCAACTCCTAACCTGCCTGTATCTGGGTCCTTCTTTGTTTCTACCCTCTCTCAGATTCTCTGACTTCTCCTCTCTGTCCTCCTTTTCCTCCCATCTCTGCTCGCTGCTTTCCCATCGTCTTGTTTCTGGTTCATGCTTCTCCGTCCTTCTCTCACCTCGTCCTCTTCCCGTCTCCCGTGACCCACTCTTCCACGTGACTCCCACTTCATGTGGTACACACAGCCTTCTTCATGCTTCATCCTGTCAGCGTCTCGGTCCCTCAGTGGCCTACCTTTGGATCTGGCACAGTTAAAAGTTCCCAGGTGGTCTGCCCTTGGCTTTTGGGGCTGTCAAACATAAGCTTTGTAGTCTGTGGCGCATTGGTTCAGTTGGTTAGAACTGGCATTTAATGAGGCCAGGTAAGGATATATGTCCTGGCCCTGTAGGACCCTGCGAGTTTTCTCTCGTTTCATGGCAGAGGTGACTTGCAGCTTCCATCTTCCTCTTTCCCACCCTTGGTCACAGCGGGGGTGTGACTGAGGGGCTGTGGCTGAAACAATGCTAACTTATTCATAAGGAGCATCAGTAATAATGTCATACCTAATTTTTAAATTAAATTTTTATTTTGAGATCATCACTGATTCACGTTTTGTATTTTTTAAAGGTCCGAAAAGAGTTTGATTTCAACATCATAGGCAGAATTCAGGCCCTGATAGACATGAACTCAGATTCTGGTTTTCTTTCTAATTAGTTCCGTGACCTTAGCCTAGTTACTAAACTTTGCTCTGCCTTAGTTTTCTTAGCTGTGAAATAAGGGTAAGAATAACGACTGCAACCCAGGTTTGGCGTCTTTCAGCCTCCCATTGCCTGCACTCATTTCTCTTTCTCTTCAGTTACTAGGTCTGTTCTGTTCTACTGTTTTCCTTAATTGGTTTTTATTTTTACCAGTGCCTCTAAAATCGACCCCTTTCTCCTCTCCTCTCTCTCTTTCCTCCCTGCCCCTCCCTTCTTCTTTCCTCTTCTCCTCTCTCGGCTTTGGGCTTCTCTACACATTTTGGTGACTCTTAGCCTGTTCCTTATTCTTGGTTTTTGCTTTACCCTTGATCAGCCTCTCATTGAATTTTTACTTCCTTCCCAAGGCACGTTTCCTGATCTATTTCCTCCTGTCAGTCACTGTTCCTGGGCCCTTCGTGGATTCCGGGAGAATGTGCAGCTCTTAATTATTTATAATCATGAGAGACTAATTACAGACATGATTTAATTACTTTTTAAACACAGATCTTAACAGCACCGGCTGGGCTAGATGGTGGTAAAGTTAGAGCGTATCACAGGAACATTTGGTATGAGGAAAAGGATTGGCTTGAGTGGGTCTGAGGTGGGGATGCAGATATAAAGTATCCACAGAAGGTCTAATCTCATTTGTGAAAGAACTGAAAAAAAAACCCCCACAATAGGCAATTGTATATAGCTATGATTATATAAAATGGGAAACATGTCACCAATGTCAGAATTAAGGAGGAGAGGGCTAATTTTAAAAAATTATTTCGATCATATAGGCGGTATAATGATGGATACTACTGCTCCTTTTGGTGGTGGTGGTGGTGAGGAGGGGGTTTATTCTCCAGGCTACTCCATGGGATGGAATGGAAAAATTGCCTAGATTGAACTATAAAGTCAGGAAGTCTGGTGCTCATCCTTGCTTTATAAATAAGCAGAGCTGTTTGACTAGTCAAGTCCCTTAATCTCTCTTAGTCTCATGTTCTTCATCTTAAAATTGAAGGGGTTGGGATTTACAACATGAAGAATACTTCACTGAAGGAGAAGGTGGCACATAAATTAGATGAGGATGACCAAATTTGATAAACGAAGGTGTGGGAGGCCACTGTGGAAAGTTTGCAGCAATGAGCTTTTGTAGCTAATCTATTCCAGAAATTTCTGATATGATGTCTAAGCAAAGGAGGTGTTGATTGAAGGAGAGGTGAACAATTAAACAAGGGAAGCCAAAAAAAGGTCCAGGAGTCAGCACGAGTAGGTTAAAAGTAAATAAGGCAAATGAGGAACAGCAGCACAATGTAAAAATGCTGTCAAATTTTGAGTTTTGTAAACTGCATTCTTTCTGACAAGTTTTGAGGTTTGATGTGCAGAAGGTAGCAAAGAGAACGTTGCAGCTCTTTATATACAGTGAAGAAGGGAATGGGAATTCCTAAAAGTATTTTTTAAATTAGCACCCTCTTGTCATCCTTAACCCCATCCTAGTCCTTACCTCTTCACGCAAGGCTGATGAACGTCTTCTCTTGCTGTGCTATGTCAAAGACCATTTGTCACGGAAAGGATCTATCTCTGAAGCTAGTGCAATGCCCTTATTTCATGGTAGAGTTCACTGAGGTCAAGAAAGATTAAGTGGTTTGTCTGACGCTACACCCCAGTTCTCTCCTGGAGTTGGCCTCATTTTCCAGATTACCAGGTCAGTTTTTGGTAGTACTTTCGCCTCAACGAAACACCAATTCTGTCCAGTGGTTTACAGTCTAAAAGATAATATGATATAATGAATTGCTGTCTTTTCCCTCTCTTGATTAAAGGTGAGTGACAAGGACAAATTGAAATTAGGATAAACTAAGATGTGGGAGGCCATTATGGAAAGGTTGCAGCAGTGAGCTTTTGTAGCTAATCTGTTCTAGCTAATCTATTCATAGGGGAGGAAGGGGAAGGGCATTTTTTAAAAACTGGTTTTTTTTGTATCTACATTAAATGTGGTCTGAGATCATTGATTTAAAGTATATTAATAAATCTCTCTGATATTGATAAAAGTAAATATTATTAATGAATTTTGGACTCTATAAAGTAGAGGACCTGAATATTGGGGGTTGTATGAATTTATGCTAATCACAGGCAGGCAGATGGAAAACAAATTTGGATGAAGTAAATTCTGTCTGGTTCAGACTCTTCAGTGGTCCAAGAAAGCTTTAGGAACTGGTGTCTCCCAACTACCTACAAGCTGAAAATAGGTCTTTTCTTTTCTCTGGAAGTGGTGCCCTGAGGTTACCCCCTTTACTTCTCCTCTTGAAGCAACTAGGGGTTCATACCAGAAGAGCAAGAAGGGTTCCAGAAGGGACAGAGAGGGGGAGCAGGAGAACAGTCGGAAAGACCTTCACAGTATGTAGGGTTGGAGATAAAAAATACAAGCAAACCTTAACTTTTATATTTGGCAGTTTTAAAGGGGATTTATGTACTTTGTCTTAATTTGTGCAAGATAGAAAATAGAGCCTTAGGTAGTCTCCCTGAAAAATGAAGGTAATTGTAATTGTCTTCCCCATTCTCCAGATAGGAAAACTAAGACTAAGTTTTTAACATCTTAAATTATAAGTGGCGTATCTAAGACTAGATGAGGTTTTCTGGCCCCTAGTCTCCAAGCAAAGAGAACCAGGGAAACCACAGAGTGGTTAGGGGCAATGAGTGATCTATGGTGTCAGGGCACGGCAGGAAAGTTAAACAGACTGCAGAGGGTTTGGCCATGGGAATTTTTGTAGACCTTAGCTGATGACGTTTTAGTTGATGGAAGAGCTCAGATGGCACTGGAGAGGATCAGGATGTTGCTCATAGGAAAGGAAAAGAAGCCATGAATGTATTAGGTCCACATGCTGAGGAACTAGACGTACTAGAAAGGTGGGGCAGACAACTAGGGTGGGGAATTCATAGGTAAAGGCCCATCCAGAGGAATTTTTAAATACAGGCACAAGAATGAAACCTCAGAATTGGTGAGCAAAAGGCCACACCTCTCAAACAAAACATGGCAAGCCCAAGTCTACAGCCTTCCACCCTATCTGCCCTCTCCTGGGGACAGAAAGAACCACTGTCAAAGCTTTTTGCCGGGGTACACACAAACCCATTCTGAAGGAAGCCCAGAGTGTGCTGGGACATTTTCCCTTCATTAACACTTCATTAAGCTTTGTCAGATGTAAGCCTCCTAGCCAGATCCTGGCAAGGGACTCTTACCGAGGTGATAATGAGGAGAAAATGTACTATGTTTTTGGCCTACTCCAGAGTTGTTGAATGTAGGCTAAAATGTATTTTGATAACATTGGCATTAAAATGGATATTAAACATCTTTTACACTGAGTAGTGTAAATAGACTACATAGGCACAAACAGAAAGAGATATGCACACCACATTTCAGAGCGATTTGGTGATTTGCTGCAAATGAATTGTAAAAATCTGAGATGTGTTGGATATAGCAAATGATAGGATCTCGACATTTGCAACTTGTACCCATTATCTTTTATTTTTAACCCTCACCCAAGGACATTTCTTTCATTCCTTTTTTGGAGAGAGAGGAAGGGAGAGAGAAACACTGATGTGAGAGAGAAACGTCAATTGGTTGCCTCCTTTATGCACCCTGACCAGGGATTGTACACATCTGAGCAGGGATGAAACACACAACCAAGGAATGTGCTCTGACTGGATATTGAACGCACAACCTTTCAGTTATGTGATAATGCTCCAACCACCTGAGCCACATCAGCCAGGGTTGTACCTATTATCTTTAAAAAATGCCTCTTTCAAAAACAGACATAATAATCTGTGTGGCTGTTAGGATGTTGGTGCTTCTAGCCCTAATCCATGTCTTCTGGCTATATAATATTAATTAACTACAAGGTGTTCTTAGAATTAAATAGTGCTCACTTTCTAGTAGCTTTCCCAGTGTTCCTAAAAGTCCTGTCACACTGGCTTAATATACTGTGAAAGCCTGAGAGTTCAGACAATTCAAGAGAAAAAAATATATTTAATCATTATGTTGATGAAACTTTTGATTTGATCAGCCACGGAAAATTGGAACAATTAGAAACTGGATCAGATGTGAACAGCCCCTAGAGGTTCTGACATGGCCCCAGGTAGCTGGGAGATTGTACTCAGTAATAAGCAATATGATGTCGACCAAAATTTTAGGAGTGTGAGTGTGTGTGTGTCTGTATTCTGGAGAATGTGACATGGTGCAATGGTGTTGTCAAGGTGTTTTTACTTGGCCTAGTGTTGATACTATTATATAGTTTTTTAAAAAGCAGTGTGTGACTGCAAAAAAGTAGTTTTTTTTTCAAAGGAAAAATAAATCAACCCAGCCTTCCCACAAGCAACCGATTATGAGAGGAGTTGGAAAAGGAAGAAGGTTAACATTTTTATAACACTTAGTATGTGCAAGAACTTCCTGTGTGTTATCTTAGAATTCTCTAAATTATTTTTGCTGGTGAAGACCCATCACTTCCTTAGACCTCACTTTTACCCTGTTTCCACAATAAACTGTAGAAGTTAGCTTTCTTTTGAGGTCCATTTTCATAAGAAATCTCAACATTTTGATAATTTTATCAAGTCATCCAATAATTAACTCTTTGGAAAGTGGTCTAGGATTAACCTGTTCTCTCAATAAATATAATCAAGCATCTAATATGTGTTAGAATGTGTACAAATCACGATGAGTACAATATTGAAGTCAAAGAAATATGTGGACATAGGTAGGATTTTAATCAATAACAACATGCAGAATGCTTCACTAAAGGACAAAATGTCACAGCAATTAGGTGAGGGAGACTATTTAAGAAACTAAGATATGAGAGGCCAGCATGGAATGTTTGCAGCAGTGAGCTACGCGAGTCAGGTGTATTAACCACGAATACTTCAAAGGCTTGCTGCGCAGGGCTAAGGAAAACAACATGTATGCAAAATGGCTGATGTATGTGTTGGCACTTAGTAGGTGTTTACTGCCAATGTTAGTTGAATGTGGAAAATGAAGCAAAGAAATGAAAACAAAATCCTCAAGTGTAACACAATGAAAATTTACTGTTACTGAATTTGGGAAATACTGACGTGGTGAGTGTTGTGTTGGAGTATGTTTTAACAAAGCGCCGCCACAGTCCCTCCCTGTGCCTCTACTTCTCCTGGGAGTGCTCCAGTCTCAGTGGAGACTTTCATGCTTCCAGGCACAGAGCCTCTGGTGCCCATTGCTTAGAGGTTTCCTGGTTTCTTGATTTGCAGACTAATTGATAATGATAATGGCAGTGGTGGCATGACGTAGCATAGTGACTTTTTATTTTTTCAGTCAAAGGTATTTTAAATCCCCATACCACTTGATTTTTTTTTTTTTTTTACAAAAAGACAGGGCATTAACATTAAAACTAATCAAAAGTAGGAAATAAAGGATAGTCCTTTAGATTGAATACATTTAGTTGTATCAAGAACCACTGCATTGTTCTTATTCTCATTTCCCTGGGGGCCCATGATGACGTCATCATGGGTTGCCTTGGATCCCTAGGCCAGTGTCTGGGGAGCACTGGTGTGGCTATTCTTGCTAGAGGCCGCATTACCAAGGAAATTACTTCTAGGGGCTGTGGCTCCAGACCCATCTGCCAGGTTGGGGCTCTGCTCATTTCTGTTTCTCTGACAGAAGCCGCAGCGCAGCGGAGAGTGTCGCACGGAGGTTCGCCAGGATATCATAATCTCCTTCAGTGACTGACTGATGAGGCTCAGGGACTGGGGGAGTGACAGATGTACTCTGCCTTCACTCTAGCAAGCCTTTTATTTCGGTCCTGTCTGACACCGTCATCAATAAGCTGAGAAAATAAAATCTATACCCAACTCTCTGGTTGGAAGATTATTTCAAAATTGTGGTAGAGAGGGGAAAGGGCCTCTCCGAGAGTTAGGCATCTTGGGTTAGGGTTCTGCCGTGGTCATGGCCGAGTGTGGGTTTTAGGACCAGTGGCTTCACTCATTGGGCCTCAATTCCCTCATCCAAAAGGTGACAATTATGTCCCCGGGGCTCACCAAGTCATCTGCAGTATTCAAACAGCACAGTGGTAACTTTCTATTTACCCACAACCAGGCTAAGAAAAACATGTTTCTTTGATCTGTGTTAACATTATATCTGTTCATTGATGTAGGATTATCTCATTCTGCTCTAGTACCTACTAATAAAAAGGGGCAAACTACGATTACTTAATGAACACCTGGATATAGGGTATTACGTCATACCCATGGTGAAGAACGATTTTCCTTTATTTCTTCCTGCTTCTGTGCCCTAAAGGATCAAGGGGTTATTCAGAGATTTACTTTTTACAAATGTGTAAAAAACGATAGGACAAACAATTCAAGTTTTAAGAAAAAAACACAAAAAATGAAGATTCAGTATATTAAAGATAGAAGTCAGCTATGTAGTGTTATTTTAAAATTAAATCAGTGAAGCAATACCCAGTGATTTGTAGACAAAGGCAGAAAATGGTCTAACTTGGACTGAATGGGTACTTTGCTGAGTGCTTTACATTTTATTTTACCCCATCTGATTGTCTTATTTTATTACACTGTGTTATTTAACATTAATTACCTTAATTATGTCACTTTGATTCTACTGTGATCCTGTGAGCTATTATTGCCTACAGTTTACACAAGAGGAAACTGAGGCCAAGAAATATTAAGTGGTTGTCAAGGCTGCACGTCCGGTAGGGGGTGCAGCCGAGAGTCAAAGCAGGCACCTTTGGCTCCCATCACGAGACTGGCCCTGCACTGACACATTCCCCACCGCCACTTCCTAATGCACAGTAAGTGTCCAAGGTGCTCTTCTTAGCCGGTTGCCTATTTCACCTGTCTTATTCTGCTGTTTTTTCTTTTTTCCTTTCCAATGACATGACCTTCGAGTTCCTTTCCAGCTGTATTTTTTCTAGAATGCCTGGATTCTTACCAAATAAACAGGTTCCAGAAAAAGTGGAGGTGGCCCTAGTGATATGGAGGGGGGCAGTGGGGCAGGCCTGAGAGGTCCCGAATGAAACAGAGCAGTGTGCCATGCACTGTGGTGGCGTGAAGGGAACCACACCTCGCCATTGGAGTTACAAGTGGTTTGGTCCCTTATTAGAGGATAAACTCGTTCTTTCACTGGCTAGGTGGGGAGAAACACTACATTTATTTTGAAAGATTAAAGTATAAAAATATTGCATGGTTTCTCTACAATATAAATATGTACACATATACCAATGTTTCCCCCTCTCACTTATTTTCAGATTTTCTATTATGGAGTTGTTTTACGTTTATTGAATGAGCTGTACTGGTTCATTCAATGAAGTCAAAGCTCTAAATTCACCTTGCTAAAGAAGGTGAGTTTTCAATAGCTAATTGATTCTGTTGAGTGGCTTTTAGTATGCACATTATTCTTGGTTGTTAGGCTTTTATTTTGCCTGTCCTTGTTTCTCTGAGGATTGTGGACAACAGTGGCATAAATCTCAGGCATGCAGTCACAAGACCTTTGTCTGACACCTCAGTGTTCCACTTGGCTCTGCCTCGTGCCAGCTGAGCGACCTTGGGCAGATCACAGAACCTCTCTGAGCCAAGGTTTCTTTGTTCATAAAATGATAATGAATGATGCAATAATTTAAGTGAGACAATATACATGAGAATGTTTTGTTAAGGTACAAGCACTATACAAGGGTCAGCTGTTGTTAGTCTTATTTGAAAGAATTGAAAAAACTCCGGGATTTTCACTGTGAGGATTATAGGCATGGATATTTCACCTGGTTGAACCACCTTCAGATTTCCATCATCTGGAAAAGGTTCTAGTCTCTGAATTAACACACCTTTCCTGTGTGTTAATAAATTGTGGTAAAGCCGCTCCCGGGACCACCGCTCTCTTTCAGTTACTTCTGAGCCCCCATCCAATCTGTTTCTCTGTTTCATGCATGTCTGTGCATATTACATCATATAATTAATTTTAAATGATGGAAAATCCGGCTACTGTAGAAAATACTGGATTTTTTGCTGTTTCTTTTGTAGATTCATTCACCTTTTTACACATGCACGCTTCACTGTGCCAAAGCTGACTTCACCTCAGAGTGTGATGAGTAATGCTATGAACAAAGTCCTTGAGGGCACCTTTTCTGCCACAGGTCGGCAGAGTAATGGGTGAAAATGTGGTTCAGGCATGGGGGGCCTTGCTAAGTGACTGCAGAATTGATCAGCTCCCCAGGGGAGTGCCCCCTGGTAAGTCAGGTTGTCAGCCAAGGTGACTATGTGACTAAGGAGTCCCTGGAGTAATGTTGAAGGGGGCAGAGAGACAGGCTTCATGTCTCCTTTTGCATGAGCAGGGTGCCAGGAGCAAGCTGGCAGTTTGCTCCGTTTGACTCCCCTACAACACACTCATCTCCTAAGCAAAACATCTGGCTCCTCCAACCACTCCCCTCCCCAGGTCTTGTCTATTAAAGAGCATGGAGGCCGTGTTAGAAATTCTCCTGTGTCATACCTGATCATCAGTGACTACTGGTTGAAAGAGCACTTTGACCCCATTAATTCTGAAAGAGCTGACAGGAGAGGGAATAGGTAAAGGGAAGAAAGACAGACAAGAGCCTTACAAGAGGCGGAAGCCAAAGGGTGGCAGTGTAATCACAAGAGGCCATTTAAGTAATGTGATGAAACAATGTATGGATAACTCAGTTATTTAAAAAATGCAGTTAAATTCAGCTGAGGAATGGGGACAGAACTAGGAAGGTAGGAAAGGAAGAGTAAGAGTGGAAAAACAGTCTCTGAGGTCTGCAGACTGGGCTGTTCCTGGTGTGGAAGTTCTGCAGATCAGATAGACTGGGAGTTTTTCCCTCTGGGAGTGAGGTATCCGAGGGAATGTCAGGGGCTCTAAGGGCAGAAAAGGGACCGCACAGGTGCTGGCTGTGTGCCAGGCTCTGTTCTAAGTGGAATTTTAAGTAGTGAGTTTGTTAAACACTTCTGATTTTCCTTTTTTCCCCCCTGCATTTGACATTCATCTCATTCTTTCCTATCCTCACCTCTCTGATATGCATGCAGCCTTTTACTTGTTTAATTTTCATAAAAATGAATGGCTTCACTTCTCCTCTTATATCATCCTTCTAAATCTTTAAATCCTTGGTAATTCATGGAGAGTCAGCTGGAGAAAAAAAGCAGAATTGCAATCAAGGAATACCTGGTACATTTTCCGTTAAGTAAATGTTTATTTGCATTCATTTGGAAAGGCAGTGGTGTGCTCATGGCAGCACCAAGAGGCCGAAAGTGGGAGCCTTTAGCCCCTTCACAGATTTTCATTAGCTATGCCCCCCACCCTCAAATAGGTTACTCCCAATAAACCCCCTGAATACTGTGTGTCCTCGGCAGACTCCTGAGCCCTGCTGGCCAACCAGCCTGCAACCCTCAACCCCTCTCTGTGGAAGTCCTGAGCCACCACTGAGAGGACGGTGGTGGTTAAGAGCAAAGACTCTGAAAGTCAAAATCAGGTTCTACCTACTCGTAGCTGTTGTAATTTAGGCGATTGCAAGACCTCTCAGAACCTTCAAAATCAGGTTCTACCTACTCGTAGCTGTTGTAATTTAGGCGATTGCAAGACCTCTCAGAACCTCAGGTTCCTCACTGTACTTGTTTTTTTTTTTTTTAATGATTTTTAAAATTCTTTCTTAATTTTAATTAAAATTTTTAAATTTATTTTTAGATAGATGGGAAGGGAGGGAGAAAAAGAGGGAAAGACATATTGATGTGAGAAAGAAACATTGATGGACTGCCTCTTGCACACCCCCAAATCAGGGACTGGCCTGCAACCCAGGCATGCACCCTGACCAGGAATTGAACCAGTGACCTTTTGGTTTGCAGAACGATGACCAACTCACTGAGCTACACCAGCCAGGGTGGGCTTCTCATTTTAAATCAGGGTAATAACATCAATCTTGTGGGGTTGGCAGAGAAGGAAATGGCTTATAGTGCTTGACCAGATGGGAACCCTTTTAATTTCAGCCTGCATAGGGGCCAGGACCTCACTCTTTGGCATATACCTCATTTAGTTCTCCCAAGAGTCCTGAGTGGTGGAGATCATTGTGTACGTGAAGAGATTTAGGACTTGGGGATTGTGGCTACAGCCAGGCCAAGAATGTGGGAAGTGGTGGAGGAAGATGTGTCTCAGAGAAAGACATGTTCTAGGGAGAGTGCGGGATGGAGAGAGGGTGTTCATGGTGGTGGAGGCATGGTTTCCTTCATCTTGGGATCTGGTGAGGCCTCCTAAGGACTTTGAGGCGTCTGTCTTGAGGCTTGACTCCATGTAAGACAAAATGGGGCCTTTTGGGGGCTGGGGGATATATATGGACCAGGAAACTTTTTGACAGGAGCACGGGAGAGCAAGTGGAAATTTCAGTTTCATGTGCTAAGAATAAATCTACAGAGAGAATGATTTGATATAAGCTGATGGACAAAACAAGGGAGAGAAGTTAGGCCTCCTGGTAACAATACACATCTGCTTTATATTTATGGTGTTGTCAGTAAGAGGAAAATGCATTCTTCTCTGGTTACCTGTGACACGCCACTCCCACCTTGGCCTCTGCTGGGGCTGTGGGGCATGGACCGTTCACTTTTCCCTCTATGTTCCTGCCTTGACCCTCGTTTGCAGGGGCCGTGCTGTGTTTATTCTGCTGTCTCAGGAGAGCCCATGGTTCTAACAGAGGAGGAGTAGAAAGAGGCAGGGTAGGCAGGAAGGCCAGAAAGGATCATGAGAGAGACTTTTTAAAAAGAAAGGGTGCAAGATAATGAGGGAGGCAATATGGTTGGGAATTAGTTGCAAGGTAAAATAAATGCTGAACATTAAGTACATGATTTGAGTAATTAATGTTCCAGATGGGAGAACAGTTTTGTATCCTTATTCACATTTCTAAAGGTTTAGAGCTACTCAGTAAACTGTTTCCTGAATGCCTGTCATCACTGGCTTGATCCCAAAGTACCACACATGCTATAACTTCATTTAGACATAGTTTCCAGGTGGCTTTTAAATTTGTTTATAAGTGAAATTTGTTTAAAACTTAGACCAGAATTCCCAAGCAGTGAGTAGGTTACAGGTGTGGCCACATTATTGTTCTCCTCATCACTTAGAGCTTCCAGATCCCCTTTGCCTTTGAAACAAGAGCACAGTCCCCTTGAAGGTCCAGGGAGGAGGCCTGAACACCTGAGGCAGGTTTGATGTTGGGGGTTGGGTTAGCATCTGTATGTCTTTGGGGCTCTCTTTCTTGAGGCACAGTTAACTATGCAGCTATAGTCCCCATCCTGCCCAAATCAGGGAGGAAAGATCCAATTCCGAATATGTAGCTTCACGGTTTGAAATTCTCCTTGAAGACTGGCCAGGCCCTGGGCAGCATGTCCCCGTGGTCCATGGCGGGTTTCCATCCTCTTCTTTCTCTCTCAAACTCCCCATGCTCTTCTTTCTTCTTCTTCTTCATAGTCAAACTATTTAAAATGATGTTTAAAGGCATGCCTGGCTGCCTTGTGGAGATTCAGAGTTGCCATGGTAATGTGGCCTGTTTCTCCAAATTAGGACATATTCCTGCTGCCTTTTTAAAAAAATGTGGTATGTTTTCTCTCTCACGCAACTCCTTTGCTTCCTTACATCCTTGTCTTTCTTTCTCCCCCAGAATGCTAATTTAAGTACCTGTCCCCAGAATTGGGTAGACCGTCAGCCTAAGGAGGCACTGTCGTGAAGCTTCTCCCCCACGCTCCCCTCATCCCCTCTGTGTGGGCTGTGTTGCTGCAGGTGCCCTTTCGGGGGTCTTCAGAAAGACCTTTCTGCTAGGCTTGCTTCTGTCTGGGAGGGGCCAACAGCAGGTGAGCTTCTGATTTACATGGAAACCTATTGTGAATGGAAAGAAGTAAGGAAGAGACTGCTGTAGCTTGGATATGGAGTATTATCTCTCGGAAACATCCCTAGGCACATAGTCATTTGGGGGTTATGCTCATTTGATAAACAGGATTCCAGATGAATGAGGATGCATACCCCTTGTCTTTTCCCTTACAACTCATTTTAGGGTCCTAGGAAAATAGGAGAGAGAGATGCCTCAAATCAAGAGAGCAGAGATTGGTCAGCGCTTAAAAAAATAGGGTGAGGAGATGGAGGCGTTCCTTCCCTCCAGGATTATTTCTGCTCCATAGGTTATTGATAGCTCTTCGAACCACTTGAATTACAGTCTGTGACGCACATGGGGGAAGAAAGAAAATAAGGAAAGTGAGGCAGATTCAACTCTTCTTTCTCTCACTTTTGTTCCTGGTGCTCTGTCCTTAGCACATGAAGGTTGATTAGAAAAGGTTCCTTTGAGCCCTGGCTGCTGTAGCTCAGTGGATTGAGCATGGGTTGTGAACCAAAGGGTTGCTGGTTCAATTCCCAGTCAGGGCACATGCCTGGGTTGCAGGCCAGGTCCCCATTAGGGGACATATGAGAGGCAACCACACATTGATGTTTCTTTCCCATTCTTTCTCCCTCCCTCCCCCTTCTCTAAAAAATAAAGAAAGAAAATATTTTTTAAAAAAGAAAAGGTTCCTTTGGCTCATGTACTTTAGAATCATCTGGGTCTTAAAAAATACCGATGCCTGGGTCCCACCTACAGAGAATCTGGTATAATTTGGGGGGATGCATTCAAATGTATTTTTTTTAAAGCTTAAAGCTCTCCAGATGATTATAATGTATAAGGGAAGAAGAGGTTTACTGGCTTAGATGGTGATTCATTTTGGAAGGTAGTAATCATGGCTTTACACATTTGGCTATAAAGTAGCCATTTCTGAAATCTTTGGACAGAAAGGGCACACAAGTCTCAGATTTTGTGAGTTTAAACTCCCTTCCAGCAATATCACTTCTAGGAAACGTGAGGTCCCCACTCTCTGACGTGTGAAGGAGGTGAAGGGAGAACATCACACAATTAACTGGGTAGGTAGGTGGTAGCTGTCACAGAGCCAAGGTCTACGATAAGAAGATGGCGACCCAGGCAGTGCCAAGGGTGGCCAGGGTGGGGTGGGGAGAGGGATATAAGCATGCTGTGGTCACACTGAGGCCAAAAGATGATGTGCTGAGTGGCAAGCCTGAAAGAAACAAGCCTTGGCTTTTTTATTTGATTCTGGAGCTTGACCCAAAGCTGCGGATAGAACTTCCTGTGCAGGGTTTTTTCAAGTTCTAGACATCAAATAAGGTAGCTGTGTTTTCACTTGCTTCTTTTTCTTGCCTTTGCCTGTGGGCAGTGGGATCAAGTAGAACAAAAGGTAGTAAGCCTTCAAATCATAGAATTTTGATCACTTTGAGGAAGCATCACTAGAATAGCCATGTTTCTTTTCTTTATGATTGCTTTTAAAAATTTTATTTATTTACTTTTAGAGCCGGGGGGAAGAGAGGGAGAAAGAAAGGGAGAGAAGCATCAGTGTGTGAGAGATACATCAGTCAGTTGCTTCTCCACACACTCCCAACTGGGGACCTGGCCCGAGACCCAGGCACGTGCCCTGACTGGGAATTGAACCAGCGATCTGTCTTTTCACTGGCTGGTGCTCAGTGCACTGAGCCACACCAGCCAGGGCTCTTTATGGTTTTCATTAGGGAGAAATCACAGGGATTTAGGGAGGGCCTAGTACCTGCTTTGTCATTAGCAAGATATGATACTGTGGAGAAGTTCCTTATCCCCTGGGGAACTCATTTCTTCATCTGGAAAATAGAGTGGGAATGGGAGGGAGGAGGGGCAGTAGGGTCTCTTTAGATGTAAGGATGTTGTTTCCATATGTCTCACACTGACACCTGTCATTTGTTATAAGTTACCTATCAGGTGGCAACATGGTAACAGTCCCTTTTTAGAACAGGACGGGAGATAAGCCAAATGAGAGGTTGCCACATAGGGAGTATCTTGGGTTCAGGGTCACTTTAAAAAACTGGATTTATAACAGAACACCAGACTTAGGAATCAGGGAAAAGCACTAGCGTAAAGCTAGAGTAAGAAAACGGACAGGGTTCTGAGGGGAGAGAAGGGAAGAAGGTTCCAAGTTCCAGCATGGCTGACCTAAGGCAGGTTCTAGTGTGTTTATCCCCTTGCGAGGACCAGACATGGACAGGGGCCTAGTAATTCTTATGTTGGAGTGCCAACAACTCTCCCAATGGACTGATTGAAATTGTGAGATATCTTAGCAGTCACCTGTCTTCCAAGTTCAGATTTATGGTATGTTCATGGGTCAATACAGATCCACATTCTTTCTCTACATTCAATTCAAGGAGAGAGTAGTTTGTAACACCATACCAGATGCCAAGTACTTTGCTAGGCTCTTTTCAAGAAGCTTACAATCCCAGCAATAGCTACAACCTTAAGAGTGACCACTTCTATACCATACACTGTACAAAGTCATTTTTCCATTTGTTCCCCACGCCATTCATTCATTTACTTATTTAATAATTTTTGATAATTACTTGGTGAACACCTGTTATGAGTGTGTCCTAGGCACTCGAGATACAGTGGTGAACACAGTCACTTTCTTCATGCAGCTGAGCAGGTCATTAGAGTGTGATTTTCAGCCTTTCATCCCATGGCACATGTGAGCTACTTACGAAAATTTCTGTGGCACGCCAAAAAATGTGTTATAAGTCTTGCTGATCTGTCGAAAATAAGTATAATTTTGATTCATTCACACTGGGTGGCTGTTGTTGTGTTGACTGTGATCATTTTTTTATTTGACAATCTGATGGAAAAGAGGTCAGTGCCCCTGACTAAATAGTCAGGTATTGTGTGTTTTAAAACTTCTTGCAGCTCATTGGCTAAAAATTGCTGCACTAAAGAATCACGAGTCAACCTAATTTTTCAACTGTAAAAAGTACTAGGAATGTCAGGTATATGGTGTTAGGGGGACTTGACCTAATTATAAAGGTCAAGAACATGTTAGGATGAGTAATACCAACTGGGCAGAGAGAGAGGAGAAAAGCATTCCAGACAGAGGAAAGAGCATTTGCAATAGCCATGTTGGGGGCAAGTTGCCCCTATGAGGGCAAGTACAAGAGTCTGAAGAAAGGCCAACATGGCTGGAGCCAGAAATCAAGGACGCAAGTAACTACAACCCCAAACAGGAGGTGATCACTACCTCCAGAGTGCTTTCAGAGAGATGGAGAGACCACAGCTGGTGGAGGATGGCAAGGAACCACTTCATGAGTGCCACTTGAGTGGATAAAAAGTATTATTTTTGAAGAAGGACCTTGAAGGATGGGTAGGATTTCCGTAAGTGGAGATGGAGTGGAGGGGAAACAGGCAGAAGGCCAAGTAGAGGCTGAAAAGCTCGGCATTCCTGGGAGGGTCCGCACATCCCCTTTTTTCCTTTCTTGTGAGGTTGCTGTTGGATAGTAACAGAAGATGAGATGATAGGATGGAGAACGGACTTTATTCTTTGGGAAGCAGTGCATTTTTGAACCCTCGAAGAAGAATACAGAAAGCTCAGTTGCACTGACATAAAAAAAGGCAAATTCCTACAATAATGAGATACTGTATTTTGTTCATCAGAGTGACAGTTTTTTTAAAAATTAAATACTAAGTGTTGTTGAGAGTGTGGGGAAATAGACACTCTCATAAATCCAGGGTAAAATATAAATTGGAATGACCTTTGTGGAAGGCAGTTTGGCAGTAAAAGCCTCAAAAATACGTACACCCATTACAGCTATTCAACGTAAAGGAATTGATCCTATGACACTGCCAAAAAAGTATCTGAAAGATGGTTTTCATAGTGGTATTTATCATAGTGAGTAATATGACGGATTTTTGCATATTCCGTGATGGACTGCCTAAATTAAATTATGGTTTGGAGGATAAACAGCCACTAAAATTACATTACAGAATAAAAGAATATTTAATTAAGTGGGAAAAATGTCATATACTATAAATACATAAGAAGAAAAGGTTGTAATAACTAGTCAGCAAAAGCTCGTTGAGTTCTTACTGTAGTTAGGGCCCTGTATCAGATAGTAGGGACAGTATAAATTAGATGGGCCCTACACCCCAGTCTGGAAGGTTATATCCTGGAGAGATCGGATGTACAGTCCAGAGGGTTTACCCAGCAGTGGCTGTGGTGGGGTACACATTGGGAGATGATACCCAGTGTGATGTATGTTTGTAAAAATGAATGCACTGTGAGACCATGAGCATTTGAAAAAGGTTGATCTATAGACACCAGAGAAGTCAGTTATGTCTGAATGAAGGTAGTGCAGATATTTTAAGTGTTCTGTACAATTCCCCAATTTTGCATAATTACTAGATATCCTAATACTCTTACGAGGATAAATATTTATAAAAAAGAAAGGCATTAGGAAAATTGTTAAATTTTCAGGGACCCTCCTCTCATTTACAAATGGCACCTCTCTTTAAGTTTGTCCCTCTGCTTCTACTGGCCAAGTCAAGGAAAATAAACTAACAGAAACATGTCTCCCCATCAGAAAAATACCCCATCTCTCTGTATAAAAAGATGCATTTTGGAACCAATGCTTGAAAGCCTTCTCTTGCAGAAGGTAAAATTCCCCTGAAAACCATATAAAAATCGAATGAAAAGCAGAGTATTGCTTATTGAATTTATTTTGGGCCTGCTGACTTGTTTCTCTTAAGCCCAGATTACTTTTTGTTTCTGGATATGTCAGCACACAATCTTTATAAGGTTGAGCAAGAAAAAAAGACTAAAAATATTTAACCAAGGAAACATTGTGGCCTTCTATTCTATTGAAAATAGAATAGGAGGCCTTTCTTCTCTTGAAAATTTACTTATACTGTTTTGATAGGGAACCAGAAAATCAACTTATTTGTATTTCTCACTATACAGCTGAGATGGGTAGGTGGAAAGGTGGTGATGACCACAGTATTATATGCATTAGGACTTCCCTGTAAGCCTCATTTGTCTTCCTCTTGCCAGAAAAAAAAAGGTTATTTAAGAGGGACATTCATTTAAGTCTGCCTTAATAGGAAAGAGGCTTTCAATCTGTAGGATTTATACTGTCCTGAATCTTAGTTTCTTAGCTTGGGGGGAGGGGATATAATATATAATGTATTTGTAATGTTTGATATATATAGTATATATCATGTATAATATGTATTATACATTACATGTAACATATAATATGTCACATATATATTACAGTTTTCTCCTTCTTCCTTTGATAAGGTGTTGGAAGAATGACCTAATGCTTGCATTTGCTCCAGAGAAGATGAGCGCATTAGTTTTTTTCCCTCTGATTATATTCTCCGTAGTTTCTCTTCAACTCATATTTTCATTAAGAAATGGAAGAAATGGTATCTTTGGGTATTTTATAACATCACAAAGCCAGAAGCTCTATGTCAAAAAACAAAACAAAACAAAACAAATTTCTTGTTTAAGATAAAAGCATGAGTAAGTTAACCTTACCTATTTTAATTTTTGCAATACCAGTAGTGTAAATGACTTATAATCCAAGGCTCAAAAATATAATTTGGCATAGCACAAGGTATAAGAATGAGTTTACTTATTTTGTCCTGCTTTGGTTTTGGATCTCTCCATGAGTTGTAATCTCTTACCTTAGATACTTCCTTTTAACAAGGCTCTCTCCTTTTGTCAGATATCTTGTATGTGGGAGTTTAAAAGGACTCTAGCTTGTTGACAGACCTCAAACTTTTTTTTATAAAGATTTTATTTATTTATCTTTTAGACGGGAAAGGAAGGAGAGAGGGAGAGAAATATCAATGTATGGTTGCCTCTGGTATGTCCCCTGCCGGGAACTGGCCTGCAACCCATGCATGTGTCCTGACTGGGAATCGAACCGCGATCGATTGTGTGGTTTGCAGGCCCACGCTCAATCCACTGAGCTACACCAGCCAGGGATCCTCAAACGTTTTATAATGACACAGTGACAATTCACTGTCTGCCAGATAGTGGGCCTCAGGTGCTTTGCAGAGTGAATTAGGACTGTCACTCATTGTCTTGTCTGATCCCCCACCTCACCCCCTCCCTCACCCACTGCACACAACACCACTTTCTCAAAACTTATTGGGAAGAAGAAGGAGAGGACACTATATTCGAGGTGGCTCCTTTCTTCCAGATGGAAAGCAATATCATAGGGACTTCATAGTATTAGTATGCAACAGTTGCCTCTGTAAAGGTGATCTTCCCATACTTCCCACTGAATTTAGGGGTACCCTCATCTGAGAAACAAAGAGAAAAAATTCTGAAATCTGAACAGGTGGACTTACCAGGGCTGGTGTTCTTTTACCTTCCACCTCTCCCTCTTAGAGATTGACATCATCACAGAGGATTCCAATTTTAATTTGTATAAAGATAAATCTCAAATATTTAACCAAGACTTAGTAAAGTCTGCATCATCATTAGATTGTCTCAAAATTTTCTGTAGGCCAGGATTGCAGATGATAAAGCAGGAATGGAAGTATTGAAAGAACAATTGGAGAGAAAAAGGCTTAATTTTGTCACTCTTTTCATTCTAGACTGCAAGCCTTTTTCTGTGTTCAAAATTCTAGTTAAAAATGAAGTCTCATACTTTTTGTATTTACTATTAAATCAGTTCATATTGTCCCTGCTTCATTTTCAATGGCTCCATAATACATGAGGAATTAAATCTAAAGTCTTTACCATGTCCTATAAGGAAAAACATAATCTGATGCCCTTTTCTCTGACCTCAACTCCTACCAATGATCTTTTGCTTACTATATTCCAGCCACATGACTTCAACAAATACTTGTTGAATACCTACTACATATAAGCACTCTTATAGATGGTGGATATTCAGGGATGAATAGACAAGCCTCAGGTCTGAGTTTACATGTCCAACTATTGGGATGGTCAGAGAGTAAACATCAATAAACACAATAATTTCAGAGAGTGGTAAGTTCTATAAAGAAAATAAAATGGAATTGGTATCAGTGAAGATATTATTGAGGAGGTAAAGTCTGAACTGAGATTGAATGACAAGAGGCCACCTGTGTGGAGATCCATGGTAAATGCATCCTAGAAGAGTTAACAGCAAGGAAAGGGGTTCTGAGGGGGAACTGTAACAAACGATAGACACGATCCCTGAAATTATAGTCTTGAGGTAGAATCATAAAGAAGAAAGAAGGCCAATGTGGCTGGAACATAGTAAGCAAAAGATCGTTGGTAGGAGTTGAGGTCAGAAAAAAGGCATCAGATTATGTTTTTCCTTATAGGACATGGTAAAGACTTTAGATTTAAGTCCTCACGTATTATGGAGCCATTGAAAATGAAGCAGGGACAATATGAACTGATTTAATAGTAAATATAAAAAGTATGAGACTTTTATTTTCAGTCATCAGGCAGTAAAGCAATTTGGAATTACCTTCCTGCCATAAATAACTAGAAAATTATAAAGGAGAAAGGGAAGCAGCTAATGTTAGACATTGGAAAACAAACAGTACAGAACTGTTATTTCTGAGAAAAGGGAAATATTGTTATCTTAGACTATTTACCTGCAGATAATTCCAGGCCTGAGACAGAGGGAGAGAGAACCCAAGCCGAGCTCAGCAATCTCACTGAGTCAAGGAAACAGCGGTTAGGCTTTTTGGAAGCTGAGCTAGACTTTTGTTGGACAGAATATTTTAAATTAGAAAGAGCTCTAGAAATATGCTTAAGATTTCTTGTGAATTCTTTGTCCAAATATCAGTTTATGCATAGTTGAGGTGAAACTACATGAGACTAGATAAGAACAATTTCTGAGGACATAAGAATTATCAAGGAGTCATAAGAAGGATAATTCTCAAAACTCTGACAGGGCCAGGGACCGTTCTAGTTCCCTTAAGTAAGAGTGAAAAGACTTCATGGAATACGTGGGACATTAATAGAAATCTCAGAAGGGCCATATCTTAGAAGTGGGGTTAAATTAGTGCTAACATAAAGGTTATTCAAGAAAGCTATAAAAAGATATAAACTCAGCTTTAAGATATAAACTTACTTTCTAGAAGTAAACTCCTTTCTAGAAAAAGTCCTACATTTAAAAAATTTTTTATTTTTTGATCCTGACCTGAGGACATTTTTTTCACTTGTTTTTTTTTTTTTTTTTGAGAGAATGAGAGAGGAAGGGAAAGAGGAAGAGAGAGAGAAACATTGATTGTTGCCTTCCTATGCACCCAGACCAGGGATGCATGCTGGGACTGGGATTGTATGTGTCTGGACTGGGGGTCGCATCCATTCAGACCAGGGATCGAACCTGCAAGTAGGTATGTGCCCTAGCTGGGACTCTAACCCACAGGTTTTTTTAGTTATGGGATGATGCTTCAACCAATTGAGACACATTAGCCAGGGAAAAAGTCTTACATTTTTAAAGAATTTATAAAGTGACTATACACACACAACAGGAAAATATGACCTATAAATAGGAAAAAACAATAAAACAGTAGAAACAGACGCACATATGACAAAGATGTTGAAAATATAAGTAAAGGATACTAAAAGCTATTACTAGTACATTCAAGCATGTGAAGGAAGTCATGAACATAAAGGGGAAGAAAACATGGGAGATATGTTTAAAAGACCCAATGGAATTGAAAGAGAGGGAAAATCCTTAATATTTTATTAGAAAATAAAGTGGATTAACTTAACAGTAGAATAGACGTTGTAATAAAATATAAAGGAACCAGAAGACATGGCAATAAAAACTATTCAAACTAAAGCACAGGGAGAAAAAAGACAGAAAAATATAAAAAGTTTTAGTGACTTCTATGGTCATCATATCACTCAGTCCGACTTGTATGTAATTTGAGACCTAGAAGGGAGAGGTAAAGAAAAAATATTGAAAGAATTAATACCTAAAATAGAATTCCACATTTGATGACAACTATATGAAACTATTTGATTAATATAATTTATGAAAATTCTAAATCCCGAGATTCAAGAATTTGATTAAATCTCAAATAGAAAAAGAGGAATCTCAAATCTCAAGAAGAAGACCACAATAAGGCACATCATAATAAAATTGCTGAAAAGTAGTGATACAGAGAAAATTTGTAGAAAAAAAAACCAGAGGAAAAGAGCACATTACATTCAGAAGAACCAATAGGACTGAAGCAAATTTCTCAACAGAATATGCAAACCAGGAGAAATGGATCAATGCCTTTAAAATAATCTAAGAAACCCCCCAACTAAGAATCCTGTACTCAGCAAAAAAAATCTTTTAAATATGAAGGTAAAATAATGACTTTTACAGAAGCACAAGCTGAGGTAATTAATCAGTTGTACACTTGTTCTTAAGAGATACTAAAAAAAGCTTTTCAGGTGGAAAGTGGTATCAGTATGGAAATTTGGATCTAGACAATAGAATGAAAAACATCATGAGTAGTAAATATGTGGGAATTCATAAACATTTAAAATATATTTGAAAGATAATTGTCTAAAGCAAAAATAACAATGTCTTACAGAGTTTATATGTTGAAATAAAAAATATAACAACACCCTAAAAATGGAGAAGAAGGCTGAAAGTTACTGCTTTGAGCTTTTCATACTATCTATGTAGTGCTATAACCTGATTTGAAAAAAGAGTGTAATGATTCAAAGATGTATAATGTAAATCCTAAAGAAACCAGTAAAACAATGACAAAGAATATAGCTATTAAGCTAATGGTGGAGGTAACATAGCATTATAAAAGCAATCAATCCAAGAAAACGCAAATACAAAAAAAGAAACAAAGAATAGATATAAAAAATAGAAAACAAATAGCAAAATGGTAAATTTAGACCCCAAAATGTTAATAATACTAAATTATTAGTATTAGTAGTTAGGTAAAACTACTAACATTAGTATTATTAGTAGTTAGGTAAAAAGCCTAACTACTCCATTGAAAGGCACAGATTGTCAGATTGGGTAAAATCTAAGACCCAACTATATGCTATCTATAAGAAACCCCCTTTAAATATAATGATATAGATAAATTAAAAGTAAAAAGATGAAACAAGATATACTATACAAGTTCTAATAAAAAAACTGAATGGACTAAACTAATATCAGACAAAATAGACTTTAGGACAAGGAATATTACCAGGTATGAAGAGGATATTACATAAAGAAAAAGGGTCCATTTCTTTAAGAGGATGTAACAATCCTAAATGTGTGTGCATTTAATCAGTTCAAAATACATGAAGCAAACACTGATGGAAAGGAGAAGTAAACAGGACTACATGTATGGTGTGAAGTTTCAACACTCCTCTTCAGTCATTTATAAAAGAAGTATGGCAAAACATAGTTAAGGTCTAGGTGACTTATCTACCACCTTGACCTAATTTATTGTAGAACACTTGAGTCAACAGTAGTAGAATACACATTCTTTTCTAGTACCTATGTAATAAATACCAAGACAGACAATATTCTGGGCCTTGAAACGAGTCTCAGTAAATTTAAACCGATGGAGATCTTACAAAATGTGTTCTGTGACCACGTTAGAATTAAACAGAACTGTGTCTGGAAAAATAAGCAAATTTTGAAAATTAAACAATAAACTTCAAGAAACACGTATAAAGGACCCATGGACAAAGACAACCAGTGGGGTGGGGAGAGGGTGGGATTGAATGTAGGAGGCAGGGGTGAGCAGGGCAAGGGGGAGTAACAGGGAAAATGGGGACAACTGTAACTGAACAACAGTAAAAAAAATAAGCTTCTAAATAATAGATGGGTCAAAAAAGAAATCACAAGGGGCCCTGGCTGGCGTAGCTCAGTGGATTGAGCGTGGGCCTGCAAACCAGAGGATCGCGGTTCGATTCCCAGTCAGGGCACATGCCTGGGTTGCAGGCAGGTTCCTTGCAGGCTAACTACCAGCAGGGGATGCACAAAAGGCAACCATACATTGATGTTTCTCTCCCTGTCTCCTTCCCCTCTAAAGATAAATAAATAAATAAAATCTTTAAAAAAATTCATTAAAAAAAAGAAATCACAAGGGTAACAGGAAATATTTTGAACTGAATTAAAATGAAAAACAACATATTAAAATTTGTGCATTATAAATAATGCAGTGCTTACAGGGAAGTTTGTGGAATTAAATGTTTATATTAGACTACAATGATGGTAACATTTTTTGTCAACAGCAGTTCACCTAGTGAGTGTTGAGACTTTGGGTCTGAGTGGAGAAAAAAATAAAAAATAAAATAAATGTTTATAATGGAGAAGAAGAAAGGTTTATAATCAATGATCTAAGTTTCTACCAGAAGAATCTAGGAAGACAAGAGCAATATGAATCCATAAGAAACAAAACACAGGAAATAATAAAGAGAAAATCAATGAAATAGAAAACGGGCAAATGAAAGAAAAAGTCAGTTAAACCTAAAAGTGGGTCTTTGAGGAGAGATCAATAAAATGTGTAAGTCTCTAGCAAGACTAAGAATTAAAGAAATTAAACATAAATTACCCATATCAGGCATGAAAGAAGAACATTACTATAGATCCTATAAAATTTAAATTTAAAAGGATAGTAAAGGACAAGGGGGAGCAATGAGGAGAAATTAGGACAACTGTAATAGAACAACAGTAAAAAGAAGAAGAAAAAAGGATAATAAAGAAATAGAGCAACTTTGTGCCAATAAATTTGACAGCTTAGGTAAGTGGACAGATTCCTTAAAACACACAAAACTACCAAAGATCACTCAAGAAAAGATAACCTGAATAACTATATATATTAAAGAAATAAAATTCCTGGGTAAAATTCTTTTTACTAGACCTAGTGACTTTATGATTGAATTTCACCAAGTATTTGAGGAAAGAATAATAAAATTCTATACAAACTCTTCTAGTAAATAGAGAGGAAAGAACATTTAAAAACCTATAACCAGTTTGCTACCAAAATGATAGATGATATTAGAAGAATACTATATACTGATATTCCTGGTGAACATAGAACCAAAAATCCTCAACAAAACATAAACAAATAGAAATATAGCAAGATATAAAAGGATAATACATCATGTCTAAGAGGTGTTTATTACAGGAATGATATATTATTTTAACATTTGAAAATCATTGTAATTTACCATGTTGACAGAAAAAAGAGAGAAAAACATGTGGTTATCTTAGTAAATGCCAAAAAACACTTTGACAAAATTAAGCATTTATTCATGATAAAAACTCTCAATGAGCTGAGGATAAAGAAAATTTCCTCAACTTAGTCAATATATCTATGACAAACCTATAGGTAGTGCCATATTTAATGGCACAAAAAATGGATAGTTACTTTTCTACTAATATTGGAAATAAAGTATTCTACCAGGGTTTGCAGCATGTTCAAATAATGAAAAATGAAAAGATAAAGGTAAAAGTATTATTCTTTAATATTATTTTTAAAAATCCTCACCCATGGACATGTTTTGATTGATTTTTAAGAGAGAGGGAGAGACAGACAGACAGATATACATGTGAGGAGAAACCTTGATTGGTTGCCTCCCGTATGTACACTGACTGAGGATTGAACCCACAACCTTTTGGTTTGTGAGATGACACTCCAAGCAGCTGAGCAACCCAACCAGGACTAAAGTGTCATTCTTTATGTTTTACATGGTCTTCCATGTAGAACTATCTAAAGAAGATACATAATATTATTAGAACAAACAATGGATTTAGCAAGGTCACAGGATTCAAAATTGATACACAAGGATCAATTATATTTTTATATACTATCAGAGAAATTTTTGGACTTTGAAAAATTTAAAATGCTATTTGCAGTAACATTGAGAACATAAAATACTTACAGAAAATGCAGTGAAATATGTGTAAGACTGACATGTGCACTGGCTTGCAGTGCCAGCGGTGCTATGGATGAGACATGAGACAAATTCACACAGACTACCAAGTCCTGTGGAGAAAAAGGGATGGCATGGCTACTTCCTCAAGGGAGGAGTGCCTCAGAGCGGCCTGGCCACTCTCTCAAGGGGAGAGTGCACTGACCCTTGCCTTGACAGGGTTTTATTGGGTTTAATTTGCACAATAATACAGGTACAGCTCATTAATCATTGTCAGGCAGTAAGGATCAAACAGTAGATAGCATACAAAGAACTATTAGTGCTTATTCTGAGTCAGGGTCTATCACCTAAAAGGCTATAGAACTTTGGAAAACAAACTCATTTCCTGCTCGGACCTTTATCATTTAATCAAGAGCATTCTTAGCAAAGCAGGCTTCACAGGATTTTACATATCCTTTCTCAGGCCTGATCACCCAGGGAGCCTGCCCTTTCCAGCACAGGGCTGCACTGCCCTCTGCCATTGTTTCAGGTTTAAGTCAGGCAGAGGAGGCAAGATAGACATGAAATTTAGGAGACTTCTTGCAGACAGACTGAGGACTCAGGCTTTGTGAAAGCTGGGGGGCAAGGGTCCATCACCCACTTTCGCCATAGCCCCCAAGTCCTTCCCTGGGGCCTCCACGTGATCATGCCTGTCTCAGGTGGTCCCCCCCTTGGGGAATCTTACCTGTCATTTGTTAACTGATCAAGCACTGGGGGCCAGTTATGAAAAAAGGAGCAGAAGCAGCACTCCTACCAGGGAGATAATCTTTGTCTCCTTAGTGGCTTATGGTGTGAAGGTCGCTCACTCAGCCTTAGCCATGGGAGGGTCACAGCTCCGGAAACCAGGCAGGGTGGTTCCCAACATAAGACCTCTACACTGAAAACTATGAAGCATTGTTCAGAACAATGGAAGACCTAAGTAAATGGAAAGATATACTGTGCTCATGGATCAAAAGAGTCAGTAGTTTGAGATTCAGTTTTCTTCATCATAATCTTTAGATTCATCTAAACCTCAATCAAAATCCTAGTGGGATTTTTATGTAGAAATTGACAAGTTATTATAAAAAGTTTATGGAAATGCAAAGGACCAAGAATAGTCAATAAAATGTTGAAAAAGAACAAATTTGGAGTACTCAGACTACTTGAGTTTAAAACTCACTCTAAAGCTACAATAATAAAATAGTATGCTATTGACATACAGATAGATATATAGATCAATACAACAGAATGGGTTTCATAATTGATTTATACTTATATGTTTGGCTGAGTTTTATTAAACATCCATGATAATTCAGTGGAGGAAGACTTTTCAACAAAAGGTTCTGGAATAATTTGATATCCAGAAGGACAAAGACGTGATCCTCAACTTTTACAGTATCTTTAAGGAACAGAAACTAGGAATCATAGGTTGTATACTTTGGGTGTCATTTATGTGAGACAGATTGGAGCTCCAGTCATAAAATCAGCAATCAAAGAAAAAGCTTCGTCTCTGTATCAAAAGATTAGCAAGTGGATGCACATTGATATATTTTAGCCTAAAATAAGATGTTCTGTTTGTCCTAATCTTTTCAGATAAGAGGACTTCTACCATAGTGACCTTAAAAGGTAGTAGACTTAACAGGGGTGTTGTAAACTCTTTGGCACATAGAATATTCTCAATAAATGAACGTTTTTAATATTACCCCATACTTCATTTCTTAGCTGTTCACCTCATTGAACTTTATATGATTGTCATATTTTAATTACTTTTCCTAATGGGCAAACTTTATTTTACCAAATAGGTCACCAGTGCATGGGCTGTGTCCTTACTTATAACTCCTACAACAGTCCTTCAGGGCCTGATGCGTTTAGAGTGCTGGCTACTGCTTATCTGACTGAATGGGTGGAACTCTTTACAAATATCCTTCAAAATCTGTTAGGTTGGCTCCTATTGACCAAATATATTAGAAGGATGGTGCCACTATTTTTAACCACATATGTTCCAAGTGTGATTCCATAATTTTTGTTTAGAGAGCTCTCTCCCTCTCTTTTTGAACATCTAAATTCCCCTCTGAAACTCCTGTGTTAAGAATTCATAAGGCTTTAGGGCCAGCCCTTTAGGGAATACAATACAGAAAGAAAAAGAGAGAGCAAAATAAATTGCTTTGAATCTCATTTCCCGATTTTCATTTGACTTGTTAGCTTATATACATTAGAGGTAAGACATATTTCACACCGAGGACTGACAGTATTTATGGCCAGCTCCTTACTGCTTCATCGTCTCTCATATTTAGTCTGTATAATGGAGAAAGTAATGTTTAGAAGTCTTAGAAACTACAAGGAGTATATTTTCTTCATTTTAAGTTTGGTTGGTAGAGAAAATGTGGCTCTGAATAGGATGGTAGCCTTGCAATTCTTGCCAATTCAAGAGTTCACCTGATGGTAAGCTGTTTGAAGATAGTGGTCATATGTTAGTCACAAATGGCTCCAAAGGAACATTTCACAGTGGCTGGTGCTAAATTCTTCCTAAATGATTAAGTGACCAGGGGTCTCTGGTTTTCATATAGTCCAGGATTGATCCCAGGCAAATGACAAAGTAAGGGGAGTTCGTTTTTATGCTCTTTCCTACTCGTATTTTCATGTGGCATCGTCCTTTCTGGAGTCTGCTTTCTTCTCTGGCACCAGCCCCTTTCTGCTGCTCAGGGGCTGTTAACTAATCACTAATAACAATGAACTGATCGTTAGGTTAGCTGTTGGATGTGATACATCTTTCAGATAGTTTCAAATATCCTCTTAAGGGCAGAGGGATGCATTTCAAAGTTCAAGTTTGGGGCCAGTAATGATCTTTGCCAGTTGTGTGGTATCTGATAAAGTGTGTAAAGGTTGAGCAGAGCCTTCTCTTCTTTACTTTGTTGCTTGGTTTCCAAGAAAGAGAATGACTTTGTTTGAGGAGTGGGAAAAGCTCCGTGGAAGAAATGCTATTTGAGCTGGGCCCTGAACCATGCAATGAGTCTTTCCAGTGTTGAGCTGATTTGGGGGAATGGACAGAGGTGGAAAGAAAAGCAGCAATAGAACATTACCGAAAAATGGAACAACAGCATGGGTAGAGGGACAGAGATGAAAGAGCATTGAGAAGTATTGGATAAATGGGGCAGATGAGCCATGGTAGCAAGTTGAAGGAGACTGGAAAAACAAACAAACAAACAAACAAACAAACCACAGGTGGGGTTGGATTATGAACTTCAGATTGGGGGAGATTCAAAGGACTTTGACCCTATCCTTTGAGCAGTGGAATGATTAAATTTCTGTTTCAGAAAACTCTCCTTGGTGGCAGTATACAAGGTAAATTTTTGTGGGCAGGGAGACCAGTTATCAGGCTACTGCAAAATGAGCCAAGAGATAGTAAAGGCATGGCGATAGGGCAAAACGAAGGGTTGCCTTTTACATAACTGAAGGATAGAATGGGTAGTGTTTGGTGACCAAGTTCTCATCCTCATCCAATTCATTTATCCTCATCCCAATTCATTAATTCAGTCAGCAAGTATCTGGCCCCTAATGGAGGCCAGTTGTTGTGTAAAATATTGAGAAGTAAGTAAGACAAGGCTTCTGTCCACAATAAGGTGAAGGTTTAGTAAAGAAAGTTGACATTTAACAGTTAAAATGCATTGCAGTGAGTACTGTAGCATTGGAGTACTGGAGAAACCTCAGGGCAGGAAGTTTATGTTGCTTATTGGTTTCTCCTGTTCACCAGAAGAATCTGCATTTAATTCTCAACTGTAGAAGTTCTGGATTTCATTTCATTAAGGGAAGTAGACTGAGTCCACAGTCTCCTGATTGCAACTAAGAAATCCAACAAAGTCTGTTAAACCAAACATTGTAGTTCAATTATTGTTAAAAACTGACTTCATGTGAGCTATTTGGCAGCCATATCTGATCCAAAGTGATGTGAAACTAATTATAGTTTTAATTTAATCTTATAAGTGTTTGTATTTTTTTGTTTTGTCAGAGAAACATTTATGTGTTTGATTATAGGGTCTTGTCCTAGATACCCCCAGGGTGGTGCTATATAATATTTAGTAAATGCACAACCCTATTACTTTTTTAAATTGGAAAATTTTTAAATTATCAAACACATTCTTCTCCTAGAATTTTAGGTAAAGGATTGTAAATTGTTATGGCTTATTTCTATGGCTTTATTTATTTTTTATTGTTTATTTTATTACAGTTGTCCCAATTTCTTTGTTTCCTTTTGCCTCCCTCCACCCAACCCACCCCTCTTGCCCATAGTCAATCCCCTCTCCATTGAGGTCCATGTGCACGAGTCATTTGGCGTGTTCTTTGACTAGTTCTTTCCCATTCCTTCCATTATTCCCCATCTCTCCCCTCCTCCTACAGCTATCCATCTGTTCCATGTTTCAACTGCTAGAAATGCACCCTAAGAATCCTGAAACACCAATTCAAAAGAACTTATGCACCCCAATGTTCATAGCAGCATTATTTACAATAGCCAAGTGCAGGAAACAGCCCAAGTGCCCATCAGTAGGTGAGCAGATTAAAAAACTGGTACATTCACACCATGGAATACCATGCAGCAGAAAGAAAGAATGGAATACCACCTTTTGCAACAGCATGGATGGAACTGGAGAATATTATGCTAGGTGAAATAAGCATGTCGGTGAAAGACAAATACCATACGACCTCACTTACAACTGGAATCTAGTGAGCAAAATAAACTAATGAGAAAAATAGAACCAGAGATAAGGATTGTAGATCTATATCTCCTTTCAGAGGTGAGTAAAGGCTTTTGAACAAGATAGGTGGGAGTTGAGTGTTGAAGATGCGTAGAACCTTGTTTTGTTTCCAATTGTATGGTAGTATTGTCCCCCGTACTAGTTTGCTAGGACCGCTATAATAAATACCATCAACTAGGTGGCATAAAAAGTAGAATTTTTTAAAAATCAAACTTCTGCAGGCTAGAAGTCCAAGATGAAGGTGTTGGCAGTTTTGGTTTCTTCTGAGACCACTTCTCCTTGTCTTGTGAATGGCTGCCTTTTTGCTATGTCCTCACATGGTCTTTCCTCTGTTTGTGCATATTTCTGGTGTCTCTCTGTGTCCACATATTCTCTTCTTATAAGGATACTGGTCAGATTGGGTTAGGGCCCACTTTAACAGATGCATTTTAACTTAATCATCTCTGTAAAGGCCCTATCTCCAAGTAGTCACATTTGGAAATACTGGGATTAAGGCTTCAACTTTTCAACTGTAGGGGGAAACAGCTGAGCGTGTTCATGCCCCGGGGGTGTTTGGGAATATGTGAGTGTATTTTTTAGAGGTTATAATGACTGTTAAGTATTATTCCTGCTTATCGGAAAAAGGCCAGAGCTGCTAAATGGTCTGTATTTTTTAAATTTCATTTATTCATTTCTAGAGAGATGGATAGAAAGGGAGAAAGAGAAGGAGAGAAACATTGATATGCGTGCCTCTGAACTGGCCTGCAACCCAGGCATGTGCCTTACTGGGAATTGAACCGGGGACCCTTTGGTTTGCAGGCTGGCACTCAGTCCACTGAGCCACACCAGCCAGGGCTAAACGATTTGTATTAATATGAGAGAGATGAATAAGAGTGACTCTTCATCACTCTGCATGATGAAGGATTGTCTGACCAAAGGCCAACTACTCCTCTGGTGTGAAACACTGAAGGAAGATCCAAAGAAGGGCTTGGGATAGTTCTGGGATAGGCTTTGTCGTGATTGTTCTGTGTTTGATAGAAAGTTGAGGCCTGGCAAGCTTTAGGTAATGAGTGTTCTTTTCTTAAAATAACTTTCCATTCTCCCCTCTTCCCTCACCTTTTAGTTGCACTTCTGGACTCTGTAAAGTAGATACAAGCAACAAATAGATTTAAGTATATGAGGTTTGGGTTGGAATTTTGGCTCCTCAGTCTCTAGGAATAATGAGAAATTTATACTTTCTATGTTTCCCCAACTCACCTTAGACTCTTAGACTAAAATAACACCCCCTTTTAAAAATAAACCCTGCCTTGCCTCTAGGCATACAGCGGTATGAAATAAAATTGCATGCAGAGCTTAGCACAAGTACTCAAATAACCAGGGCATAAATTAATACCCAGAAATGTGCCTCTGGCATATATGGGCTCTGACTGACATCTTCCTGGAATGGCCTTTGGTTCCAGCACGTCCCTGTTTCTTCCCCACTGGGCCCCTTGCTCCTTCCTGCCCTTTGGTGAAAGTAAAGGGAGTGGGAATATTCAGTCACTTTCATATTTAGAACATTGAAATGCTTTACGGTATTACCATATTCATTAGAGCCGTCACAGGTTGTTAATTAAATTATAAGCCAGTGCCTCACAAACATTAAGAATAACAACAAAATGTATCTCTCTCATAGGCATTCACTGCCCAGACAACGCTCCACTTATGTTTCCTTGAGTCATGCTGAATTATTCAGTCTCCTTCTTTACAATTTCGACATCCAGGAGAAACAAAAAGCTGTAACAATTGCCACTACAATACAAAAATAAAAATGAATAATTCAGAACTCCTGTCTAATTTTACTCCCCCTTGTCTCGCTGATCCTGCCTTGCTCTGTTTCTCGGTACTCCGGAAGGCAAGCAGAGGAGGGTTCTCAGTTGTAGAAATAGAGACGTAGAGTGTTTCAGCGGTTTGCCCCAGAAGAACCCCTTCCTGAGCTCATGGGAACTCATGCCCCTACTTCAGTCCACTTTGCTTTTATGCGCGGGCTCTACTTGCTCTCTCCCCATCATCAGGTTAATCTGAGTAGGCTAAAAAATGACAACCTTTTTCTCATGAGCAATTTTGAAGCCTTCCTTTATTATGTTTTCTCTCAACAGTTTTACTAGCCCTTGTAGCTTCAGGTTTTTCTCAGAAATGCTTTGTGCATTTGTGCATTACGTATTTGTTAGAATGTCCCAAGTTCATTCTGTCAGGTAGAGAAACAAGTGAAAACGGGAATGGGATTCTGAGGGTCCTAGCTGAAATTCCCTGGCTGCACCGAAAGCCTTTCTGATATGCCCTGTCAAGTTCCCCAGCATCTGTTGGCTAACAAGCTTCCTGACCTTTTGCTGGCTCCAGGTCAGTGGGCATGGCTCCAGCTTAGCTAGAGTGCACGTTGCAGAGCCAGATTCCGGACCAGTGCACCGCTGGCTGGCTGTCCCCTTGGAGGGACTGGAAAAAGAGGCACTGGGGATCAAAGCTTGCTAAATAACCCATGCTTCCTTCTGTTGGAATTTTCTACCCAATTCTAGGCCATTTTCAAACTTTTATTCTACTTTCCAAATCATGATCAAAGATTGGAAACTGATCATTTTCAAAACCAAACCTCCAATGGACCATCAACGATAAAGAAGAGGGAAGAGCCTCTTGTACATGCTAATAGTTAATTAAATTCTTCATATTTGTATTGTGGCATTCCAGGAAGACAGAAGAGGATAACAGAATCCAATGCATGAGATTGGAAGGCTCATCTCTTTGATATGGTACTTGGCAAGATTTTTATTTTTGCAATTTCAAGTTTAAACTTTTTGGCCATTACATTTTTATTTTTCTCTTCTTTATCCACCACCTCCATACCCCCACCACTAGTAAAAGAGGAAGAATCATCTGATTTTTTTTCCTCTTCTTTCAAGGACATTGATGTGTATTAATATAAACAAGGCAAAAGCCTGGTTAGGGCCCTACTTTCTCAACACGACTTTCAATCATTTGTGAGGGGTGGGGGCATGTGATATGGAGGTGGGTGTGAGAGCGAAAAAGGGAGAAATGCTTCAGTTTCAGAGGGCCGGAGGCAGTCACAGAGAGCTGTTTCCATGGCAGTGCTATGGAAACCAGGTTCTGCCGCTAACTCCTTCCCAGAGTAGAATTTCCATGCCTCATATATCATGGGCTCCAGAAAAGCCTGCTGGCATCTTATCTGAACTGTGACTTTATCATGGTGACCTTGGAATCTATCTTTCTGATCCCTTATTAGGTAGGGGGATATGGAAAAAAATAGGAACCTACTCTAAGACACTGGTAGAAACTCTAAACCTTAATTTTTTGGTGCATTTTCCAGTAGGATGGAGAGGAAAATTGGTTTTACTGTGTATCAGTTATCATTTCCATATGCATCCATTTTTCTGGGATTCATTGTATAGCCTTGTCAAATATAGGTGTCAGCTCCTTGTACCAAGTTTTTCCCATTTTCTGTAGGACTAAGCTTGCAGCATCTGACCCTTTAGGGACCAGAAAGCTCATATGTTAAGAACATATGGTGGTTTTTTCCTTCATATGATTTGGCTATGTGTGCTGATCATCACAAATTGTAACTAGATGAAAGACCATGGGTGATTCTTACTCACTCTGCAAATGCCTCTCCAGTATGTGCACTTCTGGCCATGGGTTTGAGGCATCATTTCATGCGTGGAGAACTGCGGTTGTATGTGTATTTGTATGGGTGTTGGGTCTCCTGACATAGGCTGTTGATTTCTATTTTCAATTATCACTTGTTTGTGTTCTTTTACTGGAAAGATTATTGTGCAAGGAATGATGTCAGATGAAGCCAGTGAATACAAGTAGCAGAAGTGAAAATGATAACGTGTACAGGCACGTTTTTAGAAGAGGAGATAGAAAATACATGAGTGTCGTAACCCACCTTTCCACTTCCAAGATAGTGGGCTTTAATGAACACCACCTGCCTGGTTTGTTTGCAGTGAGAATTTGTTTTGTTTGACTTCAAAAACTGGTGACCTTTTTTTTTTAACTTCTCCAGCTCTCATATTACACAGAAACATTCTCAAAGGCCCATTAGTAAGTTGTAAATACATCTTTTCTACATCTTTACATTTCTTGAGTACATATACCCAAATCTCTCTTTTCTAATTACTTCATTTCCCTCCTCAATAAATAACCCACCCTCTTCATTTTAAATCATTTTTTGCTCAAGGAATTTGTGAGTCCCTGGGGACTCACTGTTTGTTTTGTTCCTATGGTGTCAGAAGTTCCTCTTTATGTATATTTATTCTCTGTTCTGAATAGTTCCTAATATTACATTCAGTGCTGAAACATATTCCTGTCATGTGTTTTTTATTTGAGAGCTTTTGGCCTTGTGGTTTAACATCAATACCATTGTATTTGCTCATTGATCTGAGGAAAAGTACCTTGAGTAATGCTTAAATATTTGCTGCTCACCTAATGTTATCCCTCATTTATTCGACCAGTATTTGTTCATTTGTTTATTCATTCATCCTTTTTTTAATTCATTCAACCACAGATGGTTCTGCTGTGCACAGCATTGTGCCATGTTACCAGTCACACTAAGGCAGCCGAAGATACATTACATGAAGCTGAGCCACATGAGACTTCTGATAGTCGACTGTTTTGACCTGTTAAAGGGCAAGTGTATATGCTTTAACCTAAGATAAATGTACAGTGTAAAAAGATTTAGAAAAACAAGATTGACATTTAAAGATAGATTTTAAAAAATCAAAGAGACGAAAAGCTAACGAAGAATTGAAAATAATGTTCAGAGGCAGGAAGAACTAAACAATAAGAATCCAGGCCTTCTCAGTTTGCACAGAGACCTATACAGTAGTCCCTAGCCACACGTGTTTGTGTCAGTTTCAGCTAGTTAAAATGAAATAAAATTAAAAATTTGGTTCCTTTGTAGTATGAGGCATATTTCAAGTTCTCAAAAGTCACATGTGGCTAGTGGCTGTCACATTGGACAGCACAGATATAGAACATTCCTGTCATCACCGAAAGTTCTGTTGAACAGTACTGCAACACAGAGAGAAAACTGATCACGGGAGAAAAAACAGGTTGAGAACTTAACCTTCCTCGAATATCTGTAATGGTAGAGAAAAGATTTGGTGACTTGGGGGAGGCTCTGGTTACTTACTGAAATTCATTAGTTCTCTTCTTAGAAACCACGGCTTGTGGCTGTTTTGTAACTGTTAGTGGCCCCAGTGAAATTGGTCACAAATTCCAGAACATGTAAAATAAGCATAATATTAGAAATGCACTTGCCTTGTAATAATTCTCTCTTTTGCTGGCTACCTTAGCCAACCCCAATGGCTAAATGTAACATTTGAGGTCTGACCTGACTCTTTCTTTTTATGGCCCGTCCGGCTGAGAGCTAGTGCACACCAGGGGATGCGCAGAAGAGGAAAGCTGTCATTTGCTCTCATCTTTTGAAAGAGTTTTGTACTTGAGGCAAGCACTTTTCAGGTTCTCTAGAAACTCAGATGTTTGATCCCAGCTCTGTATCTCTCCTTTCTCCTTCCTTATGACTATTTATCCATGGTAGGTTTCCTATTTTGTCTGAAAGGAACCATTTTGGGGAATCCTGAAAAGGTGACACATCCCATCATTTTCAACTCTGAGTCAACCGACTGGTGGTGCATTAGAACACATGCACACAGAAGCATAAACACTGTCATCCTTGTCATTTTCAAATATTCCCAAAGGTGAGGCTGTGTAGCTTTAACTAAAGCAAGGCTGAGAAAAAACAGAAAACATGTTGAGAAAATGTCATTACCTGTTTTGTGAGATTAGACACACCTTTACTGACTGGGCTGTACTCACTTCAGAGAAGGAATGCATTCTAAATTCTTTACTACCTTTACTGTACACCTTATTGAATGAATTAGCACTTTAGTGGTAAGCAGGCTTGGCTCTATATGTGACCTCTGGCAGGTGCCTTATTCTTTCTGACCTTCAGTTTCTTCATTTGTTAGGGGGATCATTAGAATGAAATAAGAATATATGTGTAAGGCACCAGCAAATAATAGGTGCTCAATAATTGTAGCTGTTTTTATTACTCTTATTTTGTTGCTACTGTGGTTGTCATTGCTGCTGCCACCAAACTTTTTGTCCTCGCCCAGCTTCCAGCTCCTGATGTCCAGAATCCCAGCAATATAGTAATGTTCGGGAACTAAAGCATTCTCACATTCTTGCTTTGCCATCTGGTTCTCATTTTGCCGACTCTTATTCTATCCTTATATCATAATTCTGATATTCAGTATTCAAATGGGTGATTCTCTAAATAGCTTTATTGCTTGGTTTTTACTTTTCTTGATTTCCCGTTTTACATAAAATTTCCTGAAACTTCTCGATTGCTTACCTCATTATAGTCTGGATCCCAGTTTATCATGCTTCAATAAATGCCTTTGCTGATCTTCATAGTGGTCACTTTAAGGACAAATCCATTATCTTTCCATGTCTAATGCAGGTGGTTTCATGGTTTTAAGTACCAGGTGGTTTCATGGTTTTAAGTACCAGGTGTCTACAGTGGACACCCTGACCAACATATCTATCTTACTATTCATTTTCTTAGTTTTCTTTCTCACTTCCACTTCTTTTAGACATTGTGATTTAATCCCTTGTAGCTGCCTCAAATTTAATAGAGAAAAACACGGAATTCTTTATTTTGTTTGTACTTTTTATTTGTTGGATTTTATACTCTTCTTTTTTTGTTGACTATAAAGCACTGTAGCAGAATTTTGCTCATGGAAAATGTTCAAAGTTGAAATAGATTTAGTATCAGATAAGAAAAAAAGTGGAAAAAATGATTTGCACAGATAAAAGATTGGGGAGAGCAAGTAGTGGGAAATGCAATATAATAGGCGAATAAAATTTAGTACAAATGCCTGGCCACAGAAATTATTTCAGTCAACATTTTGCTAAGAATTTAATTCCCAATTTAATAAATTTTCTTGCAATTTCTTTTGTTAGGCAGACCCCTAGAAATGGCACTGCAGGGTCTTGCACACAGTTTGGGGCTTAGCAAATATTTATTGATTTGATTTTTATGGTTGGATAGATTGATTAACTGAAAAAACTTAACCCTGGCTAGGAACACCATTGTATCTTAAGAGTCAGGACATACTTACTTTGTTTCTGTTGAGACTTCTATAAAACAGTGGCCATGGCTCATGGAGTCTTTAAAGAATCTAGAGAAAGCTATGTACCATGTATTCAGAAAAGAACCCACACACCAAATTCTGCATGCAGTTTCAGGGAATTCATGGATCTCTTTGAGGTCCAGATTCATGAACCCCAGATTTAGCATCTCCACTCTGTATTCAGGTATTTTCCTTGACGTTTTCCCTATTTCTTAACTGCAGGCAAAGATGACCTCCTTGCCCAAATCCAAATCAGGAGTCTCAGTGTCTTAGTGTTCACTCTCCGCCCTCGAATCAGGCTAGTGTGTTACTTCCAAGATCTTGCAGCTTCAGATACAAGTAAGCCCAGCTTATACTATTTTATGAAGGAAAATATCTGTTGTAGCACTCAGGTAAAGTAATATTGTCTAGAATGTCATTGTACAGTCATAGGGAGAACCTTTTTTGATGTTTCTATGGCAATATTGGCCGTATTTTTTTACAAGACTGGGTCATCTGCAAATAGGGCCCATCCTTTGCTAAATGAGAATCAGGCAACAAGGAGGCTTTGGTTTTTATACTGCCAGCTCTAATTTTCTTTGACATCTTTCTCATTATCTCTTTTCCCCGTTATACATGTCCAGTGTCCTTTACTGAAGTTAGGCCACTGTTCTTGGCTAGTTACCATAGGTGGCAATGGCTAATGATTAGATAAACTTACTGCAGGATCTGATAAATTCCCCTACTCAATGTGACAAGTAGCTAATGTGTTGTCCACTTGTACCTTAATCCGATTCAGTTAGTCTGACTTCCTTACATATTGGTGGACTATTATTTGTGGAGATGCTTTACTAGCAGGGGTGTCCAACTCACAGCCTGCAGGCCTCATGTGGTCCAGGGTGGCTCCGAGTGTGGCCCAACGCAAAATCATAAATTTACTTAACATGTGATGAGATTGTTTTGTTTTCATTAGTGTTTGTGTATTTAATGTGTGGCCCAAGACAACTCTTCTTCTTCCACTGTGGCCCAGAGATGCCAAAAGGTTGGACACCCCTGTTAGGGGTTTTGGAAAGGAGGAGAAAATGGACTTTCTTATTTTTTTTTCCCTTTTTTTGTGTGAGTAGATTTATTTATTTATTTATTTATTTAATTCTCGTTCAAGTACAGTTTTCTGTCTTGTATTCCCAGCCCTGCCCCCCCCCACAGTGCTCCCCACCTCCCTCCCATTTCCGCCCCCCACCTTAGTTATTGTCCTTATGTCCTTTATACTTGTTCATGTGAGTCCTTCCCCTTTTCCCCTGTGATTCTCTCCCCTCTCCTCTCTGGACCCTGTCAGCATGTTCTGTATTTTAGTGTCTTTGGTTACATTTTGCTTGCTTGTTTGTTTTGTTGTTTAGAATCCTGTTAACGGTAATATCATATGGTATTTGTCTTTCACCGCCTTGCTTATTTCACTCAGCATACTGCTTTCCAGTTCCATCCATGATGTTGCAAAGGGTAGGAGCTCCTTCTTCCTTTCTGCAGCATAGAATTCCATTGTGTAAATGTACCATAGTTTTTTGATCCAGTCATTGACTGATGGGCATCTAAGTTGCTTCCAACTCTTGGCTATCATAACTTGTGCTGCTATGAACATCGGGGTGCATAGGTTCTTTTGGAATGGTGCTTCAGGGTTCTTAGGATATACTCCTAACAGTGGAATTGCTGGGTCAAAAGGCAGGTCCATTTTAAGTTTTCTGAGAAAATTCCATACTGTTTTCCATAGTGGTTGTACCAGTCTGCAATCCCACCAACAGTGAACTAGAGTCCCCCTTTCCCCATACCCTCTCCAACACTTGAAAACGGGCTTTCCATGACCCTCCTCTTGTACCATATGGGCAATGAAGGAGTTGCAAAGGAGTATTATGTTTTGTTCCTCTGATTCATCTGATAGGAGCAATCAACATTTTCCAGTATTTACTGTGTGCCAGCCACTGTACAAAGCATTAGGAAAATACAAACTTTTAAGAAAGACACAGAATTTGCCTTTCAAGTTCTTATAGTCCAGAATGGGATAAAGACATACATAGATGTTTTCACTTCTCAAGGGCCAGTATAAAGGGAGGCAGGTTGCTGGAAAAGTATGCAGGCTCCACGTTCCAGTAAGAAAATCCCTTAGAATGACCATTTTCATTCAACTGCATTTATTCAACAAATATGTACTGAGTAACTTGGTGCTACTGACTGGACAAGACAGAAAATTGAGTTTCATGAAAGCAGGGATTCTGCTTTGATGAGGGGGGCAGACAGAAGATAGGTAACACAAAAGTATAATTTATGACCACGTTAAATAGTATGAAGAAAGTAAAACACGGTGGAGGATAAAGAATAATGGAAGATGGGAGGGATTCATTTGGAGAAGATGGGTAAAGAAGGTCTCTTTGGAGAGATGGCATTTGGGCAAAGACCTGAGGGCAGAGAAGGAATGGGGGGCTCTCTAGGTTGAGAACAATGAACAGAGAAACCCTGAAGTGGGAATGAGTTTGGCAGTTGAGAAAAGAGTGAGAAGACCTTCTGGCTGGAGGGGAGCCAAGGGGAGGAGGGTCAGCGGATGAGGTCAGGGAGGTAGGCTGGGCTCCACGGAGCAGCCTAAGATGCCTGGAGTGTATTCTAAGTGTGCAGAGAAGGAGTTGGAGGGCTTTATGTTGTACTCTGAGTGCTCAGTGAAGAGGGGGTGGTGGAGGTGGGGGCACAAACCGGTAGATTTACTCACTGGTTCAGCATTCCCGTAGTGTGACTGGAAATAACTGATCCCTGCCTCTGAGGAGCCCATCTTCTAGGGGGCCTTGCTTATTTCTCTCTTCCTCTCCCTCCTTAAATCCGGTTAAATAGACCTTCATGGTGACCAGGGAAGGTGGCTTTCCCTTATGAGCTTTTTCTGTATGTTTATCATGTGGTTCCCTCTTAGATTAGGATTTTAGGATTTTGAGTAATAATAAATGTCACTATTTTTAAAATAGCTCCTATATAACCAGATGTTTTAATTCTTACAAAAGCTCTGCAGTGAAATTATTATCGTTCTCATTTTTACAATAGAGGACACTAAAGTTCAGAGACGTGAAATGCCTCAGTTATGGCCACACGCTAGCATGTGGTGGCTGGGGCTTGGTCATAGGCCTCTCGGCCTCGAAACCTCATAGTCGTTCTACCACATCACCCTGTGTGTTCGACTTGAAGGACGTAATGAGCTTATTTGGGAAAGTTAGGAAATCTGTTTTTCTGAGACTGGTATTATTCAAGAGCAGTGGTTCTAAGTGGAGGGTGACTGTGTCCAGGTGACATTTGGAAACATCTGGTGACATTTTGGGTTGTTACAAGTTGGGGTAGGGAGTGCTACTGGAATCTTGTGGGCAGAAGTTGGGCATACTGCTCAGCATCCCACAGTGCATAGGATGGCCCCCAAAGGAATGAATGGATTATCTTGCCCCAAATGCTAGTAGGACCAAGGTTCAGAAATCCTGTTCTAGAGTTATTTTTCTGCATTTCTGATCTGTCCGTAATTTTAATTTATATACATCTCCTAGGTCATCGATCATTACTTGGATTATAGTTCTTGTTCTCAGGAGAAATTAGGATCCAGCTAAAAAAGAAAGACTCTTGTCAAGCTGTTGTTTGTTCTGTTTTTGGTCAGTGAGTGGTTGTCTCCCAGCACCATTTTATCTACTAATGGATGGCAGCTAGTCACTGATTCTAGGGCTTAGGAATTCTTAAGTCAGTCTAGTGAAATCTGGGGCTTCGGCACTGAACTGCCCCACTGCTCCATACTGTGCTTCTTTTGGAGCACGGGAAAAAGCCCTTCTGCCAGAACATTGTGGAAATTGGGAGCAGGTCAATTCTCACTCCTTCCTGTTACCAAACCCAAAGTCAGCCCAGCTCAGATCTCAGATCTGGAACACAGTCTACTAAGCAAATTGCCCTCTCCCAGATAGCATACCTTCAAAGATGAAAAATGCCGATGCACACTGGTGGGAGGACAGAGTGGCCCCTGAGCTCCCGCCACCCCCAAAGGACACGTATAATTTCGTGACTTTCTCAATTTAGACACTAACGTAGTTAAGAGCTGATGCAGTGTATGGCCCTATAAACGTAGCAAGTTCTCTACACATTTGATTTTTAACTCTACAGTGTAGAAAGTCATCCATAGTCATTATTTGTCTCACTAGGTCAAGAGGCTTATTGCGATACTTACAGGGTAAAAGATTATACATTATCTTTCTGCTCCTTAAACTTCCGTCAGAGGGGCTATCCACAGCTGGGTGAACTGGCTGAAGCCCCGATTCCTGGACAGTCTTTCTCTGGAAGAACGTGGGTGTGGAAGGGGGCTGAAGGTCCTCGACTTGGTGCCCTTTTTTTCAGGAGTCTCTTGGCATCTTTACTTTCCCTTTGACTTGCCTGACTACAAAAAAAAAAGGCCTTCTGCTTAATAAATGTCTGCTTGTAATATTCTGAAACAAGGAGGCTAATCAAAGGCCCTGTTCCGCAGAACAGGGCCTCTAAATGACAAGATTAATTTCCGTAATCAGGCAGCTTAATTTAGACAGTTGGACATTTTTTCCCCCTCTCTGTTGCTGATTGAAATTGAGGCAAATTTTGCTGTGGTGAGATTCCATCCTGGCCTAGTGAGGCTTACTTGCTGAGGCTGGAAGAGGGCAGACAAGGTAACTGTGGGCAGGGAGGAGCTGAGGGGAGGTGGGAGGGAGTGGGAGGGTATCACATGAAGTGGAATGTGAACAAATGCAGAAAAGCGACTTGAATTCTTCGAGGGCCTCTCGTTAGAAGTGGGGTAAAGCAATTCATGCTGTTGTCCACGCAACGACCACTTGCTGACCTGAAATGTTTCAGTTGGAGAATTAGAGCACACCAGTCACACAGCCATCGAACATGAGTGCAGAAGAACTCCAGAGAAACCTCCAATCCATCTGCCTCCCTTCCTAAAACAGCCCTAGAAATGTGAAGTAACTGGTGCCCTATTCATTAATACCAAGCAGAATTTCAGGACAGAAGGTCAGGAAGCTTAAGCAATCTCATAGGGTTTGCAGGAAAATAAACAGTAACAGTGCTAGACCTTATATTTGTATGAAGTATTATAGTTTGCAAGGCATTTTTAGTACATTTAAATGACAGGCTATATTGCTCAAATTAGAGTTGGAACTGAATATTTTTAGATCTTTAATAACATATGATAATAACCTGCATGCTTATTGTTTCTTAGAGAAGCAAACACCTTACATTGGGGATTCAAGCACCTTTTTTCCTCTTGTTCTGTAGTTAGCATTGAAGAATATTATTTTTACAGAAGAAAATAAATACACCAATCTTTTATTTTAGGATAACCATTTGGAATTTTTACCTTCAGGCTTTTCTAGATATAATCTTGTTTGTTATGGGGTCATTTTATGCTGATCCATGAGCCCTGGTTTCTGGTGGGGAATGTGGAGAGGTGGCTAAATGTGTGGGCAAGAAGCTAAATAGCTGTAGGATTTAACATTGACATTGTCTTTGATCCTCTGTGAGTCATTGGGTCTTTCTGGGCTTCAGTTTCTTAATTGTAAAATAAAGATGCAACATTGATCTGCCTCACAGAAGAATAACTAACAAATATATGTTTCCTCTTCCCAAACACAAAGTACTAAATAAATAATAAAAAAATGAGGTAAGTTGGCTCCTGAATAAAATGTATATAGAGAAAATTAAATCCAAACCAGAAGGGACTGAAAAGCCAAGAAGCAAGGCCAGGGTGGTGGTGGCGTGAATGGAGGGGGGAGTCTTAATGCCCTATAGATCCATGAACTCTAGGCTCATACAGTGACGTATTTGTGGATTGAGATACCACTGTGCACATGAGCTCTTGCTCTTATTACAGTATCTTAGAGAACCACGGTTGGCTTCATTTGTTTATTCATTTAAAAATATTTAGTGCCTATTATGTGCAAGGCATTATTGCTTCAAGACACTCTATAAGACCTCATGGAGTTTAGACTTTATTGGAGGAGATAAGAAATAGCTGAGAGTACATATGTAAATCTCTATGAGAAACACTGCAGGCGCTATAAAACTAAGTGTTATATGTGAATGCAGAGGCAAGTTTTAATTAGTGTGATCAGAGAAAGCACTCTGAAGGAGGTGGTGTTTGAATTCCATCGGTTTCCCTGGCTAAGGACAAAGACAAAGAGGAGACCCATCTGGGTGGAAGGACCGGCATGACCAAGTAGGAAGCATAATCATTTTCAAGAAGGAGGAGTTCAGATGGCTTTCTTTGAATTTGTATTGAAGGATTGAAGAGAAAGGACTAAAATATAGGTGGAGTAGATTGTAGGAAACCTTAAAGGATTGTGGAGAGCCTGAAAGTCACAAGAATATATCAAAGCAAGATTTTTAGGAATAACAGTGTCAAATACTAACAAAGCACTAATTTACCAGGAATGTAAGAAGAGCAGAGAGTGAAAATCAATTTAATAAAATCTAGGTAATACACAGTATAGGTTGGACAGAACAGGCTATTGAGGATTAAAGCAGCATTTAAGATGTCTTATCTAAGTATAATATCTCACTAACAAAAAGAATCTGAAGAAACCACAAGATACAGTGAGATTAGAAAGAAGAGGCAAAAGTTTGACAGGTTCATACTTGGCAGCCCAGGAATGCATGTTCTGGCAAAAAGGATATAATTCGGCAGGTTCAGAGAAAGATGAAAATGGGTAAATAATGAATATAGCACTTAGTGACATGACAGTTCATATCGAGTGCAATGTCATTCCATGCAATGTGCTTTACACAGAAACAGAAGGCATGAATGACTGCTTGGGACAGGCACAACTGCAGGTTTACTTTCTCTATCAGTGGAGGCTCGGTTGTGGGTTATCCTGGGTGAATTGTTGTTCCCGCATGAGTGTGTCTTCATTTTTGGCTCCCCACTGTCCCTACTGCTTCCTCTCTCATCATAGGTTTTTGGATGCTTTGCTGTGTACTCAGATAGGAAGTGCAAGAAACTTAAAAAAAAATTTTTTGGATTTGTTCACAATCCCCCAAATTTTGTTTTTGTTTTTGTTTTTGTATTCATTTAAGAAATGTTTTGGTTTGGTTTATATGAAAAACTTTTTCTAACATCATAATAAAATTGATTTTAAAAAGTCTAATTTTAGAGAACAAGTGTTATGGACTAGCCAGGGGGGGGCCGGGGGGGAGGGGAACGTGGTTTTGGAATACATTTCTAATCTCAGCTCTGCCAGTCACCAGTTGTGTGAAAATCAGAGATGGTGTATGCACAGAACTCACCCAGTCCAGTGCCTAGCAGGAGGTGTGTAGTTTATTTTCTTCTGAAATTAAGTATAACTTTAATTATTTTTTATTACAAAAGCAATACACGCAGCAGTGAAAAATTGGAAGGGAGGGGAAAAATTAAAGTGAACATCATCTCCCCAGATGATAGCACTATAAACACCTCTCAGTGTGTGTTATGTAAAATAAAAATGAGGTCCCACTATGCATATTGTTTTGTACCCAGTCTTTTCTATTTATTAAAGTGAATGATCATTCTTTCTTCTCAAAAACATTCTCCTACATCATTTCTAAATGACTACATGAAATTCTGCAATTTAAGTCCCTATTTTTCAGCATTTTACATTATTTTCAAATTGAAGGATTTTACAAATAATATAATAATGGACATCCTTGCAGATAAAATTTTTTGTCTGTCCTTAATTGTTTCTTTAGTATAAATTTGTAGAACTAGATTTACTTGGTCAAATAATGTCAACATCTTTTTGGCTTTGGATATATATTATCAAATTGATCTCCAGAAATTTTGGCTAGTACGTGTCCTCGTATATGTGGACACATACTAGACACATACTTGTATATATGGACATATACTAGAAAGGACTAGTACGTGTCCTCATATACGTGTGTATATATGAGAATATGCATTGCTCTGACCTCTGCAATGAAGAGAAACATTTTTTGCATATTTAAGAAGGTAAAATGTCATTGTTTAAACTTCCTTTTAGTCGATTTATTAGTGAGGTTGAAATTTTTAAAATGTGCTTACTAGCCACTTGATTTTTTATTTTGCTTTTGTGAATTGTCTGTTATTCTGGTAGGTACTTTCAAGTAGCAGGTTTTTTTCCCCCTGCATCCATCTTTATGGTTTTGATTTCAAGCATTATTCTTTGTTTACATGTTTGTTTCTTCAGCAAGACTTCAAGCTCCTTCAGGCCAGCATCATCTCTTCTTTTTTCTTCCCCTGAGCACCCAGCATAAGAAGGACTCAGGACGCACCTAGTAGGTATTAGTGAATAGATGGCTCAAGCAAATGGAAGGGTGGACAGCAGTATATGAAACAGAGCCAAGTGAGCCCTCTCTATGCTCACTCAGCACAGTCAGCACATGTAGGTAACAGGTCTCGTCTCAGCCGTGCTCCTGAGCAGAACTCAGGGCTGCTTCCAGGGACTGAACTAAAAGGTTTACTCCAACAAAAGGTAGGTGACAAGTAAGATAATGAGTACAGAAATTCCAATAATGGGCAGAGTGGTCAGTACAGGTTTCAGATGGAGGCCGAATGAGGAACAGCTTGCTAACAGGGCTGTGTTTCTTTTGTTCTGTCAATGTTTTACCTGTCTGACCCCCTGAAATTGTTGTGTCTGATTTCCTCATTGATCATCTCACCCAGATGGAACTCTTTGGAGTATAGAGGATCTGTGCTGTGTTCATTGAAAAGGTCGTTTTCATTTGGCCAAGACCATTTGTTTCCATATGGCATGTTGTCACCGAGTTCTTTGTTCCTTTAGTTATTTGAGAGGTTGGACCTTGTTGTACAGCACCTCCTGGTGATATTCTCTTACTTTCTCGTTTTCTCTCGTGGAAGTCTTTGGAGCTCCCCATGTTTATAAGAAAAGGTATGGGAATGAAAAGGAGAAAGGACACAGATACTAGATAACAAATTGTTTATAGATTTTTATAGAGTTTTCCTATATGGGTCACAGATTATGTTCTAAACATATTATGGCAGTGTTTATACAGTCTGTGTATGTAGCTAATATTTGCACAATGTGTTCCACATGTGCTTAATAAATATTGACTATACTTTTTATGTAGAACTTAATTCTGTATCCATACTTGCTCTCAATAAGTATATGTTGTATGGCAGGTTTTGGTCTATTACAGATTGTTTGCCGATTGTTACTTTAGTAAGGAAAGGTAGGTTTTTCCCTAAACCCTTACCTGTGGATATGTTTATTGATTTTAGAGGGAGAGAGAGTGAGAAAGAGAGAGAGAGACAGGCGTGTGGGGAGAGAGAGAAAGAGAAATAAAACATCGATCGGTTGCCTGCCACACGTGCCTGACAGGGAATCGAGTCCACAACCTTTTGATGTACAGAATGATGCTCCAACCAGCCGAGCCACGGCCAGGACAGACATGAATAGTGTTATAAATCTCCCACTTATTTTAGGCTTTCAACCAGAAACAAAAGAAAAAGAAGATAAAGCTCCTAGAGGAATGCATTCTTATTTTGTATAAACTGTTAACATTTGCTGGTCTACTAGAATATTATCTTGAGATATATTTTATATACCTATATATACCTTACCATCTTACATTATTTAATTACATATTTATATCAGAATATAACAAGCCATTTACAATTTGTCTATGCAATATGGAGTGAATTTTTGCCTTTTGGCTGGTTTATCGAATCATTGTAGGCTCATAAATCTTATGACTTAATGTTTATGGTAAATGTTTCTTGAACCTGTGACATTCAGTTTGATTGTTCATAGAAGCACAGTTAATTTGGTAATGACTGTTTATGTTTTTAAATGAAGAATGTGATGCCCAGGAATTCCATGTTGGCTTCGTCTTATGATTTCTGTGCTTGTGACACCAGAGATGTTTATGGCATACGGAAGCCCCAGGAGTGGACAGAGAGTGACAGTTTAGACAATTCGTGGAGATTTAAATAAATAAACTTTTACATGAAGAAAAATCAGGACAAAGATTAGTAACATTGAAGCAACTTTAATAAAGAGTAATAAAAATGATCAGATGATTGAATAATGTGAATCACACTAAGGTTAACAAATACCATGCTGAAATTAGGGCTGGGATAAAATGTATGTTATTGTGCTCAGTGAGTATTGTAAATATTCCCTTGTACCCACGAGACTTTGATGGGAGAAGGCGAGTAGAGGGTAAAAAGGCAGTAGAAAGTGGGGTGGGTCTTCAAGGTCAAATTGAGACCACTGTAGGTAAGTCATTTGGTCCTAAAGCTGTTGCAAAAGGGAACGTTCTTTAAGGGATCAGGACTGGAACTTTCTACTGGGTGAAGTATTCGAGATTAAATTGAAGAGCAAAATGGCATTCATTGGCTGGTTTGAGGAAGCTACTTTGTGTTCCTATTATCAGAACTCTTTATATTATGGTGCTGATCTTTCATCAACATTGAATAAATGGCTTGTATTGTTCAGTAGGGTCCCCTGGGAGAAGTAGTGTATTCTGGAGGTGACATCTCCAGGCAAGCAGGAAGTTCTCAGGTCTGCCAGATTTTTGTATTAGGACCCTAATTTCCTTCCCTATCTCTGCTTTAGCATGTTCTCCTGATGCATTCTCACCATGGGGGCATCTTTAACTTGCCTGTACCCCCTGCCATCTTTTGACAGTCAGTGTTTCACAGAAATAATCTGGGATGCTCCTGACCACCTCGCCTCCTCTCTCCCTTCTCCTCCTTTTCCTCCCTCCCTCCTGCTGATTTGTTATTATGTACTGCAGCTGCCCGGAGGATTTTAAATAGACCCATAATGGCACAGCAGCGCCTCTTGGAAGTTTAAATATAACCTTCTTGTTAATCTTGCCTGTGCCAGCAGCAGGAACAGCACCTGGAGAAGCAGCAATGGGCAGGGGATGCTCTGGGGTTCTACCCTGAGATCAAGGTTTAGCAATCTCTCAGGTGCCCTATGATCTGAAAGCATTTGGACTCAGCCTCACAGTGGCTTTGCCTCAGCCTAAGTGGGTTTGATGCTGGATTGACTGACATTCTCTAGAAGTGTAAGCACAGTGTAATACTAGAGCGAAAGAGGCAGGGTGAACAATGGTGAGAGCCTGAAATTCCTCTCCCACTCTCACAACACGTCACTCACCTCTGCCACCCTCAGAGGCGGAATGTATTTGGTCTTATTTAGTTTTCGGCTCTGTGTGGGGGGCCCAGAGTGGGAAGGGCTAATTAGAGTCTATTACTTGCATAGCCACAGGTGTAAAAATCACAGGTGCTTCTAAGGCGTAGTATAAAGGCCTCAGACAGCTTCCCGGGGATGTGGTAGGGTGGCTGCCCTGACCCAAGGTGGTGAAATGGTTCATGAAGGAACGAAAGGTTACAGATTCTGGCTCCAGTTCCCAAATCTGTCAGGACTTTCTTGGTTGTAACCAATGTGAAACCCTAATTTCAATTTAGTCATTCAGTGAATATTTGTTGAGTACCAGTGATCGTGGGGATGTTCTGTGGTCAATGGAAGAAAGGGGCCAGAAATGAAGCACCTGGTTAAATTCAAGGAAGACCTTAATCTTGGAATGATCAACTTACAAATAGTAATTTTACTCGAGGGTATATCCTAATATCCTTCTAGTTCAGTTTTTTCCTGTTGAAATGTTCTAGGATATACTCCTTGTCCAAGGATGGAAATAAAACAATAAGACATTTAATGAATGAGAACTTAAATTCCATAAAGTGTAAAGAACTATGCTGAACTCTTAGTTTAGGTAGAAGAGATAATGTGATCATTCTTATGTTAAGGCAGTTTACAGTTTATGAGGGGGGCCTGCACAGATAATCGTGAGCACATCAAATGTTTTACAGTGTATTTTGGAGTATGTTGTACATTCACATACGTAGTTCTGTTTTAATCTCGCACTGCACCGTGAGGTGGACATTGTTATCCTCACTTTGTAAGGGAAAAAACTGACCCAAACAGATGGAACGCTTTTCCCAAAGTCAACCACCTAGCACATTGTGAGACCAAGATATCAATCTCCAAATGAGATTTCGTGTCTTTGCATTCCTGGTATGATGCAAACCATATTGCAAAATTGATACTTTTTTAGTAACGAACTGTAGAAATGATCCCTGAAAGTATAGTCTTAAAATTGATACTTTTAAAAAGCTGAATCAATAAATGACATCACTTATTCTTTTTCATAATATTGTAATCATACCTCACTTTACAATCAACACCCAAAAAACATTTAAAACATTTTAGGAGAGAGGTTACTGAGGAAAGGGGATGAGTTAGGAATAACGTGGGTTATTAGGTAGACATAGCGGGTTACAGTCAACATGTGTACTGTGAAGGAAAATTGCAGGTCACAGACACACCTTAGTAATTAGACATACACCCCAAGTCATAAAGTCACACCTAAGAATACAGGGAGACACCCCAGGTGAAGGTTGGGTGTAGTTGATTGTAGCACCAATGTTTCAGGGAACTTGTTAGAAATGTAAAATATTGAGCTCCACCCCAGACCTTCTGAATCACAGCTGTGACTTAAAAGATGAGTTGGATGCATTTGAGTCAATAAAGAGACTTTTCACAAACAGAAATAGGAACGTTATTAGAGGTGGGAGATATAGTGATGATACGGAGTTAAGCATGGCTAGAATATCATTGTTATAAAGTAGCAGCAAGTAGCAAAGGATAAAGAGGATTGCAGGAGGGCATGGGGAGAACAGCTAAACCAGTCAAGGGGGACAGCATTATTTTGTAAGATTTCTAAGAATAAAGATCACACCAAGTCACTTTTTTTTTAGAGCTTTATACCCATTAAATAAAGACATTACCTCTGTGTGGCGAAACTCTTGTTTCAGTTTATTTAATCTTTTAATCCTCTGTGGAATGGAGACCAATTGTTTGTTACCTTACTCAAAATATATAGATTTCTCCCTGCCTGCATGATTCTGGGATTACTTGAAAATTGCTAGACAAGTCCTATCCATATTCTGAGAACCATAGGGCTTTTTCAAAATTATTAGCACAATTGTATCTAAGGTGAATGAAGCAGAATAAACCTATCCTTAGTCCTTGCCCAAATGGGAACTTGTTTCTCTACTTTTCACTGTCACTTTAGGAAGGTACAGTTGATACATATTTTAATCATCTGTTTATATCCGTGAGAAATACAAAAGCTGGATGCTTTATCCTCCTTCAAGATGCTTGCTGTCTAAATCAAAGTAAAGACATCATATGCCTTGTCATAATAGTCTTTGAGGAGCGAGTGAACAGAGCAGGTATGACAGGTAATTGGGAAAACTAGGGTCTACTTGTACCAATTTTGCTGCTACATTTATATCTTGGGAAAACACCTTAGTTTATTCAGGTCTCAATTTCTCTTCTCTTAGAATGAAAAGTTTGCACTGGGTGGACTTTAAGGTCTTTCTGAATGTCCGTGCTTCCAAGCCTGCAGGGAAATGGCCAATCGAGTGGTGGAGTGATGGATGGGAAGGTGTAGCTGACCAAAAGGAAGAGACTAGACTGGGGTAGAAATCCTGTTTATCACACAAAGGTTTTTAAAAATAAGTTAATCTTTTTTTCTTTATAAAGTGACTTAATTTTTGCATTACTAATTGCCTGCTTTCAAGGTTAATGGGCATTTCAATTTCAAATTGTCCTTAAAAGCTTTTCTGAATTGGGGGAGGGCTTGTCTGGTCATTTTCAAGCCCAGCTGCAATTGATCTGTGCCTGTGCCCTGTGGTCACAATTATGCTCCCCTTTGGCCCTATTTCCTCCACTAACAAAGTGAATATAAAGAAAAAGATAGCCCAGGAGTCTAGTCTGGCTGATTTCTTAGTCAGAGCCTCATGGACTGGGGGAAGGGACTCAAAGTCTGAGATTCTAGTCGTTAGCTCTATGGGTCTGTAGCTGGTCAAGTTTTCAGAAAAGGACATGTGTTACAACATTTAAAGCATGTCTTGTGTCCCAAGTATTTCTACATTTCCGTTTGTCTTGGCAATATTAGAAATAGACATTCCATCATTAGCTAACATTTATTGAATTTTTACTCTTTGCCATGTACTGTACAATACTTTGTATGAATTATGTCATTAAATTCTTATAGTAACCTACTAAGTTATGCATTGTTACATTCATTTTATAGGTGGGAAAACTGAGGTGCAGAGAGTTTGTGCTGGGGAATAGTGGAAGTGCATAGCTAGGTCAAATCCAATTCTCAGTGTAAAGCCTTTTCTTTTTTTTTGCCACTGCACCTACCTGATTTCTTTGTTTTGAAAAGATCTAACCCATGTTTTAATGATGACAACCAGCTTCTTATGTCCACTTTACCTTCTTTTAACTTGTTACAGCACCAGCTCAGCTAATTAACCACTCCGTGTTCCTTGATTTTTTTTCTCTGTTCAATACATATTTGCTCAGCTTCTTTGTACTAAGTGGCACTTGTTTCTGTTAACTTTATTCTCTTGGTTCTGATCATGTCACAGTTATGTACCTACAGTCATTTTGAATTCTGAGGAGCAGAGCTCAGTGTTGATTGCTTCTTTAAGTCCAGAAACATCAGAATGGCCTAAGGAACTCTGGGGCTCCGTGGCCTTACCCAGCCATCCCAGGAGCTGGCTCCAGGCATGGGGCAGCTCTGCTCCTGGCCAGGCTAGCTGGCAGTGGAGAAATGGAGCACATACCTGCAGTGCAGTCTGGCTTCTGTGCCCAGCAAGACAAGGTGGCTTAGTGTCCATCTGGACTCAGTGATCACCTCCTGGGAGGACAAAACCTGAATTAGCTTGTCATGGCTGAACAGAAAAGGGCATTTGTGTATTCTGAGGCTTGGCGAGTAGAGAAGCACTTGCCAGCATTTTGCTGAGTTATATCTTCTCACTCCATGGCTAACCTTATTTATTTTTAGCCTCATTTTTTCTGATTACTCAATTGTCTTGGACAACTTCGTGAGAGAAATGATATCTCTGTCGGGCTGTTTTAGAGGAATGTCTTGCTGGGGCTGTAGTTGATGTAAAAATATTTTATTTTCCTGGATGTCACCAAATCTTTGTGACCTCTTGGTTTGGGGAGGGGGCCTGTGTCACAATAATGGAATTTGCTAAGGGATGATAGTGTGTTCTGGTCTTAGCTCATCCTAGCTCAGTGTCTCACTTAGGAGAAAGCTTCCTTTGCAGACTCACTAAAATGGACCTGCTGCTGCAGAAGCATCCGCTGGCCCATCGCCATAGAAACAGAGGTGGTCCTTACTTAGGAACATGTGTCTGTGTAAACTACTCTCCTTTCCTTTGCTTTATCTTTTTTCCACGTTCATTGAGGAATTGAAGACATAGATTTCAAAGGAATTAAAACTCTGCCCCTTTTCATTTCTACTTCCTCAAGAATCCGATGGTGAAGGGGAGCTTACTGACTGTATGCTGGTACAATACTCAGAGGCTGAGACAGTTTTGAAGAGCCCCATTGGGACACACTATTCCAATAAGGGGCTAAACCGTGGAGGAACCTGAGGTCAGAAGGGGTGTATCCAGCCTGCGGTGGTCAGTGAGGAGGGCTTCTGGGGCTAAGTAACTGGAGTCCTTTGGTAATTGGTGAGGAGAGGATTCAAATACGAACACAGAGGCCAAAAGAGAGTGTGAGAAAAACAGAACCACATTTGGCAAGGCCCTCAGTGCATTCTGTTTGGGAAGGAGGGAGGGTACCAAGCATTTTTGGTTGGAGAATGAGTGTGCCCTGAAATTTTATGGAGGACTAAAGATGAGTCAGTTTTATAACTTTATCCAGAATATTCAGGTCCACTTTGGGAGTAGTTTGAATTACAGACGTGGCAAATGCAGTTAGGAATATTACGTGTAACGCTGACTCCCCCAGGACTTACGACTTTGTGCATGGGTAATACCAGTGAGAAGTCAAATCATGTGGGCGCTCGCTTCCTCCCGCCCATTTAGGACCACAGTACCTCATATTGTTGTTATGGCCTGATGTGGCTTGGAGACTCCTCAGGAAGGTGTGTCACAGGAAGTTCACAACAGCTCTGCTGCCATATTGGCTGGGAATGGCTGCCATTTTTGTGGGGTTTCTGCTTTTTCCTTGGTACCACTCTCATTTCCTCTTGTTTTATTCGCATGGCTGCTGCTTCCATTGATTCCATGGCATCTACCGCGCACCACGGCCTCTTTCAGACCCTACAGGCTTCTCCTGTTGAGACCTCAGACTCCCTCTGGCTGGTGCAGTTCCCCGCTAAGCACCTGCCTCAAGCGCACTGGAGTCTTCTCGATGCTAAAGCTTCATCGTGGTCTGTGATGAAGTATCTGGGAGGAAGAGTCTTTTTCCCCATCATGTTATTCACCTACACCAAAGCTGGATGTTCATGACGTAATTTCTTTAAAGGTTTTAATGAAACAGCTTTTCAGTATTTACTTACATCTTCTTCTTCCTCATTCCCTGAGGATCTGCCAATCAAGCTGGGATGAGGTTTTAGTGAGAGTCATCCTCGTGGCTTCTATAGTTTTGTTAATGGATTGACTGTACCTGATCCCTTCTTTCCTTGTGCTAAATTCTCCCCCAAGTGGCTCCTTTATGTCTCATAAAAATAGAATTCCAAGGAGTCCACCCCTGCAATTTCTGGGACATTCCCAAGCACTGAAAACGCCAGTGGTGGCTCACTCTGGGACATGACCTTCATGGGGCCTAGGCCAATGGATCTCCTTTAGGAAGTGAGAGACTCCGCCTTCAGTTGTGGTAGGCAGCTGAGGCTTATTGGCAGAGGCACTGCAATGGAATCACAATGCATGTTCCAAGTGCAACTCTGACACCAGTTCTGTAGACTTGGGCAAATCCCTTAGTGTCTTTAAGGTTCAGTTTCCTCATCTTTACATTTGAGTTGAAGATTTCTACCTCGTAAAGCTGTTTATAAAATGACAAAGCTAATAAAGGGTGGTATTGTTATGGGTAACTCAATTGTAGGAAAATTATAGGTGACCTAATAAGAAACCAAGTGCAGTATACTATTCATGGTACAATCTTGTGGTTCATTTGACTCTTGCACAGGAGATGGAATGTTAACCCTTTCGTCATGAACAGACTCCATGGATCCCTTTATGCTCTCCATACTCGTTTTTTTATAGCTGCTGTTATGGTGACTTAGGATGCAATAGGTAAGGACCACACAGGGGGCTCCCCTGAGCCACCTTCTCCTTTCCCTGATGTGGGGCCTGGGCTTTACCCCTGTGTCCTTTTGGAGCTGATGTTCTGTCTCTGGGGCAAAGCTCCAGCCTTGTCACTCCTGCTCTGGTACTGACCTCTGGCTTTGCTCCAGCTTTCATCCTTGGCCCCAGTCTCTGGGTCCTTATTTCATCTTTAGTCCTGCTCAGAGCAAAGTGCCCAACTCATGTCCTTCTTTCAGCACTGACTTGGGTCCTAAGAATGGTTCTCATTTTATTTTATCAGCTTGAACAACAGGAGCTGGCACCTTCTCTAGGTCCAAGTTTCCAACAATGTATTTAATAAAATCACTGCCTTGCACCAATGGGAAGTGACCATTCCACCCTTTCCCCTGCCAAAAAAAAAAAGGTGATTCTCTACAGAGAGTTCATGGGAGATGACTATTATAAAATGTAATAACCCCAAGAATAATGGAAAACATAATGAGAGACCTCTGTGAGCCTGCTGGTGCTATCTTTCACTGTAGATATCTATTTGGATCTTTTCATAGGGAAATAAAAACATTTTCATTTGGTTAGGGAGGACTTTAAATGAATCTGTGTGTTCAAGGAAAGCAGCAATAATGAGCTCGGAGGAAGAGAATTCGTATCAGAAGGGCTTGGGGATAAGTAGGAACAGGAGGCCCGAGGAGCCAGGATCAGAGGAGACAGGAAGTCAGAGGAGTGGCAAAGGTTAGTACAGAAAGTTGAGGGTGCTGCTAAGGAGGCAGGCCCCTGCAGGGATATTGTACAAGAGACCACAGGCTCTGCAAGCAGAAGTTTGGAGGAATTTACTGCGGAGGGACATGTCTGTGATGGACAGGCAGGTGGAAGCCAGCAGAGCTGAGACTCGATTTGCACCTGGACTAGACAGTCCTTTGCGTTCCCCATTTCCATGTGAGCTGAGAAGTTGGGAAGCTGGGCACATGTCTCAAATGAGAAGCTGTCCCCCGCTGATACCTGAAGTGTCGAGTGTATCAGGTGCTCTGTGAAGAGAGTGATGATGGTGTCTTCATGCTTTAACTCAGGACAAGCTAACTAACATGAAACTCCACTTCTGACTTGCCTCCCCTTCATGGTCATGTGTGTTTTGGTGCCCCTCCACCGTTTAGAAAAAAGAAACAGTGTGCACATGAATGCATTGCATCAAGCTCTGTGGCCCGAAGACAGGAGTTCTGCTGGAGAAGAGAAAGATTGCTTCTCCCATTTACAGCCTCCCCACCCACCACTATGACCCCTCTCCATGGTTTTACTTCTGGGTGATGATAATAACAAGTTAATTTTAATTGATACTACTAGTTTTGGGAAATGCTCAGAAACATTCTGTTTAATCAAATTTAAAATATAATACTAGCTAACATTTATTGAGCACTTACTTGTAGTCACTTTGTCAGACTCTAACGCATAACCCTGAATCATGTAATTCTTGTACAAGGGCACCATTATCATCACCCGTTGACAATTGAGGAAACTCAGGCTAATAGTGGTCAGACAATTTCTCCAAATATTCAGAGCAGCTGAAAAGCTGATCTTAGCTGACACCGAGTCTAACACCAAGGTATTTATTGCCAAAATATTCTTCTCCCTTTTAGGGTCTCTTGCGATATGAGACCAACGGGCCCAGGGGATGCAAGGAAGGAGATGATTGTCCTCATCCAGCTACTCTGAGCGTCAGCCATCTTTTAAAGCCCTTTTCCTGGAATGTGGAAGAAAGGCACACACTTAGTTTAATAGTAACATCCTTTCTCAGTTATTGCTACTTAAAATCTCAGTGGTAGGATGCCATTACTATACTCTTGTCAGCGGTTTATCATTTTGTCACCCGGGTTACGTACGGAGGCTGTTGTTCAATATAAGAGTTTATATCCTCTGGCATGCAAGGCTATGTAGAGAACCCTGTAAGAGTTTAAAAAACATTCTCTCTTGTCTAATGAGGTTTTTAAGTGTATATGCAGGGGGGGATCAAGTCTCTTTTAAAAGCCCGTGGTTAGAATTTCCAGAAGTTTAGCTGGGGTGAACTCGAAATGTGGAGATGAGCTATTAACCAGTTGGTCAGTAAGTTAAGTGAGTTCAACATTTGCAGGAAGCTTACTGCTCTCTTGCGGTTTTGTCTTCCACTTGCTTGGAGGCAATGAGAGCAAAAAGCCTGATGGTCAGGGCCAAGGACGTCCTTCCTCAGAGGAGAGGAAAATGGTCTCTCCTGGAAGTGAAGTGAATTCCAGCAGAGTCCTCAGAGTTCAAAGGGAGGTGCTTGGGATGAGGCTATTATACCTTCTCTCAGATAAACAACCTTTCTGGCTGGGAACAAAGTTTAACTCTCATAGAAAACACCAGTATAGAGAAATTAAAGGTTCCTCAAAGAAGAGAAACTGAAGTTTTAGAAGAGGCATAGGAAGTACTGTTCCCCGTGGGCACCGGGTGATTTCTGTGTCTGAGCGGCTGGAGTGCGTTCTAGAAGCCACTTGATTTTCCATGCCTTTGTAATCTCATTTGCAAAATGAGGGTGTTGGGGCTACATGATTTCCAAGGTGTTTTTTTTTTTTAACTTGAGGAAATTCTATGGTTCTAGGAAATTCTTGGTAAGAGTTTAACTTATTGATAAAGTATTTTTACCAAGATTTTGAAATTGTGTCTTTCTACAATTAGTATATAATGGTTATTCATAGAAAGTGAGAGAAACATGTTATTATTTTAGTAGTTATATTGGGTGCAAATAGTTATATATGTAATTATGAGGAAGGAGAAGAATTTCTTCCACCCTTATATGAGGCAGTTTAACAGGAGGAAAAAAACAAGGCAACCACATACATACAAGAAAATGAGAAAGATTCCAAACCAAAGACAAGCAGAATCAGGTATATATGTCATTCTGGACTAAGGAGAGGAGGAAGAGGTTTGGAACCTAAAAGGGAAGGAAGGAAATTGGCAGGAAAATGAACATTAATGTTCGGTAGGAAATGTTCGCTAGGCCATACAGAGACAAGGGGACACCCAGAGGACTTTGATCAAATGGGTCTTGGTAGGTTTTCCCTGTCTCACACTAGTTTATATTAAACTAGGTACCAGTGGTGATAGCTCTCTTCCGGGAGCACATCCTTTATCTAATTTTTTTTTGGCAGTTAGGAGGAAGGTCAAAGATTCTTCCCAAGACTTTTGGACCTTGACTGTTTTCAGCTGACGATATTTCCCTTGCCAGAGAAACACACTTTGGGGTGGCAAAGTTTGCTTTTCTACACAGTTAACATTTTTGAGCTCTATAATGGTCTTTCTAATGTTCCAAGAGTCCATCCAGTTCTGTCCACTGAACTCAGCACCTTTCCTTAGGAACAAAGTAGACACCCTGCATCACACACCATCTTCCTCCCTGTGGTGTCCTCTGTCTTCACCTCTCCCAGCTGAGTCTCTTTCCAGCTGTCAGGCTGCCACAGTAATGACCCAGATGCAACCTGGTAATTTTTCCTTGCCTCCACCTCCCTTGGTCATGTGTCTTAAAGTTGTCAGGCTTTTAGTCCAAAGAGGACTTAAGATTCAAGGTGGCTTCTTGGGTTTATAGCTCAGACAGGCCTGGGGCAAGACTGTTTATCCTGTAGTAAGTTGGTAGTTTCAGACTGGCCTGCGGTTGCAGTCCCCATTTATTCCATTGGGTCACATGGAGAATGCGTTTGGAATTCCAAGTGTTAATTTAAGATTTAACTTTTTGGAATGTTATGTATTTGTAGATTAGGGACTGACCCACCTAGTTAGTGAGATAAAGAAGGTGAGATCTTTATTCTTAGAAATGTGGGTTTCCTGTTTATGTCAATTGCCCTCTTTCCTCTTTTTTCTTTTATATCTGGTGTAAATAAAACGATGTTTGCTGCCATATTACATTTGTTGTAGTTAGGAGTCTTAGTTGTAGGCCTTAGGAGACTAATAGCGAATATGAAATCCTTAGATAATTTGCAAATGTCATGAAAGCTCATAGTTCTTGCTTTTGTCCCCATGAGATCTCTTTCTAGTTGAATTGCCTGATTTCGTTTCATTGATACTGACTACCCTTTGGTGGAGGTGCTAATAAGTTTTAACACTGCACGGTGGGAAGGGCCTGGGCAGAAGCAATGGTAGTAAGTCAGCCTTTAAGGAAAAAACATCTGAAATAATGCAGATGTTCCTGGCAGGTGGGTGCATAGCCCTAGAATTTGAAGGCTTCTTTTCTATCTAAGGGCATTCCTAGCAACAAAGACCCATCTTGTATTAGCTCCCTCTCTCCTAGATTGTATAAAATAGAATCTTTACCTTTTTGTGTGATACACGTGAGATAAGCAGCGAGGAATTCAACTTTTATACCAGGGGCTTCTCATAAACTGAAGGAAGAGTTTAAAATAATAGTCAGGGAATACTTTTCCAGGCCTAGGTTAGGACTGACCCTATGTTTCATCCAGTTACTTGTTATGCCTGTTTTTATAGGTCTTAAAAAAAAACACCTCTTAGATGAATCAGAATTTGGGGAGGTACAGGATGAACATAAAAAGCAGCAGGGAAGAACTGTCTATCAAAGGTTCCTTGGAGGAGGTGGATCACTCCAACAGTTTCTTTTCTCCTTTGAAGTCTGTATTTGTTGTCTCTCTTTTGTGGAGTGTCAAACTGGGAGGACTAAGGGCTCTTGAATAGGCCCTTTCTCCAGCTCCCTCCACAGCCTCTGCTGCTCCCGCTGAGGGCCCCCACCCACTGGGCCGCTGAATTGACAGAGAAAGGGAATGGACAGCAGGCACAGCAGCCAAACAAGCTGTGTCAGTTTCCCTTTCTTCCCTTTTGAGTTAATAAAAGAGCTATTTCTAAGCTTACATGGTTCACCTGGGTTTGTATTCAGCCAGGGCTTTCTTTCTTTTCCCCCACCCCCCATCCCTGATACTTGTGGGTAAATCTGGTCCATTCCTGGTTCACTATTCCTTTCCTTGCCCCTAGCCTCTGAGACCGATTAAACACAGGCCAATCGCAGGCCTGCTTTTGTAACTGTGTGAGTCCACCAGGACCAGAGAGACTCCCCTGGTTGACCTATTGTGTAATTAAAAGGGATGCAGTTATAGAAAAGCAAGTGAGTTCTGCTGCGTGTTGTTCTTTGGGAGACAAGTCCATAAAATAGGGCAGAACGAGATTAGCATGTTTAAGGCATCAGTTGTACATATGTGGACCAAACAGAATTGAACACAGTTGGGAATGTGGGAAATTTAGTTCAATTGTATATCAAAAGAGTTACAGGGGGGTACTTTCCCCGACATTTGAATCAAATGAAGCCGAAAATTTATTTGGCTGAAGACTTAATTTCTTCCTCTAGTCTTAGAATCTTGGCTGAATAGCTATGGATGATTACAGCAGCAAGAGAAAATAAAGTTTACTTCTTGAGTTTAGGCATTCTAACTGACAAAATGGGCAAAGGCAAAACTCTCAGCAATTATGTTTTCTTGGAAGGCACAAAATTAGCATAAAGTTAGAGAATTGAAAATAGTTGATTCATGATCTAGTATCGCTGATAACTGTGGCATTGGGCAAGTCATTTAATTACTTTGTGCTCTAGTTTAATTTATTACAAGAAATATGGGAAATTCAAGTTAAAACATGGTGTAGCATAGTATATTTACTTCTGGGAATGTAATTCACATTTTAAGTAGGTCACTGAATAGGTATTTAACACTGGGCTGGTTACCCTTTTGAATCTCGGTTGGCTCATCTATGCCATGTGGATAGTAGTGATAACTATGGCATAGGACTAATGTGTAATTAAAAGAGAATGCATATATTACCCCAGCTGGTATAGCTCAGTGGATTGAGTACCGGCCTGTGAACCAAAGGATTGTTGGTTCAACTCCTAGTCAGAGCACACGCCTGGGTTGCAGGCCAGGACCCCACTAGGGGGTGCATGAGAGGCAACTGCACATTGATGTTTCTCTCTCTCTCTCTTTCTCCTTCCATTCCCCTCTCTCTAAAAATAAATAAATAAAGCTTTAAAAGAGAGAGAGAATGCATATAGAGTTCTTAACATAGTACTGGCTCAATGTACATGTTTAATAAATTTTTTTATTCATGGTGTTATTGAATAATAGTTATTATTCAATTGTTATTATATCATTTTATTATATAAGAATATAGTGGAGGGTTAGGATTGCTTCTTAGAGTGGGTGGCTTTGAATGAGATTTTGATTGGTGGGAAACAGTAAACATATGAATCAAGTTGGACAGAAATACTAGCCGGGGCTTATAATCAAATCATGACAGGTTTCCCAGAGAGAAAGCAAAAGTGTGAGAAGCCTCTTGAGGGCTAAGCTTGAAACTAGCACAGTGATATTTCTACCACATCATATTGGCCAAAATGAGTCATTAGACATGTTTATTTCAAGAGGTAGGGAAATAGACTATACTCTTTTTTCAAAGAACGTATTGTTTGTTTATATTTTTAGAAAGGAGGAGAGGGAGAGATGTATCAATGTGTGATTGCCTCTTGAGTGCCCACTACTGGATGCAAGAAACTTCTAAATTAATAGACTATACTCTTGATGGGAGGAACTGCAAAGTTACATTGTGAAGAAGTCAATCCCGGGAGGCTACCCATTGAAGCCATGAGTATATTGAAACAATCACATTGGTATAGCTCAAGTTGAACTATTCTCATGACAGATATTTATTGAGAACTTAATATATTAAAGTCACTATTCCAGCCCTGCCCCCCCCTTTTTTTCCTCTGGGAAGTTTTCTGTTAAATAGGGAGATAGACATGCAAATAGCTAGCTAGCTAGGACACAGAGGGCTTATGTTCTGTATAAGTTATACATTCATTTCTGCCCTCCTCTGACCTTCAATAAGGACATTGAACCCTCAGACTCAGCCTGCCCTAGTTTCTTAGCTAATCTATACCATGTCTGGCCAGCAGGTAGGTTTAGAGAGTTTTGCTGCTTGGAAGGGGCTTCCTTGTTTATTTAAAATAATTTCATTTCACTTCTTTCCCCTGACCACTCCCTTTATTACAATGAACCATTTTTTGTTCCCTGGGAGAGCCCCAAACCTTTCATCAGCCTCTTCAGGTGTCTACTGACTTCAGTCAGCTCCTTTAGTCCATGTGCCCCAGATTTCTGTGCCTAAATCACGGTGTCTTTATTACCATGGTGTTTCAGCTTTTGAAATATTTCTCTGTTAACACCCACATAACTCTGCCTATTGCTTGGAACAAAGGGCTACATTTCACCCTACTGCCTATCTGTAGTTTTCTAAAAAGCCATTCATGTTAGTATTCCTCTTGTCCTATATTTTGGAGATCAGTAGAATGTTTGCAACTCATTACATAGGGAATCGTGTTGCTTATAAGCAGAAAGTAGGAATTATACATGAAATCACCAACTCATTTTCTTCTTTATCTTTGGTGTAGGAGTTGTTCTGTTTTTCAGTATCCTGCCCCTTTGATTATTGGAGATCTAAATGAATTTTCAGTAAAGGAATTGAATGATGTGAAACTATTCTTATTTTTGATATTTATATTTATTTAAATTTGATGTTGAATGTATGAATTATAGTTTTTTATATTAGTAACATTTTTTAAATTTTATACTGCTTCTTTGGGAAAATAGGATTTCTCTTGGGAACAACAGTAGCTGTGGATCAAATCATTGGTTCTCTTTAAATGGGGGGAGTCCTGGGTCCTCACACTGTATGTGCCCCTTCCTATGAAGAATGGACAGATCCTCTCCATCTCCATAGACTGAAGGATGGACTTCTTCCATATCTCTACCTTCAGAGTTCCTGGCCCATTGCTGACATTTAGTGGAGAGGTAAGATGAAACTAGAGTGTAATGGGGTAATAAAGTATACGGATGACTTGGGTCTAGAGCAAGGAGCCTCTTAGGTTTGATTCACCAAGATGAAAGATAGCTCAAAGATGTTGCGCAAAGTGGAATTATAAAGTAGTAGGAGTACTTTTAGCAAATCTGCAAGAAACAAGTCTCATTATGTTATTGTCATAAAGGGAGCCATGCTGAATAATCTGTTTAAAATCAGAAGAGCTGAGAAATAATCTGGAAAGCTTTCTGTATTTTATTGTGGCCTCATCTCAAAGACAAAAATGATATCTTACAATCTGACGAATGTATCCCTCCAGAGGAGGAAAAGTGTAATACCGTTCTTAACCTCCGTGGCAAAGACCATCAGCAGACAGAAGAGGAACGTTTGTCCTCAAGCTGCTCAGAAATGTTGACAGTCACAGAAGCACAGTTTGGGGCTGCACCAGGAGACTCAGTGAGTGAGTGAGAGAGAGAGGGTCGTGAGCTGCCCCCCTCCATTTCTCCTGTGTCGCCGACATAGGAAGAACTGAAAACTATTCATTTTTCTCGGTCGTCTTGTTTCCTTCCCTCGAGAGGCCTGCTGATTGACCTGTGCTGATTGACTAATTATAGAAAAAGTAAAGCCTGTTTCATCAACTCAAATAAATTCTGATCCCATTTTCTGTTCAAACTCACTAGCTCGTACTCCGGCACATAGCTCTGTTGATATAATTGATCTGCAGACACCGATGATCTCAGGTTTGAGTCTAGCAATGTCACATGTTCTCTGTGATGGGAGTATGTGTGTGTAATCACATAAGATTTATATGTTATAGTGTCAGAAGAACTGCCTTACTCAGTTTATATTGAATTATGTAAGTACCATATTTAATAAGGTCTCAGCAGGGACCTTGGAGGTCACTTAGTTCAACATCTCACTCACTGTAGGGATCCCTGACAGGTGGCCCTGAGTCTCTTTCTGTGGGAGCATTTCTGCTAACAGTGAACTTCCTTAGTTGGATGGCCAAAAGAATGCATCCCACTTAGGTTGTGAAAGGTTTTCTTTAGACTGAGACAAAATGTCCTGGGCTATAATTGCCACCGTGAGAGGCATATTCCAGCCTCTGGATTGATTTTTAACCCTTTTTTTCATGTGACCACCTCCAGGTGCATTAGGATGATTCTCAGGCAGTTCTTGAGTTTTTCTTCTTCAAACTAAGCTGCTTAAAGTTCTTTAGCTGGCCTCAAATTTAGTGATTTTCCTATATTTTGTACTGGGCATCAAATGATCAAGCTGTCAGTGATCAGTTCATCCTTGTGTTCTGTTTACTCTCGAAAGAATAGATTTATCCCCTCCCTCGTTGGGCATGACATCCTTCTGGTACAGTAGATTAAGGCTGCATTAGCTGTTTGGCAGCCTGGTGTTCCAAGTTGACAATTTTCTGAGATCCAAAGTAAACCGAGTCTTCCCCGGGCTCTCTTCCTGCAGTTGGTATTAAATTTTACCCAGTTCAGTATCGTTTGTTTAGGCTGATTTCATCTTTCTAGCCTTCCCTTATACTTTGGAAGTTTGGGTTTTCCCTCTGACACTTTTGTTATTTTTTTCCAGTTTTCTGTCGTGTGCATATTTTGGAAATTTGTTGAACTGTTCTTCCCCATGTTGTTGATAAAAATGCTGAAAAAACAGGATTTGGTCAGGATCCTTTGGTTACCCACTGGGATCTCCCTTAAGCTGGTTTTTCCATCTTTTCATCAGCATTTTTTAAAGGTCTTTGTTGAGCATCCTACTGAAATATTTGGTCATATCTGTGATTTGAAAATATTTTTTCTTGAGAAAAACAAAGTATTGGTATATACTATGTGTACAAAATTGCTTCCCTTGGTGTTCTTCTCCTTTCTTTAGGTTTCATGCACCATGCCACTTAACTATGCAAACGTATATTTGTTGGTAAAACCTGCTCTTACAACACTTTTCCTGAGCCCCTCCACCCAATTAATTGTTCTCTACAGGTAGTATTATACAATGTAGCTCTGAAAGTATTTTTGCTCTTAGATTATGTCTGACTCTTCATTTTGACTTTGTTCTCTGCAGATTCTCTTGCCTGAATTTATAAATCCTTGCTCTGTTAATAATTTTACCCTTAATAGAACTGTGTTCTTTAAATTTCTTCTCCAACATTCTACATTTATCCATTAATTCCCACTCTCTGGTCTTTAATATTCCCAGTTCTCCTGGCATCTGCGGGGTTGTTTTCAAAGGAGTTTTGGGAAGCAGGGTGCATTTGCTATTCCTTGTGGTTGAAATGAAGCCATGGCTGGGGATGGTTATGGCACCTGCTTAAAGGCCACATGAATAACATTCTGTAATATTTGGGAGAGTAAGTCATGGTGAATGCTTTTCTCTGGCTGAACCTTTATGAGATACTGGCTAGAATTCAGGTATAGGGATAGAAGTTGCTTACATAAATGAGGAGACTAGTTGAAAAAATAGCTCTTTGGTGAATAAGGAATTAGACACTAAGTAGATAAAAATCACACTTCTCACTGTGTCTCTACTTGGGTTGTACTTGGTTGAATTCGTATTTGTTTGATACCTTTTGTCTGTCTAGACCAGGATAGGCATTACCTAGTTAAAGATACGGGATTGTTCTAGGTCATTATTTCTCCAACTGAGCAAAGCCAGTGACTGGGCAACAATTTCCTAGAAAGAAAAATTATGTAATGTGACAAAATCAGTTCTTTTGGATACTGAATAAAAGTTAGAAAATGGATAGTAGTACTGGGAGATGAAATAGCAAAATAATGCTGATGATAACAGTAGCTAACATTTATGTAAGTCTTATTATGTTCCAGGAGTGTGCATTCTCACCGAATTCTCGTAACAGTCTTATGAGGTGTGTGCTGTTATATTCACTCTTTGACAGTTGAGAAACTGAGGCACAGACATTATTTATCCGAGATCAAGCAGCTAAGAAGAGGCAGAGTTGTAAGTAGCTGAGTTACGCAGTCTGGCTCTAGAGCTTCACTGCCCAGTGTAGTAGCCACTGGCCACCTGTGACAATTAAGCACTTTCAATGGGACTAGTCTGAACTGAGCTGTGTTATAAGTACAAATTATACATTGGGAACTGAAGACTTCATATGAACAAAAGAATGTGAATCATTCTACTAATAATGTTTAGATTGATTATACTTAAAATAATATTTTGGATATATTGAGTTAATAAAATATAAAAATTAAGTTTACCTATTTCTTTTTATTTATTTTAATTGCTTATTGGACAATTTAAAATTACATAAGTGGCATGCATTCTTTTTCTGTTGGATAGTGCTATTCTAGGGATTAACTGCTTGTTGGGAAACAAACAGACAAGCAAACTTTAGTTTTGGTAACATCATAAAGTTAAAAAAGAATGGAGGAAGATACAGAACAGAACAGCTTGTTGAGTTGAGTTGGGTCCTGTAAGGAAAGGAGGCTGTTTATAGGGTATGTTATACCTGGAACCTGTAAGGCCACAGAGTCAATTTTGGGCAACTTGGAAGTCATTAGTTTCTCCTTGAAATTAAGAGTAAATATTTGGTCAATAATGAACTGATTTTCTAGAGACCAACAAAACTCTCAGAGAGCATTGATTTGGGTCCCAAGTATAAAACCGAAAGTGAACAATCAAGTACATGGTAGGATGATCTAAAATACTGCTTTCAGGCGATTTTACAACAGGGAGGCCTGGAAAGAGATAGCACAATTTTTATAGTAAATGGGATCAGGATCATTCTTGGGGAGGTGCCGGCTTCAGTAAGGGTTAGCTGGTGAGCGCCCGTGCGGCTGCACAGTTGGTAGACTACAGTTGGCCCTGGAACAACAGGGGTTTGGACTGCTTGGCTCCACGTAGACACAGGGCTTTTTCAGTAAATTAGTGGTTGGCCCTGTGCGTTCCCCCAGTTTTGCATCCACAAATTCAACCAACATGCATCAAAAGCAGTATTTTTTTCTGTGGTTGGGAAAACATGGGTGCAGAAAGCTGACGGTATGCATCGTTCCATTTTATATAAGGGACTTGAGAACCTAGAGATTTTGCTATCCGACAAGAGTCCTGGAATTAATGCTCCAAGGATACTGAGGGACACTCTGGTGAAAGTTTTTGGTGTGTCAAAAGTTGTACTTGAATTTTTGGTGGTGAGGGGGATAGCACCTCAAACCCTGCCTTGTTCAAGGATCCACTGTACTTCCATACCAGCTAGTAAATAGTGGCTGCTTTGAAGCCAGTGAGTTCACCCAGGCTTTCCCACAAGTCAGCACATAAAGGGCTAATGCCTAACAGAATGGGAGCCCAGGACCCTGCTCTATTCCTTCAGTTCTGATTGGCTGGCCAGGGTCAGTTGTTAAATGTATTGAATATTATCCATGCTTAAGTGAAACTATAACTTGTAACTTATCCGATTTCATATAATTTGCACCATTGTGTAATATGAACAGAGAAAGTTGTATTTTCCAGAATAAATTTGGAGAGAGTAAAATATATCCTTCAGAAGAAACCATTTAAAAAATTTACCTGGGATAGAAGCTGAGTTTGAGAGACTTGGAGTGGGAGAAACTGTTCTGCTTGATATAAGAAGAATTACATGAGGAAGATATAAATCACATAATCTCTATATTTATATACATCTCTGCACATCCATCTTTCTATCTCCTATCTATCTACCTATCTATCTATCTATCTATCTATCTATCTCTAAAGTCATGAGTAATAGGAGGACAATAGAAGGGAAGGGGGAAAACAGCTGCGGTAATGGTCTAGGTCCACTGCATCAATAATGTGGCTCCTACTCAAATAATATGAAACATTTCTAAGCCTACAAGTTAGATGGAACATGTGGATATTTTATCGTTGTGTAAAAACTAGCTGTGGCTGGACTTCAAATATCAGTTGGTCTGGGTAGAACAGTAGCAGACAATTAGGATAAACATGAGAACTTGGAGAGAGAATGAAAAAAAGCAACACAGAAGTAAAAGAGTTTAGGAAGGATTTTTGACTGTGGCAGTCTAAGAAATGATATTTGGGTCAAAATTAATAGGACTATCCAGTAGAGAGTGCCACATGACATGTGGGCTACATGCACATACTTAGCACCTTAAATACCTGTTGCATATATTCTGAATATCAGTGTTCTTTGGGAAGGGAACGAGAGAGAAAGGCTAATGAATCCTAAGGATTGGCTAAGAAATTACATCCAATGCTAGTGATGGGAACATAGCAAATGATGCATCACCTTCTCTTACTTAGAGGCCTTTTCTCCCAGCCACTGCGGGTCTTGCAGCCATGATTGTTCATGTTCTGCAGAGGGCTGGGGGGATTGTGGAATAGAGAGATCAAGGCAGTGGGATAGTGGCTTCCTTTAACTCTTCCTCCTGCCACCTTTCCTTTTTCTAACTTCACCTACCTTTCCTGCAATTTCCTGACATAGGTGAGGTGGGCCAACATTGACATAAAAAAGAAGTTCAGAGAAGGCTGGAAACCATTGAGTGACCAAGATACAGACAAAAGTTTGGCTAGGTGGTCAATCTTGAGAAAAAGAAGTGTTCTTAACGGTGAGAGGAATCTCTTGGCTCCAGTTCACTCCTATTCTTGGCCTCGTTTTTTACTCTCTCCTGTCTCTGTGTTGACTTACTGTACTTAGAACCAAGAGGAGGCGTTCCAAAGGTGACTTGGGCTGAAGCATCCATATCCTGAAGCTGTTCTTACTCAGGTGCTTTTTTCCCTTCCAGGTCAGGGCAAATGCAGGGTCACTAGGTTAATGGAATGGGGTTCAGGATTATCATGGCTTTGAGAAGAGTGCCTCTTTGGGACTCCCATTAGTTCGCCCTTGCTCTCTCCTTCCGTCCTGACCTTCCCCACCCTCTCCTCCACACCATCACACATTTTGCAGAACAAGTAGTAGAACTAAAGCCATATTTGTTCAAGTACACAGGTGGGGGATGAAAAAGTATAAAACTGAATATGTTAATTTAAGGAGTGTAAGGTCTCATTGTCATCTCCGTTTCTTGCTTTGATAATCATGTTGTTCTCATTATCTTTTACTTTTTCTCTTTATTTTGTCTCTTGTTCACCTTTCTATCCTCAAAATTTCTTCTCTTTAGTTTAATACATATGAATTGCTGCTCCAAAAACCCATACACTTTAATTAGTATTAATCTAGTTTGTTTTAGTTCTTTTCCAATAAAATGACAAGAAATGAAATAGCACATGCCCACTGTAGTATATAAGCTTATATTAATTTGTTCCCTTTAAGTAATTTTCAAGGACTTCACATTTCCTACCTGTTTAAGTCCAAACTTGGCCCACAGAATCGCCAGTTTCCCTTTTTCAAAATGGGAAGAAAAATATATGTGGCTAATAAATATGAAAAGTGTTTAGCCTCACCATGATGAAAGAGATGGAAATTAAAACAACCATGACATTATGTTTTTCATCCACTGAATTGGCAAAAAATTAAAGAATATATTAACTGTGGAGTATAATGAGGTCAGCACTTTCTTACACTGCTACAAGGGTGTGAAATAATATGACATTTTTGGAAAGCAATGTATAAAAATGTATTAATGACTTTTCAAAAGCTAATATCCTCAATTGATTCTTCCTTAATTCTACTTCTAAGAGACTGTCTTTGTGGCATCAGATGTGCAGACAGAGAAGTGCAAACAAATATATATATAACATGTTTGTTATATTAGATATTATATACATACACACATATATACATATATACACATACTATACACACACACACACAAACACACACACATACACACATATATATCCACACACACTCTTTCCTGAGTACCTGCTCTGTGTCCACCATTATGCCAAGTACTTCATAGGCATCATCTCATTGACCATGTGAGACAGATGCGTTCCTTACACATTTAATCTCCTCGAGAGGCTAAGCGACTTGTCTAGGTAACAGACAGCCTGAGGTGGTGAGGTCTCTTGCAGCCCAGACAGTCTTAGCATAGAGCTCCTGCTCTTAACTCCCAGTGCTGCAATGCAGTCTAGCGCTTGTTACATGATTTCTCGGTCTAACTTTTGCCCCTTTGCTACACCCCATGAAAGCTTAGGCAAGAATCTTCTATCACAGTCTCCATCCTCCAAACCCAGTGTCTGATGTTATTTAGGTACTTGATAAATATCTGCTGAAGCAATAGTCTAACTAGACCTTTATCGTCCTTAGCAACAGCACCTCACTTCTGTCTGAGCTGCTCTCACCACTTGGATTGGCCTCCAAACTTGTTAGTACCTGGCAGTAATAATCACCACCACCACCACCACCACCATTACCTTACTGGTCCATGAAAATTTCCTGATTCCTGACCCTCTGTGACCCTTTCTTTTTCTAAGCCCATAACCAGTTTTTCTTCATTTTGTGATAATTGCATTATGTTTTACATTATTGTCACTTATATATTCTAGGTGTCAGAACTGTAAACTCTTTTTGATTAGGGATAATTTTTCATTGCTTTTTTCATCCTCCTTAGAATATAGGGCAGGGTCTTTCACGTGGTGTGTGCTCAGGCGTGATTAAATGCATGTTATGTTTTTAGAGGTAAATATATAAGGCTAGACTATTCATAAAGTATGTACCCCAACTAGAGCTATTGATTTTAAAAAAAACCTTTAGCAAAAGCCCTGTAGTATTATGGCACCATTTTGAAAAATTGTTTCCTTTTTTACTTTTACTTTGTACATTTGACTAGACAAGGTTAGTAATCCAGAGGGTATAATCCCTTTTTCTATGTCCCTATACCCCAATTAAGACCTGAAAGATAAGATTAAATGTCTGTTCCAGACTCAGCAAATCCACCGTTCCCAGTCACATTACTCCTACTTCCCATCCCTGGGACGAGCGCCTCCGATAAAGTTGGCTGGGAGCCACAGCCAACCAATGGCTGGTTTCTGAGTATTGAGCAAATGAGCTATAATTAACCATCTGGATGTTCACCTTTCACCTCATTACACATATTTTTTTCACTTTTGGATAAAAAACCCACTAGAAAAATTAACTAAATTGCACCCAAAGCAATTCTGTCTATGTCTAATGCGTGTGAGTGGCTTTGTACCCATTGGTACCAGTAGTCAGCTTGGGTAAAAAGAAGGGCTATAACTTAAAAAAAAATCTACCGTCCAGTCAAACTTGAAAGTTATGTTTAATCAAATACAACTGTTGCTTAAATAGTGAGAATCATGAAAATGGTGATGAATTTGTCAACCAATTTGTAAGTATATACAAAAGAAAACATTTCCTTGCTTATATCGTTGGCCACATTGTGTGGTAAGTAGATTCACGCAATGAATCTGAAAGTTTACTGTGCGCCAGGCACTGTATTGGACACTTTCCTGTTACCGTCTCACAGGTTCCTCTTTACGACTCTGTAGATTAAGAATTAGCACTGCGGCTATCTAGAGAAAAGTAAGGGTTAGAAAAGTTAAATAACTTGTCTAAAGATCACGTTGGTAGCTAAGAAGTATTGAGATTGGATTAGAATTTCTGATTCCAAGTCCAGTTCTTTTTCCATGGGCATAGATGCTTCTTTTTTTTTTTTTTTTGTACTTATTGCTTTGCTATCTTGTAAATATTTCTTTTAAAACCATGTAAGTTTATAAAGAGGAAAGTCTACATTTTAGATTTTCCTTTGGTGGCCATTAGGAAATGGCCATAGGAAACAAGTTATCAAAATCACAAAGAAGGTTGAGGAACCTGAGGGTAAAACTCACTGAGTCTGAGTTTGTGGAAATGTCTGGAGCTCAGTGCCCCTCACTCTTACCAGACAGAAACCCGTCACGGAATTTCTCTAGACCATTGTTCTTGAGAATAAATAACACATATCTGCCTCTGTTTGGGGTTAAAATGGGTGGAGTTTTTGGTTTATGTTTCCATCCCAAGAGTTAAATAAATTTTTATTTGACCTTAAATCGTAATAGTAACAAACAATTTTATATAACCTCCTCCCACACACCAAATTGCAGTGCAGTCTATTAAATATTCTAGAAACTAACCTTTTGACAACTACTCAGCCACCATTTTACAGAGTAAACTTAATGTTTTACCTTTCTATATTCGGATACATTAAGTTCTTTTGAAGGACAGATAGGTCAGTGTGGAAAGCTTGGTAATTCAGAGGAGACAGAACTCTTACTCTGATGGTTAGAGCCAATTTTCCCACGCTGAATTTTTAAGAACATGGGAAATTATTTGAACATAGTACAAATCAGCTTTGTGTGTGCCTTGGCAAATGGGAGGAATGTGGCTTTTTTCAGGGATGAAGTACTCGAAACAGCAGAACAAGATGGGAGACATTTATTTCTCGCAACTGTGAAGAATGAGAAATAGTTAAAGTTGTAGAAACCAGGAGCCATATTGATATTTGCAGAAATCCACACAAAACAGGAGTTTAGGTAGAATAAACAGCTCACTTTCCGAACTGCTGGGAGTTGGCCTCGAGCTGTGGGAACAACCTTCCTCAGGGCCCAGTAGAGGCCCATGTGGGTTCCGGGGCCTCGGAGCCCAGGGAAGCAGCTGTCTCGAATGGCTCTGCTCCTCATTTTTCACTGTACATGTGCAGTCCACGTATATTTTGAGGTACCTGACATCATCCATCAGATTTATTTATTTATTTGGGGGCACATATGCAAGCATCTTCTGATTAATGCCAGTGGAAGGGATGTGGTTTTGTGAGCATCTGTCACAGAGCTTGTTAAAGCAAACAGTCTTTTTTTTCCAGGTAAACTGTAAATCATCAGATAAACTGACTTTATCTCCAAGTAAATTGTACCTACTTGCTGCACCCAGTTTTGTGTGAGCCAGGTGTTACGTACTGAATAAATACCAATGGCTCGACGGATAGAAGAACAGATAGAGGACTGCTGTCGATGTGTACAATCTTGACCTTTCAGGGATGTGCCAGAGACCTTGGGAAGCTGTGCACTGTACTGACTTCTGGGTATCGATGCAGCCCGCTCGCCATCCATCTTTAGGACTGGTTGACAAAAGGGCCACACTTGAAAAATATTATGGCCAACTAGTATATGCAGATTGAATGGTGAACAGAGGAGGGCCTTGGCAGGGAAGGTCTTGTGCGAATGACTCTGTGGTACTGAAAGGACCTCCGTCCAGCTGCCCTTTTGCTCCAGCAGTCACAAGCCAGGGACTGAGCCTGACTCTCCCAAGGTGAAAGTCATCTAGGAGGAGGTTTTCCTCATGCAAATGGAAAGCTGTGGAATAAATTACAAGCGTGATGCCATAAAGCAAGAAAATAGTAACTCATGGTAACCTTCAAAAAGAAAAATTAGGCCGTTTTCATTGGTAGGAGCAAACACCACCTAAGTTATTTCAAAGTGAAAACCTAACAAACCATAGAACAGAAACAAAATAACAGGCAATTTATTATGAGAATGTGTATGGAGACAGCTGGAAAGCTGTGAGGAACTACGACTCTTTCCCTCCAGAGCTGGCTACCTGCTGGGTCTCTCTCCAGGATATCTCGATCTGTATTTGAAAGTCTTTCCGCTTTTCCAGGGCCCCTGAGGACTTCTACATTAGGCTTCCCCTGCCATCCCATAGCTTCTGTTTTGAATCATTGTTTTAGCGTGCTCGTGACATGGGTTTGTCATGGCCCCCAGTTAATTTCACATTGTAGATGAAAGACTTGCCCGTTCTGGTTTCCTTTCTTGAGAGAGGTTTGATGAGCTGGCCCCTTTTTTTCTAATAGTCCCGGAGTCCAGGCACTGGCCAGTTTAAGGACTGGCTCCTTTGTTTAAGGCACCGGCTTGTGGTTAATCATACCTGTGCTGTGCTCAGGAGCTGGGCCTGTGGGCAGGAGAGGTTAATCTAAAAGAAAAATTGGGCACAATAGATATGGTTACTGTTATCAAAGGAGGAAGCTTAACTGATTCTGCCTTTAGAAATCATTCACTGAACAATATGAAAGCCTTCTAGAACACATTTGGTAAATAAAGCCGAATAGGTATCTGAAGACTTTTACTGTGGCCAAAGCAGGGGAATCTTGGCCTTTACTCAAGAGAAATGAGGAGAGACATTTGAAAGTTATTCTACCCCACAGGAGGAAAGAATTAAGAGAGGTGAGAGAATGAGAGAGAGATGAGAGAATTAAGGAGAGATGAACTTGCCCTTTGTCACCAAAAATTTGAATAGTAAGAGACAGCTGTAAGGATGAGACGGATACGATGGAGCTCCTTGGTAGGAGGTCTTTTGCGGACTCTAGGTAATTTGGATAATCTTTGCCCCATTGTGGAACTCAGAATTATGAATACAAGAAGATATTTCCTTTATAGGCCAAGACATTCCTCCTTTTTGTGTGAAGCATAATGCACAAACTAAAGTGTTTATTTCTAGTAAGTTTGTTAATAAATTGTTATATATGTAACCAACAAAGGCATCAGAATACAGAAAGGACATTGTGTCCCATCCCATTTACGCCTGGAGGCATCTCTGGTTCAGACTGTGTGTGTGTGTGTGTGTAAAACGTGAGAAACTGTGTTCATAGGCAGGGATTCCATTGTTAATGCATACTTATTTAATTTCATGGGGCCAAGAATAAAAGCAAATCTTAAAATTTACCCTTAATTTATCAGTAAGAAAATAAGAAAGAAAGAACAATATGTTTCTTTAATAGACACGGAGGTATTTTGATAATAACTGATAGCATTTAAGTAGTCATCTATATGTTTTTAAATAAATGGGGCATAGGGACTGACAAATTGAAGAAAATTTGGCATCAGGCTACTGTTGTGAGTTGCTTGGATTTATATCGCAATCTCAGGTCATCTCTATACAAGGAGCACTGAAATGATTGATTGATCTCCTGACCAATTATTAAAAACTGTTGGAGGGCCAAAGGGAAAAAAGACTGGTGTAAAGAAATCAGATACATTGAGAGAAGGCAACAACTAGGAATTATCATTCCCCTAGCTCTTCTGAAGGGACACTGGAAAGAAATCTTAACAACATCAAGTTGCAATCACTTGAAGAGAAGAAAGTTTTTTAACTGGGTATCCTGACTTCATAAAGGACAGTCCTGTCCCCCTAATCTAATCTTTCGAGATCAAAATGAAAGGCTGGGTAGGTAAAGGAGAAAGATTCATATGTAATTCATTTAGACTGTGGAATGCCTGAGATATTGGGCAGCAGAAGCTCATTGTCCACCTGTGGACAAATACAAGGCTGAGTTCAAAGCCAGTGCTACTTATATTTCTATCTACAGTCTGGTAGTTGGAGTGAAGTACATGGGTGCTTCATTTGCTTCCTACATAGAGCTGATAGGAAAGTTAGCAAAGAAACAGATGAGTAGAAATCAGCTCCAAAAATACAGCTGCCCAGCCATACTGACCTTCATTCTCATCATTTCTATGACACATATTCTCAACCTTATGTTATCATTTAACTTAGAAGAGTCATCAATTGTTTTCTATAATTTGATCTTATTTTCCAATGAGTTCATCCTGAGGATGAGGGTGATGACTTACACTTCATCTCTATCTCCCATAGCACCTGATAGGCATTTAATAAATATTTGATTGACTAGCAAACAATAGAATCATGAAGAACTGGTTGTATGACCAGAATAGAAGAATACTTTATGGTAACAATGTATACCAAGTCCATCACTAGTTAGCAGCACCAGTATGCTAGTGAATGGATGCATGGGAGTAAAGCTTAAGGAACTCATGAAAGTCATCTCTGTACTATTAGGCATGGGTTTGACTTTTACTAGGTGACTGTGACCATTCTCTGGTTCACAGGTGAAATAGGAGGCACAGGTGGGGACTGTGGCAATGAGAAAGGGAGGCTTGAGGATGTGTGGTACAGTGGCTGAGTGTGTGTACTCTGAAGTCGGACCTAGCGAGATTCTCGAACCAGCAGTGACCTCAGGTGAGTTAGGGAACTTCTCTAAAGGTCACTTTCTTTGTTGGTGAAATAGAGAGAGTAATTGGGTTTTACTTCACAGGGATATGAGAATCAACTGACATGTGCGTGACATTGACACCTGGTACACTGTAAGCATAAGCAATTCAATATTTGAATAAGAACCATGCTAAATGAGAACTGTGGGGAGGGGTTGTTTCACACTAGGTTATGACAAACTATCACCCATCTTGACATCAGTTGGGTTTAGTTCCATATCATTTTTGAGGGCCTGTTATGTGCCTTTCACCAAGGGCAGCTCGAGGACCAAAGGGCTTAACCCAGAGCATAATGGAATCAAGATACACACAGGGAAGGAGTTCTGAAAGTCGAGGTTGCTGGACTCATTGGTCTGTGTAACTGAGGAGAAGGGGGGACTTCTCCTTGAGGACTTGGAAAGCATTCTAACTCCATCTCACACTCCCCCATGCTGGTTTTGTGGTGTTCCTCTTCTGAACTGGACTAGTGTTACCTCCAGACACTCTGGTTCATGTCTGTTCTTTGAGATCTTGAGCTGGCATTATCTAACAGTTTAAGTGGTCTTATACAAGATCAACATATTATCACTTTTCAGCAGTAACAAATTAACACCAGAATGTCATTGCTGAGCCAGAAGGATGCTCCCATTTTGTTTTGTGGGCATAGCTCAGAATTCACAGTTGGCTAATGTGAGTCTGGTAGCTTCAGGTGAGTTTTTACCACCAGTTAAAGATAATGAGACTATGTCTAGGACTCATACTCTTCTGGGATGATTCATGTGTAGGCAGAGGCCCCGCTGTGAAAGATACAGATTAGAGATTAGTGAATGCTACATCTGGTTGTAACATAGCTTTGTCTCAGAGATCTGATGAGGATGGGTGAAAAGATAAGCTCTGAGCTTCTTTCTGTTTGAAAATGCCAATTGGTGTTTTCTTTTAAAGAGCTCTTTTTTTCTGCTTGCATGCTTCGATCAGAGGAAAGTATTAAAGTGAATTTCTGTGAATTATAGAAATGTTGGAGACCACTGAATGTGGTTTAAAAACAAATACTGTGTAGCCCTGGCTGGTGTAGCTCAGTGGACTGAGCGCGGGACTGTGAACCACACGATCAAGGTTCGATTCCCAGTCAGGACACATGCCTGGGTTGCAGGCCAGTTCCCAGCAGGGGGCACATGAGAGGCAACCATACATTGATATTTCTCTCCCTCTCTCCTTCCCTTCCCCTCTAAAAATAAATAAATAAAATCTTTTAAAAATAAAAACAAATACTGTGTAAACAAACTTCAAAACAAGGATGAATACATGAGCCATCCCTTTACTTATTCAGTTCTTATTTGCAGGAATGGTCTTGCCGACTTTGGTGTCTCCTTTGAGTGATGCTGCGGTCCATCTCTGCCTCACCATCTTCCAGAGTCAAATTGAGATTTGATGGCATTAATTGAGATATTAATGTCTCTCCTGAAATGAGAGGCATTTCAGCTCCCCAAGGCCCCAGAGGGGAGAACAGGAACCCTGGCTGAGCCAAAGGTATAGGCCAGTCAGGACATTCTAATGGGGTCTTTACTGGTGGGACTAGGACTGTGGGGAAAAGGGGACAAAGAAGGAAGAAGTCTCAGTCGGGCTGCAGCGCTGATGACAGCAGTGACAAGGTGGTTCCCAGGCATGTTGGCAGGGTTGCTACTGCTAAGTCAGAGGGGACAGACTGGGCCGGAGGGAGTAACCCTCAACCATGGTAGAAGCTTGACCCCCAGTATTCTGTACCTTCTAAACCAGCTGTTCCTTCTTTGTATGGATAAAGAACATGCCATTTCCTAGGCATATGGTCAAAACTGTGTGAGGAAAAAAATGGTTTTCATGTGCTTCTCGCTAGGAGAACCTGTCTCAGGTTAGGAGCTGGGTATAAGTTCTAGTAGATTGTGTTGTACTCTCAATGAGACTTCATTGAGATGCTCATGACCTCAGATAGTCAGGGAAAGAAAAAAGAGGAAAAGCGGTTGAGAGCTCTGAACTCTCGAAGACTCATTTTTAGTGCAGATCACAAGCAGTCATAAATGAGGCATAGCAAAAGTAATAGTTCAATAATTCTGAAAAGGGGGAGCCATTTTCAGTATGAAATGAACAAAGAAAATATCAAATAAACTTAGATGCAACCGGCCAAATACTGGACACCATTTGTACTCTACTGAGGCCAGGCATACTGGTATCCAACAGTGAATCTAGGGAGAGTCAAAAGGCTGGAAAGGACTGGACTTAACTTTGCCATGAGGTTTCCTGTCACAGGGTAGGGGCCAGCAAGCTGTGAGAAACCAATTTCAGATCAAATAACATACCTGGTGTGATTCAGACAGCTAGGGTATGCAGGGGTTTGATGTAATAGTGGAGAAAGCAACATAACCCTGTTGGCACTAGTAATGTGCTATTTATCTCACATTCAGGGCAGGAAAGGGTGCCAGGCTGCAGCCGGCATCTGCAGATATAGGAAGCAGGCTCCAGCATTAAGGGTGTTCACAGTTTGTCAGGGACTGAGCAGAATAGTAAGAAGTTCGGAGTAGGGCTCTTCATCCAGTAGAGATGGAATGGAACTGAAGACATGGAGGAGAAATTTAGACCTTTGGATTGGGCACATGGTGAGGCTGGTTGAAGGGAAGGGTTCTGGGTGGGCATGTGTGCACCCAGCCAGGCTCACGTCAGGTATACCAAATACTGGGCTTAGCGTAGCCCGGGCAGCTTTGGATGTCGTTGGTGATTCCTGGCTAAACCTGGCTTAAAAATTGGAAGGCATGCTAGTTTTAAGTCCTACAATTGAGTAAGGCCAAGGCAGGCAGGTACTAACAAGCTATTGAAGATGTGTGTGTGTGTGTGTGTGTGTGTGTGTGTGTGTATGTATTTTAATCTGCCCATATGCAATTTTATTTTCATTTCTGGAGCCCTTCAAAATGTGTTGCCTCTTTTAGATGGCAGACCACAACTGGTTTGGGCAATGTGAATAAATTCAAAGCTGCATTGGTTGTGAACAGCCATACTTTGCTCTCTGTGAGGAAGCAGTGGTCAGTTGTCCAATTCAGGGACTTAGGAAAACCTACTGCTGGATGTTTGGCAAGAACTTTCCCAGGAAACTTATTTTTGCCACTGGAAACAATGGCTTGTTCATCTGTGCCGAATGAGCGTGATAGATCCAAATTGTAAAGACAGTGATGCTTTATCTTTCTTATGGAGCAGGGGCAGAAGGCAGAAGAGATCTTGGTTTTCCAGAGACCCGTGTATGAACCAATATCTAGAAACAGCATTTTTGTTCTTTTTAGCAACAAATGAGGTCCCAGCACTCACAGCTCGGTCAAACACAAAATGCCTTTTCTACCCTTCGCCTGTCACGGGCATCTCCCCACTTCTCTGTTCTCATCGGTATATGAACACGATGTTTGGATCAAATACATATGAAGAGATGGGAATGTTAATTTATTTGAGACAGATATCAACATCTATACCTGAAAAAAGCTGCTAGTACATTAAGCACCTTCACAGGCTGGTACTTGACCCTGTTCTTTAATCATTATTGCAGCTCTTCTGTAAACTCGACTCTCTTGAGTCTAGTGAAAAGGAAAGATTTGGATGGCACAAGCAGTTTCGGATGTAGTATTTCACACGTAGTGGAAAGCGTCTTGTCTTTCCTAGTTTCTACAGTTTTATGATGTCTTTCTTTTTATCCCAGAAAATGCCCAGATCTCTATTGGCATTGAACACATTTAACTTTGTAAAGTTGTCTAAATAAATTTCATGTGGTACTGATAATCCCACCGCCCAATTAATAGTTAGCTTCATTTTTACACTGTAATTCTCTATTCATTTTATTTTTTCAACTTACTCTATTCCCCTACCTTCTTTCTTTGTGTTTATTTAAAAGTACACTTATTCCATCACAGAACTTGACTGTTGCTGAACTTGACAGCTTGCTCTTTTATAGAAAAGAACCTCTTAATGAAAATACAAGCCAATCCATTTGAGAGTTGTTTTGATATGCATAATGGAGCAGGCCATTTAATTTAAGATGAAATGAAATAGCCTTGTTAGGATTTTGGCAGTCCTGATACCTTACAGAAGAGCACAAACACCCTCCAGAAGTTCTCTTGGTATTCTCTAGGCCCTTTGATTGCTGACTTTAATTCTATAATTCATTTGGGTATCTCAGTGAGAAGGGATCTGCCTTTGTATTCTTCCTCTTTTATTGCTCTATCCATTGCTTACGAGCTTTCTTCTTGCTATAAAATTGTCTCTGAGACCCAGTATAGGAAGGGCCTTGTAGGCATTCTTAAAGTGAATACCTTTAGCTTGTTTCTCAGCTGTGGCTTAAAGTTGGTGATTGAAGCACATCCAAAAGGGAGACTCGGACAGGGAGGAAAGTGGGGCAAAAGTCAAGGAGAAAGCAAAACTTGAAAGAACAAACATGAAAAGGAGTGCTGGCTTCTGCCAGGAGTTGTTCAGTCATCCAGAATGACTCCTAAACTAGCCCAGCCTGCTTGCATTTCTGTTCATGGGTTTCAGAAACCCAGAGTGTTCTCCTTTGGCTTCAAGGGGTTTAAAAAGACTAGGCCTGGCATTTAACAGGCAGGAAGAGATCATGATTCTCCACCATTAATTTCCTATTGAATGTCATGCTTCAGTCATGATATTTCCAATTAATGACGAGGCTGGAGAACATTGGGCATTTTCTCTATCTTGCAAAGTGTTGCTCCCAAAACGCAGACATGATTCAAAACCAGCCTAAATAGCTAAACCAGCCTCAGTCACCTGAAAACATGATAGCATGGAACCAGAATTTATAGTCACCGAAAAGGGAGTCTCTTGGAATTAAGTAGGGAGGGAAAATCCTACCCTTATTTTGGGAGATTTTTGTCTCCCCTATTCTGCTTCTACTCTGGGCTCATTGTAGTCAAATTAAAGAATAAATACCCAGGACTTTTTTTAGGGCAGCCAAGGTAACCCTGTTCTCTCATCCCACCATTTCCACACTTGCCTTCTAAATCTCATGGCCGTGGAGCAAACGTTCAGCAGAAGCTTAGCAGTTCTGGTGTTGTATTAGACATGCAGATCTGCCCCTAACTGAGGTTAGAAGGATCTTCTCTCCTTATATACTAGGGGGAGCAACTAGAAGGAAAACCAGATTTATTTAGTCTAAACTTGCATTAATGTTCTAGCAGGACCATAATCCCTGTGGTGTCATGAAGTACTAATGGAATAATGTGCACAACTTTATGATAGTAGAAAAATAAGATCTCATTTGGATAGCCAACAGTGACAAATTAGATTTGAGGATTATCTGGTTGTAACATCAATTGCCACATTATTTAATTCAACAAACACCTACTGAGAGCCCATTGTAGGCCAGACTTCATTCTAGGTGCTCAGTTATAGTAATGAGCAAACAAATAACAATCCCTGCCCTCATGGTGTTTAGACTGCAGTTGAGAAGAAGCAGTGTGTTCATAATGAATGCCTTGAATAAGCAGTCATATAGTGTTTTAGATGGTGATAAATACCATGGCAACAAGAAAAAGTGGAACAGGTTAAGGGGTATCAGGCCGGTGTTAGTATTCCATTGCAGGGTCAGGCTTGGGCTTTGTTGAGAAGGTGAAATTCTAGCAAAGACTTGAAACAGGTGTATGTGTTGGCCCTGTGGATACCTGAATAACTGGAGCAAGAGTGTTTCAAAGGGAGAAAATTGCTAGAATAAAGGTCTGGAGCAGGAATATGTTCAAGAGAGATCAGAGTGCATGGAGTAGAATGAGAAGGAGAATAGGAAGACGTGGGCTCTGTGGGCCACGGGGGGGTCCAGATCAGGGTGTTGGCTTTTCTTTTTAGTGAACTGGCCATTGATTAAGGCAAGAGAATGACATCTTATGATTTAAGTTTTAAAAGGATCACCCTGCTTCTTTGTTGAGCATAGACTGTAGGGGGTTGAGGCAGATGCAGGGGAGGCAGTGAGGAGGCTTTCGTGGTGATTGGGTAAAGGATGGTGGTGTCCCAAACAGAGTCAGTGAGAAAGGTTGTATTAGGGATACATTCTGAAGGTCAGCAGTCAAAGCTGATTGATTGGATATAGGGTTCCAGAGAAAGAGAGGAGTTGGAACTGGAGGGGTAGAGGTGCCTTTAACCCCAATGGCAAAGGCCAAGTTCAGTTTTGGAAATGTCGGAGATATTTCTTAACATATCTGAGTGCATATGTATTGTAGAACAGGCGACTTGATGATAAAAATCTGAAATTTTAAGTATGATAGTGGTTGGCGTATAAATAGGATTTAAATCAGGAGACTGGATGAGATCTCTGAGGTGGTGAATGTTGATAGAAGTGATAGGAGGACCAAGGATTGACCCTGGGGCACTCCAGGTTCAAAAGCTCTGAAGGAAGAGGAGCCACCAGCAAAGGAGACAGTGATAGCAGCCAGTAAGATAGGAGTAAAGTCAAGAAATGTGAAGCCATGGAAACCAAGAGAAGAAAGCTTATCTAGAAGTGAATGATTGATCAGCCATGTCAAATGCTGCTTATAGGTAAGTATGGCTACAGGTGGACGCTGGGGTCGGCAATAGCAGGCAGCTTTCCTTTCACAAGGGGAGTTTTAGTAGAGTAGCGGGATTGGAAGTCTGGTTGAGGTTAGTGTAAGAGAGAATGGGAGAAGAGGAATTGGAGAAAGTGAGTACAGATGATGCTTTGAAGGGATTTGCTGCAAAGAGAGTAAAGTAGCAGCCAGTAGCATTTTCTGCCTTGCTAGCTGGCTCCAAGGAGGACCCTGTCACACTTTATACAAGTGTAGTCACTGTACAGACCTTCAAGCATACTTTAGTTTTACAAAGTAGATATGTACCATCGGCATCAAACTTTGGAACCAGATGAGACTCTCAAGGTCATTTCAGTTAATCTCCCACATAATGAAGGAGTCTTCATTATAATACTAATACAACAAAAATAAAAAAAGACATGTGCTATTATGTGCTATTTTGGGATCCAGAGATGCAAAAGGCACAATTCCTGCTCTTTACAAACATACATTTTTAGTGGGAGGAAGCAGGCATATATGCTTCCTGTGTGATAAATGTTATGATAGAGGCACATGCAAAATATTGTGAGAGCACAAGGGAGAGAAGATTAACTTGGGGAAGTTAGAAGACATGGTATGCATAGGAAGCTGATATGCTCATCTTAAAGATGAACATGAAGTTTTCCAGAGAGGTTGCTGGGGAGAATCCCTTTCTCAAGTAATAATACCAGTTTTTGTTTTAATGCTAATAGCTCCAGAGAGCTCACTACCTTGTGAAGCCAATTCCATTTCAAATAGCTATAATTGTTGCAAATTCATTTCTTATCTTGAACCAAATAATGCCTTCTAATATTTCTATTCATCAGTCCCAATTTTCTCCTCAGGTCCTAATGGTCAAAGACTTACCTCTCTACCATATAGATCATATCAATATTTGAGAATAGATATTATGGCTTTTTAAAGTCATCTCTTTCCATGTTGAATAAAAGGGAAATGAGTAGTCTCAGGCTGGGTTCCCTGGGAAGCAGCCCCTGAGACCGAGGTTGGTGTACAGATGGTTCAGTAGGGAGTGCTCTTGAGCTTAGGGAGTGCTTTCAAGATCAAGAAAAGGACAGGAAGATTGGGCAGGAGTGGGCAGAAGGAGACATAGAGGTGTGATGCTTTTAAAATGGAAGCTTCAACCAACCCTGTTGAAAGTTCTGAAGATACACTGATCCTTCAGAGTGGTCCAGAGCTAGAGCAAGGACCAGGCCTTTAATTCCATGACAACCAGTCATTGGGCCAGTTTACTCCAGCCAGAGGGCATGACTTTGGGCAAGGTGGTTCTTTTCGGCTGATGCAATCCCCAAAGTGGGCTGACAGCTGAAACCTAATGCCAGGCTGCACTCAGCAGCTGGAATAGCCAATCATTTATCTCTGAAGTGGGTCTGTAGGGGATCTGGTGATGCAGAAGAAGAACATCATGTATTGCTGCTAATTTTTTGGCAGTTATTTTCTGAGACAGATAATATAATGAAAAAGTATCTGGGTTTTGTTTTGTTTGTTTCTTCTTAGTAACCAAACACCATGAATAGCAAAGTGATGAGAGTTCAAGATAATGGTTCTAGACTGATGAGGTCTAATGTACAGTTGCACCTCTCCTGTGCCAATTGGTCATCTCAGTGGCCATTTATATAGGAATCCTTTAAAGATACTCTCAAGGCAAGTTAAGAAGTACATTCGTGCAATAGATGTGACTGAGATCTTTACTAGGAGCAGGAGACTGCTCCAAGGACCCCCACACACCACCATGTCGTAATGATATTAGGAGATAGCAGTGCAAGTAAGGAAGTAAACTGAATTCTATCCCATCCTTCATCCTGGACGATGGCAGTTCTCACGGTGATCACAATGCACGCTGGGTGCCGGCAAAGACGGATGTGTGGCCACCAGTCCTTTCCACTCCACACGCATGTGAAGATTGCTCTTTGATTTGTGGCTTTGGCCCTGATTCACAAAGCCTGGCACTGCTTGCAAGTTATGGTAAGCCCAAAGCTTTGCTGAAAAAGAGCTGTCCCACTCCTGATTACTGTATACCAGATTGGTACATCAACTCAATTAACAACACCGGACCAATTGTTATACTGGGAAACATTGCCCAAGCTATAGTTGTCTCTTGATTTCTGTGTAGCTTCATTAACTTCCTCCTGATGCCACAGATAAGATCGTCATGTAAGGCATTCTTATTAAGTGAAGATTGTCAAGAGAAGATGGTGGAACTAGGCATTGATGGGAGCAGAGGAGTAAAAAAAAAAGGATGTTTATAGGGGATGATAGAAGCAAAAGTAAGATGAGGACACGGTAGGGGTGATATGGAGCCATTTTTTTCTTACTTTCCCTGTACATTGACGTTCTTCACATAGTAGCTGGCAGTTTCTTTAGGAGCTCATTATAATTGCAAGAGAGTTTTAACAGAAGACTAGAGAGGAGAGGGTTAGGTTGTTATATAATAGATTGGTTTTCTGTTAAATTCAATCTGACTAGCATAGGCCCATTTACTATGGACCTCTGTGAGTTTACTTTCAAGGCTATCTCTCCCTGTGTATTTGAACATCCTTGTGATAAGACGTGTTCATTTATATCATAGAATGGGTAGTCTTTGTTTATAATTGGAATCCCTTGTATCCTAAGCCTGTACATTTTAAGGCATATTTGGGAGCCTTTGTCACTTTTGATATCCACTGGGCTTGTGAAAACTCAAGTGATAATGTGTCTCATTTGAGAATCCCCCAAATTCCCTTGAGCTGGAAGTATAGCAAGAAAAACAAATGACTGTTTATTTAAAATGATAGCCCTTCTGGAAGGGTTATTTGTTATTGGCCTTCCTCTCCTGTTGTTGTGGTTTTTCTGTGGGCCCCTGACAAATCTTGAAATAATTAAGCATTGTTGCTTGGATTCCCGCTGTATTCTAACCTAAGGACAAGGTTGGCCTCACTGTAAGAATAATACTTACATTGCAGTGGGAGAAAACAGGAGCATGGGCAGGCTACAGTTTGGAATGGACACACACAAAATCATTATTTTGTTCCAAATTATTCCCACCCACCCATTCTCGGTGCCCCACCCTCTGTACATTTTTGAATTACATGATGCTGACTTACATGGTCCTCTTTGACTGTATGTTTAAGCCAGGGGAGGAATCCATGATAAGCATCATTTTATCTGTAGTAAAAAGAGTCACCCCCCAAATGACGAAGCATCTACCATTTCATTCTGGGTAGCCTGTGGAAAATGTGAAAAGTTCAAGGTGCACAAAGCAACAGTGGTTCTGGCGAAGCAGAGGGGCTGGCGGCTTTCATGGCCAAACCGGTGTTTTTGGACACTAACTGGATATTTCCCAACCTGCAGTTTTTGAATACTTGGTGCAGCCAAAATACTCAGCAATCTCTCAAGCTGTACAACAATATGCTCCCAGACTAAGAAATAACTGTATGAGTTGTTTAACAGCCTAGTCTCTTGTAATTGTATTTTAAAGCTCTAGTCTGGGAGATAGAAAAGAACTGCCCCTTTGACAAAATTTTAGTTTTTTAAGCCTGGATTGCTATAAAATGGAGATGAACCATCAGAAAGAATATAGGGCCACTACCCAGGAGGAAGCTAGAGGAGAGTGGACTGAGAGAGAAGAACAAGACTGAAGGGGTCTTTATTTTGTGGTTTCAGATTCTTCAAGCTGTAAGGTAGAGATAAAATGCAGGGCTTGACATCTCGTGACAGCTAGAAAAATACAGCCTCAGACGGGAGAAGTTTAAAATGGCTCCTTTCTCAAAAAGAGGGAAGAAACAGACAGAGGGCTATGTGTGTGATGCATAGGTCAGATCGAGACCTGTGGCGTTATGTATGTAAGAGAAAGAATAATCTTTTATGTGTTGCTCTAAAATGAAGCTTAATCTCAGATGAGCTTGAATACAAGTCATTCTAACTAAGGCTTCAATATCCTGTTTGAGCCTTACTCTAACTTGCATATCTCACAATCAGAGGAGATTGCTGGCATTTTGAATTATTCACTCTGACTGAATCATATACATCCACAACCAAGAGGCCAAAAGGCTTGAAAAATGGCAAGTGTGTGTGTGTGTGTGTGTGTGCACATGCATGTGTGTATGTGTAATTCATCTGACAGTAAAATCTGACCTGAACTGACACGAGGCCATTTAGAGTCTTTACCCCAGTTTATGGGATTCTTCGTATGTTTCGCTGTAGAGATATTAGGATTTTAGAGATATTAGATTTTAGGAAGCTACGTCTGGCAGTAGCCCCAAAGATTTAAGACAAGGAGAATCTAGACCTATGTTGAATTTTTTCTGGAGTCTAGGAGGTAGTTTTAGGAAGAAAGGTGTTACAAATGTTTGCAACTTAAACACATCCCATTTTAGAAGCATTATTTGAACAGTACATAATGGACACAAACATTTTTATCCAGTTGTTTCACATGTTCCCTTATTGTCATTGGTTTGATTTTTCTCTCTCTCGTTCCATTTGTACTATTCTAGGATGAATCCTCCATGTTCTTCCAGTTTGGCCCGTCGATTGAACAGCAAGCTTCCGTAATGCTCAACATCATGGAAGAGTATGACTGGTACATCTTTTCTATTGTCACCACCTACTTTCCTGGCTATCAGGACTTTGTAAACAAGATTCGCAGCACCATTGAGAATAGCTTCGTGGGCTGGGAGTTAGAGGAAGTCCTCCTGCTAGACATGTCCCTGGATGATGGCGATTCTAAGATCCAGAACCAGCTCAAGAAACTTCAAAGCCCCATCATTCTTCTTTATTGCACTAAGGAAGAGGCCACCTACATCTTTGAAGTGGCTAACTCAGTAGGACTGACTGGTTGTGGCTACACATGGATTGTGCCTAGTCTGGTGGCCGGGGACACCGACACAGTGCCCTCGGAGTTCCCCACTGGACTTATCTCTGTGTCCTATGATGAGTGGGACTATGGCCTCCCTGCCAGAGTGAGGGATGGAATTGCCATAATCACCACCGCTGCTTCTGACATGCTCTCTGAACACAGCTTCATCCCTGAGCCCAAGAGCAGTTGTTACAATACCCATGAGAAGAGAATCTACCAGTCCAACATGTTAAATAGGTGAGTATGGCCCAGAGGGCACACTGTTGTTGGAGGTCAGAGTTTGGCTTCTAGTACTAGGGTTGGACACTCAGAAACTGTGGGAAGGGCAGTTCAAGATGTCACAAGTTGAAGGCTGTGCCCTGGGATGGCAGTTGTTGATGATGGTGTGAGTGTTTTGGATCCAGAGCTTGCTGTGGCTGTGTTCTTGTTCTAATAAATACAAAATGGCTCTCACTTATCAATCACTTCCACGTGTTATGCGTTGCCCTAAGTGTGTTGCATTTTTACCTCATTTAATCCTCAAAGCAACAACTCTAGTTAGCATGTTTTAGAAACTGTTTCCATTTTATAATACAAGAGAATGAGGCTTGTAGGTGTAAGTTGTCCAAGGCACGCTGCCAGTGAAAGGTCCATTTGGAATTGAACCTTCTCTGGCCACCATGTACTAGATCACTCTGAAAGACAGGATAGACACAGAAATGAGGGAGGATTGGCCTGCTTACCAGTATCTTTGGAGTGCCGCTGTACTGGGAGAGAATGAAGAATAGGTTGCACGAGTCCCTAGGCACATGAAGAGGATTCTTCCATTGGTTCTTCTCTCCTTTGCTTCTTCTCTGTCGGCCTTTAAGAGCGAGAATGCTGTGGTAGGGGCAGCTTTTATGGTTGCTCTTGTCTGGTTTATTCAGTAAGAAGATAAGGGTGGAGTTCTCTTCCCTGACCTCACCTCCTAAACCAGCCATAACTACAGCAAGTCCTCAAAGGGGTAATTATGTAACGGTGCGGGGCAGGGCATTCTGTAGGATGCTTTTATGGTGTAATTATTTGTATAAAACTGCTACATGTGTACCCTGTAAAAATTCAAACAACATGGAAGAGCACAAAAAGAAAGTAAAAATGACCTTAAATCTGACTAATAGGAGGGAATCATTGTTGAAAGAATCAGTGAATATCTTTTTAGCCATTTCCCTGTGCATGTATACCTATGTACATATAAGCCTATAATTTTACATAAATGGAAATGTATACATGTTGTTCAATAACCTGACTTTTTTTTTTTTACTCAAAAGTATGTTTTAGGCATCCATTTTAAGTTTATCAACTATCTTGGACACATAGAAAGGTATTTAGAAAAACTTAATACATACTCAGGTACCCATTATCCAGCTTAAGAAATAAAATATTAGATAGTGCATCCTGGGGAGATTGATGTACATTTAGTGGAGATTGAGTGTGTACCTGGTTATGCTTGTTTAACTTCTGGAAGGGAGCTGGACTGTGGCCTCTCAGCTCAGCTCCTACACTCAAGAGTTGGAACTAAAGCTAGTGTTAATGGCCCATGGACACAGACAGCAACATGACGAAGGCTGGGGGTGGGGGAGCTGGGTGGAGGGGGCAAAGGGTGGACGTGGGGGACATCTGTAATAGTGCCAACAATGAAATAAAATCAGTATGAGTGTAGCTGTGTCTGTGAGCCAATTCTAATATTCTCCCACCTTGAACTTTGCTCTTTCTGCCATCCCTAGTTATCACTGCTTGCTTGGTACTGACTGTCTTGGTTTTCTTCCTACCTCTGGTAATTCTGTCTCAGGCTCCTTGACAGGCTCTTCTCCCTTTTCACATCTCTTAAATATTAGTGCTTCTCGGGGCTTTGTCCTAGACCCTCTTCTTTTCTTACCCATTACCAAGGATGCAATTACTAATGTCCATAAATTCTCCCAAATTGATATCTCTGGCTGCAAATTCTCACTTGAGCCCCAGGTCTGTATCTCTAACTAGATACGTTTCTTCAGAACATACAGTAGCCAAAGCTGGCCTGCTTTCTCCCCCCACCTCTTCTTGCAAAATCTGTACCACCCATAAAGCATACATTCTATTATCCAGTTGCCTGAAATACAATGTTTCAGTGCCCTTGATTCTATAACCCTGCCACCTAATAGCCAACCATGCCATTTTCCGTGGATTGCCTGTGGAGTGCTTTCACTTATTTTCATCTCTGTACCATACCCTACTTCATCTCTTCTTACTTGCATTGCTGCAGGGCCTCTTAAATATCTTCTGGCTCCTAGTTCGGCTTCTTTTCAATTTACATTGCAGCCAGAGTGATCTAAAGTGAAATGTGATGTCATCACTCTCCTGCTCAATACCATTCAGGGCCTCTTTATTGCCCCTATAATAAAGTCCCATCTCCTTAATATGGTTTACAATGTCTTCCACAGCATGGGCCCTCCTGTCTCTCCAAAATTGTCTCATGCTACTCTCTGCCTTAAGCACTGTATTCCTGCAATATTGAGCTTACTTGAGTTCTTTGAGAATGCCACATTCTCCTTCACACTCAGCTCTTTCTTCTGCCTTGGGTATACTCCCCAGGTGCCCCTTCCTACCAATATACAAAATGCAGGTGCTCTTTTACCTGTCTCAAACTCTTCATTCTTCAGTTTTCACTTTTGGCATCACTGCCCCTGGGAAGGCTTTTCTGCACCCTGGGCCAGCATCACCCTGTGATATGCCTATTATAATTACAAGCTTTACTATCTTTCTTCCTGGTAAGTTCTGTGAAAGCAGTGGCCTTTCCATCTTACTCATTTCTACGCCCCCCACTCCTAGCACAGCGAGTCCCAGAGAAAATGCTGGGAGTGAAAGAATGGCATGCCCTGAGATGCTGAGCTGCCCAGTGCATACCTGTTCTACAGGAGCTTTCTTGTTCTGCTCCTCTTTGCAAGATAATAGAGATTTTCTTCAAAAACTTACTATTTATTCTGTTCTGTACATTCATGTTTTCTCCCACTGTTTTTAGTGTTTAATTCAAATCTGACTCAGATCATTTATCAAATGTGTGTTCATTTAAAAAATGCTAACAGTGCAGGACTATTGAGATTAAAACATTTGCTAAATGACACATGAAATCAAATGGGTGTTACCTTAAAGCCCATAAATACGGTCCAGGAATGCCTGTTTTTATCTTAAAATTTTCTCTGAGTAAACAAGGACCTGCAGATATTATTATTTCCCATTTGGCTTACTTTACATTAGAATATAGATGTTATTTCTCAAGCTTGGCCTCTAACCACTGTGTCTTTAAAACCACAGTTGTTTTTAACCTTTGTTACCACCTCCTACAGCCACTCTGGAAGGTAGCCCCCCAGGTACTCTCTGCTCCTTCCTTAGAGGTTGTTGTCCGACAGCCACGGATACCCAGCTCCATCTTCTCAAGAATAGTAGTCTTAAAAGGAATAAGGATTACTCAGGGTGGGTGATTCATAAATCCCTCAAATACCAGTGCAAGGCAGAGAGAAAAAGTTTACCTTCACTTGATTTCTCAAGTATACTGTGTGGAAAGTGCCTTCGGACTTATCAGCGTGCTTCTCCACTAAGACCCTTCCTCTATGAACTTTCTCTTCTGCCCCAGTTCCATTTCTTTAGAATTCTGTATTTATTTCTGCAGGACCTCTGCTCTTGGCTATCTCCCTGTCTGCATACCTGCATCCCCCTTGCATCTCCACTGTCTTTTCCTTTCTCTCCACCCAAGCGCAGCCTCTCATGGCTCTTGAATCCAATCCCTAGCCTCTCTTGGAAATATGTTCATATGTTTTTCTCTCAGGAGCCAGAAGGGATTGGGGTTGACTAACAGGGACAAGAAGGAGCTATCCTCAAAGTCTGAGCTGTTATCACCAGGCCCAACACTCAAGATCACCAGTGGGATTCAATTAGGCGCACTCAGGCTGAGTTCCTCCCACTTACCCTGCTCTGAAATCAGACTCTTCCTCAGTCGCTCTGGTCTCACCAGGGTCACTCTTTTAAATAACAAACCAAGCAGCCCCACACTTTGGCTGCAGCAGGAAGTCTTTGTAAAATAAAATTGTTGCAAATAGTTGGTCGTTTCATGAGGATGGCCCCCTGTTGGCCCACTGCTCACCTCCCTGTAACAGCAGTGGGAGGGAGGTCCCTGGAAGGAGGTCCCTGGGAGTGACCCAGCCCTAGGAAGACTCAGTTAGGGAAGAGATCTCCTCTTACCTCCTGAAAACCCAGTGACCCGAACAGGTCCTGTCCTCCCCAGAAGCACTATAAGGAAACATAAAGTTCTCATATATATACCTGACGGTGGCTTTCTGTTCATGTGAGGCACGTTTATGAGTCTAGCTTTAGGGAACAGGGACAGAAAAGTATGTGATATCCCTGAATGCTGAAAAGAGACTCATATTTGAAGTGATTCACTTTTTACTGAAGGAAGTTTTTTTAACGACAGATAAGCATTCTCAGAGCAGATGCTTAAAAATGATGCTTTAGTTCATTATTAAATAAACAGTATTTATCATGTGTCCATCCAAATTCCTTACTGTTACTTCTTAGCTCCTTGAAGCTCGTTCAGCTATAGGCTTGGATACTCTCTCCAGATACAACAGGCTTTGGACTGTGGGGTGAGGATTTTTACTGGACTTGCAAGAAAAATACAGACACTGTGTTCAATTTGAATGTCGACAGATTGTTTTTTCGGCATCTGTCCTAAACATCACACGGGGCGTGCTGATACTAAAAGACAATTTGTTGTTTAACTGGAATTCAGATTTAACAGGACTCCTCTATTGTTTTGTTAAATATGACACCCCTGCTTTGTCAACTAATAAGAATTAATTTTTGTGGGAATTTTGTAGCTTGCATTTATGCATTATTAGTAAACGTACTGCTGCAGTACCCTATACCAGTGATTATCAACCTTTTTCACCTCATGGCACAAATAAAGTAATTGCTAAAATTCCATGGCACACCAAAAAATATATTTTTTGCCAGTCTGACAAAAAACAAGCATAATTTCGATTCATTCACACTGGACGGCTATTGTTGTGGTCATTTTTTACTTTGATGATTAACAGGAAAAGAGGTCAGTGCCCTGACTAAATAGTTAGGTATTGAATGTTTTTAGGATCCCTGTGGCGCACTCTAGTCAAAAATTGTTGCCCTGTACCATAACCTAAGACATGCTGAGAGAGTTTTATTCCAACTGGGACTTTGTTTGATTGAAAGAGAGAATTTCTCATGCTATGCATCTGTAATGGAAGGATCTTCTTAGTTCCCGAGAAAAGTCTGAAAACCTTTTGGTACCAACTGATCTGAAAGTACTGAGAAAGGGATTCAGCCGGCTGTCTACCAGGGGTGTCCAACCTGCGGCCCACGGGCCGCATGTGGCCCAGGCTGGTTGTGAATGTGGCCCAACACAAAATCGTAAATTTACTTAAAATATTATGAGATGATTTTGTAAGTATGTGTCACAATGTATTTAGTGCGTGGCCCAGTACAACTCTTCCTCTCCCAGTGTGGCCCAGAGACACCAAGAGGCTGGCCACCCCGGGAGCCCTTCTTCCTTTCCCTGAGCAGGAGAAGGATTGTCCACCCTTAGTAGGCACGTGCCTGCATCTTTCCTTTGTCACTTCCTGGGGCCCGGGCAGTTAATGATTATTCCCCCTTTCAGTGTGCTCTCAATGCTCCTCCAGTCTGTTTCTGTCACTCTGGAGGTGGTGCATCTGCCACTCGCCTCTAGGTTCTCTTTCTCTCCTGAGGACCCAGCATTCCTACTCTTTATACAGGGCAACTTCTGGAACTTGTATAAAAAGCAGGTGTTCTTTGAAATGGCTGGATCTCAAAATAGCAAATCTCTTATGAATGTTGCCTAATTACTTTTCCCCAGTGTCCTTCGTTTTCTTATTCAGCATACAAGTATGTTTTGCACAAAACCATCCCAACTCTTCCTTCCCCATTAAAGTCGCTGTCTCGGAAGGCCAGATGCCTCCTCCTATCCTAGCTTTTGGGAGATGGGCACAACCAGTGTGAAGAAAGGTGCTTTTTAGGTGCCTATTAAAAGATCTGTGATGAACACAACCTTCCTTTAACCTTGAGGCATGCTCTGCATCCTTGGAACAGTTGTATTAGCTGGATTGCTCCCATGGGATGCCCACTTGACTCTCTTGGCCTGGAAAGTGCTGAGAGGTTAAGAAATAGATGAAGAATTGAGTCCATTCGTTTTTAGACACCATGGACAAGAGCTGCTTGGTTAGTATCCATCACTGGTTATTAAATGTTCGTAGAGTGCCAAACTCAGGCAGATTTATGGTAAGATATATATATTATAGGTTAACAATATAATTTACATGAGAGCCAGTCAGAGACTCCATGAATGCATAGTTATAAGTAGACTTTCAGGCATAGGGGCCCTTCCCCTGATAAAAGAAGTCAGTTGGAATCGAAGGAAAGTTAGGTTTTCATATGCAATGTGAGGACACACTTGTGTACATAGACACTTCATCTGCTCAGGGTGAAGGAGGAGACATAAATTGGGGAAAATAATCAGAGGATCTAATAACTGTCCTAAGAGATGTATTCAGTGCTTATTGTAATTCGGGCCAAGCAAGCTTTAACTGTTTATGGAAGAATGACCAAATGCGAGGATTTTCAAACACTTCTGTTTTCTTCCACACTTTCACATTTTTCATACCAGATATATAAATGGCCATTTTGGTAAGTGATCTTTGCTTCTTTTCCTTAAATTGGAACCTGTGAAGAACATTCTTAATGCTTAACACCAAGACCCCTACATGATTCTTTCCTTAACTGCTATTGAAATTTATGGCTGAGTTGTAGAATTTAAAAGTTACCCATGACATTTTTTATTATTTTTTTAAATTTATTTATCTTTAGAGGGGAAGGGAAGGAGAGAGGAAGGAAACATCAATGTATGGTTGCTTCTGGTGCATCCCCTGCAGGGAACTGACCCCTGCCGGAAACTGGCCTGCAACCCAAGCATGTGCCCTGACTGGGAATCGAACCGCGATCACCGCGATCGTCTGGTTCGCAGGCCCGCGCTCAATCCACTGAGCTACACCAGCCAGGGCCTTACCCATGACATTTTGCTGTTTCTTTTCTCTTCTGTTTTCTTTCTCCTCCACTTCCTCCATATTCTTGTATATCTTTTTCTTCTTTCTCCTTTAAAAAACGATTTACAGTTTGGAGGAGAGAGCAGGAGACAGAGGGGGAGTGAGTGGGAAAAGAATTCTGTTTCACTGAGGACAATTTTTTTTGCAGGGGGCGGGAGAGGTGCCTAGTGCTGGGAGAGAAGACACAGGTGGTAGGTACTTTGTCTTGTGGGAATAGGATGGTCTCCAAGAGGAACGAATCAAGATCAGGGTAGAGCAGTGACTCCAGTGGGGAAAGCGGACAGGCCTCATTCTGAGTAACCGGTTTTGCCTCAACAAGGACCAGACGGATGGTGCTGGCGATGTGGGTTAAGAGGAGGGTCATGAGGCGTGTGCTCTGAAGCAGCCGCACTGTCATCAGTCTGAGGAAGGTATTCACTCCTGTATTGCTTGCCCTTCTGAGTATTTACCGTACACCAGCACTGTTAGTTATCTAGCTTGATCTCCGTAGATATCCCGAGCCACACACGTGTCCTCACGATTCTCTGATCACCAGCTTAAAAGGCTCATTTGTACTTCCCTCCCTCCCATGCACTTCCTATGCCCATCTCCTGCTTTATTTTCTCTGCAGCTCTTGTCTGATGTACTGCATGTGTTTTGTTTTTAAGTATTTTGTTGTCCCACTCTTCTTGGTTGAATTCAAGTTCCATGAGAGTAGGACTTTTTTAAACCTCTGTGTTCCCAGCACAGTGACTGATAGATTGTAGAACCCTAATAAATATTTGTCAGATAAAAGCATAAGTGAAGATAGGAATCGTTATCTCCATTTTATATGTTTCTAAGAAACCTGAGGTCCAGGGACCCCCCGGTTTAGGCTGTGTGATGATGCCAGGATCTGGCCTGGGTCTGCCTGGGGAACTTGGGTTTCAGCCCCTTCCTGTCCTGCGCATTAGCCAAACTTGAAAGGAATCTCTGCTTCCCTTAAAATCAGAGCATTAGAGGGAAGGGTCCTTGCTGCTCATCTCCTCCAACCCTTTGCATACATGGACTCTCACAGAATATGCAATAGAATGATAAGAATGACTTTACAAATGTGAAAACAAAATCTCAGAGGGTCACTCATCTGTTAGGGGCTGGCTGGGCACAGAATCCAGGTGCCCTCACGCGGGAGCAGTACTCTTCACAGGGCGTGCCATCTCTTAACTGCTTGACCATGTCCTCAGAAGGAGTGGCAAGCAGCCAGGGCTTTCCTGTTAACCTTTGCCCTGTTCTGGCAATGTCCATATGATTCCTGATCCCTTGGTTCTTACCCAGATGAGTGTGCAAATTCACAGTTAATGGGGATTGAAGGTGGTGTTATTTAGGAATTGAGTGGGATCATTTCTCCATCTGTTCTCTCTTCCCACTAGAGGATAAAGGCTGGTTGGGTGGGGATAAGAAAGAGGGCAAGTTGCCAGAAAGCTGGAGAGCTGTCATTTATGGTTACTGACATGGGCTGGAACCTTGGATGAGGGCTGGGCCACAGTCAGTTAAGGTCAGCTCAGCTAACAGGAGATGCTTGAGCGATGGTTTCCCTGGCTTTTGCACCTATATATATGACCTCGCATATTTTAAATAAGCAATGGTTTGGGTCTTTCTCTTTGTTCCCTCTCCAGTGGACCTGTCAGGGGTGCATAGGTGGTCATCTGCTGGAAGAAATCTCCAGGACCTGATGTGGCTGATAGGGACTTAGCAGAAGCAGGCTATTGCGCTGGCCTGATTTTCAGAAGTGGCTGCTGAGGGATCTGAACCAGCGCTGCAGACAGAGGCACATGTAGAAGCTGGCGAGGGGCTGGCATCAGGAGCTAGGTAGAGGAACCTTCCTTGACTTTCAGGCTTTTATCAGTGGCGCATTCTCTTCCGGGAGGGCCTTGTGAGGTTGGTGTGCCCAGACTGGCACCAGTCCCCGAGCTGGGCTGGCTGGTCACACGCGAAGGAACTGCTGCTGACAGATTAGAGCTCCCCGCTGCCGAAATCTGTTCCCTCTTGTCCAGCTTCCAGCAGCAGCAGCCGGCGGGGGGCTGCCTACTGCCTCCCTCGCTGCTCAGGCACTTTCTTGTCCTCATTCATTACTGATTCACACCCCCCCACGCCCCCTAGGTTTTTTTTTTTCTTTTTTCTTTCCTATCTCTTTCCCTATAGGGCATTCTGTTCATTGATCTTTTGCTGCCCTTCTCTTCTTCTCACCAGCTTTCATTTAAAGCTTTCCTGCCGTTAGCTTTCTGTGTTCATAAATGACTGTAGGTGGGATTCTNTTCCCTCTTGTCCAGCTTCCAGCAGCAGCAGCCGGCGCGGGGCTGCCTACTGCCTCCCTCGCTGCTCAGGCGCTTTCTTGTCCTCATTCATTACTGATTCACACCCCCCCACGCCCCCTAGGTTTTTTTTTTCTTTTTTTCTTTCCTATCTCTTTCCCTATAGGGCATTCTGTTCATTGATCTTTTGCTGCCCTTCTCTTCTTCTCACCAGCTTTCATTTAAAGCTTTCCTGCCGTTAGCTTTCTGTGTTCATAAATGACTGTAGGTGGGATTCTTACACGTACACATACTTGTGTGCGCGTGTTTATCCGTACAGCACATATTTGTGTATGTACATTTACATCTGTCAAATAGAGCAGATCAGTATCGAAAGAACTGGCTAAAAACATGTTTCCGTGTTAAATTTGGTGGCATGAAAAAAGTTGAGGATGGGGGAAAACGTTGGGAAGAATCTTTCAAAACGGCTTGTCTGGAATTAGCTGTGGTAAACCTCAACAAGATTTTTCCTTTCAATCTGGTCCCATTTTGGAAGTCCTGATGGCTGTCAGGGTGGTTGCTAAGTAACCCTGTCATATTTATTGTTTGGGCAGAGGAGATAGACACAGTAGTTAAGTAGTTCTGTATACTTTTAAGAATCCCTTAATGTCTTCTTTTCCTAAAGGAAATATTTTCTGTGATAAAGCAACAGAAATAGCCATGGAAGCCATACTGTGAATATCATCATATCACAAAAATAATACCGTATTCATTCTAAGTGGTTCTTTTGAGAATTCTTTGAAAGGTGTCACAGATGGAGTCCAGATGAAGATATGTGTCAAAATACATAAAACCTGATGCTCAAGAACTTCAAGTTGTTCATTATTATGGCTAATAATGAGGATAATAATAGTCCCCAATTTCATACAGAGAGTTTTCATGTCTGTCATATTACTGAATTATTACAACAAACCTGTGAAGACCTCTATTCACTGCAATCCATGGAGAAAACACACGTTTGTACTTTCTTTAATTTTCCCAGTGGCATTTCCAGATACTCACACCTACTTTTTCCCCTCCTTGAACAACAATCCAGGAACTTTTGTTTAGGTAAAAATAGCACAATAGACATAGGTTTTAACATGTCAAATTTCTCTCATTATTGAAGGCAGAGAAAAAAGCTAGGTATGTGCCTTTGTGTGTGCATGTGTGTGTTATAAACTATGACTTAAAATAGTGAGTGATCCACAGGCTACAGAGTGTCATTATTCTCATTGCTCAGTTACCACAACTCATGTGTGTTCACACTCAGACTTCCTTATTTGTAAGAGGAGAGGTTATATACTCAACAGTCTGGTGTATTTAGAACATAAATAAGAACCACAAAGAAAGCAGAAAGGGGCTTGGAACTAAAATCACTGACACAAATTTTTGTCCTAAAATGAATGTGGTTTCGTTTAACTCTGAGTTCATCTACTCTCATTTTATACATATTTCTAAGAAGTTTGTGGACAGTTGGATTAGACATGGCATAGAGGATCAGTGAACCAGTTTAAACATGATACATACATGTATGTAGGTGGTTTGTCCAGAGCTGGCATGGTACCTGCATGATCACCAGGACCTAGACTTTCTGCCAGCTTTCCACTTTTTTGTTAATAAGGTCTGACTTCTATCTCTATGTCCAGGATAACTGCTGAACTCTAGTGTCAAGCAGCAGATGGAAGTTTAGAAAGAAAGAAAGAAAAGGACCACTTTCCCTGTTAAGGAAACTGCCCAGAAATCCCACTCTTTGTTCTTAGCTGATTAATCAGAAATCAGTCCATGGCCACAGCTAGCTGCAAGGGAAGCTGAAACATTTATTTTAGTTTTTGACTGTGGCAGTAATATCAAATAAAAATCAAAGTTCTGTTAACTAGAGAGACTCAGGCCCTGTCTTTGGGAGGCAGCCAGTAGTGACTAAGATACTTAATTATCTGATTTTCCAGATAACAACAGCTTAGGAAAAAGCAGACATGATGGAAATTGGGTAGGCAAACTGACAGCATTAAGAAGTAGCAAACAGAATGTTAAAGTGCAGAAAGTGTTAGAAAAACCTAGCAGAAGACCTTCAAGGGAACACTCATCTAAGACTATTTGGGGGAAATTTCTATGTACTTTCAGAAAGCATATAACTCCTTTACCATGTCCCTACATAGCAAAATAGCATAGTCATTGGTAGGTTGTCAATAAGAGCTTACATTTTATTGACTATCTTTAGTTTAAGAAGTCAGAGAACATAATAACTTTCTGAAATTTTCCACTTAAAATGCTCCCTATAATCAAGAAAAAACTTGGTACTTAAAAATACTAAGCTTCAGCAATTTAGAAAATTTACTTTAAGAAAGGTTATTAAGTGAATACTATGTGCCAAGTCCTTTATATAGCCTTATTTAATCTCAAAAGTACTGTACAGAGGCATCATTACTTCCATTTTTCAGAGAAAGAAACTGAGATCCAGAATGGTTAAGCCACCGGCCTACTTTACTTACAGATTGCATTGGGTTTTAAACCCAAGTCTTTATGAATTCCAGGTGTGCTTTGCCCCACATTGTCCGTCCTTCTGAGAACTATGTGGCTAAGGAGGCAAAGTCAATGAGTCATGGTTCTGGTGTGTATGAAGACATTATTAACCTGTGAGATAAAGTGGTTTTATAATAAAGAGTTTCTTTTCTTGGCTCTGAGCAGAGTTCTTGTCCCAAAGCCATGATAAATCCAGCCTGGGAATAGCATCCGGCACACCCATGTCAGGGGTGTCCCAAGTTCAGCCTCTTCATTTCCCCTCCATCCTGGGGTGTGTCACACTCCAGTTACCAGCCCTGTAGTAATCTCTCTTATGCTTTCTTTTCTAACTAGAAAGGATGGATTTTCTCTTATTTTATTCCTGTGTGTTCCAAAGTCCTTTAGCGTACATAGGGAAAAATAACAACTTATAGTCTTTGCAGACCTGAAAGTCCTTGGAAGTGATGTGAGAACAGACTTTCTGTCCTAAAATCTGCTGAGGTGCCTGAAGGTTGTAGGCACATTAAAAATAATGTCAGGGGCATGTAATAAAACAAAATAAGACCTTGGCCTCTGTCATGATTTTCAGTTGTTCTCCAGGGCCACTGTTCCTTTGTGACAGGTCAGATAAGTTTGGATTTGTTTAAGGCTGATATTCAGCCAGAGATTAGGGAAAAGTAGAAACAGCGTTATTGGGAGTAAATGGAGTGCGATGTGTGAAGGGCCACTTTTCTGTCCCTCATAATATTGCATTCACTGACAGTTGACTTAGTGACACATTCAGGTGACACATTTTGATTCCCTGTTATGTCCTGACCCCTGAGTTAGATGCTAGGCATTCAGACAACACACGTCATCCATTTAATTGGCTTTGTGAGAAATATGGCAACCATAGAAACTTCTTTTAATTTGCTGGCTTGGGCTTACTCTTCTTGTAACCCAAAGTGAATTGCCTAACAGGCTAGCAGAATGAGTCTAAGAAAAAAATGATTAGAATTTCAGATACACTGGTTAAAGTACCTAGAATTTCCGGGTACTTCTGAAAGAAGACCATGAAGGATCCCGTCTGATAGAGACCAAAATAGTGAACCTAAGGAAATAAGATCCATTCTAGTATAGCTGATTCTGGCTTAATTCTTTGTGATCTCATTGTCATGGATTATTAGCCACCTGCAAACTCAAAAAACCTCATAAAAGAATATTCTCTTGAAATACATGAGAATTTCCACCCCCTCCCGTGGTATACACACGCACTCTGTGTGCTCACTCACCAAGTTCAAAAATAGGAACCCTGGTGTTGCCATGACGCCTCCTGCTACTCCGCAGCCTTTCTTTCCCTTTGATGTGATTTCACTTCTGAACAAGGTTTAGCAAGGATCTGGCTCAGAGCGGCCTCTAGCGGCTCAATCCTTAGGGAAGTTCTTCCCTCTCGGATATTCAGCCCACGTCCAAAATTAACCCATACCAGCCAAGTTAAAACACTTGTGTGTAATGAACTGTTCTCTGCACGTGATCAGCTTTTCACAGAATCTCTGTCCTCGGCATGAGCAACAAACCAGCTGGTACTTTCTGTGTGCTCAGAACTGTGCTCCTCAGTCCAGGAGTTCACTGGGTTGCTGTGGGGACGAGACCTGCACCCACAAACACTGGGAGAACAGCAGCAGGGAAACTGGGTAGTGGAAGTATGATGGTGATGAAGTAATTCAAATAAAACATTTCTGCTATGACTATTAGAAGTTAGCATTTTCCTTTTTTCGGATAAAGGACTCCTCTAAAATGCAGCCCCTGACGCGGATTCAACAGCCTCCGGGGAGTGTTGATGTGCTGACGTGCTCCCATACTGTCTTGAGTGCCCTGTGGTTTGAGTTCCCTGTGTCAGTGCTTCTCAGTCCTGACTGCATGTTGGAATTTTCTGGGGAGACTCAAGAAACCGTACTCAGCTTTTGAGGTCCCACCCTGCAAAGTTCAGATTTAGTTGGATAAGAAGGGGATCGGGACCTGGGAACAGAAAGGCAGTGAAAGCTCCCAAGATGATCCTAAAGGGAAGCCAGGGCTGCAAATCCTTGTTCTGAACTCTGCTGTCACTTTGGGGGCCCCATCGACCAGAATCAGGTGAAGGACAATGATACCATTTGCATAAATTTGAACTTGGTGCTAGTGAAACAGTTCCTTCCTCTGATTCTCTCCTGACGGCCAGTCTAAAAATCGTGATCCCTATGAGTGCTATGAAAGTCATGTTCTAGAAAGGGAATGGGAGGCGGGTACTTCCTCAGTGGCGATCCTCTTGCGGGCAGTCATGATTTTCTGACATGGGTGTCGGGCCTGTTGCTGACACCCCACATGTCCCTTTTATGCAGAGAGATGAGTTCCTGTCAGTAAAGCTGAGAGCATGGGCATCAACAGAAATCGGACTTTAAATGGCATTTTAATTTCCCTGTACATAGATTGATTACAAACCCCAAAGAGACAGAACTTCAGAAGCTTTTGATTTGATGTCAGCTGGCCTCGATGGGAAATTTGTGATTTACTCAATTTTGGAGCACACAAGTGGTTTTAAAATGAAGGTTATTAGTGCTAGGAAATGATGTTCTCTGCATTACTACGCCATTACTGCACTGTTATGACATTTAATGGAATTTCTCCCTAAAGTGTTGCAGAATGAAAGGAAAAACAGAGTTTAGAATCAGGAAGACAACAGGGTGAGGGCCAAAGTAAGAAAATTAATGGCCGGCCATTGATCTTAAAACTCTTCCCTGAAGTCTGGGAGAGACCTCCTTTACGGACGTCAGTTGTGCCGGGCTCGATGAAGTTCTGGCAGAAGTTTGCAGGTGATTTCATAATGTGTGGCATTGTTGTGGTTCTGAATGCTATGAGCAAGCAAGAAAGCGAGGCCAAGGCATAGCTTTGGAATTATATTAAAGGAGGATATAATTTTTTCAGAATAGAATAATGCCATCTACCTGATTAATGACTTTGCATGGCATATGAAACTTTTATGTTTGTGCAAAAGAATAGTAGGAAGAGAAGAACACGCTGCATTATTTTTAAAGCTTTTTGGGATTTGTTCAAGAGAACCATGACAGTCCCTGACAGATTTACCAGATACGTGATTATTAATTAAATGATTGTTATCATTGCCTTTAGCCCCTGTCATCCCCTCACCCAGCCATCTCCCCTGCACTTATCATGAAGGAAGGTGCCTGCCTAAACAGATAGCATTTTGTATAATGTCCTTAAGGCCATTGGACTTGAGCTTCCTTGAATGAGCAGGAGGGGACGAATCCAGAGCATTTGTTCTTCACCAAACTCCAGGTTCCAGGTCTGGGCTATTACATGGAGCTTTCTGGCATTTGTTCACCAATAGCATAACACGAAGGAGGAGCTAATTGCTATAAAGAAGCATTTATTAACTGCCACACTATGTGTGTTCCTCTTTGGGGCTCAACCAGGCATGTTCTAATATTGAGCTGGCTCCTCAAGGTTAAATTGAAAATGTCTGATGCAGGCAGTCGAATCCTTACTTTGCGCTTGCCAATGACTGGTGCTCTAAGTTGGATTATGTGTTTAGTTGTTTGTTTTTAAGTATATGTATGTTTTTCCAGATTTCATGTCAGGGATGCACGAGACAATATCGGGGTCTAGAGGTGAAAGGTGGATGAAAAAAGGCATAGAATCTACACTGCAAACCTCAAATAATATGGATCTGTGAATCTTAGTGACTGAGAGCCATAGCCATTCTTAATGTCCCTTCTACTTTTCAGGGATTTCCTTTCCATTGCTGGCATTGTTTTCATCTTTCCCAAAGTGCTATTGACTTCATTTCATGCTGTCTGTTCAGTATTGTCTTAAGGACCAGGCAGCCAGGAGAAGGGGCACAATAGTTCATTTCCCCAGGACACCTCACTGTGCTGCCCACCCTCCTTACGTGTTGACCCGAAGGGGTGACCTAGACACCCGACAGGCCCTGCTGAAGGAGCCGAGGAGACATCTGAGAGTGGAGTGGCTGCCTGATGTTCTTTCCCCCCTTTTCTGTATGAGATGATAGTTGATATATCTCATAGTTCCTTTTCTATTTCAAAGGTAAAATTGGGAAGTAGGAAAAGAAAGCAAGTACAGCATTTGGTTCAGCCTTTGGAATCTTTCTGATCCTGTGCAAAGGACACACATGCTAAGTCTGTCAGCCTGGCACTGACATGTGCTTCAGATTGTGAGGCTTATTTTTTCTTTAAAAAAAAAAGTGCCTGTCTCTTCATTCCTTCTGAACACTGGGAAAGGATCCTACTTCTCCACACTTGGTTGTACCAGCTGTCGAGTGAGTCAGTCTACTTATTAGTAAGCAGCAGGGAAAAATGTCTGTAAAAAAAGAATTGACAGGAGATGTAAAGAAGGAACGGGACATATCTGAGAAACAAGAGACACTTGAGAAATAAATAAGACTAGGACAAGATCCTGTAATGCCCAGACACTGAGCCCCAGCTCACAGAGTCCCACAGACTTGCCATTGGTCCAGGCTACATTGGCCCATCGTGATGGAGCCAAGAGGCCACCAGGGAAGGACAGCATTACGGCAGGAGGACAGTCAGCCTTAACATAGCTTCATGCACTGATAAGGACATGGACACCCTGCTTCTGGGAGTCTGATTCAGGGTTGAAGAAGTGGTCTCCCTGAAGGGGTATGTGCTCAAGATTCCCCAAATACACCGTGCTTCCCTTCACACAGGAGGAAGAATCAGGGCCTGATCAGACCAATTCCAAAGGCAGGACAAAGGCCTCATCAGACCTCTTCCAGGAAGCTGATGCCTGGTGGTGGCACTGGGGGATAGAAAATCCATCACCTTGGCATCCACCTGTACTTTTTTGGATGGAAACATTGTCATCGAGTATCTCAAAATGGCTTTGGTAGTCTTTCTAAAATTAAGCTGGGGATGAGGAAGAATTAATTTTAACCCATGCCTTATTGAAGGAATTAAATAAGATTTCAATATGCTACAAAAAATGAGGAATTGGATAGCTAGAGCAGAAAGCCAATTTTCCTGCAAATCTCCGATGGCTCCACTGGATGAGATACATGTTTCTCAGCAAGCCATAGAAGACCTTTGAATAACTGGGTGTAACTTTGAATAACTGGGTGTAACTTTCATGATTGATCCTGTCTCATCTGCCTCCCCCTCCCAGCTCTCCACCTTGCCCTAATATGTCTGCAAACTAGCAATATCAGATGACATGACTGGCCATTCTCTAAATATGACAGATTTTTAAAAANAATTGGATAGCTAGAGCAGAAAGCTAATTTTCATGCAAATCTCTGATGGCTCCACTGGATAAGATACATGTTTCTCAGCAAGCCATAGAAGACCTTTGAATAACTGGGTGTAACTTTGAATAACTGGGTGTAACTTTCATGATTGATCCTGTCTCATCTGCCTCCCCCTCCCAGCTCTCCACCTTGCCCTAATATGTCTGCAAACTAGCAATATCAGATGACATGACTGGCCATTCTCTAAATATGACAGATTTTTAAAAACTATCCCGCGCCTCTGCATGGCTATACTCTCTGATGTTCCTTTTTCAGTTCCTGTGGTGAATACATGAATGTCCTTTATGGTCTAACTCAAGTGTCGCCTCCTCTATGAAGCCTTCTCTAGCAATTTCGGGCAGAATTAGTCATTCCTGTCTATAGGCTCTGATAGCCCGTGTTCATACCTCTATTATAACACTTAGATGTGCAAACAGTTCAAATTAAAAGTATATCTGGGAGTGTCTAAGGCTGGGAACGTATCGTTCATTTTTGTATCCACCCCAGGATTCATTGCACAGCAGGGTCACGCAGTTTTTATTGAATGAAAATCTGAGTGAATCAATAAAGTTGAAAGGTGGGGCTTAGGCATGTGGAATGGAAAAGTGATTATTCTTTTAAAATTTAAATATGCTGTCTGTCATGTGTGAAGGTGATTTTTCTGATTTATTGGTAGTAAAATGGAGGCTTCAGACTCATTTCCCACATTTGCTTTATGTGCACAGAGTTCTCACGTGGTCTTTTTCCCTTATCAGAATGTACTGAGAGATGATTCCTTCATGCTCTTCACTCCTGTATGTACAGTCAGACTCCAGCAATCTTGCACAGTGCCCTTAACTTAAGTCATTCTTTCTTTCCTACTTTCAAAGCCACTGTCTTTGTTAGCTTGTGCCTAGATTTCTGTAATAAGCTGCTCTGTGTCCCTCATCTTTAATATCACAACTATCATCTTACCCAATTATCAGGTTTGTATTTTTCAAATATCATTTGGAACATTTCATTCACATGGTTAAGGACTGAGTGGGACTTAATTTAGCTAAATTGAAACTTAGCATGGCAGTCATCCTCCCCAAATATCAGAGTACTGATCTCAAAACTGGTTCTTAAATTACTTTCCAGAAGGGACATCTCTTCTGGGCACACCTCTCCCTTTACCACTCAGACAATGTGGTGTGTACAGTGGAAGAGGCGCCCTACTGTGAGGCAGAGAGCCTGGTTCTGTTCCCAGCTTTGTTACCAAGTAGCTGTGTTACAGGTCATTTTACCTTTTCAGACTTTTCATTTTCCATCTGTAAAATAATGTCTTAGGAGAGATGATTGCTTGGAAAGGATTTGGAAGAGATGAGCCTTGCGTTCCTTCTCGTTCTAAAATTCCTTGGTTCTTTGATTTTATGAAGTAATGAACTTCTGTGTTCCCTTCTATAATCACTGAAGTAGCTTGAGTAGTCTTTGAATTCAGAACCTTGGCCTCATTCCTATTATACAGCAGCTGACCAAGCACCAGAAGGGGAATGAAGAATAAGGGACTCGGTGTTAACCCTGACTTTTATATGGATGTATACAACACCAGAAGCCATCCTTTTTGGGGTGAAGTTTAGTTTTTCATTCAGCCAAGCTTTTGGTTCACTTAATAAAGAAAAATAAATGGGTAAGATTTGATTTCCTTTGATTGAAAAAGATTTATTTTATATTCTTCCTGCCTCAACGAACAATAACCTGCAGTTACCATACTTTTTGGACTATAAGATGCACTCCCCCCCGCCACCAAATTTGGGAGGAAAATGCAGTGGTGACCCTGCTCCTGCCTCCTGTGACCCTGCCCCACCACCGCCCCCTTTCCTCCTAAATTGGGGGCGGGGAAGTGCATGTTATAGTCCCAAAAATACGGTATTCACAGTCTAATTACCCATTTCAGGGTTGAGTTCCTTGATTCTACTTTCTTCTTTTCAGGCCCAGTTTTTGGTAGAGCATTTACTTTTTCAGAAACACCACCTGAAGATGAACAAGATAAAGATCAGAATATGGGCCCCAAACTGCTTCTTGTCCACTTTTATTTGACCAGGCACTACTACTAAGGTTGTTCAGCATGCCCAAGATTGAATTTTCATGATATAATTTCATAAACCTTGCCCTCCACTACGTTCTTCATCTTAGGAAAATAACATGGTTATCCTTCGGGTTTCATGTGTCAGAAATTTGCAAGTTATCTTGGATTCTTTTCTCTTTCCTTCTTTTACCTAATCAATGTTCACATTTTACTGGTTCTATAGCAAAATGTATTTTAAGTCTGTCCACTTTCTCCCAGTTTCCCTATAGTCCTGGTTAAAGTACATGCACACATGTGCACACAATGTATGTGGTTATTTTTTCAATGCTTACACAAGCATTGTGTAGACCTTTGAGTAGACCGTTAGCTCTCTGTGGGCAGTGATGTGTGTGCTTCACTCACCATTGCATTTTAGTTTTAGCACTTTAATTGGTTCAGAGCAGGTACTCAACAATATTTGTCAAATGAGTGAATTAACTTAAGCTCATTATAAAATTAAACTTTAAATTATCCATGGACTTGATTTCCTGGGTCTTTGGATTATCTATTTAAGACTTTGCTTTTCTATATTTTCAACAAATACTGGTACCTGCTCTGTGCCCAGAGCTGTACTTGGTGTAAAAGACAAGGAAATAGAAAAGTCATGGTGGTAATATTCCTCAGAACTTGAGTTTAGTTGAAGAAGCAAAGCCTGCACATACAAAAATACTGAGTGGAAGTATGACACAGAATATGAGCAAGTGCCTCAGATGGGTAATGCAATTCATAGGCTATGGTCAAGGAGTGCTGTCTATGTAGGCTGAAGTTGCAGCCTTGAAACATCATGGAGAGACTGGAGGTAATGAAACTTGACCTAGACTTTGAAGAATATAGGATGTAGAGGTCCAAGCTGACATTTCTCTAAGTGGGAGTGATAGCATGAACAAACATTTGGACTTGACACTTGACACCAAATGTTCATAATGAGGGTTATATTGGGACCAACTTAATCTTAATGGAATTGTAGATAAGTGATGTGAAAAAGTGTGGGGTTATAGTGAGACAGGGTTGGTTTTTTGAGACAACATGCTGTCATTGGAAAGGTACCTATTGGGAACTGGCATTTAATTGTACAACCTTAAGCCATCTATTCTGTCCAAATCTCATTTTTAAAAAGGGATGAAGAATATGCAGCATTAAAAGGTAGGATTACATCAATTTTTAGCTGTTATATATTGTGTCTCTATAAAGGAGCTGAAATAGACACCACAGGTACATCTTTCTTTTAGAATTTCCCCTCTGTGGAACAGTCTATCTAGTTCTCAAATCCCTGGCTGGGGCTGAGTGTCAATGCTCCCCAGCAGGTCATGGAAAACCTTGAAAACTATATTAGTACCATTTGACTTTATCCTGGGAAGTAACCATAGGAAAGACTTGATGAAATGGTTATTTTAAGAATTTTAGTATTCTCCCACTGTATAAGGGAACAGAGGAAGAGAGACACAAGGTGGGAAGCCAAGTGAGACCTACTCCAAATGCAAGGTGACACGGGCCAGAAGTTTGTTGGTCTCCAGTATTGCAAGAAAAATTTTAAGGATGCTTCTTTAGGATCCTTCAGAGATGTCCTGCATAGAGATAATGCAGAAAATAAAATAATCAAAGCTGATTTTAGGTTTGGGGATGGAAAAGATGGTGATAGATCAATAGAAATAGAAACATTGAAGCAGGAACCTCTTTTTCAGAGAATATGCATTCAATTCTCAGCTGAGGGTTGGACGTGTCAGTGAGGATGTCTCCAAGTGCCTACTGTACAGTGTGGAGTGCGAAGTTTTGAAATTCATCACTGTAGTGTTGATACAACTGTCAGTGACCAGCTGAGAAAAGATCAGTTTTCTCAGAAGAGTACATAGAGAAAAAGAAGGTGAAATGTAGACTGAGCCTTGAACACCCAGTACAGCTGGAGGAGGCAGAATATTCGGCAAAGCTCACGACCCTGGCAGAGACAGGGAGGGAAGATTGTGGTGGTCAGATCTGTGAGGGGCAGGTGATGGAAGCAGAGAAGAATGACTTTAAAGAAAGGAAAAGGGAGAAATAGCACCAAATTAATAGAGAGGGCAGGTGTTGGTGGACCATGCTTCTCTTTTATTTGATCAGGAGTTGATTATTTAGATTTTTGATTATTCAAGTCAGTTACATAATTCTTTCTATCCTTTTATTGTTTTTAAAACAGCATAGGGAAAGAATTGAAGAGAAGGGAAAGATTCAATCATTTTTGCTCCCTATTACCAAGTGGAGGAAAGGTTTGGTGGGGAAGGAGCTTAACAATCACTGTGGGGCCCTTTGTACAGTATCAGAAGCCAGAGGGGTCTGTCAACGTCCCTATGCTCATTTGCTGGGCGAGCTTGGGCAGGTTACCTAACCTCTCTGAGCTTACATCTTCCTCTATAAAAACATAAAACAGCAAAGGTGTCCTATTGTTTTCCTGCTGCTTAAATGGCGATGTAGGCAAAGTGTTCAGCATAGGCCTGATCCAAAGAAAATGCTCAAAAAACATGGCAATTGTTTTTGTTACAATTTCTTATTTTACTACTTTTTTGGGGGTGGGGTGGGATTGTTTCTGCTCATATTGGTACTAACAACTAGAATTAAAAAGAAAACTGTATTTAGAAAGTGTAAGCATGAAACACTGTATTTTTTCCTTATATTCTCCAAAAGGGACAGGTTTCTTCCACTATAGTTTTGTAAGACATAAAACTATAGAAATCTAGGTGGTTACTTGCTCGTGAATGTTCCCTGCCACGGGCTCCTTGGATTGATCTGTCTAAAGCAAGGTGATACAGCACATTTGTGTGGAATGCTGAGAAAGGGGCCTGGAAATGCAACGTGATGGGAGGAATGAAATTCTCTTAGTCTCCCAGTTTGAAGTGTTCTACTGATGTCGGAATGTGGAATCATCCTGAAAGAAAAAAAAAATGTGTATATTTCTGAGAGCAAAGATGCATGTGCAGACAATTTAGATTTTTGCCCAGATATGCTGGCATTTTCTTTCTGGGGGCGGTTCTTATGTTTCTAACAGTGTTCCCACCGCATACCATGTTCTCTCCTCCTCGCCCTTCTCCTCCCACCCCCCTCCCCATATGTCTTCCTTTTTGTCGCGCCCACCCTACTCCTGGTTTCTTTCGCTCTATCTTCTCTTGTAGGTTATTTCCCTTCAATAACAAAATGAATCCTGTCACCGAACAGAGGATTACTTTCCCCAAACCCTCTCTCCATCTCTTCAGCTATTGCTTTTCCAAAAGTTCTACAGAGAGATCTGGGCAACAGTCCTTTCTGCATATTTTACTGTGCTTCTTCCATCTTTCTTTTTACTCTGGTAATTCACTGGGGACCTTCCTCTCTCTCCATCCTCCCCAAGCTTCCTGCCCCATAGCTCTTCCTTCCTTCTCCTCCAAGACTGTCTCTCTGTGAATCAGAGCTTCCCAGCCCAAGAATCCTCTGGCCTTGGAAATCTCCGTCAACTGACAGTCAGGGCAGACAGAGAACTGCACAGACACGGAGGGACAGAAGAAACAAAGGTCTCTGAGAACAAGTTCGGACGTGGATAAAGATGACCTGAAGAGCCAGATGCAGCTTTGGGACAAACAATTATGATAGATGACATGACTCATGGGGACTAATTTACATTAGGCTCAGTCCCCACCCCTATGCAGCAAGTGAATGCTCGGTTATTGTTAGCATATTTTGGTTTCTTGTTTTGAAGCAACAGAGTAGCTAGTGCCAAATAAATGACAGAAAAAAACAAAACAAAACATCTGTCTTAGGCTTTAATTGCTCTGACTTCATCTCTTTCTCAGATGGAGACACAATGCACTGAATGAAAATACCATTGTATTATGCTCTTTGATTTGTGTGAGAAGACACTTGTGTACGTGGCGTGTTTTGCTGTTAGATGATGAGAGAGACAGGGTTTTGTTTGGAATTATTGAGTAAAGAATCGAAAATAAGTAGATACCAGTTTTGTGCAAAGAAAAGTCCAGAGAGAGAATTAATGAGGAAGAAAGCTGTAGAGTACTTAGGGCATTCTGACCAGAACTGCATTGGTTTATAGGTGGCTGTTGGTAATGGTAGCAATAGAAAATTGTATTCTGTCCATCCGTCCATTCATCTGTCCAATTTTCGCTGCATTTGCTGTGTACATGGCCAGTGCTAGGGGCTCTGAAGGCCTACCAGACTTACACTTGCTTCCTGACATTACAGAAGTCTGAATATTCTCAGTATTGATGTACACACAAAGAATGCTTGAATTGACATCTCTTTGTTTTGGGCCTTTTCTCCACACTTTCTTAAAATCATCTTTGAATCCAGATACTACAGGTTTCTGAGTGTCTCCTTAAGGATTAAAGTACCACAGGAAAAAATGCTAGCTTGCGATTTAAAATTTTTTATTTAGTTTTTATTTTTTAATATGTATAAAAATTCTAATGCATACAAAATTTTGGGCACCTTTTGGTGGTTGAGTGATGCAATATTGGAGAACTGTCAGACAGTGGTTTTCAAAAATTGGATCTAAACATCTTCCAGCCCTCCAGTGTGGCTTACTAGGTTGGAGCATTGTCTTGTAAATTCAAAGGTTGGGTGTTTGATTCCTGGTCAGGGCACGAGCCTGGGTTGTGGGTTCAGTCTCTGGGCACATACGGGAGCCAGCCAATAGGTGTTTCTCTCCCTATCCTACTCCCTCCCCCCCTCTTTGAAACCAATAAGCATATCTTCCAGTGAGGATTGTTTTTAAAGGGTCCTTCTGATGCAACCTTTAAAAAAATTATAATAATAAAAAAGTTCCAGCCTTCAATATCTCTTCCCAATCTTCCTAAAAATTGCATTGACTCCTGCACTCCACTGTTAATCCTGCTCAAAACACAGTCCTGGGAGCGCTGCTTAGTATGTCATTCTTGAGGACAGTCTGAGTTCCGGGCTCCTCAATGAAAGCAAAATGGTTACAGTTCATAGAGGTTTAAAATCATCTATTCACTCACTCATTCATTATTCAGTCTCCATTTATGGAGTGCCAACCATGCCACTTGCTTTGTAAACACAGAGATGAAAGACAAGGACTACCACTCTTAAAGGGCCCACAACCTCCAGGGACAGAGGAGGCTGAGAAAATAGCTGAAAAACCAAAAGCGATAATTTTGCATGAGGTTTGCCTGCGATGCTACAGTAAGGGCTGATATGAAAGAGGAGGTGAAGGCATGCTACTCCATGCCCAGGGGGAGGGGAACACTTGGAGGTATGTTTCTATGACCCCCAGTTTCTCCGTTCTGAACAGCGTCACTTTTTGTCCCACAAAACTGTTACCCAGAGACGTTAATAACAGGAACGTGGTTTGAATGTCCTAGTTTCTACCCACAGCTTCCCCTGGCCCCACAGTGATCTCAGCACCAAGCCGTCCCACTTGGAGAAACAATGGCCATCTGAGCCTATACCCTTGTTATTATTTCACAAACTGCAGAAATAATGGGTAAAGCTGTGTGCTTTTAACAGGACCGATCATCATCATTATTTTAATAGCAGGATTTATACGCTTCCTACAGTTTGCAGGGTGCCTCCCTCCCATATACAAACTAGACTGTCAAGAGATGTGACGGAACATGCTGTGGCCTCCGAGCTAAGCAGGAAGCTCTAGAACCTGTGTTACCTGGTTCTAAAGCCCCAAAGGACTAGGTGCAGATCCTCAAAATCCCAAATGGTTTTCTGTTCGACCTTGGTAATTCACCACCCACTTTGATACTGTAAATTGACAGAGCATTGAAGGGCAACCACCACTGATATGTACCCAAGAGATGAAGACTGCTTTCTGGAATCATGGCCATGGTCTATAGCAGCAGAAACATTGAACTGGGAATCAGAAGTCCTGCATGCCAGCCCACATTCTACCTTACCCTTTCACAGGCCACTTAACGCCTTGGTGTCTTAGCTTTCTCCTCTGTACAATGAAGGAGGTGTATTAAGTGTTGCGTGTGGTTAAGAGCACAGATGTGGAGCCAGACTGCCTGGTTCAAATCGTGGCTCTGCCTCTTGACAGTGTGTGACCTGAAGCAAGTTATGTAAACTTTTTGATCCTCACTTTCCTCATCTGAAAAAAATTGGGGTAATAACTAACTGTATACTATACTACCTAACTTATAGCATTGTTATGAGTAGTAAATAAGTTAACCAATTGAAATAATTAAACAGGTGTGGCTTAGGGTTAATGTTGTATAATTGTTTCTTGAATTTAAAAAATTTGGCCTTTTCAGTTCTGAGGTATTATGCCTCTTTGAAGCTTAGTTATTACTAGACCCGGAGAAAGAATGTACAGTCTACAAAGAAACTGGTTTAAGAGAGGAATGCTCAAATGGGAAAGAGTTGTGATGACTTCAGCAGGAAACTTGACTTGAAAAAAGGATATAATATGATAAGAAATTAGCTATCTCATTGGTACAGGTGGAAATTCACAGGCATAGATCTTAGTAGGGCAGCGAAGGGAGGTGGTGCAATGCTCTGGATCTTCCAGAAATAACACCGAACGACCGGAGGGATGCAGGGAACTCGGCTCTGCCCGGTGGCTGGGGGGCCGTGGGGAAGCTCATGTCGTCCCACTTCTGTTCCCGCGGCTGCCCTGGTTCGGGCTCCCTCATCCTGGCACTGTCACTGTGCACAGTCCAGAGAAGTCAGTGCTTCTCCTCATAAGCTTTTGGTCCCTCTTCCCTGGAAACTGCCTTGTATGTGCTTGTTCAGTGACAGTTACTTGTTTAAGCAGAGGGAAAAGAAAAATATTCTGGTTGCCTGCATTCCAATGCTATGAAGTTCCCCCATAAATGTGTATATGCAAATAAATTCATGCTATAAGGAGGCAGAAGCCTAAAGGTGTCCTTGTATCTGGTCTTGGTTTCCTTCATTCTTGATCAAGCCCTGTCTCTTACTCATGCAGTGGTACAACCTGCAAGTCCTAGCTGCCAGTTTTGCTAAGAATCAGTTGTTTAAAAAAGACATCATAAGCCTTGGCTTCCTCATCTGTGTGAAACAAGAATACCTTGCAAATGTCCTGTGATAAGTGAGTAAAATAAGGCCTGTGAACTCATCACCTCCAGCACCCCCACTCTTCCACTTTACTCCTCTCCTTCCCTCTCACCTACCAAACTCCTTCACCCTGCCCCTCTTCCTTGAGTTCAAATGATAGTCTGGTGACTGATTCTTGGTCTGCTCTTGATTTTCCCAAAAGTGGATCTGATTTCTTCAGGGGAGTTATCCCTAGGCTAGTGACAAGGGAGGAACACAGTGTCCTGGGAAATGAGAAGCAGAGTCATGCCCAAGAAAGAGAAGGTTTAGAAAGACTTGGGTAGGCAAAGAACAACACTCGGGTATTGCAACGGATATCAGATATGTTGTGTGTGCGCTATTGTTCTGTCTCAAGGACTTGTTTGCTCTTAACTGCTGTCTGAATTTACTGATTCTGGTGAAGGGAGAATAAGAAGGGAAGGAGGAAGTTATTATCTCTTGAGGACACACTGTGTCCCAGACACTGTAGTAGAAAGCACCAGGCAGTAATTTCTGGAGTCAGTGGTAGGGCTGGAACAATTTCAGGATTCCTTAGCTTGCCTGTGAATTCTGCTGCTCAGAAGGAAGCTGTCTGAGCCTTCGTACAGGGAGTTTATGTGGGGAACAGTCTTTGGAAGCAGAAATTAGGGACTAGAAGAGTGAGAGGGAAGGGGGGAAAGTCACTAGAAAGAGCTTCGTGGGGCCCATAAACCCTGTGGGAGGGTGGCGCTTGACCACACCAGCACTTTCTAGGGGAGCCCTATGAAATACATCTCAGAAGAGAGTCAGATGGTCGATTCTTAGTTTCACACCCTTCTCCCAGTTTGATGTGGCCACCTCCCTAATCTTCTGACCCCTTTTCAATATTTTGCCAAAGTTGTTCCATTATCTGATGCTTCATTCAGTAAGTCACCATCCTACAGGCATATTAGGAGTGATTCTAGAAGTCTTTGTCAGGACCTTCACCCTCAATTTACAAAAAAAATGCTGCCATGCCAGTAAATTCTACATCCCTCTCTGCCCCGCTCTGAGTCCCCCCAAAACCACTCCCACATGTGCTCCCTGCTTTCTGCAGGTCTGCATTAGCCAGGTCTTTCCACTGCAGTTCCTTCGGTGGGTAAGCTATTTCCTCCTAGCTGTCTGCTCCTTTCTAGGGACTGTGTTTTCCGGTTGTACTTGTTCATGACCTGACTCTGGTTTTTGGTTCAGAAGGGTGAAGGGAGCCGGGGGCCCATACCTGGGGAGGACAGGAGTCTTTGGGATACCTTTCAGCCCTGGTTAGTTTCCCTTCTCAGGTGCATCAGGGCCACTCCTTTTCCATCATGGTCACTCCTGTTCACTGGTGTAGACAGTCTGACACAGCACTGGAAAGGGCATGTCATTTTGTATTGGGGATGTAAGGAGAGAAACTACTTGGTTAATTATGCCGAAACTGAGGGGCCAGATGCCCTGTGACAGATGCCAGGCCACAGGTGCCTGGGAAGTGACATAGGAGATTATTCACATGAAAAGGTCATTTAAAAAAATTACACAAAAACAGGCTCTCTTGACATTTACCTATGTCTCCATTAGTTCCAGGGACTAAGACTCAAGCTTGTCTTTCTTTTTGGTCACATCTTCCCTCACACTGTAAATGAATCCTTGTGGCTAGCTCTTTCCCGACGTCATGTGGGAACCCACGATTTGGCTTAGTGGCCCATTCTGTCCACACAAAGGCACACAGGGGATTGGGACTGGAAGCCTTCCACAGTTCACACTGTAGTGCTGTGATTAACCAGCTTGGGCCCTTGCAAGCAGAGGCTGCAGAATCTTAATGGGCAGGAGCCTCAGGTAGTAAGAGTGATTGACCTGTCAGAGTGCCTTCCATTCACATGAAACAATAAAAGAATCGCCTCTGCTTCTGTGGCCCTAAGACAGAGACATTTCTAAAGGGACAGGTTAGCATGAGAATGGATTTCTGAAACATGCATGATGTACAGATGTCAAAAGCAGTAATGTGAATTTGATATTTATGTTCTGGGCTTATCACAAGTTCCCAGGAAAGGAAACCCTGAGAAAATGAATAGAACTGTTGGCGTGGCTTTACTGAAACCCCTGCCCGCCGTGCAGGGGTGGTCTCCAGTTCAAGTGTCCCTGTGTAACTTCCTGTAGTGGCACACTGACAGACTATACTTTTGGTTGTCAGGAAAGGTTCCCCTAGCTGAAGTTCCACAGAGAATGAATATTTGTTAAAACTTATTGGTGAATTTCAACATTTTTCTGAACAAGAACCATGTCCATGCTTTAGAATTCACAACCAAGTACAGGGGTGATTTACTGATACTTTCTGATGAGTGTGGGTGAGAAAAGGAGTAGGTCTATGCTCCAGTGCTCATTCACATGGGAAAAAGCCAACACGAATGAGTGACGGAATGTCATGTGCACATATTGTACAGGGGATTGATTCAGGAAGAGGTGCATCGGTGTGCAGGAGGGAGATAGGAGTGTTGGGTTGTAGGAGGAGCGGTCTCACTGCTGGGGGAGGGGTGTAGGTCAGCCTTGGCCTCTGGAAATGGAAGAGGGTGAGTGGTGATGGGTGGAGATGAGCATGTGTACGTGATTCCACTGGGAGAGGGGCTGTTGGGGAGGATTTGTATGAGAGCAGGGGTGTGGGTGGATAGATGGAGGCCTCTAGCCAGCACCATGACTTAGCTAAGACCCAACGTGTACCTGAGTAGGTGGAGCAATGCTCTTATATATTGTAGAATGAGAGCCTTGGTAGATAAGGGCATCTGTAGTCATCACGCATGTGGCTCATTGGAGAGAGGATTCCGGTGAGGCATATTTTCTCCTCTGTGTTTCCACTTACGGCTGAAAGGAACCAGTAATTGCACCTTTCTTTAAAATTAAATACACCCAAACAATATAATCAGTGATAGCCCTGTGGTGCATTAACTTCCCCATCTCTGCTAAGCCTAGTTTCAGGTGACAGAGTTTGCCCCCCAAGGAAAGTCACATGATTTGACTGAAGGGGCTTCCACATCTTATTTAGAAGCTGCTGCGTGAGATGGCATTATAGTTTCTCTTATTTATATTTTTATCATCTCTGGTCCCACAGGAGTTTCCAGGAGAAGCTTCCCAACACCATACAATGTGTAGGGCAAAGCAAGCAATTTTCACTTGGGTGCAAGCCAGCAGCAACTCCCGGGTTCTCTCCTTCACCCCGCCCGTCCATCTGTGAAACTGCCTTCATCCAGGCATTTGCCCTTTTTTCCCTTGGAACCTCCTCCCTAGCACTTGCACACTTATGTGGACTTCCAAGGTGTGATCCTCTCCTTAAAATACTCTCAGTTGAATTTCTTGAGTGATCAGCCTGAGAGACTTTGTCTCCTAGCCTTACAGGCGGGGAAAGGAGGAGGAAGAGCTGCACTGTGTGAGCAGCTGCAGGCAACAGAGCTGTGTTCTGGGGGCTGAAGTTCTCCTGCGCCTTTCTGGACAGTTGTACAGGAGCTGCTGCAGCAGCGGAGGGAGCGGTGGCGGGAGAGAGAGAGAGAGAGAGAGAGAAAGATTAGGGGGAGTCCCAGCAGAAGAGGCTGGGGTGACCACGTCAAACATAAGAAGAGAGTGGTTGCCCCTAACAGGCAAAAGACTTTCCTCCATAAGGGAATCATCACTGCAGATTCAAGAGACCAACGGGGTCATGGAGGGGAGAGACAGGGAAAGATGTTACAGAAAAAATGGGGAGGGGGGAGTGCCCCAAGGACTGTCCATCCTGGGTAAGGGCTGTGCCTCAGTATCTCCCCTCCAGCCCCTGTGCTCCCTCTGGGCTCGGTTTGCCTGTTTCTTCTAAGGGAAATCGGCCGTAAGGGAAGCTCCCTCAGGGGAAAAAGAAAAGGATACTGTGATTTGCAGAAAGAAAAAGGAGACTTGTTTTTCATTTTGAATTCCCCACTCACTCCCAGGCTGTGCTTTCACCTGTAGTCCATTGCTTTTGCATCTTTCACTTTTGGTTGGTGGCAGAAAAGGCACAAGTAGTGACCTGAAGGTGATGGAGGCACTGGAAATCCTTACGGGTAAGTTGACCATCATTGGTCATGGTTTGGTCAAAAGGTGCTACTTTCTTGCAGGTTTCCTGACTTTTACTTCATCGTTATTCAACAAATAGTCACTAGGTGCAGATTCTGGGTGGGAGTCCTATTGTACCAGTTACAGAGTGGGCGCATTCGCAAAGTACTGTAACACGCTGAGTTTGTGGCACCGTCTTGTGGGGCAGCTGTGACCACGTCACTGTAGAGAAGAGAAAACTGAGGCCAGCGGAGTTGTTTGTCTAGTGGTTGGTGATGGCGATAGTTTTCTGAGCAGGGCCTTCTGAGTTTCACTCTACTGATATTTTCATCTTTTTGTACTGTCTTGCTTTTATTTCAAATCAAAATTTTGTTTTAAAGCTTGGAATTGCTGTGCTCTGGCTGTTTTCTGAACTGCAGTGTATTTTAGAGTCAGCCAGGCCCAGTTATGAATCCCAGGTCTACTAGGATTAATAGCCACTAACTAGCTTTTTAATTTGTATAAAACTATCTGCACCTCAGCTTTACCATTCATAAAAGTGAGATATTAATGCCTAATTTTTAGGGTTTCTTTGATCATGAGTGGATCTATAGATAATCACTCAATATAATGCATAATGCACTTACTGGGTGGGAAATGCCAGTCCTCTTTTTCAAATCCCCCCTTCTGTTGAGAACCCGTTCTTTTTATTTTGTGTAATTGCACAAAATTTAGTAGTTTTCTATAGTTCTTATTCTTATGATAGAAGAACCAAGCTATTATATCTTTTGTCACAACAGGGTCGGCACAGTGTACAGAGGTTTGAGGAGAAGGACTCGCTCAGTTACAAAGACCAGACACTGGAGAACCACAGTGTGTGGACAGGATGGGAACAGAATGAGCGGGATGCTTGGCAGTTCTAAATTGCCTCCACTTTGTATTCTCCTGAGGAATATTAGGACATTCCTTCCCAAAGGACAGATTAATCCTCTGGAATTGGGGGGAAAAGAGAATTTCTTTCATTGAAAGAATTTCTTTCTTTCTATTTTTCTTGTTCACCTTCATCCCATATGCCTGTATTTTATTCTTGAAAAATTCAGCATCGATCTCTTTTGTGGTGATATTTCCCATTGCACGGTCCTCCAAAGCGTCTCCTATTTCATCTGCCATGGTCTGCTGTGACAGTGAAGTCCATGGCCCAGTTAGCAAGTCCCCTGAAAGAGTGAGATATTGAACATTAGAAAAACCTTGGGAGAGGTGCCACCGTGAGATGGCTACGGACCCAGAGAGCTGAGGGCTTTTTTGTACAGGTGCCAAGAGCAGTACTGGGTCACGGCACAGCCATTTATTTCAATATTTTATTCAAGTCCTTTGTCCTCCATGAAGTCAGTTCTGACTTCACCTCCCCACACTGTGCTCTCCTATCTGTAAACTTGCACAGTATTTATTCCCTGTTGTATCAGTCTAGTCCCACTTCTGCATTTAATCACTGGGCATTCATTAAGAGCTAGTTTCATTCAAAACTTTCTGTTAGGTTTGCTGTAGATACAGAGGTAAGTTAGAGGTATTATTATCTCTAAGGATTTTCCAATCTGATGAAGGTTTAGCTCACCAACTATTCATTGATATTTTAGTTGTAAAGTTTTTTTTTAATACTACAGAAAGGATTCTGTGTCTGTTAGCTCAGTTATTTTGGATTCAGATTATTATAGACAGTGTAATGATTTGGGAAAAATATTATGAAGGAAGTAAGCAAATATGGAAAGAAATACTGTCACCACTTTGCTTAGGGATCAAATTTTTTTGCTTCTACAAATCTTCCGGTTAAAATTCTGTGGCAATCGACATGAAATATTATAATGATTTAAAAAAGGACTTGCTCTTTTGACATCATCATGACCAGTTTGTTTTGCTTTGCCATCAGAGGGTCAGGTCGTGTTTAGTAAAATGTGCTGGAGTTTATAGTGGGTTGGCCAAAAAGTTCATTTTGTGTTTTTCATACAGTGACTCTCACAGTGCTCAGCTGTCTTTAACTTCATTCGAAACAGTTTGTTAGACTATATTATGACAGCTGTCATATCAGCATGCATTAAAAAAAATATCAAAATTGGTGAATTTTTGTGCAGCCATTTTAATCATGAAAATGGAAGAAAATATGCAACATTTTTGACATATTATGCTTTATTATTTCAATAAAAGTAAAAACACAACTGAAATGCAAAAAAAAATATTTATGAAGTGTATGGAGAAGTTGCTGTGACTGACCAAATATGTTAAAAGCTGTTTGTGAAATTTCTTGGTACTATTGACATTTTGGCCAAATAATTCTCTACTGTGGGGCTGTCTTGTGCATTCAAAGATGTTTAGCAGCACCCCTGGCCTCTACCCACTAGAAGGCAATAGTGAGAGAGCTGACATACTCAAAATATCCAAATCAATAAAGTTGCTGGTGAAAATGAAAATAATGTGTCTTTTATTTTATGGAAAAAACTAAATGGAAACTAATTTAGTTTTTTTATGGAAAAAACTAAATGGTTTTGGCCAACCCGATGTAATCTTGAATTATTCATTTGAAAGACCAAAGTTCATTTTCCTTGAGATCATTCTCCAGGGGTCATTCTTAAGCCCTACATTTCTTAAAATATTATATGTGCAATAAGTATTCTAATAATCAAAGAAATATAGTTTCGAGAACCACTTATTAATGTACTTAGTCATGTATTTAGTCATTCTTTACAACCAGGCATTCATTCATTCTAAACATTTACTAAGTGTTTATTACGTATTACAATACTTGTCTTAGAGGGTGAGGATTGGAGACAGTTCTTTTAACCTTCTATGTAAGACTATCCCTGCAAAGCCTGATATTATTAAGAACTTTGGTAGTTATTATTTTATTAATTCCAACTAGCAAGAAAACTACTTCTCAGTTTAACAACGATGAATAAGTTTAACTTAAATTCCCTTAGAAAACAATTAATGTGTATGTCATGTATAATAACTATACATACATAATAATTGGTTTCAGGATAGTTCACCCTGTCAGGTCACTTTGTGAAATTTCGGCTTAGTCTTGTTAGTGAGCATCATTGTTTTCTGCATCTCTGTCACGGCCACCGTCCATAAGGCCCACTGTGTACCAGCTGTGCACCAGGTACTGTGGTGGGAAGGTTTGCACCACTGTCTTGGTGCTTGGCAATGAGTAATTTATCTTAATAATGTGCTTATTATGCACAGAAATATATTTCTTAGAATTTTGAAATCTCTTGGCAAAACTCTTTACTTTTATTCTCTAAAGAATTAGGTGCCTTGTTGCATACAGTGTATTCTCAGAACATTCGATCTTCTCAGTCTTCTGTATCCATTTTGGGGTAGGTGGGAGGCTGCATCCCCCCCCCCCCCAGGGTTCTCCCTTGAGCTTGTGATTAAGAAGCGGCATGGATATTATTCATTACAGTTCAGAGCCCACAGAATGCTTAGAGCCCAGCAGGACTCTGTGGAGTGGAGGCATTTTACAAAGAAGATATGACCTCCTTTTCAAAGAGCTTGGAGTCTAGGTCAGGTTTAAAATCCTAAGCATAGAAACCTAATATTTCTTAGAATCACAAAATCCCTAGGGAAGTTGTTTCTCCACAGTTTCTCCAAAGAAAGGACTGTTCTTTGTTTAAAAATTTTCTCCATATCAAGTGTCTGTTGTGGACTTTTTTTTCACCCTCACCTTATCAGAGGAAGCATCTTACTGAATAGATCTGCTTTTCCCCTGTTTGCAGCAACTCATTAAAAGAGCTGACTGCAAACAGATTTTCCCTGCCTCAGTGTGGACTTACGTCAGGTAGCAGCCAATAAGACTTGACAAGCTGACATCTCTTATCCGTCAACAGTGATGGGTGGGGCGCGACAATGGGAAGGAGAGAACCTTATTCCCACCCATATTCTGAGAGACAGACAGGCTTTGGTTGAGTGATACAAGGTCCATTTTCAGAAACCTGTTTAATTTCTGGTTGGAGTTTCAGGAATTTTGCTTTTGGAATATAGGGCCAGAAACAATATCCACCTTGTCAATACTAGGCAGAAACTAAAAATTACATACCTTTTAGGTCACAAGGGAGCAACAAGAATGAGTTCTTTGGAGGAAGGGAAAAATCCTTACAAAACACTATTGACAAAGCCTCTTAAAACTCTGTATTGTTCTACAGCCGGGCAGCCTAGCAGCCTTGTGTTACTGGTAACGATGGAAAGCTTTTGTTCAGAAGAAGGAAAGACCTTGCAAACCCAGGTTTCCGAGTATGTAAGCTTTGAAGTGCCAGCTTTTGTCCCATCTTCTCCCTAATTTTAATTATTAAAATAATTAAAACACATTATTTTCTTAAGCATTGGTGACACTTACTTAAAACCAAAAAAAAAAGGCAAAACTACAATCAGATTCTGAGTTCACTTATAGAATTTTAATTTACACCTGGAAACCTGGAAAGAGATACTAATTAAAGTGATTTCTTGTTCTATTAAGAATATGTTATAAACACTGATGGCTCATTCCTAGGAAAGAAGTAGTTCATGCCTGCTCTTTCTTTGGAAAAATATAAGTACTTATATTTTTCTAAAAGAAAAATATCTGCTTTTTTACCAAAAGCAGATCTATTCAGTAAGATGCTTCCTCTGATAAGGTGAGGGGGGAAAAAAGTCCACAACAGACACTTGATATGGAGAAAATTTTAAAAAATATAAGTACTTATATTTTTCTGGATAATTTTCAGGATAATTAGATTGTATGATTTTTTAAAGAAGTAGGTGGTTCTTTAGAGGGAAACCACATTGGCTGTCTTGTGCATTTGGGGACCACTTGAATATGTGAGGTTTAAGCCACTAATGTCAATGTTCTTGGAAGATTACTTGCAAAAATTAATAGGACTAGTGGGAATGGAGGTTTGGTGGAATAAAATTATCAATGTCTGTTAATTATGTTTGCTAGAAGCATAAGAGTAACATCAAATGGATGAGGAATATGAATAAAAGAGACCTGTTAATAACTTAGAATGCCTTTCAACCAAGGATGTTAAAAGAAATACCTAACATTTCTCAAATGTAAAACTTGTAATCTCATTGACTTCCCATTACCTGTTCTACTTTAAAAAATTGCTATACCCTACCTTTTTTAGTTGTTTGGTATTGCATTACCCTATTCTCCATGATAAGTATCTTAAAGGGAAGACTATATGCTGTGTGTCTTAGATTTTTTACATTGCTCAGCACCTTGCCTTGCACAAAGATATACTCAGTTAATATTATTGAAATAAACTACATTGGAATAAAGAAATATTTATGCTGTAACACATTCTGAACTTTAAGTAAACACCAAGAGAAGCTATGTCCAAGAACAGTTTGAAGATGTGAAGGTAACTGGAACCTCAGGAGTTATTGACCATATTAGTTTAGGCTTTAATATGTTGATGTTAAAAAAACATATGACTTACACTTTATGGAAAGATACTTTGAAAGCAGGTAGAAAAGGTTGGCTTGACCTGATGTTCAGACACTCTAAAATATTCTTGAAAGATAAAATTATAATGAAAACAAAGCACACAAGGTATTTCAACATGTATTTCAGGTACATATTCAGTGGGTTTTGACAAATGCTTTCATGGGTTAACTCACATCATCTAATGTTGCCTCACAGCCCTTCCCAGTCAACCTTCCCTGATCCCTCTCCCCATCAGAGGTGACCAGTGTTTCATTTGTTTACCGAAGATTAATTATTCCTGTTTTAGAACTTCATGTAAGTGCTGTTATATAATATGCGTCATTTTGTGTCAGACTTCCTTTGCTCAGTACAGTGTTTTGAGAATCATCCCTGTTGCATTTGTCAATGGTGTGTTTGTTTTCACAGCTAAGTAATATTCCATTGTGTGACTATACCAGATTTTTTTTCTACTGATGAACATTTGAGTTGTTTCCAGTTTTTGTTTGTTATGAATAAAAATGCTTTGAACATTTTTGTTCATGTCCTTTTATGGGCATGTTTTTATTTCTGTGTGGGTAAAAACCCAGAAGCAGAATTAAGTCATAGGATAGGTATATGTTAACTTTTTAAGATACAGCCAAACCATTTTCCAAAGTGGTTATATCATTTTACCATAAATATATGAATATTTTGGTAAGCAGGGAATGTTATATAGAAAACTGGAGGGCTGAAAGAACAAAAAGGAAAAACTGAGAAATAATGCCTGCAGGGATAGATATTATCCCTAAAACTAGGGTTTTAGTTGTCAGAACTTAGAAGACTAGAAGGAGATGTGTGTTTGGGGTGCCCCGTGAAACTGGTGTGCCTAGACCTCCCAGGAGTGAGTACCGCCCAACCTCTCTCCTTACCTTTCTCACTGGCTCCTCCCTCTGCCGTCAGTATTTAGGTTGCCGAGTCCTCAGTAGGCATCTTTTGAAAATTTTGTCTGTTATTTTTTTGTTTCTAAAATTTTCATTTGCTTTCTATTTTAACTTTTGTTTCAAGAGTTTGTGATTGGTTGGTTGAGTGTTTTGATAACAGCTGCTTTAAAATCTTTGTGGGATAATTCTAACGTGTGTCGTCACATCGTGGGTGCCTGGTGATTGCCTTTCCCCACACAAGTCGAGATTTTCATGATTTTACGTAGCTGAGTAACTTTGGATTATATTCTGGGTATTTGGAATATTATGCTATGAGGTTCCTAGCCTTGTTCAAAGCCACTATCCTGGTGGAATTCTGAATTCTGGTTGTTCGACCAATCTGCCCATTGATATTTGATTCAGAGAGACCAAACGCCTGTTTCATGGATTCTCTTCAGGTTTTATAGTTGTGGCCAATGGGAGAGAGAAGTTGGCATGTGATTTCTACATCCTACCTGGAACCAGAATTAACAAGCTTAAATTTTAAGAGAGAAAAGAAAACCCACTTGTTCATCCATGACCCTAGGTTTATCATCTATTGTCTGGTTACCACCACTAAAATTTAAGCTTCACAGGACACAGGGCAAGGATCTTTGTCATATTATCAATGTATCCTAAATATTTGCATCTCCAAACTGAAACATTAGAAGCATTCAACAAATATTTTGAAATGAATGAAAAAGAAGCTAATAAACAAGGAAGAATACACTTGTGTATACTGAACGGTTTTGCCAGATGACAATTAGAATGACCAATATTTGTGACTCTGTACAGTTAATTAATCTCTCTCTGTGTATGTATCAGCATCTTCTTTTATGTAAAAGAAAAATGATATTTATTTTATAGGGAAAATAAAATATGTAAAGTATTTAGCACATGGTGGATGCTAAAAAAAAAACACCCATAGATTCAGATTCCGTATTTCCATTCCATTCTTCTTCAAATGTGGAGACAATAAAGATAACTTGAAATTTACAGCAAGAATAATAAGCAAAGGATATGCTCATTTCATGGGGCTGTTGGTTTTATGTAAACATATGACAAATGAAAGTATTTTCTCTGTTAAGGAAAATGATCTTCAACTGAAAAAAGATAATATCATGGTCTTTGAAGTTAAATGGACTTTATATGTGGCTTTTCTTAACCTTCCTTGGGTTAAGCCCAGTTCTTCTCATGAAATGGGAATAATAATATTCACTCTCACAGAGCTGTTTGAAGTGTAACCAGATAAAAATTATGGAGAGGTGTGTGGGGACTGGAGGACATAGACTCTTCTTCCTAGCCTGTCAAATGGAATCTTATAACTGCCACCTCAGTTCCCAAACCAATTCTGATGGTGAATAGGCAGCCTTATCATTTTTGCTCTGTGACCTTTTGGTCCAGGATGGCTGGGCTGAGTTTGACACAACTCTGCCTGCTGAGTCACAGCCTACTCTACCTTACTCTTACTGCAAAAAGCCTAGGACTTCCTCGGTGCCTGCAGACCAAACACCACACTGACCAGCCTTCTAGCCTCACTTGGAAACTGGGCTTGGATCCACACTAGAGCAACTTGCCCGCAGAGCTCTGTGGGAGACCAAGAAGCCTGTTCCTCTCACACATTATTGCCCAATAACCCTGCTAATATTTCACCTCTTACTAATTCTCAGTGCATCACTTCTCAACCAAAGAGATTTTATCACTTTCATTTCTTTTGTTGAGGCATTGAATAGAAAGATTCTCAATAACAATTTCAAAAACCTTAATTAGTCCATTTTTTTCATTCTCTGTCCACTAAGCATCTATATTGTATACATCCTCACATTCTCTATTTGGCCCAGGCCCAGCGTCAAATTGGTGCTAAATGGCAATTTCAGACTTTATGACTGGTGTGCACTGATGCAAGAGACCCAATAAGCATTCAGAAAATATGCTTGGACTGCCTTGAATTAATTGCTCATTGATAAAAAACTCTTCAGCTTTCCTTTAGACTCCCACAACATTCTGAAGACTACGGGAAGGTGCTGTTAATGTCTGGTAAATTACATAAATGTATAACAAATGGACATCTCTATGAGTACCATCAGCTCTGTTTACTATTCTGCCATCATAGCTGTTGAATTCAGGGAGAGGATGCAGGAACTGAATGTGGAAAGGAGATCAAATGCTTCTCCAGAATTATAGGCCATTTTAAAAGATATATCCTCTAGAGGGTGTGAAGAGACCTACTGAGCTGGGTGTCGTCTAGTATGGAGATCTTCTGAGAGGCCATCGGAAGCTAGGTTAGATCTGCTCTTCTCCTTCGAATGAATCTCTCTTGGGTGAAAAACAGACTACAAACCTTCATTAATAGGGTGAGAGGTGACAGGATTGATATTTGGTAGGTTCTTCTAGAATGAAGCAAAATGAGATGTCCATTTACCATCTCAGAAGGGAGTTAAAGCTAAGGAGCCAAAACAAAACTATAAGGATATTTTCATTTTTATTATAGTCTTGTGTTTTAAAATGTTATTCCCATTTACCTGTAAGCCCATCATTATTAAGCAAAAGATCTTTGAATAGAAAGGAGTTATACTTTAGCCTTCATGGACAGCAAGAAATGAAGGCTTGGAGAGACTGACTTCCACTCTACAGCCAGGCTTGAGTGAAGAGGTTTTACCAGAAGTGGTGAATGTGTTGGGAGTTCTTGAGAGGAGGGGAAAGGAGCCTGCATCGAAGGGAGGGAAGACAGCCATAAGAGGTATATGGGTTTGGGAAGAGGCAGGCCAGCAAGTATTTCTCTTTACTATAGTTGACTTCCAGGCTTTTGTGTCTGTAAGCATCTGGAGTTGAGGCAAGCAGGGATCACAGAGCTCTGATGGGTACAGTGACAGAGATACAAAGGCAGTGATGTGTGAAGATGCGCATTGTGGCTTGGGGATTTGGTCCATCTTCATCGAGAAAGTGGCATCTGGGCTGAGATATAAAGGTGATTAGGACTTTAATGGTCAGTCACGGGTGTTGGGAGTGGGAATTCCAAGCTCAGGCTAGAGGAGGAAACGTTGGAGACTCCGTTGGGGATTACTGCTGCCCCTGTAGCAGCACAGCGTAAGGCTCAGCTGCAGATCTGTGGGAAGCATATTGGTGTACTGGAAAATATGGTTAAGTATGAGTCTGCTTTGGCCTTTTTTATTTTCTCCACTAATTGAGTTCTGCTGAGGTCACTGGNCCAGGCTTTTGTGTCTGTAAGCATCTGGAGTTGAGGCAAGCAGGGATCACAGAGCTCTGATGGGTACAGTGACAGATACAAAGGCAGTGATGTGTGAAGATGCTCATTGTGGCTTGGGGATTTGGTCCATCTTCATCGAGAAAGTAGCATCTGGGCTGAGATATAAAGGTGATTAGGACTTTAATGGTCAGACACGGGTGTTGGGAGTGGGAATTCCAAGCTCAGGCTAGAGGAGGAAACATTGGAGACTCCATTGGGGATTACTGCTGTCCCTGTAGCAGCACAGCGTAAGGCTCAGCTGCAGATCTGTGGGAAGCATATTGGTGTACTGGAAAATATGGTTAAGTATGAGTCTGCTTTGGCCTTTTTTATTTTCTCCACTAATTGAGTTCTGCTGAGGTCACTGGAAGAAACTTCATTTCATTTCTAACCATTTAGTCTCCCACTGAGAAAGTATAAGGTTATGCATTTTTCTTTTGGTCTTGACAGCACGAAAATGTGATCGTATTGGAGGATGGCACTTCTGATGTCTATTCACTACTTAATTCTACTGCTAATCCCCACATTTCCTTAGCCTTATTGATCTCAGCCTTCTGCCAGTTCCAATATATTTATGTGATGAATGAGATACCAGTAAACACTGTGAGAGTCATCAAGTCAAACAGTTGGGAGGCGCCTCTAGAGGCCATTGTATCTAGAGGTTGATGATTTCTGAGGCCCAGGAAGACCCAGTTGTTTATCAGCTCCTAGAAAAACTCAGGAGATGGAGACTGACAGCCTCCCTGAAGTAGTCCACTTTACTAATGAGAAAGCTGGAAGGTCCTTCCTTTTGTCTAATTGAAATCCTTCCTGATGTGATTCCATTTATTTGCTCCTGTTTGTCCACTGCGGGCATGTACAGTAAATGATTACTACCCCACTAATGACAACACTTTATGAAGTTGAAGGCAAAAATCTCGTCACCTTTCTACTCCTTCCTTCTAGACTAAACAACTCCAGTTTTTCACTCTGTTCATCACAGGGTTTATTTTTGTATCTTTAACTATCTTTATTGAAGTTCTCCAGGCTCTTGAGATTCTCTACATTATTTTTAAATAATTGCTATAGTGAACATCAATGTAGACTGAGTGCATTAATAACTTTGGGAAATCTCATTGATGATTTTCAATGTGAAGAAGCTCATAGGCCGCTTTTGGAGGTAGAATCTGGTCTTAGGTAGGATGGTTGATGACACAATGCATTTTTTTTATTTCAACAGACTTGATATCATTGTGGTATGCCTACATTTCTTTGGAATACTGTGGACACAGTCTTGTGCCTTTCTATCATAAAATTACTTTTAAATTACAAACCTAGAGAAGATAAGGCACTGTGCCTTATATTGTCCATTTCTTCTTTGATCAGTTTAGGAGTGTCTCCTTTAATGTACTTTAGAGTACTTTGTCCAAAGAATCTGAAATAATAGACATAATGACTACTACCAATAATTGTAAGAGTGCATGACAGTTTTCACTTCATGAAATGACTTTGTGGTTTATAAAGAGGTTAAGGATATAATAGGTAATGGAGATAAGCAACAGTGGGAGAGCAAGGGAATAAAATTCAACATTCGTTAGGTACCTCCCATGTGTAAAGCACTAGGCTAGGTACTCTGATTACACCAAGGTGGGTATAGACAGCATCTTGGGAAAGGAAAAGGAATGGATGGGGTGGTCATGTCATTGATGACACTGTAGGGCGCCTGGGCACTGGAGGAGGAGCTGTCCAAGCAGGTCTCAGTCGTGGAGATAGCCACTGAAATCAGTCACTTGGTGCTGTTTGTCAGGCAGAAGGAAACTGGTTTTTCAGAATTTGGGTCAAGGAAGGGATGAGGAATGAAAGCATCAGGGATATGCAATTTTGTTTATAAATGAGGAAATAACTGTAATAAAAGTAGCATTTTTGAGCTTTCACAGTATCTCAAGGTTCTAAGTCCTTTCACGTGTGGTCATTCACTTAACCCTCACGGCAGTGCGATGAGGCCCATGATGGTTTATCACCATTTCACAGAGACGCGGATACAGAAGTGGAGAGAGAGGGGAACCCTCACGCAGATACATGGAGGGTGAACGTGAGTGGCAGGGAGCGAGTTCAGTCGGAGACAGTGATGGTAGGATTTAGAGACAAGGGGAACTAGCGGTGGGTATGTGGATGCTTCTTAGGGGTTGGGATGGCACTGGACATAGTGTGATAACGGAGAAGGACTGTGATGCTGCAGACATTATTAGAGTGCATTTCTGAAAATAAATGAGTGCAGGGTAACTATCTGCTGGTTGAGTCAGTATTTGCTTTGAGTCATCGAGAGATGCTGGGTAGCAGCAGCCTGTGCACTGATTGGCCGTTTGAGCAAAGTGGCTCATGGAGATCAAATCCTGTCTCTCTTCATCAGCCTGTGCTTTTCTCTTCCATCTAGTATTCTCTTCTCCTTCAAGACCTCCCAGAGGCCATTTTCTCATGGCGCCAGCCTGGGCTGTGCAAGGTTATGATGTGGCTCCTCCTCCTGCCCGCATCGTACTCTCGGGGCACAAACATCACCGCCAACCTCCCGGTCTCAGCACCGTATCTTTCCTAGCTGATGGCTGTAATACCGTTTTCTTTTCCCATAACTGAGGGTGTTATGGGAAAAGGGTGGAGATGCCGCCCTCATAACCCCATTACTAGTTTCTTGTGTCCCTGACAAATCCTGACATGACTTTCATTCCTCCCAGGCTTTCGGAACTCCTTTCCTTCCCCACTCCCTTCTCCACTCCCCCCTAGCCCCATCCCAGCCTCCCCCTGTTTGGGCGACAGAGACAAGTGCGAATGTGAACCTGTAGGGTTACTGGATTTCTGCGTGAATCTGAATGTGATTGTGAATGGGAGTGACAGTGTAAGGGATGCACAGAAGTGAGGGTGTATTTGAGCCCATTTATATATGTGTATATGTGTTTCTTAGGTGGGAAGAGGCAGCTGGGAGTAAATTGACTCAAGTCAAAAGGATGGTCCAGCCTACTTGAAGAAACAGTAACCTACACAAAGATACGCATAGGAGGGTGATTATCCAGTTTTTGTAAATTGAGAGCATCTTAAATTGCCATTATGAAGAGATTGATTAAATTTTGGTTAATCATTCAGTGAAATAGTATGAATTACAAAACCATTACATTATATATTTCTTACCTGTGTGTGTAGAGAAAGAGTGAAAACCTTAAGTAATACCAGGCAAGAGCAGTTGTGTATGATGTGATATATTTTAATTGCATTTACATATTTATACATTCAAAAAAATCTAAGAAAATTGCAAAAATAATAATGTGGTTACCCCTGGAAAGTGCAATTAGTTTTTAAGCCACATTTCTTATTTGCCATGGTGAGCATGTAGTATTTGAGTAATAAAAATTATAAAGTTGTGAGGCAGTGACACTGTTTTACGAGTAGGACAAATATAAAGAGTGGGCACACACGGAAAGACTCACTATTACCACCAAAGAAGGGAGGGTTAGAGGTGTGTTGGCCTTTCTTCCCTCCTTCTCCAGCCAGTCTTGAGTGTGTATGACCACTTAAAGAAAAGCCACCCACTGCACAAAATCTCCTTCGGAAAGTTCTGCCCAAATAGAAAATTATTTAAAATAATAAACAAATACCCACAGGAGGGCAAAGATTTATCAGTGATTCACAGAATATTTTAGCCCACAAGTCACATTTGGGCAAATGAGAGAAAGGTATTCATTCTTCAAGACACTGTACTGCCATGTGCTAGAAAATTGTAATGTAAAGATTGATGGACAATATTCGTACTGTGTTGACCCCCCTAAATTTGTATACTACTGTGCTGCACACTCATGAGCAACATTCCTTTCACCATTGTGTGAATTCATAGTGTGCCTATCGCTTTCTTCCTAGTTTGGCTGAGGCCTCAGGTCTAAGGAATAGGAATTTTGATTACATGACATGACAGGACAGGAGGAGCAGTGAATTTGGAATACCCTGCAAAAGATGTCTGATGGAGCTCAGAATCCAGAAACTGTGGGCAGCCGGAATAACATAGGACATCAAACACAAGGAAAAGCAGGCTCTGGGAGGCCAGGACGTGGGAGATGAGAAAGGAAAGAGACGGCGGTCTAAAGCTGTACTTCACATTCTTAACGCTGGCCTGCGGTCTTCGGTGTTTATGAGAACACGGGAAGCTGCCTCTAATTCTGGAGGGGCTCCTCCTCATGGGGCCTTGGGAGTGAACGGAACCCCTGGTTTATAATGGAGCTGCCTCCCAGAGGGGGACAGACCCGTGCTAATGATGCCCTGGGGAGGGCAGATTAATGGAATCTATGCCTGTGTTCAAATCACAACATGGACTCAACGGCTGTGCTTCTTGATTTAGCTGATAGCCACTTATGGTGCTTTCCATTCTGCATCTTTTCATCGGCGGCTGATGCAGAGACGTTTCTGATGTACTGCAGTCAGGAGCCTCGAGCAGACCAGGAAACCGATAGATCTCTGAGCAGACACGGTGTGCGTGCTCTGGCTGTTTTGTCATAGGGTGAAGCTCTTACTGGCTCCAGGCAGTTTTTACTGTTAACCAGCGCCGAAAGTTACCACATAAAAAGTAAATACCTTGAGATTCCCTCTTTAAGAGAAAGACTTTGGGGAACATACTTTTGAAGTAGTAAAATTATAGACATTTTAACAAGTATAATTCTGTTACTCTGGGCGTAATGGTAATAGCTGAGGAGGGATGGGGCTGAGGTCCTGTAGGAAATAGTTCCTGAGATTAATGGAAGAACTATGATGCACATGAAAGAGATCCCTGAATTATAAAACACTCATTATACAGATCTTAATTAATGTGATTATTGGTTGGCAAATTGCGACAGTTTTTTACTGCAGAGTTTATTCAAATTGAAAAAAAAGGATCTTGGAATTTGAATGGACCAATATTGATTTGTATAACAGAGACTCTAAACTTATGTGGTGCAGCAGTTGCATATGAATTTTTCAGGCTTTAAGGATTCTTCTCACAACTCCTACAAACTTTGGCTTTGCTTTGCATTTGTCCTTCATTCACGGACCACTAAACTGAGGCTGTGTCCAGGAGGGGGAGGAGAGTTCATGCCTGGACATTTGAGCGCTGGGCTTGAGGAAGAGCCACAGAAACGGAAGCCAGCAGTTCCACGTGCATTTCAGCCATGCAAATCTGGGCTGCTTGTCGCAGGCCAGCCTTCACCGCCAGAGCAGACCCTCCGTTGTGATCTGGCCTGCGTAGTGAGTGCAGCTGCAGTAAATTCGGTCAGAGCGGGCACTGCCTCTGCCGTGGCAAAATGAATGTAGATGTTTACTAGACTGAGAACCTTGGGATAGTGGGAACTGTGTCTGTTTCCTTTGCCACTGACTCCCCAGAGCCTACCACATAATGCTTGCTTAATATTAGTTAAACGAATAAAACTATTACAGAGGGCAGCCAGTGGGTGCTTGAGCAGAATGTGAAGTTATTACTTTGACAACATTACAATGACCTATGAATTTTTAGGCTCCCAGTCTCAATTGCATTTCCCTCAGAGTTGGTCAGAATCAGGGCAATAACCTGTCAGCCCCACAAGAGACTGAAGTATTTAAACCTGATGCCAGTTACTAATACAGTTTCCATCATCAATTGTTCCATAACGAATCACCTCCGAACGTACTGGTTTAAAGTAACAACAATCATTTAGCTAATAGTTTTGCAGTTTGGGAAGGACTAGGTAGGAACAGCTTATTTTGGCTCCAAATGGCATCAGTTAGAGTGTTTCCCTAGAGCGGCAGGGTCTCATTCTGAGATGGCTCAGTCATATGGCCGGCTGACCAGTGCCGACTGACCACTGGAGAGGCCAGGACCCGAGTCTCCTTCATGTGGGCCTCACTGCCCAGCCTCCTGGGCTTCCTCAAAGCATCATGGCAAGTTTCACCTGGCACAATGTCACTTCTTTGTATCCTTCTGTCCAAAGCAGTCGCAGGACCAGCCTAGATTTACAGAGGGAACAGGGTATAAGAAATACAATACAATACTTCTTCCCCTGAGGGAAGAAGTGATAAAGAATTGGTAGCCAACTGTAGGGAACTCAAAGTGTTCACTGAAGAATATCTATTAGGACAACTTGATACTGAAGTTGACTGTTCATTATATTCTCTTCCTTTTAGAAAAGTTCCACATTTAGCCCAATTGCATAGGCCAAGAAGAGGAGAGTGATACTTGGCTTTTTTTCCTTTTTATAGAATTTATTAGGGTGATACTAGTGAACAAAATTATATAGGTTTTAGTTGAAATTTCCATAAGTCCCCCTTTCAAACCCAGGTAAATCAACATACAATGTAAGCAAAACCAGTGTGCTTATTATGCGGGTGGTGCTTTAAGAAAAGCCCCAGTGTGCTAATCCCCCCCCTCCCCCGCAAGGGGACAGGGTATTGCCCTTCCTGGAGGTGCTCCACTTCTATTGAGATGCTGGAGCTGCCACTGTGCAATTATAAGAAAATTCCCTGGTACCCGTTCAAAACAGAAAAAGGAGTGAATTATGTGTTTGCAGGGGCTGGTGTCACTAAAGTTACACTGTATTTGTCTCAGCTATAGTGTCACCTGCCACATGTATTTGGACAAAAAGTGGTTTGTTTTGTTCTGTTTGTGTGCTGTTTCTGTGTGTTCTTTCAGACCACTTTCTCGCCTTTACACTAATAGAAAAGTCATTGATTCTTCTTACTCTTGTTCTTTTTTTTCCAGGTTTCAAAGAGAAAGTTTTCTTTGTTGACTGAATCTTTCTTCAGAGATTCTTGTTAAACAAATCATATATGTTCATTCATTTGATTCTTTGGAGATTTCTTATACCACTGAAATTGAATAAGAGTTTCAGGTTTTGCTCACTCTACTTAGATTTAGAAGATCCTAGGAGCAACCTTGTAGGAATTACCGATTAGTGCCAGACAGTACATACCTGTCACTCTGTCCACAGTCCTTAACTTAGCACAGCACCGCCCTGGTGTGTATTTGGGGGAGGCCAGCTTGCCCCAGGTCTGCAGAGTAAATGCTGCCCTAGAGGCAGGGCATGAGCTCAGGTTTTCTAACTCTACTGCCTTCTCATTTTTTAATGTAAACCTATATCAGCCATGATAAGTTGAATTTTACTGGTTTACTTCCCACAGCCCACTCACCTTCATTGCCAGAAGCACTTGGTCCCAGTCTGTAGTAACTGACTAAACGACTCATGGTACTGATTCCATTTGTTTAAAAAAATAATAAGTAGGTAGATAGCAGAAATAGAAACACTGGAAACAAAAAGAAATTAGTTTATATCTCTACCACCATAACACAAGTGTTTTAGTTGTATGCAGACCTTTGACCAGTACCTACCTATTTTTATACAATTGCCATCACAGCATACACCCAATTTTTCATACAACGTTTTGGGGTATAGACATTTTCCCAAGGGTCTACATTTTTATTTGTAATGCAATATTCTGTGCAAAGGGCCAACGTAGATTTTTTATTTTTAAAATATACATTTTTATATATAAAAGTAATGTGTGTGCTTTATAGAAGCATTTGGAAATTTATATAAGCATAAGGAGAATACAAAGATTTTTATCACACACAGAGATAATACTCTTATATTTTGCAGTATTTTCTTCCAGACTTTAAAAATGTGTCATAAATATATTTTTATACAGACACACATGTCATTCTATTGTATACAAAGTGAAATCATGCTATCAAAATAATACCTTCAGCTAATGTTTGTATGTCTCCACAAAGGAAATTCTTTCCTGGTGCTTTACTTTTCTATAGGGACTCTCCTTTTGGAGAGGCTGTGTTGGTTCTACAAGGTAGAAATTTGTTGGGAATTTGAGATATTTGGGCTGCATCAGTACCGAACTGCATGCGTGTGCATCCTTAGTGGCACTCACAATGCATTCATTGCCTCATAAACCATGGAGCAAGGCTGATAATGATGTGGGGAGGTGACCTCCAGCTAACATTGAAGCTGAAAGCAAGGGTACTATTCTGTGCAACTGTAGTTAACATCTGAATATTGTCCAGCCTCTTATTTAGAACTCTTACATACCTCATGGAAGGGAGTGGGTAGGGTCTATTTATCACCCTGCATATGAGATGGGAAAGTGAATCTCATCTGTTAAATTTGGTGCATATTTCAGAGGCACATGCTGAATTGGCTGTGGATGCTTCTTAGTTTCCAATATATAAAATACTGTATAACAGCCAAATGCATTTCTTAGGATCAACATTCTCTTCTTTAATTAACTGTGAAACAACAGAGTTGGTGCAGTTTAGCTGTCTTTTTTTTGTTTCATACAGTGAAACATTTTAAAAATATGAAATTCTTTCAATGTCCAGGAAAATACAAAAAAAAAAAATGCCATCTTAGATACCAGGCTTCCACAGCACAGAATTAATGGATGTTAACATTGGCCATATTTGCTTCGGATCTCTCTCTCTCTCCCTCTCTCTCCCTCTCTCTCTCCGTCCCTCCCTCCCTCCCTCCCTTCCTCCTTCTCTTATTTCACTGATGGGTATATACACCTGTATGTAATCTGGAGAAAAAAAGCTTTGGGGATGGGAAGCATGGGGGCCAGGTCTTCCCACCCTAGTTCCTTTTCTCAGAATGTCACTGTCCTATGAAATGAAGTCCCCCTACTGACTGCAGCAGCACAGAAGAGAAAACATGTGCTAGAACAAAAGGAAAGATGTGATCAGTGTTCCCCAAAGCTAGTCGAGTAACAAAGGGGGAAAGGGTAGGAAATGGGCTCAGCTAGATGTTAATTGTACCATCTGTGAGTGTCAGAAGCCCTGATAGACTCAATAGACTGGTTTTTTTTCCCCATCACTTTTAGAGACAAGCTGCTTCCTGAATTGGATGAATTTTAAGGTTATGGTTGCACATTTCAAAAGTGAAAATTGAGGCTTTTCTCATTCTTTGCCTCTCTCCTTAGCTGTGGTAGCAATTCATGGCAATTCAGAATTTACATCTTGGAGCAAACTTGCTTGATGATTTGTCTTCATTGCATTTGGGGGGGGAAAAGAAGCCTGTCAACCAGGGCCTGATTTTCCAAAAGCCCATCATTTCGTCACTTATTATCCACTGCATGAAGTTTCTAGGCCTTTTGCCTTTCACCCTTTTACCTCCTGCTGAGATGCAGTCATTTTGCAGCTTGTTAGGACTTCGACCAGCAGCTATAGAGGAGCAACGAGAGAAAGTAAAGCGTTATTAAGTTTTGCTTTATCATGGGAGCTCTGCAGAAGACTCGGTGGGGGAGAATTTAGAACCCTTTGTCTCCAATAAGGGGTGAAGTTACCTGTTGATTTTGGTTATGTATGCCCTCCCTGTCCTCCATTAGCGCTGATAATGAAGAGTTGACTTGCAGAAAAACAGGACGGAAGGGGACTGCAAATACAGCTGAGACTCGCGGTGAGCCGTGACTTAAACATGGTCCTGTAATATGATGCCGTAATGAGAGGGAGCCTGAGTCCATATGAGTTCACTGAAGTATCAAATTGATATGCAGCCTTTTTCTCATTCAGCATAGATCAAGCACTTGTGAAGGTAGAAGTTTCCAGAGTCGGGGGAGGGGGCTCTCTCCAGTGGGCGTCAAGAATCACCTGGGCGACTCTTTCAAATTATATGCACAGGTATTTCTGCATGTTAACATTTGAAAGGAGGTCAGGGTGTGGACATCGGAAAAATTACTGAGGGAATCATAAAATCTTATACCCTCCCATGTAAATGAGATAACTGTGATTTTGAGAGGGCCTGAGCCAGAATAATGATGATGGTTAAAGGGAGCCAGGGCCGAGTGGCTCAGTTGGTTAGAGCATCACCCTGATGTGCCAAGGTTGTGGGTTCAGTCCCTGGTTGTGGCACATACAAGAATCAACCAATGAATGCATAAAGTGGAGCGACAAATCCCTCTGTCTCCCACCCCCTCCAAAATCAATAAAAATTTTAAAAAGCGTTTTTTTAAAGATGGTTAAAGGGGCCCCAGAAGGCAAAGGGAATCAGAATCCCCAAACCCGTAGAAAGGAGGGCTCCCAAAGTATTAAGTAACTTTTGTCAGACATGTCAAAAGTCACTTGGGATGCTGGCTCCCTCGGGTCGTTCTCCACACTCCTGCCAGCGTGACCGGCCAACACGCAGAGTGGTCGAGCTGCACCCCTCCTAGCTCCTTGTTAGCGCTCCAAGCTCCCTCGCCTTCCTGACTCTCCCAGCCTTCCTTCTCCTTCCTCTTCCAGTTTTAATAAGAACCAGTCAGTTCACCACTGACCTTGACATGCTAAGGAGGTTGTATTTAAATAAGAAAGGTCATAAATGCAGGGTGTCTTACAGAACTCAGGGCTGTGCTGCTTCTCCCTGTTTAAGAGGGAGCAATGTACGCAGTTATATCCACTGCATTTCACATTCCATATCCATCCACTCTGTTCACAATAGCCCCGTAGATTGTTCTCCAGCACTCAATCAACACTTCTGCTGCCGTGTTTCAACTTCGCATTGTTTCTCTTATCTAGACTGAGCCCTTTAACTTGTCTTCCTGCAAAGCATTATTTTTCTTAACCAAAAAATTAATTAGAAAAACTAATTGAATAACTTTCCTGTTTGAAAACTTTTCTTGGATACTGTTCATAGGAATAGAGCAGTGATTTTAAATGGGCGTGACAGGAATTTTTAAAACATGCAACACCTGACAATTTGGTCAGCTTCACTGACCTCTTTCCCACTAGATTGCCAAATAGAAATACGACAACAGTCAACACAACAATAGCATCCCAGTATGAATGAATCAAAATCATACCTATTTTTTGTCGGATCAACAAAAAAGAGAGTATACATTTTTTGGTGTACCACAGATTTTTAGTAATTAGTTCTTATGTGCATGAGATGACAAAGGTTGAAAATCGCTGGGATATGGCATTGTGTTCAAGACATTCACAAGTGGTCCCACTTTCTTTTTTCACACTTGAAACTTGCCCGTGCTTTTCCCCACTCCAGGGGCCTGTCCCCTTCTCTGCGGCCTCTCCTGCTGCTATGGCTTCCTCTCTTCTCTGCTGAGTCAACTACTCATTCTTTAAGGCTCAGCTCAGATAACTCCCCCTTGTGAAGCCCGAAGCCCCTTCCCACACAGCTTTTTTGTGTCCTCTGTGCTCTCACTTTCTTATAAGGCTGTGTAGAACCTTTCTGGTGCCAAGGACTGGTTTCATGGAAGACAGTTTTTTCACAGACCAGGGTCATCAGCGTGGTCTGAGGATGATTCAAGCACATTACGTTCAAGCTCACCTCCTGCCATGCGGCCCAGTTCCTAACAGGCCTGGACAGGTACCAGTCCATGGCCCGGAGGTTGGGGACCCCTGTGTTAGAGTGCTTAACATGTCATCTCTGTGGGATGTTCCTCTCCTCAGCAGCGCCCCTCATTGGCTCACTTACTACCGTGTCGCATTTCTGAGCTACACGGCAATGCAACACGAGTGTTTGGAAGGTGTGAGGAGGGAAGCATAGACAGGGTAGGGGAAGTGAGGCACATTTCCTGCAGTGGGTTCCTGTACTGACTGTGTAGGAGGGGGACCTGGAAAACTGGAATTTATTTATATAAATTGTGTGTTTATTCTTACATGTTTAAACTGCTGTCACCTTCAAAGTACTCTTCATTTGATGTAATATACCTATCAAGATATTTATTTCCACTGCTCAAAACAGCTTTTGTCGATTCTCATGCCTTTTAGTGCTTCTGTTGTTTTTTGTTTCACCTCTTCCACACTGGCAAATGTTTCCCTTTGAGTACTTTTTTCATCCAGGGAAACAAAAAAAGTTGTTGGGGAGAGATCAGGTAAATAAGGAGGGTGGGGCATGGAGTTCATGCTGTTTTTTGGTCAAAAACTGCTGACCACTCAGTGTATTTTGGGTATGCTTCTATTGATAAATCACCCATCATGAAATGGGCAAACGCTTTGAAAGAGTCTTCAAAAAAAATTCACTGAAGCCAAATGCAGCCTCTCACAACAACACCAGTTGGTACACTGATACAGATGAGTTTCTAGAACACTCACTTAGCAGGGGAAGCCTGTACTGCAAGGATCCTACCCTCCAGATGATAAGTCTGTTTTGGGGGGGATCGCCTGATGTATGACTGTTGGGATACACATAAAAATATAGGTTATTTTTATTTTCTTAATAAATGCTTATTTCATGTTTGTTGTCTCTTCTTGGTGAGTTGAGTGCGGCAATGTGGAAACCTTAGGGATCCCTTTACAGCTTTTCACAAAAAAATCTAAGCTCCTTATTCCTTGCCTTTGACATATTAAACCCTCAAGTAGAAGAGATGCATAAGTCTTTTGAAAGAGGAAGAATAAAAGGAAAGGCAAAGATAGGTATATAATTTATATATGATAGATAATCTTTTCCTTAACTCATGGAAAGGCTTTCTTCACTTCCCACTCCCCTACCCCTGGAGAAGGAGTGGAGAAATCTCTCACATCTTCTCAGAAGAGAGAACATGTTTTTTTTCCCCGTGACAATTTCCCAAGGTGCCTTGGTGCCTATTTGGGGATTGAAACAGAGGGAGAGAGTAGACATGTGGTCAGCAGTATTAATTTTTAATATACATTTATTTGTACCCCAAACTGTGGAAAAGAGTTAGTGTGGTAGGTTCATAAAGAATAATTTGGAAATCAGACAGACTCAATTTTAATGACAAGTCACAGAGCCTAATACATAATAGGGCTTTCAATGATCATGTTGCGTAAACTTGACATAGCTCTTGGGAGATGCCTCACCTAGTAAATTTTGCTTTTTTGTAGATATTATTTAGTTAGTTTTGGAAGAGACTGTTCATGTTCACTCTATAAATCTGAATTAGAAGAAGAATGGTGTTACTGAGAGGTAAGAGAAGTGAATTTTGAGGTAAGTGATACCAAGGGTTCCCTTGAGCCTTCTGTGATGTTTGTGGCAGGGTTAAAATTCAGAGAAGTACCTCTATGGATCCATAGGAACATAAAAAAGAGTGCTTTTATTTCTCATTCACAATTTTGCTTTTTTTTTTTTTTTACTTGAAGACCTAACCGATCTCACTACTGTCTAAGACCACTGGTATTCTCTTCCTTCCAAGTTCACCTCTCTCCCCTCCCTTCTGACACCCCCAACCCCCAACATTTATAAGAGTGCGGTTCTAAGAGCAAACTCTCCTAGACAGGAATGACTGGTGAGCACTACTGGCCCCTGACTCCTTTTTCACTGCGGATCACCACTTCTCTGGCCTGGTGAGTGTGAAAGGGCTGATTTCTGCCAGCTTTGAGGACTCTGCCACTCCGAGGAGTGAGGAAAGACTCACTGCCTCCCACTCTGGTGAGGCAGAGAGTAGGCGAGTGACGGAGAGTCGAGAGAGGGCTTCGTCGGCGGTTCCCATGTCTGTCTATGCAACAGAACCACCGTGGGGCTTTAAAATGCACATCCTTAGGCTCTCTTCCAGTCATACTGAGTGCCTGTCTCTGGGGTGTGGCCCAGGGATCCTTATTTTTAATGGGTTCCCCACAGGAGTCTCAGGGTCCCAGCTCAGCCTCTGGGTGTAAACCTCTGTAGGGAAGGCCTGTGGAGCAAGAATGCAGTGGGAAGGCACCAAAATCCTGGCACTCTCGATGATTCATATATGTGACCACCTAAAGTTATGAAGGAAGGCCTATACATTATTTGCTGGGTGATTTTCAATGTCTCAGGAAAAGACCTTTCTAAACATCTACTTTTTCTAGAGACTTATAGACTATATCTACAAATGGGCCTCTGCCTGCATTCCGGGGATGGATCTCACCAACGGGCAGGCAGCCTAGATCACTTATGTAGAAACTTTGTACCTGTCTTTGCACATCCAACAATACCTCCCTCGATATTATTTTCCCTCCGTAAGCTATCTAAAGGATGAAAAAAATGTATTTTTTTCTGTGCAAATTGCTGAACAAAGGTTGGGAAATCAAGCTAATGGCTACAGGGAAATTATTTACCTCTCTCAGGACTTTTCTCTTTTGGCTTTATGAGGGGCTGTTGAGCCTCATTCCTAGCATCCCAAGACATTCTGGTTAAAATGTGAGTTTGGCAGCAGCCACACGTCAGTTGCATTCTCACTTAAACTGGAGCTTTGGGTATGGTTAGAAAAAGACACGGGGAAAAAGTTAAACTTGCAAAGATAACTCATCTCTTCTAGGAGCTTCCTGTCCATTGCCGAGTTCTTATCTCCTCTTTCCACCAACACCTACTTACTTGGATCTTGGATCCTGGATTTTGACTTATTTTGGCAGCTCCCTGTGCATGTACTGTGGTTGCCATGGAAATGCGATCCAGCATGCTGCATGCTGTTTCATCTTCCCTCCCTCTCTTAATTTCTCTCCAGTCTTATACACCCACCCTAAGCCCCTTTGTAATAGAAAACATCAAACACTGCATTTCTTCAAGCTATTTTGCTACTCTCCCCTAGTCACACTGAGTGTGTTTTAACTTCATATCATCAGAGCAACCTGGTAGTAACTGAAAGAGAGAGAAGGAAATTCACTCTAAATTCCTCTAAATTATGCTAGGAAGCTCAAGAATTTGAGGGAATTAAGGCAGCTGTTAATGAAATTAACTTCCCTCTGCTTTCACAGGGATTGAGCCTTGGCTGAGGTTCGGAGAGACTCATTAACCACACGTTTCCGTTGTCTACCTAGACCATTTCTTTGTGTCCTGGTGTTATCTACAAAGGAGAAAGTCTAAGCTATCCTTGACTCTTAATTCCTCATCCATGAAATAATCACTTTGTTCATTGTCTACACTGACTCCTAGGCATCTCTGCAGTTGTTGACATGCTGGGTTAGCAAGAGTGGAGCCAAATAAAGTCAAGATCTTAGTGTGAAAATCTGATATTCACCCTGAATCTCTCCTCTGCTCTTGCCGTACTGTGCGGGGAGTGGAGGAGTGGGAAAGGGTGAGAAAGGACTTTTGTATGTGCTTAACCATATGGACATTGAGAAAACAGTTACTGCCCTGCCTCCTGAGGATGTTTTAATTTTTCTCAAAAATTGAAAAATAGTAAAAAACAAATAACAAGTTAATTTTCCTTTCGTTTTTCTGGTTTCTTTTTTAAAAGACATTCTCATTTCAGTGTTATAAGCAAAGTGAGCTTTATTTTTCTCTGATCCTAATCTTACAAAGTGAATTTACATGGATAAAGAACATCCAAATGTTATTTTTATGTATGTTTCAGAATTCCCCAATGTTTTTATTTTTCAAACTAAAAAAAAAATCATTCCCAAAACCCCAATATCAAGAAGTTTCATTTATTTTTCTTTCTTATGGAATAAGATTTGAGTAAGTTTCATAATTCTCACAGGCAGACGTATTTTTGTGGATAACATAATAGGAAGAACATTGAAAGGGGAGTAATTTAAACGGGGCCTTTGTAAGAATAAAGTCAACCCAACTTTTGTTTCATAGATTTTAGAAAAAAAGACTATAGGTATATGTTCTTTAGAAGTTATTATTTTTAAAAAATTAGTTGTCGGAGGAGTCACTTTCTTCCACAGGGAATTAATACTCAACGCTGGTATCAGTGCACAATGCCAACTGTATGTGTGAGCGTGTAAGAGAGTGAGAGGAGAGAGGGCCAGGGTGACGTAGAAGGGGTGGATGTGAGGGTGGGAAGTGAGAAAGCGGAGGACAGGCTTTCGAGACTAGTTTTCTGGATGTTCAAAACATCATTAAGCATTTATTGAATACTTACCACAAGCAAGGCATTAATTCCCATTCTGTAAAGGACAAAAGAAGACGAGATTTGGTTTATACCTTCCAACAGTGTATCGTCCAGCACAGAACACAAGATACAGACACATACGTACATTTGGGAACAGAAAGGTCAGGTCAACAATAAATGAAAGGCTGGAATGTGGACTGGGGGCTAGAATGGGCAGGAGGAGAGGGGAGGACGAAGCGGCCTTGGATGGTCAAGAATGTGTAGATAAAGACTAAACTTTGATCTGAGCCCACTGCATGAACAAAATATGGATTATTCTCAACGGAGAGAAAATGAAAAAGAGGCAGGAAAGTGCAAGGTAATGTTCAAGGGACAGTGAAGAAACCACTTCTCATCAGTAAGGATTCATACACAGGTCGAGAGCTGCAAACCGACACGGGACCAGGCTGTGGAAGGCCTTGACTAGGGACTGACTTTTGCTCTAGGTAAATCTTAGATTTTTGAATGTTACGTCCGTAGCACTAAGAAGTATTATGGTAAGACCAAGTGCAAGTAGTGTTTAGAAGGTGGAGGGCAGTTAGAGGCCCAGGAGAGGACTGGTGCAGGTATCTGAGTGTGGGGAATAAAGGCCTGGTCTGGGACGAAAGTCGTGGGGTAGGAAGGAAGGGACAAATGCGAGAATTATTTTGTAAAAACAGGAATGTTTGGGAGGACTTGTTAGGCATGGGAAACTAAGAAACAAAAGATATCAGGGATAACTGCGAGATTTCAAAACTAAAGGAATAAAGCCAGTGAATATTTACTGAGTGCCTACTATGTCCCAGCACCATTCCGAGTCCTTGGTAAATATTAACTCAAGGAGAGAGGGAATTAGAAAGTCATCTATTTTGAGGGGAAAGATAGAGCAACCCAGTTCCAGCACTAAGAATTTGTAACAAGGGAGAAATGCAAATAGTAATGGCCAGCATGGGATGGAAATGAGGGATGAGAAAGAGGTCAGGACGGCAGGCATAGAATTGGGACTCACCCACTTAAAGAAAAAGCTGGTCTCCTGAGAATGGCTGAAATGAACAGGAACCAGTACTGAATTTTCTTAAAAACCCCAAATAAGGGGAAAAAATAAATAAAAGCAGCCAGCAGAGAAGGTAATGAAAGTAAGTCATAGATGAAGAAGATCCAAAATAAGATAGCGCAGTGGGGCCTAGAATGAAAGCATTTCCAGAGGAAGGAGGTGTTCCACTGTGTAAACCTATGACGAGATTAGCAGGATAAGCACCAAGAAAAATCTGTATTCAGTTGTCCATATCACGAGGGCTTCCTTATGGAGGGTAATTGAGAATTGATTGTAGCTTCAAAGAATAACTTTAGTACTGTATTTTAAGTCCAGAGAGAGCTTGAATATTCTGTGCCAAACCAAGTAAACCTTTTTTCAATCTTGACTGGACCAAGTAAGTATTCCAGCTCCTGTTGTCTGCCTCTAACAGGAACTCCAAGAATATAGTCCTAGACTTTTATAACTGACTTCCTCCCAGAGTGTGACCTGAGAATTAATTCCTCTGTGAGTGGAGTCAAGCTCACTGCTTGTGGTTTGTCTCCTGTTTTCTTACAAGGCAAATTAATTCCATTTCTTCACTTTTTAGGGGTTAGTGCCATGACATGTGACAGGTCAACAGCCCCTGGAGACAAGCGTTCTTTTGTTATTCTATGAATGCATCTCTTGGCCGCCAATGTGCCTCCAGGCATTCTCGGGCCTGTAGCGAGCCTGTGTGTTTTACCCCCTTCCCTGAAGACCTCCCCATGACACCAGCTTTAGGGATAATTAAAAACAAGTGATGGACTGCTGGTCGATGATATACGTAATGACTGAGAGCCCAGGCTCTAGAGCCTTTCATATCCAGATTTAGATTTTAGTTTAGCATGTTGGAAGTTTGGGACTTCTTTCTTTCCCTCTCTCATGAGCACTGCTTCCCTCGACAACGTTATTCTTAGTGAGGCAGAAGAATGGATTTTAGGATGACTCAGTGTTGAATGGGATCAACTCCCAGTGCCACCAACCTTGGACTTCCATTATAATATGATCTCTTATTTTATAGCATTGCTGCTAGAATTTAAAATACTGCAAAATTTAGAACAGAGGTTGTTCTGCTCAATATGCTCAATATACATTGTTATATATGTGTATAAAAATGAAAATATTGTCATCCTTTTTTCAAGCAACGCAGAGCACAAAATATGACATCTGAACAATTTCACTTTTAGGCCAGAAAGCTATGAGATTAATTTATCTCGGGGAGACAAAACTCTGAAAAAAGGGGGAAAATATCAATCAGCTTGTTTTGTACATAATGCTAAACTACAGCTGACATTTTAAATGATTTGACTGGTTATAAAAATGTGGCTCATAAGAGCAGCCCGATTACTTTCTTTTTCACTCATGTTGTAAAGATGAAATTATAACCGAGAGGGAGAAGTCAAAGCTATGCCAGAATTCTAAAGCTCTAAGAGTGGTGGAACGTCGCCAAAACACGAAACAACATGGCTTCGTCGTGGGCATGCTAAGTTTGACCGGATTTCAGAACATTCAGGCACAATGGTCTAATCAGAAATACCAAGCTGAAGGTCAGGGAGGAGGTGGGCCTCTGGTGGAGATTTCGGAGGCCTTGGTGTGGAGGTGGTTGATGCTATGGCTGTGAACGAGTTTCAGAGGGAGACCGCGGGAGTGAAAAACTGAGTCTTGGGGTGTCCTGAAATTAGAGAGTTTTAAGGAAAATGGACAGGAAAAGAGAAAGAGCTGGCCTGCAAAGTATAAGAAGAACTAAAAATGATCCTACTTTAAACAACAAATATACAAGGGTAAGGAGGATTGCTGAAAACTTGGGAGGGTCAGCTCTTAGAAGCTCTATAATGTCAAGGAGAATACTGATGGAGCAAAGGCTACCGATTTTATTTTTGTTGACTTTGTCGTGATTATCAATGACCTTTTAAAAATGGTTTCCGTGGAATGATAGAGGGGAAAGGAGTGAGCTCTGGTGAGGAAATAGGGGCATCAGGTGTCCGTGACTTTTTTTTTAAAGTAATTGCAGTAAAAAAGAGGTAGAAAATGGAGTTACGTTTCACAGGTTGGAAAATAAATCTCTTTGCGACCTTCCCTAGCCTACAAAGAGTTAATGGTATAAATGCACAGTGATTTCAGAAGCCTTAAAGATCATGTTTCCATGGAAACATCAACCTACAGAGAGAAAAAAAGATCTAGGATTCCCTGACGAAGAAGGAGCAGCAGAGTTCCAGCCCCCACACAGCACAGCAGGCAGAGATGATTACACGCTTCTCTCAGCTTGCCTGTGAAGATGCGCTTGGGTTCACGGCGCTGTCCTCCTGGGGACGAGGGAAGAGGGAAATGCGTTTGCTTCCAAACACTCTTGCTCTCACCTGCTTTAAAACCCGACTCAAGGGTCAAGCCCATTTTGGAATACTGGAAAAGACCAATGGGTATCAAACACATACCCATTTTGATACTATTACTCAAAACGAGTAACTCACTACAATTCAGTAAGTAAATAAACAAGCAAGTTTGATCTTCCCCTGACCTCTCTATTCAAACTGGTCTAGAAACACTGTCATAAAGTACTGTGATTTGGAGCAACACTTAAACGAAACTCTGGAAACACAGGATGGATGTTTGGCCAGCGCCTTTGCATTATGGTTTCCATCTTGGAGTATTCTCGTTGATTAAATATGCATTTTGTCTGTTTTCGGGCTGATGATATCCTTTTTACTACTGACCAGTATATAGTTCCTGAATCTTTAAACCCAATCATACTTTTAGGGATGGGTCCTCTCACTGAACTTCAGCCCCAGAAAGCTGTCCTCCAGACCTCGCTACAGGAGCCACATTAACAAACTGCTGTTGCTAACTAACTTTCCTGACAGTCCACTTTCTCTGTTCCCATGGTATAGTTCTACTTTGCATCTGGGATGTATCCGTGTTTCGTTCCATGGGTCTTTCTTCAGACCCTAGATTCAAGAAATGTTATTTTCTGTGTGACAGGGCTTTAGTCCTGTGTGGCTCATGACTGGGTTTTTGAAGACAGAAATGTGTTTTTGACTGACTCAACAGCCTTTCCCACTCTCTGTCTTGCCTCTGTAGCATGATATAGTTATGGGACACCCATCTCCCCGAAAGACGTAATCTTCACGCAGGCATCCCGAGTCTTCTGTCTGTTGGAAACTGTCCCCAGGCTCTAGAATATCTTTCCTCTTTGGACCTCGTCCTCCTACATTCAATATAAATGCTAGTAGAAGTCAGTTCCTCATAGCACACACTCTCAGTCCCTGTCACTGAAGCCATCTCACTAAGTCATGTGTTCACCTCTTTTGCTCCCCTGTAGTAGAGCTATTGGAGGGAACTGTGAAATTAAGCATATGGTCGCTGCAAAGGGTGTAGGAGCTGTGAGGTGTTGCCAGTGCGCTGGTTTTGGTGATTGCCTAAAGTGTGAGAGAGAATAGAGAGGGACTCCAGTACAGGGAAGAACAAATTAAGGAAATTGGAGAAAGGTCAAAAGGGAGAGAAAAGCCTCCTTATTCGTTTCACTTGAAATCGTGCTCAGGTCATTTTGTGTAGACCAAGGGTTTCTTGGGTATACAGGGTGTGGCAAAAGTAGCTTCACAGTTGCAAGTATGCAAAACACAGGGTTAATTCTTGTATTATTATTTTTAAGTATTGTACTATTTTCCATACAAACAACTGCAAACCTACTTTTGCCCATCCTGTATATGTCCAGCATTTCTTTCAATAAGTCTGAAAGCTCACAAGAAGGAAGAGGCTTCCAGTCAAAGTTGAATGTCCTAGAGAAATCTTTGCCAGTCATTGATTGGCTGATTTCAGCTTAACCCCCTGAGTAGCATTGCAAGCCCATGAGCTAAAATGGGTTTCAGAGAGGCAAGTCTCCACTTTAAAATCATTAGTAGGCATCAAAAAAGAAATATCAGCCCTGGCTGGTGTAGCTCAGTGGATTGAGCATGGGCCTGTGAACCAGACGATTGTGGTTCGATTCCCAGTCAGGGCACATGCCTGGGTTGCAGGCCAGTTCCCGGCAGGGGCGAGTTCCCAGCAGGGGATGCATGAGAAGCAACCATACATTGATGTTTCTCTTCCTCTCTCCTTCCCTTCCCCTCTAAAGATAAATAAATAAAATATTTTTAAAAAAATATCAGTGTGCTCAGCGATCAGCCTTGGAGCTCTTAGGGTATTTTCTCTGGGAAGGTCCTACCGCTGAATCTGGATAGCCCTACCCTGGGCTGTATTGCAGCATATTGAGCAGCTTATCTGTGGAAGAGGGTTTTTATTCAGTGTTTTTTAAAAAGAAAGTGATTTTTAACTTATGTGTAGCATGGAAATTTGAACCCAAAAGGAAAAAAATCCAGTGGCAATAACATTATGCAGAAGAATTGCTTGGTTCCTTACCACTGAGGAGTTTCACCTGTCTAACCGCCTCTAGAAAAGAGGTTTCCTGTAGCACCTTAGCAGGTTTTGTTTACAGCAGAGGTGACTGAGGTTGTGGGCATGAAAATAAGGAAGGCTTCTTCTTTATCACTGAGTTCTATGCACAGTTCCCTGAATGAGAAACAACTTCGGCACACTGGATTAATTGGCATCAAAATGTGGAATCGCTAGTTCCCTAAGGAACACACAAGATGAGTGTGCCCCTCCAAAGATTTTAAAGAGAATTACATAGTGTTTAAGGCAGGGCTCTGGGAGGTCAGAATGGGGATCATTTTGAGGAGTCATTTATTTTAACCTAAAGTGATGGGGATGTGAGCTCATCTTTTGCCTTCCTCAGGAAGTGAACTTTATATTGAAGTATTATTAAGTGATTCCCCACTGCAAAATACCTTACAGAGGTCACTGATCACAGTAGAAAAAACAAATATTTGCAGGCCTTAATAGTTTGGAATACTGTGGGAATGAGAGGTCATGTGCTGGCCTTGTGGTTCAGTGGTCCCCGTTCTCTGCAGGGGAGATGTTTAAAGACCCCCAGTGGATGCCTGAAACTAGAGACAGTACTGAACCCTATATATATATATATATATATATATATATATATATATGTTTTTTCCTATGCATGCATACATATCTATGGTAAAATTTCATTTGTAGTTAGGCACAGTAAGAGGTTAACAACAATAACCAATAATAAACTAACAGTTATAACAATATAGTGTAATAAAACTTATGTGAAGGCTTTTGAGGCCATTAAGTAAAATAAAGATTCTGTGAACACAGGCCCTACAATGCCAGGACAGCCAATCTGATCACTGAGGTGGCTACTGTAAGTGACCCATGGGTGGGGAGCACATGTAGCTCATGGATACACTGGACAACAAAACTGTTCACGGCCCTGGGTGGATTGGAACAGGATGGTGCAAAATTTTACCACAATACTGAGAACTGTATGCAATATAAAACTTATGAATTGCTTATATCTGGAATTTTTCATTTAATATTTTGGGCTGCAGTTGACCATGGATAATTGAAACTACAGAAAATAAAACTACAGATAACAAGGTAGGGGTAGGGCTACTGTATAATGGAAAAATGAAGATTCAGGAATTGAGAGACTTGCAACCGAAGAGTTGGCAGCATCTCTCCGAGGCCTCAGTGTGTTCCGCTCCAAATAAGAAAGGTTAGACTGTGATTCAAAAGTTCCTGCAAACTCTAACATTCTCTGATATACAAGTGATACCAAAAAAAATGCATTCACAGCAGCAACAGCAGCTAAAACATAAGGCTCATTATGCACAGGTGTAGGCAAGTGCAATTCGAAGACTCCTATGTACACAGAATCATTTAATTCTCACAGCTGTCCTGTGAGATAGGTCCTATTATTACTCACATATTTCATGGTGAAGAAACTAAGGCTAAGAGAGGTTAAATAACTGGTAAGATAACACAGCTTCCGAGTGGTGGATCAAGGACTTGAGCAGGGGCCACCTGAGTGCAGTGTCCTGGCTCTTACGCGCCACACTGCACTGCCTGTTGTTATTGTTGTTCTATTAGAGTTTAATATACTGCATTCCTCTCCTCTTTGCTTAACTTATTCTATTTTTTGCTTTTATTTTCTTTCTGTTCACCTTCCACCACTGAGTGTTTCGAAGCATTGCCCAGACCTTTTCATTCATTTGAGTGTAGTATATATCTCACTAATGAGAACAAGCTTTTGGGTTTGATCCCAGATGTACCTATAGGTCAGTGCAGTGGAGAATTGGTCCCTGGCTGTGACCTGCCACATTGACCTCAAAGGGTGCAGATGGGTGGCTTTGAGGAAGTCACCGCTGGTGGCAGAGCCACTCAGAACGCTCACTGATTTAGCATCTTTATGGAGGAAGGTTGATATACTTTACCCTCTGATGTTCAAGCACAGATTGTTGAGAATTTCTCTACAGTACTTCTCTCTGTTCTTGCTTTTCAGATAAAGGTAATTCATGGCATTCAGTCATGAATCAGAATCCAGGTAATAACTCTCAGAAAATTTTCATTGTGAGGCACAGGGTCTCGAGAAGGCTTTTCCCTTGGAATAGATGGCGCACTGGCTGACACATCACCATTTACCCCGCAGATGAAGGCAGTTCAGCCTAGACTGCTAAGGAGCCAAAGTACAATCTCAACAACAGCAGGGGAGAAGAAGTATATTAAATTATATTAAATTTCTATGTCAGTCTTCAAGATATTTTAACATCTAATTAATTTAACACTATGAATTTAGAATTCAAATGACTAAGATATGGACAAGCTCAAACATGAACCTTTTATGATTTGCAAAGAATTATTTTATACCCAAATAAATTAATGGTATAAATACCATTTCAGAGAAAAATTTTTGTCCACTGGAAGACAAACTATTTTTAACACACCTCAAGTAATTATAAGTTAATATTACACTCTGCTCTGTAAGTTAGTTTTTCCTGAGGCTCTGTACTAGGTATCATTTTGAAAAAAAAATAAGGGGAAAGGACTGCATATAACAGCTTAGGAAAACTGTCATTTCAAATTATTTTGCTCAAGAGCATGATTTAATATTTTTATATATGACATTATATGTCAAAGGAAACTTTCAAAATATCTGCAAATCCCTTTTCTGAAGAAGAAAACTATTGTTGGCAAGAATAATCGCATGCCTTAGAGACATTGCCACGTAACTTCTGAACTTGTGGATCGAGGATTTGAACAGAGGTGGTCTGGCTGCAGCATCCTTATTCTTAAATTCCACGCTACACTGACAACTGTCGCTTCCAGTGGTGGTGGTGGTGGTGGTGGTGGTGATGGAGGGTGTGCATGGCTCACACTGCATTCCTTTCCTCTTCCAGTAACTTTTTTGTTGTTATTTCTCCTTATTTTCTTTCTGCCAGCAGTTTGGGGTATTGGCTGTGTCAGTCATTTGTGTGTAGGGTGTCTTACTAATGAGACGTTTCTTCTGGGTTTGATCCAGAAGAGCCCATTGGTAAGTCCAGAGAACTGTTCCTTGCCATGTTGACCACAGCACAGTGGATTGGTCATTTTGGGTGCATTTTAATAATTATGAATTTCTAAGTTGGGGGAAAATTCAGAAATTTCTACTTAGTCTACCAAACTGTAATATCAAATATCTAATTTTTAAATATCTTTACCTCTTTTCCCCAGTACTGGTCTCTAATCAGGGAGCTTTTGAATGATTAAAGCTCACTATTTCTAATCCTGTAGGAAATTATTTCTACTCTTTCAAGAGAAGACATTTACACAAAAACAGTAATTCCTGAAAGGAGACCAGAGAAAAATATTTTGAAAAATTTGTGGTCTTGCCATTCAGATGATGGAATCTAATAATGTAATAGCCATAGTATTAACCGGATGAAATTGGAGAAACAGAAAGCATGTCAAGGAACATCTCTAAACTTCCCTCATCAGGCAAGTACCGTATTTTTGGATCATAAGACACACCTAAGTTTTAGAGGAGGAAAATAGGAGAAATTTTTGAAGAAAAAATGTGGTAAAATATTTAATAACATAAATAACATAATATTTCACCAATATAAATGCAAACAGAACTCAGCAGCAGTATTAACAACCACTATTCCTCCCAAATTCAGGGAGGGGGGTGGGGGAAGAGGCATCTTGTAGTCTGAAAAATACGGTAAGATGGTATTTTATAGATGAGAGCACTGAAGGCTTTAAAAGGTAAGTGACACACTGAAGACACAGTTACGGAGTTGTAGATTTTCAGAGCTAGAAAATTATAGGCAAGGGTCAAGAATTCAAGTCTTCTGCCCTGGCTGGTTTAGCTCAGTGGATTGAGGGTGGGCCTGCAAACCAAATAACCGTGGTTCAATTCCCAGTTAGGGCACATGCCTGGGTTGCAGGCCAGTTCCCANAAATTCAGGGAGGGGGGTGGGGGAAGAGGCATCCTGTAGTCTGAAAAATACGGTAAAATGGTATTTTATAGATGAGAGCACTGAAGGCTTTAAAAGGTAAGTGACACACTGAAGACACAGTTATGGAGTTGTAGATTTTCAGAGCTAGAAAATTATAGGCAAGGGTCAAGAATTCAAGTCTTCTGCCCTGGCTGGTTTAGCTCAGTGGATTGAGGGTGGGCCTGCAAACCAAATAACCGTGGTTCAATTCCCAGTTAGGGCACATGCCTGGGTTGCAGGCCAGTTCCCAGCAGGGGACCCATGAGAGGCAACCATACATTTATGTTTCTCTCCCTCTCTCCTTCCCTTGCCCTCTAAAAATAAATAAATAAAATCTTAAAAAAAACAATTCAAGCCTTCTGCCTTATTACTTTGCTCTTAATAACTGGGGAATGGAAACTGAGAGCTATGAAAAATTCTACCATTTGTGAGGCATGGCGGTGAGTGGACAGAATGCTGCATTGGGGGTCAGGACCCCCAGAACCTGTTTCTAGCAAAGCACAAAACCCTTCCGGATGTCCTCTGCTTTATTGAAAACAAAAGGATTGGATAAGTGACTTACTTCTTTTATTACCACATTAACAGACATTAATAAAAAATCTACTGCCTTGTAAAAAAAATGGAGGGCAAAATGAGTATCATTGATGCTAGGGCTCTTAGTTTGCTGGGAAAATTCTGACAGAGCTCTTTGGAACACCTCCCACACAGGGCATATTGCAAATCATTGCTTTAGGTATCAACGTGGTGCAGTGGATGAGCTCTGAGGGTCATGGACAAAGTCAAAGAGGCACAAGGGCTTTTTACCTCAGCTTGATCTTATTAAACCCACTGGAGTATGACTTTGGCCATATAAAACAGATGTATTGGCTCTGAGCCCATCAGGGTTCCATGGCTCTTAACAAGCAGGAGTCAAGCAGGAAATGAGATGGACTTTATTTTATTCAGTCTGTGCTAGGAATCTACATAGTCCAGGGCACATGTGACATGAGATGGCTAAAATGCACCACTGAGGCTCTGCAAAACTGATTTCAGTTCACTTAGTGATGTAGCAAAAAGAGCATGAGCTGAAAATCTGAAGACTTGAACTCCAGTCCTGAACAGGCAGGTCAAGGTTACCTTGGAGAATTGGGTAGCACTGTGGGGCCTGTTCTCTCCTTTCTGAAATGAGAATTCTCAGTGAGTAGTTTCTAAGTTTTCTCCTAGTTCTAGCAATCCGAGATTTTTGTAATATTAGAACTTTATGAGACAGGCCATCAGGTTTTTTGTGGGTCGGACTACATCCCAGAGACAAGTCAAGCACTATTTTTTATATATCAAACCTTGATGGGGATTTGGGGGATTAGAGTGTTATACATGGGTAGAGCTTCTGAATTTGGCTGCCACTTGAAGCTAGGCTTCCTGATTGCCTACTCGGGGATAACATTTAAAGTAAAACAAAAGAGCTGTGGCATCTCTTAATCTTGTGGTTTAATCCTTTCCTGAGGATTTACACATGGGAACTTTCCGGTTTTAATTAATATTCAGAATTGATGAAGTGCAGTCAGATCCAAAAGCGGGTGGGTAATTTCACGTCCTATGGAAAGTTAAATTGATTAATATCACCACTTGACCTAGCTTATCCTCCATGTGTGGAAGGCATTCTCCGTTCCTCCGTTGTGTTCTGGGGATAATTGAGTTTTGTGAAATGTAATCATCACACTTTTGCTGAAATCCAAAATGAGGCAAGTACTCAAATCATGCTTATACATTCTTTTTCTGAATCTCTTTATTATATAACTTTACGTTTATATTTTATATAGTTTTTATCCGTTATTTTATGTGATCATCACAACAGCCTTATCTGATAAATTGGAGTTAAAAATGGTGTTTCTTCTAGTTTAAAGAGGAAAAATTGAGGTTCGGGTGCCAAGGTCCCATGTGTAGGAGTGACCACACTCCTAATCATCTTTTTCACATTTTTATTACCAATGAATGGATAGTTTGTTTTGCTATGCAAAGGGCATCCTTGCTTGAGGCAGGTGAACATTTGTAAGCTCCTCACTAATAGCCAAATGTGGCATGTCAGAGGAAATTGCGCAGAAAAAAACACGACGTGAAAGATTAATCTAAATAGTGCTAAAGGATACTAATGATTGAAGGATAGTTTGGAGAAAAAATATTTGTTGAATTGTCATAAAATTTAAAAATTTTTTGATAAGTGTAAAATATGTGAGCAGTGCCTGGATGAAATAAAATGAACCTGTAGAACTGGAAGGTGAATATATCAGAAAGAGAAAAATGTATAAGGAAAATTAGAAGTATCTGGAGCAGAGATAACTAAAGAAATTTAACTATAGAGCAATTGCATTGTCCATTAGTTGGTTTATTTTCTCAGAGTTTGAATTTCTCAACTTAAACACTGAATTCAATGCTGTCCCCTTCAGAGAAATCACCCTGAGAGGCTATACACTTATTCCATTCATGCTGCCTATTCAATTATTTTTGGAACTTCTCTTTTATAATTGCCTTCTGAAATGGACACTTTCTTTTAAATATTCTTAATGGTGTTTAAAGTCAGAATTATTCAGAGCAATGGAGATAAGTTATTTCTCTCTTTCCATCTTCTTTACCGCTTTCTCTCCCCTCTCTCATTATCCTTCCCTTCTTCCTCCCCTTTCTTCCTTTCTTCCTTCTTTCTCCTTCTTCCTTCTTGCTTGCTTTCTTCTAAAAGAGAGATGAGACTAAATTTTTTTGTGTGTCTCACAAACCTTCTCTCAAGACTTCTAGAAATTATTCCAAGCAATGCAGTAGAGTAGTCACAACATATTTTCCAAGTTATTATGTTGGGTACTCAAATCTCCTTTGTTTGTTTGAAATATTTTGTTTTATACTTTTGTAATTATATCCCCTGAAACAAATGATACAAGGCTTTGGTTAGAGTGTTGAAGTCGTTGAAAACTATAGGAGACATGGGCTGGAGCCAGCATCACCAAGTGAGAGGTGAGGAGCAGTGCAGGGTATGGAGCAGATGTGTGCCATGTGGAACATTTGGGTTGAATTAGGGATGCTACAGTTGTACTGATTGGAAACGTCCAGAGAGAGCAGTGAATGGGAGGCAACTTGAAGCCGTAGCATAGGATAAGTATATGAATGAACTGGAGACATTAAACCCGATGTGGCATACGAGGATCAAGGTGGTATGGTGGAGAGGACATGGGACTGGGAATGTGGCTTAAAATGTTATTTCTTCTTGCAGTTAGCTGTGGAACATTGGACAAACAATTTGACCTATCTGTGTTCCTGTTTCCTCCTCTGTGAAGTTGAAATTATGCTTAAATGAGCTTAAGGTTTCTTCAAAGATAAACATTTTATAAGAGATACGTGATAAATGTCTTTAAATACTTCAGGAGCTCTCATGCGGAGGAGAACCAGGATAAAGGGCTTGCAGGCAGCAGTAAGATGCTCCCTTGAGGGTAGAAGGTAGAGTGATAAGCTCCCCATCAGTGGGAGTATTCAAGAAGAGCTGAGGTGCCCAATTTTATGATGCTGTAGAGGCGGGGTATGAACTGCAAGAACTAGTAAGTTACTTGATTGTGTTGGTTTCTTTGAATTCTGAGATTCTAAAAATCTCTACTCTTTGAGATCTTCAGGGTTCTTTATGTTTGCATTGTAAAGCAACACAAGACCAGAGAAGGTTAAAAATCCCAGGCAGTCCTAGAAGTGAGAAGCGGTCCGTGGGAGTTTGGCCTAGTCATTCTTATCATTGCCTAAAGGATGTACATCCTACCAGCTTTGTTGCTCAACCTAATGTTACCTGGAAGAGTCAAAGAAGAGTCTCACAGTTTCATTGAATGAGAAGACATAAAATAGGAACCTTTAAACTGCCTCCTGATGCTTTCTTCTTCTCTCTTTTAATATAGTGTTAGGAAATCATTGTTGGTCACATCTCAGCCCTTCGGAACCTTCAGGGCAATGACAAGATATCCCTTTTGCTTCTTAGCAGAGACACATCTCACAGTAGCATCAGGCCCAAGGCTCCCAAATAGCACGTCTTGTGGACACAGAGCTAATCAGTATTGATTCCTTGGGCCATTATGGTAAAGCGACATTAATTACCATCAGCACAGTTGCACTAATTTGGTTGTAATGAGCACGCCTGTGGGAATTGCCAATGAAGGAGATCTTTATTAGATCCGAGCGGCCAACAGGGTAGCTGGGGTGAGCGGGAGGTGCAGGTGTCGTGGAGAAAGACAAGTTCATTGGTCTGACTCTAGTTATTTTCAGGGTTTCTGCTAATTTATGAGCTTATATCTAGACCTCTCTGTGAAAGGTCTCTCTCTTGTTCTCCTTCTGCCCCAAGTATTTTCTATTCACTATACACAGGACAATAACCCTGGTTTCCCGAATGCATCTTGTGGAACCAGATCCCTGACAGCTGGACTCATCTTGCACCACTTAGAAGTATGGGCTGGGTAGGATCTTAGCTAGAGAGTAAAGGCCTGTGCATGTCTCTGGGAGGGGGAGAGGTCCTCAGCTCCAATATGCCACCTTTCTTAGCAGAAAGTTGTCTTGGTACACTCCGACGTTCTTTTCTAGTTTCTGTCACCTCTGCTCTTTCATCCACCACTTTAAAACAAATTGTTAACACAGTGAGGGTTTACTATGCACCAGCCCATGGCAAGATATCTCATTTAAGTTAATATAAACCTAATAAAGTAGGTTTCTTTATGACCCCATTTTTTGTAGATAGAGAAAGAGAGTGATGTTCAAAAGGCTAAGTAATTTGCTCAGTCATAACTATAGACTAAACTCAAACTTGGTGCCCTTATTTTAAATTGTTGTATTATGTTCTGGTATTATCCCTGTTATGTGAGAACTTGATGGCTTATATTGAGTCATCAAATGGGAGCTTGAGGAGCACCACGTTTCCCATGGCATTTGTGTATCTGTCTATGCGTCTATCTCCATCCACCTTTCTCTCTGTCTCCCTCGCTGTCTTGTCCTGGACATACCTTCTTCATGCTTTTAACCTTCCTTTTATTTTGTCTTCACAGGTATCTGATCAATGTCACCTTTGAAGGGAGGAATCTGTCCTTCAGCGAAGATGGCTACCAGATGCACCCCAAACTCGTGATAATCCTTCTGAACAAGGAGAGGAAGTGGGAGAGGGTAGGACATGTCTTTGGCAATTCTTTAGCCCACTGGAGGGATAGGGGTGTAAAATTTTACAATATATGAACTGGAAATAGTTTCTTGCTTGTGGTCTCTGAGGCGGGGAGCAAGAAGTCCGTACTTTGAGAACACAGGAGAAGCCATTTCTCAAACTTATATCTTCGTTTTCTTGCTCTGCTGGTTAACCAAGAGATTATTTTTTTATGTATTGCCATTTTGTTGGTAATGGTGTTGTCTGAATTTTAACTTTGTTTTAATGGAAGATCACACATGTGCAGAATAACACAATTTGGTAAAGAAAGTATCAGTGGTACAATTTAGAAGTTGTGTCCTACGTGGTATACTGGGGAGGCCTAATTTATGAGCAGGCAGGTGTGGAGTAACAGTGATTAGAGGCTTGTCACACCAGGCTCTTCTCAGGATCTCTCCCATGGCCAGCTGATCAGTCTCTGAAATGCTGCCATTAGAAAAGAATTTCTGTTGGTGCCAGACTGCCTAGGTTTAATTCCCAGTTCCCCTACTCACTCACTGGTCCTCCTAGGACCTTGTACAGATCTCTTAACTACCTGTGCCTCCAGTTCCTCATCTGTAAAATGAGAATGATAACAGCACCAATATCACAGGGTTTTTATGAAGATTAGATATGTTATTATATGCAAAAGACTTAAAAAGGTACCTGGTATATGGTAAGCACTCCATAGGTATTAGCTTTGATTATTGTCCTGGATTCCTAATTAAATACAAATGTCGCGGAGAATAGTGCCATCACTGGTCTTTCTCAGTGTGTCCTGTGGGGCACTGGCCTGTTGAGATGCATTGCTGAAAAATGGTTCTGCACGTCAGTAGGGTTAGGAGATGCTACCTTCTCTTTCTCATTCAGAGAGATTCTCAGAACTTACTAGCATTTGAGGATTCAGAGGTATCTTATGTCAAAGAAACATTTATTCTTATTCAATTTAGCAATTCCCCAAATTATTTTAACACAGCACCGCTTTGCTCCTGAAATTCATATTCTGTGAAACACATCAGGAAACATTGATTTAAGGCAGTTTCTACCAACTCCATGGGCTGATTGTCTGAGAACAGGCTTTCAGATGTCAGCATGACTCTGACTAGGATGGAAACCAAGCTATGTATTTCTAGACAGAGTAGCCAGAATACAGAGGCCAGAGATAAACGTGAAATTCACAGTCTTGTCACAGAGTACCCTGGACAGGTAGTATGTGACTGCTCACCTGTGGAACTGGGCCTGTGTGGCTCAGGTAGTGGAACCTAGGACCTTATTCTTGAAAGACATCCACCTGTCATGTCGTTCCTCATTTCAGAGCACAGTATAAGGCTTGCACTATGCCTGGTGTTCTTGATTAAAGTTGCCCTCCTTCCTCTACTCAGAGACTTTCTGAACATCACTTGTTCAGAAATGGTCGTTCTCTTGGCTCCTGCTCTACAGCCCAATCCAGCTGCACTTTCACTGCTGCTGTAGAGACAAAATAATTTGAGACATGAGCTGGGACCCTCACATATAGCAGGCACTTGTGCATATATCCAGAAGAGGAGTTATTAATAACTGAGGCCTCGTGTGTGGATCAGAAGACGTCCAGCTGGTGTAACTTTTGTGCAGTAGGCTCATGATTACCATCTCAGGTATGGGGCACCTCAAACTGTCCTTTCGTAAAGAGACACCACATACTGTCACTTGTGCTGACTTCTCTTCCTTGGACTGGAATCTGAGGCCTGTGGTCCCCACTCCTTTCCAAAACTAGAAAGGAAACTGGAATTTGGATCCCCTCTCTCCTTATCGATTCTACCTTTGTTCTAGCTCTTGAGTTTATTCCTTGCCTTTTATGTGACCGAGGAACAATGTGATATGCCTCCCTGTCCATTCAGATGCCTACCTTTGTCCATTCAGATCTGTCCTAAACATGGCTACAGAACAGGCTTAAGCCATAAGGCGCAATTTTGATTTTTTTTTTTCTGCCCCAAACCCACTCAAAGTTTCTGTGGTGTACGGATTGGGTCCAAACTTTATCTTTTCTTGCATTCAAGGCTCTGATTTACCTCCTAACTCCTGCCTTTCTCTTCTTAATTTCGCATCTCACCATTAAGCTATATTGGATGACTCTCTGTTCTGAGAGCGTGAGCCTGTACATGCAGCATATCATGAGGTTTCTTTTTTCCTGGGATGAATTGTGCACTTATACGACTCATAACCCTCCTTTGAAACCCAATTAAAAGGTTGCTGTCCCTTCCCCTGATGTTTGACTGAGATTACATCTCTCCCTCCCTTGTCCCCCATAGCTTTTGTCCCTCCCTGTGTTGTAGCACTCGTCCCATCTGCCCCTGTTAGAGCTGTGTGTGTGCATGCCTTCAGAGGACAGAGGCTGTGTCGCTTATTGTTGTGTCCTCACAGTGCCCAGGAAGAGTGTGTTGGATAGAGCAGTTCAATAAATATGTGTCGAATAAGTGGGAACCATTACATAATCCAAGAGTCTAAAATCCATCATTAAGAATCCAAGTTTATGCTGTTGTCCCTGATATAGTAGCTGTTCTCTAACTTTTTTTGGTGGGGGGGGGGGGGCGGGGAATAAGATCTTTATGTAGGTTGAAATTTCTAACATGCTAAGGGAACTTATTATTTTTAAAAAATTATGTGATTACTCATTTTGCAAAGCACTTTAGGAGGGGCTGAAATCGCAGAACATTTTCACACTGACCTGGTTAAAGCAGGGAGCTCTGCTGAAAAGAGAGGTCTCTGGTGCTCACTGGGTTCACCATGCACACAGCTCCCAGACTTGGAAGCCCTGGCTAGGGCTCACTTGTGGACAGGAAGGGGTGGCAGGAGCCAGGCACAGCTCCAGGGCATATCTGAAAGGCGGTGAAATTGCACTATGGGGAGTTATACCTTTTCTTCCACTGTTACCCTGGCCCCCAGTGCTCTTCTGCATTCTCAGAATTCCCAATACCACTCTAGAAGGTACCCCCTTGCCCAGGGTAGATATAGTGTCTGTGGACTCCAGGAAGGCAGGTACCAGGGTAGGATTGTACAGTGAGGAAAGGGGCACTGAGAAGACAACTTGGGATGGTGAACACACAATACAGTGTACAGATGATGTGTTATGTAATTGTGTGCCTGAAACCTGTACAATTTTGTTAACCAGTGTCACCCCAATAAATTCAATGAAAAGGAAAAAGAAAAAATAAGCATGGAAGGAATCTAGATTTATAGAAGAAACATGAGCTGAGAGACTGGACTCTCAGTCATGCTAACTAGCTGTGTGGCTGGCTCTTTTCAGTTTTCTTTTTTTTTCTCTTTTTTTTATTTTTATTTTTATTTAATTCTTGTTCAAGTACAGTTTTCTGTCTTATATTCCCAGGCCTGCCCCCCCCCAGTGCTCCCCACCTCCCTCCCATTTCTGCCCCCACCTTAGTTATTGTCCATGTGTCCTTTATACTTATTCATGTTAGTCTCTCCCCTGTTCCCCTATGATTCTCTCCCCTCTCCCCTCTGGACCCTGTCAGCCTGGTCCATATTTGAGTATCATTGGTCATATTTTGCTTGCTTGTTTGTTTCGTTGTTTAGTTTCCCGTTAATGGTGATATCATATGATATTTGTCTTTCACCACCTGGCTTATTTCGCTCAACATAATGCTTTCCAGTTCCATCCATGATGTTGCAAAGGGTAGGAGCTCCTTCTTCCTTTCTGCAGCATAGAATTCCATTGTGTAAATGTACCAGTTTTCTAGATTGTCTTTTTTTGTGTGTCTCAAATCATGGCATAAGAGGAAGACCATTTATAGGGTCCTTTCCAGCTGCAGCTGCTGGGATTACAAATTCACATTGTAAATAAGTAGGTGCTTGGAATGAAAATGGGATGAGAGCTGCAGCACACAAAGGAAATCGGAGTTTGTTTTTGAGGACGATAGCCCCCAGGGCACATTGGTCATTCTCGCCATTTAGGTAAATGCTACCTCCTCAGAAGGCCCCCTGTTGACCTGAGGTGAAGTAGCCACCCAGTCGCTCTATCACAACAGTCTCTTTTAATTTTCTTCAAAAACATCATTATGTGTTGTTTTTCTTATTTGTGTGCTTGTTTGCTTATCGCTTGTCTCTCTCTTCACACCAGGATGAACACTCCATGGGAGCAAGGACCTTGTTCCTGCTTTCTATTATTCTTACACTTAAGAAGGGTGTACTCTCAAAAGATAATTGTTCAACAAATGAAGAGTCCATATGCTTAGGAGATTTAGAACATTGACCAGCTACTTCACTTCTACCTGAAAGTCTTCCATTTGCCAGCGTGGTTTACTGAAGGGAGTGTGAGAGCAGGCGCAATTCCCACCTTTGCTGGGAGCTCTTTGAGGGCCAGCAAAGACCTTGCAGGCAACCCTCCATGTCACCCTGTTCCCAGGGGAATTGTGCTGAAACAGCCTCTCTGAGCAGGTCAGGGAAGATTCATCAGGTTGTTGGCGTGAACCACGTGATGCGATTTCACAATATTCCTTCAGGATTTTCAAAGGCAGTTTCAAAGCTACTAATGTGGTTTCTTTCAAATGAATTGAAGTCCAGGCAACATAGTCTATGGGACTGAGCATTGTTTGGGAAATCAGAAAGAGCCAAGTTCGTGTTCTCATTTGTCAGCCGTGTAAACTGAGTGACTGATATCAACTGAGCCTATATGTTAAACCCCATTTTGTAAAATGGGGTTTAACATATAGCTGTTATAAAGATTAAAAGAGATTTTATAGTAAAACAACAGTTAATAGTGACTAAAATACAGCCACTATCCAGCAAATATCACTTGGTAGTCCCCACTTTACTTATGTAATTTTTTAAGGTAATATTTGTACATAGTATAAAGTTAAATGGTATAAAAAATTCTGATGGTACCCTGGCTGGTATAGCTCAGTGGATTGAGTGCGGGCCTGTGAACCACACGATCGCCGTTCGATTCCCAGTCAGGGCACATGCCTGGGTTGCAGGCCAGTTCCTGGCAGGGGACACACCAGAGGCAACCATACATTGATATTTCTCTCTCTCTCCTTCCTTTCCCCTCTAAAAATAAATAAATAAAATCTTTAAAAAAAAATTCTGATGGTAAAAAGAATGCTTTTCATCAGCTGTGCTCCTTTGTTCCTCTGGGTCCCTCCCCAGAGCAGTCGTTATTTCCAATGTCTTATGTATTTGCTCTGAAAATACTCCAAGCATATACAGATTTTACAGATCCTCCTTTTTAAAAACAAGTAGAATGTGCTCGTGTGAACCTTTAGTGGGATACTATGTCAGTAGCCACTAAGGAGGCATGGGGGTGGGGCTGGAATAGCAAAGAGATCTCTAGGTCAGAATTATATTCACAGAAAGCCAAGCACAGCTCTCTGGTATGTAGGAATGTAGAGAAGAACATTTCAAAAGGAAACAGGGACATACGCACATGCAGGAAGAGCAGAGTGAGTTGGAATGGTGAAAAACCATTGTGTGCCGAGCAGGTTCATTTGTAAGTGGAGGACAGCTGCATAAACTTGCATTAAAAATAGTCTGGCACAGAGAAGCAGCTCCAACAAGCATTCACGCTTCTGTCTTTATCGGAGCCTCTCATGATTTGCTTCATTGCTACTGCTCCCTGCTTCCATTTAATCGTTCCTAAAATGGGGATAATAAAAATGAAATGCAGTGGGGCTGCATTCTGAGTAATGACTTGAAGAAATGATGATGGTGCATTTTCAGGCTATAAGAGGTAAACAGGCCTTAAAGGACTGTCCGGGCCAGAGTTACAGAAGGATATGCATGGCTTGCCTCTTTGCTTGTCTTTTCCCCAAAGAGGCAAGACGTGTGTTTTATAGGACCACTCCCTCTTCCCTGCCTTACCTACCAGAAGATGTCTTTCCTTACATAGACTATGTTTGGGTTATTATTTGGGCTTCCCAAACCCCAGTTATCATTTTAGGCTAGCAATATCCAGGAGACTACACTAACTCCGGGTATGAATGCTCTGTGATACCAGCACCTAAGGACTAGAATGATCTGTTTGGTGATAATACAACAGAAGTCAACCACTGCTATGAAATACTCCACTTGAAAGCTATTGACTGACAAAATAAAACAGCCTCTCTATCTGTTCACATGCATGCACTCACACACACTCACATGCACGCAAGCAAACATACAAACTGATAGACTGTTCATGAACATAGGAACCACATGTGTTTGGTTTTCCCCTGTGTATCTTTGCCCAGGACATGGTGAGACTGTAAAGCAGGCCAGTACGTGTTTGACGATGGTCCACACACACCTGTGCAAACCCTGTTTCACTTCCCAGCCTCAGAGAAGAGGCCAGGGAGTGTCATTGCTCTCTCCAGACTCTACAGAGGGGGTCTGAGGAGGTGAAACAGAAGCTCCTCGTGTCAGGGGTGTTTGTTGTGGATCTCCTGACACCGCCATTGGATAGCAGGCTATTTTTGCTGATTTAGCACTGAATGCTAATTGGCAGCATTGGGGTAAGGGATTAGAAAACAGGATCTATGGAGAAAGGCCGTGGGAATTGGAGTCATTAAGGGGAAGAAGGAAAGGCAATGAGGTGATGACTTACTCTCTTTAAATGTATGAACAATTATTGTTCCAAATCTGGAGACCAGCTATTCGCTTTCTCTTCTGAGATAGAACCAGAGTAAGTGGCCTTAAGATCAAGCAGAGAGGATTAATATTAGATACAAGGAGAATTTCATAATAGAAGTTTTGAGTGTCAGAACTGTCAACAGCACAAGGGGATGACATTGGGAGTCCCAACAGTTGTGCATGTTCTCATCCCTCTCTGATGTGCGGTCCTGCCCCCAAACCAGTGTCTGAACTGCACATGGCATGGAGAGTTTTCCTTCCTCCCCTCCCTTCCCTTGCCTCCCACACGTGATCGTTGAGCACCTACCATGAGCCAAGCATTGCTGTCACCAGATTAATACTGTAGTTTTTCTAGTGTCTGGGGGCAGTGGGTGGGCGTATGTTGCAAGGAGAAAAGTGCTTATTGTGACACTTGAAATTTCTATAACCTAAGTTGATTTTAAATTTTATTATTGGATATGGAATAATTATTGGTTAGATCTTTCATATTGCTTAGTTAGTAAAGATTCTGCCAGTAAATGGTTTCTCTATGACAATGACTTACAAACAGGGCTATTGGATTATGTATTTTTTGGGTATCTTTCTGAGCTATGGTTATGATAGACTCTCATATCCAAGTGTTCTCTTCTTGTTCCCTGAGCCCCAAAAGCCAAGCCCATCTTCTTTGCCTACACTGACTTTGCGATTCCAGAAAGAAACCACTGAGGGCCAACCCCTGGGAGCAGGAGGTGTGCCCCTAACCCACACCCTCTCTATACCACTGTTAGACTTAACCCACAAAGTGCAGCTTCTATCTCCATGTGTGTTTGTAAAATAATTCAAAGAGCAGGATGTGATAAGGGAATAGATTTCAGAAATGTCATTTTAGAAAGGCAGATTGTCTTCTTGTGCTTGTCATCAGCCACTGAATGGAAGGACAACACAACAAGGTAATATTGGTTGACTTTACTTTTGAAACCATGTCCTATTACAGAAGGATATGCATGGCTTGCGTCTTTGCTTGTCTTTTCCCCAAAGAGGCAAGACGTGTGTTTTATAGGACCACTCCCTCTTCCCTGCCTCACCTACCAGAAGATGGCTTTCCTCATGGAGACTATGTTTGGGTTATTATTTGCACATGCCAATGGGGAGAAAAAGTGGAACACGACCCAGACACTGAAGAGCTAGCATAATGAAACACAGTAAAGAGGAAAGTGTCTCTGAAGCCAAAAAAGAGCTTTCATCCATCCTGTTTACATTTTTTGGAGATTTTTTATTTCATGAGTTATCTATGGTTGGCTCCTGAGTCCTCTGAACTATCTTTCTAATTCCTAGGTTATAATATTTTCGGCAGTGCTGTTGAAATAAATAGGGGTGTAGAGGTTGGGTGACTCTTGTGTTAATGTACAGGTTAAAACATATGTATGATTTTCATATTATTATGTAAAGGTAATCGGTGCTTCTTAAAGATCTTATGAAGGAGAAAGTAAAATTTACCTATATACACAACTACAAAGAATTAACACTTACGTAGAATTAACACTTATTCTATTTCTTACCAGTGATTTTGTTCTGTGCATGTTGTGTTTATGTGTGACTACAGTGTGAGGCAATAGAACTGGGAACATAATACAGGGTGGGGCGAAAGCAGCTTTACAGTCGTGAGTTCATTACACACAGAATCTATTCTAGTACTACTATTTATTAATTATTGTGTTATTTTTCAGACAAACAATTATAAACCCACTTCTGCCCCACCCTGTAGGTGAAGGGTGCAATCTGCTTTTTTTTTCTTTTACAGTGATATTATAGGCATTTTCCTATTTTATTAATATTATCTAAAAGCATGAAACTTAATGACTAACAGTCCATTATTAGGATATATCATGCTTCTTTAAACTGATCCCTCATAATTGGACATTCATATGTGCATTAAGTAGAGACTCTGGTTCTCATATGAAAATAATTTTAGAGTTTTTGATAGTTCAACTTTGACGCCATAGACTGCTTTTCAAGGCAACAAGCTGTAGCCACTTTTTTGTCATCTAATATCCCTAAACACTAAAAGTGCTTAGCTCTTAATTGGAGAATTGCTTGTGTTATATTAATTCCATAACAACCAGTGGACACATACGCAGTTGAGGGGAAGTCTCTCCTTTGAGATACCTGGTCTTTATGGAGCTACGGAGGATTTTCTCTTTTTGATCTTCTGATTGAATCTGCTGTCCTCTAACTTTGCCGATAACAATATTTTTATCTTAGGTAGAGAATGGGATTGGCTATGTGCTCTGTGTCTGCAAATCTCATCACACTGGGATTCTCTTCTTGAGGGTTGGAGGCTTGCAAAATTCAGGCCCATGTTCCCAGGAAACTAGCAGGGCTTATGCTTGGTGTGACATTCTTGCTAGTGCTTTTCTATTCTTTCTGCCACAAGTGACCCAGGGAGAAGGGAGAGAGACCCTTTTCTTTCACCAGTGGGAACAGCACCTGGCTGACTCACGTACACACAGGCTGATGGACCTGACAACTGACTGGAACATTATCGAGGGGCAGTACTGTTTTCATACCTTTACATTGTCCCCATCAAACAAACTAATTTCTGCATGTTGACTTTTTCTGAGATCTGAAGTTTTACATTAAAGCATAATATCTGCATGTCACTCATATACAAGCAAGCCTCTATTGACCTAGCACCAGGAGATCTTCTGTTGTGAGTTTTTCCTACAGTATTGATGAATTTGTACTAGCACACACACAATCTTTTTCCATAATCCCTATTTATGAGAGCTGGCCAGGAACAGGGTAAAAGCAATCCATGTACACAGGGAGAGAGGCTCTGATCTTGACATGTTAAGGTTTGAAAGGAAGTATTGGCCCCCTTAAGGAACTAAAGTGTCTTAAAGAATTAAAGCTGTTAATAAGAAACATGGATATAAATCTCTCGCAATAGCCATAGAACTCAGATTGTTTGGGGTTATTTTATTATTGATATTTTCTCTGTCATAATTAGTTCTGCTCATAATTTTGAGAGTATTTTAGTATATCTATAATGAGAGAGACACACACAGAGAGAGAGAATCTTGAGATGGCTGGGGAGCTCTCACGATGCTCATGTGACCCAGGGTCCAGGTATTCGCTGCCCAGGAAGATGTCCCACTGCTGGTTCTGTAGGCGTTCCAGGCATGGCTGGCAGCTCCGTGTTCTGAAGGTTTAAACTTAGAGCGACTCTGTGCCAGGGGGATGGTGAGAGGGAAAGTGTGGTCCTGGGGAGGTGAATGAAGAGGAGACGGGCACGCGTGGGAGGCAGTGGTCGGGGACAGGGAGAGACGTCATAGGGGAAGGAAACCATTCTTCACTGCCACGCTTCCCAGGTGCACGGCATTCCCTGTTCACACCAGACGCCTCTAGAGACCCTTTCACATCCTTCTACTTCAAGAGTGTTGGGTGTCTTCTAAGACCATCCCCTTTGGCTATTCTTATAATCATATGTGCCATTTTTCTTCACTCATCCCATAGGAAAGGGAGCTTTTGGGCAAAGGAACAGAATATCAACTCTTAGGTAGAATTTCTGGTGGACAGGTAAGCCACCTCAGCGTTTTCTTCGTAGAAGAGGGAAAAAATTATATTTTCCCAGTAGGGGCTGGGAAACAGGTGCAGTTTCTAAAACAGTCTAGCCTGGGACTAAGGGATCTTGGGAAGATTTGGCCATTGGCCTCTATGGCGCTTATATAACATCTTATTAGCAACATGGACGGTGAAGAACTTTAGCATATGTGATCTTGTTTCTTTCATTGGGTAATACCTGCCCCCAAAAGCAAACTAAGGCTCAGATAGGTCCTGTTATTTGCTAAAATTCACTCAGTTGAGGAGTGGCTGAACTGGGGATAGTCATTTGTATCTATCTCCATTTAAGTCCAGCATACTTTATGCCTTGACACACAGAGTATGTGCGCACATCTGGACTAAGAGACTCAGAGTGCAGTGGTATCAGTGGAAATAAGTTTGTAGATTAGAAGACATCACACCATGAAGACATGTGGGCTCTATTACTTAAGAGTTTATAAATCTTGTATTAAGAAATGGTCCTGCGTGGGGCAAGGGGAGTACCTGGCCCATACTGTTGCTGGGTGTTTCAGTGTAATACCTTCCTGAGGTTAACAAAAATGAAAAATGAAGGACAGAGGGAAGGTGGGAGAGAGGCAAGAAAGATAGACAACCAAGAAGTATTTCTGCATCCCTACATCCCTACACCTTCTCACTATCTTTTATCAAACATACACATGCACACACCTTCTCTTTTCAGTTGAGAACATCTTTCAATAACAAAGACCATAATTACCTGCAGAAACAGTGTCTAGGTCCTGAGTTCCTGGAGGGGTTTCTCTAGGAAAGAGTTGTCTTAGAGCTCTCCTAAAATGCAGCCACCGTGGCAGCGCACTGGGGCCACACAGACAAAGGATCAAGACACCTGCCGGAGGTGCCGGGAACGTGGCAACAGCAGGGGAATGTAAGATAGCTGACCTACAGAACAGTTCTCAGATCTTCGTAGGAGAGTGATGGGAAATTTTAACTTTGCTTTTCATGAAACCAAATATTCCGTGAACTCAACTAGTTAGACAGGAGTTTTGGGAATCTCATGAAACTAGATGAAGTTCATTTATATATGAACTTATATATGTAAGTTATATCGTATGTGCGTGTGTGTAATAGAAAGTAAGAGCAAAACTCAGAGAATGAGGGCACTGATCCTCTGGGATTCTCATTGCCACATCCACGTTTCCCCAAGTGTGATTGTGGGTTTCACGGTGGCACATGAGTTAATTTAAGAAGGTTGAGTATTTTTTATTTAAATAACCATCTATTTGTTTTTATAGTTATTTTCTGTCTTTGGCTAGTGACACTTGTCTCACATTTAGAGTAATGACATGATTTTTTTAATAAGTGCATTTTTTAAATGAAGGGTTTTTTCATATATTAACTTAAAAATGGTGTCGGTGGTACCTGGGTGTGGCAAACGCTGTGACAGTGGGTGAATGAGTGAGATTTGGGAAATGCTCCCACGGGGCACAGTGTGCTCCCAGCCCTGGCTCTCAAGTCGCCGCACCCAAACCTGCCCCTGCCGCTTGCCTCTTCATCTCTGCGTTTAGCCCAACAAGCCAGCGTGAAGGAACCATCCTTCTCTAATGCTTCTTGTACTTCTGTGCCTGAATGTCATGGCTTACACTCCCCCTTTAACCTTGGGTCACTGAACTTGTTCCTTGAGGCGGAGTTGAAAAGCCAAGAGGCTTCATGTCTTACTCACATCTGCTTAGCACAGTGATGTATCTGGAGGAATGTAAATAGATGTTGATTGTCCTTTAGTGCCACCGTTTCCTCGTCTGTAAAATAGGAAGAATAATAGGGCATACATCACACTGTTACTATAAGTATCAAGTAAGTTTTAATGCATAAAAACTCTTAGCACAACATGTAGCATATAGCAAGTAGCAAATAGCCAGTGTCACGCAGTTGTTCAGTTAGCTCGCTGGAAGCAATGATAATGCAATTGAAATTGTGTGCAGAAATAAGAAAGTGGAGGAAAATGACCACACATCAGATAAGCTGGGAGTTACTAAATGGAAGAAGCTGGGAGACAGCAAATAGAATGCTCAGTGTGCTTGGCGATAAATTGGCAGTGAGCAAGCTTTTATTATTTTTGAACAAATTTTTGAGCAGGGATTTTTAAAAATTAAGTCTTAATAAGAAAATAGTGGCAAAGTCCATGACAGTGCAGCAGTCTGTGCTTGGGCTCATCACCCAGAAATCAGGGAATTAGAAACCTCAGCTTAGATTTAGCAAGTTGCGGGCTCTCAGTAACCATTAAATAACAAGCAAACACCGGGTAAGCAGTAATGACAGTTTATGAAAACTTATAGTGTATCTCTGTGCCATTTGACCTCCTTGGGTTTGTTTCACTGTAATAAACCACAACTTGTTGGTTGAAAATAAAGAACTGCCAATCTCCCCTTTATGGCTTCCCCTTTTGTGTGGGGTCTAGGTTGGCCCACAACCACTAAAGGAATTCCTCCCATGAGGGAAAGTGGTTTATGTCCAAAAACGTCACAGTCAGGGTTGACTGGTGAGATGGAGAGTGAATGATAGGAACAAATGCCACCCGAGTAGCATTCTGCAGTTTCCACCTGTGATTCTCCAAGTGTGACCCCTGGACGAACAGCATCAGCAGCATCTGGAAGTTTATATGGGGAGTCAGTTCTCCGGTCCCAGTGCAGGAGCTCTGGGGCTGAGGGCCCGCACTCTGAGTTTTGACGTATAAAACTCAGGGATAGTTTATCACAGTCATTTCCTTTTCGCAAGAAGAGAAGTGTATCTTTAATGGATATTTAAGACTGCCACTCTGTCATTGTTCTCTGTTCTCGTTTTGTTTTCCGGCCATTAACTTCGAAATAAAACTGAATTTTTATCCCTCCATAAAGTAGAGGACAGAGCCAGAAGCCCAGCAAGAAAGAGTTAAAGCCTGTCCCACTCACCCCAGTAGGTTCTGAATTACTGTGGTCTTCGGCAGCTGCTGTAGAAACTCCTTGATATTAGGCTGACTGGGTTTGTTCACTCAGCAAATATCTGCTGAGCTCCTGTATGTGCTAGACACGGTTCTGGGTGCTGGAGAAACTGTGCTGAGTAAGACCAACCAGTCTCCTGCCCTCAAGGAGTTTGTGCCTTGGCGAGGAGAGTTAGACAAGAAACATACAAACAAATGATGAACAGGATCATTTCGGGTGACCTCAGGTGCAGCCGTGGTGGAGAGAGGGGCTACAGCGGCTCCCCACCAGGGGTTCCAGCCCCCCAGAGGCTTTGAAATGGCTCTTATTAGTTTAAATAAGCTGTCGGTTAAATGTCGAAAGAGTTTGTCTAACGACTGCTGTTAGAATTTTAACTGGTAACTTATTTGTAGTAAAAAAAATTCAAATTATCCCCATTGCTTATCTGCTTACACTTTATCTAGATACAGTTTATATAAACTTCATGTAGAGACTGCAGACCCACTTCTGTGCCGCAGGAGAAATGTGTGTATATTTTATCGTCCCTTTTCCCCATTTCTACTATGTTTTAGAACACAGGAAAGCGAATTTTTCTAATTTGACACATCAGGCAATTAACATTCCGATATTTATATTTAATTTCCCCCTGAAAATCAAGAAGCATTAACTCTCATTATTTAATTAGGAACTAAGTGCATTTTGTGAGTTACCTACCCTAACCTGATGTTTTAAGTGAGCATGGCATGCTTTCGTAACAAGTGTGGCAATCCTTTCTCTTCCCCAGTTGTCTCTACTTGACCCTGGAGTCACAATGTGGGGGCGAAACATTCAGGAAAGGTCATAAACTGGCGGTCCTCGAACCGCTTTTGGATCCCAGGTGTGTTCTGTGTAGCCTGGGAGAGATGCATTGGAGATTAAACCCTTTTTTCGTACTGAAAAATTCAGAGGTTGCATTAGAACTGGACACTGCTGGATTTCCTGAAAACCAGGAGAGCGGCAACAACACTGGGTCACAGTCTGCTGGGGCCGAGGGGAGGGGCAGCACCTTCCTTGGATGGAGTACGTGCGTGGCTCCACCCAGTCCTCCGGTGTCCCATCCCTTTTATTACTCATCTACTTGGTTCCTACAGGCATTGGAGCTTGCAACTCCAAGAATAATGGTGAGTTCAGAAAGATTCAGTCCCTGCTTCAAATCTAAAATGTATACTTTGGAGTTGAGTGCATTCAGGTATAGGGAGCTGGGTATTTGTGGGGCAGACACAGCCTTTGGATTGCTCGCTGCAATTCCCCTCGGAGCCTCTAGGAGACAGCTCAGAATTCTGTGTTGTCTCAATGCGTCAGGACACAGGGGAATCAGCTCTGTGTTGTGCTGAATCCCCAAACTCACCTCAGAATGGTGGAAGGCAAAAGACACTACCTGTCAAAGGGCTTTCTGTTTGTCAGACAGTGAAATACAGAAATATAAACGTTCAGTGCCTTAAAAGGTCTTAGGCATATAAAGGGTATGAATTTGTCTTTTTTCTTGGCAAAGTATCAAATTATTCTGTAGTGGAGGAAAAGCCAGGAAAGCCTTCATAGCTGTGACCTTTCAAGGGGAATTTGAGTGATTCAAGGGCACTTACCTGGCAAAGAAAGGAAGGCTTCAGCAGACGAATAACTCAGCTAGGAGACTAGGAAAATGAAGGAAAGGGGGGTGGGCAAATGAAAGGAGAAAGATGTGGAACAGGAAAAACTGAAATTAGAATTGAAGGCAGGGCACATGTCACATCTGAAGAACAAAAAACTGCTAGTAGCCATTAGAGAGTGATGGAGGCAGAGTGGAGAGACAGCGCAAGGGGATCTCAGGTGCATGACTCTGGTTAAACTAAAGGAAAGAGAAAGAAAGGAAAAATGCAGGGTCAGAAAGAGAGGAGGTTGGAATTCTCCAGGTAGGAGAAGAGCCACACCCAGATGAGATTTTGAGCATTCAGGATAGAAGGGGAGTTAATAATGGAAGTAATGGCATGTGTAGCTGTATCTTTATCTTTATGCAAGTGCTAATAAGGGTGTAAGGGGCGCTCGGTCTCTTTCCGGTCCGGAGACGGGGCATTTTTGATCCCTGCCTCCAATTCTGGAAGTGGGCGTCTCAGAATGGAACTTCCTGTTTGCAAAGAACTACTGTGAGTATATTGCCTTTTCTTCTACTCTGTAAAGCTCAGATAAACCTATTGACATTTCTGCTTTTCACGTGAAAGCAGAATCTCAAAAAGTCCACCAGAGGAAGGCATTGCTTTTGTTTCCTGTATCTAGAATTATCACGTCTTTTATCAGACAGCTTGAGTTCAGTTCAAGAAACACATACTGATAGGCTTTTCTGGATGAAGGAGACCCTGTGCTAGGTGCTAAGAGGAAATAAAGGTTCACAAGACACTCTGCTCTCAAGAAATGTGCCCTCTTAAACTCACAGGTGTAATACAGGGAAGAATCTGTGGTAGCCATCCACAGATTAGTGGAAGCCATCCACTAAGAGGACCTCCCAAAAGATCTGCACCTCTACTTTTATTCTCCAGATGAATTACTCTATACTTAAAATACTATACTTAAGTGTAAGATCTCACAGGAGAAAAATGCCTTAAAGGGTGGTTTTAATTGTATCCCACAGAAAATTATGAGGATCTCTTTTTCAGAACCGGAGGACTCCTGAGTCTCGAGTGATAAACCTCTTGAGTGATATCATCTTGAGTGATATCAAGAGGTATCTCTTTTATGTAGTAGTATTTTTCATTTGTGTCTGATGCCAAAAGTATAGTAATTTTTCATGAAGGAAAAGCTAATAAAATAGAGAGTAGCATACAGAAGAAAATAAAATTCACCTCAAATTCTACCGCCGAGAGATGATTTCTGTTTACATTTGGTCTCTGTCATTCCAATCTTTTCCCCTCTATGTTCTTATCTATTATAAATGTGCTTTATAAATATGAAGACATATTTTATAAAATTCAGATGGTATTATATATACCATTTTCTAATCTACATTTTCCTTCAACAGGATGTTGTGGATACTAGACTTTAAATACACATAATTAAGAAATAAAAAATATAAATATGCTATAAAATATACCATGAAATATTTATTCATTTATCTTATTATCTCTTTCTATTCATTTATTTGTCACATAATGTTTAGTGCTATATATTATTCTATTATTTAGAAACTGTGTATGTGTGCATATATGTTAGAAAATGCACCCCCACCCCCACCCCCTGCACAGGGTGCAGAATCTTGGCCATGGCTCACTGTCTGAGTGTGTTGACAGCAGGAAGAGGAAGGTCAGTCATTGTTGGCATTTGCCCTCTGTGTCATTCACTTCCCAGTGAACTGCCGGAGTGGGGAGCCAACACCTACAGGTGTTCTGGAGAATGCGAGGACTCCTGACTAGGTTGGCTCTTCCCGTATCTCTGCACAGGAACTCTGCTCCTTTTCTAAGCAAGCGCAGCTCCCTTGGGCCTGACGTCGTCGTAGCTGCAAATCCGTCTCTGGGTGCTCTTTCCTAAGTGCCTTTTTAAACATGCTCAATAATAGATGAGCACCTGGGCTCTTCTTCACGAAAAAGAGCTCAGGCAGTTTTTAGAGCACGAAAAGGCCGTTTGGCCCTTTGGAGCTGATTCTTGGAAATCCCTCGTTCCCCAGGACACCGTTTAATAGCAGCTCACTCCAGGACAGCAAGTGGTGTGCCTGGCTCATGTTGCTCCATTTCCTTTTTGGGCTGCTATTTCAATCCGGGGCTCCATTTTCACTGAATCTTTGTAACCACTCTGCTGGCAGGGATGTTCCCACTCCCCTTCCCTGCTTTCCCTCCCTGTCCTTCCTCTCCTCGCTGCTGCATGACTCAAGCAGGATGTCCATATTCAGTTTGGTTCTAGTGTTGGAGAAATAGGGAGTCCACTCAAGTGTTGGCTCTGCCATCCATCTATGGGGGCCCTTGGGCAAGTCACTTAATGCTCCTGGGCACCAGTATGTATGTATGTATGTATGTGTGTGTATATATATATATATATATATATATATATATATATATATATATACACGAAACAAGAGAATCACTTTAAATCTCTAAGGTCCCTTCTAGTTTGGAGAATCTGTGGTTACAAGTGCACTTTTGGATTTTCTACACTATTCTGACTGTGGTATATTTTTAGTGACAACTATTCAATAATTAGCTATGAGAATTGCTTATTTTTAGAACTTCATAGTTGGGACAGCTCAGTCATTTGGCTCCATGGACTTTGGTAACAGCCACCTTCCAGGAACGGGGCTACAAAGGAAGATTGAATTTTCCCACTGTCGTGTTTCTGTTGCCTCTTTAGTAACTTGCAGTACCAGCGATATAGAGCCGCCTTCTTGAGAATCTTGTTACTGAACAATCAGAGAGAAACCTTTGACTCTCTGTGTTGTGCAGATGGACCGCTCGTGTCTCCTTCATGAAAGAGACTCGGTGACGGGCGCCAGACGCCGTGTCTCAGGTGCACCCACACGTACCGCCGAAGCTCCCACTGCAAACTCATTATTATGTTTTTATTCTGTGTGTCTGGGTCTTGTTTCAAACATAACCACTTACCTCTTTCTCTGGGATCCCTTTCTTCAAAATTAGAAGTCACTTATAGGGCTTTGTTTCCTTTGTGTCATTTGAAGTCATTATATTTGGAACTAAATTATATGTTCGTGGTCTGGTTTATCATTTGTTGAACAAAATTTTAATTAGTGCCTACAGTGTGCTGGATTTTTGTTCTCCATGGAAAGGGGTATGAGAGAAAAGAGACACATAGATGGGGGAAAGAGAAAAATTAGGAAAAGGGAAGATACGCCAACACAAACCAGAAAACCAGGGAAATTTCTCAAAGGGGGTGAAGAGCAGTGAAGACTCCGTCCAGGACAGAAAGTGGGGGGAAGTGAAAGGAAAGGCCTCAGAAGATTTGGGGCCTGAAAGCCCTAGCTCGTGCCCATCCCTCTTCCGTGGAAGAGTCTCTGAAGCAATGGGAACCCTGGCCAACAGATAGTCAAGTGTTACTGACAGCTACCTACCACTTTTGTAATAGGTCAGTGTTTATAAGTCAGGCACTGTTCTAGGCAGATTACTCGTATTAACTTATGTCAATCTTTATCATATCTCTATGGTGTTGGTATTTAAGATGAAAAAACAAACCGAAAAAAGAATCGTGAGAACCAGAGAAGGTTAGTGGTTTTCTGAAAGTCCTGCAGCTAGGAGCTGCAGGAGCCAGGGTTTAGATGTGCAGTCAGATTCCACAGATGATACCACCCACTGAGGAAAAGGTCTGGTCCCATGTGCATTCTGTCAGGGGGACCGAGTGGATTCACGCTCAGTAGCTCCCGAGTGTCCTGATGCCTGCCTCCCTTTCCCATCAGGTCTTGCTGCTTTGAAGTTCAAGCTCAGTGTTTGTCAAAGGTGTCCAGTATTTCTGCTTTTGCCTCAGGCACTGGGTATAGTCATCCCAGGTTGGGATTTGTGGTTCTCTTCCGAACCAAGACAGGTTAGAACAGGCCTGGCAAAGCTCTGGCATTGGGCCTGCAGGTTTGCATGTACCTAGAAAGAGATACGAGTATTATGTGGCATTTCAATACCTTGGATATCTTGTGCCTGGTGGGGTTTTTTGTTTGATGTACAAAAAATGATATACAGCCAGCTAACTCCCCACAAATTTCTACCTTATCCAGATGTTTCAAAAGTATATTCAACTAAACAAGTAAAACAACTGGCTTAATTTAGGTAATTACTAATTTATTTCTTTTACTAGGGGTGGGGGAGAAGGCTGTGGAAGCCCAACAGTTTCAAAGCCATTCCTTCAGTGGAAATATTGTTGTGTCCTGTTGTTTTGATACTCCTGGGAGTCTCTTTTCCCCTAGTTTGTAAACTTCCAGGGAAAGAGCCAGAACTTGGGGCAGCACATCATCCTCAACCTGGGAACTGTTCCTAAGCCCGTGACTGGGCTCTGCAAAACTGGAGGCGAGTCTAGCTTTCCTTCATCTTAATTGCCTTGGTAATAGGGGACAGCAATGTCAGGACCTTATTTATCTGGACAGTACCAGCCCAGAAGTACAATGCACACCAGCAGGGTGGCCAGAACTGAACTCCTGAGCTTTTAGCAGTTTCAGCTACAAAAGAGAACAGAGTCAGCACTCGTGTACAGGAACTCGGCAAACACAAAAATAAACTGTCAGAAATGGAACCATTTGACTCCTGGGCAGCAGGCAGTTTGGGGGAACCTGCGCTGAGAACATCCTGCAAGGCTATCAGCTGAAAGTTTCAGCAGAGACCATCAGATATAAAGCACCAGCAGCAGATTCCTTTATATTTAATTTTATTTTTTAATAACAGTTTATATTCAATATTATTTTGTATTAGTTTCAAGGTGCACAGAAGAGTGGTCAGATATATACGTCACCAAGGGCCCCCCTCCGATACTTCCAGTACCCACCTGGCACCATACATACATTATTGACTGTATTCCAAAGGCTGTACTTTACATCCCTGTGACTATTGTGTAACTACAAATCTGTACTTCTCAATCCCTTCACCTTTTTCACCCAGTGCCTCAACACCTCCCTCCCCTCTGGCAACAACCAGTCTGTTCTCTGTGTCTGTGAGTCAGCAACAGATTTCTTAAAAGATGTGCTTTATGTCAGGAGTCTCACTTTGGTCTTTTATACACAAACAAGCACATGGGATTAGTTAACCATCGCTGAGGTCTTTTATTCTTCAGTTTCCAACTTCTCAATGTTCACACTTTCTAAATATTTTTCTACAGCTTTTTTTGCAGACACCAGGGAAGCTTTTCATTCTTTTGCCACCTTCTATCTAGCCCTGCAGTGAGCTTCTCATTACATCTCTCATCGTACTAATTCCAGAAATAACATCTATCTCTCCATCATGCTCTTCATCTGAGGGTTCCTGTCGAGCCCTCCAGCAGAGAGGGCTGTTCATCAGCCTCCCTTCTAGCGCAGCGTTCCTCTGCTTTGGGGTCACAGAGGGAAAGTACTAGAAACACGGGTACAGCCCTTGCATGTTTTGAGAGTCATGGGGGGAGGACAAGAAGGAGGTAGCAGAGTTGTGCCACCATTTTGGGGTGATTTTTGACAAAATCAAATACTTAGTCCTGTGCCTGGCTCTACAAAAAGAAATTCTAGAGTAAAGGAACTATAGATTTATATTTCAGAAGAGGGGAAAGATGGCTAATTAATTTAACCAGTGTATGGTTATAGGCACTACTTGTCACCATAAGTGGATGGAGACATACTTAAGTGAAACAATGGATTATTACTTAACCTTAAAAAAGAAAGATACTCTGCAATTATTTGACCATGTGGTAGAACCTGGAGGACATATACTAAGTGAAAAAGCCAGTCACAGGAAGACAAACATTGCGTGATTCTACTTACATGAGATACTTAAAATAGTGACACACACAGATTCAGAGGGCAATGGTGGTGGCCAGGGGCCGGGGGGAGTGGGGAGTGAGTGGTCGCTGCTCAGCAGGTGTGTAGTTTCTGTTGTGCAGGGGGAATGAGCTACACAGGCTGCTGCAGGACACTGTGCCTGTTAACAGTGCTAGTTAACAATACTGTACTGTGCACTTAAAATGTGTGAAAAGGCTCTACCTCATGTTAAGTGTTTTTACCACATATAGTAATATTTTTAGTTTAAAATTTAAAAAGTTTTAAGGGACAGACTTACTTCAAATGGTTAGTATAAAGTCACATTGTATATACTTGATATGCAGATTGAAAGTTGTCTGTTAAGTGGAGGTTGTGAGGTGTGCTTCCATTGTAATTGCCCTTGGTACTACCACTGTGACATCCTAACTCTCAGTCCAAGAAATTGACTTATTACCTTTCTGACCTCTCTTAATAGTTGACCCAAGTGACACCTCTTCTGGAAACTTCCTCTTTGTTTCTTTCTTCTCCCTTTCGTGCTCACTGTCATTTGGCCTACCCTATTTGTTGGTGAACTCCAGGGTTCCTTCCTTAATCTTCTCATCTTCTCACAGATCTATCTACATAGACTTTATGGACAACCCATGTCTAAAAGTGATGATTTCCAAATCTATGTACCCAGATTTCTTCCCTGAACCTTGGACTTATGTGCCCAACCACCTTCTTAAAAATCTTCACTTTTATGTCCCCAAAAGACCCTCAAAATCACCAAACTCAAAACTAAACTCTCATCTTCTCCTCTCTCTTTCCAATGTTCTTTCCTTCTTGTATTTACCTTGGTGACCATCTACTCAGTTATCCAAGGTAGAAGCCTGGGAGTCATTCTAGGTGACTCTTCTTTCTCATCTATCTGTCTCGTATACGTACCTACTTCTATTTATTTCCTCTCCTATTGCTTTTGTCATTTATTACATGAATTGCTGCAATTGCCTCCTTTCTCTGACTGTGATCAAGCCCCAGTCTGATCTATCCTCCACCCAGTGTCAGCGTGCTCATCCTAAAATATAAAATTATTCATGTCAGTTGCCTGACTAAAATTCTGCTATAGCTCTTCAGTGAAGTCAAGATAAAAACTCAAAAACCATGCCAAGGAGCTTTGATTTTCATTTTCCGGCTGCACACTCCTATCTGCCTCTTCATTTCCATTCTCTGTCATTCCACAACTTAAAGCTGAAGTTGTGTTCATAAGAAGTTGATCACAGTTCTCTATATGCAACATACTCTTACCTCTATGCACTTATATACTTATATATGTTTGTTTGTTTGTTTTTTGGTCTAGAAGGGTCAACTTTTCCTCTTCACACCTCAGACCTTTTCTACTTGGCTACACTTAATGACTCTTCAAGGCTCAGTTCAGATGTTGCCTCCTTTGATGGGTTTTTCCTGACCTCCCTTCTGCCTAGATTAGAAACTGAGTATATGTTTCCAAACCAACTGACACATACTTTCATCCATACACTTTCATACTCTTTGTACTTGGTTATTTCCACATGCATCTTTTCTCCTGACTCTGTGTTCCTGAAGAGTAGAAACTGGCTCTTTTATCTCCATATCTTCAGGGCACAGTGCTGCCCAGAACATGGTGACAGTTCAATAAATGTTAAACGAATGAATAAATAAAATCATAAACTTTTTCCTTTAATCCACATGACCTCCCAATGGGTAAATACTATTCCAGTTTTATAGATGAGGAAACCAAGATCTGCAGAGGTTAAATAACTTGTTCAGGATCACACAATGTTTAACAAGTCACAAAGTAATGTGGGTTCATCTGAACCTCATGGAAATTTTGCATGGTTTAGTAGACTAACTTCTATCTACTGACACCAAAACAACTTCTGATATACAACAGTTTCCAGCACAGTTAGGAAAAGTGTTCAGAAAGCCTAGGGTCAGCATGAAGCCAACAGGCAAATCAGCAGTAGATCCCAAAGTCCGGTGAAACAGATGTACTTTATGCTGGCCTCTGTTTGAGTCCCAGAATTTCTAAAAATGCCTATAAAATCAACCAACCATGTGAACCAGCCAACCAGTCAGCCAACATTCACTGACACACTATTATATGCTGGGCTTTTAAAGAATATAAAACTAGGATTGCCATTTCTTGAAGAAGCCTGCATTGGGATATTTTACTTCTCCTTCTCTTACTTTTATTTTTCCCTCAAAGGAAATTAAACTTCTTCATAGGTTCTTCTCCCCACTGGGCTTGGGGAAAGATGTTGGATCCATCTGTTCACACATGATTGATGACTAATTTTATTGGTCACATGCCCCATTTTAATAGAGGACAGAATCATGGTCGAAGACCCATGCTTCTTCCTGAAGACTGCCTGGTTTCTTTTTACATTTCTGGATCTATATTGCCCTTTCTCCTTATGAGAAACTCAGGTCTTGTCATTCTTTCTCCTTTCTACCACACACCATCCTGGCCTGGGGTACGGTCCCTACATTGGATTAGGGTGTCTAGCCAGCTTATGTCTAGGTTCTTGAAATAAACTGTGTTCTTGCTGTCTTTCTTACTCTCTTTCCTCTGGCACTGGTGGGTAGGCTTCAGACTGGACTTTCCTTTAGTGGAAAGACCTCATCTTACTGGAAAGATTTGAGACATAAAAGAGCAGAGGGTAGTAAAAGGCCACATTAAGCCCTTTAGGTTAAATGATATTCTCTATATTAATGTGTTCACTAAAAATGTTTATTAAGCAATACTATGCATCTAGCCCTTATCTAGTACTATAGCACTATGATTCAAAAACAAACAAAAAAAGACAAAAATCTCTGCTATTGTGTACTATGCATTCCAGCTGGAGAGACAGAAAACCTTGGCACAGAGTAAATTAATTATATAGTGTGTTAGAAAGAGACAAATGTTAAAGAGGTAAAGATAAAGCAAAGAAGGAAGTTCGAAATATTGCAGGGAGGTTGTTAAAATTTCCAATAAGTAGTCTAAGAAGACCTCACTGAGAAAGAGACCGGGCATACCTAAGGGACGAAGGGAGGGGCTGGGAGTTAATGAACGGGATGAAGGGGCACTTTTTCCCCACTTGCCAATTGATGGTTATGGAATACACTTCCTTGTTCAGAACTCAAGAAGAAAAAGGGGGTAGCGGGTAGACCCAAATCCTAGTCCTTAAGGTTTTGTTGGAAGATAAATTAATATTTCTGTAAAGGGAATTTTCTGTCATTGTATGAGAAATACACATGTTAGGGTCCGTTGAATTTAAATGAGGGAGAAAATGAGGGGGGGAGGGGGAGAGAGAGAGAGAGAACCCTCCTGTGGAGTCCGGGAGGATTTCTGGTGATCTGATTGGTGTCCTGAAAAAAGGACAGAACTTAGGTTGACAAAGGAGGAGGAAGAGGATGGGAGGCAGGATACACTGTGAGAGAAGGAGGAAAGCACGTGGACGGGGCATAGTCAGAAGACCAGTAGCATAACTGAATAGGAGGGGGCTTCCCCATGGATGAGTGGAAGGAGCGAATGCCTAAGGCTGGCATAGGATTACTCAGAGGTAAAGAATATAAAACAGCTAGACCCTGGAAAATTTCCACAGCCAGTACAAAGTGATTTCTTTCCATTTCTGTTTTGTTTGTAAGGAGAGTCCTTGCATCAATAATCAATTGAAAGAATCTGAAATGTGTGGAGCATCTATCACGAAGCACAGCTCACAGTGGGGGCTCAGTTAACAACACGAAGAATTTGTTGAAGTGAACGGATGGTTAGCTAAGCAACCAGCTAAGAAGGAACATGGTAATGGGTACAACTTTTGAATCCTGAATTATATAGTTCATGCCCACGTGGATATGTTAAACTATTAGAGCTAGAAGGGTACTTAGAATATGTATCTCCAACCTCTTATTTTACAAATGAGAAAACTGAGAGCCAGAGAGGTTCAAAGGATTAGTGCAGCTTAGTTGATGGGAAAACGGGGTTCTTCTCCCAGATTATGTACCTAAGAGCTTCTGGGGACTTTCAGACAGGTAGTTTGGTGCCCACTGGTATGCTATCTTGATATGTGTTAGTGTTCCTCAAGAGAGTATGTCATCGGACCTGTGCCCCGTGTGATCCACTATGAAAAACTGGTTTCTGTCAAGTTAACCTGGGAGATGTTATCTATTATATTATCATCTGGGAGAGTTAAAATGCACATTAGAAAAATATAGTAGAAATTCTCTTTTTGTCCATTGAGGCATTTTTATTTATACGTGTATATTACATTCCCAGGCTTTCCCCTCCTGTGTGTTTTTGTCTTGCTTCTTCACAGTCCATGATGGCTGCTGAGGTTATCAGTATAATGAAACCAAATTGACAGGACAAGAGCAGGTCTTTCTGCCATTTTTCTACATCTTTAACTTGCACATCAATTCCAGGGATGATTATTTCATACTTGTTCAACTCACCTGTGAGATTCACAATAATTTTCCCAACTCTGTGGTCATCAGTAAGTTCAAGTTCACCAATGTCACCATGCTTCATCATCACAGTTAGAAACCAGACTGATGCAGACCCAGGCTTGTGGGGTCTGCGGCATTATGGATGAGACACAAGACAAATTCACATGGACTACTGAGTCCTGTGGAGGAAAAGGGACTTCATGGCCACTCTCTCAAGAGGAGAGTGCACCAACCCTTGCCTTGACAAGCTTTTATTGATTTTCTGGGCACATTACATGATGGTCCTCATTTACTATGCACAGGTTCACTTTAGGTGGCTGCCTCTTACAGAAAACAAAGGAAAGAATGTTGCTAATTACTTCAAAGAGAAAGATGTTGCAGACCAAGGGCAAAAGTGGTAGAACTGGTTACAGTTCATACTGGGGAGGTTTAGCACAGACTTTAGGAAGTTAAGAGTAAGCATTTTCTGCTTCAATTCAGGGTGAGGGAGTTTTAGCAAAAGCAAGTCTCAAAGCCGCCTAGGTACAGTGTAGGCCTGATTCCCCATGGGAGAAACTATCTGTGGGTGTGGGTCCTGTGCATTGGGCCTCGCTTTCCACTGGGAGCTGGGCTCATGCCACACAAGACAGTCTCCTATACTAGATGATGACTTTAGAGCACAGCCTAGGAAGAACCTGGTGTTTGCCTCTTTTCAGCATTGTTGATACTCAGTCTCAGCCAGGACATTCTTGTGCACCTTTATGGCAGCACAAAAAGATGGCAGAAAGAGGACCTAAAAATTCTTATAGTAAATCAACTTGTTTAATTCTTCTGAAACATTTTGCCAAACATATTTCACCATGTCTTTTGTTTTGGGTTTTTTTCCCCATTAAGCACCTATAATCATCTGGAACCGCCCCCAGAAACCATGAGCAATCGGACCTCAGCATTAGTTGGTCTCTTGTGAAAGAAGAGGAAGGTGGACAAATCAGAGAAGTTTTGGAGGAAAGCCTTACAAATAATCAAGGAACATAAGAGAATTGAGGAAAAGCCAGTGCTCCTCCTTCTGTTTTCTGTCTTCTGCCTGTCTTCCACCTTCATTCCTTCCTTCAGAAAATAACCTTTGGGTGTGCCCTATTGGCAAGCCACATATATTGTCTTGGCTGTTTCTAACAACCCCATGGCAAGGTCCAAATAAGGAACCTGAGTCCAGAAATAGTAGACAACTTACCCAAGGAAATTAGTGGCAAAGCCCAGATTCAAACCAGTGTTTAATTAAAGCAAGTCTAAAGCTAGTATTTTTTACTTTTATGCTATTCTTGACTTTTATGCTTTTAATTTTATTCTTATTCCTTTCCCTATGCCTTCTCTCCCTTGCAATACCAACCACACAAGGTGTAAATGTTAAAACTAATATCCTAGTAAGTTAAGGGAGATGCTGTACTCTAAAGGAGATGCAACAAGAAGGCTCCTACATCTCCCATGCCTCTTAGGTATTTAATTTAGCATGTAATTTAGTTTTCTTTAACTAGATTGCAGGATTCTCCAGGGCGGGATTTGTTATCTGTGTTTGAAAGTCCTCATTCTGTGCTGTCTATGCTTGCCTTTTACTTGAAAGTTAAAGATAATAAAGTTGAAAAGTATTCATTGATATCATACTCCTTTTCAGCTGGACCCTGCCTGTTATCATAGGAGGTAACTGCAATAAGGTCTTTCATCAGAAGAGAGCTCTTTCCTTTGTGGCAGTGGGAGGGGATTTGAAATTCTAGTAATCCTTAGAGCAAATGACAGTGTTTCTCTTAGGCCTTTCCCACCTGCTCCCTGGTCTTCTCCAAATGTCTGGGTGGCTGTTTAGCTATTGATGAGCATGCTTCTCTGTCTTACAGGATTATAGACTCTGGGAGGCTGAGGCCTGTGTCTCATCCGCCTTCTTCCTAGCACTCAGCCCTGGGCCTGGCTTAGAATAGATTCTCAACTGTTTGTTGAGCTCTTTCTGAAGCTGTGCTTTAGAAATTGAGCATTATGATAGACTAGATAGAGCTAAGGTTTATACTACTTCCTCTATATGCTCCCATGTAATTTGGCATGTCAAAATTTCGATACGCCTAGTTTATTATTGTTCCAGTAATTTAACTAAGGCGCATATAAAGTAACAGTCCAAATCTGCCCAACAGCAGACAGGCCCAGCCATGCCTGACCAATGAAATTTCAGCCTTTTTAATCCACATCAAACAAACAGCCCTTAAGATATCTGAACCAATGCTCCTTGACTTTTCAAGCTCAAAGTCAGCCGCTGCCAATGTTCTTTCATCCAACCCAAACCAATTATATTGAAGCAAAGCTGCAGGATTCATTGTTGCCTGGCCTCAACCCAAAGTGTGGAACCTGACTTATCAGTTCTAGGATTCTGCCTCTAGCTATTTGTGGTGGGAGGCTTATTATTGTACCCTCAGAACTTTTTCCTCAGTTCTTCTCTGAGGACATTCATTTAATTTCCCTTTTGAGTGGGTAAGAACCTCTTTCCAATACTAGCCAGGAAGCCCCCTCCACTCTACTCTGCCTTTTTTCGCATCCTCCCTTGTCTCAAGGCTGAAGAGTGGGCAGCCTTTTCAGCGTGATGGTCAGGGAGAGGGGGGAATGGAGGGAGGAACACATGACTTCAGTTCTTTAGTTTTTAACTTCAAGATCATGTACATTATAGGTTTATAACTGTCAGAAGTCACGTTGTAACCCATACCTAGTATCTCATTAATAATGTCAGGTAATGAGAAGGGAGGTAGAAAGGCAACATGGTATATAGGAAAGCAGTTGGCTTTTGAGCTTTAAAAAGACCTATGTTTAAATATAAGTTCTCTTGCCTACTGGTTATGGGACCTTGAACACAGTCACCGAAGTTCTCCAGAGCTCACACACTTATGTTTTCCAAAGCTTGCTTTCCTCTTCCGTGAAATGGAGATAAGAATGTATTAGTTTTCTATTGCTGTATGATAAATTTTTGTAAACCTGGTGGCTTTCACAGTGCATATTTATTATCTTACAGTATCTGGAGGGCAAGAATTCAGACATGTCTATAATTGGTTGTTCTACTTAGGATCCCACAAGGTTACATTCAAAGATCGTGCTGTGTTCCTATCTGGAAGTGTCCGTGAGGAAGACTTCACTTCTAAGCTTGTGGCCATTTGACTGTGGGTGTTGGCTAGAGGCTATCCTCAGCTTTTAAAGGGCCCACTGAATTCCTGGCCACGTGGCCCTTTCTAGACGCAGTAGACAACATGGCTGTTTGTTTCTTCAAGGCCAGTAGGAGAATTTCTTAGGAAATTTTATAAAATCACGTAATCAGGGGAGTCATAATCACATTACCTTTGCTATTAGCATAACTTAATCAAGGGAATCCTATCATCTTTGCCATATTCTGTTGGTTAGGAACAAGTCGCAAGGGAAGAGATTATACAAGGTAGCAGTAACTCAGTGGGGGTCACCTTAGGACGCATTCACCATAATAATGTCTACCACATCTGTTACAGTGAGGGTTCCGTGAGATAATCTATGTAAAACATGTGAAAAAATATTAAGTCCTTTCTTCCCGTCTGGAAGACACACTGAGGCAGCTGCTCTGAGGATGTTAAAGAAGAGGAGGCAAAGACAATGGCTAGAGCTAGAGGAAGAAAAATGTGCAATAAATGAAGAACTCAACAAGTTGAGGGCAGGTGGCTCTGTTCATGAGCACACCATTAGAAGCCTTACATATGCTTATATCTGTTTGGATCTCTTTTTTGTAAATTCAGGAAGAGGTACTTCTGGTCATTAACCTCCTATAATTTGCTGCTATAGCAGGTTCTTGTTTTTTGTCCCATGTAGCAGCTATTGCAAACAGCTGCCTTGTTTATTAGTGAGCTGTGTCTGGGGGAAAGGAGAAGGGGGTGGTTAAAAAGAAAATAAAAAGCTTTCAGTGTTTTAATTTGTGAAGTTAAACAAATTTCTGAGGTGAAATGATGCTTTTGAGTTTCTTCGAATCATTTGCTTCAGATATATGTTTTTCCTTTTACTCTTTCCTGACATTCCTCAAGTAGGTCTAAACATTTATTTGTACAGAACTTGCCTTGCAGGAACATTGGAGTGAATTAGACAAACCAATGAATTGGAGGACAGGATTGTTGAGAAAGGTCAGGGAAGGGGACTGTTGACGTCATTCCTCCTACCCAGAGGCCTAATCCAGAATGAAGTGGAAAAAAAAAAAAAGAAAAATTAAGGCTTGAGTGGGGGAGGGGAAGGAGCAAGAGAAGGAGAAGGAGGAAACTGTTTATTTTTGTGAAGAAATTATTACCAAGAATGTGAACTTTTAAAAAGTATGATTATTTCCAAGACTTAGAACTAAATATTTTTAGAAAATAGCCTTTATATATTTATTAAAGAAAATTATTTGCGTATCCCCAATGTAAGAAACTTTAGAATTACTTATATCTCCAAGGGCAGAATTGAAGGCCCTTCATTGTGTGATGAAGCATTTTAATTGATCGTTGATATAATTGATAGTACTTTCATTATAACAAATGCTATACTGAGCTTGAACAGTAAGTTAAGTGGCCAGGGGTGCATGCCACATGGAAAGAATACAGAACCCTGAAACCTGGAGACCCAGGATGAAGCCCCAACTCTACCAGAAGCAAGTTCTGTGACCCTGGGCAGTTTTTACACCAGTGAGCCTCTGTTTCCTCGTTTTTTAAGTGAGGATTTTGAAATTGAATATTGGTTGTTGGTGACATCACAAAGAAATGACATGCATCAGTGTTCCTTGCACATAGAAATCATTCAAATATATGAGAATACAGGGAAAATGAATATATAAGCCAATAAATACGCATTTTGGCAAATAAATTCTAGATTTGCAAAGTTAGTCTAAACCTTCTTAAAGATGTTCAAAGTTGTAATATTATATGTAAGTGTCATGGGGAAAACTTATAATCAGAGAATGCATGTAGTCATTTGCTACTGAGAATAATTAGGTTCTTAATTAAGAGAATCACAGCCTCTTAGATCAAGAAGGCATATTTGTGGTCATCTGATTAGAGCCCTTCATTTACTGGCGAGGATAAGGTCTCAGCTTAAGTAGGCTGGGTGACTCACTCAAGGTCATATACAGAATGGCAGAGATGGAATTAAAAGCCAGGACCTTGCCCTCCCTGCCCCATTCAAGCATAGTATGCATATGAGTGATGTCCAGGGAAGAAAGGTAAACATAGGTACTGATTTTCAAATTCAAAATAGTGAGATTTTTTCGAGATAAAAGAATGTTACATTTCTGAGCGATGCATTTGCTTATTTAATTTGTATGGAACTACAACCTGGAATTGCCAAAACATCACAAATTCTACCTGCATGATTCCAGATTCTGAAGAGAGAGGCCTATATTTTCTAAACTGAACTTTGTTTAAAAACACCTGCACATACATTTCTTTTTGACAAGTGAGCACATAAAAAGGGTGGTTCACAGGACTCGAGCCTGGATCCACTTCTAGTTAAGATTGTCATCCATGACTAGGATGCTACAACAGCATACTCATGAAGTTCATAGACAAGAATTTAAAGTGGAGGCTAAGGCCTTGGGGGATGCAATTAGAATTGGAAATGACCTCAACAAATTGGACAAGTAATCAGAAACTAACAGGATGAAGTCCAGTAAAGACAAGGGCAAAAGGAAGTGGCGAACTTGGGGAAAATAAAGCCAAGAAAAGTCCAAGCCATGGAACTGGCCGGTCAGGCTGAGAACTGCCGAAAGAATGTGGATGACAGTGGACTTCAAAGTAAACTGAGGCAATCCCAGAGGAGAGGACGCCCTTTGCAGCCATGCAAGTCAGTGTGTGTACTGGGGGTCCTAAACTTTATGGCAAGGAGAACTAAAGTCTTTGTAGAAAGTTTATTCCTTAAATGATTTACTTACAATAGAATTATGTCCACCAAAAAAGTAATGTGATGTAAGGGATGGTAGTTAATATTGCTCCGAAATTTTTGAAACTTCCCATTAAAACTAACCTCATTGTCTTCTGGCTGGCTGAGTGGGTATTGTATCTAGTGTGGTCCTTACCTACCTGTAGGCTCATTCTCAGTCCATGTTTAGTCTCTGGAGTTATGGGGCAACCTGGCCCCTAAGCTCCTGATTCTTAAAAGATAATTCAAGATCATTCAGAAGTATTTAATATTGTTTTTAGTATCAGCCTTTAAAATCAGTATGTCACTGAGATGCTGGAACATTTTGTCTATGTCCAAAATTCTGTAATGTCTAATTACTTATATATAAAGGTGTAATAGAGGAGCATAGGTCATGAGGCAGATTCATTCAAAGATCATAGCATAGTGAGGGTGCCTAGGCTAGATGCCAAACCGGAACCCGACACAACAGTTATGCGGAGTAACAGAGAGAGGGTAGGATTAACAGCAGGACAAGAGACAGGAAAGACGGAGGGGTTTTGCCTATGATTTTGTGATGTTCTACTTCCATACAAAATCCTGAACTGAGAACCTGAACTCCCCCTCCCCCAAACTAAGCCAACAACTAGAACAGGAACAGAATCACAGAAATGGAGACCACATGGAGGTTTATTAGTGGGGAGATAGAGGGGGATGAATGGGGAAAAAGGTGCAGGGAATAAGAATCATAATTAGTAGGTACAAAATAGACAGTAGGAAGTTAAGAATAGTCGAGGAAAGGGAGAAGCCAAAGAACTTATGTGTATGACCCATGGACATGAACTAAGCAGGTGGGGAATGCTGGTGGGAGGGGAGTACCAGGGAGGAATAAAGGGGAGAGAAGGACAACTGTAATAGCACAATCAATCAAATATGTTTTTTAAAGTCCTGAATTTACACAGCTTATCTCATTTAATATTCAGACCTAAACATAAATATAGTCATCCATATTTTGGGGATGGGAAGACTGAGGAAAGGGGCAGGATGGTTACTCATCTAAGGGCACCCTGAGTGGAAGAACTAGCATATGAACCAGGTTTGTATGACTTCAACTCAAGTGATGTGCCTCCAAAAATATGAGAGGAACAGAAATTGAAGAATAGGAGGTGGGGAATGTATAGAAAAAGACATAGGTAATTTAAGAAGTGGTAGGGAGAGAAAGATGGAGACAGGAAATGAGGAGAGGCAGGATAAAAGGAGAGAAAGGAAGGGATAAAGACTGGGAGCAATTGGTGAGAAAGTGGAAATAAATGGCTGCAGTAAAATGAACGAAAGGAATGGCGAAGCCCCAGCGGAGGGCAGGGCATGTTTCTGACAAGGGCATCCTGAATGTTGATGGAGACATCTTTCTGCCAAGACATACTGTACTTCTCCTGTCTTCCTGGAGTGCTGGGTCTCCTTGAGAATTGCAGAATTCACAGAAGTTAGAGGGAACCTGGTGAGTGTCTATTGGAAAAGAAGAGAATGATTAAAAGGGCAGTACATAGAGCACATGTGGGAACTTTAAAGAAAATGGGAGATTGAACATTGAGAAGTGACCTATTAATGGTCTTCAGGTATGAAAAAGCTATTAACACTGACTGCAGAAAATGGCAGAATTTATCTGCTAGCAGAGCACACCTCCTCAGTGTCTGAACACTGCGACATCTTTTACTGCCTCTGCCACTGCAGCATCCTTTTATTTTTATGATCTGTCCAAGGCATTAGCTGGCACTAGGGTTTGCTGCCGACTGGTTGCCACAGTGTATCAATCAAGAAGCACTGTTCCTGAAACGTTGCTGGGACATTTAGGAGGATAGGCATGATCAGAACCAGACTGTCTTCCCTGGAAAGCACATGGCTTTGGGGAGACAACTGAGTTTCAATCTTGACACTGCAACCTATTGGCCCAATGACCTTGGCAAGTTACTCAATTTTCCTGAACATCATTCCCTCCTCAGAATAAGGGAGAAAATAAAACTTACCTCACTGTGTATATAGACCTTCCGGGCTTGGGACATGGGAGATAGTTTATAAGTGTTAACTTTCACTTCCTTTTCCTTTCCATGGGGTACAAAAAAGTGAAGGGGATGTTTCATCTTCTTCATCATGGGCTGTCATAAGTACAGGAGCCGAGGGTAAAGTAGTTAGAGTAAGGAAAGGGGTAATGCTCTGTGTCCAGAAAATCAGCCCCATTTCCATTTCACAGCCAGGGGTAGGATGGGACTTGTACTAAGGTCACCGGGAGCACACAGTTCTCTGAGTGTAATGACTTGCTAGAAGATCCCTCTATCTGCATTTGCCAAGTGGCTCTTCAGTGGTAAAGGCTGACAGCTGTGCTCTGATTCTTACATTATTAAGACAGACCATTTTGAAATGAGAGTTCAAGTGCCCTCCCATAAATGGAGACGGAGTTCTACACTCTGGAGATATGTTTAACTTGCAAATTAAAAAGGCGATCTCTTGTGTTTTTGACTGAGGGCCAAATTGAAAACCACAAACTCCAATTCTGACTCTCTTTAGAAGGAGGGCATGGCTTTTCCCCAGATGTTACTTTTCCCTTTTCCCTAGATGGGTGGTTGGTGCCCAGTGATTGCCTCTGCCAATAACCTCCTTCTGTCTGCGTGTACTTGTCCACGCACGTCATTCAGCATGTGCTTAAGCATGTGTATGGACATATTGTGTCTGGGTTTACTCCTTGCAAGAAAAAATTCAGAGTTTTTTAAGTATATTATTGTCATGCCCAGGTATTGCAGTATACCTTGGAGTATCTCTTACAAGGTTTTTTTAGTTACCTTGTAAACCATAACGTAGAAAACAAGGTCAAGTGTGATGTCTTTGTCTGGGAAGGTATATATTCTGTATGTAAAGCCATTAGCAATGGGCTTTTGCTCAGTGTGTTTGAGCAGATCTTGTTTGTCTCTGTTTTCTTTTATATTATCTTTGGCTCAGGTCAGGGAGTGCATAATTTCCGCCATCTGGGACAGTGGAAAGATGACAGCAGGTCTTTCTGAAGAGTAGAAACCTTCCTTTCCACTTCAGTGGGAAATCTAATCTTGCATCTTTTAAATCCCCTTTGCCAGTCAGACCTGCAACACTTACTTACAGGTCAGTGACATCATTTTGGCCTAGACTTTTAACCAAGCTCTGTTTGAGTTATTGAAACAATTTACTGATGCAGCATAGACTTTACTTATTTGGTACACAAAATAGAAAGTAAAAGGAAAAGAGTGTCAAAATGGTTGACACTCATATGAATAGGCATCTTAATGTGTACAGCGTCTATGCATACATCGCAGGTCTAATGGCCTGAACAGCGGAGAAGACCTTTTCATCAGGGTCCTGTGTACACCTAGGTTATGGCAGATAATGATTGGTTAGCTTAGGTGAGGCCCTGTGCCGTGATTACTGTCCTCATTTTGAGAAAATGCTGACTAAACCATGAATTATTTCTTTGCATTCTGAACATGCAAATGTGTCGAAATTCTGAGATTTCCTTTCACTGGTAGATATCAAAACTTTACTGAAGATAGAGCATCTTATATATTTACTGATGTTTTTCTGAAGAAAATGTACACAGTATACAATTCATTCATTATTGACCTTTTCTGTACTCATAGTTTTAACCTCCTCAAAATGGGCCATGAGTTATGACTAAAGCATACAAAGAGGAGCAGTGAGCTTTCTCCACGTTCTTAACTTAAATATCAATTGCTTGAGGAAGGCTTCCTTGTCCCTCAAGTCTAAGTTAGCTCCTCTTTACCTTACTCTGCCACCCTGCCTTTCCTTCTTAGCCTTCACACACATCAGTTCCATCAACAATTTCATCATCTCTACCCTCCAAATATGTCCTGAAACTAAACAAGTCATAATTCCTCCGTCGTCACTGTGATGGATGAAGTGTCCACCACCTTCTCACTCAACCTTCTGTGTCCGCTCTTGCTCCCCACAGGCAAGTCTTCATGTAGCCGCCAAGGTGCTGCTTTCAAAACATAACAGGCCGTGGCCGTTACTTACTCAAAACCCTGTAAAGGCTTCCCAGCAGACACAAGTGATTCAAAGCCTTACCGAATGATGTGTCTCCTCCCGCCTTCGCCAGACTCGTTTCCTGCCACTGTTTCCTCGAATTCCCAGCTCAAGCCATAAAGGCTGACCTGCCGCCCCTCGCACCCTCCAAGGAAGGCCCCGTTGCAAGATCTATGCCTTTGCCGAGCCTTGTGCCTGAAACCCTCCGCCTTCGGATAGTCACGTCACTCACCATGTTTTCCCCCGTGATTAGTTTTTTTAACAGCAGCTTTCTCTAGCTGACATTTTAACACTTCTGCTTATTCTTGTTCTCCTTCCCTGGACTGTAAACTTCTGGAGGTCAGGGACTGAATTGTTCACCTTTATCCCTAAGCACCCAGAAGAGTGTCCTTCTCATAATGGGTGTATAGTAATATTTGTTGAGTGAATCATGAGTGGATTAAAGAACAAAAACTTGTATTCTAATTACTGGTATCAGTACATGAAAGTTCTTCCTGCACTTATATCTCTACCGTAAAATGACAAGGGCGTAAAATACCTTTTCCAGCGTAAGGTGCAGGAGCTCAAACACACATCCATTTCCTCAGCACTGCTAACTGCCTGAATGAAGCAGAATGTCTTGCTTAAAGCAAACAAATGGCTAGATTCAGGCACCAAGTATGGATCCCAGGTTTACGAACATGCTAGTCCTTCTGTGCTCACAGTCAGCCTTTTGATTACTGCTTACATCTGTTGTTTCCACCAGACCCTGAATATCTATTGGTTCCCATTAGAAAGTTATCTTTGCAGAAAATCAGCAGGGGGGTTGTAATTCCAGATGCTTTTCCATCTCTTTCTGCTCCTCCCTGAACCAGCAAATGTCTGGGAAGGTGCTGGCAGGGCAGTGAGGAGGAGTGATGAGATAGGCAACTGTTCTTCACCCAGAGAGAGCTCTTAAACAGGGTCCTTTGAATTCCCTTCTTTGTAGAAAAGAGGAAAAAATGCCAACAGCCCTCTCCCCATTCCTACTCCCTCTGTAGAGCTCCTGACTTTGTTTCACCATCCTCCTCATCTCACTGTGAAGAGAAATCACCCCATTCTGCAATTCTTTCAAACCTCTTTTTAGTATTAACATCCCATCAGATCTCAGCACAGATGCTCACGCTAAGTAAAACAGTTGGCGTCTTACCTTCCTGGGCCTCTCTGGATCAAACCTGTCACTTCCTGGTAAGGGCCAATGCCATGGTGGTTTTCAGGAATTGGTATTAAGCACTGAGTTATTGGCTGAAAGATGGGACAGAAAGAGGCCAAAGGAGCATTGTTTCAAGGTTTTTGCCCCTCTCTTGCTGAAGTTTTTCATAACTTCCCAATAACATTCATGTCTGGAGTGGACTCTACTGTCTAGGATTCCACAGGACTCAGGGAAAAATCAAGGGGTATATGAGTACAGATAGTAGGGTTTTCAGAAGTTACAGAGGTCAAACATGATAATGGGAAACAATGAAACAAGGTGACTAAGTTCCCCTGTGCCTCACATACTGTCCCCAACCATGCCTAGTATAGCTGTTTACCAAAATGTGTTTACTCTTCTTCCTAGGCAGACAGCTGGGCTCCATTTTCAGCTTCTCTTACAATTAGGCACGGCCAGTAAAATGTGAGCAGAAGTGATGGGTGTCCTTTCCAGGCCTGGCCCACAAAACCCTGCACATAAGCTCAACTGTGGTCCTTTTGTCTCTGGGTAGCTGGAGTGGAGACACCTCCGTGAGGACCTTGAAAGACTCATGTTGGTGAGAGCAGATTCTGTTGGCCTGGGTCCTTGAATAACTGCATGAAGGAGGCTTCCCTGCCAACCCCAGTACAGTTACACGGACCGGTAATAAAATGGTGTTGGAATTACACAGTGCACTTCACAGACTATCTGAAGCTGCAGGTAGCCTACTGTATTAATACACACAGTATTATACACATTACATACTATACACACTGTATGAATACAACCAGATGTGGTAAGTTCTTTTTCTGTATGTGTCTCTCTTTTTTCTTCATTTGGTTATGCACATCTTGAAAACAGAATTGGTGTCTGTGCCCTCTGTAGCCCCTGCAGGGGGCTGGGCCTGGCACAGGACACATGAGTAGTTACTGATCAGAGAATGTATTTCTACCTCTTATTCTAGGGTAAGTTCAAACATAATCTGGGAACATGGCCAAATCGTATGGGTTTTCCATTTTGCTTTGAAATCCGTCTCGAGTAAGAAGAATCTCTTATGCATGTACAGCAGCTCAGAACTGACATGGTCAGCGAAGTGTGACGTGCCCTTTTTGTTACCCGTAAATGGATTATCTGCTGTGACCGACTCTTCCATCATCTTGGCACATTGCTCTTATCAGCAGCTGTGCGGTAGGCACTGTGAAGGGCCCAGAGCCAAGGGAGAATGAGAAACAGGTGGGGGTGGGTGCGTGTATCACTGACTGCGTGTGAGTGGTGAATACCTGCAGCGAGCAAAAATGTTGATTACCTTTTGACTACTGTATGCACCTTTCTTATCATCCAAGGCATAATTAAGAGTTGATAGTAGGAATATTTAAGTTAATACTAGGTAAGGTACCAAGTAAACCCCCATTGTAGGAGAAAAAAACCAGACTTTTTCAAAGCAGGAATTTGTCAGTTTGGCATCAGACCTCTTTAAGGGAACACAGGGCATTTGGCTCCCATTAGCTAGCTATAGGCCAGGTGGGCAGCACGTGGTAAATATTAAAATCCTCATTGTAGGTGGCTTTACCCTCTGGTCCCTGATTGCTCAAAAGACAAACAAACAAAAAACACGGACAGTGATTTTTTTTCAATGTGAGAATCACTTTTTTAGTGCTTTTTTCAATTGAATTTATTGGAATGACATTGGCTAATAAAATTATATGCTTCAGGTACACAATTCTACAGTACATCATCTGTATATTGCCTTGTGTGTTTTCCACCCCAAGTCTCCTTCCATCACCATTCACCCCTTTACCTTCTTCTGCCTCCCCCCACCCTCCCTCCTCTCTGGCAGTCACTACACTGTTATGTGTCCATGAGCCTTTCTTGTGTTTCTTTGCTTAATTCTTTCACCCTTCCCACCCAGCCCTTAACTCCCTCCTCCCTGACAGTTGCCAATCTGTCCTCTGTATCCATGAGTCTGTCTCCACTTTGTTAGTTTTTTTACTCATGAGATTCCACATATTTGTGAAATCATGTGGTACTTGTCTTTCCCTGACTGGCTTATTGCAGTTAGCAAAATGCTCGTCAGGTTCATCCATGCTGTCACGTGAAAGTACAATTTTCTTCTTTTTTATGGCTGAGTAGTATTCCATTGTGTAAATGTACCACAGCTTTTTTATCTACTCATCTACTGATGAGCACTGGGGCTGTTTCCAAATCTTGGCTGTTGTAAGTAACATTGCGATGAACATAGGTATGTGTATTTCTTTTGAGTTAGTCTGTTGGTTTCTTCAGATATATTCCCAGAAGTGGAATTGCTGTGTCATAAGACAGTTCCATTTTTACTTTTTTGAGGAAATTCCATGCTGCTTTCCACAGTGGCTGCACCAGTCTGCATTCCCACCAACAGTGCACTAGGGTTCCCTTTTCTCCACAACCTCTCCAGCACTTGTTGTTTATTGATTTATTGATGATGACCATTCTGACAGGTGTGAGATGATACCTCATTGTGGTTTTATTTTGCATTTCTATGATGATTACTGATATTGAGCATTCTTTCATGTGTCTATTGGTCATCTGTGTGTCCTCTTTGGAGAAGTGTCTATTCAGGTCCTTTGCCCATTTCTTCATTGGACTGTTTGTTTATTTTGATATTGAGTTTTGTAAGTTCCTTATAAATTTTGGATATTAAGCCCTTATGAGATATATCTGCAAATATGGTCTCCCATTCCATGGGTTTTCTTTTTATTTTGTTCATGGTTTACTTTGCTATGCAAAAACTTTTTAATTTGATATAGTCCCATTTTCTTTTTTGTTTGTTTGTTTCTCTGGCCTGAGAAGATGTATCAGAAAAAATATTGCTACAAGAAATGTCCAAGATTTTACTGCCTAAGTTTTCTTCTAGGATTTTTATGGTTTCAAGTTTAACATTTAAATCCTTAATCCATTCTGAGTTTTTTTCTTGTGTGTGGTGAAAGGCGGTGATCTAGTTTCTTTTTTTTTTTTTTTTGCATACATCTGTCCAGTTTTCCCATCACCATTTATTGAATAGGCTATCTTTACCCCATTGCATGTTTTTGCCCCCTTGGTCAAATATTAATTGATTGTAAAGGTGTGGGTTTATTTCTGGACTCTCTGTTCTGCTCTGTTGATCTATATGTCTGTTTTTATGCCGGTACAAAAACACCCCTGCCAGCCTTCATCCTCAGGTGCAGGGACCAGGGCCCTCGTGAAGCTCGTACTAGCATTACCTCCCACCCTGCTCCCTGCCTCTGAAGAGCCACTGTTGAAGGCTGATGGTCTAAACCAGCACTTCTCAAACTTTGGCATATGTCAGGCTTGTTAAAACCCAGATTTCTGGGTTCTACCCCCGCATTGCTGATTCAGTAGATCTGGAGTGAAGCCTGAGAATTTGCATTTCTAACAAGTTCCTCAGTGATGCTGATGCTGCTGGTTTTAGGACCACACTGTGACCACACTCGTTGCCTAAACCCCTTGAGCCACACTCCACATTAACAAAGGAATCTACAAACATGCACAAGCGTAACAGCCTAACAAGGTGAAGGACCCCTGCCAGTGAGATCTCCCTTTCTCGTAAAGCCAGATTGAAGCTGTTACTCAAGAGTGGAGTTGCTGGTGTGTCTCAGGGGATTGAGTGCCAGCCTGCAAAGTGAAAGGTCGCTGGTTCGATTCCCACTCAGGGCACATGACTGGGTTTCAGGCCAGGTCCCCAGTTGGGACCGTGCAGCTGAACGATGTTTCTCTATCTCTCTTTCTCCCTCCCTTCTCTTCTCTCTAAAAATAAATAAAATCTTTGGAAAAAAAGAGTGGAGTTGCTCAGGTCAATTCAGTGAAGTGTCAGCTAACACCATTGTCCCACGCTCTGTCTTTTGTGCCTCCAAAGTTGTTACCTCATCCTCCCCCCCCCACCATTAGTAAGGTGAAGAGGTTGCCATAGATGAACAGCCCTCAATCCTGCTGCTCATTAGAATCACCAAATAAATATCTCTCATTCTGCTGTTTATACTGCATCCTGCTTAGAGATTCCAAGTAACTGGTCTGGGACAGGGCCCAGGAGCCAGCATTTTAGGAGCTCCAGTCCAGAGCACAGTTGAAAAACCACCGAGGCTCTCCAGATCACTTCCACACCTGACAGCCTGTGGATTGCCCCCGCTCCCAGGGAAATCCATCTTGTCTGCTATTCCTCTGCCCGCTGCCCAGGCTCCCGCCCCCCGCCCCCAAGTCTCACTTGACTCTTTGCCCTGACCCCTCACACTCTCTGGGCACATTGTATGCTGTTTACCGTGTGGCACAAAGTCACTTCATACCTCATTAACTTCCTCTGCGTAATTAGGCAGAGGACGGGTCCCAAACAACTGCAGAATACATGGAAATTCACTGATAAAAACACAAACAACAAACTAGGAGCACTTTCAGAACCCGCAGAAAATGTGAACCGTGGAAGCAGAGGACGTATCCGTTCCTGGAAAGTGACTTTGAGGCAAAGTCGCACAGGAGCTGCAACAGTACACATTTCGTGTAATACTGGCTCTGGCTGATTTGTTCGCCCAGGCTGGCCCCAGCCCATTTTGTTGTGATGCCTACAGATTTCACACACGGTTTGTATTTATAACAAGTAACTCCGGTGACAGGACTTCCCTACTGCCTACATAATGTTTGTCCTTTAAAAAGCCAATGAACTGGGGAGCTGAGGCAGTGGTCTGGACACTTTGGCTTTCCCAGGCACTTCCACGGCCGCCATGGGGAAACTGGACGTGAAGGAGGCGGCTTTGCCTGGTAAGAATTCAGGTGTTACTTTGGTTTTCTACTTGGTTTACCTTAGTGGGTTCACATTTGTAATTTCCAAGTATTAGTGGGGTATAACCTAACTTCGCTTGAATTTTATGGTGACCCTTTGTAACCAGAACTAGAAACACTGGGAACTTCTGTACCTTCTTTCCTGGGCTGCACTTGGAGCTTTCATTCATGGCTCCTGTTCATGCTCAGTAAAGTTTTAGTTAGTTTCTTTTTTTTTTCCAATAAAATTATTTCAGTTCAGTTGAGGAGCAATCCAGTTAAGGTGAGGGCCACTGTGGAAATTTGGTATCAATTTAATTCTACCATGTGTCTGCAGAGGAGTCCCAAGCTGAGGACTTGTGCTTTTTTGCTAATTAATTCTTCCTGTCAGGCATCTGGAAACCCGCCTCTTTGGCCTCATCTGAGTTGACTAATTAATTAAGCTGTATTTGTAAACAGACATTTTTCCTCCAGCACTTTTTTCATCATCTGTTTCTTTAGCCACAAGCTGGTGACCCTGTTTAACGGTAAACGACCTGGCCAATTTTTATTCTCCTACAGGCTGAGAAGTTTCCATTTGGAAGATTCCCAGCATCACACAGGAAGTGCAGGCTTAAGAGGGAGGCAGATAAGGACTTGAATCCAATTTAGCCATTTATTAATAATGTGGCCACAGGCAAATGAACTCACATCTGAGAATGCCATGCCCCATTTTTCCCCCTGCAAAACCTACCACTTAGCCCAGAGGCTGGCCCATCAGCAGTATAAATAGCACTGAATAAAGAGATCCCTCTACGTACTGGGTATCTTGTGCTGAATGGGAACATTTTACTATCTTGCCTTGGTGCAGGGAGTAGATATAACACTTCCCTTTTCAAGATGCAACCACGTACATTATCACATTGGTTGCTCATGAACCCCAATGGGGAGCTGGGTGAATGTTGTTACCCTTGTAACTTACAGATAGAGAATCAGGCCCATCAAGGTTAAAGGACATGGTCCAGGGCTGGTTTGAGGCAGAGCCTGACCTAGTCTTCTCACTCTTGACTTNGAGATCCCTCTACATACTGGGTATCTTGTGCTGAATGGGAACATTTTATTATCTTGCCTTGGTGCAGGGAGTAGATATAACACTTCCCTTTTCAAGATGCAACCACGTACATTATCACATTGGTCGCTCATGAACCCCAATGGGGAGCTGGGTGAATGTTGTTACCCTTGTAACTTACAGATAGAGAATCAGGCCCATCAAGGTTAAAGGACATGGTCCAGGGCTGGTTTGAGGCAGAGCCTGACCTAGTCTTCTCACTCTTGACTTAGTACTCTGGTTCTGAGGGCAGCTGTTCCCCTGACCTTTAATGGATGATATGGAAATAGATTATAACCATGAGAAAAAAAGAGTTACACGAGATATCCCAAGAGCACCTTATAAAAGAAAATGATAAGATACCGCTGAAGCTAAAGGTGTTGGAATGACTATTAGAGAAACATGATTTGATCCATGCAAACAAGGTGACAATTTAACTCCTGGATTTCTATCACATCCTCCCTCACCATCCCACCAGCTTTTGTGGGTTCATGGGTAAATCGTTGGTAATTGTTGTAACCCAAACTTATTAACTAATACCGACAACATTAATATTTGTATTTGGACAGTGTGATATACACTTGATTCTCTGATTAGTCCTGTCAGACTAGTAGTAGCAAAACATACACACGTAAATACGTATCTCTCCACTTTGCTGATGAACAAACTCAGCTTCTAAGAGGTTGGGTGATTGGTCACATTCACAGAGCTTGTCAGTGGTAAGACTGGGCCTGAAGTTCAGAACTTCCAGCTCTATGTGTAGCACTGTTTCGACAGAACTACAGTTAAGAAGGACTTACGTCGGCACTGTGCTTATTTGTACTGAAGAGCTGTGAAAAATGTTGTGCTGTTTTGTCTTCTAATTCTGTCTAATTCTATCTCCATCTGTCTTGTTGCTTCTTCTCTTCTTCCTTGGTTTGTCCTGATTATGTAACCTTTTCCCCGAGATGGATATATCTTAGTTAACCTCTGCTTAGTGGCTTGAAACCACCACTATCATTGTTACTTATAATTCTTTGGGTCAGCAGTTTGAGTTGGGATAAACTGGGTGGTCCTTGGGTCGGTCTCACATAGGGTCACGCATCAGTGGCAGCCATCTGGTGGCTCTGCTCAGGGTGGGTAGTCCAAGTGGCCTCACTCCTATCTAGCTATTGGTATTGGCCCTCAGCTGGGCCTCATCTGCACGTTTGCTCACCCTCCAGGAGGACGGCCAAAGTGTTTTCCGAGTTGTCAGCAGCGTTGTAGGAAGGCGAGGTGCAATGCAGTGTCACTCATCAGGTCTCTATATATGTCACATTTTCACTATCCTGTTGGTCAGAGCAAGTCACAAGGCTAAACCCAGAGCCAGTGAAGAGGGGACTACACGAGGGCAGGGGTACTGGGGTGTGTGATTCACTTTGCACCACTAATACAACCCACTATCAATGGGTATAAAAATATCGACCTTATCTACCTTATAAGACTGTTCTGACCATTAAATTTGATAATGCATGTGCATTGCTTACCATGGTTCCTGACAAACAGCTAGTAAATGCTCAATAAATATTAACTAGTATTACTAGTAGAATCACAATTATCTGTTATGATCTGCCAGAGCAGGTTCTCCTTTTGAAATCCCATTTATTCATTTGTTTAACATTTACTGAGTGTCTATGTGGTTCTATTCCCTATACTAGGCATTAGGGATACAAAACACAATGTCCAGTCCCTGCCATTGAGGAACCCATAGTCTACTGGAGGAGGCCAGACACAGAGGCAGTTAAATACAGCATACCGTGGCAAGTTCAGTGATCGAGAAATGCACAAGGTATTGGGGGGCACCAAAGAAGGATATCTAACTCCTTAACTCAGCCTGGGGGGGGAGGGGTGAGGAAAGGGTTCTTGGAATAGATTCTACATGAGCTGAATCTTCACTTGTTGAGTGGATGCCATCTAGAAGAACAGAGATTTAAAATAGGAAACTCCGCCATGAGTAAAGACATTCAGGGAAGAAACAGTATAGTGTGATGTTATCCGTTAAAATCTAGGAATCCTAAAGAAGCAAGACAAAAAGAAAGCAGAAAGGCAGGAGAGGAAAGGGAGAAAGGGAGATGGGAAGGAGAAGAGAGGGAAAGAGGGAGGGAGGGAGGGAGAGAAAGTGTGGGGAACAAATGTATGCTCTTCCAGGAGGTTAGATACTATTCTGTAGGAGGTTTGATTTATTCCGTAGGTGAACAACAAGGCACTGGCAGGCTTTGAGAAGGGTTGGGATGGGGTCACATCTCTATTTTTAAGAGATCACCCTTGGGGCCAAGTGGAGGATGAGCTGGAGAAAGGTAAAAATAGAGCTGTGGAAGCCAATTAGTAGTAATCCAGAAATCCAGGCAAGAGAGAAATATCTGAGAATGCAAGCCAGTGTGAGATCTTTCCTGCCATGTATACCCTACAAAGCTAGGGGAAGAAATTTCAGTGAAAAAAAGGAATGATTTTTATATCCTAGTTTGGGAGAGCATAGTCCAGGGTATTCTAGAAAAACTATTTGCTACATACGTAACAGGTATGTTTGTCCACAATATCGACCTTTTCTGGCGAAGGAGAGGTGGCAGATGCCAGAGAACCGTAGAGTGACTGTTTCTATTCGGGAGCCCATGCTCTTTGGCATGGCCTAAGTGTGAGGTGTGAGGAAGCTATTCTGTGAATTCTGTGAGGTATCTTCTCCGACACACCTCATATCTTTTATGACTTTTCCCCTCCGTGGTCTAGTCTCTCTAAATTATGATGCATTTCCAATGACTTTGACCCCTTCTCTTCGTGCTCCCTTCTTGCCTCAGTAATTTTATATGTATTTTCAGTGTTTATGCCTTGTTTCTTTTCATATATATTCACAACCTTGTGCCTTGGATTTCCTGGGTGATCATGCTCTCAACTATGCCGCTTCGCTGCCCCTGAAAACACATTCATAATCATCAGAGTTTACATTCCGATTTGTGGCCTGGAAAACATTGCCATTATACGTATTCAATATGCTCTGTTTTCAGAGTGTCTCCCGTTCCTTCTCGTTCAGCCCTTGTGCCTGAGGACCCTGCGGGGCTGAACACAGCCTCCACAATCGCACCTGATGAGCGCCTGCCCCAGTCTTGGCCGTTCTTTCTAGCTCCTGAAAATTTCCATAAGAACCTGGTTTTCCTTGTTGAGTTGTTTGGTTTATTGAATGTACAGACACGCTTTTTAAATTCAGAGGACGAACAGGAGGAAGATGCAGTAAGACTCATCAGGAGGCAAAAGACAGCGCGAGCCGGGATCAGTGCAGTAGGCATTGTTTGAAGAGAAATACGATCACTCCTGGCTCCAAAAGGGCTTCCATGATAACGCGGTGACTTCTAGTGGGTGACACTGCTTCCACTTTGTGCCTCTCTCATCCTCCTGCTGCCCTGGACCCATGGACCACTAGTCCTGTGACAGGCCTGGGCATGTGGGGCTGCCTGAGGAGAGCAGCACAGGTGGGCGATTCTGGATCGTTTATTGAGAATTATTACTACATGCACAGCACTGTTCTTATGTGTCATCTGATATTTGAGACAATAAAGGAGAGGCGAAAAGCAAAGGCCCTGGTGTGTCAGATTGCCTGGGTTCAAGTCACTTGCTTGACTTGGGGACTCTCACGGGGATCCTAGAGGAACCTTCTGGCTCGGAGCTCTTAATCTCGGGAAAGGATTTGTAAAGGAGTGCATGGGAGTAGAAAGGCAGGTGGGAGGTGTGGAAATGACTGGGCCTGGCATGTAAGCCATATATGAAGAGGAGCCAAGTGACCTACTGAGTGACATTGGCTGCAACAATAAACACTGGGACTATCCAGGTGATCCTCACAGGGCCCGGGGACTGGGCGGGGTGTACAGCCCCAAGTCACTGTTGGACTCGACAACAGAAACTCTAGCTGGTTGGATCCTCCTGAGCAAAGTGGAGACCTCCTGCTTCTCCTTCCCATGGCCCCATGCAGGGAGGCCCCCGGCTAAGGAATGGCTGTGGAGTCTGCCTATCACTGGTGACCCAGCCTCCTTCTTGGGGCCTGATGTGTTCACAGAAAGTTGATGATAAATACCACTCCGACCACTGTCACTTACTCAGTGTGTACCACATTCCAGGCATTTCACAAAGTGTTTATGTGCATCATCTTATTTAATTTTTTTACCAAAACCCCATGAAGATAGTTATAATTATTATCTGTTGCCATTTATAGATGAGAGAAAGTGCCTTAGGAGGACTGCTTTGATTATAAAGAATAAACACCCAACTTGAACTAGCTAATGCGAAAAGGCAGATTTATTATGAGGATACTGGACTGTCTCACCAGATCCATGGACAGAGATGCAGCTGAGCCTCTACAGTAGCCACAGCCAGAACTTGGATGCTGTCATTAATCTTGCTCACTCTCACTGTATATAATTGCCTCCTGCCACTGGCTTCATTCTTCTGTCTCTCCATTGGCCAGTGTCCTCCATAGGGTACAAAACACAGCTGCCCAGAGCCTGTGAACTTTACATATTACAGCTTGAGGTGCGGGGTAAGGCTGACTTGATGTTCTTTTTGGTTATGAGGCCAAATTCCCATGGATCTGACCCAGCAGGTCAGGTGCCCTGGCCCTCAACCACTCAGCTGTGGCTGGGTCAGGGATGGACTAGGAGCCGTAATAACACGACAGCTTCCACAGGGCCATGTGGTGGAAGTTGTGGTGAACAGGCAGTCTGGGAAGGAGAGACTGAGCTAAGAAAAGGCGTGGGGGGAGAGAGTACCAGCTATCAAGAGAGGAGATGGCTGTTTGGTAGAAAAAAATGTCAGGCATCTACGACACCAAATTTAAAAGCTTAGGGTAATTTGTCCATAGTCACGCATAACCAAAGCCAGAATTCAAATTAGGCCTTTCAGAGTTTAAGGCCTATGTGCTTTACTAATATGACACATTAGAATAAAGTAGTGAGTGAATGAATGAATACATACATATATAGTACATAACATACACATGCATAACTTCGTACATATATACATAAACTAGTGGGGACCTTGCCAACCCAGCACTCAGATCCAGGAAGACACGTTCAGAATGGTCAGACACCGTGCACTTTTGCTCTCACCTGACAACTTGTCATTTAAGGATGAAGGTAGGGAGTAATGAGAAGCTGATGGTGAGCAGCGTCAGTGACCAAAGCCTGTGACCCAGATCCCCAAAACAGATTATAATAGCCCCCCTGGAGCCCACTCACATCCATCAATCAGTTCAGCAGCATCCCTGCTGACCTGTGTTCTGGAGCAAGCAGACGCCTTGGGCATGTTGCACACACGTCTACAGCCCTGTGATATAGGAGGAAGTTTATTCAGAGCAAGTTCAAGGGGTCTCTGCCTGGATGTCCCAGAAGATGGTTCAGGACTCAGTTTTGGTATTCGAGAGGAGGGGTCTTTTTTGGAAGAAGGTAGATCAGAGAAGTTGAGCTCAGCTCTCAGTAATTGAGCTCATCTAGGTCCTAGAATGGGACTCCATGTATTTCTGTCCAAGGATGGGAATTGAGAGCCTGGGAGGAAAACATGTTGAATCTTTCAGCCTCTCTGAGCCTGTTTAGCAAATTATTTACAAAATGTGCTGGCCTACAAGAAACATCCATCCTGCCCCAGCGAGGGGTTTATGGAGAGAGAGAGAGCACCTGACTCAGTGGGACTCAGTTCAAGGCCTTTGGGAAATCTAAAAGGGTTGTAGCATTTTTATTTTTGTGATTTCAGTTTTTATTTTCACCTGAATGAAAATGTTGCATGAAACTGAAAGAATTGCATGGGGCTTACCCTGATATTTTGAAATGAATTGAGTTAAAGGTTTGAGAAGTTGAAGTTTTTTTCAGTATTTCCCTCTTGGCACTTGCAACCAAAAACTGTGTTTCTGGGAGAAAGTTAGGCACATGGGCATTGCACTGATGTTTTCAGTCGTGGCAGTAACAGTAATAACCAGGAGGGGGAGAAGGAAGAGAAAAATTGCACATACTTGTATAAAACTAGTTATACCAGGCACAGAGAGATGAAATAACTCACCAGGGCCACACGTCTTGTCAGCACCCCAACTCCTACTGCCGCCTGCTGCCATCCTGCCTGTGTGGCTCCCAGGTGGACTTCAGTTTCCACTTGCTCTGGAGTCATTGGATACAACCATCAGTTGCAGTTTCTGGGAGGCTGACGTGAGGGTGGGAGGCTACAGAGCTAAGAAAGACTCCTCAGACCACAGTAGTGTGAGGAATAGGAGGTCAGAAATATCGTTACCAGCATGGCATGGTGAAAGAAACCTGGGCTTTTAGAGGCAAGGAGATCAAAGGTAAAACCCTGACTCCCTAGTAAGCTTTGGGTTCATTTATTTGTCTGTCTTGTGGGTATAACATACCTACCTTGTGGGAAGTTGGTGACAACGAAAACCATAATTCTATGTGACATACCTAGCCTGTAATAGCTATAGTTACTCTAATATTATCACACCTGTTTGTGGTGTTGTCTGAAATGACCATAACTGTCCACTGGTGCTGAGGGATTTAGCCACCTCCATTCCGGCACCAGAGTCTGCTTCAGCTCACCCTCTGCAGGGCAGGCGAGGAGGAGGGAGAAACAGTTGGAGAACAGGGGTCGCTCAGAGGGCGAAGGCTGGCAGCAGTGGTGGGATGGAACAGCCCCCAGTGGCCAGCCAGGCTCTCTTGGAGAGGTGAGGGCCAACCAGGGGTAGCGGCTGGGGCCTGAAATGATGACTGATGTCCCAGAGTCTCTGGGAGAGCCACGCGGGTTCCAGGCAGAATGGCTGGATGCGCTTCCTTTCTGTGGAGTTTCCCAGAGGCACCAGTTCCCAGCTTAGTAGGTGCCAAACCAGTAATGGATCACGTTTGGATATGGACATTATTTTAAACATCACCAAGTATGCGAAGGATTAGGAGAAGGAGCATCAGGCTCCCAGTGGCCTGGTTACGTATTCGGTGCAGCAGACCCACAGGGAACTGAGTCCACCCTGGGCCACTTATCACCTGGGTGGCTAGAGACAGGACATGAGGCAGACTTTACTTCCTGTGGCCTTTTCTTGAGAGAACCCTTGAGTAATGTCTAGTGGAGACTTTGTGGAGTGTATGATGTATTCTCCCCTCCAGTGGCAGCAGTCAGTAATTACTGAGAACACACTTGTTCACTCCCGTATAAGGGGCAGAAAGAAGTAAAATGGTAGAGTCCCTACCCTCACAGGCTTAGAGACATTCAGAGACGGGATCTGTGTAGCAACTATAGCTAACATTTTAGTGGGAGCCATTGACCCACAAAACGATTACAGAAGATCAAATAGAGTGTTCTTTCTGGGCAGCAGTGGCCGGGGACAGCATCACGGAAGTGATGAGGCCTGAAAAAAGCGAGAAGGGCCCAGAGCGTTAGAAAAACGTGGGAGGGGCTGACGGAGGGAAGACTGTACATGCAGAAAGCAAAGCTACGTGTTGGTCACACACAACACAGAAACAGCTCTATGCACAAGTAAGGACACAGAGCAGTTTGAGAGGGGGTAGATTTTTTTGAAAGTGAGGTAAGAAACCAAACATTCTATATAAAAAGGCGTATTTTACTTGACAAGAAAAAAAGCAAAAGTAAAATTTTGTGCATAAAAGATACCAAAAATAGTCAGGAGACAAATCTCTGAGGGGAAACAGTATTTCAAGCATATCTGACAGATGCAGTGTGCCTATCATGCTGTACCTGGAGCTCCCAGGAATGGATAAGAAAAACAAATAATTCAACAGCAAATGGGCGAGAGATGTGACCAGAAGGTGTAAGAGGAAGTTCGAAAGGCAAGCGATGTACAGAGGTGCTCTAGCTCACTGCAAGTCAAGGAGACGAAAATGAGAGCCGTTAGGTACCACTCTTTATTTCTCAGCTTGGCAAATGTTTAATAGTGAGAGAAGTCCAGTGCTAGTGAGAACGTGAGCAAGAGCCCTCTTGTGCTTTGCTGATAGAAATTTCAGCCGCTGTACATCTATGGTAAAGTGTTCTGGCAATATCAAGAACATTGAAAAACATAAATATATTTCTATTTTATTCCATTATTAGCAATTGATGCTTTGACAATACCAAGATATGTATTATGCATTTTAGTTCATTATTCTTTGAAATATTGCAAACATTTATCCATAAGAATAGGACTAAATAAATTGGGGCACATTCATTATTATGGACAACTATCCAACTACTCTTAAGAGGAATTAGATCTGCCATCTGTAGAACTGGAAGAAAGCCTGTGATGTATACTTAAGTGGGGAAAGCAAGTTACAGAGACATGTGTATAGCATGATCTTGGAAAAACATATGCCTATATGTACATGCATATCCCCTTCTCCATCTATATGCATATGTATTTCATATGCATATAGAGAATCAATAGCCATACAAGGAATGGGGGAGATGGATATGGAAAAAAAAGATTGAGCAAAATGAAGTGCTCCCAGGCACCCAGCCTCTAAAGGTCCTCAGAGCTAAGTTGTGCAGCTCTGGGGGAGGAGCGGTGGGAGGAGGGGGTTGCCCTCCTACCCTCAGACTGCTGCTCTGTTGGGAGTCTCGGGCCTGACTCGGACCTGAGCACCAGCAACCCCAACACGTGGCCAGCCCAGGTCAGCTGTCTGCTGTGACACCCCTGTGGGACGAGTGGAATGCAGATACAGGCTGCCTTGCAGAGCCTCTGCCTGTCCCTTCAGTTTGCTCAGGAAAATTACATGTAGTTTTAAATTTTGCATTTTCCGAGTCAAATGAAGGCCTAAAACAAGCAGCAAGTGTTCAGTGTTAGGTCCACTTGTCATCTCCAGCAAGAAATAAAAATGCTTTGGTTTTTGAAAAATAACGTGTGATGCCTAAAGAGGATCTTTAATAAGTGCTTTATTCCAGGATCTTAAAAAAAATGACTTTCTGTGCAGACGAGAGAGGCAGCCTGGGGGGACTGATGTCCTTTGCTCTCTGTGCAAGAACCGCAGCAGCGTTCACAGCAGCCTCGTCCTGCCGGGGCCCCTCGCACTTCCCCATGACGAGGCAGACCTTCATGGACAGGATGGACAAACACAGGGGCTTTCAGAAAGCATACTGTCCCTGTGGTCTTTTCTTATGCATGGCCTTGCCAGGGCCCTATTGGGTGCCAGTTTCATTGTCAGTAACAGAGGCAATTTGTTAGTTTCCCAGAAAGACTTTGAAGTCTGAGATCAGCACAGACTGGTTCCCTTGAATTTTCGCAAGGGAAGGCTCAGAGTTCAGTGCTCCTGGTTTGGGAGGCAGGCGCCCTTCGGAGGAGAGATCCCTGGCCAAGAAGGTGTTCTTCAGGTTGTGCTGAGAGCCAAACCAGAAACCCTCAAACAGCCCCACGCTTTTCTGAGAAAACGAATTGGGATACTTTTTTCTCTTGAGAAAGATGATTTCAACCCTCAAGAGATCTTTTTAAGTGTTAGTATGACAGATAGCTGCATGTTTTATAGACAGATGTTGTTGTTAAATGTGCTTGTGATAATGATGTTTGTTTAGTGCTTATCTCTAAGGAATTCAGAGCATTTTATGGCCGCTTTCTTCATTATTTCCTAAGGTTTTCTTCTTCCTGATCATATTGTAATTGTGACTATAACGTTTTCATTCAGTTTTTCTCATCAAGTTTTCTCTGAAAGATCTCCTGCTAACCTCGTTTCCTTCTACTCTCTGCATTCCCAACATTACATACTCACATGAGTTGAGACATCCTAGAAAAGCATTCATGATTTTTTCTTTGTGTCTCAGGCTCCCCCTTTTCAATTTCCTATTCTTCATCGCTCTTAAAAACTTTCTCATTTATAATGTTTTCACTATACTCCCTCCCCCTTAAATAAAGAATTCCTTAAAACATTCATTATTCTTTTACATAAATTGTCCCTATTTTATTTCATGTTAGTTGTTCATTTATTTCTAACTGACTTGCTCCATAAAAAGGCTGAGGTAACTAATTTGAGGTAGCTAAATGTGTTCTTTAACATGAGCGCTGTGTGTTGGCATCGTGAATCTGATATTCATAGCGGATTTTTCTTCAAAACTGTTCCTCCTTTTAAATTCCAAGGAATTTGTTAACTTGCCTCCTCACTGCAATAATCCATGAAGAAATGACAACAAAAAAGTCATGACTTATGACAGGCTAGTCTTTTGTATATAATAAAAACCATACGCTTCCCTTCCTTCAGAAATTAAGCACTAAGAACACCTTTCTTTTTACTGGCTCTAATCAGATGGAGTGTAGTAGAGAGTCACTGTCCTAAAGAGATCCTGGGATTATGAGATTATATGGAAGACAGCTTAGAACTCGCTCCCTTATTTTACGAATGTGCAAACAGGGCCTCAGAGAATGTTATTAAGAGAAATGTGTCCATAATCACAGAAACACTTAGGGGCATGTCTAGAATTTAGGAGACAAGACATCGGAAAGTTAAAAAGTCACTAAGTAAAGTAGTGTATGTATATCATGAAATAATGAATGATTTGGTAACTGTGGATAGAGGGGAGCTGGTGAATGTTTAAGAATCGCTGGAGGCAGGGGTGGAGACAGGAAGCCCTGGCTTGTTCTGTTTCATGGTGCCCAGTAAGTTGGGAAGAGATGAGTACGATCCAATTGGCTCTTAAGAGTGATAGAGATTGGCTAGAGTGATCAGGTCTGTAGTGAGGAGGAGAGCTGAGCAGACCATGTCTCCACACACACCGTAGCTTTCAGCTGTGAAAGAACATCTTTGGTCTTTGCATCAAGCAGCTGCAGGACTACAACGTTGCTCTCACTGTTACCTTCCTGGATGAAGCACTCTTCACCTGATGAGCTGTTATTTACATTCCAAGGCCCAGCTCAAAGATAAGGATCTTCATCAAGCTTAGCCCTGACCCCTTCTGAAATAATCACTTCCACTCTGAATCTCAGAGTACTTTAATTATACCTTTATTAGGGTAATTACCAAAGCCTGACTTGATATTGTTGTCACTAGATAGTGTCTTGCTCCACTAGACTGACCTTGGATACAGGGATTGTGTCTTCTTTCATTGCCAGAGAGGCAATACTGTGTGGTGGGTAGGAGCTCAAGCTCTGCAGCTAGCCTGTTCAGCCTCACATCCTGACGCTGCACTCACTCACCTCAAGACTGAGTAAGTCACCAAACCCCTCTGTTCTGCTCTGCAAAATGAGAAATGAAACAGTAATCTCCATCTCCCAAGCTTGCTTTGACGATGAATGAGATTACTGGGTGTGTTCAGTGATTTGCACATACTAAGCCCTCAGTTAATGTTACCTGACACTGTTATCTCTAGCACACAGCCAGTGTGCCTGGCACAAATTTGCTGTTGTTGGTTGAATGGCATTGAAGTGAGGCAGGAACATGATCCAGCAAGCTTGACAGGAAGTTGGGGAAGAGGTGCCAGAGGGGACTGCATGAACGGATTATTGTTGGATTAATGAGAATGATCTTGTAAATAAGAATCCGTTGATCAGAGAATTATAGGATCAGAACCTGGTTTTCCTGTACTTGAACAAGAATTAAATTAAAAAAAAAAGAACCTCGTTTTCCAGAGGTGGTACGAGGAACACAGAGCAGGGTGTGATGATCTGTGCCCTCCCCTCATCCCATGTGCTTGACACCGTAAGTCTGTCAATACACCATTTGTTGTTGCCATACCTTGTGTGGTCTGCTGTGAATTTCAGTATCTCCTTTTCAGTACTGTGCAATTGGTTTTTAAAAATCTAAATGCTAGACTTTAAGTATAAATACTATTAAATTTCATTCCATTTGCCAATCGGTTTACTCCGATAAGCCAGTTAATTCACATTGCTTCCCACCTTGACTGTGTGGTGCAGTGTGTCTTCTGTTCTGATGAGCTTTGCATCTGCAGGTTTGTGATCATGACTTCTGTTTGTTTTTTGAAACACTGTACAGGCCGCTTCTAAGAACAGTGTCCCCTGACATGTCACTACAGACCTCTTTCAATGTTGGCATTGATTTATGAAAAAAATATTTTTTTCCCCCTGGCTGGTGTAGCTCAGTGGATTGAGTGCAGGCTGTGAACCAAAGGGTTGCCAGTTCAATACCCAGTCAGGGCACATGCCTGGGTTGCAGGCCAGGTCCCCAGTAGGGAGCATGTGAGAGGCAACCACGCATTGATGTTTCTCTCCCTCTCTTTTTCCCTCCCTTCCCTCTCTCTAAAAATAAATAAATAATCTTTTTTTTAAACAGGATTTGACACTCCTTTGAAATCTAGTGAAGTATATAATAATCTATGTTATATTTCATCTTGTTCATAAGGGTGTCATGAAAAACTTTGCCAAAATGCTATGTCTGCAGCATTTTTGTTTCACAGATATAGGAGGTCTAGCAGAAAAGAAAATGCAAGTAGCTTATTGAAACCTGTTCCTGATTAACCTATGTTAGCTCCCAATGGTAATAATGGACTTCTCCAACTTGAACAAAGAATTCATGTTTCGAAAGAGTGAAGTTAACTGTATCAAGGTGGATTGGGCTCAATGCACAGACCTAGATGAGGAGTTTGGATACAGTCCTGACGGTGATGGAAGGTTGTTGGAATGTTTGAGTTGGTATCATATGATGTAGTGATGTTTTAAGAAGAGCCATCTGGCAGCAGTTCCACCAGGAAAAACCTTATGTGAGGTTGAAGTTGCCTACAGTAATCCCAGAATGGGCTGCTGGACTTCTGGGCTAGGCTCATAGCAACAAAGATGGAAGAGAATACAGTTGAATTTAAAAGGAAAAAAATCCGAAGGAATTATTGTAGGAATGAGGTCAATGAATTAAATAAGGAAGGAAGAAAAGGAAGGAAGGAAGGAAGGGAGGGAGGGAGGGTACTTTAGGGCTGCCCAACATTTTTCACATCAGTGAACATGCAGAGAAGAATATGACTTTGGCCACTGGAGTAAGTAGGACTGCTTGGAGATGGAGGTGACCCAATATCATGGCTCCACAGGGTAGGGTCTTCTCTTCCCCAAGCCCCAACTCCCCTTAACCACAGACCAAAGACATTGATATCTCCACATGGCTGGTAAGCTATTTGAACATTTCTGCGTTAGAAATAAGTAGTCTTAGCAATAAAAGGAAAAACAGACTTGCACTAAAATGAGGGCCAACAGTACAAAAAAGACTGTACATATACAGGAGGGCAAGCATTTGGATCTATATATAATTCTGAACACAGAAGTGAAATATGGATTAGACACTTGGAAGAAAACTAATTAGCATCAGGGTTAATTCCAAACAAGATGGCCCAGGACACCAAGCCACTACCTGTGTTACAGTGACACAATAAAGGAGGGGCAATTGTTGTGTAGGCCTGATTTGGGCCTCGAAATAGGCAGCACCTGCTAGATAGGTTGGAGGGAGATACAGACCCCACCTACTGAGGCACTGGGCAGAACCTAAGTATAGACAAAGGAGAGAATTTTGGTTGTGTGTGAATATGGAAATCTAAGCCCATTAATCTAAGCCTGGTAGAAAATTTATGAAGTTCTGCCCAGTTTTTGCTCCTTATTGATTTAGTACATTTCACTGAGTTAATACATTAAGTAGTTTTGTAGTCCTGATACTTCACCTGCACATCTAATTTGCATTGCTCCATGGAGGAAATTATAGACTGGGAAAATGCAAGAGCTTGCAATCCATAATTCCCTGCGATAATTGAAGATGTTCAGTTATAGAAGATTAAAAGGTGTTCCCTCTTTCTTCAATAAACTTAATAACAGGGTGAGAATGAGAACCCACCAGCAAAGTCATGCAGATTCTACTATAAAAACAGGAATGAATGGCTCTTTGAAAGATAATGGAACCCACACATTTCTCCTGATGATTGGCAGCAGGACCACCATGAGCATGATTCCAGGGGGCATCCCCCTTTCACATTGGAGTATGTGTGATTGGTGCTCCCTGAAGTTGGGGTGCACAGCCTGTGTGGCCATACGTGACAGCTCACAGAGAGACCCAGGGCTTTCACCCATCCCAGCAGGCACATTGACCCTCCGTGGCATTCATCACCAGCCCAGCCACACTCCCTTCCCCAGCCAAGCTGGGTCAGTTTTCTTTAATCCTGACTTACCATTTTATTCCAGTTCAGATCTACCCCATTCTCCACGTGGCTTCCCTTTGGACCTCTGTAACAAGCCAAAACATATCCTTCTGGCTCATTTGTTTCAGTCATTCTGTGACCTTTCTAAAGCTACTTGCTGCTCTCTCTATCATGTTCCTTGTTATAGTTAAATAGAAAAAACCAACAGCGATACAAGGCAGGAAACTCTGGCACCCTCACAGGGGTTGGTGCAGACCTCAGTGTTGGCACTTACCACACAGCACTGAAAACATTTGTTTACATTTCTGACTCTGTCATTCATTGTGAGCCTGACGAAAGTCAGAATGATGCTTCTTTGAGCCATAGGTCTAGCAGGTGCCTGGCACATGGTAGGTCTTCTTTTAATGTTTGGAAAGGAGGTGAGTACATGAATGGATTACTTTTCTTAGATTTGGGCATGGTGGCCTCATTTTGAGCATGTAATTTAAAGATGATTCTTTTCTCTATCATGTGCAACACCTGCATCTGTTGGCCTTTCTTTAAGTCTTCCTGGGTGAGGGTCGGAGAGGCTGCTCTGTCTTCACCGGAAGTTTCTAAGTCTTTTGTTTATCCCTGTGCAGGTGGGGAAGTGGAAGGACAAGTCCCTGCAGATGAAGTACTACTTGTGGCCCCGAATGTGCCCCGAGACAGAAGAGCAGGAGGATGACCATCTGAGCATTGTAACGCTGGAGGAGGCTCCATTTGTTATTGTGGAAAGTGTGGACCCTCTGAGTGGAACCTGCATGAGGAACACAGTCCCCTGCCAAAAACGCATAGTCTCTGAGTACGGCACCTTCCCCAGTGGCTTTGGGTGGCATAGGATAGTAGGCTTTGACCCAGCCGTAACACCCGGCTGGCCTGGGACCTGAAGCAAAGCATGAGTTGAGCACCATGTCTGAGTTTCAGTTGCCCTTGAGCAATGGGGTTACTGGCAACCCTGGAATCAGATGCCTGGTTCTGTCCAGACCATGACCTGGAAGAATTTCTGCTAATTATACTAATATTTCTTTGGCCTTGCCTGTTCTCAATGACTAGGACCTCCAGTTTATGGAGATGCAAGTTTACATCAGTATTGAAATATATTTTAGGGGGCCAGCTTGTCCTGAAATGTTGAGATTTAGAAACATGTTAGAAGTCAGCATAACGGTTCTCTTTGGTGAGGGTGGGGCGTGCCTGAAAGGGAGCATGCGAGGCCTCTAAGGTGCTGATAGCTTTTCTGTATCTGGATTTGAGTTCTGGTTAAATGTGTGGGTTCAGTGTGTAAAAATTCATCCAACTGAACCCTTAGGTTATGTGCACTTTCCTGATGTAATTATACTTCAAAGGAGCCTGAAAAATTGTGAGAAGACCTGGTTTACTGCAATGAGCTAATGAGAGAATTGCAGTTCTGTGGTCTGATTCATTCCCTTACTTAGGTCTGATATAAATTATGCTGAGCTGTGAGTGGGTTTGGAGTTTTAATGGCAAAGGGCACTATTTTGCTTCTTATATAAAGCCTTATATTTTTGTTTGTTTGTTTGTTGTTTCTTTAACTGCTTAGGAATAAAACAGATGAGGAGCCTGGTTACATCAAAAAATGCTGCAAGGGGTTCTGTATTGACATCCTTAAGAAAATTTCCAAATCTGTGAAGTTCACCTATGATCTTTACCTGGTTACCAATGGCAAGCATGGGAAGAAAATCAATGGAACCTGGAATGGTATGATTGGAGAGGTAAGTGTCAGGAATGAAGGGCCATTCCATTGTTCACTTATTTTGTTTCACTTACATACAAAAAAATGCTCATTTTATAAATCTTAGAACATAGTAAATAGAATATACTCTTCCCACTGAACAAAGAAAACCACTGGAGGACTGTGAGGTACTTTCCTTGTGGAGGACCCTTGCCTTCCAGAATGTTCTTTTTTTAAAATCTTCATTGTATTTTTTCCTATTACCATTTAGACCCCTTATAGCCCTCCGACCCCAGCAATCACCATACTGTTGACCATATCCATGAGTCCTTTTTCCTTTTTGCTCAATCCTTCTACTCCCTAACCTTCACTGGTGTAGCTCAGTGGGTTGGGTGTTACTCCATGGACTGAAAGGTCACTGGTTCAATTCCTGGTCAGGGCACATGTCTGGGTTGCAGACCAGGTTCCAAATTGGGGGCTTGTGAGAGGCAACCAATCAATGTTTATCTCACACATCAATGCTTCTCTTCCTCTGTTTCTTCCTCCTTTCTCCTCTCTCTAAACATAAATAAATAAATCTTCCTGAATGTTCTGATTAAAGCATTGTGCCTTTCTCCCCAGGTGGTCATGAAGAGGGCCTACATGGCAGTGGGGTCGCTGACCATCAACGAGGAGCGATCTGAGGTGGTTGACTTCTCTGTGCCCTTCATAGAGACTGGCATCAGTGTCATGGTGTCACGCAGCAATGGGACTGTCTCACCTTCTGCCTTCTTAGGTAGGTGATGCGCTTGCAGGTGTGAAGGGAGTAGACATAAGGGCAGGCAGATGGAATGAGGCACCGTGAAGGAGCACATGGCCAGGCTCGTTCAGCCAGGAGGTGCTTTGCTACGAGCTTAGCTCAGCCAGGATTTCATTTGGGAGCTTCAAAATGAATTATTCTCCAACATGACCATTGAAGAGCACCACCCCCAATAAAAAGCCATGATACCTTATAAGAAACAGTTCTGTACTTTGGTCCCGTTCCCCCTTTATCCTGGGACTCCCTTTCCTCAACCACAGAAAATGATGTTTCAACAACCTGGTCTTTGAAGCTGCTTCCTACTTTAGTAATGTCTAATTGTGTGTATCATTGGCATACCTATGATTTTAAATTTTCTTCAAGAATCAAGCTCAGTACTACCTATAAAGGTTCTCTGTGTTCGTATGAATTTTCTGAGGCTTTCTCAGATAAAGCTGATCTGCTTCTTGGCCACATCCTACTCCATCCCATATCACGCCACTCAGTACTTCCCCACTCCCCAGTATCACGTGGGTGTCAGAAGCCTTAGTTACGCTGTAGAGCTGGGTGAGACAAGGCCGAGATTTTGATCAGATAAGCACTTTTGTGAGCTCAGATCTCATATATTTTCAGAGGCTGTGAGAGAAAGAGGTTAGAAATTAAAATGTCATCTTGAAAACAGCGCATGGGGCTAGGAGACAGGAAGCCTGGTTTGGGTATAAACAAGCTGTAACCCCTTGGATAAGTCACAGTTTCTCTCAGAGACATCAACTTTTTTTCATGAGGATATTGGATGGACAGTGACTAACATTTCTTTAAACCCTATGCAAGTGTTGGTGGGGAGCAAGGGTGGGAATTATTCAATTAATGCACTGCAAATTCATGTTAGTGGTTCCCAAGAATATTCCTATAATCGACTCAGTTTTCTCAGCCAACCTTCTTTTTTATAGTGAAGCAAATTCTGACTCTGCCAATTTTATATGAAATGTTATTACATAGCACACATTCAACACAGGCATTAATCCTCAGAGCAGCTTTATGTATTTTATTTGTATTTTATTTTCTTTACAAGGATAATCAGAACATTAAGATGTACAAACAAAACTGCAATCTGAGCCCTGGATAATGTGGCTCAGTGGATTGAGTGCCAGCCTTGGATTCAAGGGGTCACCAGTTTGATTCCCAGTCTGGGGCACATGCCTGGGTTATGGGCCAGGTCCCCTGTGGGGGGCACATGAAAGGTGACCACACATTAGTGTTTCCCCCCTCTTTTCCTCTCTCTAAAAATAAATAAAAAATCTTTTTAAAAAAAACCCCTGCATTCTGATCCTAACCCTGTTGGCAGAGATCTAACCTTAGCTTCTGAACTGGAAGAGCCAGTGATAAATCCAGTGATAAATTGGGATAGCCCTAGAATGACAGAAATGGCAGGCATTTGTGTGTTTGTGTTTGGAGGAGGATCAGTTAGTTAATTACAGGGGTAAGAGAAGACAGTATTTATTGAACACCTACTTAGTGATGTGTCAGGCATTATTGTACAAACTTTATGTGATCTCAGTGATGCTATCATTATACCCATTTTATGGCCTAAGATGTGAACCTCAGGTTACGCAATTTTCCAGCAGTCTCTCAACTAGTACCAGGCATAAGCCAGGATCAAAGCCCAGATGTGGTTGCCGTCAGAGCCTGTGTCCTAATACACAGTTTGAGGTCTGAAATGCGGTAGTCATAAATGAAGATGTGATAGGATACAATGGGAAAGCACAAACTTTTGTCCTCAGTCAATCTCTTCATGACCTGGCCTTGCCACGTTCTGAGTTTGAACTTGGAAAGGACCTTGACCTCTGAGTCTTAGTTTACTGCTCTTTTAAACAAATATGGCAGTCCCCTAATGAAAGAGCCATTACAAGGAGTGTATAAAATATGTGGGGAAAGCACTTTCTAATTGTAAAGACCAATGCAATTGTGTGTGTGTGGGGCGGGGGGAGGGTAGGTTGTATACAGAAGGTTTCCCTGGGCTTAATGGGAGGGGAAAAAGTACAGAGAAAATACTCTCACTCAGTTATGCCCCAATTTTAAAGAAATGTGAAATCAAGGTAGGATTGCAGTCAATTGGCGCCAACAGGGAGAGGTGTTCTCCACTCTGCTGCGTAGTGGCATTGAGCTAGACCCTGCCCCCTCCCGTCTCTGGCTGCCACCGAAGGGTTTTACATTTCACCGTTGGCACGTGCCTTATCAAAGGCTTTTTAAATTGATTAAGTGACCAGGCTTGTATAATTCCCTTAGGGGTTCACAAGTAAAGATTTCAAGTAAGAAAATATTTTCTAATTTTCAGCCATTTTCCCCCTTTTCAACTTCATCTTTATTAATAATTTGGAAAATGGAGAAAGCAGCATGTTAATTCACTTAGTTATGATTTTACAATGTGATATGACAGCTAAAAAGGACAGAACTATTTTGAGACACAATTGAGGAAGCATTGTATCATGGGACAGAATAGCAATTGTCCCTTTTTATAGAGAGATGACTCCTGGAATATAGTGTTCAGTTTCTGGACACCTCTAAGCCAGAGAGATTTAGATCAACTAGAAGGAGTTGGGCAAAAATGATTAAAGAAATTAAAGAAAGCATTGCGGGACATTATTTTTCTCTTGCCTGATCTTGTCCCATCAACCATGTGACCTGCTGATAGGGACTAGCTTGTAGTTGTTTGGTTAATTATATCCAAAGTGTGTTTCCTTATCCACTGTTGTAGACACTGATATTCAATGCAGGTGTATTTTTTTGACACTGACTTAAATTCTCATACCCTAATGATGTCTAATAAAATATATACATTTCACTGGGCCAAAAAAGCACATGTAGGAAAGTTTAAGAGAAGTGAGGAAAGGGAGACATTCATTGTACGTAATTATTAGAGAACCAATACCAGCCTGAAATGCTGCTGAGGATGAATTTGGCTGTAAGGCTCAGAAGCATTAGTGAAAGTTTTTCCGGGTATCTGTGGTGTATTGTGACCATGTAGATGAGATCACAAACCAAGAATTGGTCCAATATGATCCATTAAATCCATCGCTTCTTGCGGGTTTTACCACTAACCGAAAGACCCAGATACTGATCCAATGGCAGAAAATGTCTTACAGTCTCAAAAGTTCACGGGCAAGAAGCTGTCCTTTTCACCTGTTGGAGTGGAAGTAAGCCTTGACATGCCCATGAAGGAAACAGAGATGCATAGGCACAGCTTCCTACTCCTCCCCAACCTAAGCTGTGGCTGTCTGAAGGGAGGTCCTCATCTGTAATTTGTTTCCAAAAAAAATACATATTACATGAGTGAATACATATGTAAATTAACTAGAATCTCTTTGTGCTCTGTTTTAACCTTGAGCGCTGGTTTTTTACTTCCTTCCCCAGAGCCCTTCAGCGCTGATGTCTGGGTTATGATGTTTGTGATGCTGCTTATTGTCTCGGCTGTGGCTGTCTTTGTCTTTGAGTACTTCAGCCCTGTGGGTTATAACAGGTGCCTCGCGGACGGTAGAGGTAAGGCCATCATGACCATTGCATTTTGGCAGTTTTCTTGTTCTCAGTCTGCACCCTTCATTTGCCACCTGCCTTTTCCTTAATTTACCCGTTTGTGGAAATGAACCCTCAGCCTTGTCAGCAGCTTGATCACTCACTAGAAATACCCCAGTGAGAAGTTAGCTTGAATCTCTATGTCCCCTCCCTGGTTCAAGCCTGACACCAAACAGTTCCACCCCTAGGAAAATGAGAAGAAAGCTGGCAGGAGATGCATGTCCAATAGCGCACACATGTAAGAGGAAACTTTGATAACCTTAGGCTAAGAGCAGTCCGTCTGATGGGAGGGACTAACAAGTCAGACTAAACCCAAAAATTAAGAACAAGGAAAAATAGGCTGCTCCAGAAGATAGAAGGATAGTTATGGCTGTAAAGAGTTTGCCCTGGCCAGTATGGCTCAATTGATTGGACTGTCATCCCTTACACCAAAAGGTTGGGGGTTCAATTCCCGGCTGTAGATTTGATCCCTTGTCGAGGCATATATGGGAGGTAACCAGTCAATATTTCTCTCTCACATCAATATTCCTCTATATCTCTCCCTAACATCAATAAGTATATTTTAAAAGTCTTTAAAAAGAGAGTTCTCCGTAGCCAAAGGATCACCACTGAGGTGCCACCTTTCTGGAGCACGTGTCCCGCTCTGACCCTCTGCCACTTGGCTGTCTGATGAGCAGCAGCCAGGAGACGATCAGTCTCACCCACCGCGCCACTGCGGGCCGCCCGGTTTCCGGGTGATGTGGGTCCGGAGATGTGAGGGCCGCCCATGTGTTTGAGGCATTTATGAGATTTCACAAAACGTTCACGAGCTTTATGAAAGGGGCATGGGATCCTTGAAAATAGGTCTTCTAAAACTTCCTGAGAACTCCAGGGTTAAAAAATATTATACCTTTTCTGAGTCTTCTCCCATTCCGAATGTGATCTTTATCCTGGAACTTATGCCTTCCAGATGAGACATTCTTAGATTCTTAATCCTGGCAACACGGAAGAATTATCTGTGGGACCCTTAAAAAGCAAAGGTGCATGGACACCACTTTTGAATATTCTGATTCTCTAAGTCCAGGGGGCTTGGGCCCTTGTATATTTCAAACTAGTCGTTCTGAACCTCAGTTGCGTGTTAAAATGACTACCCACCCCACGCCAATTTAAAAAGACTCTCTAGAGGCCGCTGCATTTGTAAAGGCTCCTCTAGTGCTTCTGTTGACTTCACAGTCCAGGCTGCGACCCAGCACTGCACTGACGTGTCTCCAGGTGCCGACCCACCTTCTTATTTGGTGTGTGCATTCTGGGTGGAAGTTTGGAGCTCTCCACACATGGTATAACTGGAGCTTTCGGCCTGTGCCACAGGGTCATCCAAAAGCCACGACCTGCTGCTCCCTGTCCGGATGGGCACCAGTAACAAGACATCTAGAAGCTCACTGATACATACATGTGTTGGCAATGTCAAGAAGTGAAGTTAGTGTGCCCCTTCCCCTACACTGGGAGAAAATCAAAGAGGCCCAAATTCAGAGACAAAATTCAGAGCAAGGGCTCACTTTGTAATTACTCACTTTACCAAATGATGCTTGTCTTCACAAAGGAATACAACGTGAGACCACTTTGAATATCAAGTCTCCTTGAGGCATTTTACAATATATAAAACTTTGATTTGTAAACATCCCTTTAGTTACACATCTGTTCTGTGAAATAAGGTCCATACACACAGATGTGTGTGCACAGTTAGATATCAGGCTCAACATGTGTAGTCACCAATGATTTAGGTGGCTGAGCAGATGCTATCAGGATCACAGATAGTGTTGTAAGACCTGTGCTAATGTGTTGTAAAACTGTGCAGGCAGCTGTTCATTTCTGCAGTGGAGGGGCTACGTGCAGACCTAGACATCAGGGGAGATTTTGTTATCGCCAAGCAGAGAAAGCCGTAAAATTGCAAGAAAATTATCCGCAAAAGTCTTGACATTATCTGTGTGAGGATGGTGGGAGGAAGGTCAAAGACAGCCTTCCTCCCTGCCCACAGATACATGTGGCAAAGCCAGGGGACTATGACAACCTCTCTGGGCTTCCTGCTACTGTAGGAAACCATTCGGGAAGTTTGGCATTAGAATGGGGTCAGAGTTGTCCTTGAAATATTCAGTGCTAAATGCTCGATGCTAAAGAAAAATCAGGATAAAATACATTGGAAGCCAATCAGCATCAGTGTGAATAAAATTGGAGGAGGTCTAAGGCAGTTGTAGAAAAAGACCCCACCCAGTTCTTGCTGGTATTATTTGAAGTGGAAATACTTTTTTGGTAGATACAAATATAAGTTTTAGGAACAGTGGGAATAGGGATGTGTGTGGGCTACAATGATGCAGTTGCCTGTGTTATTCTGATTTGATATGATCTTGAGGATTGAGATCTTGGGGGCAGAAAGCTGGCTCCTCCGGTGCCCTCTCTGAGTCATGCCCATTAGTTGGAGCAGGATTCCACACACATCCCAGGCCTCTGGTCTTTCTCTTAAGAAACTTTCTTATGTCTCCCTGGGGGTCCCAGGAGAAGAGAGATACAAACTCTCAACTTTAGAAGCTTTCTGTGAAAAGGCTGGGTTTAGGTGGAGGGTTTCCTCCTCTGAGGAACTTACCCGCTCTGTGTATTTGTAAGTTTCAGTAGAACCAAAGACACTGTCTTAACTTCTGTGTTTGTCTTTTATTCATTGCAGAGCCTGGTGGCCCGTCCTTTACCATTGGCAAAGCTATTTGGCTACTCTGGGGCCTGGTGTTTAACAACTCCGTACCCGTGCAGAACCCAAAGGGGACCACCTCCAAGATCATGGTGTCAGTGTGGGCCTTCTTTGCCGTCATCTTCCTGGCCAGCTACACTGCCAACTTAGCTGCCTTCATGATCCAGGAGGAGTATGTGGACCAGGTTTCTGGCCTGAGTGACAAAAAGGTAAGAGAACTATTTAAAGTTTTCTGTGTTTCCCTCAACCCCACTCTGAACCATACTCAATGTTCTCACGTACCTGTTAATTTTTCTGAATCTTTAGAATCCACAGTGCTCTCTTGTGTTTCCTTAATTTGGAGGTGGTCTTGAATGGAGGCAGAAATCGGTTCTCTGCCTGCTTTCAGTAGGTAATATAATTCCCTACTGAAATTCTATTTCTTCACAGTTGCCTTCTGATTGGTGGAAGTTTGTCACAAGTACACCGCAGGCTGCAAATGGGGGGCGTGGTATGTTAGCAGCTTTCTGAGTGCGTGGTACGTGTTGTTGGATACACTTGGGCGGCCTACCCACACGGGGCTGCTGTTCAGCGTGTTGTTAGAGGGCCGCCCCGTGCGCCACACTGAGGGCACCGGCCCATTATGGCCTTCATTCTCCTCCCAAAGGTCTGTGGCTGTGAGCTCTCCTTTTGTGCCTCTGCACACTCGTGTGTTCCCAGGGCTGAGCAGGAGGGTTGTTCTCCTTGTGTCCTGAAGAGAAGTCACTGCTATTTAACTTGGTGATTGCTCTGTATGGTGCTGATGGATCGGCTGGTTCCATACCAACCGCAGGCCTCCCTGCTGGCCTGTGCAGTGGAGAGAAGGAAGGTGTCTGCTGGTTTCCATCTTTTCTGGGTGCAGATGTGCAAAACCCGTTCTGAACGCATCCGACTCTCTGGGTCTGCTGGAAGCATCACAGTTTCCATGGGAGTCCTGCCTCCCGAAACCGTAATAACCAGGTGGTCCAAGACTAGTGTGATAGGAGCTACCTTCATGGAGTGTCCGGTAAATAATTCTGGAGGTTTTCATTTACAATAAATTTTCTAGTCTGTGTTTCCTTAAAATTTAGGAAGTATTGATTTCCTGCTCCTTCCACCATGATGGAGCTATGACATATAGGCAAATGTGTATTTAGACCAGATAGGTCAGACAATGAATGATTTATCACCACATGGGTGAGGTTTCCCAAAGATAAAACCTTAAGCACTTAGGAAATGGTTTGAGAAGAGTGAAAAAAAGGACTTATTCTAGTTGGGGACTCGATTCTGAGTTCGCCGTCTGCTCGTTGCTACTCACCACGAACATTCAACAGCATGTGAGGAAGATTAACAAGTTTCTTAAGGGGATGAAACCACTACAGGTTTATATATATGACATCTATGGGCCATTCACTATGTTTACCTCCTCCTGTTATCTCATTCTCTCATTTCTCTTCCTCTTTATTTTTCTTTATTGTTCCAGAAAATATCCTCTCTCGGGTATTTCCTTCTCCCTTATTTTTAAGATTTTTAAAACTTCTCTCTTCTAACTGATGATTTATTATGTATGTATTTATATTGATTCATGTATTTACTTATTTTTGAATCTTTATTAACTTTTGTGCCTATTTCTGTGACCTGGGCCGTGGTGGGGCTACAAACAGCTACCTCCTCGAGGGTCCACACTTGGATGGGGCGTGGCAGCTGTGGGCCATGCCCGTCCTAAATCATGAATGTGGCAGAAGCATGATAGATATGTCCCCGCATATGGGTTTGTCAGAGGTGAGGCAGACCATGTCCTCACATCGGGATACAGCAGAGGCCTGGTGGATCATGTCCCCATGTAGAGCGTGGTGGGACCGTGTCTCCATGCCATAAACAGCATGGCAGAGATGTGGTGGGTCACAGCCGTCCGTGGGGCTCTGGGCTGTAGAGCAGAGAATCTATCATATTTACCACATTGTCTCCTTCAAATGTCTCTAAGAATTGCTTAGGACACTATATTTATCTTTCTCAGGCCCTCAGGGGCCAGCCAGCAACAAGTGAATGATCGCCTTTCTGAACTAAGCGTAATTGAGATGGAGGGAGATTGTTTTCCTTTATGGGGTTTGGAAAGACATGTTCTAAGCTGCTTAAACCAGCGAGACGTCAACTATCTGTCTTCCACACTGTGCTGGTTATGATCTGAAAAGTTGGATCCTGTCGGTTATTTGCTTAAAGAACTTAAGTGGCTCTACTGCTTATAGAATAAAGACAATTTTTTCATATGTGCTTTTACAGACGATTCCCCATCTGCTCCAGCTCTTCAGGCTCATCAGCCAGGGCTTCAATTCTCGCATCCTACAATTCTAGGCATCCTCAACCCCCTATGCTACCCAACCATGCCTCCAACTGTGCACTTGCCTGGGATGCTCTTCTCCTCACTTCTTCACTCACCAAACTCCTGCTGAAACCTCGAGAGCCAGATTAGAGTTCACCTCATTTGTGGAGCTTTCCTTGGCTCATCTGGGCAGTGAATCATTCTCTCATGTCATGGCAGTTATTCTTACCTTTATTATTACACTTGTCTTCCACATTGTACTGTAATAACCTGTAGTTCTATCCCTGAATGTATCTCCTTCTATCTGGCCATGAGCTCCAAAAGGTCAGGGAGCATAACTTAGTTATCATTTTTTTAAAAGTCTGTGGGGAGAGAAAGCAAGAGGGTGTATTCACTGGAGAGCCCCAGTAGAGAGCAGCACACTGAGCATTGCAGGCAAAGATAGCAGCCAGAGAGCCGGAGCCTGCAACAGCTGCTGAGTTTGAAGATGCTTCAGAACGGCTGTCTCTGATTCATTTCGGAACTTTTTGCAAATGACAAAATAATAAAGTACAAGCATCCAACCAGAAAGCATCAACATAATTTACATAATTATAGAAAATATTTTAGTAACTAATGACATAGAACTACATATCAGGGTCAGGAACAGTAATATAAATCAGAGTTTTCTGAAAATACACTTAAAATCTCAAAATTCTTATTTATTTATTTATTTATTTACTTCAAAACACCTAAAGAAAACAAAATCTTGGGACTGACTTTGCATAAAAAGAAGTAAATTCTTGAATTTAGAAAAATAAAGTCACAAAAACAATAATATTGAGAATAGGAATTAGGTGATTTTGAAGATTTTTTTCAAAGTAATTGGTTTTTTTCCAGGAAAATAACATTTAAAATGGAGAGAGGTTCTTAAACTTGTTTTAACTGTGATGGATGACATAACTTCTATCAACTCAGATCAAATGATAAATATTTTAGAATTATGATGGAAGATATTTGCAACCATTACATTTATATATTTTAAAGAAATTATTTTCCATGTTATGGCAGAAAAATATTATCCTATTTTATTTACATTAACATACAAAATCAGAATGTTCAGAGTTAAATTCCTGTTAAAGCCTGGTAGGGGGCTGCTTTTTACTGGATGACTGCCTTTTGCAATGGCACGTTCCTTCAGGGATTCAGAATTACTCCTCTACTCGCTGTGACTAAGTATGGTTGCAAGTTCTAACATTTAGCAGCCCTACTGTACCTTCTGTCGGCTCCCCCAGTGGAAGGAGGAGGTAAGGAAGCTGGCGACACCTTTCTTCTCTTAGCAAAGAGCCCACAGTGCTAATTCTCCCGTTTCTCGCCTGTCCAGATGGATTTCCCCCTTTGCAGTCTGCCAACCACAGTGTGGGTGGAGAGAGCTTGGCCAGGTGAAAGACGGGACGTATTTGCTGGGTGCTGGGTATATTAAGTATGTTACATATATGTTATGTGTATAATCTTCATACAGGTATGATTACTCCCATTTTACAAATAAAGTCATTGAGACTCTGGGAAGTTTAGTGACTTCCCTAAAGTCACACATTATCAAGAGACAGAGTCAAGGTTTGAGTCTTTGTGTGTCTGGCTCTAAAATCAATGTGCCAGGATGTCTCCTTTGTGGCTGATCTGAGACAAAGCCATGGCATAGCTAAGGATTGGTATTGACACCCCAGTCTCGCTTTCTCATTCAATTCCCTAGACTCTTATTTATTTCTGTATCAGTCCCACTGCCCAGCCCTTCCCAGGGCACAGCACACCACCCCTACCGGGGCTACTGCTATCCCTGCTTCTATCCCTACTGCTATCACTGGTACTAAAAACAGCCATCATTATTGTTAACATAACCTCAACAATAACATAACCTCAACAATTTTTTCAGCTCTTACGAGTCAGGCATAACGCCAAATACATCCCATAGATTACCTTGTGTAATGGTGCTATTAATATCCTCATTTGTGCGTGAGAAAAACTAAAGATTGGGGAGGTTAAGTGACTTGCCCTTCTGACGTTCCTGGCTGCCCATCACCCCTAAACAGTGAGCCCCTTTCAGCACCAATGGTGTTTCCAGTTAATGCCCTCTCTTTCTACCCTCCCATCTACCTTGTCGACGTTTAACAAGTTAGATCCTTTTCCTCTACTAAAAAGTAACTATCTGGTTAATGGGTCCATAATAATGAGAGAGTATTTTCATTCACATTTGCACTTTACATAATGTCTTTCAGAGGCATTACTTTAGACAGAGAATAATGGTGATTTTTAGTGGCTGGGCAAGCTAATGGCCCTTAAGTTTACTTTAGTCTGGGCCTCCTAGAACCCTGAGATTGAAGCCAGTGTTGGAGAGTGAAGGAAGGGTGGCAGCAGGAAAAGCAAGGTCAATTATGAAGTCAAGGTGAAGATGACCTGCAGGGAGGCAAAAGCTGCGAAGGTCACTGGAGGCTGCCCTCTGGCCATCATGCTCCCGAGGTCATGTGGCTCTGTCCTGCTTCACACATCCCTACCACCAGTGGGACCTTCCTACCACCAGTGGGACATGTACCCATATTATGTCTTGCAGTTCTTTTCCGTAAGGAACTAGAGGAACTTTATTAACTTGAAATGTCACAGAGGTACTTACCTAGTTAGTGAGGGAAGGCATCTTTGCCGGCAACATTGGAAGTACAATTAGGACGGATTAGCACTGCCTACTAACGTCCAAGTGAGGACCCCATGGCTGTCCTACGTAATGTTTATTTAGAATTTCTGAGAAGTCCCATAGGGTCTGTAAGTCCTCTCATATCCTTTTACAATATGAGCAGGGTATGACTGATTAATCCACATGCAAACAAATAAGTAAATAGGCATTTCGGAAGAAAATCAGTGTTTTACACCACAGCTACACTGAAATGTTTGGATGGTATCTGAGCATGTGTGAGGAAATGGGCCCTGTTTTCCACTGGACAAATGTGTTTTTCTTGCCCTATTAACTTCAGGCTGAAAGCCAGTGGGTGACAGCTGACCTCAAGCCTGATCCGTCACAACCTGGTCCCGGCCCAGACCATCTTGGTCAGCCCATGGAATACATGGCTAAAAATAGCTTACTAGGCATGACTAACTAGTGGGGAGCTAGAAATGAGGGTCTGGGCAGGACCCCCAGGTAATTGAGCAAAACAAAAGGGTATTATTTATAGTGTCTGGAGCTGTCAAGCCACTGGTCATCTTGTAACAGCTGGTCAAGAGCAGGTGACAATAAAACCCTGGGAGTATACGTGGTACAGAACATGTGTGTGGGGCAAGGGATGCCTGCCCCTTTGTCTCTTACTTAGCAGAGCCAATCTGACCCTGTGCATGGACTGCTGCCCCAGATACCGAGGCTCCCTCCTTCCTCCAAGGGTGGCCTCCATCCAGATGGATCCAGAGCAAAGCCCCAGGGCTTGGTCAGTCCAATGTCTGTCAGTCAGGGTCACCTATCACCACTTCTCTGGCTTTGTTTGAGAATGAGACTACTTACGTCTCCTCAACAGGCCCTCCTGAACCCTGCTTCCTGTCTGTCTTGACGGAGGCAGGAAGTCCTTGCCCTCCGCTCAGCATCCAGTGGAGCTGAGCAGTGATGGCTCCCAGTCCCAGGACCCAGATGCCCCAGTGCTGATGGCTGTGCTCCCGAGGGGCCCCCGAGTCCTCTTCTCCTTTTAGTGCAGCCCTTCCCCACATTCGGCCTCACTCTGCTCTCTTCTCCTTGCTTTCTGACACTCTGTGACTTCCCACACAGGATGCCTCACCTCCCAGCTCTGCTCTGTTGTTGGGGACTGTTGTGGGTTGAATGGTGGCCCCCCCAAAAGATACAGCCACATCTTGCCCCTGGAACCTCTGAATGTGGACCTTATTTAGAAAAAAAAAGTTATTTGCAAATGTAAGTAAGTTAAGGATCTTAAGATAAGATCATCCTGGATTATTCAGATTGACATTACATGCAGTGACAAGTGTCCTTACAAGAAAATGGCAGAGAGAGATTTGACACAAAAGAGGAGAAGGCCATGGAAAGGCTTATGGCTACAAGGAATGTCTAGAGTCACCAGAAGTTAGAAGGGCCAAGGAATGGGTTCTGCCCTCCAGCCTCTGGAGGGAGCACAGCCCTGCCAACACCTTGATTTTGGACTCCTGACCTCCAGAACTCAGTGGGAATCAATTTGTATTGCCTTGAGCCACCACGTCTATGCTGATTTGTTACGGCAGCCACAGGAAACTAGCCACACTAACTACTACTGACTCCTTTTGTAAGCTGTTCTCCGAGCTCGGTGCACCCTTCAGACTTTGGTGCTTCTCCTACTCCTGTCCGTCTCCTTCACCCGCCACCCGGCCCACCCTCCCAGTGGGTGTTTCTTACAGCAGGGTCCAGTTCAGTTCCTCTTCTCAGTAATCGCCTTTGCTCAGAAGAACTTATCTACACATCCCACCAAGGACTTGCAGAGACCCGTTTTATGCACAGAAAGAGTCTTCTCCATGCTGGGTAATTTTAGAGAGATCATAAAAACCTAAAGGCTGTCATGTGCTCCCTTTTGCTCTGTCCTTGGGCCTGATTAATGATAGCTTCTCACAGTATGTAGCATGTTATTTGTGTGCACACTTCCCACACGACCTTCTTCTAGACCTCTTAGTAGTGCTGTCACTGGCAAAGGGGATTGAGGACGTGTTTCTGTGTGATGTATTTTTACACAACTCTTTTCTGGGGAAAATATTACTTATGCACCCCTCTCATATTCTGGATTGTGCTGTGTTGTTCAAGTCACAGGACTGGAAGGGACTTTACCTGATTACCAGGCAGAAGTGACACTTTTTATCATCAAAGGCAACCAGGTGACTTCTTCATGTAGATGAACATGTTACACAGACAGGAATGCACAGTCAACATGTGTGTCTGTCCTCCAAAACTACATACAGATAAGAAGATACCTGGGTAATTAAGAACTTGGTACTTAAAAAGCTGCATGAGGAACACCAGTTTCCCATGTGCACTGAACACAAGTTTTTCAAAGTAGACCCCAGGAAAGTTGTCTGTCTTACATAGAAAAAGAAGAAAGATTTGGCTTATTTTGCTGACATTAGTGGAACCATTTTTGTAAAATGAAACAAGGTGAAAAGTAAGGGAGGGAGGAAGGAAAAAAAGCATCAAAATCCAATCTTGGGATTAATCAGCTTTGTATGACTGTTTTTGGAAAGGTATTATTATGCAAGATATTAAAGGAATGGAAGCCTTCCTGGAGCCATAAAACATTTTTAAATGTTAGTGTACAAACTAGTGTGAGTACAAATGCACAGTTTCCCCACCTGCATTGAATTGAACTGGGCCCTGAATGAAAGACAGCAATAGGCAATGAACAATTCTGGTTAATAAACATGAAAACGTAGCACAGTGTGTGCCTTTGAGCTTCAGGTTCTCTGATGGTAGGAGAGGCTAGGGGGAATTTCTTCACACTGGCCAGTTCATCGGACTTTCCTGTGTGGCCTCCCCTTGGGGCCTCTCCCCATCAGGCCTCCTGTCCCAGGTTGGGAAGAGCAAGTCGCTCTGGGGACAGCCAGAGAGGTTCAAATCCACTCACAGCCAACTCTCTTGTTTTAAGAGAAGAGAGCTGTTCCATTTAGCTGACTGTTGAAGGCAGTTTCTTCATTCTGAAGTTTCTTTGTATCAAAAAAAAGAATTCCTCAACATCCTTTTCTTACTCATGAAAACAAGAATTAGAAATAAGTGGTTTAGTGCAAGGGGCTAAGCTTTTATATGTTCACTAAATCTTGGCTTCTGGGTTAAGGATTTTTTTCTTAACAGTTAGTGCTTTACTTCTGGACAACTGAGTTCGAGTCCTTTGAGACAAATTAATGCATCCATGAAAATTTATATGTGGCCAAAGCCATCAGGCCTAAAATGAATCAGATTTTGGAGAGGTCAGAATTGTCTCCGTAGTGAAAACTGTGGCCCAGACTGGCTTCGTGCTTTTGTGGATGTTTCGGCCTTTTGGCCCTTCTAGTGCCCCCTTGCTGTCGTGATGGCGAGAGTGGACAAGAGTCTCAGTGGACTGTGTGCAGTCTGTTATATATTTGGAAGTTGTCTGCGTAGCTCAGCCTGTGCTGGGGCTAGTGGGGGTCTGAGAGTGCCTAAGGCCTGGGGAAGCCCAACCATTGAGTTTGCAATTTGATATCAAGTTTTCTCTTCCAGTCCAAGGGCCATTGAAAGACCCTCACGCTGTGTAAACACTGTTGTCTGAGACATTTCCTGTGTTGTTTTATTCCAGTTCTGTTCGGGGGCTTTGACTTGGAGTATCCAGGGTGTGAGCTTCAGGCTGACGTGGCACTGAGACCTACCCTAGTAGAGAGCAGAAGAAAGCAGGCAGGCAAGCAAGCTCCCTCAGGTGCAGGCAGCTTAGACTTTTAGGAAAAAACTCAGGAGGCAGAAGATCCAGGTTTCAGGTCCTCACTTTATTTTATTTTTTTAAGATTTTATTTATCTTAGAGGGGAAGGGAAGGAGAGAGAGAGAGAAATATCAATGTATGGTTGCCTCTTGTGCATCCCCTGCTGGGAACCAGGAACTGGCCTGCAACCCAGGCATGTGCCCTGACTGGGAATCGAACCGCGATCATGTGGTTCGCAGGCCCGTGCTCAATCCACTGAGCTACATCAGCCAGGGCCTCAGGTCCTCACTTTAAAAATTATAGGGTTAGTCAGTCTGTATGAGTAGTTCTTTCTTTTGTGGCAACACAAGAAGGAGCGGCTGCCTAGGAAGGGGTGGGGTACAGCGGAGTGTTGATATCAAAGTCCCTTGGGGGACTGTTTCAAATCAAATAGGCCTCTGCCCACCGGTCTGGAAATAAAGGTATAAGTGGGAAAGCTCCCATCAGAACTGGGTCTGCCAGGAGGCAGCCATAAAAGGGTTTTGCAAATTCTGGAAGGTACTAAATCTGCCCTAAATCCTACTGAAGGAGCTTTGAGGGGACCATTTGGAGAGTTTGGTATTCACTCCCTGCACCTGAACTGGAGAAGGGGCTGGCATTTGACCTGTATGTGGGAAGACCAAGGCTGACAGGTCTTGGCTAAAGCAGATCACCCAGTAGGTGGGCCAACCTACTGGTGGGAAAGGTCTGTGTTTTTTAAGACCAGATGAGGCCAGATAGGAAGGAGGGAGTCAGTGCAGGCCTGGAGTGGAGGCAGGCGTTTTTAAAGGTACCCTGCCCAGAGGACTTCCTGCCCAGGGGGAGGCAACTGAAACCACTTTTTCTGGAGGAGCATCACTCAGTGGAGAAGCTGAAGGGACTGATGCAAGCAACTAGCTGCACTGAGGGCGTTGTAGATCAAGGTTCTCACTGAGAGACCATCTGGGGAACCCATGAACTTGCCTGACCAGGAGAAGAATCTGCTTTGAACACCCACCGTGCGTAGAGAGCATCAGTGCTGCGTCACTACACCGTCGCCCAAGTGAATGCTTTCTTGCCTCTTACGGCTCCTCCTTCCCCTGCCCTCCCTGCTTTTCACCACATGCCAGAGAATGGGAGGAGAGCAGCTAGAATACAGATCTGCAAGAGCTGGCTTCACTTTGGTGTTTATTTCTTGGCTGGCTGATCACCACTGGGATTCCCAGGGCCGTATCTTCCTGGTTTTCTCTTCCCTTATCATTGAACATTTATTGAATGATTTAATGAATATATACTGTGTGCCAGGCCTGTTGTTAGGCTCTTCATATCTGTGGCTACTTTTAATCCTCAAGGCTACCTTTGGATGAATATTATTGGCCTCGTTTTACAGATGAGGGGATGCATGTAAATGTTAAACAAGTTCACCAAAGTCACACAACTAGGAGGAAAGGGTGTCGAATTGGATCCAGGGAGAGCTGATTCAATGGCCCACAGCTCTGCCGTTATACTGCGCTGCTATTATAGCCGTGTGTCTCTCTGTGAACACAGGAAGGAGGTGCGTGGCTTTAGAGACGCTGGCCTGATGCAGCAGAATCCAGTCGAACCCCTTATCATGGGTACCCCCTCTGCCTGGCTTCATAGATTCTCAAGGGGGTGCTTATGAGCCCCCAGTAGCCCATAGACCACCCTCTACCCAGCTGTGAGTGCACAGGAACCTAGAAGAGACTTTTTGTCCACTGGAATCTAGGAGTAGCTTAAACATGGGCTGTATTGTCTTCATTTCTGTACTCATGGCCTCTTCCACATTTAAGAGCTACTAATTTAATGATTCGAGAGACATAGAATGTTGTCAGGTGCCACGTTCTCTCTTCTAGGAAGTAATCAATAGACTTAATCCAGCTAGAAAGAAAAAGATCCCACTCTTAGGAATCTTCCCTTTAGGGGAAAAGAAAGGAAGTCCGAGAGGGAAGAATTGGAGAGGAGGGAAATGCACTCTATCTATCTATCTTTATCTTAAGAAGAAAATAAAACAAGAACAGTTTTAATTGTTTGTCAAGTACATCAGGTAGGAGACTGTGAGTAGCTTAAGTCAATAAACCACCTTGATGTTAAATTTGCTAAATGCTTAATTCCTTAACACTTCCTCACACGTCTCTCAGTTTATCACTAGCACCACAGTACAATGTGAGTTGAGTATAAGCCAGTTCGTTTCTTCCAAGAACTGATTGCTGATAGACCCTGAGGTGGCTAGGACTCTGAGTCCAAAAGAGATACTGAGCTGTGTGTCATCCTGGTACTGAAGAGAGAGCGCTGTGATGTCCAGCGATGTCTCCCAGAGGCCCGAGGTACAAGGTGAACAAGCTGGCTAGCAGCATTGCCATATGAAGGACACTACAGCTGAGGACCTCCTGAGCAGCGGAACCTCTGGGGAGTGAGCCTTGGATTGCTCCCAGAGGGAAAAAAAATCAGACTTGGACACACAAGGTTGTCCACTCATGAGCCTGTACATGACACACCCACCCATTCCTGCAAAAACATGCACACCCCACAGAGGGTGCAGATGCGGTGCTGACTGGGAGCACGGAGCAATTTTCTGCTTTGTTCTTTTTCCTCATAAAAGTACATCAAATTAATTATGGCCAATTACATACAAATCCTTTTCTGTCTGCCAATCAGGACTGCCTGACAGAAAGAGGCATTCTCACCTACTTCATTATGCAAATTGATATTCAAAGGCTGAAGAACAATGCAGACTCCAGCACAGCGGTGATTTCAGGCTGCTGCCCAAGGAGTTGCCTTAACCCTCTGATGATGCTGAGAGGGCTGAGGGGGCTTCAAGTAGCGATGGAGGCAGAGTCCACGTCAGTGCTGCCTCCCAGAATCGTGCAGGTTGCCCTGATGGGAACCCGGCCCTGACGTGGAAGGTCACCACTAGGTCTGACAAGACTCAGGACGATTTGGAATCCAAATAGTTTAGAGAGAATACCTTGATTTTTTACATACCCCTGTGTTCTGACAACTATAAATAATATTTTGTAGCATGTGGTGAACATCTGGAAGCGTGAGGTCAGGTGTGGCCATAAATGTACTGATACCCAAAATACCTGTAGTCAAGGGCAAACGTGATCCATTGTGCACAGAAACAACCAGTCCTCACATGCACACACATGCTTATGCACAGAAGCAGAGATCAGTGAACACTAAGATTTCACATTACAAGACTGTTTTATGTGGAAAAGGCCTGTACCATTCAGCCAATTGTTCATTCAGGAGCTACTATATGCAAAGAAAGAGTAATTTATTTCACTCCTCAGCAATCACAGTTGTGAGGACCTCTCTATTGCCTACCTCACCTTGTTACCTCATCCCAGCACTTCAGAATCTCCTCCTGAATTAGAATTAAAATCTTGCCTTTGACTCAAGTCATCGAAAAGAAGCTTTTAACAAAATTATGTAATTGTCACCCTGCTTCTCTCTGCTGGGAAAGGTACAAGCCAGACCTAGCACACAGCAGTGTAGGCATTTCTTCTGGGCACTCAGTGAGGTGCAGTAGGGTCAGGAGGAGTTTGATCTTAGGAAACTGGGCAGTTTTCTAGCTCCTGAATAGCTTACATAGTGTGACTTCAGTTTGGGGGTTCAAGCGTCATGAAATCACCCATCATCTAACACGCCCATGCTCTGTGATGAGTCCCTATGGGGCACAGATGACCCACACCCGTGGCCATTCCACCACCACACCTGTTTTGTTGGTACCAGCATTCCCCATGGGTTATTGTGTACACATTAAAGGAAGAACACGACATCCTCGCAGCATCTGAGAGGTGTGCGGTTCAATGAAGAAGGAATCACTGAGAGAAAGTAGACCCAAAGCAGTTTACAAGCTGGGCTGACTGTTCTGCATGGCCACTATCCCTTTGGAATGCTTTTATGGGCTTCTACTTCTAATTTAAATATTTACATGAAATAGAAAACAAAAAATTAAACTGTCTGCTTTTTAAAATGTGGATATCTTTGGAACATTGAGTGATGGCTCAATCACAAATCAGTGAGACTTTTTTTTTAGAGTTGTCTCCATAGATGTGATCCCTTTGGATGGAAAAAATGGGACATTTGATTTTTGGACCTGGGTCATATAGAAAAATAGGGACTGTCAGGTAGGAAGGCCCAGCAGAGGATCTTAAGAAAGGAGAAGGGCCCAGGAAGTGGGGTATGAATGTAGAAAGTAAAGTGCAAGGGCAAGCCCTGAACCCAAGCCAGGAAACTCTCTCTGATTTTCTCCGGTACTTCCTCACCCATCTCCTATCCCTCCCTGGGCCCCAGATACCCACCCCTGTCTGCCTACAACAGCCAGAACCCACCCCTGCCACCCTCCACTAGAATCACTGATCAAATGCCCATTGCCTTCACAGCTCTGTAAGCTCCTTGGGGCTGAAGATGTTCTTACAGTAACCCTGTCTATTCAGCTCCTGGGACAGCGCCTGCTACCTCATAGAAGTATGTTAAGTGAATGAATGTTCCCAGAACATAAACTAACAATATTAACACGAAAATTTCTGCTCTCTTATGGATGCAATCGCCCTTAATGAGCTAACCACTTACAGTATTGTTCCTCTGGGGAAATGTATTTCTGTTTCTGAACAGCTGATTTGTAAATGAACTCTTGAGGACACTGTGTTCGTAGGTTGGAGCCTGCCTATTGAAAACCGCAGTTCCAGAGCCAAAGATAAAATAACCTTTGTGTGATATGTTCTTTTGGAGTGTTGGCAACCATGGCCCTCGTCCATGGTAATCACTATGCAAAACCACATCCATAGTTACAGTCTCAGAGAGTAGACCAGTCATTAGTGGCCATGGGTGGCATTCCCTGGAATGGAAATTACATTCTTTGTTGTATTTACTTCTCCTTCCAGACCTTTTAGGCCGATGCTACCTTTGTTTTACAGAAGAAAAAACTAAAACTCCGTCACTTGAAAGTATGTGATATGGATGAGTTCCTAAACCCCTCTGGTGCCTCAGTTTCCTAATTATAACACAAGGATAAAAATATTGCTTACAATATAGGTTGTGCTGGTTAAAGACTTATAATACCTGTAAAATGCTTAGAACAGTGTCCCATACATACTAACTAATCCCTCTTTAAATGTTAGGGCTCAGATCTTTCCACAGACCCAGGGTTTGTGCCTAAACTTATGTCACAAAGCCCATACTGTTTACAATTTATGATGAGTATGTACCTTGAAAACCATAGAAAAACTTCTACTAATCTAGTCTAGAATCCACACGCAGTCCTCCCTCCACCCACCCTGCTCCCTGCACTTGTCTGTTTGAGTGAGATTCCAGGAAAGGCAAGGGGCATGGAGGACAAGTAATGTGAATATGTCAGGGTGGGAAAGGTGTGCAGGGAAGAACCAAAGAGTCACCTTTTGTGCTTAGACTACCCCCAAATAGCTCTGGATCCATGGATGCTCGGAGAAGGGTATCTGCCATGGGTGACGAGTGCCTGGTACCTCTTTGCAACCATCCCCGTGGGTCTTTTGAGAGAAAGCACTCAGCATCCTCCTCAGTGCAAAGGAAGAGCTCAGTGAGGGTTTCTAAATCTGTATGTGTCACCATTGCTGTGATCGAGAACAATTACTTTGGGTTGTTATTTGACGGCTACTGGGCCCTCCTCCAAACGGTTCTTGCAGCAGTGGGCAAACTACAAAACTGCATGGTCTGTATGTAGGGGTCTGTCCAAAGAATTGTCTGTCCTTCCAGACTCCCAGATAAAGCCAGCCTAACTACTCCTACTTCGGCTCTCTTGGAAACTTAGAAGAGATCTTTAGCTTCACTGAAAATTGTTGATGAAACAGAGAATTTATAACTTTCCTAAGTTATCATTAATGCCCATTTTGATTAGCCATAGAAACTATGTTCTTATCGTCATAAATAGTTGCGAGTCTATAATAATTTTTACACTGATGAGGGAATCACTGAGGATCCCTAATGACCCTTTGCCATTTGGAAAATTCCCAGAATGTCAAGTTAGGTGTGAGTTGGGAGAACCTGAGACCCAGGGGTTTTAGTCCCTGCTGTCCCTCTGCTCACTTCCCAGCCGGGCCTCTACTGGCTGCTCAACACCTGCAGTTTCAATGAGCCTGTCCCACCCCTCTGTGTGACCACCATAATGCAGTGGTTTTCTCTAAATAGTGGGTTTCATTGCTTTTCAGTCTCATCACCCAACCTTCATTCATTCACTCAACAGATAGACCTTAAACAGTGACCATAAACCACTTACTGAGACAGGAGAGGAAGATTGGGACAACTCTGTGCACGCACATTATCTCTAAACTTTTTCTCTGCACTGCGCTCAGAGTCCAACCACACAGTTTATCTCTGGAGTCCTGGTAGCTGCCCTGCTGTCCATGGCTAAGGCCTAGAGGCCCTGGAATTGGAAAGACCAGTAGTGTCTCCAGAAGCCCCTCCTTACCCTTCACCCTTTCAACCTGGATTCCGTCTCCTAGCATAATCCTGCCCCCCTCCACAGTTCTTTGGGTTAACTAAGGCCTCTGTGGTATCATCTGCCTGGGTTTTTATTTAACATTTTATATTCTCTGCACTTAGCATAATACTTAGTACATGATAGCAATTAATTTAGCAATTATTTATTGGATGATAACTAGTTACCTTGTGAATATGGTTGCCAGATTTAGCAGATAAAACTATAGAGCACCCACCTAAATTTGAATTTCTGACAAATGTCAATATAATTTCGCACAAAGTATGTCCCGAAACTGCAAGGGAACCATACCTATGAGGTGTTGGAGGGGTGCTGAGCAGTCTCAGGGTCCTCGCCCAGGGCCAGGGGCAGAGGGGGCAGAGGTGGTTCAAACATAAGACAGCACGTAGTGACAGAGGGGGCTTCCCGGGTGCTCCTTTCAGCATTAATAAACCCAGCCTTCTACACTTTCACCGTAAGACTCATTCCTTCTTTTTGATTATTTTCCAACCCTTTTCAAATTGTAGTTGTGAGTTTTATAAGTTATAGAAGAAAGTACACAGTGAACATAAAGTCTGCCCCTGACCATGTCCTTCCCACCTGCCACAATGCATAGGCTCCCTGTTTAAACAGTGGTCCACTCGTGCAGCCTGTGGTCCACTGAGGCTCCACAGTCTTCTCTGACCGTGCTTTTGACAAAGCCAGTGCCTGTGTCTTCTTATTCCAGGCCTGTGTGCTATTGCATCCTGCATGAGCTACTGTGCACCCTTCCTGATTGAACTTCATCCTTTTAATGTCCTCTTCGTCATGCTAGACATATTGTTTTAATGTTTAATTCTCTTTCCCAATGCAGTGGCCAGCTTATCCAGTCCAATTTAGTGTCACAAGCAGATGTAAAAAGCAAGTTTTTGGTCCCATCATCTAAGTTATTATAGAAAATGAGGCCTTTCCCTACATGTTTCATAAGTTTCCCCACACTCCCAACTCAGACTGGCCATGTCCACCCTTTCCCCGAGTGTCCCCCCTGCCTAGTCTGAGAGGCCTCTTATTTGATAAAGAGAAACCTCTTTCTTCGCATTTTACTTCAGCACTGACTAGAGACTGTTTCTCATTCTGTTACCTGGCTCCTGGTTTGGAATTAGAGAGTGATTTTGAAGCAGACTAACTTCTTTATGACCCACTGACCAAGTAATCATGACACGCCCTTGAAACCCAGGGGCCTGGTGTCTTAGGAGAGTCATCACAGAGCTCCCTGCGGAAGCCTTTGAAAAACGTCCTACTCGGTAGCTCAGAAAATGTCCCCATTAGCAAGCATAATTTCCTCTAATTATGTCCACTTAGACAAAAACTGGAAAGTGTAAGTGCGAAGTGGGATCACCTAAATTGTTTTCCAAAATATGTGTTGTAATTTATAGGCAAGCTGTCCTGCTGGTAATCTTATCTCTTCAGCCATTTGCTTATCCTAGAAAAAGTATCTTTTCCAAGCCTGGGATGAAATAACTTTGGCTTTTGTTTTAAGTGGAAAAATAAATTTTAATATGTTTGTGTGATGCAAACTTAAAGTTGAGCCACTGGAAACTCAAATCAGACCAAACTTATGGGACTAGCTTCAAAGAGGAGGACACTTACAGGTGGTGCATTGTCAGAGACCAGAGTTTCCACAGGACAGTGACTTTGTCCCTGAAAGACAGTCTAAGCTAAGGACATCCTGTAGGAGAGTAAAGGACAAGGGGACACGTTTTAAGATGAAAGTTTACACATCTGATTTAAAATCTGCAAGAGGCTCTAAAATACCTTTATCGGACCCTTTCTCTCTCTCTCTCTCTTTTGCAATAATGGAAATTATGTTACATGGTGTAACATACTAATATTTTGGTACAAAGTATTTAACCAAGGTATTACCAAAGTATATTACCAAAGTATTTGGTACAAAGTATATTTAACCAAAGTATTTAACCAAAAATATGTTACCAAAGTATTTGTTTGGTACAAAGTATATTTAACCAAAGTATATGTCCAAAGTATTTGGTAATATTTAACATATTTACCATGTTTATTTGTCTCTCCCTGCTAGACTGTAACCTTCATGGGGACAAAAATTTTTGTCCTTGTTTACTGATGTATCTACAATGACTATAATAGAGTCTGGCTAATACGGGTGCTCACATATTTGTTAAAGAATGAATTAATGAATCATTTTGACAATGAATAAATAAATGGATGGGTGAATAGGCAATTATATAATTCATATAGTATTCATAGTATAAGCCAATACTTTTCTTTCTTTATTAGCCATTTGAATTTGACAAACAGCTAACAGTTGAGGGGAGAGGAAGAAAAGGTAATATAGATAAGAAATATTTGACATTCATAGCCTCAGATAAAATCTGCGTGTGGTTTCTACTATTAAATCTTCTAAATCAAGCAGGTATTTAAAAAGAACACAAAGTAAATGGGGTGTCCAAATGTATTACTATTGTAGCTTATCAGATCTTCAATTAGAAAGGGACTTAAGGACTTAATTGGCAAGATCCTTGATTTCTGTGAAGCCCCTGAACGCCCCTCCCCTCGTGTGTGGGAAGCGCACAGGAGGCCCCTATGTGCGTCCGTGCACCAAGCCTGCACAGTTCTCTGAATGGGAGACTTCAGCTTCTCAATCAGCCAGGTGCTCACTGAGTGCTTCTGCTTTCCCATCACTCATTTCACGAGAGGGGCCAGCCCTGAAATGACTGTCACTGGGCCACTTTCCACCTTTAGAGGGGAAAAGTAATAAATGGTAACAAAACAAGCTTATCCAAAGGAATGATTAAAAGTAAAAACAGTTTCTAAGGTTGTCCTGGAATAACAACATAATAAACACAACCTTTTAAACTGTCTGTGGTCTTTTGTAGCTAAACACCTTGTAGCATTCACATCCCAGTATCATGATGCATTGCAGGTGCTCACTGAATGTGTCTGAATGAAGGGTGACCCTAAAGAGGAATGTGACCAGTGTAGTTCAGACTGATTGTCAACAGAGGGGTTGAAGGTAAAGGGGCTTTTAGACTTAACCCTCAGTCAACTGGAAAAATTAAATTCCATTCCGGCACTAATAGTGTTCCTGATCTTTCCCTTTTGTAGCCGTCACCTTCCAATAATTGTGTCAGCACTGCAGTCGGAGTCCTGTTAAGGATGACTTAAGTCCATTGGACTTTCATGATCCCAAAAGGACTGGGCATGGAAGCATCTGCCTTCCCTTGTCGTTGACGCTAGTGAAGCGCCTGGTGTCTAATGGGCACTCGATTTGTGTGCGGTGACCGATGGCGAAGACAGGAACAGAGAATGTCTGTTTGCTCTTGGATAGCCAATGAACTGCCCAGGCCTCTGCTTCCTGATTCTTTTGGGGGGGGGGGGCTTTGTTCAGTCAGCTTTTTCAGACTCTATTTCACAGTCTTAAAGACATAATTTGTATTCTTCAAAAGTATATGGTAAACTTTGTCGAGGACATGTTGTGTCAAAGTTAAACAAGATTTTTTTTCTCCCAAAGGACCTTTCAGAGCCCTCTTCTTTGAGGGTCCATTGTGAACCCCAGAAGGGGATGAAGTTCACACAGGGGGATCCCTTGAGGCTCCCTCCCAGTGGTGACATTATGTAAACTGGAGTGCCCCCACACAGGGCCGACTTCCCCGACCAGAGCAAGAAGCTCTGCTGTGCTGTGAATGGGTGACAATGAGGCCGTGTGCGCACATGCCGGCATCTCCACTTCTCAGTGTGTGGGATGCACTGATCTGATCGATTGCCGGGAAAGTTTGCCTGCTACCCTGACATGCCTCTCCCTGGACCCTCAGTCGCCCTCAGTCCTGCCTGGCACAGATCTTAGGCAGTCCTACCCCAACCCTGAAGATATTGCCACTGTGATAAGAACCTTGGGTTATCATGCCAACAGCTGGAGCACCCCTAAATCATCGGGGCATCTTGCATATGGAACCCCTCATAGTAACCTTCAGCATTCTCCCCCAAACTGTGTATAAGCTGTTGGAGCTTGTTGTAGAGATCTAGAAAATCAGTTTCTATGGTGAATCCATCTGTACCCTTTACTTGAAATCATCTTTAAGACCATTTCTCCTCGCTGGCACCCAGAGCTTGTATAAAATACCCACAGCCATCTCTACACTCTCACAAGTCTGTCTGGAGTGGAGTGGAGTTGATGGCAACCGCACATCTTTGTAAATGACAGTCCCCCCACCCTAACGGCAGGTCGAGGGGGCAAAACCAAGGCCACTGTAATGCACGGGACGACTTAAGGATAAAACTCAAATGCCTTAGTCCTTCAGCCTCTGTTTCATTCCTTCTCCATGTTATCATAATTACCTCCAACTCTGCCACATTTCTGATGCCAAAGAAATATTCATATGCTTTGTCAAGTCCTAAATTTGACAAGCTCTTTTGAGATCTCAGATCTGATGTATTTTTTGAAGAGAAAATGGAGAAGGTGCCAAGAAAGATGTCCTCCGCTGGCATGAAGACGTATTAACTCCTCACTCACCAGGGATAACAGGATAATGCTAGACCCGAGAGCTGTTAGTTTTCAACTGTGTGTTGCGTGATAGTGCAATAACCAGTGAGGAGGGTACCTTGAATCATTATTTACATTTGTGCTAGTAAACTCATTCATGCATTTAGTCATTCATCCATTCATCTTGAAAGCCTACTAAGTGCCAAGTACTGTTCTTGACACTAGAGAGACAGCAGTGATCAAAACACACAAAAGTTTTGTCCTTTATATCACCTCCATTCTAAAGGAGCTGAGAAAAATAAAATACATTAAAAAGGCAATTATATACAACATTAGGTGGTGCTAGCTGCCACAGAAAAAAGTGAAGCAGAGAAGAGAAACAGTGAGTGTGGGCAGAGAAGGGGCAACTGTAAATTGTGTGGTCCCGGAAAGCCTCAGTGCGAAGGACCATCCCGTCCCACCTGCAGTTGGCCAGGGGCTTTCCAAGCAGAGAGAAGAGCAGACCGAGACAGAAGTCTGCCTGCTGTTTTCTAGGAACCACTGCGGCTACTGAGGGAGAGCCGCAGGGGAGGATGTGGTGGGGATGACACCTGCCACTTCCTCTCCTGGCTTCTTCTGAACTTGATTTTGCCCAGCCTTCCATCTTGGTGTCTTTTTCGTATATTCCTCCCCTTACACTCTCCCTGAAAATGGGCCAGGTTTTTAGTCATTTCCAGCAAATGCCCCTGCTTCAGCCTCTCTGTTCTTCAAACCACACGCTTGAGCAGAATAACGATACCTAAGTATTGTGGTGTGCACGCCTTGTCCTTTCCCAGCCTGACCATTCAGCGTGCTGTACAGCGCGGCTTCTCTCTGTGCACCAACTGTGTTCACGGTTCAGGTCAGAACGTTCTTTCCAACTTCAGTTAAGACATGGTGCCTGGGTCCCTCTGCATCTTAGCTTGTCATTCACACCTCTTGCCCTAAGTGCCCTGCCCACACCTCTGCCTGTATATCCCCCACCAAGCTGCAGGAGTCAGCTCCATCTCTGCTTCCTGGAGCCACCCTCACATTACGATCTCCACTCCCTCTAGACTTCCATCACCTCTCCCTGCCTTACTTCTTGTTTGAAACTTGGCACAGTGCTCATTTGGTCATAGGACTTTTCTATTCTACGTGTGTTGATTGAGCATCTGTTCTGTGTATAGAGAACTTTGCGATGTGTTTTACAGTTAAATGTGAGGACCCTGCATTTGAATTCTTGCCCTGCTGGTTTCTAGCTGTATGACTTTATTCAAATGACATACCTCTCTGTGCATCAGTTTCCTTGCTTGTGAAGTGGGGGGAACAATATCTACTTCATAGGGTTAATGGGAAAATTAATGATTTACTTAATGTGTGGTACATTAACACAGAAGTGTCAGCTGCTGCCATCGTTATATTACTGTTATTTCCAACTGAACTATAACTTAGGGATTGTATTTGTTGCCTCATTTCATTTCAGAGATCAATGACTTATACATGGCTTTTTACCCATTAAATATATGTTGATGATGATATTTTATGGCCAGACATAAAAGCTTGCAAAACACCTATGACTTTAGGGTACAGGTTATATCACAGTAAAGTTAATATAGGAATAAGCCCATTTGCCCTAGCAGCTCAGGGACCAAACTTCAGTTAGCACAAAATGTAATGCTCTTATCTGATTTTATGAAATATTTTAGGAAATATTTATTAAAGCCTATATATTCAAATTTTGTAAAATACAAAAGAAATCATTGCTTTACTCTAAGGAAAAGTGGTATTTTATTTTCTACAAGATCTTGTTTTGGCTGCAGTGGGAGAGGTAGCTATGGAAGAAGAAGTTCCATCCCCCAGCCCCTCCTCCCTTCTGGGGCGCATCAGAGGAACCCCAGCACCCCCTAAGCTCAGGGAGGCAAGGGGCTTCTTCCCTGGGAGCACAGCACCCAGAGTTGTGAAGACACACTTACCAGGCTTCTCACATCCAAGTGCAGGTTTCTTAACATGCAGACTTTGGTGTGTTTGCCACTGTGGACAGGCGTGGCACTGATACTAACAATAAGAGGAAAAAGGGCAGAAATGACTAAGGTGTTCAGTGCTTGCTATATAACTCACTTCTGGTGGTAACAAAATGCCACCGGTTCTCCAGGGGCCCAGGAAGGGAACTAAGTAAATTTTGGCAATTTCGGCAATTTTATTTTATACCTGTATCTACTAGCTATATTCTGTAATGTTATTACCACAATTCAGTCACCTACTCTGAATGAATTTGAACAGTATTCTCTCCTGTGAATAATGTATAATTAAATGTAAAAATAATCATTTTTCCTCCCACCTCCACCCCCAATTAGAACTTTCATGAAAGGGAAGAGTCTGGCTTCCTAACCCGTTGCTGTATCCACAGCCAGGTGTGTCATGGGCAGGGTCCTGGGTGCCTCTCCTGGGCCCCAGGTTTTATAATGGAGGCTTGGTAATGATATGCTGCACCATATGTCTCCTCTCAGAGCCTTGTTGAAGTTCAGTTTCAAAGTTTCTTAGGTCACTCTGTTAATAAATGGTGGAGCTCAGATCTTTTGAGCCCTTAAGTCATGTGTTTACTTACTGCTTTATCATTAAATTGCCCTTTCGCTGTAAGTACAGACTACCTCCTTTTAGCCATCTGTTCCAAGCATTTGTAGCCATGGAACAGTGAAGAAGATCCTGCCTTCAAAAAGTCTGCTCTTTATATCCTGGTCTGACCTTCTTCTTCCCACTTGGGGCAAACAAAGGATCATTTGAGGAGTGTGGGGAGGCCATTCCTCCAGCCACCTTCTCCTGTCTTCAGACGTTGCTCAGAGTCTGAATTCATGTGCACAGACCTACTTCCTCCGAGCTACTGTAGGGCAGTATTGTAGGAAGACTGAGTAGCATACAGAATATGAGTGGTTGCTGTACTTACTCATTTGTTCCTGGGAAAACTGAGATCTAAAGAGAGAAGAAATACAAACCATGATGCCCTTTGGGACGGGGCAGGGGGACATAGGACCCAGCACTCCCACTCCTGGGAATTACCTTAAAGAAATGAAAATGTAGGTTTGCCCAAAAACCGATACGTGAATGTTACAGCTGCTCTGTCCATGTTTACCCCAGACCGAAAGTTACCCCGTAAATGTCCTTCCATGGGTAATGGGCAAGTAAACTGATACATTCACACAATAGATTCTCAGCAATAAAAAAGAATGACCTAGAGATACAGGCAGAGCATGGAGGCTTCTCAAAGGCATTGTCCGGAAAAAAGGCCCATCTCAAAAGGTCACAGACTGTACGATTCCATGTATATGACATTCTGGAAAAGACAAAACTGTGGGGCTAGAGAACAGATCAGCGGTTGCCAGAGGATAAAGGTCAGGAGAAGGTGACTCGAAGGGAGTAACTCAGGGGAGTTTGGGGGCTGATGAAATTGTTCTGTGTCCTGATTGTGGTAATGGTTACAAGATTCTATACATGGTTACAATTCATATAGCTAGTGGGGATTTAGTGCGTAGTAAATGCATAGGTTCACTTGGGGAAGATGAGAAAGGCCTGGAGACGCAGGTCAGTGATGTCTGCACAACAACAGGAATGTACTTAATACCACGGCACTGTCCACTTAAAAATACTCTAAATGGTAGATTTATGTTAGGTTTATTTTATCACAATTTAAATTAATCGATGAATATATATATAGACAGCAGAATTCATAGAACTTTATATAAAAGTAGTAAACCAATAATTAAAAAGTACTATGAAACCAGAGGGTGCTGATGGTAACAGTAAGGACAAAGGAGGGCGTTGGGGAGGGGAGAGGGGTCCCTGCAGAGCTGTGATGCTCCGCCACCCCTGGTAATTGGTAGCAGAGGCCAAAAGCAGCCCTGGCATCCTAAGCCTTCCCACTGCTTCTCTTGGGTGCCTCAGAGAATTGAGTAGCATTCGGGCATTGATTCTCTTTGTGATTCAGATGTAAAATCAGGAGTAACGGAATAAATATTTATGTGTTGGATTGTCAAGCTTTGAAGACAAAAACCCCCAGTTCCGTGTCCCATGCGGATGGACCCAGCAAACAAGACATAGGATGTGCATCTCTACAAGGTCACAGTGCTGGTTTGTCCTGATCTGCGTGTGCTGACTGAACTCCGACTGAATGAGAAGAGCCATTTTTCAGAGGAACCCAACCACCCACGAAGGCATTTGCTCGCCCTCTTCATTGTAGGAGAGCGCTTTCATCTGTGTGCTGTCACTCACAAGACCCAACCCTGATTAACCTCCTCAGCACCTGATGGCCAGTACGGAAGCCTGGATGCCATCAACATGTAGGAGAGTTCTTGCTTTGTTTTCAGAACCTGCTCTTTCCCCAGGCTCTTTCTCACACAAAAACCCAGTTTTGACAATGCCAGAATTCTTCTGTTGCCTCTGACAACAGTGATGATGATGATGATGATGATATTAATAATGATAATACTGTGATAATAGCTAGTCACGTACTTATCATGTGCCAAGCACTGTGCTAATGCTTTGCCCAGAGTAACTGGTTGAACTATGAGCCCTGTGAAGTAGGTGCTCCAAGAAACTGGGGCACAGAGAGGTTAAATGAGTTGCTTCAGGCCACACAGCTATCAAGCAGCGGAGCTGGAATCCAACCTCAGAAAGTTTGGCTCTAGAGGCCCTGCCGTTTCGCATCCCTTCTAGCATGAACAAAGAAGTCTCCTTGTACAGAATTCAACTCCCTTGGTGATCCAGGCCCTGCCTTCCTCTTCAGCCATGTCAGCCTCCTTAGGCTCTCGCAGTGACAAGCTCTCGTGGTCTCTGCTCATGCCCAGGCTCTCTCACTGACCGGTCTGCACACGTGGTTTTCTCCTTCGAGAAACCTCCTCACTCCTCTTGTCTGCCTGGAAAACTCTTCTTTCAAATCCTAGCCCCAGGCTGCAGCCTCTGTGACCCTGCTCAGGACAGCCCCCTTTTCTCTGTGCAGCCACTGCCCAACAGGCATCTTGCTCCACAGCACCCATTACACTGGCCCTTGGGCCTTAGCCTCCCCAGCTTGGGCCCTGTCAGGCCTTCGTGTACTGCCATTTCCAGTCCACATCCCTGTGATCTGTGCATGTCCGGTTCCTTCTCATTGTTCAGGTCTCTCTGCAGATGTCACCTTCTCAGAGAGGCCTTTTCGGGACAGCGAGTCTAAACTTGTTCTCCTACCAATCACTCTCTATTCTGTGTAATAACTGTTCCCATTTCTTCATGGCACTTTGCTTTCACTATTGGAAATCATCTGTGCTCCAGTTATCTGCCGCTGCACATCAAACTGTTCCAACACTTAGTGGCTTAAAGCAATAACCATTTCATTTCGTTTTGCAATTTTGTGGGTCAGATATTTGCATAAAACTTGGCCGAGTGATTCTTCAGTTTCATGTGGCATCTTTTGAGGTTACTCAGTATTCAGCTAGTGGCTGGACTGAAAGGTCCAAGTTGGCTTTACTCTATCTAATGTCTGGTGCCCGAGGCACCAGGAAGCTGCAAGGGCTGGAAGGCCGGGCTCAGCTGGGACTGTAGACAGAAGCACCTACATGTGGTGACCCCAACGTGGTGTCCTTGGGATTGTTGGACCTCTTAGAGAGTGGGCTGCTTTCCTCAGAGTGACATTCACGTGACTTAGCCTCAGAAGTCCCCGGGCGTTACTTCTGCATATTGTCTTAGTCAAACAAGTCAAGGCCAGGTCAGAATCAAGGGGAGGGGACATAAACCTCATCTCTCAATGCAAGAAATGGCAAAGAATTTGTGGCTGACCTCAGTCCACTATATTAAAATTTTTAAATGAAAAAAAAACAGGCTTATCTGCCTGTCTTTTTTACAATGTGAGTTCTTTGAAGGCAGGATCTTATTCTCTGTAATACTGCATCCTCAGAACACAGGAAAGTATCTACACATGACAGATGCCAATAGGTACTTGCTGAATGTCTGTAGGAATTAAAGACTAAATGAATAGGCAAATGAATTAATGAAAAACTAAATGAATTAAAAAATGAATGGGTGCTTAGATCTCTGACACTCTGGTATGGAAACTTCTTAAAAACAGATTCTCTCTTTGTTCATCTTGTGTCCTCAGTTCCTGATACAGGAATACTAATAGACTAAATTTTGGTAAATATTTACCGAACATCTACACTAATAGATGTTCGGTAAATATTTACCAAATAAATTAATGCGTTTTAATTATCACAGTTAAAGGAGATACTTTAGGCACATACATAGGCATTGAATCACTAATACCTTATTCATAGGGAAATCAGTTTACATATTTATTTAACAAATAAAGTGAAATGGACCAGCTCCCCACTTCCCTGACTTCTTCCCTTCCCCCTTTCTCCCTGCAACAGGCTGTATAAGAGGCTCTCTAGAGAGAAGGCCTCAGCCATAACAGCCCATAAGCCCTCGAGTCTGCTCATCCTTGGGTAGGGGCAGAGACCTTTGCTCCCGGCACCGTGCTTCTAGTGTGGTTGCCAAGACTAGTTCATTTGGGGGTCATTAAGATCAGGGACTGAGATGATGATGGGAGCAGCTGGAGGGCTGGATTCTGATTCTCTGCCGCTCTCCAGGAGAGTCCAGCGAGATGCACTTCTCTTAACATTCTGACACTGTTTTGCCCTCGTGCAAGTGTGTGCTCGGTAAGAGCTGAAAGCATGTGTGGAACCCAGAGAGGGGGTGGGACTTGGCATTTGAAATGAGGAGGGAGTAGGACTCGTGGGCCTGCATTTGAGGCTGCGGTGGGAGGGCTGCGCTCCTGGGGGCCGAGTCCTCTTCCTTCACCACACGGTCTTGAACAATTTACTTGGCCTCTTCAGAGCTACAGTTTCCTCTTCTGTGAAACGGGACTGATCCCTAAGGTACCTTCTTTTATGTGTTTTTATTTTCCTTTTTAAATCTGTTTTTTTTTTTAATAATCCTAATCTGGGTAACTCTGGAAAAAGATTTCAAATTTAAGGAAACCCTATTTTGGCCACAGGGGACTAGTAAGAAGTACTGTATATAAGTTTCCGTTTTAAATCCCACATATGAGTGAAATCATATGGTTCTTAGCTTATCCTGACTGATTTATTTTGCTTTCTGTAATGTTCTCACGGTCCATCCATGTTGTCGCAAATGGCAGCATTTCATCTTGCTCGTGGCTGAGTAGTATTCCACTGCACATGTGCACCGCATCTTCTCCGTCCAGTCATCTCCTGAAGGACACTTGGGTTGCTGCCATGTCTTGGCCACTGTGCATAATTCTATGAACATAGGGTGTATATATCTTTGCAAATAAATGTTTTCAAATTTTTCAGTAGATACCCAAAAGAGGGATTGCTAGGTAATATGGTAGCTCTATTCTTAATTTTTTTGAAGAAATTCCATACCATTTTCCATAATGGCTGCAACAGTCTACATTCCCACCACCAGTGACAAGAATTCCTTTTTCTCCGCAACCTCTCCAACACTTGTTATTACTTTTCTTGTTGATAATAGCATTCTAACAGCTGTGAGGTGGTATCTCATTGTATTTTTCATTTGCATTTCTCTAATAGCTAGTGAAATTGATCATCTTTTCATGTATCTGCGGGTCAGAGGAAAGGGAGTTGGGGGCAGAAGGGGTAAAGGGGAGAAGATACTTTGACTCTGGGTGGCGGGCACACAATGCAATAGACAGAGCATGTTTTCCTACTAATGTACACTTGAAACCTATGTAATCTTATTAACCAATGCACCCCAATAAATGTAATAAAATAAAAAAATAAAATAAAAGAAGTACCATATAAAATCCTCTACTATAACATTAGAGTGAGTTTTTAAATCCAATGCTGGTCTCCTTGATGTATTGGGTTTAAAATTTTTTTAAATAATTGTTTCTTGGGGTTACCCCTGTCAAATGGATTTTTGGTTCTTGACTGCATTGAACTCTTGTCCTTCTCAGAACCCCAAGAGCACTGATTGTCCCTCAAGCCAAGGAAATGCCATACAATGACTCATGGCTTGAAGCGAGTTATATTATAAGGCATTTTGGAGAAGCATCTGGGTATTTAGCAGATTGTTTTTATAAACCTATGTTTTATTTAAACCTCATTTAGCTGGGGCATGAATTTTCAAAGGAAAAGGCAAGCTCACTTTTGCTTCTGCTTTGGCTAATTTTGAGGCAATTGTGCTCTCTCCCTGTTGGTCCCTAGGCTGGCCTACTTTAAGGAATAAATTAGAGAATGAGAGTTTTCAATCTTAAGGAACATTGCCTAACATAAGACAATTTTAGATATTAGAACTTCATCTTTATAAAAGCAGTTAATAATTTGGAGACTCCATGATGTGCCAGATATTGTGTTAGTTGTTCCCTATATTTTATCTTATTATTTATTTAAAATAATACTTGCAGGAAAATGGGCCTTTGTGCGTATAAGTAACTTGCCCGTGTTCATACAGCTGATCAGACAGAGCTGGAGTTCAAGTCCAAATTGCCTATCTCGAAGGTCAGTGTTTTCCCCAGGACTGCCTTCTCCTCCTTTCAGTGCTGACTGGTTTCTCTGATGGATTTTTATGGAAGGTGCTTTAACTATAAGAGTCTTGCTGTGTTCTTATTTAATTCCTTTAGTTTTTTAATTTCTTTAATTTATTCTCAAATATTTTCTCTCAGTCCCTGGCTTGTCTTTTTGTGCTGCTGCGTTTCTCAGAGAAGGTCTTACTTTGATGCAGTCTAGTTTGTGTTGAGTATGTGTTGTGTATGGATTGTGCTTTTTTGGTGTTGTATTTAAAAAATCAACGTCTACCTTGAGGTTACAAAAATTTTTCTTCTAAAAATGTTATAATTTTAGAATTTATATTTAGATGTACAATCCAGTGAGTTAATTTCTGTGTATCTTGTGAGGTGTGGAATGAAGTTTTTTGGGGTTTTTTGCATGGGGGTATCTAATTCTTCCAACACCATTTGTTGAAGACTGTCCTACCTCCACTGAATTACCTTTGCAACACACGAGGGGTCTGTTGGTGGACACTCTCTTCTGCTCCAGTGGTCTCTTCACTATTTCTATTCTAATGTCACACTGTCATGTATTACAATGAAAAAGTTGTGAAGTCAGGTAATATAAGTCCTTCAACTTTGTTCTTTTTCAAAATTTTCTTCAATATTTGAGGTTCTTTATCATTTCTTTAGCTTTTAGTTATTCAGGCTTGTGCTTATAAAACAGCATCTAGAAATCTAAACATAACTTAAAATTCAAAGTTACTAAAGAGTAGTATGGAACTTTTTCACAATCTGTCTTCACCAGAAGTGAGGCAGTCTGGGTGCCAGATTCCATTTGGTTAATCAAAAAGTGTTCTGTATACCTTATATGGATTGCCAATTTTCAAAAAACTAGAATATAATAATTTATACTAGAATTGTGTTGGACATGATTTCGGCTTTCATTGATGTTCTTGAGAAGATACTTTGAGCCCTAGAGTATGTTAGTCATTGTGAGCATCGGTTGTCTTGTCCTGGCAAAGTCAAATGACTGATTAAAGGGAGTTTATTTGGTTACATGGCTGCCTGCCATGGTATCTATTTCTACTTTTGACTTGGAGGGTACTTTTTTCCAACATCTGAAGTGTTATAGTTGACAGGGGTATCCATAGCATTTTGGTATCTGTCTCTTCCAATAAAGCATATCCCTGTTCTCTTTAAATTGCTATCTGCTGGAGACAGCAAGGAGTACTATTAATTAAGCTAACTGAGCCCTGATGATAGCCTTTGCAGCCGCTGTGCAACAGGTAGCAAACTACTTGTCTTTTGGGGCTTTCGTTTCTTCATTTGTAAAATGAAAAGTTTGGACTAGTTAACCTTGAGTGGCTCATCCAACTCCCAAAACTCTTTGACTCTTGTAGTGTCTTCATTCACTTAAAAATCACAACCCTTTAAAAAATAATTAAAAATTCTTAGTGGCATAAAAGCACCATGGTATGTCTGAGTGGGAGCTTTTTAAGTTAGAAAATAGTGGTCTTTGATGCATTACAAATTGACCAATACCACTGTGTGACTATTTTTGACTGTGGCCAACTCTGAGCAGTGAAGATGCATTTATGGTTCTGGGCGCTGTGCCATGTTGTTGTCCGGGAACCCCATATGCTGAGAAGCTCTTGAGCTCAGGTCGAGGGAAGGAGGGAGAATGGCTGTAAGCACAGGCTACTCCGAAGGTTCAGAGTACCCCTGAGTTGGCAGGTTAGACTTTCAAATATATCTCCAAAGTACACGGTATAGTATTGAAACCAAGAAGACTTTTAAAAATATTTTTTTTATTTATTTTTAGAGAAAGGGGAAGGAAAGGAGAAAGAGTGGGAGAGAAACATCAATGTGTGGTTGCCTCTCAGATGTCCCCTACTGGGGACCTGGTCTGCAACCCAGGCCAGGTTCCCTGACTGGGAATCAAACTGATGACCCTTTGCTTCACAGGCCCATGCTCAATCCACTGAGCTACACCAGCCAGGGCAGAAGACTTTTTAAAATATCTACATCTTTTCCTATGCCAAGGCATAACAGAGCTACTCTGGTCATATTATATCTGTTCATTGTTATAGTAATATAATGAGATGCTTGGAGAGTATTAAGTTTTCTATGGAATACAGAACATAACTATGAATTAAAATAATAAAAGGAACACTTATTGAGCCTATTTATTAGGCGCTTACTATATGCAAGGTGCTGTGTGAAGAATTTCTTATACATTATATAATCCTCCCACAATAATGAAAACTCAACATTATTGTTTCCTTCTTACAAATGAACAAAATGAAGCACAGAGAGTTCATGTCACTTGCACAAGGTCCCACAATAGTAAGTGGCAAAGCTGGTCATCTGTCTGTGTCTGACTCAAGCACAGAGCTAAAATTCTTAGTGACTACATCAGAAACTAGCTCTCATAACTTAGCCAGCTCATTTGAAGAGTAATTGAATTTGTAGTATGAATTACAGTGATCTAAACCAAGAACACCAAGTACTGACGGGTCACTTTGGCGTAGACTTAATGGAAGAAAAAACTCATGGAAAGTTTCCTGAGAAATTGCTTTGCCTTTTGAGATGAGAACATGAATGGCCTAGGGAGAAAGGTGAGTTCGTGCTGAGGGGACAGCTATAAAGATACAAATGAACAAATCACGTTCAGGGAGCAACCCACAGACTTAGTCATTGCAGGGCAGTAGCCAGAAATAAAACTGATGTCATAAGGGTGAAAATCCAAGAGATTTCACTTTATTACGAGAGGCGCCAGAGAGCTACTCTCAGTTCTTAAGCAAGGAAAGGAACCTAATTAAAACTGTGTTTGATATTTAAATTTATTCTACAACTTATGTAGGATGAATATGAGCTTTAAATGCACCAACGTAGGTCAAGAGAAAATTTCTTAGCAAATCATATTTGATACCCAACAAATTATTTATAAGTGTATAATGTAGCTCACCTCCTCAAGGCCCTGTGGCCTTGATAGTGCAGTGACAATATGTTTAGGCCCCCAAATAAGAGGCATGGAAGCAGATTTTACACTATTTTCAGAAACAAAGGTGACTAGTGCACCACAGTTAAGCCAACAGCATGCTTCCATCATCACCAGTACTGTGCAGTGTGCACAAATGGAGCACATGGATTATAGATTAGAGTCAGGGTTAGGCAAATAGGAAGCTTTCAACAGTATGTATTAACCTGAGTTGAACTGAAGTCCACTTTTAGATAGCAATCGTTGCTCCTGGGTGAGGGCTAATGCATTCAGTGAACTATAGTTGGGTCCATTCAATTATAAATCCACTAATACTAACTTAATATCTGTTTACCTTTTCTGAAGTATTTTCTTTCTCTCCCTTTCTGCCTCTCCAGTTCCAGAGACCTAATGACTTCTCACCCCCTTTTCGCTTCGGGACCGTGCCCAATGGCAGCACAGAGAGGAATATTCGCAATAACTACGCAGAAATGCATGCCTACATGGGGAAGTTCAACCAGAGGGGTGTGGATGACGCATTGCTCTCCTTGAAAACTGGGTAAGAACTGCTTTCAAGCTCAGAGTCTGTCATATGTTTCTCACATTTATTAAATGTACAAAGTTACAGCAAAGAAGGTTTCACTTGCTCTTTGTGGATTTCTAAATTAAATGATTTGGGGTAACAGAAGACCTCTCTGTCACCCACATGGTTATGTCTGAATTTCTTCCTGTACCTCTGATGTGCTTAAGTGTTGGTTTTAAATGTTGATTTATATAATGAGGGAACATAGAAGAAGGGGCAAGTCAAGGAACATGTATAGAGGGGCCACAGGCATGGACAATAGGGTGGGGACTGACTGTGGGAGCCAGGGGTGGCTGGCATAAAGCAGGGAAGAGCAATGGAAAAAATGTGGGACAACTGTAATTGAGCAAAAATAAATTTTAAAAAATATATTGACTTACGCCTTCCTGCTCTTAACCCTAGTCTTACTCAGTTCCCGACATATTCCCTTCTTGCAAAGCACAATACACAGAGGAGGGTATAAGTAAGTTTACAGTTGTAAGCATGCAAAACACAGAGTTTATTCTTGTATTATTTATTTTTTATTGTATTATTTACCACACAGACAACTATAAACCTACTTTTTCCCACCCCTTCATAAAATGAGGTCCTTACACGTGTTTAGGAATTGGAGAGATCTGAGTTCTTTATGTTTCAGTCTCTTGTTCATTTCACACATTCACTCTTAACAGAAGCCTGGGCTGCTGCCACCCCAGCCACTTGTTCCTCGTGTACACAACAGAATGCTGAAACCCTCCTGACCATAGAAATAGCGTGTACCTCTATTGGAACACACACACCTACACTTATCTCACTCTGGACTGTAATGAACTGAAAAATGAAAAATGTTATATAAATCTAACCCATGCTGTTTGTTGTTATCATCGCGGTGGCTACTTTTCATTATTTCTGTTATTATTTTTATTGATTCCTTTTTACTTCCTCTCCGTTACAGACACAGCTTATGAGTTGGCTTTAGGCCCTAGTTACATCCTTGTCATTCCCAGGAGGAGGGAAACAACTCCTCCTTTTGACTTGAAATCACACAAGAATATCCTGGGATTTAGGCTTTAGATCCTGTCTGAGTTTCAACTTGCGCTTTTCTCTGGACCAATTCTCCCCATAGTTTTCTGGACCCTACTGCTTCATGCAAATGGCCCCCTAGATAGTTTTGTACTAAAATTCCTCTACTGGATTTGGTTGGTTTGCTTCTTTCTTGCACAGGAAACTGGATGCCTTCATTTATGACGCAGCAGTGCTAAACTACATGGCAGGCAGAGATGAAGGCTGCAAGCTGGTGACCATTGGCAGTGGGAAGGTCTTTGCTTCCACTGGTTATGGGATTGCCATCCAAAAAGATTCTGGGTGGAAGCGCCAGGTGGACCTTGCTATCCTGCAACTCTTCGGAGATGGTGAGTTAAAAACGGGAAAGTGCCTTCTTGGTCTCTTCTAATGGCCAGTCCAAAACATCAGCCCTCTTCTTTCTCTGTTCTTCTTACCTCTGCATTTCCAGTATTTCTAGAGAAGCATGTCACATTATACTATGAGATTTGAGGGTTAGTATTAGTTTCCTAAGGCCGCCGTAACAAAGTACCACAAACTGAGTGGCTCAAACAACAGAAGTGTATTGTCCTATACAGTTCTGGAGGCCAGAAGTCCAAGATTGGTTCATTGGTTTCTTCTGAAGGTTGCTACGGAAAATCTGTTCAGTGTCTCTTCCTAAGTTATGGTGGGTTGCTGGCAGTCTTTAGAGTTCCTTTGCTGTAGACACGTGACCACATCTCTGCCTTTGAGTTCAGGTGGTCTCTCCCTGTGTGAATGTTTTTCCTTTACATGTATGCATCTGATTTCTCCATTTTTTAAGGACATCAGTTACATCGGATTAGGGGCCCAATCTATTTCAGAATGACCTCATCTTAACTAATTACATCTGCAGTGATCCTAGTTCCAAATAAAGTTCACAATCCATAGTATTGGAGGTTAGGACTTCACCATAAGAATTTGGGGGACACAGTTCAACTCATTACAGGGTTCAAGATGGGATCAAAAATTAAAGTAATTGATTAAGGAGGTATGTTTTGGAATTGCAGGCTATGATCAGTCCTTTAGGGAGTAAGAGAGGCTGATATTAGATGTTCCAAACAATCATCTCACATGGAGCCAAAGTGGACGGCACTTTGGAAAGATCTCTGCTTTTGATGTGCCCAGAGAAAGAGCAGAGAAATCAGCCTGTGGCCATGTACTCATTCTCCCCTCTCTCCCATCTTGCTTTTTTAGCTGGAAGACACCATAAGGTTATTCCCCAGTGCCGTTCTGGCAGCAGACTGAGCAGCCAACGTGCTTTGAGAAAAGCTCTTCTCCCATAACATTAGAGCATGTCTTCTGCATCCCCTTTCACTTTGTTGCCCAAAGTATCTCCTCCTGCTGTTAGCCCCACATAAGTTAATCCAGTTATGGTGGTGGAGCTTGACTCTGCTGGGCCCCACAGGCCATCATCCAAGCAGTTCTCTAAATTACGTCTGCAGAATCTTGCTATTACGGATGAGATAAGAGGCAGAAGAGCACAGCTGGATTTTTCAGACCCCAGGGGAAGTTGGTTGCTCCATTAGTTTGGAAAATCATAGTTTGATCAAAGAAGTGAATTAAAAGTGGTTTGATTAACATTGGAAAGAGGAGGGGTTACAACTAGAGTATTAACTAGACATTTTGGTGTAAGGGCTTCTGTGATTTTCAGTGTAGCTGTCACTTAGAGGCAATGACAGAGCCCATCTCTGAGGAAGAACACAGTAGAGATGATTTGTGTAAGTGACCAGTGCTCTAGTCAGATTATGCAAAGTTCAAATTTTTAAGCAAACCAAAACTATTGGAACATGCAATTTTCTTCACGAAATTTTGCTCATCTAGAATTAGATGCATTCAAGAGCATGTGGTTTCTTTCATGTTATTTCCTCCAGGTTTTCTACCTTGTAAGTCCTAGTACCCAGTGAAGTGGATAAAAGTCGTTGAAACCTGACGTGAACTGAGTCCATCAAAACTCCCTTAAGTAGTGTTAAAAGGAGGCAGGACTGAATTCGTGGTCACATTTAAATCAGGCTTACTCCCCTTTGCTCTTAATGTTTATAGTTTCCTCTGCAAGAAAAGACCAGTAAGTCTGAGGGTCCCTAAGGAATCAGCGAATCTCTCTGCTGATCGCTTTCTCTCCTACCTTCACCCAATGGGTTTTGGTTTCTTTATTTTTTTTTCTTTTTTTAAATATGTATTTTATTGATTATACCATTACAGTTGTTCTATTCCCCGCCTTCATTCCCCTCCACCCACATACTCCCTCTCCCACCATTCTTCCCCCCTTAGTTTATAACCACGTGTCTCAAGTTCTTTAGATTCTGTATTTCCCCTACTATTCTTGCCCTCCCCCCATCTATTTTCTACCTACTGTCTATGCTATTTTCTGTGCCTTCTCCCCACTTCTCCTCCTCCCACTCCCCTGTTGCTAACCCTCCATGTGTTCTTCATTTCTATGGTTCCACTTCTGATCTAGCTGTCCTCATTCCCCTCCACCCACATACTCCCTCTCCCACCATTCTTCCCCCCTTAGTTTATAACCACGTGTCTCAAGTTCTTTAGATTCTGTATTTCCCCTACTATTCTTGCCCTCCCCCCATCTATTTTCTACCTACTGTCTATGCTATTTTCTGTGCCTTCTCCCCACTTCTCCTCCTCCCACTCCCCTGTTGCTAACCCTCCATGTGTTCTTCATTTCTATGGTTCCACTTCTGATCTAGCTGTCCTCTTGGTTTGCTTTTGTTTTACGCGTGGTTGTTAATAACTGTGAGTTTGCTGTCCTTTCACTGTTCATATTTTTCATCTTCTTTTTCTTATATAAGTCCCTTTAGCATTTCATATAATAAGGGCTTGGTAATGATGGACTCCTTGAACTTGACCTTGTCTGAGAAGCACTTTATCTGTCCTTCTGTTCTAAATGAAAGCTTTGCTGGATAAAGCAATCTTGGATGTAGGTCTTTGGATTTCATGACTTGGAATACTTCTTTCCAGCCCCTTCTTGCCTGTAAGGTCTCTTTTGAGAAATCAGCTGACAGTCTGATGGGTACTCCTTTGTAGGTGACTGTCCCCTTATCTCTTACTGCTTCTAGGATTCTCTTCTTCATTTTAATCTTCGTTAATGTAATTATGATGTGCCTTGGTGTGTTCCTTCTTGGGTCCAACTTCTTTGGGACTCTCTGAGCTTCCTGGATTTCCTGGAAGTCTATTTCCTTTGCCAGACTGGGGAAGTTCTCCTTTATTATTTGTTCAAATAAGTTTTCCACTCGTGGCTGTTTCTTTCCCCCTTCTGGTACCCCTATAATCCAGATGTTGGAACATTTAAAGATGTCCTGGAGGTTCCTAAGCCTCTCCTCATTTTTTTGAATTCTCATGTCTTCATTCCTTTCTGGTGGGATGTTTCGTTCTTCCGTCTGGTCCATTCCATTGATTTGAGTCCCAGTTTCCTTTCCATCACTATTGGTTTCCTGTGCATCTCCCTTCATTTCAATTAGTTTAGCCTTCATATGTTCCTCTAATTTGTGACTATAATCAACCAGTTCTGTGAGCATCCCGATAAACAGTGTCTTGAACTGCGCATCTGAGAGGCTGGCAATCTCTTGGTCACTTAGTTATGGGCTCTGGGGCTTTCAGTTCTTCTTGAGCCATCTTTTGGGCTGTTCTTGCCTGTTATGTATGAGGATCGGAGCCCTAGGTGTTCACCAGAGCAGGGCAACTAAGTCGCTGGGTTGTGATGCTGTATGTGGGGGTGGGGCCAAAGAGGAGCAGTTACAGTCTCGTCTGCTGCCTCTCACTGCCGCCGCCACCACAGGTGCCACAGCTGCCCTCGCATTTCGTCCCACTGCACGTGAGTGTGCCACCGCCGTCAGCCCTCCACCACTGGGTTCGCCCTCTGGGGCCAGCGCAGTCCGTCTCAATGTGCTCGAATGTGTGACTGAGGTCAGTCTGCCCCACACCCTGACTGTGTCTAGGCTACTTGCAAGCCTAGGTCGGGGGATCTTTCCTACCCCACCCTGCTCCACTGCTGGCTCTGCCCCTCTTACCGTATGGGTTGAACGGTTCATTGTTGTCGGACTTCCATATAATTCAATTTTCTGTTCTTTGGCTGTGTCTTTGTTCTCCAAATCTTTGTTGTATTCAAACTTGGTTGTGGGAGAAGGCACAGTGTTTCCACCTATGCCTCCATCTTGGCGGAAGTCTCCTGGTTTCTTTAAAAGCAGTTTTTTTAAGAGCAGTTTTCTGAATCACTTGTTTGATGGTGTTATTTTTCACTGTCTACAAAATGAAGTGCAGAGTGCTTAGTCTGATGCTCAAGCCCTCAGCAATGCTGCTTCAACCTTTTCTATTCAGCTTCCTTTGCCTATTTGTATTCTCTTTGAACTGTTCTGCCCTTGCCTAAATAAGCCTTCTGTTTTCCGACCTTCTTCCCATTGATCATGATATTTCTGCTGCCTGGAGTGCCTTTTCATACAATATAAATTAAAACTCACCCATTCACCATGTCCACCTCCAAGTCTTATCTCTCTCATGAATGCTTACCCGCCATCCAACCCATGAAGTTACTCTCACTAATTTGAACTCTTGTTACTTGTTTATAGCTTATCATATTGAGTATTTATATACTAACTTACACTGGATAAGTAAGTATAAGGAACTGAGAACTGGAGAACAGAGTTAATGTCTCATATCTTTGTATGGTCTGCAGTACCATAATCAAGTTCTCAATAAATACTTGTTGAATATATTGAAGAATATACATAATGTTATTAATAAAATTACCGTTAACGTTCTCATTAATTTTCTTTCTGTATATCTCCCTGTCTCTTTCTCTTTCCTGTTTTTCTCTCTCTTCCCCAATACCCCTTTTTCCCCTTGTCTTTACTCCTCGTCTCTTTCCTCTCTTTACCTATTCTTTGCCCCATTTCCAGGGGAGATGGAGGAGTTAGAAGCTCTCTGGCTCACTGGCATTTGCCACAATGAGAAGAATGAGGTCATGAGCAGCCAGTTGGACATCGATAACATGGCAGGCGTCTTCTACATGTTGGGGGCAGCCATGGCTCTCAGCCTCATCACCTTCATCTGCGAACACCTTTTCTATTGGCAATTCCGGCATTGCTTTATGGGTGTCTGCTCCGGCAAGCCTGGCATGGTCTTCTCCATCAGCAGAGTAAGTAGCTGATTTAGAGGCCTACAGCCTGTAAAAGGCAGCTTAGTCCAGTACTGTGCAACAGGAAGAAACCTAGGAGGGCACTAACTCCAGCCTGGGCTGCTAAAGCAAGAAACCACATCGTGTTTCCCCACAGGGTTGCATGATTTAATTTCAAGGGGCTCAAAAAACAGGTGATGCTATTTTTTTCCCTTCAAGAAATGGCTTTCTATGTGGGGTTTGGGCATTTGATTATCAATAAGAACTGGCACGTCTATCAAAATTTAAAAATTGGCCTTTTAACAAGTGCCTTTCATCACCATTGGTTAATTCTGTATAGGCTGTAATAATTATTGAATCCTTTTTTAAAAAAAATGTATTTCTATTTAAATAGAGAAATACAATGTGTCCTCTCTTGTTCTAACACACAAAGGTATACTATCGTTTCATCGTTCCCCTCTATGTTTGAACTATGCGTGAGTTATAGTGAGTTAAATAACTTAACAGAACCTTCAAAAATAAGTCCTGACCCATAGGAGAGTTACATTACAGAAACTTCCTTAATTGGAGCAAAGTATAACTCTGAAGTTGTTCTTTATTTAGGCTTCTTCTACATTTCTAGTCCAAACTGAGAATTTAGGACAGTTTTGAATATGAACAGAAGGTCACAAGGAAGAGTAAAAAAAAATGAGATAGAATGAGGGATTCTTTTCATTTTGTTAATGAGGTTATGAGACTCATTCATGAAAGGCAAACTCAAAAGTCCTTTTAGAATAGAGATTTGGATTTCTGATATGACCAACTTTGGCTCAAATGGAGTTACATAAGAAAATGGATTTTTCGTCAAAATGGTCCACCTTTTGATCATTTTTCTGTAGTATATTGGTGATAGAGAGCAATTTCCTCTCCAGCTGTTAGTTGACTCAGGCTGTTCAGTAACATGGGAGCAGGAGGATGGTATTCACTGTCCCAAAGTCATGTTGTTTTGTTGTGTGGCCCTTCTCTTAAGGTCCTAGGTAGGGTGATGGCAGAAACAATGGGAGCTGGTGACCGGTAATAGAAATCCCATTAATAGCCCTTCCATTTAGTCACTGCCTCTGTCCAGGAACAATGCTTGGCATTTTCTCCTGGTCATAATTAAGAAAGGGCTAGAAAGGAGACCTGAGGAAGAAAACAGAATAACCCTAGCTTGAAAGGCTACCTCGCCGCTGTCCTCTGGGACAGTAGGCTCAGCTCATCACCTAAACCTTGCTTCTACACTATTTAGCTGCCATTTTCCTTCCTCCTCTCTCCTCTCATCCCCATCCAGGGACAACTTCCCTTTTCATATTAATCCTTTTATTCTCAAGACACAATTCAAACAACCTCCTCTTCAAATACTTCCCCTTGCCAGGGAGAAAAGTTCCAAATTTGTCCACTTTTGAAGGCAGGGAGCAAGATACTAGCAGGAGGTTGGCTTGACTTTCAACCCAAACCCAACCCATTCCCTCTCCTGGGTGCTGTTCATTAAGGCCCTGTACACAGGGAGTTTTCCATCAATACTAATTTGCTGAGAGATTGATTATTTATGATAAGATTGAGTGAGAAGGTATAAGAAGAAAACCAGGAGCTAGAGAGAATGCAAGAAGGAAATGATTTATTCCCATTAGCACTAGATATCTGTCCCAATTCTTTGCTCCTACAGTGTGGGGCACAGCAGGAGAAAAATCCATCTTTGACCCTAGGGCTTTCCAATTCTTTGTGAGTTTTGGTTCGTGCTTGGCTCAAGAAGAGAATTGCTCAGCTGTTATTTGATTATTGAAATTCTAAAAGCTGCTCAAAAAATTGTCAGGAGCTGGAAAAGAGTGGCAATTGCGAGTGGCTAAGCTCCCCTGTGCTTTACTGCAAACCAAGAGTGGCCAGACAGGGCAGAACACTCTCAACATCTGTGGAGCATTGCTGCTGATTTTCAGGAGGCTGACAGTATTTTTGCTATTGGCTGATGCTGGTACCATGGCATCATCTTTAACGTGGCAAAACCTGGGCACAGAAAGGAGAATCAGTGTGCTTCAGTGAAGGAGTCAAGGCAGCAGTGTCATGTCTTGTGATTATATCCTATTTGCTCCAGTCACTTGGCATAGTCATGCCTCCTCTCAGATAGCCAGGCAACAACCTTAGCTCTTAGTATGAGACTTCTACATGCAAGGGGATAAATCATGCAAGCGTCTAGCCACATCTTATGATGAGTATATTAGACCCTCTTTCATCTTTTTTCCTGACTTCTCTCATCATCAGATAGATAATTAGTAGCAGGGATGGGGGGCTTCTGTACAGTCGCCTCTTAGCCTCACTGGCAACCTAACCCGCCCCATCCTGTCCTTCAGGGCATCTACAGCTGCATCCACGGCGTGGCCATTGAGGAGCGCCAGTCGGTGATGAATTCCCCCACTGCGACCATGAACAACACGCACTCCAACATCCTGCGCCTGCTCCGCACCGCCAAGAACATGGCGAACCTGTCCGGGGTGAACGGCTCCCCGCAGAGCGCCCTGGACTTCATCCGCCGCGAGTCCTCCGTCTACGACATCTCCGAGCACCGCCGCAGCTTCACGCACTCCGACTGCAAGTCCTACAACAACCCTCCCTGCGAGGAGAACCTCTTCAGCGACTACATCAGCGAGGTGGAGAGGACCTTCGGGAACCTGCAGCTGAAGGACAGCAACGTGTACCAGGACCACTACCACCACCACCACCGGCCGCACAGCATCGGCAGCACCAGCTCCATCGACGGGCTCTACGACTGCGACAACCCGCCCTTCACCACCCAGCCCCGGGCCGTGAGCAAGAAGCCGCTGGACATTGGCCTCCCGGCCTCCAAACACAGCCAGCTCAGTGACCTGTATGGCAAGTTCTCCTTCAAGAGCGACCGCTACGGCGGCCACGACGACCTGATCCGCTCCGACGTGTCCGACATCTCCACCCACACGGTCACCTACGGGAACATCGAGGGCAACGCGGCCAAGCGGCGGAAGCAGCAGTACAAGGACAGCCTGAAGAAGCGGCCGGCCTCGGCCAAGTCCCGGCGGGAGTTCGACGAGATCGAGCTGGCCTACCGCCGCCGGCCGCCGCGCTCCCCGGACCACAAGCGCTACTTCAGGGACAAGGAGGGGCTGCGGGACTTCTACCTGGACCAGTTCCGCCCCAAGGAGAACTCGCCGCAGTGGGAGCACGTGGACCTGACCGACATCTACAAGGAGCGGAGCGAAGACTTCAAGCGCGACTCCGTCAGCGGAGGGGGGCCCTGCACCAACAGGTCCCACCTCAAGCACCCGACGGGCGACAAACACGGCGTGGTCGGCGGCGTCCCCGCACCTTGGGAGAAGAACCTGACCAACGTGGAGTGGGACGACCGCTCCGGGGGCAACTTCTGCCGGAGCTGCCCCTCCAAGCTGCACAACTACTCCTCGGCGGTGGCGGGGCAGAACTCAGGTCGGCAGGCGTGCATCCGGTGCGAGGCCTGCAAGAAAGCAGGGAACCTGTACGACATCAGCGAGGACAACTCCCTGCAGGAGCTGGACCAGCCGACTGCCCCCTTGGCGGTGACGTCGAACGCCTCCACCGCCAAGTATCCCCAGAGCCCAACCAACTCCAAGGCCCAGAAGAAGAACCGGAACAAACTCCGCCGGCAGCACTCCTACGACACCTTCGTGGACCTGCAGAAAGAAGAAGCCGCCTTGGCCCCGCGCAGCGTGAGCCTGAAAGACAAGGGCCGGTTCGTGGATGGGAGTCCCTACGCCCACATGTTTGAGATGCCAGCTGGTGAGAGCACCTTTGCCAACAACAAGTCCTCAGTGCCCACTGCCGGACACCACCACCACAACAACCCCGGCAGCGGCTACATGCTCAGCAAGTCGCTCTACCCTGACCGGGTCACGCAGAACCCTTTCATCCCCACTTTTGGGGACGACCAGTGCTTGCTCCATGGCAGCAAATCCTACTTCTTCAGGCAGCCCTCGGTGGCAGGGGCGCCGAAAGCCAGGCCAGACTTCCGTGCCCTTGTCACCAACAAGCCAGTGGTCTCGGCCCTTCACGGGGCTGTGCCAGGCCGTTTCCAGAAAGACATCTGTATAGGGAACCAGTCCAACCCCTGTGTGCCTAACAACAAAAACCCCAGGGCTTTCAATGGCTCCAGCAATGGTCATGTGTATGAGAAACTTTCTAGTATCGAGTCTGATGTCTGAATGAGGGAAGAGAGGTTAAGGTGGGTATGGGAGGGTAGGGCTGTGGGCGTGTGGTGCGCATGTCACGGAGGGTGACGGGGGTGAACTTGGTTCCCATTTGCTCCTTTCTTGTTGTTTTAATTTATTTATGGGATCCTGGAGTTCGGATTCTTTCGGAGGGCATCCCTGGTGACCAGCATTATCTCGCCTCCCTTTCCAGTTCGCTCCTCCTTCCCCCATCTGTGTCATTCCTGTTCCCACGAGAGGACACAGTGGGCCTGCTCAGCATGGGAGGCCAAAATGGAAAAAGGAAGTGGCTGCTTGTGAGCCTTCTCCTAGCATGGAAGGACTCTGTCACCCACTTTGAGTGAAGCAAGGCGAAGCAAAAGGAGGCCACGTGAGCGCAGGGCAGCTGTTCCCAAACCGATCTTTGTGTTTAGGTGAGACAGCAAAGGCATTCAAATAAGACCATGTAGCACACTTGCCTGTGAATGAAGAGAGGCTTTTGCTAAATCCTTGGTGCTTCGATGGCATCTGTCTAAGGATCATGTGCCAAGCAGAGGTGGGGGAAGCCATGTGTGTTAGTATACAAGCCAAAAAATGCTTGCTTCTATTCCATGAGACTCATTAATGGTGAACAAAAGGTCATTGGTGGGTGATGAAAAGTATATCATAGCAGTCTTTCATGGTGCCGTAGAGGCAAGAGAGGATGGACTGCATGTGTATGTATGTCCAAATACACTTGCACACATGTAAGCAATTCATGTGTGCAGGCAGGGGCCTACAAATGTAGAGAAAGCAATCCTGTTTCTTTCAATATCCCTCAGCAATATGCTTTTTTTGGCTTATATACAAACAGAGATGGTCATGCGTTACCTAAAATTTTGGCTGTCTCATCCCTTCATCCTTCCTGAATGAGAAGAAGGGAAGTTCTTGACAGAGAAGGTTCTGTGGTCTAGACAGAAAGGTGATAAGCACTCCTGCAAGAGCAAGACACAAAAGTAATGTCTCCCGCTACCAATACTTTCAACTGATTTTGAACAAGATCTTTCCAGGAAGGCTAAAGGGAAATGGAAGTAACCATGATTCTTTTGCCCACACCTGAGAGCAAAAGATTCTAGAAAGCTCTCTTGAGCTTTAGACCCTCAGCTGGTCAAGGTTTGGGGAGGAGCTGAGTGGCTTTGAAAAACAGGGGAGTAGTTTGTGGTAGGGTAAGTGAGAGAGGGGGATGTTTTCAACGCTTTGATCCCTTCTTACTTAACCTGGAGATAGGAGAGCAGGCTTGTTCCCCCCAAATCGATCAGAACTGACAGGGAACAGACAGGTAAGAGGAATGAGCTTGCACATGAGTACGGCTCTGAGACATGGAGGGAAGGAAAGAGATTTGGACGTAGGGAGGGAAAATGGGAGGGCACGTTGGGTCTGGCTCCCAGAGATCGTGACATTGAGTCAGTGTGAACACTCTCGGTAGAAGCCTTTCCTGCAGCGTCTCCTTTCCCTCCCAGAGCGTGCCAGTCAAGAATAAAGTACATATGGAAAAACTCCAGGAATGAGGGTACTGGCAGATGTGATGCCCCTTTCACTAAAAGTTGGAAGCTTGAGAAACGAAATGAGTGTTTGTCACTGCCAGTCCTGAAACTTGGGGCAGGGGTCTTGTATGGGTCAGATCCGCTGTCCTGCCACCCTCCCCTCACACAGGTGGCAGCCAGACAGCCCCGGGTCCATTTGGAAGCTTGACTGCAGGATCTCCATGTTGCACACAGGACACATAAACCAGAAAGGTGCTCATCCTCCTCTGGAAGGAAGCTGCCATGTCTCTTCAAGTCACACACCCTCCAGGGCTGCTCTCTGCCTTCTGTTTGCCCTGACTCACCACCCTTCCTCATTCCCTGCCCTTGACTGCTATCCCCACCCTCCTCCTTGATTTTTACCTCAGTATCTTTCATTTTAAAGCCAACTGAAGGCCTTGTAAAGCTTTGTTTTCTTTCTAAGACAAGCCTGGGGGCAAGGGGCTGAATCTCTCACAAACTTGGAGAGAGGAGCATGGAGTGCTTTACTTTAGATTCAAGGAAAGACTTTGAGAGAGAGGACACAGGGTGTGAGTCGTCTCCAGGAGGAAGAAGGAGAAGGGCCATATAAACATTGCTTCACCCTGACTCTGTCCAAGGTCAGGGGCTCCTCCCCTCACTCTTCCTCTTACCTCACCCCTCTCAAATAAAAATACCAAACCAACTAACCTAGCGAACAGCAATCTAGAACAAAGTGGGCTCTGTCGGTCTCCACTGCTGGCAGATATCAAGATGGTGTTTATTTCACATGTAAATATTTTGTTTTCTAATTAATTTTGTATAGATAAAGTGTTCTCTTGTGAGTATTCAGGGTGTTGGGCTGGAGGGAGTGGGGTGGGGATGGGAATGAAGCGGGGAAAGTGTCCTGTTAATGGGTTTTCATTTTCCATTGGGGAGATTGTTTTGTATGGCTTTTGCATCAGGGTGTCTGGAAAAAAGTGAATGTGAATGGAGGCCACTGTTGTGAAAAAGCCAGGGCAAGTGATCTGTGTTCATGCTTCCCCACCTCACCATGGTTACTAATCTGTGAGAAGTGTTCATGCTCATCGGCCCGGGCTTAGCACAGGGTCCCATTTGGCTCTAAGCAAACCCTCGGTCCAGTAGACCTCAGATTACCAGCATTCCATGCAAAGTCAAGCTGGTGGTAGCATGTTTTCCCTGTCAGCACCCAGGGTAAGAAAGATTCCCGAGAGGGCTTAGACTGGAGTTGAGGTCAAGCTAACCTGTCATTCCTGACGCGCCTGAGAGGTATCAGGAAGCTCAGTCCTAAGAAACATCCCAGCAGCCCCCTTGGATGTTTAACAACCATCTCAGCCACCCTGACCCTTCTTCCAAATATCTGGGCACCAACCTGCTCACTGCCCCTTCCCTCCCTCCTTGGAACCAGGACTGCAAGCACACCCAGAAAATTTCCACTAGGTCTACTTTTTAAACCATGTGATATCTGGTTACTGGGAAGTAGCACTGGATGCCTGTCTCACAATTTTTTAAAGGATTACCAGATCTTCCCTGGCTGGTGTGGCTCCAAGGACTCAGTGTTGGCCTGTGAACCAGAGAGTTGCCGGTTCAATTCCCAGTCAGGGCACATGCCTGGGTTGCAGGCCAGGTCCCCTGTAGGTGGCACATGAGAGGCAACCACACATTGATGTTTCTCTCCCTCTCTTTCTCCCTCTCTTCTGCCCTCTAAATAAATACATACATACATACATACATACATAAAATATTTTAAAAAATAGATGACCAGATCTGCTTAAAACTCAGAGGCTAGATGATCCTCTTAGGTTGCCAAAGCTGGTTTTAGAGGTAGAAAAGCAGGTATGTGAGGAATGGTGCCGACAGTGACCTTGTATTTGCCTGTCCTCATTTCTGCCATCAGGAAGGTGCTATTTGCCTTTAGCCAGGTATTCTTAACCTGACCTTGGTTTAGCCAAGCAAATAGAATAGCTTTCACTGGACTTGCTGGCTTTGTGAGTGGCATTAGCCTCTCTTTCTTTACCACAGGATGAAATTTCCAAATCCATTTACCCAAGATATTACATTACTAATTTTCCTACCCTTCATCATCAAAGCTGTCAGCTGAGTAATTTTATTTTTCTAAACCCCTCCTTTGGCCCCAGTTAGTTACCTCTTCTCAACTGGATGTTTAAATTGGGACCAAATGAGATATTTACAGTCTGCTCAAGAAATCTTAAAGAAAGGGTGGCTGAGCATTGTTCAGTTCTAGGTGTTAACTTCATTCCAAAATAACAAACCTGTAAAATGCATTAAGCTGAATTCAGCAGCTAGTCCCATCGATCTCACATATGAACAGAGACCCAATCTGTCCAAAACTGCCAGATTCCACAGACATCCTCAAGAGTAGCAATTGTTTCGATTTTCTTCAGAGTCCATGCTTTCTGTCTTCATGCCCTCTATCATTTCCTTCCACTGTGGAGGTGGGTGGTGGGTGTGGTCCTGTATCACTCCTTTCAGTAGGACACTTAAATCTCAGCATCTCCACTGACCTCAGATAATCTGACACTTGAATTTGCCTGAGTCAAGAATATGCACACCCTTCAGAGTGATGCGTGGATAGTGGATCTTGTATTTCAAAGTATGTCACTGTGTATTCTCAGCCAGAAAGTGGGAAACATCCTTGATGTGCCTTCCCCTGTGCTGGCCACCCATGTTGTGACTGGGGAGAGAAAATCCCAAACGATTCCATTAAATGTCGCTAGTGTCAGTGGTGCCAAAATGCATGTGTAGTGTGATAATATAGGAGTCATCTATGTAATTAAGTTGATTATCACTGCCCAGTCTTCGGTGGCCATCTGAAGTTTCCCATGGTGGGATTCTCTGCATGGGAGGCGAATAAACTGTAACCCAAACTGCAGTGTGCTGGTCACCTGCACATGCCTCTGGAAGGAAGCTGCCATGTCTAGCTGCCAGTAGAGTCCTTTGAGGTTTTTTTGTTTGTTTGTTTGTTTGTTTGGCTGGTTGGTTGGTTGCTTGCTTGCTTGATTGGTTTAGTTAGCTGAAGATGTATGAACAGAATAACCAAATGGTTTGGGCTATTTAGAGCCTTTGGGAAAAGCTATTCCAGAACTCCCTTTATTCTTTTAATCCCCTTATCTCTTAAAAAAAAAAAGCCCTGTCATTGCTTGACACCTGTATGTGTCCACTTGGTGTGTTAGGGATGATTTATATGTGTGCATAGATATTGTAACTGCAGTGCTATTGATGAATGCATTAGGTGTTTCCAGGTGTTGTGGCCATAAATTATGTGCTCTTGAGCCCAAAGCCATATAAGAAATGTGTACTCAATAGACTGCCAGATACTTCGGTAGAGCATTTGCTTTCTTCACTTGAGTGTCAGAAACTCTTCTTCCTGTTTGAGGAATTCTTTATGGATGAGAAGCAGCCCAAAGTGGACAGCTATACTGAAATGGGTCTAGCCTTTTATAAATGCCATTTATGCCATTTATAAATGGCATATGGTCCATGGTGTGATTTCAGAAGCCCTGAGAAGACCCTCCCTTTTCATTCCCCGCCCCTCTCCAACTACTGGCTTCTCGCACAGATTTACTTATTTAGCACTGAGCTGCTCATCTGTCATTTAAATGAAACCAGGAAGGGTGATATATTAAGCCATATTAGGAATTTATACACTGGAACGCCTAGTGTACATTAGGATTCTCATTTATTTTCCTGAGAATAAAGTAATGATACAGGAGAAGACAGAAAGAGTGAAGAACACTAAAAGTAACAGAGTAGGGAGTAAAGATACAGGTTCTCGAGTATAAAGACATTTAAACCATTTCACCCTCCACCTACTTTTACTCAGTGCTCATGTGACATGGAAATAGGACTCCTAGCTAGGAATTATTTTCAATAAACAGTTACATGAATATACGGCTTACGAATTTCGGAACTTTGTAGGACTATGACTTTTTCAACAGAAAATGGGAGACGGATGCTTCCCCAATACAGGTTACTGAGTGGGCAGCTAGAAAGATCAATTGAATTAATGTTATGATAATAAAAAGTTCCTGTGGTGATCTGATCTCTGTTCCAGTTTAATTAATTGCCCAATTTAGCTGAGTTCTATATATTATACTTCCCCACCTCCCTAGGGGGTGCCCAGTCATCCAACACACAATTAATGTTAAAGAGCTATGGGACTCCAAGGTGCTACCTAACCAGTGGGCAATTCTTCTTTAGACCTATGAGGTATTTGGGAACATCACTAAAATTTAGGCTTGTCATTCTGAGAACTCCTAATACTGCTCTAGATCATGGATTTTATTCTAGTTTGGGGGTCCAGTATTATATTAAATCACATGTTATCAGAATACATCCCACCCTCATCTCATTTCAACCTTGTGGATTCAATCATGTCCTGCGGATTCTATGACTTAAAGTACATAGACCCGTCTATTCTCATGACCAAGAACCCCGCACAAAACCTTACATGATGGTACTTTTTTGCATGCCTTGGAGAGGTAGATTAGTGAAGTTTGGGGCCTCTAATTTACAATATTGAAGCAAGGAAAAAGAATTTTACCCAAAAAGTGATGGGTTGGGATAGCAGTACTTGAAATGAGTGGGGAAAGTTAGAAATCATTCACATTTCTCTGCCAGTGTGTCCATTTGCATACATCTCAGAGCTCATCACTGTGAGTTTCTGACACTGTTCAGTGCTTTAAAACGTAATTGCTGGTGTGAGTCTGAGGGTGAGGACCCCTGGTGACAACTGAAGGTGGAAAGCAGAGCGGATGAGTACAGTTTCCCATAGCCGTGGGACTCTGGTGTGTAGAATCTGTTTTTTGGCAAAGGTAAAAGAGTTAGGGTACAATTAAAAGCACAACACTAAGCCCACTATAAAACTGTTATTTTAAAGATTTGGTCTCCACACTTTAAATCTGAACTCTCTTTATTTGTAATTGTTTTAGCATTGTGATTTAGGGGGTGGAGCAGATTCCAATACTATGCAGGAGAGAAAAATAAAAGCTCTTTAACATAGCTAAACATGTTAGTTCAGTTAAACCAATGTCTATTGAGTATATACTATGCCCCTGGGCTGGTGCTGTGAAGAATATAAAAGATTTTTTAAATGGAGTATATTATATAATATATGAATACAAAAATATAAAATATTTAAATATATGTAGTATGTATTTATAAATAAGTGTGCATAAATTAGTGTATTTATAGAGGCAGGTTTAATTTTTTCTGGTTTCAGGGTGTGCATCCATTATATTATTTTTAAAAACACCGCAGAGATTCAGCTTTCCCCATCATGACCAGGCCTTGATCTCTTCACTTGGGAATTAATCCACCTCCCAGACGTAAAACTCTGAAATTCCCTTTCTGGTCACAACCTTGAATTTTCTATATCTTATCTGCCTTCCTTCAAGCTCCTTCTGTGGTCCTGGCTCATAAACCCCTCCGACTTCATGTACTTCCCCCTTTGTTCTGACTCTGTGTTCAACCACATCAATAGTATTCTTGCCAACAATCTTTTCTTCTTGCCTTCCATCTCTAAGAGCAGAAGGTCTTAAATTGATGCTGAAGAGCACAGATTTGACCCACTTAATTTCAGCTGCACCCTACCCAACTTGGATATCTTTTTATTTTTCCAACATTGAGTCCATATTATATTCTCCAAGTGTTTATTGAATTTATTTTCACTTTTCCTTTCATTTTTATCTACCTTTTCCACAAGCAATCTTTCCTACCATGTTACTAAGAAAAGATATCCAACTTATGAATGTTCATGTAACTTCTGCTCTCAACTTTCAATTTCTTGTCTCCTCATTCATCTTTTCCACCCTCCTTCCCAGGCTCTGGCACCCACCTTCCTACCTCTTCTCAGGTCCACTCCAGCCAATTGTATTCCTCTCCGTTGCATCTTTAATCTTTTCCACACATCTACCTAGCAGTATCTCTAAAAACAAATCCTACAACAATCTTGAGAAACAGATTTTGTTTCAATCCAATTAGACTCTTGAATTCATGTCCTATCTCCATTTATTTTATCACTTCCCAACTACTCAAAAGGGTAGTCTTTCTTTCTTTCTTTCTTTTTTAACTTTCTCATCCAGTGCTCATGACCTGACTTTTAAGACTGGGCTACACCCTACCACTCTGCTAAAACTACCTATGGCAACATTCCAATGAACTTCTTGGTACAAAATCCAAAACATTTTTTTCTTGGCTCTTCAGCCGCATGGAAATGAACCTAAACTTGCCATTGAGGAGCAGCCCACTCCAGGTTTCATCCTAGACCTCTGACCTTCTCTCTGTGTCCCTCATTGGTTTCTGCTCTTCCTCCTGTCTCCTCAGCTTTGACTTGCCATGGTGTTCTGAGCTTGACCCTGTTTTCCTCCTCTCCATGCTTCTGTAGCACTATTTCTGTCCTCCATGGCATCAACAATTCTATGAATAAGGATAAATTCCAACTCTTCAGCCACCTTATGTTGGTTTGCAGGGATGGTGTTGAAGTCTGACTCAATTTGGGGTTAGTTGTCCAGAAGGTGGTTAGAAATGTGTGCATTAAACTGAAGTGAGAATGAGAGTACCGGGGGTGGGTGGGGGGGATTTGGAATTCATCCTCAAAGAATAAGATATTTATCTCTTAACCTTCCTATGATGGCTTGTTTTCCCACTTCTGACTTAAGCGATTCCAAATTCTCTCCTCTTTATCTCCCACCTGACTCCCTGTTTATGTAATATCCGTCTTCCTCTATACAAATATTCAAAGAACAAATGGACCACCATGTTCACCTTCCTTCATCTCTTATCCAGGAAAAAAATAGGCACTTTTTGAATGCCCATAACACTTTAAATGCATTTCTCTAATATCAACTATCACAGATCATCTTAATTTATAGTTATTTGGTATATATCTCATGTCCCTTCACAGATTATAAACAACCTGTAGTCAGGAGGCATATATTTACTTATCTTTTTAACTCCTTAGTATCTACCAATGCATCTTATGTATGGAAGGCACTAGTAAATATTTGATATTATTATAAATTTTAACAGAAAAGGGGTCACTTTATTTCAATATCAGTATATTGAACTGCAGTGAAATGAGTCCCTCTGAATTTACCTATCTCTGCACCTAGCCCCAATCAAAGCAATATATTGCATGCACATGTTTCCGTGTTACTCATTTCAAATGGGAAATTAGGTATTTCTAAGATTTGCTTTGTCTTTTGAAGTTACTCTGTGACTGTCTTATGGTTTGTAGAGTGTGCTTGGAATACAGGTATACAAACAGGTAAACAGGTGACAGAGGGAGATACCATGGAGGATATTGATTAAACATTAGGTATCAGAAGCTTTTCAGATGCTTTGAGAGGAGCTCGTTGCCAGACAAGCTACCTGAACTGAGTCTCTAACAACACAACCTATGCTGGGATTGAACTCCCTTTGACCCAACCTATAGCTTTTTTGTGTGTGTGTGAACACTTGCAATACCAGAGGACCTTGCATAATTCAGGCTCTCTAATCACACAGACATATGGACCCTACATGGCTGTCTAATAGGAGGAATGTATAATGCTGTGTGCTGGGTACTTTCCACATCTGTATCTGTGCTAGGCCAGATGGGGGAACAGTTTGTGCTGCTTATGACCCTGTCTTGATGATATTCCTTTTCTGTGGANATGCTGGGATTGAACTCCCTTTGACCCAACCTATAGCTTTTTTTGTGTGTGTGAACACTTGCAATACCAGAGGACCTTGCATAATTCAGGCTCTCTAATCACACAGACATATGGACCCTACATGGCTGTCTAATAGGAGGAATGTATAATGCTGTGTGCTGGGTACTTTCCACATCTGTATCTGTGCTAGGCCAGATGGGGGAACAGTTTGTGCTGCTTATGACCCTGTCTTGATGATATTCCTTTTCTGTGGATTCTTACTCTTTCTGAGGCTTTGTCTATAGGACTTCTCCAAAGGGAAGATGAGAATTGAAGTCATTGAGCACTTTATTTCAGATCTGTATATTTCTAGTGACAAAGGTTAAGATTTGAATGAGCTGGCTCAGAATTCTAGTCTCCAAAGTACTCATTTATCTATAAGTGTGAAGGGATTCATTACATTAGGGGAGATAACATCACTTCTGAACTTATGGACTTCCTGTCTCTTTGGCCTTTGAGCCCTAGTCACCCTACCCCCATCTCTTGGTATTTCACTTAGCAATCTGTCCTGTTCCTTCTAGTCATTGTCACTCTATCTGCCCCCCTATAAAACTCTTGGAGCTGGTACTGTCCTCTCACTACTGCTGGTAACGGATAATGTTCCCTTCTGGCCACCTTCCACTATAAACCTCATTAAATCATTGACGATCAATTACTCTCCTTCAGGAGGCATCTTCTGCCACTGTGTGCTAATTTAAAGCATGCTATAGAGAACTGAACTCAAATAAGTTACAAGTAGTGACAAGTCTCTTCTTCAAAAAGTAAATGAAGTCCACTCTTCACTAAGACGGGAGGAGGTAGAAGAAGTATTGGCAAGATAGGACAAAATGTGACAACTTTGAAATGCCATGGTGAAAATTAAAATGTAAATCTGGAGGAGAATTTTTCTTCTTAAAAATCCTATAAGATCTAGATCTGTTTCTGGGGAGAGTTAGCATTTTAGAGCAAAATCTAGCTTATTATGTAATTAAATATAAATAAATAGATAGAAAGATTTAAAAAATAGCCTCATAAGAGCTGGTGGAAGGGTAGGAAGGCAGCTATCCTCATGATGAAGGACCTTCTCAAATCTCTGTTGGACCAATAAAATGAGGAGGATTTTAGGAAACTTAGAACATAACAAGGTCTATCGAGAAAAAGTCCAGCCATTGTTAATATAACAAGAATGGTTTGCATGACATCAATATAACCTGGAAGCCAAGGAGAGTGAACTGGAATGTTCATGCATGGACAATGGCAGCTTCACTGTACTAGTCAATGAGTGCGGTAAACACCATTGAGTGAGCATGTGTACTGTGTGGCCATGGCATTCAAAATGACTGCGTGAGTAGAGCGACAAATCTGCATCACATTTTGTGTAAGCTTGAGCATTCTTCCACGCAAACTATTTAGATGATTCAGAAGCCTGCAGCTATGGGCAACTGGTGATTGGCAGCTTCATCATGACAGCACACCTGCTCATACATCACATCGCCTACAGAGTTTTTTGGTGAAACATCAAATCACCCAGAAGACTCAGTAGCACCCCCCTACAACCCAGACTTGGCACCCTATGACTTCTGACTTTTCTCAAAACTGAAAGCACCTTTGAAAGGGGAAGATTTCAGATGGTCAATGAGATTCAGGAAAATATGACAGGGCAGCTTATGGCAATTGGGAGAACTATGTGAGGTCACACGGTGCCTACTTTGAAGGAGACTGAGGCATCATTGTCCTGTGTACAGTGTTTCTTGTATCTTCTTCAATAAATGTCTATTTTTCATCTTATATGGTTGGATACCTTCTGGACAGACCTCATGTATTCTGAAGGCAGTTCTACCTATGAGGTGTCCATGTGAATTTTCTGCCTATAAACACCTGCAGATGTTGAGGGATACTAGGAAGAAGGGGAAAGACAGGAAGTGTGCAATGGAGCCTCTTTTCATATCTCAAGTAAAGCCAGGAGTCTGCACCTGAATCTCTTGGTTCTGCCATGGTTGCTGGTTTGGAGGATAGTTTTGGAAAAAGCAAGACTTCGGTCTAAACAAGCAAGGCTTGTTTCTTTAGTCATTCCCACAGAGCAAAAGCTCACCCAAACTTGGAGCTTATTTTCTGGGCATAATTGGACTGAGAATAGAATTACATTTATTGTTCTCCATTTTCACCTGTAATTTGAGATGCAAGAGGAGGAAAATAAGGAATTTTTTAAATAAAAAATCACTTTTTGAGGGCTACCTTCATGCCCATATATAGACTGGAGGTTGTTTGATCAATACCAGAAATACCAGGAAGGTAACAACTGTCTGAGGAAGTGTCAAGAAAGAAAAAAACCACATCACAGCTGCCTTTAGCTATAACTGCACCTGTCCTGGAATGAGGAGCCTGCACCCAACACATCCACGAGGTCTTGATTGTCCACAGGGATTCAGGACACATGTCAGCCCTGAGCCAGTTCTTAGACTGTGCTTTTTGGACTACTGCACCAGAGATCATCACCCAGGGAAGAGAGGGAGTGACTCGTCCCACCACCTCTACCCACAGAATCCAAGCCACCAAGCCATGGCTCAGTCTGTCCTCCTTGCATTAGGAAGACTCAGTCTCTCAGATCTGACAGGAGTACAGCTTTCGGGGATGTGGCTGCTAGAATGTGAATGTGTGATGGGCCTGCTTCTCTGAAATAAGGATATTACCTCTTTCCAGAGAGAGCATTTAAAAAATGCCTATCTGAAACCTCAGTCATATTCAGAACAGTTTGTGTAGTCAGCCCCCAATGTCATTGTCACACTTTCATTATAATTGATCATTTTCTTTCAAAGTCAAAAGCTATTTCAATGCTCCCTTTGGCTGTGACATAAGAACCATCTGGAAACCAGAGACTAGGCCATTGTGCTGCCTCTCCCTGAGTTGTGCTCTCAGTGACTTATAAATTGCTTCCACAAATCCACCCGAACAGCACAACCACACATAATTTGATGTCTTTGCCATGAGTTCCCTCATGCTTGTTCATCTCCTAAACACACACATGCACCACATACACACTCCTAACAAATAGATCCCAAATTGCCCATTTCAGTCACTTTATGGAGGAACAGGGATACATTCTCAGTAGATAAAAGTGTTCATTTAGAACTGGATGGACATATTATAGTTTATTGAGCCAGTCTTTTCCCTTTTGCTCTACCTCGCCTGTGAGTCATTGACACTGCCAGGTTTGCCAGAAGTATCCAGACTTTGTGTGAAGGGAGCATTTTCTTGGTCTGTGATGGACCAAGCTAGTTATCCTGCCAACTGTCCCTGTTTCGCTCTGGAATCTGTGTGGTTCTGGTGTTGTATTAATGGATCAATCCTAACAGTATGGTGAAGCCAATCTTCCTATGACAGACAGTCCCACTGCTTAGATATGTTCACATACATGTGTTCTCACACCTCTTCTTGACCATGCTGTGAGTGAATGTGGCAAGATCTGTCCTCAGTGGGGATGGGAATGGCAATATGTGCTTTGGGTGATTCAGTAGTTTTTGCTCTCCCAGGGTCAGGAGGAGGGAAAATATTGACTTCATTTCAGCGGGGAGCAAGGAAGCTAGGGAAGCATCAGGTAGAACTCTTACTGATAAAAACACGTAAACATAAAATAGTAAAAATACTTTTTCTTTGGCATGAGTGCAATTGGAGATCAACCAGGGCACGTAAATGGCTGTGTTTTCCATCATTCACTTTTCATCTCTTGCCTTCTCTTATTACTATTTCTCAGTTTAGGGACCTTGAAGTATTCTGTGTCCTGAGTTAACTTCAAGCAGCTCACCCTCAAAAGACACACGCACACTGTTGGGATGAGAAGCTGAAAGAGCACAGAGCTTGAACATGCACATGGTATTAGAGCCCAAGAAGCCTGGTACAGTGGTTGCTCTTGTATTTTAGTGACTGAGGACAGAGCCTGCTGCGCACATCGGGGTTCTCTGGGTCCCAGAAAAGAGAACAACTTTGTTATCGATTGCTCCTGAGACTCCTGGACACTTTCAATGATCAGGGCAGTTATATTGGTTAATTCTTGGTACCAGGACCCAAAAATAGAGCACATTTTCTACCCCACCAAGGGACAGAAAACTTTCTGTAAAAAAAGTTGAAGGCCAAATAACTGAAATGTTTTTGAGGAGTCATTCTTTGAACATTCTTAGCTTACTTCCCACATGAAAGGCCATGAGCTGTGGCAATTTGTTGCCTGACCTTGCTTCCCCTCCTTGGGGAAGCGTGGAGTTTTAAGATCACCAGCAGCCCACACAGGCCTCCACCACATTTAGCCTGTGGTACATTCTGAGTAAATTGAAGTCCTTGGCATGTGGATGCAGGAAAATAGTAATTTACCATAACTATTTTTCCAAATGGCTTCCTTTGGCAGGGAAATAGAATCATCTTTTAATTTCACATATGAAAAAGTTGGAGAACAGCAGAACTTGATGATGATATAAGTTATTCTTATCAGGTTAATAGGAGATTCTTGGCAGAACCCAAACTTGTCTGAATTTTCAACTCTCAGCTTACTCCACTGAGTTGGAGTAAGAATTGTCCACTGCACCCTACAGTTTAGCATCTAACAGTGGAGAAGAATCATGAGAGCAGGCTGATTTATCCAAATCTTTTCCATGGACATTTGTCTTTGCAGATCCATATGTACACACACACACACACACACACACACTTCACATGAGTCTATAGACACAAGTCAAAAAAGAACAAAACAAAAGCTTTGAAAACAAGGAGTAGATGAGTTCTTGTAGTAAAGAAAGGCTGAAGGCCGAATAACAAAAGTGTTTTTGAATTTTGTGGGGTAAGACATTGTAAACTTTTTTTTTATTGTTTAAAACAGTTTTACGTGGCATGTAACCCACACAAATAAAAGCTCGAGAAAAACTAAGAGGATTTTTTTCAGAGTGTTACATGGGGAAGGGAGCCTTCAGGAATGTGTGTGAGAAAGTCCTGGGACTCTGAAGGTATCAGCAGTTAAAATCAGTCCACAGTGAAGAAGGCTGCCTCCAGGGAGCGTCCCCTAGATTTGTCTTCTTGGGACCTTTATGTAATTTAGTCAAGATCAAACACAGCAAATTGGATTCAAGGCATGAGTTCTGGAAGCATAAGTAGAAGTATAAGGTAGTCACACATACAAATGACTTCAAGAAGGAAGGATTTATATCCTCCAGACCCTCCAGTCTGCCTAAAATCTGAAGGAGAGAAGGTATGGATGTTAGAAAGACTCATAAACTTCCCCTGAAAATTTTTATGCTATCTGGATTTTACCCCAACATTGCAATGGCGAACTCTTTAAGCACCCAAAGGCCAGGGTATCCCGCAACTATCTTTTCTTGTAGTCCACCTATTCACTGATGAATGGTATCAAGATAAGAAAGTAACCATGGGTCTCTCCAAAGAGGACAGTGACTTTAGTTTGTGTCACAGAGCAGTTTATGCACAGATCATTCTGCTGATACTAAGGCAATGAAAGAGCTCTAAGTGTCCTAGCTTGACATAGAGTTTTAAAATATTTCATCAGTCCGTCCTGCCCCTAGAAGGAAGATAGGAGAGGAAATAGTAAGATGGAAAAGCCCTTAAATGAGTGAGTGGGGAGTCTTCTATACTATCAACTGTATACTGTAGTTAAGGAGAGGATGCATAGGCAGAGAGAGGAGTAAGGTTTTAGTCTACAAGTAGGGCTGGTGTGGAAGAGGGTACCTCCATGAACTCAGTTTAGAATCAAGCCAATTACAGATATCCTTTCTCTCCTTTTTGCCTCCTAGTAGGCCACATGGGATCATGGTGGTAACGTAGTAAGCTAAGAGAGAGGGGCCAAGCCAGTCTGTCTTGACCCCGTGGTGACTTCATCTTTCACAGGAGTGTCATTACAAATACTTGGATCATAATGCTCCTTAGTGACAAGTAAGGCGGCCATCAGCTGAGAGCATCTGAGCATCTCAGTCTCCTGAGATGACCATTCCCTGTTACACTACAGCTATATTCACTAGAGAGAGAAATAACAGGATTTGTGGGGAACCTGAGGACATGAAATAGCAGAGCATTGATTAATCAAAATGGCAAAAGTTCTTGTGCTTAGTATTCAAAGCTATAGTAGAAATGAAAAAAAAAAAGCTTCAAGCATAGCTGCCAAGAACAGTTTAGGGAAGCATTATGGAGGGACAGTTTCACGAAGAGGACCCCTCTCTGCACAAGACTAAAGCCACTGCCAAGCCAATGGCATGCATGAAATGAGGGCACCTTACTGTTTGGAGGAGGTTTTAGTGCTGGTGCTAGGTGTCCTAGGGAGAAGCAGAGTGGGATAAAGTTAATGTGAGAGCCCAAGACTCTGCTGAGCAGCAGCTTCCACAGGAGTGTAGACACCTTCCCACTGAGCCTGGAGCAGAATGTAATTCCTCTGATATTATGGTTTTGACTTCTTCCCAAGCTAAGCTTGTCCATTTGGTCATTGGCTTGCACCTTTCCTTGGCCTCTTGCCTCCTGTAGCTTACATGAAGGAACAGTCTGCATAACCCTGTTTGCCTAAGGGCTGGTGGATTGGAAGATAAATGAGGCTACAAACAAAACACTGATCTTTGGAGCAGTGTGGTTGTTTTACAATTTCCTCTGTTTCTTTTTCACTTTCTTTGTCATATGCTGGAGAAATGTACTCAGTCTGGTTATTACCAATCAGATATCCTACTGGCGAAGTTTGGAATGGGATTTCCTTAAGAACAAATAGAATTGGCATATTTCATTTAATCTTGACAGTCCTCTGGTTTCTTATTCTTTCCCAGATTCATCTCTTCTTTCAGCCACTTTCTTCTCCTGGGTAGTCATGATTCCAAAACAAATTTCAGTGGTTGGTGCTAGACAAAAAGAACGATAGTCATAATACTAGATAGACCAAAATACCCATGTTTTTACCCATTGCAAAGTGGGCTTCATCGTAGAGAATAACCTTCCAGGTTCCGTAGGTGGAAACTCGTCCTCACCTAGCAGCCTTCTTGGCAGCTCTCCTGGTTCCTCTCCTCACCTTCTTTCCTGTGAAGGTGGGATGTATTTCTTAGGCTGCATTGTCATCTATCCTATTAGATTGTTAAAAGAAACCCTTGGCAGTAATTTCTCATGGTTTTCTCACTATTTTTTAACTTGGGAAGATACAGAAGGTACAAAGAATGATAAGCAAACAAGAAAGGTTTTATTACCTGATATTTCAACTCAAGGTCAAGTGCTGTGGAAGTGCATGCTCTCCAGTGATAGCCTGCAGTTTTGCTAGTAAAGAGGGATGTGCTCTGGAATATTAAGCAACTTCTGTGAGTGTGTGCACCGGGGCTTTGATTGAGGTGCCTGTCTGTGCATGGAGGCATTTTGTGGCTGTTATTGTCTTCTCTGTTTTATTGCTTCAAAGCACAGGCCTGGTATGATGGGGGAGGCTTAGGTTTCAGTCTGAACATGCTGGTGATAGAACAGTGCTAAAACCACAGCGTTTCTAAATATTTCACCCAATAAGCTGTTGTTGCACATTCTTTTTTTAACCATTAATATTGTGTCTTCTGTTGGAATGAGAGCAGGAAAGAATAGGAAACAGATTCAATGACAAGCAGACAGAAAGCTATCTTCTAAAAAAAAATGCTCTTCACAGAGCTGAAAAGAATCTAGAAGTAAGGAAAGGGGGAGCCAGGGTAGAATGGCCTGGGGGGAAGGGACAATGCCCTGGCACTCAGATGCTCTGGGTCACTCTGTACGAGGTCTACGAGCCGTTGGCTATCAGCTCCGGCAGAAGGAGAAGCTGTGCTGCTGCTGACTGTTCAGAAAGAGGTGACAGCGTGACTCCGAAGAGAGGCACAGATAGGCTTCCTTCCAGGAAGACATAGATGAGCATTGCGCCTTAACTCTGCAAATCCTTGTCTACAAACTTGTAGGGCAGCTCCTCTCAGATGATTTCTATTCTCCAGTCAAGAATATTCTGGGTAGAAGATGCTTAGACCCATTATGATTACATTGCCTTTATTCGGGAAGCCAAGGGCACAGTGGGGAGCAAAGTGCATCTGGGGAATAGAGTTAGCAGACGGCTTTGCTTAGTGTTGGAATGATTTTGGATCACAAAGTTAGGTCACCTCTGAGCAAGAAAATCTTTAAATAAAATTATATCTTCCCATCTCCAGCGAAAACACCAGGTTTGTAATCTGATTACTATTTACATCAAGAAGGAAATTGATAGATTAGATTACAAATGGGCATTTACAGATTGATTTAATCCCTAGTTTTACACATATTAACATGGAATTTACTGACTCAGACATGATCTTTTAAGCTATAAAGTATCATTGAAGGGCATTAGATCAAATGTTCTGAGCAAACCAGAGAGGCTAAAATGTTAAGTTACCCTCTGAAATATTCTGAGTCACTATAAAATCTACTGTACCCACAGAGGGTTTGGGAGTTAGGCAACAGAAGGAGAGGAGCAGAGATTCACTGATTGGGACTTGAGGTCATTTCTTCGTGATTAAAAAGTAATAATAAACCTAAGAACAATCTTCCAGTTAGAAGAGAGCAGAGAAAGTGAATTCTATTCTTATCATTTAGAGATATTTGGTTAAAGTTTAGAATAAATATCCAGAATTAATTGCTATTTTTTATCTAAACTCTTCTTTTGAAGAGATTTGGCCTCCAGTTTACGAGTGTCCTTGGGGAGTCGATTTACTCATGCACTTATGGAGTGGAAACCTCAGGCCAGCAATACAAAAGTGAAAAACCAGGCCCCCATGAAGGTTACATATTGAAGGAAAATAGACACAAGAAACAAATAAATATACTTCATGTCAGATGCTGCCAAGTGCCTGGGAGAAAAGTGAGGCAGATCAAGGCAGGTAGGGGATTATGGTAGGTGTGCGGTTGTTACTTTTTATAGGGTGGACAGGAAAAACTTCTATGAAAAGGTAATGTTTGAACAAAAGCTTAAAGGAAATGAGGGAGTGAGGCTTGGGACTTGGTGTGTGAAAGGTTTTTCAAGTAAAAAGAAAACAATTACAAAGTCCTTGTGGTCAAGCCCCATGCTTAAAGCTCTTGAGGAAGAGCCAGGAGGCTGATATTTGAAGACAGAGTGTGAGAGGTGAGGGCAGGAGGTGTTATTGATCCATGAGCCTGGTACACTATTGTACGCATTTAGGTTTTTACTAAGAGCAAGATAAGAAGTCACTAGAAGGTTCTGAGGAGAAAATGTTATGACCTGACTTCCACTGGAAAAAAAAAAAACATGAAAACCTTGTGACTGATGTATTGAGAATATACTGCAAGAGGGTGGGCAATAGAAGAAGCAGCCAGTCCGGTTAAGGAGGCTCCTACAATAATCCAGGTAAATGACAGTGGCTTGGGCAGTGGTGCCAACAGAGGAGGTGGTAAGAAGTGGCGGATTACGGAAATATTTTCAGAGGTTTGATGATGAATTAGATTTCAAATAAAAGAAAGAAAAGAATTGAGAATTACACTAGAACTTTTTGCCTCAGCTACTGGAAGTTGGGAGTCACCATTAATAAGACAGGAATCACGCAGGTGAAGTAGATTGGGGAAGACAGCCTTATAGTAATATGTCCATCAGACTTCCAAATAGAAATGCTAATTGACTGTATGAACTTGGAGTTTAGGAAGGAGGTAGAGCCTGAAGATATAATTTGTAATTTATTAGCATCTGGATGGTATTTGAAGCCATGGGACTGGATCTGGTGAGTGCAGATGGAAGAGAGCTTCCAGGACTGAGCCTGGGAGTTGGAGTAGGAGGTGTTCAGAGCCCCAGGAGAGGAGGAGGAACCCGCACTGGGAGGAGTGGCCAAGGGTAAGTCAGGCTCTACTAATGAGCAGAATAAGATTATCTAGAAACATGGAGGTCATTCCACTGATGACCTGGAAAAGAGCTGTTTCCGTGGACTGGTGGGAACAAAAGCATGATAGGGGTGGATTCAAGAGAGAGTGGGAACGAAGGAAATGAAGACAATATGAATAGGCAATTCTTTTAGTTTTGATATAAAGGAAACATAGCAGTAGACAGTAAAGAACATGAGGCCCAAGGAAGGATTATATTTAAGATGGGAGAAGCAGCCTGTTGTATACTGATCAGAACGTTCCAATGGTGAGGAAAAGTTGATGACGCTGCAGGAGAAGGGTAATTACGACAGTGATGGCTTTGATGAAGTGAGAGGGATGGGATCCAGGGCACAGTGGTGGGACTGGCTGTAGGAGCCTACCAGGCTGATAGAGTGAGAGCAGGTAGGCCGTATGTTTGGGCACATGTACAAGTGGAATGGTAAATGTGATGGTTGGAGTGTGTCTTTTCTGACTGGTACTTTTTGGTGAAATGCAAAGGAATTTTATCAACTAGGAGTGAGTATTAGGGAATTGGAATTGAAGGTTTGAGAAGAGAGTGAGGCGTGAATTACTCATACTGCCGTGGAACAGAAGAGTAAAGAGACAAAGGATATGTAAGGGATGTGCTAAGTAGCATAAAGCACTTACTTGAGGTTCTTTTCATCATGAGTTTGAAAGAAATTTGAGCACTTCAGCTACTTTCAGCTGCGCAGACTGGAGCGTCGGATTTAAGCAGGTTTGGGGTTTAACCAGGTGACTCCAATGAAGGCAACAAGAGACACAGAGTCGGGGCAACTGCAAAGCGGTGATTGATTGGCTGTGGAATCTAAACTGGGTGGGGAGAAGACTAAGGATTTTTAGGGAACAGGGAAGAATGAAGTGTGATGGGGGAAGGGATTAAGATGCAGGTTGAAGACACAAGATTATTGACCCAGGTTCCAGAAGGAACAATCTGGAAATTAGGAGCCAAGTCAGAGAGTGGGATGCTGGAGGTGAGATAATGGAGAGGCTGCAGTTATTGGTAGTGACGTACATAGTCTGGAGTTAGTGTAAGACAGTGGGCTGAGGTTAGATGTTGGAAAAGGTTACTGAAAGGGCAGAGGCCAAAGAACTGAGAGGCCAGGATGTGGGAATGGTGGTTGTTTATATCGCTGTCAAAGTCAACAAAAATTATGATGAACGTGGTACTGAATTGAAGCGTGTGACAGGAAGGAGAGTGAGTCAAGGATATTACTGCTTCAAGCAAAGGAAGCAGCCAGCATGGTCTGCTGTGCTTCAAGGCTGGATAGTTGTTTTGTATCGATTTTTAAGGAAGAGGGAAGAGAAGATAGTCCAAAAGTGGCCATGAGGAGCAAGGAAGGTGCCTACTCCAATCCTAGGCCCAGTGGCATGGGAAATGTGGGACAGAAATGCCTGTCATTTGAGAAGGTCCCCAAGGGAGGGCCAAGTTTCATTGAGAGCAAGGAGGTTAAATGTATCCTCAGGGTCGTGGCTGACAATGAGCCCTGGATTTATGGAAGGATTTGGGGAGTTCATAAAATGTGGGAAATGAGCATGGGTGGGAGATGTCCTTGGTCATCTAGAATGAAAGTCTGAGTGGGAAGAGCTATTCTTAAAGTCTTGGGCTTCTCATGGTGACTGTCCCAAGCAACATTCACAGGCATTTTGGGTCAATCCAGATGGTCTTGGTCAGAATGAGGTGGTCAGGCTGTGGGTACTGGGGGAGGGGCTTGCAAGCAGCACATGGGACTCAGGTGCCTCTTTTTCAATCCTAAAGTTTGTTTCTTTAACTTCCAGTAGAAACTGCTACTGCCGTCTGAGGTAGGTCACAGTACAGAAGTCAGCAAATGTGACTGCAGGTTGAGGCGGCATTTTGACTATTTGCCCTGAAAAGAACACATTTGCACAGTAAATCTTGTCTTTTCTATTTTCAAGGCGCCCAACTAAGTTCATTTCCTTGGGGAAATCATAATCTTTGTTCACCTTTTTCCTCATTTGTTCTTTTTTTTAAAAAAAAAAGCCAAAGTGAAAGGATTAGAAAGCAACTTTGCTTCTGCCCAATTCTGCTAAATGGAAGTTTTTCCTGATCATTTTTATTTAGTATTTTCTTTTGAGACAGTGACGAACAGTAGGACAGTAGCATAAGGAAAAGATTGACAGTTTTCAAAAGCCTTGGGCGAGAGGTTTGGAAGATCTGGAGGGAGTTGAGGAGGTGGGACTTTGAGTAGGCCTGCATGGAACAGGGACAAGGGAAGGCTTTTAGGGAGAGCCTGAAAAAATCATTCAGTTGACCATGGGAGCCAGTGGGCCAGGGGGCAGAATCCACTGTGTTGGTATTTGGAGACTTAGCAAGAGCAACCTGGAGTCTGACCCCAGGTACACTCCACATACTTCTGACACAGACAGTGTGCTGATTCTTTTTTTTTTCTCCTGTGTCCTTAAAAAAAAAAAAAACAGCATAATTTGAAAAAAGACAGAAGCTGTTCAACCATTTCTAGCACACTATTTCTGTAAGCCTCCACAGACTCTTGAACAGGGCATGAATCTGATCACAATGACTGAGGCCACTGGCTCAACTTCTTGGTTGACATGCCCAGTCATGTCCTGCCAGGCATTTTCCCAGAAAGATAGAGTTACGTTCACCCTGGCTTGTCTCGTGCCTCATCTGCAGTTCTCATATTAGAAGCCTGTTGCAGCCAATTCAAGGGGTCGTCGTGTGCTTTACACACTGAAGACTGAAGAAGCCCCCTTAAGAAAGAAAAAGGAATCGAGGGAAGCTGGCCAGGGGTGGTGTTGTCATGCCCTCCGCTTGCTTTCTCACCTCTGGGAATGCACCCTTTCAAAGGTGAGCAGGAAACAATGTGGCTTCCTTTGCCCCTGCCTCAGATTTCCCTTAGTTCGGGGTGCCCACAGCCTACGTAACTGGGCGCACCTCTTTGTTCAGGGAATTTATGGGGGACGGGGAGAGATCTTCATGGGAGCTTTGTGACTCAGTGGCCTTCCCAGGATTAATACTTCGGAGTAGCCCTGACATTTGTAGAAACGTTTCAGGGAGCTACATGGTATGTTACCATGGCGATCAGAGAAGGGACCGGGTAGGGCAATGAGCTCTTGTCCCTAAGGGCAAATCTCTTTTCCTCCACTTGACAGGGGACAGTGCTCCAGCAGGGTCATAATTATACTTCGCTGAAGTGACTGGCACATGTGCCTATGAGTGTATGCACGAGTGAGTGAGCGTGAGGGGCTGAGGATGGAAACCACACAATAGGAATCCACTGTGGGGCTGGGCTGCAGACTCCGAGCGGACCCCCTCCCGAGGCAACACAGCCGAAGGGACCCATTCAGAGCTTTCCCGGTGTGGTGGCCTCCCCAGGGAAACACAGCCAACTCAGGCTGGCCTTGACTCTGGGAGGCCCGGACCCCACCCCCTCCCTGGGGCCAGCTCTCCTTCCTCTTAATTCTCCGATCCCCAGCCCATCCACCTCCAAGTTCTTTTTTGTTTGTTTGTTTTGTTTTTGTTTTCTGTAAATATATATCTCTTATTTTGGACGTGCAGGGATCAATTGAGACTCTGGAGTGGGGGGAGGGGGCGGTGACTGGGTCTTTTTATTTTTTCCTTTCTCTCTTGGATTTTGGTGTTTGAACTTGAAAAAAATAATTACGAGTATATATATATAAGCAAATGACTTACCTTAAAAAAAGAAATAAGTTGAGTTCACTCTTTTGATTTATCTTGTTTCTCATTGGGGTTGGGTGGGGGTGGGGGGTCTTCTGGGTGGAGGGCTTTTTTGTGAGCTGTATAGATTTCCAGTTTGGACTTGTTCAAATGATGCAGGAACAAAAATTAAAATGAATTTAAAAAAAAGACACAACATAAAAACAAGAAAAACTTTGTGATGTATAAAAGCTGTAAATAGTCAGATTCTTTCTCTTTTCTAATGGCAAATTATTTCTGTCACTTTATATTCAAAAAAAATAAAGAAACTTACCACAAATTATCAGGGTAAAAAAAATCAAGAATCGGAGTTGGTTTTTTTAGGGGGGATTGGATCTTTGGATATTTGTGCTTTCTGTACTGTGGCTTGGAAAACCTTGTTATAACAAGATGCTGTTTGGGAACAACCCCTTTCCCAGTTGGTGTCTGGTTGTCCGTGGCCATCTCGACTGACCGACCGATGCAGGTGCGTGAGGAACCTCTGCCAGCTGAGGCTGTAGTCTCTTGGCGAGGGGTTGGGGGAGGTCAAAAGATTATGATCTTAGAGTCATCTCTTAGTTTCCATCACATTCTTTCTTTACTACATGATAACTGGCATCTACATTTTTTTCTCAAAATGGAAAACTTCAAACATATTTAAAAATAGAGGGAATGGTGTAATGATCCTCCATGTGTTCCTTCATCCTCCAGCATCAACCATGATCAACTTCTGTCAGTCTTGTTTCAGCCACACCCCCTCCACTTCCCCTTCCGAGTCTATTCTTTTGAAGCAAATTCCATAACCGTATAATTTAATCTGTAAATATCTTACTGTGCATCTCCAAAAATTAAGGACTCTATTTCAGAGTGACCACAATATTGTGACATCAAAATGTAGCAATGATTCCTTGAAGGCAAGCACCTGATTACTGTTCTAATTTCTGATTGTCTCAAATATAGTACCCTTTTACAGGGTTTTTTATTATAAGCCAGATAAGATTCACACAATTGGTTGCTATTTCTTTTGAATCTATAGACTCGCCCCTCAACTCTTTTTTTTTCTTGAAATGTATTTGTTAAAGAAATGGAGTCTTTTATTTTGTAAAGGTTTCCACCATCGGTTTTTGCTGGTGGCCTCCCCAGGTAGTAATTAACAGGCCCCTGTCCTCCGTATTCCTTATAAACTGGTAAATGTCTTACTCTTTAATGAATTCTCGTTCCATTGCTTACAGCACAGGTGGCAAACGCGAGGCCCGCGGGCCAAACGCCGCCCTCCGCCTTATTTTATCCTGCTGGCACCTTGTTTCTGCCCAGTGGCGGTGCTGAGCTCCTTGCCCCTACTTAAGGAGTAGTTACATTCATACAGTGCTAAAATTACATTCAGGCCTTTGAAGGGAACGGAGAGGCTGACGTGGCCCCTGATGAAAATGAGTTTCACACCCCTGGCTTAGAGGTATCAGGAAAGCAAACTGGCCCTCATTTTAACCAACGTGCAGCGCATCTAAAAGAATTGCCTAATCACGTACATCTTCCAGGTGGACCACAGTACTGTGGGTCTGTCAGCAAGGTGACCAAGCTCCTCTCCCAGCCAAGAACCAGCAACAAAGACTCGGGCGGGCCCCTCCACCTGTCCCTTGAGCCATTCCACTGACCTGAATGACCTTCTTTCTCTAGTCCAAGTTCTGTCACTGACTGTACACGTGGGCACTGGATGACTTCTCTTAGTATACTTTGATTTCTAAATTACTCAAGTTAAAAGATATTTCTGATGATAAAATAAAGTAACATAGATATATTTAGCTTTTCAAATGCAAATCATAAAGCACATTCCAGCATCACTTTATTAAAGGGCCACATGCTCCTCTTTTAATTCTAGTAACAGCAAGTTCTCCAGTAACGTTATTTCATTTTAATGTTTATGAGGGAAAAAAATTAATGCTCAGCAGGGCCACTGTCTGTGGAGTTGGCAGGTTTCTCCCCATGTCTGTGTGGGTTTTCTCCAGGTACTCAGACTCCCCTCCACATCCCGAAGATGTGCGCAGGAGGTGAATGGGCGGTGGGTCTAAATCTCTCTCACGTGAATGCGGGTGGTGTGATGTGCCGTGTGATGGGAGGGCCTTCCGGTCCAGGGCGGGGTCTTACCTTGCACCCTGAGCTGCAGAACAATGCTCCAACCATCTATAACCCTGAACTGGAATAAGCAGGTTGGAAAATAATTATCTTACTTGCCTTCATTAATCTTTCTTAAAAGCGTGTATAGCTCACATTTATTTCAATGTTCAATATTAGAAGTGTTCTGGGTCTTTATTTAGAAGTTTGATGATATTTTGGGGACCAGAAATACACTGCAGGAACTTTACTCTTGTTTACATCACTCAGTCTACAGTAAAATTGGTTTCCGTGATATGTTGCTTTGCTTCAAGTCACAGTTTCCAAGAACCTGTCGACAAGGTTAAGTGAGGACTTACTGTACTGGAAGAGACTTCTGTAGAGAACAGTTGGTAGAGTCCCAACTTATGGCTTAGGGCCGCAGAGAGCTAACGTGTGGCAAGGTCATGGCCAGAAGCCAGCGCTCCTGACTCCTGGTTCAGAGCTTCTTCCAGGGTGACGCACTGTCTTCCTGGGCTTGTTCTCGCAGAGGCATTCTCTGTGAGGGTTCCTCCCTGGTTTTCTTCTGTACCAAAGCAAGACAGTCTCTCTTCTCCCTGAACACTCCTGGAAGTGGATGAGCCCTAACATAAAACCAGAGCTCTCTTCAGTTAGAGTTAATTCTCTCCACTTCTGGAGATATTTCCTGAAAGCCCAAGCCGTCCTTAGGCCATAGAACTGTTTTCACAAGAATCTAAAAGTTCTACAGTAGGTTTGATTTGAAAATCTAAGGCTTGTTTCTTATTTCATTTGTTTGTTTTTTAACTTGAGGGAGACAAGAATTCCACTCCAGTCTTGGCTCTGGTTTTAAAAAGCAGAAGCTTAAGAATAGGTGTCTGGTTTATGGTGAGAAAACCAGTAAGGACTTAGTCAAAGCTTGGGATCACAACCAGAGCATCTCAGAACAGAACAACAAAGACTGACCTAACCAGGTCGCCCTATGGGGATTTTCTAGACTGTGGCAGGTGTGAGCTCTTCATACTGTTTGCTTTGCCCACCTCCTGGGACCTCTTAAATTAATTAGCTCAGAGCACCTGTGTTCTTCACGTCTCGGTGCCACCCTGAGTTCCACGGTGAGGGGCCGCCAGCAAAGCAGTCAAATGACGGGTGGAGGAGGCAGGTAGCCATGTCTCCATCGGCCGACTATCTCAGGAGCACGGGCTTCTCGGCCTGCTCCAGGATCGATGCCCTTGACACTCAAATACCAACCCTGCTCGTTTCTTTGGAATATTATTATTTTCTCGGTCCTTTTACAAACCTAAAATAATACTCTCTGAAATATAGATATTCTCAGGAAGCAACTTCTTGTCGAATTCTAGAATGACCAAGGGAATGGGAAAAGCCACCAGAAAGGCGAGTCTGGTATAGAAAAATGATGCCAAGCTGTGCTTTGTGGTCTTCAACTCAGCATTTAACTTCAGTGTTCTACACTACAGGGGTGCCCAACCTTTTGGCATCTGTGGGCCACACATTAAATACACAAACACTAAGGAAAACTGATGAGCAAAAAAATGGTTTTACTTAACTAAATTTACGAGTTTGTGTTGGGCTGCATCCATAGACATCCTGGACTGCATACCACCCGCGGGCTGTGGGTGGGATGCCCTGCACAGTTTTCTTACCCACAAACCCAAATGTGAACCTCCCTGCTCTCCCTGGCAAAGATTACCCAGAGCAGTAGTTTTCGATTTTGGTTGCATATTGGAGGCATCTGGGGTGATTTTAAAATGCTGGTGCCTGGGCCTCTCCCTTCCCCAAATTCTAATTCAATTGCTCTAGGGTGCAGCTTGAGCATGAGGCATTTTAAAACATCCTCAGCTGATTTTAACACACAGAATGAGAACCATCACAAATGTCAGTGTATGCGGTGGGAAGGAAGTCTCCTGTTTGCTGCAACTTCAAATGCTGTCGCTGTTGTTTGTTGCGGTGATTCTCAACCGTGCTACTCACTGCCACTCCCTTCAGGACAGTCGCCCCTGGGACTCCTGCACCTCTTTCCTCCTCTGCTAGCACTGCAGAGGGAATGTAGGGAAGGCTCCATTTACTGTCACAACCCAGTCATTTACTTTTGCATTCCACTGCCACACAGGGCTAGATGGATACACTGAAAAATGAGTCTGTCGAAAGGAAATGCCACATGGAAGTTTGAGATGGACGTTACACATGACTATTCCCATGGTCACAGGAGGAAAACCCAAACCAGGAGCCTATTATGAGAGGTTGGTGTCTGGACATACGACAGTTCCTGTTTTTCCCCACAATTTAGAAAATCTTCCGTCTCCTAAGGATGCACCTCTCTCTTCAGCCTTCCTCAGGTGGAGTCCTGATTCTCCATCCCCTTCAGTCAGGGAAGCTTACCCTCACCGGTGACTTCTCTGCCTGGGAATTCGCCCCTCCCCACTTGCTGGGCAGTCCCAGGATGCACCGGTAATGTCCCCCAGTACAGTCCTATTATCTTAGCAGTTCAGACCAGTCTGACACCACATGGGGCTTCACTAGAACAGCCAGAGGTGGACTTTAGTCCTACACGTGCAATCATCTTTAGGGGCCCATTAGAGAGCAGGTCTTCCCTATTGACCAATAGGCATCCCAGGTACCATCCCTCAGATAATGAAGTCTAACCCAAAAGTCAAAACCTGGTGCCCTGTATGCTGATTCCAGCAGAAAACCAGATTTTTTTTAAACTGGCACACTTTTTTGAATATTGACATTTGAATGCCTCTGGATATTATCTGCTCTTGTGTTTAGCACAGTCCTCATCATTTTTCTCTATGTGTGTCTCATCTTAGGAGGTAGATAAATCAGCAATACTCTCCCTCTTCCCTACCACCAGCCGACAGACAGCACATGCTCACGACTCCATTCTCCAAACTGCTGCAGCATACTGGACAAACCTGAATTTCCACCGTGAAATAGCATTCCTTATTTAGTGAAAAACAGGGGCAATGTTTGTTTCCTTCCTGCTCTCTGTCTTTGTGCCACGATCCCACCCATGACTAACAAAATGGCCCACTACCTGACCATCTGCACCATTTAAGTACACACACTCACAAACGCTTTGAATGTCAAGTTTTTTCTTTTGCCATTTTTTCAGACGACATTCAGTATTTGAGTAAATCCTTCCTTAATCCCAGTGCGCACAGCAGTGTGATTTCTCCCCTCCCCAGGAAAGCTCCCAGACATCGGAGGCAAGGATACTTGTTCCTTAGAGTTCTATCTAAAAGAAACTATCATTTAATGTGCACCTATTATATTCCAGGCCCATTAGCTCATGTAATCCTCTTAATAACTCTATTTCACAAATGCTGTTATTGAGGCTTGGAGCAACTCATCCACTTGCCCAAAGCCACACAGGTATTGTTAAAAACAGTTAAAGATGACAATTTAGATGATACAAGCAATATATTTAGTATTTCGTGAAGTAGACAGTCTCTATTTGGAGAACTAAAATGGGCCAGGAGGATTTTATAGAATAAAGAATAAAGGACAAGGAAGTCAGTACAGGACCAGGTTGGCTTGGCACTGGGGAGGGGTCCGCAGGGCATTGTATCTCTGGGCAAGCAGACATTTACAGGGCCATGAACGGTCCCTGAGTTTTAGATGGCTGATGTGGCCCGCTGGGCAGGTTCCGTCTTCAGCCTGGAAATTTATGTCGACACTGTTATATGACAGACCAGCAAAGCTGGTCCCACACAACCCACTCTCACCATTAAGTCAAATAGCCTTATGGGTGCATTTAAAAGAATTAACGATGAATGTGAGACTCTTCTGGAAACTGCACTCAGGGTAAATGTGACGTTACACTATTATGTCCCGTAGTGGCTCGGTATACACTTACCTGATTCCAACAGTCAACAGTTAGTCACATATACTTACTTAGGCACCAATCTTTGGAAATCTTGTGCCTTCGGACTCTGCAATACTCTGCTTTGTCCAAAGGGTCATATTTAGTAGCCATTCTGAGAAATTCGTGCAGAAATGGTCTTTACCAGTGACAATAGCCACCACCTCAGACACTATAAATATCATCATCCATCGAGTACTGAATAATTACCAGCATTGTGCTAAATATGTCACATATGTTACCTCATTTGCTCATAATGATGCTGGGACAAGTCATATTTCCCTCCCCATGTCTCATTTCACAGAGAAGGACATTGAGGTTTAGTGAGGTTAATTAACGTGCCTGGAGTTGCTCAGGTGGAACGAATCTCCCTCCTGGACCTTCCCACTGGAGATCCCCAGGCAGCCTGCAGTACCCACAAAACACGTGATTTTTGTGGTGACCTTCTTGCCACTGACTGGTCCAGAGGTTTTCAACTCCAGCTGCGTATTAGAGTTACCTGAGGAGATTTTAAGAATACAGATGATAAATACTCAGTATTTTGTAAAAGCTCATTGGCTGATGCTAACATAGAGCCAGGACTGGGAACAATGGTTTTAGGTGATGCCAGAAAATAAAATCAGGGCCATGAGATGGGAGAGAGGCTGGAATAAATTTCTGCATTCCAGTGAATGCAGGGGGCTCATGGCCAGAATTCTTATTGACCCCAACTCCATATGTCCTTTGGGGATGTGTCAGTTACTAAGTTTGGCCTCTAAATTCCATGTGCACCCTTCTTTGCCCTGCTTTGGATGCTAGAGCTGGTTTCTGCAGGCTTCATTTCGCCTTTACCAGCCTCTGCCAACAGAGGGCACTGGAGGGACGCTGGGAGGCAGCCAGCTTCTCTTTTTGTGTCTGGCCTGAGTCCAAGGCCATAGCAATGGGCAGTTAACGTGCGTGCGTGGTTCCAGGACAACCCCCAGCCAGCGTCCTCACGTGCATCCAGGTGCGCTTTTGCAGCAGGTGTGTTCCCATTCAAGGCTGGATCCCAGCCTTGCCAGTCTCTGCTTCCTGTTCACTCTTCCCTCAGTCCTAGGGATAGAAGCCCTTCTCTGCAGAGTTCAATTGCACTTTTCCAGTAAACCATTCCTCAGTAAACACTTCTTTAAGTTATTTTGGCTTTACTTCCATTGCTGTGTCACAATGGTGAGAGAATTTAAGTTAATTAATTTGCAAGCTATATATAATTAGGAGACATTATTTCCTGACAACTTTATATAGACAATTATATTTACATAAGCTTAGTTACATAACATATATTTTATAATGAGCTTTCTGCGTAACTCATTTAATAATATAATTTATATAAGTAGATGTTTATGTTTTCGTGTTTCATATTTATTCTGGTGGCAGTGGGGGAGAGATAAGGAAGTCTTAATTATTTTCTCTCTCTCTCTTTTAATTAGGGTAAACTTCCTGGAAAATTTTGGAAAAGCTGGTCCATCCAAGTTAATGATCTCAAACACTGGGTGGGGGCTGCGGACATGATTCCCAGGCCAGGCCTATGTGCAGGTTCCAGGGGAAGAGCACTCCCACTCTTTCTACATATTTTTCATTCAAATGTTTATCATCTACCGTAGGCCAGATATTGTTCTAGGAGTCAAAGATATAGCAGCTTGCAAAACAGAAAAATAGTCCTGCCCTCAAAGAACTCTCATGCTGACGCTTAGTTTGGTGGTGTCTTGGAAAGCCATCCCTGGCTTTGACCCGGGATGGACCCGGGGATTGATCTCTAGGGCACACATGGGTCTAAGGATCTAGACCCAGTCACTCATCCCAGGAAAGGCTGCCCATGCGTGGGGCGCCAGCTCCAAGGGAAGGGCCTTTGAGTCAGACGTGGATGCATTAATACCTCTTTGGAGAAGGGGTTCTCTTTCCGACAGACTCATTCTGAGGAATGCCTCTGCAACACGTTCTGAAAACCATTCCTGAACTGATGTGAGAAACAGGCACGCATGTGAGATGGGAGGAACTCTGGAATTGGAGTGGGGGTGGGAGGGGAGAGACAGAAAGAGGTAAGTGACTTAGGAAGAGAAATTCCATTTCATTTCATTTCAGGTGTTTGTTTGTTGGCTTTGTTTTGTTTTTTTTTTGAGTCTCTCATAGCATCCCTGACAAGTAGGAAAACAGAGAGTGTCATCATCATGTTACGGATGAGAAAACAGGGGGAAAGTGACTTTTCCAAGGTTGTGCAGTGAGTAAAAAGTGGGTCCCAGGCTTTGTAAGCCCAGTACTCTCTCCGTGGCACCATGCTGCTTTCATGATGATTGACGTGGGTAATCGCAGGAATTTATGAAAAAAAATGGTGACATAAGGCAACAAGGATCATGTGGCAGAAGTGAAGGTAGAATGGAGCCAAATACAGAGACAGATGCACACCCTGCCTTATGACCTCAATTTAGTCACGATGACAAAACCTTCCCATGAAGAAAACAACTCAGCATATCCTTTCTAAACAGAATTGAACAGCATGAATCCATAAAACTTGCTTCAGCTCTTTGTCTCGCCACCACGGCATCATGGTGTTGATATCTAACTGCACAGAGGCACCCGAGAAAATACCAAAGCGAGGGCTGCATTTTAGCCACGTTTCCGCTGGTCTACAATCTGACTCTGCTCAGAGCCTGAACTGGAGCCCCTGATTGCACAGTGTTGCCCCCCTGACATCCTGCCGCGTCAACAAGCACAGCTGTCTTCTAGGGGCAGGGAAACGAACCAGAGTCTTGCTGAGGCACTGCCTTGCCGTGACCACCTGGCGTTTGGCTCTACACTGTGCCCCACCCCATGGAGTCTGTAGGGTGCCTATCCCCTCTCTCCCACATCATTCCACTGGTCATGCCCATTCTCATCTAAGTGGGAAAGCAAAACGAATGAGAGCCTCCAGGACGCCACACAGCCACCGCGGGAACTCATATCACCTTCCCGCAGCCCAGCTTTGGCCACTGAGATGCTCTTACGCCACACTGACCAAGGGTGACAAGCACCTGGGCCCTAATTATAAAAAGATGAAGCTCCCTGTTTGTCCCAGTGTCATAGCTCTTGTGCCATGCTGTCCCCTTGCATGGGCTCTGAGCCATGGCAGCCTCTACCTTCCACGCGGTGAATGTCAGAGACACAGAATTCAGTGGAAGAATCGCAAAAACAAAGGGAAGGCAAAGGCAGGAGCTCTCTTAGGGACAGAGACCTTCACGAGAGAGTTTGGAGAAAGGATTCAATGTCTCTCGACATGAACTTGTGAGGACTGGCAGAAGGGAGGGTTAAATGAAACCAAATATAGACACAGACGTACGCCCTTCCCTATGATTAGCTCGCCCTTCCCAGTAGCAAAACAAACAAAACAAAAACATGGCCAAATCTTCCTCTCCTTTCCCACATGAAGGTCAATGTCAGACATGGGTCAGAGGGCTGTTTTTAATAGGAACCTTTCTCTTCTCTGTTTTGGTCTTTAACACGGTTCAGGCTTAGCTCCATTGCCATGGCCTGGGAAGGAAGATAACAGGAGTTCCCCAAAGTGGCAGAATCAGACAGGCCCATGACCTCCTGGAAATGCTTCCCATGTGAGCTCAGGCCAGCCCAGCTCTCCCCTCCCACTCACTGTCTGCCCTGGGCGTGTTGGCTCCTAAAAACAAAGAGAGCCGTAGCATGGGGCTGGCGGCGTGTCAGGCACGTCGATGCTTCGGGGAAGTCGCCTCTCACACTGGCCTCTTCCTGGACGTCCTGGGCCCACACTCCCTTCCATCTGCATGACGCCCTCCAGCCACTCTGCCAGTCAGATGGCAGCCCTGGTTTTCAGGCTACCGTTCATAAAAGGTTTGCAGGCTTTTGCCGTCTCCATAGCACAGGACAGTATGTTTCCCTTCCTTGCACCGGTGGGAAAGTAGCAGCCACTGCTCCATGAGCCTCCGTTTCACAGCAGCTCCCGCGTGCACATGGGCTGGTGCCAGCATAACTCCCTGTTTTTGTCCCAATTACCCAAAGCCAGTAGGTCCAACGCAGGCTCCGAGCTTCGCCTTTGCAATTAGATGCCACAGGTAGCTTCGTGTTTGGATGGTTGAAAAAGGAAAAATAATCACCTTGCCTTGCTCGGGCCCCTGCAGTGTCCCAGCATCCTGGAGTGCCACAGCCTGTGTCTCTCAGACTCATGTAGCGTCCTTTCTGTCCTCTTACAGAAGCAATGCCTTCCCCGGTGGAGCCTGGTAGGGGTGAGCATACACACAGGAACAGGGCCCAGCGCGGAGGGCCAATAGCAAGCAGGGGGCTGTGCACAAAGGGAACAGGAGGGCTGCCGAGGAGGCAGTGTCCACAGGGAGTGTAATTCCATTAGCCGGAATCTGGCCTCTCCTGAGCCACCCCAGCCACCCCCGCGCTGCCTCGCCTTGTGAAAAGCACAGCGGGGTCTTTAATAACACTCCTAACACAATGCGCCCTTGGTGTGGACAGACCAACTGTGTTCCCAGCCCAGTCCCTTTTAGGCCAGGAGTTCAGTGCACATAATAAACTTCGTCTTGAGACGTGTGTGCTGCAGAGTGGCTTGGTGAAGCCAAGTGGGTAATCAGCATTNGCGCCACAGCCTGTGTCTCTCAGACTCATGTAGCGTCCTTTCTGTCCTCTTACAGAAGCAATGCCTTCCCCAGTGGAGCCTGGTAGGGGTGAGCATACACACAGGAACAGGGCCCAGCGCGGAGGGCCAATAGCAAGCAGGGAGCTGTGCACAAAGGGAACAGAAGGGCTGCCGAGGAGGCAGTGTCCACAGGGAGTGTAATTCCATTAGCCGGAATCTGGCCTCTCCTGAGCCGCCCCAGCCACCCCCGCGCTGCCTCGCCTTGTGAAAAGCACAGCGGGGTCTTTAATAACACTCCTAACACAATGCGCCCTTGGTGTGGACAGACCAACTGTGTTCCCAGCCCAGTCCCTTTTAGGCCAGGAGTTCAGTGCACATAATAAACTTCGTCTTGAGACGTGTGTGCTGCAGAGTGGCTTGGTGAAGCCAAGTGGGTAATCAGCATTACCCACTTCCAATGGGACAAGAGAAATGGAGGCACCATCAGTTCAGGGACTTGCCCGAGGCGACTCATTTCAGGAGCAGGGATAGGTCCTTTGACTTTGAAATGCTTGCTCCGTTGCTCAGCATGTTCCTGAGCAGCCACTGTGTTTAGCTCTGCCTCTCAGGTGTTCCACAGGATCACCCAGGGGCTCCGCCAAATGGGAACAGGTGCTTCCATATTCTAGTCCCAAGGCTTTGCTCCTCAAAATGAGGGCACACCAGCTGGAGTTCTGCGCACAGGCCCTCTGACAAAAAATGCATTGCCTTTTCCCACTGCATGAGCTCTCTTCTCATACCCCATTCTCATCTCCTGTGCCCTCGGGCTCAAAGCAGGGGCACCTTTGGCTCCCCCTGTGTTCCCCACCTTAAGGTGAACCAGTTCCCAAGTCTTGTCAACTCTGCTTCTGAAAATGTCTGCCTGCCTCCTGTGCTCTCCCTCTGTCTGGGTCAGGGCCTCCGATTTTCTCTGGGACAGCGACAGTGGTGTCCCGAAGGGTCCTCTCTCCTTAGAGAGCGCCTCACGCCAATTCTTCTTTCAAACCTGTAAGGCTGACCTGACAGCGTAACATGACCCTGGCCATTTCCCACCCTACAGCACCCATGGCTCCCTAGTGCCTGTGAATGAATGAGGTGTGGACGCTTCCCCTGACGTGATGGTCTGGCCTCACCCCCTCGCCTCCCCGTCCATGTTCCCTTAACACAGTGTGAGCTGAGCCCCCCCAACGTGGTTTGCTCACTCTTCTTCGGTCATGCCCCATAGGCGGATGTTCCCATTTACACCCCGTTTAGGAAGGAGCATTCCCGTATTTGTCCTCTACGACCACAATGAGCACATCTGCAGCCCGGCGTGTGGGTTCTCCACTCAGCAAGCAGCTCTCCAACACCAGGGGGACAGTGTACAATTCAGTTCGGCTCTGACACTAGCTACCAGGAGATAGCACTCGCAGGGTAAGGGCTGCCCCCCACCCCAACTTTAGGTGCCAATTACACGTTCATATTGTCACTTGTGCTTCTGGCTATAAATAGAGGGTCCCTGTGACACCCCTCCTCGAGTTTGATTAATTTGCCAGAGCGCATCACAGAACTCAGGTGATCTGAGTATATGACCCGCCTATTAGAAAAGGATACAAGTCAGAAACAGCCCGGTGAAGGAGGTGCACGGGGCAAGGTGTGGGGAAGGTTGTGGAGCCCCCACCCCTCTTCCCCACTCCCCACTGCTCCCAGCATGTCCACGTATATGTTCACCAACCCAGAAGCTCTCCAAACACCATGGTTTAAGGGGTTTATGGAGGCTTCGTTATATAGGCAAGGCTGGTTAAATCATTGGCCACTGCTGATTGAGTCTTCGGCTCCTCCTCCCAGAGATGGAGGTGGGGGTGGGGCAGGTCTGAAAGTTCCAGCGTCCCTGTGACTGGCCCTCACCCTGTGGTGATCCAGGGGCTTTCCGAACTCACCGCATCAGCATGAACCCAGGTGCGGTCACGAGGGGCTTCCTGTGAAGAGCAAAAGACACCTCATCTCTCGTAACTCAGGGAATGGCAAGTTTCCAAAACTCTGTCCTAGGTCCAGGGATGAAGACCAAACAGTTTTTCTACTGTAAATTATAATATGTCATTTCCTCTAACCCATAAAGTGCCATCTCCAATGTCGCCTCTTCCCTGAAGCATTTTCCAGTCACCCCAGCCAAGCCGCCTTCCCTTCCTGTGATGCCCACAGCTGTCTGGTGCCCCCTGTTTTCTCCCAGGCAGGTCCTGAGTGAGAGGTCACCACCACGGTGGCTCTGCACCCAGCCTGTGAGCAGGGGCTCGGCCAGGGGCGCAAGTTGGAACAATCTCCTTAAACATCATGGAAAGTTGGGGGCGGGGAACGAAACCTTGCCTTTCTTTGCATCTCTCCTTTCCCTTTTGATAGCCTTCCTTCTCACAAATATATAAGCATCTCCTATATGCCAGGTAATGCTTTTTCTGAAGATACAGCGCGGCTCAGACCTGACACAAAGCCCTTGCTAAGGGGAGAGAAAGGCGAACAAATTCGGAACAGAATTAGAGTGCCAAGTGGTGATTGGTGCTGTAACACAGAGAATGAGACAGGCTGGAGGGGAGGCCAAGAAGAGCTCCCTGAGGAAGTTCCACATGAGCAGAGAGGGCGTGAGCCCTGAGCCGTGCAGGGAAGAGTGTCCTTGCAGAAGGAACAGCCAGTGCAAAGGCTCAGTGGACGGAGCTGTATGGCTGCAGGGGAGATAACTGGGGACATGGACAGAGAGGAGAAATGGTCCATGTCATATTCTCTGTTTTTCCCTCTACCTTCACTGTCATCTAAGAGATGCTCACCACCGTGACAGACAGAATCAGTATTATCAGTGCCTGCACCTTAGAGTTTTCAAACCCTGGGCCCCTTTTCTCTGCATCCCAGGTATTGGAGGGCACACTAGTCCTGACTAAGTGACATGAAAAGGGGCCTATTTTCTTTGAAAAGGCCTCATTTACCAGTTAATTGCATTGCGAAGGTAGCATTTGCAGCGCTGCCTCACTTTCTGCAGCTGAGGCCTTCGGGCATCCAGTCCCCAAGGTGGATTCCAGGTGCAGAGGGTCTGATTGCAAACAGATCAGACAAGGACAGAGGAACCAGAGGAAGTGGCAGAAGCCCCTGCAGCCTAGTGACAGGCAGGGAGCGGCTGGGGCGGGAGAGAGGACTGTGTAGCAGCACCTGGCTGTTCGGACAAACACTGCTGCTGGGTTCCTGCATTGACCTCTGCCCCGGGGCTACACCTTGGGTCCCCCCTTTACATTAAGAGGAAAGATCTCACTGGTGGCCTGTCCTGCCGTGTTTCCCCTGACTTTGATGTGTCTGGATGTGTCTTTATTTCCAACCTACTTCACACCAATGCTTTTGGTGCAAAACCATACATCACTGTGTAGGGAGGGCCAGTCGCACAAAGCTGAGGAGTAAGTTCAGAGCACTGTGTTGCTGGCTCTGTCCAGGTAGAGTCTCTAAGGCAGCATTCATGGAGATGCTAGCTGGGCTGCAAACAGCCCTGCTTGAAGTTGAAGGTGTACATTGTCCCTTAGTTTTAAGAGTTCCTTTCTGGCCTTCAACCAAGAAGGCAGCTCAGCTTTTCACCTCAGTGCATCTAGTACCAGGATCTCTCACCTGATGGAAAATAGCCTTGGGCATTTTTGTTTTACCATCAAACTAACTGCAAAGCTCTAAAACCACACACTTGTGTCAGATAACCCCCGAGGTGCTTGGAGGCAGAGGGTAGCTATTGTTTATCCCCAATTTACAGGTGAGGAACTATTAAGTAAATGACTGTGTACTATTCTTTGTGATGATCATTTCTAATGCCTGTATACCTGAGGGATAGTTGAGATGAAAAAAACAAGTACTGATTCAGCACATACTGGGTGCCAGGCAATGGGTTAGGTATTTCTCTTTTCAGGTTTCTTCCTCCAGTAACGCAATGAGGCAGGTATTACTATTCTCACACTCAGCATGGAGGAAACAAGGCTCGGAGAGGTACAGGTACAGCTCAGAGCATTGGGATTCGGGTCTGTCCGACTCCACAGCTCACGTGCTCCTGAAATACCCATGGCTCCTGAATTCCAAAAAGACACCACACAATGTAGGAAGCACTGAAACCCCAGGTTGATGTGAAAGATGCATGTTGGAACCCTTGGGTGAATGGTCACCCCCATAACAGTCTGTTTCCTGTGGCATGTGCCCACAGCACACGGATGGGCTGTTCCCCAGGCGGGCAGGGCAGCTCTGGGTCCAGAAACAGATGACAAGAAGGCAGTAAAAAATAAAGCGACATGGGAGTTCATGGGTAAGGTCATTCCCTCAAAGAATGGGGTTCTTCTGTCTCCCTTAAGTGAGCCTCCAGGTGGTGCAAGGGAGCTGGGGTGTAGCCGCGCACCCGACGACAGCCCAGGGCCCCTCCACTCTCCTCCAGGGTCTCAGGCAGCAAACTGTTTCTCCTGAACTTGGCTCATTCTTTTGCATGGTAAGTAAACAAGCCAGACCTCTCCTGGGCAGAGCAGTGCCCTCCTCCAGGCCTGGGGCCACTTTTAGCTATAATCGATCTCTTTCAATTCCCACCACAGACAAGACTCTGGAACAGTGGCCAACACTCTACTTACCACAGCCAACATTTATTGGGAGATAATTTGGCGCTTTTCACTGGCCAAGTGGCTTCTGTTATTTTCCTCAGTTCCTTACAAGAACCCAATGAGATAGAGCATATTACCACACCCATTTTATGGACTGTTAAACTAAGACTAACTCAGGTTAAATAACCTATCAAGACCTTGCAACTAAAAGTGTCAGTCAGCATGCAAATCAGGTCATCTGAGAGTGTTAGTTTTTGAAAGAGAAGGAATTTTCACCCTTTGTTCTTATTGTTGTTGTCCATTATATATCCCTAGGACTTAGTGCCCCAAATACAGTAGACCTTCAGTCAATGTTAGATGAATGAACAAATCTGTCACCAGAGTCTCCTCCTTAATCAAAAAGCTATGTGCTTCCCAGATGCTGCAATGCTGGGCTGCCCATCCTTGCAACTGACTTCCTGCCACCTTCCTACCCTGTGTTCCACCCCCGAGCTTGCTCTTGTCAAACCACTGAACACTTTCTGGGCTTCTTCTATGAAATTTGACTGTTGAACATCCCTCACTGAAAGTCTTGTTCCCTGGTGGAGTCCTAAATGGCAATCCCTCACAATTCTCTGCCTGCCTGTCTGGCTGGTAGTTGAGGAACTTTGCAAAAAAAAAATTTTTTTTCTCTCCAGTCCACTTCTTAAATATCAGGAGGCTCTGTTCTTAGTTTTACTATGCACACACATAGATGCACACTCTTTTTCACCTAATGCTTCAACTACCAACCGGAACCCATCATTCCCAAGCCTGTACCTGTAAGCACACCTATGTCCCAGGTCCAGAAAAACTCTGCCTGCCTGTCAACAGCATGCCACAGCTGGTGACCTCTATCTAGGTGGCCCCAAAGGCAACCTCTCTAAAACAGAACTTGTTAGTCTCTCTCCCCTCCTGTAGCCCCTGTCTTGGCCAATGGCACTGCCATCTACTGGTGCCCCCAGAGCAGAATCTGGGTATAACTGTCCGCACTGAAAAGTCACTCACCCCTGTCCACTCTGCTGGCTCTTGAGCCCACCCCTCATAGTCTCGCCTTCCAGTGTTGCTCACCCTGTTTGCCCACCGCTCCCACGCACCATCACCGCTATCTTTCTGAAACACCACACTGTGTCATTCAACTGTCAAGCATTCTTTCACCACTCCCTGTCACCTACAGAATAAAGTCTACACAGCTCGTATAGCGCAAAATCATAACGAAGCCCTGTTCACTCCACCTGCCTTGTGTCCCATCAGGCTCTCCAAAGCACCATCCACTCCACGGTAGTGTGTTATATTAAACATCCATGATCTTTCCTACACATGCATTTCCTTCTAATCTGAACTTTTCCCCTTTCTTCCCACCCCACCTCCATCTTCTTCAGCTCCTCTCTCCAGATAAAACCCTTTTCACTTCTCAAAACTCCTCGGCCCCAACACCATCCCTTCTGTGAAGCCTCTCTCACCCCCACCTGATTGGCCACCTCCTGAAGCGTACCCCAGCCCACGGGGTCTGTGTGTTGTGGCTGCAAGGAACAAATTCACGCAGACTGCAAAATTCCTGTGGAGAAAAAGGGACGGCATGGCAACTCTGAGTGAGAGAGGGCGCCGACCCCTGCCTGGACAGGCTTTCATTGCTTTCCTGGGCACATTAAGTTGAGCATGGTCCTCATTCACTATGCACGGGTTCGCTTTAGGTGGTTACCTTTTATAGAAAACAAAGGAGAGGAAGTTGCTAATTACATCAGAGAAGAAGGATATTTGCAAATGCAAAGGAAAAAGTGTTTGAATTGATAACACTCATCCTTGGGAGGTTTAGCATAAATTTCAGGGAATTACTTTAAAGATATGCAGTAAACATTTTCTGCCTCAATTCAGAGTGAGGGAGTTTTAGCAACAGGCAAACCTCAAAGCAGCCAGGGTACAGTGCAGGCCTGATTCCCCACGGGAAAACCTGTCCATGGGCTTGGGTCCTGTGTGCTGACTCAGTCCTCACTGGCTTTCCAAATCAGGGGCTGGGCTACATTCACCTTGCCACGTGGAACGGTCCCCTATAACCTCCCTTTGTCCTCGCACACACAGTGGCCAGCATATTTTTCTTTTTGGGCGCTATCACACTGAATTTTAAACCGAAGTCAGAGACCAGACATCTTTGTATTATCACCCAAGTCCATCATGAAGACTCAGCACAGCACTTAGCTTCCACTTCTCCTGAATGAATGAGTCGGTAGTTAGTAACTGAGTAAAGAAATGAATGAGAAAAACTGAATTCAGGGTTCTGCCTACTAAAGTTGTTCAGTATTATGATGTAAATGAGAAAAGACCCTTGGATCAAATAGCAATTTGGCTCAGAGACCGTTGACTTCTCTGAACTTAATTATATTTCTTCTCAATTAGAATTGTCTTAACTAACCCTCCAGCAGCTCCATAGCTGGGTTACTTGTTACTCAGAAGGGAATATGTCATTTAACTTATGCTCAACATGTGTAATTAACAGCAGCCTCCATTCATGTTATTTCCCCCGTATACACGTTGGGATTCTTTTTTTCAAAGAAATGAAACTTGGACCAGTGGCTTGGGAGCACTGGGGAAGGACTGAGTTATTCACTGACTCCAGCTGAGGGGGAGCATGAACCACACTGATTAGAGCAGGGATTTCAGCCTGTGAGTCTCAGCCCGATGTTAAGTTGTGAGAGCAATGTAGAGAGCTCTGTCTAGCATTCCTCGTGAAATAAAATAGAATAAAATCAAACAGCAAATGACAAAGAATATGGCACATGGTGAAGGTAAGTATTAGTTTGTGAAACTTTCACGTGTGTGTGTGTGTGTGTATTTATCACAGGCCATAGTGTAATATTTCCTACTATGGGTCGTGGTTAAAAAGTTAGAAAACACTGGGTAGCAGCGTGAGCTTTATTGAATTGTATTGATAATTGGCTCTGCTGCCAATTCCCTGGTGACCTTGGACAATTGTTTAACCTCTCTAAACCTTGGTTTCCTCTTCTATAAAATGAGAATAACAACACCAACTTTCTTGCCTTATTATGAAGATTAAATGTGTTTAAAACACATAAGCAAAGTATGTGCTTGGAATAGTGCTTGTCACAGTAAAAATTACATGCATTGTAATATTATTATCTATAATGAAGAACTAGACTGAATTTGAACTATTAACCTTATAAAGAAGAAAGAATAAATTTTTAGGAATGCTGGTTCATAGATAGATATGAGTACAATCAAACGTGAGAAATAGAAAATGCTCCAAATATGTTGAGTCCTTAATTCAATTAAACAGATACTTACTGAGAATCTACTATACATTCCCTGTGCTTCAGAGATCAGATTCTAGATGTGTACTGCTCCTCCTGGAGGGAAGGCTCTAAGCCAAGCCTGGACCAGAATACCAAGTTGTGTAGTTATGGTCCTTGCCCTGAGCTCTTAGAGCCCAATGGGGTAGCTGAGACACAAAGCGTACGCACTGTATTAGTGGTAGAAGTAATGCCATGAGAGGTAACAGAAATAACTTCTGGCTAAAGACCTCAAGGTGTGGGAAGGAGATAGTAAAGGAAGTGCCCTTTGAGAAAGGACTTGAAGAATGAGTACGATTTAAATGAGAAAAAACAGAAGGAAACTGTGCCCTCTCCCAGATGAAAGGACACAGGAAAGGTAGGAAGACAGTAGAGTGCAATGCTCGTGTAAAGGACAGCAGAAGTGACTGTGAGGACAGTAAGAGTCAGGAATGGAAAGAGGGAGGACTGGGTTTGTTCCCTTTCACTTCGTTCTCACTGATAATTCATCTTCTTCAGGACTTCGTTTTCCAGCACCTGAGTACCTCCTTTCAGTCTTCCAGTTCAACTGCTCTCAGCTGCTGTTGCAGCGCGGCCTTGACCTTGACTCATCTTCCAGTCCGAGGACCCTGCTGCTCCTACTCTCCCTTACTCCCACATCTTCTCCCCTCACTACCCCCATGCCTGAGCAGCCTCATTACATTCATTCATTCCTTCACAAACCTCACTAATGCCTTCGCCCTCCTCTCTCACTAGAAAACTTGCAATGCAAAGCCTGAACCTAATTAAACCAAATCACTTGCCTGCCCTATGCCTGCTCCCCAACTGATGAACTCTGAAGGGAAAAAGACATACCAGGCTGTTTCACCTTGAACTCATGAGCACAAATTTCAGATGACACTCAACGCTGATGTGGGCAATCTTGTCACTGCCATGGAATCTCTACACTCTCAATCCCCAAAATTGCCAGTTTACAATTTGTCCACAGAGTCTGTCCAAACAATTATTCTGTCACTTAGTAGTTGTGTGAATTTAATCTCAATGGGCCTTGGTCTCCTCATCTGTAAAATGAAGTTAATAATGGGGTCATCATATAGGATTGTTATGAGGATTCAGTGAATTAGTAGATGAAAAACATGCGTAGATTGCCTGGCACGTAGTAAACTCATTGGAAATATTTTAGTGCTTAGAGTTCTCGTCTGCCCTTAAGGACCCTACTCCCTTTTCTCTTGCCCTACTCACTCTTAAGAATGACCTGGCCTCATACTGTATTTGGACATAAGAGCAATCGGACAGCAACTCCATCTCCCTCCCACCAAGTTTACCATCCTTCCAGCACCATTACCTGGGCCCTTCATCCCCTCTCCCTGATTTCACCCAGAGCCAACCTTCCTCTTTTACTCTGGGCCCATCGGATCTCACCTTCAGGGGTCTCAGCCCACAGCTCTCTGCCCTCTCTTCTGTATTCATTACTCTTCCGTCTCACGGAATCCTTCTGCTCAGCACACAAGCCTGCTCTAGTGTTTCCTAACTTTGAAATGAAGCAGAACTTCCTCGTGAGCAACACAGCCTCACCAGCTACTCTCCCATTTCCTTTCCCAACTTCACAGTAAGATTTCTTGAGTTTCCTGAGGTCACTATCCCCATTTCCTGTCCTGGCATTCTTTCTTCAACCCACCCCTGTTAGGCTTCTAATCCCACTGCTCCACTGAGGCCATTTGGCTAAGTGGCCAGTGACTTGTCTGTTGCTGCTGTTTCCATTTTACTCCCCTGCTCAGCATTCCACAGGACTCCTTATGGTCTCCATGTGAAAACGCTTTCTTCAGCTTCCATAATACCTCACTCTCCTGGAAGGTACTCACTCCCTCTTCACTGGCCAGTCCTTCACAGACAGCTGTGTCATCTCTCTCTCTTGGGTTCAATTCAAAACATTGATATGCCAAAAGAGACCTTGGCCCCACACCCTGTCTCTGTGTTGTCTACACGCTCTTCCTAGGTGACTCCACCCAGTCTCAGGGCAGGGCCTGCACTGCATGCCCACTTTGTCCTAAACTTTATTGCCACCGGCAACTTTTTCCAAAGCTAGATGCCTATATCAAAAAACGCCTGCTGTTCTCAGCCTGGGGTGATTTGTCAGCAATTATCACAGGCCTGGCTCCTTCTTGCCCTTCAGATCGCAGCTTAAGTGCCACGTTCCCACTGAGCTCATCAATGACCAATATCTAAAGTAGCATCCACCACCCTATCATTCCAGTTTATTTGAATGCTCTGCATAGCGCTGAACTCTAATGTATTTACTTTTAAGGTCTATGCTTCCTCCCCCTTCTCACTAAAGACAGAGAGATAAGATTAAGTAATAGCTCAGGGTCAGTAAGGTGAATCTGGGATCTGAACCCAGAAAATCGGACTCCAGAACCTAGTCCAGTCTACAAGTACTGCAGCAGCAAGCACTTAAACACAGGCCATATTGAGTACCAGTCAAATGCTGTTCAAAGCATCTGACACATATTTCTCATTTAACCTTCCCAAGAGTCATGCACCGTGAGCACGACTATCATATCGTTCCAAGTTTACGGATGAGGAGACTGAAGCACAGGCTGGTCGCTGCCACCCCTGAGATCCCTGAGCACTCCACCAGGAACAGGGAACAGGACTGTCCTGTGCTTCCTTCCTAGGGGACCGTGCCTCTGCTGTCCGCCTCCAGGGGTGAAGCTGTGCCCTCACTGTCCCCCTGTTTCCAAGAAAATGCTCAGCAGCTTCTTGGCACTACCACACTTGTAATTTTAAAATAAGTCTGGTGGCCTGTTTATGAAGGCCCTGGGGAGCCCGCTGCCGACTCGTTGTACAGCCACGCCCCGTCATCCACGGGAGACACGTTCCAAACCCCCCACGTGGATGCCTGAAACCATGGACAGTGCTGGGCACCACATACACTGTGTTTTTCCCATAGATACACACCTGTGATGAAGTTTAATTTATAAACTAGGCACCATAAGAGATTAACAACAATAACTAATCATAAAATAGAACAATTTTAATAACATACAGTAGTAAAAGTTATGTGAATGTGATCTCCCTCTTTCAAAATGTCTTTTGAATTTTTTTGTTTCTGGAATTTTCCATTTAATAATTTTGTACTGCAGTTGACCACAGGTAACTGACACTGTAGAAAATGAAGCCATGGATGAGAGGGGATGGCTGTGTTCGCAGAGATGAGAGAAATAGAGCCCCTCATCTCCTTGGGGGCATTTCTTCAGAGGGAGATTCTGAACTTGATCTTCTCGCTACAAGGAGCTGGGCTGCACATACTTTACTGCAAAGGATTCTGGGCCCATGCGAGACCCCCCTCTCGTGTCTTGTTCCATCTGCATCCTGGACCAAGACTCCACACCTGCAGAGCAGGCTGTTCATCGTGCTTATCCTTTCTCCACCCTGAGCAGCGCACTGTGCTCTAGTCCGGACCTTCTTTCTTCCTCCCCCTCCATGAATATGTACCACCTGTAGCGTCTGTCATAAACATCGCCTACACGTATGAAGAAAGCTTAACTTGAAAACGCCCATCCTATATCTACAAGGAGCCTGCTTTCTACCCGTTTGTTCAGTGTACCCACTGTTAAATTTTTAACTGGTGCTAATGAGTGACCGCCCTATCCTTTCCAGGGGCCATAATAGTTCCACGATAACTATGGCTTTTGGAGGAAAGACAGATATCAATAATGGGAATTTCAGGTACCTCGGTCTAGTGGAACGTTTGTATTTCATTGTATAGGCAAGAGGGAGATCTTGAGCAGAAGGGTGACATGGGACCTTCTTTCAAAAATCAATCTGGCAGCGATGTGTAGAGTAAACTGGAGCCGCGAAAGGAACAGTTGGTTGGAGCATGGTGTTGCAAAGCCAAGGGCTTGGAATGTTGGCACAGAACACGTTGATTCATCGGCACCAGCTATGCTTGGTGCTGGAAAGCCTGTCAAAGAGCAGAGCTAACTGATGACGGATTTGTATTAGGACAGCACTTAAAATTTGTGTCCACCCCGAGTTGCTTTTATCTGCAGATACTATATTAAGCAAAATCTTCCATACTTCTGTCATTACTGAGTTAGTGGCCTCCTCAGTGCATTTAAGCTTCTATTTTCAGACCTGAATGTCCTGGGCAAGTAGGTCCATTTCAAAGGAATGAAATGGACTCTTTCATTGCTCTTTACGTCATTCAGGGTTGAATCTAGACAGAACTTTCTTTTTTTACCACCTGCCCCACGCGTTGGCTCTTCCCTCTCTGACCCCAGTCGAGGACAATCCGTGGAGCAGGAAAATCACACTTATCTCTCTGCCCTTTGCCCTCCACCACACTGCCACTCACCCTGGGGCCACTGAGGCACTCACTGGGATCATGATCTGAGCTCCAATCCAGCACGGTGACAGACAACTTCAAGGGCAAATAGCTAGGAATCTTGTCCCTGGGAGAGGGGCTTTTCTGACCCCTTGGCCAGGTCTTGCCATGATTTACAGCCACTACCTCAGTGGGGCCACAGGGGAGCCCCAGGCCCAGAAACTTGTGAACCTGAGTCCTGTGTTCCTGCATATTCTTTCCATCTCCTCAGTCGACCAAGAGTAGAAAGGCCACAATCCAGTCCTGCCCAAATGTGGCTATCAAAAACATTGATATAGAACACAGGATATGATACAATACATAGTTTGGGAAACCCACATTTTAAAGATTATGATGATTCAGAAAAATAAATTTGCTAACTCCGTTAACTCCATTCTGCATCCTCCCTCCCACTAGGGCCTCTTGGGCAGCAAGTCTGCTTCCAAAATATCCCCTCTGCCAACTGCCTACTTCAAGCAGGCTCTGTAAATCACCTCCTTCCTTCCCTTGGGTCCTGTCTTTCTCATCCTTTTTCTAGTTTTTCTCGTTGGTACCCAGCGAGAAAAGTTCTTTCTTTAACTCCCTACCTTCATCTCACCCTCAAACAAAGAAAACAAAATAGACTGCTCCCTTTAGAACATCTCCTAACTCTGCAGACAGCAACTTCATTTACCCAGAAATCCAAGGCAGACCCTGGAGGTGATTCTGGGTGGGTGTTTCTCACACTTGAGTGGGCAGATCTCAGGCTCCAGCATCAGAGCTCTCCATGCAGTAACTGGTTCTGAAGGTCTGGGACAAGCCCCGAAATGTGCGTGTCTAACAAGTTCCTAGGTGGCACTGCTGGCCTGGCTGTCACACTTTGAGAACCACTGTTCCAGGAACCTCTTTCTCCTTTTCCTCTCTCCTCCCATCCAACAAATGACTGATCAGCTTCCATTTATTTTTGTCTCCAAATTAGTCTCTCACCTTCCTATCGCCACTACCCTAGTTCAGACTCATGCCATATTTTCTTGAACTATTAAATCACCTGCAGGCTGGCCTCTGTACCTCCAACCTTGCCCTTCCACATCTCCTGCTAGGGAAATGATTTATCTGAAACCCAGATCAGCTAACCCACTGGGGATCCCCTGTCCCCAATGTCCCCTGCCTCCAGTGACTCCCACACTACCAACAGAACAATGTCCAGCTTCCATAGGATGGGACGCGATGCCCCACATGGCCTGGCCCTATTTACCTCTCCATTCTCATTTCCCAACACTCCCTGTAGTAATGAAGTGCTAGAAATTTGCAGTGCGTACTTGGCAGTTTCCTGCTCTCTTGGCTGGTGTCACTTTCTCTAGTTCACTCTCCCTACCTGTACGTCTTGGCTTCCAGCTCAGCCTTTGGTTGTTCAGGAAGCCATCCTTCAAACCCCCCTGGTGACCTCAGGAACCCCATGCTGTGCTCCCAGGGCTCCCCAGCACACCGAGCTCTATACTGCTTCTTAGTACATCATATTAAAATATTCTGTTTTCATGCCCTCTTGAGGAGGGCCACTGAGGGGGTTTTCTCTCCAGCACCCAGCTCAGTGAATGCTTGCTGAACTGAATCTCCTCCCCAGAATGTCTTCCCTCTTCTCCTTCTAGCAGGCTTTGTCCTGCTGTTCCCCGATACCCATTTCCCCTTGATCTTCGCTGAAAGATCAGAGATCTCAGAAGGGCCGGTAATGGCTGAGCTGCAACCTATCAGTGGCCTCTCTTGGTCACTCTGTGAAGCCCAGTTAGATTTTCTCTTGTATCCTGAATAGAACAACTCTGCTTTGCTCAAAAATCAGCTTTTCTCTTCAAAGAGCTTGCGGAGCTTTACAGCTCTGGCGGTGGTATCCAAAGTGGAGCCCTGAGAGGTGAGGAGAGGCCAAAAAGAGATTAATGTGGCACATATAAAGGCCAAAACCCGAATCAAATACATTTCTTTTGTTGTGGTCATGAGTCACTGTGGCTGCCGGAATCTTCAGCCCTGCAGAATTCGAGCTTCTAGTGTGTTCCTCTTCTAAACCAGGGTAAAGCCAGGCTGGTGTGTGCTGATTCACAAGCCTCTGACCTCAGAGAATCTGGGTAGAGATGACAAAAATCAGGTATAATCAATCTCTAATGACAACATGTTTTGTTTACTGCTGCCCCCAGATTCTTTCTGTTTTAGCTCTCTGGGTAGGAAATGACAAGATCAAAGGAATGCGCCCACAACTTCCTACTCATCTATATGGTGTTAATAGATAGTCATTTTGATGCTAGAAGATGTAAATGAGCAAAATTAATGAAATTAGATGGAGGTTAATATCATATCTTGGATTAAATGTTTTAAATAGGCAAGATGAATAAATTTTGGAAATTAATCAAGCAACTGACAATATCTCATCGACTCATTTAATGTACTCAGTAGACACTGTGCACATTCTCTTACAGGCATATGCAAATGTGTAAACCTTGCATATTAAGTAGCAGACTAGGGGATGAAAGGCGCTTGAGGTATATAAAATATTATTATTTTCATTATTACTTTTATTGCAAAATTGAACACTCTTGATTGGAATTGTTATTTGCTTGGAGAAATTTGCTGAGTTTGGCAATTTTCCAATACCACTGTGCATTTCTCTGCATCAGGCAGTAGGGCCTCTGAAGAAGAAAAGGTGCAGAATGCGGACAGCTGGTTGGAAAGAACCCTGTTCATTATCAGAACTTGTCTGGCCTGACTGCTGAGTCTTTTGGTCATGAATTGTCTGAGTCACCTGTCCCACACCTTCCATTTCTGAGAACTAGTCACACTTTCTTTATTAGGTGGTCAGCTGTTGAGAGACTGACAAGGGAAAATACTCAAGGATTCTTGCCAGCAGAATCCGCCTTAATCCATAAGCATCAGACGTAAGGAAGTTCTGGGTTCTTCATTCTACAACTTACTGAGGAACAGCTCTGGTTGCTGGTCTTGAAATATAGATGGAAACTCTACTCAAGGTGTGACACCAGGGTGTGCATTAGCTGTGGGGCCACGCCTTTCTCAAGCCCTCCCAAGAGAACCATTAGGTGGGTCCCAGTGAATGTACTCAAGCAACAGGAGGAACAGATGACTGGCTCTTGATGATGTTCTTTTGGCCCCTTTAGAATTCACCCTGGTTTTGTATTCTAATGCCAAGCCTAGAGTCATGTTACACTTTGTTTCCGATAGTCTCACTTCCTGATTCTGGTTTTGCAAATGTGAATAAGGAATTGTCCAACCAAGTGTTTAGTGCTGACTGCCTTGTCAGCCATTAATCCAAGAACTAGGGTCTCCATAGATGTGAATGACAAGGAGCCTAAACCAGCAGCACCCAATCCGCTTGGCAGGGCTTTCTAAACATCGCAGCACGGGAATTTTTACTGATAAATACATTACAAATAAAAAGATTGGGGCTGACCTACTTGGAATTTGGCAGATATGATAGTCCCAAACTCAGCAAAGGGCTATTAAGAATTTAATAAATGAGTGTTAACTTGAATTAAAAAATGTTTTATTAACCCCATTGGTTTCTAACATATTTCCTTAAAATATAATTCCATTGAGTTGAAAGGCCTGAATTACGATTTTCTGGGTATTGAGGCAGATCACTCTCACCATGTCACAGACCCAAAGGTCAGGCTGCAGCTGGGCGGGCCTGCGCGCTTGACCTGTAAAACACACACTAATCAGTGTTCATGAGAGGAAGGAACAGAATAGGATAAGAACACTTGCTTGGAGTAAGAGTAGCCTTAAAAAGTCCAAGGCAAAAGCCCTGGCTGGGTTGCTCAGCTGGTTGGAGCGTTGTCCCATGTACTGAATTGTTCATTGAAGGTTTGATCCCCAGCTAAGGTGTATACAGGAGGCAACCAACTGATGTTTCTGTCTTTCTGGCTCTCTCTCTCTCTCCACCCACCTCCCTTTCTCTCTCTAAAATTAGTAAGTACATCCTCAGGTGAAGATTTAAAAGAAAAAAGTTCCAAGACTACCTAGAGCACAGTAGAACATTCAGGGAAGAATTTGTGATGTTTTACAGTTTTACCACTCCCCATAACCCTTTTGTCCTTTCCAATTCCTAAAACAGGATGGAATCCAACAATGATAGTAACAACTACAACTAAGAAGGACTTAGGGTTGTGCTACTCGCTTTGTATGTATTGTGTCCCTGAGGCTATACAATAATCTTATGGAGTACGTGATATTTTAGGCCCAGTCTACATGTAATAAGAGTGAGGCACAGAGAAGCTGAGTAGCTTGCTCAAATTACCCAGCTAGTAAGTAAAGGATCAGGACTTGAATCCAGGCCATCTGATCAAACTGAAATAAGCAAAGTGCCACTGTTTTCCCAGTCTTATTGCGGTTATTTCCTTTGGCCAATGGGAAAAAGGAGACATTTGGATCCTCCAGGTGGGACTAATTCATGGAGTTGGTCATGTTCCCAGACTTGCAGGGGTGTCCAACTTTTGGCGTCTCTGGGCCACACTAGAAGAAGAGTTGTCTTGGCCACACATTAAATACATCGTGGCATATAGTCACAAAAAAAACATCTTTTAATGTTTTAAGTAAATTTATGATTTTGTGTGGCACTATGTTCATAGCCACCCTGAACAGCATGCAGCCCGTGGGCCACAGGTTGGACACCCAGCAAGGGTCGTAAGTAATGTCTACCACCCCATGCTCAAAACACACAGGAAAAAAAAACACACAGCCTTCAGGAAGGCCCCCAAAGTCCCCCGCCTCCTGATATTCACTGCCTTATGTAGTCTCCCCCATCTTGGACAAGGTTGGTCTGTGTGGCCAGTTGCAAATGGCAGAAATCATGGAATGTCGCTTCCGAGATAGGTTATAAAGGAGTGTGACTTCTCTCTTGCTGTCTCCCTGTGATGTACTCCGTCAGATCATGGGCTCTCCGGGGAGGCAGCTGCCACATCGTGAGGATATGCAGGAACCTATGGAATTGCCCTGGCGTGAGGAACTGAGATTTCACCAATAGCTGGCGAGGGACTGAGACCTGCCAACAACCGCAAGAGTGCGCACAGAAAGGAATCCCCTAGCTCTCTGGTCAGGCCTTGAGAGGACTGCAGAGTCCCTGACAACTTGGTTAGCCAGCACCACCCAGCTAAGCCACTCCGAGATTCCTGACCCTGAAACTATGTGAGATAATGAACGCTATTGTTTGAAGTGGCTAAATTCTGGCTAAATGCATCAATAGATAACTAACATGTAAGATGTAACCAGAAGTCTACATTGAGCATGTGTGTGCCAGAGGCTAGTAGAGAGAGTGGGGTGGGGGGAGGCAGTCCCCAGGGAGAAAAGAAGCACTGTGATCAGAGGAAAGAAGCATTTGATTACAGAAGTATGGCTTCAGCATTTAGGAGTTTTATTCGTGCAAGTCTACAATCAAGAATGAAAGTGGGCAGATGCACTTCATGCAAATCAGGATTGATGAGAAAGCCAGGGATACGGTGTGGGAATGAGCTGTAGACTCTGTGAGAAACCAGTTAAGGCCTCCGGTGCATTTGCAGGTGCCTCTGGGTGCTCCCTGGGGGTTGAGGCATGAAGCTCTGTGACCAAGGGAATAAGCGAGCTTTGAGCAGGGAGGCCCTTTGGTGAGGTCTGCAGGGACCCGCACTCACTTGCCAGCCTTCCGAAGTCCCTGCCACCCGCTTTGGAGCTGAAGTGCCAGGACATCAGGAAGCAGCTGAGGGTTTCTGGGCCAGTGGATCAGTCTCATGTCAAGTTCATCCAGACCTCATTCTACCCCAGAGGGAGAGTTTAGTAAGAACTGGCACCACCTCAATATTCAGCTTCCCTTGTGAGACACGAATGTGTCTGGTTCCAGTGTGCCTCACCCCACACTGAGAGGCCATGCCCTCCATGGAGAGAGCCTGCAACCAGGGCTGTCTCCTGTACTAAATCTTGCCTCATTAGCCTCTCCTTTCCTTCCTGAAAGGCACCGAGCTTCCTCTGCCCCTGTTAGGGTTCCCTGTCCTGTTCGGCACCCCACTGCCACTCTCCCCACAAGGCATTCTGTGTCTAAGCGGAGCACTGCTGGAGCTGTGTGGGCTTGGAGAAAGCTCATTACAACCCAGTCCCTGGAGCGGCAGCTTGTGGGGGGCTGCTGGCCCAGCCGGGCTTACGCAGGCTGCACTGCTGAGAGTTCCTTCACCTGCAGCCTGCTCTCAGCATGCTCCCCTCCGTGAGAGGCTGCTGACAGTGGGCTGCTGTCAGAGCTGAACCTGAGCCCTGAATTCCAGCCTGGAAGTGTCAGGCAAGTGAGGGGCGTGCTGCCTGTGTCCCTGGGGAGCCATGCACCCCTGCATTTCCAGCTTTATTTCTGGTCTCTGGTAATTCTAGGGTGGGACCACAGCACGCAAGCTAAGAGTTTGGCTCTCCCACCTCCTCCCTTCTCATGCTTTGAAACCCCAGGACCATCATTCAGAGCCTGCAGGGAGAAGCCCATCCTTCATTTGGTGCAGTGGGAATTCAAGGAAGAGAGAGATTAAACTCTAAGCTCCTTCTATTAAAATGTGAAAGATGCTTCAGACCCAGTTTCAAAGTGGGCCCGGGATTTCACCTAAAGACCTGGGATGCGCTCAGAGGACCAGGGACAAATTGCCGTTGCAGGGCCAGCAGAGGATCTGGGAAGCCAGCACACCAGCCACGTGGAGGCAGCTGCTCAGCACAGCCCCGGAGGCCTGGGGCCCAGCGGCGGCAGCTGGCAGGTAGCAGGCGGCGCAGGTGTGAGGCAAGGAGGTGAGGCCCATGCCTGCACCCACTGCCCGCAGCGCTCAGCCTCACGGCCCTCACGTCAGTCCATGCTGGAAATGTCAGGCTTCTCTGTAGCAACACAAGAATATTTCATTCCCCTTTGTGATATGAGAGAAAATGTCCAAGAAGAAAACAGCGTAATGATTGTGTGAAAACCAGCAGAGCTCAGCAGGAGGCAACCAAGATGCAGAGACTCATCCTCCGTGCTAGGGTGTAACTGCTGGAGACCCTGTCGGAAACTGTGTGAGCTCCGCGCTGGGGCCTGGCGCTGTTAGCATGGGAGGGTGAGGCTCCCTGCCGCTCAGAGGGCAGGGCACCTTGGCTCTGAAGGGGAGAGAGCAGACTTAAACAGATCCGCTGGCTGACCAGAGGCACAAAACCTTTACAAAGATGCAACACTAGGAAGTGGGGTCAGCATCCAAAACTGCCCTCGAGGGGTCAGGGCTCATGGAGAAGATTCATGGGTGGCCACCTGACCCAACTGGGAGCCTGCCCAGCATTGGCCAGTGGGAGGGCCAGACAGCAGCGTGTGGGTCCTTGACTTCATATAGGAAAGATTTCACAAAACACGAGCCCTGGTGGCCGTGAGGATACATTCATTAAAGCTGGGGACAGCGAAACCAGGAAGGGCTCCACACAGCAGAAGCCGCAGGAGAGCCTGGGCTGCACTGCCTCAGCTCCCTGGGAACTCAGGTGGAAGGGGGCTCTGGGGGCCTGCTGCTGGCTGCACACCGTGGAGGCTGTAGTTTAGGGGACAGAGAGGCTCCTGTGAAGAAAGACGTTGGGTGGGCGGGAAAAAAGAAGGAAAAGGAAATGGCTGCTCCCCAGAGGGAGAGTTTACGTGGTGTCCTTTGTCCCGAGACTCTTCTCTCTCTTGCAGGCCAGAATCTTAGGGGAGCCCTCAGGGGAGGGCTTCAGTGGAATATTCTTCAGATCTCCAGGTGTGTCCTTGCAGGGCCATGGTCTCCACTGATGGGTCCATGACAGGGGGGTCTTTCATCACTGCAGCGAGTCCTGGAGTCACCCAGCCGGTTTTGCTGCTTTGGGGGCCTGGAACTGAAACGCAGCTGAGGCCTAGATGTTACCTGCAGGGAGGAAAGGCCAGGGAGGAGAGGCGACTCTGGGGCCAGGTCCCTGTTTTCCCACTTTTGGCCCCTGCCAGGCACTGAGAGGCCTTCTGCCCTGGTGACCGTCTAGTCATTGGTTCTAAGGCAGGTTGTGTTTTCATATTTTATGATACGAGAAGCCAGTCCGCATCTTATTATAACATGGCATTTTACAAACTCAGAGAGGTAGGGGCTGGTAGTATGCCATCACTACTATTCTCTGGGCATGTGCAGCATTTCTCTCGGCTGTTTCTATCATTGCTCCTTGAGTTGGGTGTTTGCTCCTCTGTGCACTGAGAGTACCACCGTGATTTGGCTTTGAAATGAGACGTTATTGTGTGTGTGCAGAAAGGTACAGAAACAGAACAGTGGGACATCAACTTGATGATACTGAAGCCAACATTTGCTATTAGAAAAATGACCACAATTCTTTATTGTCTTGCAAAGCAGCACCAAAAACTTCGTAAGGCACAGGAAGGGAGATGCCTGCCAGCATCTGAAGCTTTGTGATGTCATTTCGTTGACGTGAGCAGAGACCAACCAGCACACCCTAAACAGGAATGGATTGCGGAAGCATTTCACCGGCTGAAAAGGAAATCCCAGAAAAAAAATCTTTAGAAAAATTCTACATCCCAATGATCCTGTTGGCCCAGAAGCTGGCCAGTGTGTGGAAAATATAGATGTTAATAACTCAGAGTCGGAAACAATATTAACAAGTAAAATGCTCAATGTATAGCAGCGTTCGGAATTTCTTGACCGAATTAGTTGGTGTTTTTCAAAAACCACATTGTGTTTTTGATGTGTGCGGGCACATCACTAATATAGAAAATTCTAACTCTGTCTAAATAAGCTAAAGGAGCTCTTTTAAAACATTAAATAAAAATTTATTGTGATAATGAATTGTCATAATTTAATAGTCAGTATTTTTTTTCTGGAACACAAAAATCATAGTGCATCTTAAAATTTATGATCTGCTAGATTTAATCAATATGGCATACCATATTTTGTACTTAACAATCCTATTTTGTCTGACTTAATTATTCAATAAAATTATAATTGAATATGTTATTGAATATTTGTATTTTTTAATAAAAATTTTAGGCTCTCAAACAATATCCACAATCATTTTGTTCTTGTATTTAAAATTTACAAACACAAATAATAACCTGGTAGAATTACCACAGAGCTGTGATCCAATGCTTCACAGTAATTGGGGGGGTGGTGTTTACGGTGACCTGTTGTGAAATTGGCCAATACGTGGCATTCATGATAAAATCCTAGGAGTTTAACTCTCAAGTGAATAAAACATAATATTGTAATGGCAAAAATAAAAAAAAATCCCAGCCATGCGAGAGTGTTGCCATACAGTTCAGACATGAAAGGCACGACCTCCAGTAGGAATGTTGTCTGCAGCACGTAAGCACAGAATTCTTAGCTACTTAGCAGAACCTACCAAATATCTTTCTCAGAAAAACAGCATTTCATTACTGGAAGGCAAGCTCGCTGTCAGCTGGAGTAATTCCTTATGATTCCTCACTGTGTACTTTACCTGGCCCAGTGCCTGGCAGGAAACAGGCAGTCAATAAATATTTTTGAATACGTAAATAAAAATCACTCCTGCGCAGGCCACAGGGGATTAAACTTCAATCCTCGGGTTTTAGAGAGACAGCGTGAGGGAGTGAAAAGAGCAAGGGCTTTGGAAGGAGGCAGATTTCCCTCCTGGCCGATTGTTAATGGTGACAGAGCACACTCACAGGGTTGTTGGGGTCAAAATACTTGCAGCGCACTCAGCATGCATGAAGGACGCATAGACTGTGCTAGCACACGATACTTATCCTTCTCATCACGGGAGAATGGGACGAGTACTCTTCCAGAAATACAACCTGGGTAAAAGGGACGTGTTTCAATGCAGCCAGTCCCTCCGAAACCAGGAATCACCAAGACTTTCTTCAAAGGCCTTTTTGGTTCTTTAAATATGTTTTCCTTTCACCTCCCTCAGGTTTCCTCCAGTTGCTAATGGTCTTTGCGAGGTAGACACATCTAACCTAGAGTGGGCTGGAGGTCCTGTCGGGCCGTCCTGTCGGGCCATCCTGGGGGGCAGGCTCCCGAGGAGGCCTCCCCCAGGGGTAGACTTGCAGAATTCCCCCCAAAGAAGGAGGCTTACCAGGAAAATGCATATCCACGTGGCATTTTCCAGTCATTTACTGAACTATGATCCTTTGGTATTTAACGAACTATAGAAATGATCCCTGAAAGTATAGTCCTTGATCCTTTGGTATTTAAAATAGAACCCCACGGTCATCCACTGAAGATTGCTATTTAACTCTTGAATTATTTATTGAGCAACTACACAGCTTGGTATTGTAGGGAATTGAAAATATATACAACAATAGTGGTATATGCCCCAGTGTAGCTTATAGTCTAATAGAAGAGGTGAGATACATACACAGGTGACTGCATTATGCAATAGACTATATATAGATAAATACTATAGATAAGATACAATTTGCTAAGGGAATCTCAGAAGAGAGGCAGTGTTTATCCACTTCTGAAAGCCAGGACAGTCTCATCATTTGAATCTCTTCGTAAATAATGGTAGGATTTCAACAGGATGTGACCAGGGCAAAAGCACCCCAGACAAGGGTAACATCCCAAGTCAAGACGTGAACATTTGTAGGTAACAGTGAGCCTTCCCATGGGGCTAGAACTCGAGTGTGGTGTGTGTGTGGGGGGGGAGGGAGTGGAGAAGGAGTTTGAGGACAGGGTTCATGGTTTCTTGAAAGCTAGAAACTTGGATTTTATGTTTGTAGATAATGGTGAACTGCTGATGGCCTCTGATTAGGGAGTAATGTGGTCTATGTTTAAAATTAGCCTGGAAGGTATACAAAGATAATTGGAGGAGAAAGAGACTGAATGTATGAGGTAAGGCCAAATATCATAACAACCAAGCAAACTCAAATCTCAGCAGCTTAAACAGTTTATTTCTCATCCCTGCCCATGTCCACATCACATCGGCAAGGGCCTGACTCCACCACATCCTCCTGAGGACCGCACAGGCACAGACTCCACAGTCTAGGATGACGTAACTGACTCTCCATCGCAGGAGACAGGGAGCAGGAGACACTGTTCACTTCTGCTCATATCTCAGCTCCGATTTCACTGGCCAGGGAAAGTTGTGTGTCCACACCGTACTGCAATGGAGGCACCAAGTATAGGGGCCTGTGATATCGGTGACCAGTGGTCATGTTCACCATGCTTGGAGAGCAGACCTGGGCCGGGAGACGACACCTCTCTCCAGGGTGGAAGTGGTGAGGATCGGGACTAGAGTGGTGGCAGAGGTCATGAAGAAGAGGGAAGGAGCTTGGGAAACAGGAGAGAGAGTCAACAGGACATAGATGTGCAGAGCTCGGGAGAAAGAGTCCAGGAAGCAGGTGCTAAGCTTTTGAATGAGTTGGTTGCAGAATTCTGGACTAAGAACAGGAACATTTGAAAACTGTCCTAGGATCCCCTGTATTTCTCAAAAGCACCAAGACAATGGGGACTGTCCCCATTGAAAAAGTGCCTGTTTTGTGAACTTACCAAAAGCCAACAAGTCATCCAACACTTTCATCTGAGGGCTTGAATAAAATAATTCTGGGGTGCCACAGGTCATAATCAAAAATAGGTTTACAAAGGGAAAGGAATACTCTTCTCAGAAATAATCATATACCTTCAGCTCTTGATTATCTTTAATGGAGGGATGTGATAGTTGCTACATGAGTTTAATGTTTAAACTTGTATTTGAATTAATAAGGCATATCTGATATTTTAGGGGTGGAAATTATACTTTCTACCCATAATATAGGTAATTCTGAGGGGCCAACTCAAGAAGTGCCGAAAAGTTTATTGATATCTTTATTTTGGTTTTCCATTCTAGGTGGACATTATTTTACTTCTACAACTGATGCTTAGTATCAGCTCAGAACAAATCACTCCACATTCTGATGTGTTGGGGTGTTTATAAAAAAAAATTTTCTAAATCAAATGTGAAATCTGAGTGGTCTCTCTTACATAAAGTCTGGTCAACAACAACAATGAAAAGAGGTCAAGACCCATTCTGTTCACGAGCTACATGGTCAAGGCCATGGCCGCATTTTCTGTGACAACCCCTGCCTAATTCCTTGTGAGTGGTTGAGAGTAGACAGCACCAGGAGCCTGATCCCTCTTCCTTTTGTTTCCCTGGATTTCTGAACTAAATTGGAGTTTTCAGGCTACACAAAAACAAGGACAATGATGCTGCTTGTTGGGAAAACCTCACGGAATATGTCTCTGGTCATCTTCCACAGAACACTCTGCCCCACACAGCTTCAGTTTTGACCTTTAATTCCAGGATGGTCCTGTCTAGAGGTGGTGCTAGGGGGGAAATGGAACCAAAGGAAAATGGGTCCCGTCCACCTTTGCAGACTTTGCAAGTAGGACATTTGCCTCATTGCGTGTATAAATGGCCTCTATTCTCCTTCCCCCCGCCAATGTCATGAGGGAGATCCCCTTTGGTGCCCCAATTCAAAAAGCAAGCGCCTGTGGAAAGTTGCTTAGTTGCACTATCGGGTTGTGTGTGGGCCACGAGCTTGGCCACTTCTACCTGCACACAGCTGCCAATAACAATCAGACATGAACATTGCCTTTCATTGCCCTTTCTCAGGGGCTGCTTTTCCCCTAGAGACAGACTCTGCTAAGGTGTTTTTGAGCTGAGTCCAGAAGAGCCAGAAAATATGGCAAATGAGACAGCCAGATTCCCTAGCAGGCGACAGGAAACCAGCTTCTGTGCTCAATGAGGGGCCCGTCCCAAATGATGTCCAAGTGCACCGTGCCACAGCTGAGGAAATGCCAAGCTAGTTGGAATCTATGGCTAGCTTTCTAGACCGTCAGTAGAGCTAGAAGTACTATCTCGATGCCCTTGGTCTTCATTATCAGGGCTCAGCCAAGCACACAGCTCCTTCGGCCCAGGCTGTAAGGTGGGCAGGAGTACAAGGAAGCAGAGGGTAAGGGACAAGGACGCGTAAGAAGAGAAAAGCTCATATACATGTCATTAGTTTATAAATGCACCTGAGATCACCAAAGCAAAGTAGGTAGATATGGCTCTACTCTTGGCCATGTCCTGCCTCATCTGCCATTTTGTCACCTCAGAGCCCCCTTCCAACCTGTCCTTGATGTCCATGTGTACCTTATTGTCATCAATACACGAATGTTGGGCCCTGGGGACCAGCACGCAGGATCATGTGTTCAGGGCCTTACCCCACCCTACAGGAGACTTGATGCAGACCCACCAGCCTCCACTTCATGAAACGGAGGAAACTAACTACCACACTGCACTCTGCTTCTCGCCAATGCGGGGTTGGCGAAGTCAAGAAGTTAACCCTATTCTCCTGCACCGAGGTCATCTGTGTGCAAACTGTGCATGCCTACAGTAGTGCCCCGGGGTCTCTTTCTCCAAGTATCTCCACATCTTAGCCCCATTCAGAAAACTTTTAAAAAATTCTAAATTATCTAATTCAAACCTATCAAATACTTGCAACATTATGGATAATGTTCATTCTGTTGTTTCCCTACTAGCTAAGAGAATAGTACTTTTTCTTGGGGCTGGTAGGCTTTGCCTAGCAGGCCAGGACTGGGGGGTTGCCCTCACTGGGGACTGGGCTATTCAGAGAACAGCAAGGCAGTTGTGGGGACCGCTGTCCAGATGGAGAGGGTAGAGAAAGGAACTACCAGAGATGGTCTTTGCCTGCTTTCTGTTTCAACTAATTTAAAATCTGATGTTTATATGGCACTGTAAGCCTTTTGTTAGTTAGTTAGTTTGTTAGCTTGTTAGTTTGTTTCGTAGCCCCTAGAGGCATTGTTTGGCCCAACAGGAAGAAGTAGCTGTTACTCCAAAAATGGTGCCAGAAGCTTCACATTAGAGGATTTTTTTCCCCCTGAGAACTTTATATAAGGCATGAAATGGAGATGTACGCCCTGGTGGCTATTGCCTATCTCAGCAAAGAATCGTAACTTCGCAAATCTAGCTGAAGTCTCTCAGAATATTCCAAGTCTTTTTCTAGAATGTTTATCGGTTGCCATCAAATGACCATCAAAACACTTTTCCAGTGTTGGTCTCCTGAAATTCCAGACACACGGAGCTATACATGCTGTACTGTGGGGATGTGAGGTGTGTCATAACCACAGGTGGAGGAACACGTTTCTGAGGTACTTGTTTCTTGGTGTGGATGTCCCTTAGTCCATCATTGGGCCTCTGTTACCAAAGTGTTAGCTTAGGTGCTATGAGGTGGGTGCTCCTATTTTCCCTACTGTTCAGATGACGCTATAGGGGGGTAGGGGGTCAAATAATCTGCATAAGGTCATGCAGCTAGAAGATTGCCAGACCAGGTTTTGAACTTGGGTGGACTCTCTCCTGCACGCATGTTCTTAACATTCAGGCAGCCCCACCTTCTACAGGACCAGGCTTGACCTTGTGTGTCCAAGCTCATGGCTCCAGGTCATTTAAAGGTCTGACGTGGCTACACCAGAGTGCTCTGCAAACTTTATTGGAATTGTTCTCTGTTTACTTTTTCTCAATCATAGTCTACAAAGTCTTCGTTTACCATTAAAATTATTTGATCTAGTTTCCTAAAAAACTAAATTCTCTAATCACCAGCAGAGCTGAGACATGCCCTCTGTTCTCCACATGTACACACACAAGGCACAAGCCCAGCAGGGAATCTATTGGAGGGAAGGAGGATACTGTGCAAAGGGGGCAGAAGGTAAAAAATCGGGACAACTATAACAGCATAATCAATAAAACACACTTGAAAAATCTTGAGATATTTTCTAATCTGACTGGGCATAAAATCAGTTTAGACAGAGCTTCATCTTCACAACACTGACACCTGTCCCCATTAGGGTTAATGACATTCTTGAGCTGACGGCAAATTGGTTAGTAAGCTGTGAATGTATTTTGAAAAGCTAAAAGGGACATGCCAGTAAATGACGGTCTCTTGTTATTTAAATTGTCACTATTACAAAGGGCTGAATGTACTCTATAGAGTTTTATATAAGTAATTTCAAAGTGATCTGATCTCTGATCTTTTTTTTTATATTTTATTTATTTATCTTTAGAGGGGAAGGGAAGGAGAGAGGAAGAGAAACATCAATGTATGGTTGCTTCTCGTGCATCCCCTGCTGGGAACTGGCCCCTGCCGGGAACTGGCCTGCAACCCAGGCATGTGCCCTGACTGGGAATCGAACCACGATCGTCTGGTTCACAGGCCCGTTTTGTTTTAAAATTGGCAACCCATAATATGTATGGTAACTCGGTTGACCAGAATATTGAATTAACGTAATACATTTAAGTGGTAACACTTGAGTGACAAAGAGGTTTAAATAACTTGAAAATTTCTTTTAGAATGGGTAACTACCAGATGAACAGTATCCGGAGTTCAATTTTATGACTTTACCCCCCAATTCTAACAAATTCATGTTTATTTCTAGGTATATATATATATATATATATATATATATATATATACATGTAAACACACACACATGTGCAATATAAAGCTCTGTCACTTCATTCTGCATCCAGTGTCGGGGCACCCAGTCCTGGCCACAGAGTTGGGGTGAGGAGAGATCGAAAGCCAAGTTTGGAGTCAGGCAGATGGCTCCGTCTGGGCTTCTTTACCTGCTGCACCTTGGCGTGTTGCTTAACTTCTTCAAGCTTCATTTCCTCATCTGCAATATACTGTCAAGTTCATAAGGGTTTTGTAAAAATTAGATGAGACTAAAGCACTTAGCATGATACCAGCTACATGTGTAAATATCTAAGTGAGCTATAATTATTTTAGAAATCTTAAGAACAAATAATCTCTTTTTTTGCAATGCAGAATTGCAAATGGCCACATACATTTGATCCATTTGTTAGCATATTGTATTCAATATAATTGAGGATATAAATTATATTGAAATATTTCCTCTCTAGCTTTGAAAGCAAATTTCCCCAGCTCTTTATTTTGAAAAATACCAAACCTACAAAATAGTTGAAGGGATGTTACAGTGAAAATCCATTTATATTTCAGATTCACCAGCTGCTCACATTTCGCCACATGTGTTTGCTTTCTCCACATCCCCACCCACCAAGCCTTTCGCCCATCAAAGCATTTGAAAGTAAGTTGCAGAAGTCAGGATTCAAATGTACCCACGGACACTCTAACAAGTGTTTCCTAAGAGTGCCACGAGAATTCTCAGGAAAGTTAACATTGATACAAGAATATTTTCTGATGTAGCGATCACATTCAATTTTTCAGTCCTTCCATTCTCCCATGTATTACAGACCTTCTATTCTTCACTTGATCCAATTAAAGATGATACATTGTGTATAGTTGGTGTATCTCTATAACCTCTTTCAATCAAGAACAGTCCCCTGCCTATTTTTTCTCTTTCATAACATTGGCACTTCAAAGAGCTCAGGTCAGCTGTTTTATAGATTGTCACACAATTTATATTTATACAATTATTTTGTTATGCTTAGAGTAAACATTTCTGCCAAGAATACCTGATGTGACCTCTTGGTACATCCAATCAGGAGACACTGAATGTCAGTTTGCCCCAACACTCAGTGATGCTGAGTATGTTCAGCTGGTGGAGGAGGTGCCTTCGGGATTTCTCCATTGCAAAGTGTCACATATTCTTCATTGATCATTAAGGTACAATCTGTGGGGTGATACTTAGAGACTGTATGAATATGCTGTCCCAATGACACTTACCCAGGGGTGTTATCATCCATTGACGACCCTTGCCAAACTTATTTTGGTGATTATAAAATGGTAACATTTTAATTCTATAATTCCCTCTGTACCTATTGGCTGGTATTCTTCTATTAGAAGTGGCTACCCCCTTTTTTGTAGTAATATTCTGAACTTAGAGATCCTTTATTTTATTAAGTATACTATTATAATCCATTGCTAATATTCCTTTTGATGCTTGAATTTTACCAAATGTTAGCCATTATGACTTTCTTCTAGTTTGTATCCTTTGTACTTTTAACACATTCCCATCAGTTTTTGAGCAGCTCCTTGAACTTGAACTCCCTATATCCCAGAACTGGAATCCACCATCACTCCATGTGACCCTGGTTTCTTTTAGTGGCAAGTACTCAAGACTAATTAATAAAAATGTATATATATATGCCACTAGTTCATATAAAGCCACTGTTAATCTAGTTAAAGGGCATTTCTGAGGCCATTTGGGGGAGTCGAACGTCACACTGAGGAGCCTCTGGTGTTTGCTTGGTGGCATTTTCTGCTTTGCGGAGTGTGGTTGAGGGAATGTGGAACAAGGCCTAGGGAGGGATCTTTGTGGATAATCAGATATAGTAATTTGACCCAGTCACTACCTGGTAGATTTTCCTTCAACACTAATCAAAGCTATACGCGGCCATATATGCATGCTGTGTGTATTGATATATGTAATATATGTGTATGTATGTAACAAGGCGGTTCCCGCCTTGGCGATCGGTGATCCATCTAGACTCTAAGCTTTAGACACCTAGAGCTTTAGCCGAGAGCTGTTTTCAGCGTTCAAGTACATTCGTATACTCTGCTCTTGATCTTGCCAGCTCAGCTAAATGTCTTTCTTTCAGTCACCTCCCAGATTTGCTCTGGGCATGTTCTGTTGGGTTCTTAAAGCTCACTTGATTGCCCTGCAGTAAGCAACTGGCACCCGGCCCACGGTTCATCTCAGAGGACGGTTGGGGGTAAATGTTCTCCTGTTCGGTTCAGTGGTGAAGCTTTTCTCCTCTTCTCTCCTCGAGGCCGGCAGGGACTCTCCTCTGTCTCACTCCTCTCTCGGGGACCTCGTCGCTATTTGTCAATATTATTCTCAGCTAACATTTTTCTCGGCGCGAATAACTGAAAATGTTTATCATTGCAGGTTATTTGGTTAAGATGACTCAGTAAGTTTAGATTAAAATTTTTAGTTCTTGAGTCCCTGGTGTGTGTACGTCGACAGTGACATGTACGTACAACATTAGACTCCAGCACCCTGACCGACTTTGGTCACACCCCCCAAAATGATCCCTGCCATTTCTATCATCCAGTCTTAGAACTTGGGTGGCCTTTTGTTTATAGTAAGACGAGATGAGGTTACATTTAAAATTCAGCGTCTTCTAGCCTTGCCCATGTATAACCCAATTCTTGTCTGTCTTTGGAATTTCACCACATGAATTTGTTCAGATTGAAAATAGCTACCAGCCTGACCCCCACGGTCCCACCCAGCACTTGGGAGCCTGTCTTCAGCTGTGAGGCTGCCCTTGTACTGTGTATTAGGCCCCTTCTCAGGAATCTGGGGAAGGTTCAGTCTGCTTCCACGAGATTTTTCCCTGCTTTCATCTCTCTGCAGACATATAGCCCTGTCTTTTCACATTCCTCGTTGCACAAATCACTGACTCAGCTTGGAGTTCTTTGTCTCAGAAAAAAAGACAAAGTACTTTAGGAAATCCCCAAACACCTCACTGGAGTCAGCTCCCTCCTGGGGCTTGACATTTAAACTTCTCATGCGATGTTAATAGAAACGATATTGTTGTGATTCTCCAATTCCAGGCTGTGGACTCTTTCTCTGTGAATTGGGATGTGTTGTCAGGAACACAGTGTGCCCAGCTACAGTACTAATTTAACAGTGTACACGTATGAGTCTCCCAAAGCAAGGTCTCATCTAGATTGGTCGTGACTTTCAAGGCATTTCCACTGTGGACAGTCTGCCCACACTGCAAGAGAGACACAAACACATTCTTAACACAGAGCCTTAGTAAAAGGAACTGGGTTTGGGCCCGGCTACTGCAAAGAACATATCAGCAAACGTGTGTTGAGGAGCTGTTGGCACACAGATCAACATGCTTGTAAGAGTCAGCGTCATGTGTAAGAAAGAGCAGAGTGAGGAAAATGAGGGACCCCCACTTTTAGACTTGTATTCACACACAATTCGGGATGAGCATCAGAGAGAGGAGAGCAAGTCTGGAAGGGAAGACCCAGGGCAGAGGGCATGGGTAGATGATCCTCACTGTCAAGGGCGTGTGGCCTGAGAGGAGGGCCCCGGGGGGAGTGGTCGTGGGCAGGATGCCTGACTCAGGGAAGGAACTCATGAAACACTTACTAAAGGAAGGATGTTGACAGAGTATTTGAAGCTGAGAGAAAAGAATGTGGTAGGGGAGGCCTGAGGAGTGATCCGCTTTGCCCAGCGATGCGGTGGAGGCAGCGTAGGGGCTCAGGGTCACTGGGGACTTGTCAGTGCTTGTGTGATGAAAGTTACTTCATGAACGCCTCAGGGTGACTGGGCTTTATTAATTAGAACATAAGAATTTACGTAAATAAAATGGAATCCAAATGCACATGGGCCAGTGATAAATGTGGATCCTACCTAGGCACAGTATATTCTGGTTCTTTTTGGAGAAATTTCCATCTCCAATGTGGCTGTGAGCGCCTTGAGGAGGGATGGCCCACAGAAGCCCTTGGGAACATGGTATGTTCTTCCCATAATTAGCCCTGTGCTATATAGTAGGTAATACGTCTCTCCTGATTAGGATTGCTCTTCATTCTGTTGCATTGGTGACAAACCTCTGTAATTGTATACATAATATTTATAATAACAAATACACTTTTGTTAATGACAGCAAAAAGCACCTACACTGTAATTATGATATAAAGTGAGATTACAGAAATTTCAAAACACTGTCTAGAATGCATTTGCAGATATAGATGTCCCTCTGTCTCAACCATTTCAAAGAAATAATTCCTGTTCTGAGTTGCATCCTGAGAAAGCCAAGCCTGTTCCCCTGGAAAAAGAGGGTGGGGAGGGGTTCTAGCCAGCCCCACTGCCTGTCTGTCATCTTGTCAGGTGAAAGCTCAAACGACTGGGGACTAAAGTCCAGCTCGGCTCTCGCCCTGCTGAGGATGATCCACACCCTAGGAATCCACCAGATTCTATGCCCCAAGAGGTCAAGGGCAACACCTATCTGTTCCTATCTGAGATGTGCTACAATGCTGACACATAGTAGCTTCTCTGTAAATATTTACTGAATGCCAATCAATGGAAAAATGACTGATCTGGAAGGCCTTAGACAGGGGCTGCCCTGAGCGGGTGAGAGAGCATGACCTTGGACCTACAGTATCCCATCTTGGCCCTCGAACTCTCAGGACTTATTTCATGTCCCCCAAGCTGGGCCATCTCCCGGCTGACTGTCAGTAAGCCCCCTTGATATGTTAACTGACAATAGAGTGTAAAGTCTAACCCTTTCAAAGGGAATGGATATACCTATGGTGCTGGGGTTCCCGGCACCATCGTCACCCTGTGAGCATGATCCTCAGGTCACACCGCAGGGGGCGGTCCCTGTCCTGCCTTCTTGGGTTGCTGGCCTGAGCCAGCTGCCCGACCTCCCCAAGCCTCAGTTTCCTCATTGTATTTATTCCTTCAAGACTGGGCAATTATGCTAGTCTGGGGACTTTCCTCAACAATTGTTTTAAAGTAAACTCTTTATTAAAGTATAATTTTATGCAAATCATGTGAGTTTAGCTGAACAAGTTTTCACAAAGAGACCTTCCTGAACAGCCAACACCCAGATCCATAAGTAGGACCTCACAGGCACCACAGACGCCCCACTGGGACCCTGACTGTCTGCTGCCGCCCTTGCAAGAGTAGCCACCATCCTGGCCTCTGGCAGCACGGGTTACGTGGGATTATTTTTCACTTCATATAAATGGAACTTAGACTATTTTGTGCCTGGCTTCTTTTGCTCAACACTAAGTTTGAGATTCATCCATTGTCAAAAGCGGAAGTTTGTATAGTATTCCATTGGTTGCATGTAGCGATTTTTATCCATCCTGCTGTTGATGGACATTTGGATTGTTTCTGGTGTGGGAAGAGTGATGCTACAAATATTCATCTACGTGTTCTCTTGGTGCCCATCAGCTCGTATTTTATCAGTGTATTTCTGGAATGCACTGCTGGGTTATGAAGTATATTATGTTTAGCTTTAATAGGTCCCAGCGAACAGCGTTGCATGCGGTGGATAAGCGAGCACTCCCACCGGCAGTGTCTGAGAGGGCCTCCGCACACAGTACTTAGCACTCTCAGCCCTCCTGGTGGTGGGCAGTGGAATCTCCTCGTGGTTTTGAGTTGCCTTCCCTCCTCACTCCTGAGGCAGCGCTTGTTTTCCAATGGTTATGGGCCATTTGGACATCCTTCTGCAATACCGTTCCAGGCTTTTATCCCTTTTTCTGGCTAAATCGTTACCCTTTTTTATGGCTTTGTAGGGGGCCTTTTCTATATCTTGGACTAGAAAAGATAAAAATATAATGTAAATATGTTCTTCCACTCTGTGGTTTGCATTTTATTTCTCTTAATAGTATTTTTAATGAGCACAAGTTCTTAATTTTTCTGAATTCCGGTTGGTCATGTTTCCCCTTTCTGATTGGTGCTGTTTTCCATCTCCTCAATTGCGCCCTCTGCCGGGCTTCTGCAGATACGGTACCTTCCTGTTTCCTTGTCGAGGCTCTGCCCCTTTCTTTACCTTTCCCATTTAGGTCTACAATCCATCTAGCATTGATTTCTGTGTGTGGTGTACGGTAGGGTAAAACTAATTTTTCCCATTTAGATATCCGATTAAGCCAGCACCATTTATTTACTGAGAAGATTATTATCTTCTCCGCGCAGAACTGCGTTGTTGCCTTTGTCATAGATCAAGTGACCTCACATGAAAAGTTTATTTTCAGACTCTTCTGTTCCATTTGTTTATTTGTGTGTCGATACCACAGTGTCTTAATTACATCGCGTTCTAATCAGCCCCGGTGTGCAGTGGTGTGAGGGCTCCAGCTTTGTTCTTTTTCAAAAACGGCTCGCCTTCCCTCACCCTTTTTCACAGCCACACATGTTTTGGATCTGGTTTCCCACGTGAGGCACACACACACCTCTGGTGGAATCTTGATGATGATTATATTGAACCTACCTATCCATTTAGAGAGAATTTACATTTTTACAATATTTCCATGCATTTGTTTAAGTCTCTTAATTTGCCTCAGTAATGTTTTATGGCATGTAGTAGAGTGGAATTGCACAACTCTGTGAGATTTATTCATAGGCAGTTTATGTTTTGGATGCTTTTTAAATTGTAACTGTTCAAAAAGATTTCAGGGAAAAATTTGTTGCCAATTATAAAATGCCAATAATTTTACATTGATCATGAGCTTGGCATTGTTGCTAGTTTTCCTTGTTAATTCAATAGTTTACCAGTAGATTTGGGGGGATTTTTTGCATAAGCTGCATGCCATCTACAAATAATGCTAGCTTTATTTGTTCTTTTCCAACCCTATGCTTTCTTTTCTTGTCCCATTGCCCTGGCAGGGACCTGTAATACAGTGGTGACTGTCAGTTGGGATAGTGGCAGGCATTGTTTAATTTTCAGGATCAGGGAACCTTGAGCGAGTGTTTATCTACCTCAATTAGAGCAAGGCCTCCTCTCTTCCCAGGTCAAGAAATCTTGGCTTTTGATAAGCTTTCAAATTGTGCAACAGAGGTAGTGTGGAAGAGAGAATTTGCATGAACAGAAATAAAGGGAGAAAAAAGAAACCCGTGGAATAAATGGCAGATCCGTTGTAACTGTGCCTTGCCCACCGGTGGTACAGCTACTACAACTGTGTGTCGATGCACTGAGGCCCATGGTGCTGAGAGAGAAGAGGGAGCCCCCTCAACAGGAAGTCAGGGTGTGCTGGGCCACCTACGACTCTCACATCCCCCCACCATGGGAGAATCTGGCTGGGTCACCAGAACCACCGAGTCTTAAGCTCAGAAAGTATCTCATTCAGTCTTCTACCCAAGGCATGAGTCCCTGGGAATAGCTTCAAGAACTGGGAATTGGAGGACAACTCTGGTCACCTCCAAATCCGTGAGCATCTCCAGTAACCTCACACCAACCCTTCCATGGCCCCTACCTGTTCCTTTCCAGTTTATGACCCTGCAGAGTCACCCTGTGGGCCAGGCAGCCTGTTTAGATCGTTTGCAGCCCCAGGTGCTGTGATCCCAGTTTTCAGCAAGGCCTGGCAGGAGCCTCCTCCAGGCAAAGCAGAAGGTGGAGGCCTAACCTACTGCAGGAAGAAGCTAGATACTGAGGGTGTGGCTTACTCTGGGCCAGTCTCCTCTGTGTCCTCTTCTTTAAATATTAAATTGGAATGTTTCCAGGCCTTCCCTGTGTCCACTTTGGTTTTCCTGAGTCCTCTTCCTTTTTGCTGGTCCAGTCTGGTGACTCATGTACAGAGTGAGACCTCCCATACTTCCTCCCCCTTCACATCTTTGCCTCTAGTTTTTCCCTATCCTGGCTCCCTAAGAGTCTTGTCCACATTCAAACCCTGTTCCGACCCTGTTGCCCATTTGGACTCATGCTCTGGACAAGAGGGAAAGCCAAGTCCCAGCACCTGGAACACAGTGGGTCCTGTCCCGTGGGGCTTCTGTGTGGTAGGCTCCAGACTGCATCACACCCCTCTCCCCCACCCCCACGGTCTGCCCCAGCTCACTGTGGAGCTGGAGGAGAGAGGCTTCCAGCCTGTACCATGCCCCCACCCCTGCACGTGGCAGGTGCTGCCAGCCAAATTCTTACATTCCCTGTTGGTTAGTTTTTTTTTTCGCTTGAAAGAGGCAGATTGAATGGGAATGACAGATCCCAGGTTCACTCTCTCCTCTCATGTCTTGTCTGCTCTCCCTCACCTCTCTCCACTGTGTCTGTGGCTGATGTCAATTTCTTAGACCCTGGAGCCGGAGGGAGGAAACAGCAACCCACAGGGCTGCGAAGAACAAGCAGTTACTTGCAAGGACCGAAGGAGGTGCAACGGCGGTTTCCATGAATGAAGATGCACAGTGGGGGAGGGGGAGGAGCCCCCTCCAGTTCCTCTGAGCTGGGTCCTCCCTCCCCTTCACATTTATTCTCCACACCGCACCACCAGGCCTGGGACTGGAGCTGTGCATAATTAATCTTCATTGAAAGAGTTTTTTGTCTGCACTGTGTTCTGCTTTTGCCATGACTATAAAGTCTCCAGTACAATTTTGGATTTAATTACAGCCCTATTTCGAGGGAATAAAAAGACACCCTATGTCAGAGGCACAGATAATTGGTAATGCCAGGTGGAACTGAGACGTGGTTCTGGGGCCTGGAGCAGTTGCTTCCGGCTGATTCAGATCCCATAAACTGTTCAGCTGGGCTTTGGTTGCATTCAGACCTCCCTCTACCCCAGCTCCAGAATTCAGTTTAACTTGCTGCAGGAAGGTTAGAGATGGAAGGATGTGACTTTGGAGTGTGCAACAGACCGGTTCCTAACCCTTCTCCTCAGCCCCCTCCCCCAAAGCATCCTTATGACCTTTGCCCCTCCCCCAAAGTGTCCTTATGACCTTAAACCAGGCCAGGGTCTTTCACTGTGGCATCGTCATTAGATTCCTCAGGCCTGGGCAGGGGTCTGGAACCTGGGCCTCAGACATTCCCTCTGATTCTGTGATTAGGCTGGGAAAGCCTTTATGGGGAAAAGGGGCCTTTGCTTCTGAGAATGAGATGGTTGCTCCTGGATTTGAGGCCCCGGGAGATGAGAGACTTCTGCAGGAGCAGACTGGGTTGTAGGATGAGCCTTGGGCAGCTGGTCCAGGATTGTGGCATCTCACAGATACGGACAGAGAGGGAAGTGATGGGAAGAGAGTCAGGGGAAAGGGAACCCAAAAGGAGAGAACATTTAATCCACCACAGAGGGCCTGGGTCAGCAAGAGAAGCAGGCAGGAGCCCAAGTGACAGGGGTGGGGGCGGTCTGGGAGGGAGACACACAGTCTGGGAGGCATTTGAATGTGTCCTTGACCATCCCACATGGCCAGCGAAGGGGTTTAGAGAGATGACATGACTCAGAGTCGGAGCTAGAGGAGTAGGTTATTTATGGGGAACCTTGACTAGGTTAGCATTACATTTTTGCACAAAAACTCACAGTTTATGTGCTTCTTTTGCAAAGGCCTAAAATCATCAGCCAATACTTGAAAAGTGTAAGAGATGGGAAATCCGAAGGTCTAAAGCAGCAGATACGGGGGGTCAGAAACTGGTGACCGCTGAGGAGCCAGGGAGAGGAGAGACCCCGAGATAACTAAGTTAAAAAAAAAAAACAGAAGTAAATGAGGAAACTGCAGTGGTGACAGGAAGCGGGGCCGTTGCTGAGCTTCCAAGAGAGGCAGAGAGAGGAAAAGAGAGAGAGCAGGTGATCATGTGTCCCCAAAACAACGATGTCTTCTTCCTCGAGTGGGTCATCACCACCCTCCTGTGTGGGCCCCACAATGGGCCCCCTTGCTAGCTGCCCCGTGGGCATCGACCACCACATACTCTGTGGTGTTCTGTGTGAGTGGCTCCCTCTGGAGTTGGGCGCTGGGGTGGTGCTCCCCCACCCCACCCATTCTCCCTCAGCCTCTCCCGGTGCACTCTTGCAAGGCTGGTGGCCTGGCCCACGGAGCAGCAGCTTCTCACCCAGGGCAGTGCGCGCCTCAGAGCTGGCCCTAATGTGAGATGAAAGGTCCTGAACAGGCGGTGCCAGGTTCATGGCCCTGTGCCCCACTGTGGGAGACACGTGTTCACATCTACGAACCTACCGTCAGGGGACGAAAGAAAGGTTTCATGTCATAGCACTCGGTGAACAGCGTTAGGCAGTTTGAATGATTCTGACGTATCTTTTGTCTTCTCAATAAGTTTATAAGCTATTCCAGGATTGGGCTCGATCCTGTAAAGTCTCTTCAATTATAATATTTTATTCATGTGGATGAGAAACCTTGAATTCAAAAAGTATGTCACAAGAACAATTGTTATGATGCAAAAAAAAACCAGGTGAAGGACTAGAGAAATTCAGGCTTCTAATATAAAAAAAAAGTCATTTTCTACAGAAAATTTTCAAGTAAAGCCTTTTTCATAGCTATAGGTGGGTAGCTGTAAAACCCAAAGATCACTGAGCAAAATCTAGCTTCTGATTACACAGAGCTTTTGCTAAAGAGGCATGCCCAGCCTTTTCCTTCCATCAGCCATTATCCTTAACGCAGATGCACATTCTCATCCCCTGAATCACAGGCGTTTCTCCCAGAACCTTGCAGGATCCACCTTCTGGCAGGTGCATGTGGTTCAAGTTTTAGGATCCAGGAAGTGGGCCTCTTGCCTCTCAGTATAATCCTTCCCACCAGCAAACCCCCTCGCCCAGAGGCAGCTTTAAATTTCTTCTGGGTGAGGTGCTCAGCTCCTTACTCTGAGACGGAGCTACAATACAGAAACACCAGGCACAGTGGCAGACTGAGAAGAAAGCGCCAACACAGGTCAGCGTCCTCAGAGCAGGAGGGGCAAGGTGAGATCGAAACCCAGACGCCTGAGGTGCACCTGTGGAGAGCCCGAGCCTGACCTCCTTGGTGAACTCCCACGGAGAAGCATCTCGTTCATGAAAGCCCGTCACCTGGGTCAACACATCCTTTAAACTCGGCTATGTACTCAGGCATCACCGTTGCGTCCCTCCTCTGCGTTCCCACCGCTGCCCCTCCCACATCACGGGGAGTGTTTCCTCTGCCGCTTGTCAGCACCAGGACCCTGTGAGCTACACCGAGGTAGGAACTGAGTGTTCTCTCCCTCTGCCTTTCCTGGCTCTGCGCACAAAGTCCTGTGCACGGTGGGCACTTAGCAAATGCTTCTTCTGACCTGAATTTAGCAGTGGTGTGGCGGAAAGAGTATAGGCCTGGGAAGCGGATGTGGCCTTCATGATAGCCTCAGAATTTGTGACTGGCTTTGTGATGTGGGCAAACAGTATAACTCTGAGCTTCATCTGCAAAAATGGGCGTAATAAAGCGAGCCTCGTGAGGTTTCAAGTGAGCACAGACGTTGCCTCTTTGTTTGCGATAGGAAAGGGAAACCTATGGTGAAAGGTCATGATGAGTCGTCAGCCTGACAAGAGTGTTCGTTGTACACGTAGCTGTTTACAAAACTTCTTAAAGAACATCTCTCCACATGTACTAGGGAGAGAGGTGGCCAGGCCAGAGGAATGGACTGGCAGACCAAATCAGACGTGGGAGTCAAATGTGGCCAGTCTGGGGGACGTCTCAACCCTTCAGATACTCACTGCCTTCCACTCCCCTTTTCTCTTTCCTTGGTAACATCTTGAGTTGCGTTTTATCATTCTCAGGTAGGAAAAAAATCACTTGAGCTTAAAACTTAGATCTCACACCTGATTTAAATCTCATAGCCTCTCCTCTCCCCAGAAGGTTCGGGGTGAGGGGGGGTAAGGGAGTGTGACAGATTGAATGTTTGCATGTCCCCCAAAGTTCACATGATAAATTCTAATGCCCAATGGCATAGAATTTGGAGGTGGTGTCTTTGGGGGATGATTAGGTCATAATGGTAGAGCCCTCATGAGTGGGGTTAGTACCCTAAAAAAGAGACCCCTGAGAGCTCCCTCATCCCCTTGCACCACCATGTGAAGGCTCAGTGACAAGATGGCGATCTATGAACCATGAGTGGGTTTCACCAGACACCAGATGGGCTGGCACTTGATCTTGGACTTCCAGCCCTCTGAACTGTGAAAAATAAATTTCAGTTGTTTGTCAGCCATGCAGTCTAGGGTGTTTCTGTTACATTAACCCAAAGAGACTAAAAGAGAGGTTGGAGGATTCTACCCTTGGTACCTTGCACTTTTCCAAGAGAAGTTCTGGAGCAAACAGGGGCTTGGTCTAAACTAGGAGTCCACCCACTTCACTTCTTTTCCAAGTCTAGCTCCTCTGGGGTTGTGCTGGGCTGGGGCTCAGAGGTTGTGGTGCCCAGTGGTGGCAAGCTGAGAGGAGAGCTGCCCTGGTCCTGATCTAAAATGCCTGAGTGTGTCTTCCAGGTCAGTAAGGGTTTGGGGTAAGTGGGTGGAGGGTGGTAGGCCAGACAGGAAGCAGCAGGTGCAAAGGCACAGAGGCAGGAGAAAGCCTGCTCTGCTTGAGGCAGACCAGCGCTAGGAATGGCCAAGTCCGAACTGCTGTAAAGGGCTGATAAAGCAGGCAGAGGTCACACTGAGGGTGGGGAGGGTGGGGAGGGTGGGAAACTTTTCTTGGCAGGCAAAATAAGCTGGGTTTTATCCAATAATGATGGGGGGTGTCACTGAAGAACTCTGAGACAAAATTGTGGCAGATGGGGAAAATTTCCTAGGTATATCTTGGAGGGCAGATTAGCGAGGACAAGATTGGAGGGCCCCTGGTTCTGCTGTGAGCTCAAACACAGTGCTTTGCGGAGCACGGCCTCCCAGGACATTCTCTGCCAGATCAAAGGCCCCGCCTGCTGACTTCAGGTCCCTTCTACCTGGAGCTCCCTTTCCAAAGCTGCTCGGCACAGGTGAGCTGGGGAAATTGCCAGGCTCCCTGCTCCTGCAACACTTGCTGCCAGCAGCAGGAGGGAGGCCTTCCTTTTATGGAAGGCCCGGATTCTTCCTTGACAACAGCTCTTAGATCCTTGCATAGTAACGGAAGATTCCCCCCTCTCACTTTTCAAGTAGCTCCCACGCAGGCCCCACCAACTCTCAGCCTGCCAATGGCACCCCCTACTGAAGCTGCAGAACGGACTCTCAACTTGGACTCCCTTTGAGCACATCCTGCCCCACACGCAGAGGAAGAATGACTTCGATCAAAAATCTACCAATGGGCAGAAATGCATTTGGGGAGGCCAGGGGACAGCACTGGAGCCACAGTGATGAAAGGCAGTGGCCTGCTGGTACTGGAGTCACACAAGACTCCAGTGGAACTGGAGTCCTATGGAATCCAGTGGAACTGGAGTCCTATGGAATCCTACATTCCTACTCGGCCTCATCCCCACTTAGTGAATTGGACAGGTTATTTAACCGTTCTGAGCCTCAGTTTCCCCAGCTGTAAACAGGAACGGTACCTACCTCTCAGTTGTTTTGAGAATTAGAGATTACATTAATATTACGAATACTCACATTGCTGCCTATATCAGCATTTGAGGCCTCCCAAAAGGATCCCCTAACTCACCTCCCCCACCATTAGATGTTTTTAATCAATTGTATTTATTTCATGTGTTGAAAGCCTGCTAAATTCAGAGAACTGTCCTAAGTATTATGGGAGAAAAAATATATAATAACCCTATCCTTGGACCGTATATCAAGGATGTCAGAGGGAAGGTTTTGCTTAGAGGCTAGATTCAGCTTTATTTATACCTCCATTCGTAGCTCTTCTCAGACTTGATTTTTAGGGTCTGTGGTCCCCTAAGGGGAAAGAGAAGATAAAACTATATTGTTCAGCTGAACCCTATGCCGTAAATTGTGCTTCGGTGACGTTTAAAAGTGTGTGAGCAGGTACATGTGAGAGTGAAAAACCAGTTAAAGTTACTGCAAACCAGTATAGTGATATTAATGGGAAGAACGCTGCACCTTCCTTAGAATGTAGGAGGCGAATCACTGACCATTGGATCTTGAGCAAGACTTTTGACCACTCTGCAAATGGCAATCATAAAATTTGCTCTCAAATCAAGGAAGAATCACTGAAGCCAATAAAATAACAGTCATAAATATTTCATAGAAGAAAATGTCAACTCTCCAGCAAAAGGTGATTGATAACTTCAACGTTAGCTCAAGTGTATCTGGATGAAGGTTGGAAGGCTGGTGGGTGAGAAGGGGAAGCTGTGTTGGGCCGCAGATCTTGGCAGGTGGTCCCCCCTGGCATAAAGTAGGAGCTCCCACGGCCTGCAGGGATGAGGACAGAGGCCTGGGTTCTTCTCGATGGAGTGAAGAGGCCCAGCTTCTCCCCTGATACTCCCTGCCTGCCTCTGGCCACTTTCCCCGGTGTCCCCCCTCATTGTCTTTCTTCCTTGTCACCGACATCTTCAGTACGGCTTGGTGGGCTACTAGTTGGTCATCATCTTCATCATCGTCATCTGCACAGGAAGGTCCTGGGCAGGGACTGGTCACTAACTTTGGGGTGCACATTTGAAGCTCTTATTCATAGAATCTTAGCTTTTCTCACCCATTAGTATATGACAATAATAAAAAAATTATTGAGGATCGCCCCTTCACTAAATACATTACAGCTATCAACCTCATTCAACCTCCACAGCAGTCCCATGAGAGGGGTCCAGTTAGGATCCTCATTTCACTGAGGAGGAAGGGGAGGTATTAAGACTGAGTAACTTACTTGAAGTCCCACAGTAGCTGCAAGACCCAGCTCTGACAACCATGCTCTCAACCACACCCTTCTCACTGTGAAGTTAGAACTGAGTATCCAAGGCCCTTTACCGGAAGGTCATCGTGAGGTCATTTGGGGATTTGGACAGTTTTCTGGAGAGATGAACCTTCCTGTTTCATCTGTGAATGGGAGACCTGGAGTTGAAAATGAGAGTGGCAGCTTGGTGGGCACCCTGGTAGAAAGAGCTAGAATGCAATAGGAACTCCCCTCTGGCACCAGCTAGCTGGGCGGGTGTCCTTGGGCAGGGCCACTCCTTCAGGCCTCAGTCTCACCCTCTAATATACAGGGCCTGGCACAAATAGTGGCCCCCTTTTTATTACAGAACCATACGCATGTAATTATGTAACATAACAATATCACACTCAAGCACACCATATGACATTTTAGGTGACATGTTCAAGTTAAAGCTATAAATTATTGCACCCGTATTATTGCCCTACTGACCACACTCAAGCAAGTGATACTTCTGCCTGATCGTGTATGAGAAAATTGGAAACAATGCCCTTTAACCCCCCTTCAGTTCAGCTGGAAAATGGTGTGATTTGGGGTTCACATCATTCTCAAGAAACCATGGAGGTCCCTCCTCCTGGAGGAGGATTTTCAACAATCTCCTCTTCACCTCTTTGGTGTTCAGCTCCAAAACATAGAGTTGATAGCTGTCATTAATCATAAGAAGATAGACAGAACTATGTGGAAAGGAAGAAAGATCTCTAGAAACCCCTTTCCCTTTTTTTTCTTTAACTTTTCCTTCTGGCAGCCAAATAACACATCTTGTCTCAGAGAAGCTTTCATGGCGTATAATTTAAGGCCTATAAATAGATGGCTGTTATTAACAAGCACGCACGCACACTCACACGCACATACATTTCCCCTCTATTCAGACATCAGCAGAAATGATGCAGATAGAAGAGAAGAGATAAGCTGTTTAAAATGGGAGGCACCTTTCTCTCTCCACCAGCTGGATGGCTGCATCTGTGGCTTCCTCCGCCGCCTTTTGCTCTCAACTCATTCTATTCTTCTAGGTTGTATCTCCATCTCCATTCCTTCTGTGCCCTGAAACCCCACCCTCCACGCTCTCCCTGTGCTCTTTGCAGTAACACTTGACTCTCCCCTCTAATCTTTATGGCCAAGTCTTTTTCTCATTAATGATCAGACCCTGTGTCTTTTTCCCAAGTCACTTTAAAAACCTTATTAGTCTCCCCTAAAATTCCAGCCAACACAGGACACACTGGTATGGATAAAACCCTACTGGTAGAAAGAACTAGAAGATAAGGGTTACAGAGGTTCGTATCAAAAAGGAGCTACATCAAGATATATAAAAGACAGGGCTGACAATAAAACCTGCATGTCAGCTACTATTTATTTTAGAAAAATTTAAAAGATGCTCAGGTCTGGTGGGATAATATAAGGAGATGGGTTCATTGATGATTAATATATTGGAACGGACACTTATGTGGCATAACAAGGATTCCAAGGAGCTTTTAAGTACATTATTTCAATTGATCCTCAAACCAATAACCTAGAGGACAGAGGGCCGTGGAGAGTGAGAGAGTTTGTCCTCTTCCCTAAGATACCACAGCCAGTGATGGCAAATCCAGGGCCAACACCCGGGTTTTCGAGACCCTCGGGGAGTATTCAGGCATGTGTTTGTCTTACCACCACGTTATAATCATCACAGTGATTTATGATAGTCTGCTAACACTTGTCTTTCTCCTCCACTCTTCTGAGGTTGTATTTTCCATGCTCAAAAACTGACACAGGGAAGGAGGGCCATAAACATTAATTTAGAGGAGGAGGAGGAAAGGAAAGGGTGGATACACGCATGCATCTTCCCCCAGAAGCTGGTGTTAAACTCGGTGGTGAACAAGATGGAGTTTGACTCGAGACACCTTGTCGCCTCACCTCACTCCATCCTGTTTGTTTATGGGCCACCTACTACAGCAGCAGAATGACACCCACACTCCCTGTTCAACCTCCACAGCCCGGTCCCTTAAACTCCCTCCGGCCCCCACAGTCAACCTCAGCTCATTCACCTGGCATCTCCAGCCTGGGCTGCCTTCTGCCCTGCATTGTTATCGGGCCCTGCCCTGTCTCTCTTTCCTGCTGCCACACACTTTAACCTTCTTAAGTAGCCGTGTCTTCTTAAATTAGTAATGAATTTCCTCATTCATTAATTACAGGAGGGGGAAAGTAATAGGGACTAAAGGTCTACTGTATGCCAAGTAGTTTTGGAACCTTAAGAGATTTCTACTTTAACCTGCATTTTATTGATAAGGAAGCTGAGGCTCCAAGAACTTAGATAACTGATCAGAACACGGAATAGGAGGTCAGTACATATTTCTTTAATTAAGGGAGAAAAGATGCTACAGGTAGTGAGTGATTGATCTGGGATTCCAGGCCCAAGCCTTTCTGATGTGACAGCCCAAGATTTCTCCAGCAAATTAGCCTCTTTCAATTCTAACTCCGGTGGGAACGTCCCTTCGAATTCTAAGACAATAAGAAGGACTTATGAAATCAATGAATTGAAAAGTCATAATAATAATTCTTTGAAACTATTTTAGTCTTTTCTTTCGGAGAATATGAGGAATAATGTGCATAGTGCATATCCCTAATGCAGTTTTATTTACACACAGGGGGGCCTGTTATTAGTTCCATTTTTCAGGCTCTTGCGTAAAGCAATTTCCTGTGTGACCCACGGCTACCGAGGAAGTGAGGGTAGCTCTGGGGATGAGAGGCTCATGCCCCTACCAGGCACACGTACCCTGGTCCTTTCACTAGCCCAACAGGTAAGGTTTTCTTTGATTTTTACAATACATTAGTTTTCACATCTCCAAAAGGAGACTGGGGACTCAGCTGGCGCACTGTACTAGTCAGTGGTTCTGCATGTTGCCCGTGAGAACTGGAAGGATCCTGGAGTTCTGTTAAGTCCTGATGAGCCTTCTGAGCAGGCAAACAGAGATTAATTATTTCCTCTCTTCTTTTGATATTAACTCCGCTCTCGTTCTCAGTCCCCCTGTCTTCCTGTTAGTTCTCCCTCACGCCCAGGCAATCCCTGCTGGTCCTTCAAGGCCCAGGATACCTCACCTCCCCCAGAGAACTGCCTCTGACTGTGCCCACCTCCTTCTTCGCTGTCTTCTCTGCATCTCAGTTGCCCTCGTGGTCAAGCCTTTTTCATTTCTTCAGGTGTTTTTGAGTGTTTACCAACTAGATTTTCAACATCTCTAAGATAGATTTGGAGACACAGAAAGTGAAGAGAAAATACATTTCAATCCCACAAAACCTGGAAATATACTAATGCTCCATATGATAAACAAACTGCTACTAAGAGATTACTCTAAGCCTGCATTAATCTAAATTAACAAGAAAGAACTCTTCATTACTCAAACGTAACAGACCACAGAGACTTCAGGGTTCCTGCCAACTGGCCAAGGTCTCTTTGAAAGCACCCAGTAGTGACAAGAGGTCCAGCGTAAGGCGACTGGGATCTGACACCAGGAGCAGCGGTCCCACACAGCGTCAGAAGCCAGGAGGGAGTGGGGGCGAGAGGCTGACTCAGAGTCACGGCTATACACAGGGTCCTGGGCAGCACACTGTCTGAATCACATCCCAGCAAATGTAGGCCCCTGCAGAACTGGGCAGGAACCTCTTCTCTCCCTACAACCTGCCTGATGCCCGACATCTGGTGCTTACCTAGAAAAGTGTCATTTGGTTGGGGAGGACAGTGTTCCCACACATGAGGTTCCGCACTCTGCTGAGCACCAGGAAGGCCCTGTATTTGGAGACTGGAGCTCTAACATCTTTTCCTGGGACACATCGTGTCTGTGACTACCCCGCCCCCCACTCCACCAGTCTTCCTGTTGCTCAGATTGTGTTGGACTCCAGTGGGGGACAGCATCATACAGGTACAAGCCTAAACTGCCCTCTTGGGTATTTGAATTTTAATGTAGGAAATTACGTGTTGGCCAAAAATAACATTTTAATCAAATGTCCTCTAGAACCAAACCACAGTGGGGTTGTAACATTACAAAGGAAAAGACAGAAGTCAAGATCTAGGATTCAAAGTCAGTTGGAACCTCCTGGTTTCTAGTTTCCAAAGCTGTGGGGAGTTCCTGTCACTATGTGTCTTAGAACGAGACTAGCAGATTGAAGCAGAAACATCTTCAAAACCATTCTTCAGGCTGAGAAAAAAGCTTTCCTTGGGAGCCGTCATTTTTGTACCTGCTTTCACGTGGATGAAATTACATACGTAAAATTAACTGCCAAGGCCAGCAGGGATTGGGGAGTTTATAGGTAATTCCTATTTCTCTTCCTAAGTGAGTATCTTTTTGTTTGTTCGTTTATTTTTTCTCTCTGCCTGTATATGTGTCTATAATTCAGTAGATAACTGTGGAGGCTAGAAAATGTAGCAATTGTGCCTCTAAGTCTTCTTTTGTTTTTTTTGTTTTCATAGTGAATGTTTAAAAATACTCTTTTGAAATGCTAAGAGACTCTGAAATATTTAATGAACAAACGATTAAGCCTAAACTGTTGGGTTGCAAACCTAAGTGTCAAACAGCAAAAAAAAAAAAAAAAACAGTGTTTTGCCATTTGGTAAACGACATAAAGCTACTTTGTAGGAAAGAAAAACAAAGTACAAAATCATCTCCGCCTGACAATGGATCTACCCACAGACCCTACAAAAGGATCACAAAGGATCCCAGCAGTAAGCTACAAACACAGCTTCCTGGTTTGAGTCAAGCTGGTTTCTAGTCTGAAACACCTTTCACAGACGCTAATCTCTTTTCATGCTGTGATCGCGGAGAGGGGCAGAAGTTATCTCCACTTTAGAGGTTAGAGAACAGGAGTCTCAGAGCGGTTCAATAACTTGGATAATGCCACACAGATCAACAATGACCAAACCAGTGCTAAATCCACATCTTTTTACTCCAGGCTCAGTGCTATTTTCACAACACCATGCTGCAAGTAGAAAGCATTACACGCCTCCAAGTGTCCTTCGTTTCTGGGTAAACTCAGGGAATATCTCAAGTGGCCCTTTTTTCCGGCTCTCTCAGCCTCTATATTGCATTTACCGAATTCACACTATAGTGCTCTGTGAGCAACAGCTTTATTGATACAGAATCTAAAGAGCGTGTGACACATGGACTTGACCTAAAGGGGGGAAATGGTGGGGGAGGGGTGTGCAGGGTAGAGGGGAGTGAAGGGGGGAATGGGACAACTGTAATGGCATAATCAATAAAATATATATTTTTAAAAAAGATGCCCTGGCTGGTGTGGCTTTAGTAGATTGAGCACAGCCTGTGTACTTCACAGCCACTGGTTCAATCCCCAGTCAGGGCACATGCCTGGGTTGCAGGCCAGGTTCCTGGTTGGGGACCACATGAGAGGCAACCACACACTGATGTTTCTCTCCCTCTCTTTCTCCCTCCCTTTCCCTCTCTCCAAAAATAAATGAATAAAGTCTTTAAAAAAACAACAATGAAAAGAAAACTTGCATCTAAGAATTTCAATGCAGTTTTACCCAAGGAACAGTCCAGGCCCTGAGGGGCTCAGCACTGTGTCAGTCCCCGTAGTAATGCTACATAGCCAAGGGTCTCATCTTCCTCCAGTAGGTGCTGGATCAGGGGTCCGCAGTGCTCGGCAGGTGGTGTGCTTCAGCCACAGCAGAGCCATCTGGCAAAACCCCTCGTCTGGGTGTCTCTTCTCCTCAAACCAAATGAAATAGTTGTGAAAAGTTTAAAAATGGCTAAATGCTATATAAATGTAAAGCATTATTGCCACCTTCATATTTTTGTGGGCCTCGACAGAAATGCTTTTCATCTCTCTCTCTCATCCTGCCTTCTCTCTTTGCCACTCCAACACCTGTTTCGTGTATAGTAAAAACATGCTGCTATTATTATGGATTTTCACACTTTCAGGATATTCCTTCTAGGACTACTGTCAGGGGCTCTTAAAGCTGAAAAGATTTTATTTAATTAATGCATAATTGTGGCGTGCCAAAAATGCTTGGAGTTCACGCGGTAAACCTTGTTTTAAGACGGACCCTACCTATGCACTCAACAGCACTCAAAATATCCAGATGTGTTAGTGTTTGTACAATGCAGCTGTTCTCTTTCACTTCGACTTGCCGTTCCTTCCCCTGGACCATCTGTCCTCCAGGACTTCACATTTGTTTGGCCACTGTCCTCTACAATGGAGCTTAGGAACCATGTCTTCTGGGAAGATGTCTCCACCGAAGACCCTCCCCCTAACTCCATCCCCACCCTGAGACTAACTTGCCCCTGCTGTGACCATCGCCGCCCTCCCGTGTCTCCTGTCTGCGTGGCAAACCCTCTGAAGCCCACATATTATTGCATTCTCTGTCTCAGCACCTAGCACAGTGCCTGGCACACTGGTGGTGCTCAGTCCATGTTTGCTAGTAAATATTTGGTTCTAAGAGTAATTGTAAGAGAATCTGGAATGATAAACAAAAAAACCCACTCAAGTTGTTCTCTCCAAAAGTCTTAGACTCTGGATGTCCTTAGCTCCCAAGTGGGTAGTCCTGAAGTATTTCCCACGTGTCTCTTACCGGGAAGTTTAGCCAGGCCATTCAGCAACTTCTGTGGGTCAAGTACCTGCCACGGCTAACAGTAAATGGAAGCTGCCATCCAGCAATGATAATTTTATCCCCCCCCCCTTATTTTATAAAAGTGGTGATGCATATGCACACACAGAAAAACACAGAAACACATTTATGCAGTTTAACAAGCCAATAAATACAATAAAGAGAACACCCTCATGTCCACCACCCAGGACAAGAAAAGGAAGACTGCTAGCATTGCAGGTGATCCAGGGGGCCCTTCCTAATGTCAGCTTTGCCCTTTCTTCTTAGAGGTCACCTCTGTGCTGACTTTTATTATCCGAATTCCTTTGTCTTTTCTTTGTGGTTTCACCACTCGTGTCTGTGAACTCTAAACAAGAAAGTTTTGCTTCTTATTTTTGATGTTTGTACAAATGGAACCGTTCTGTCTGTGTGCTCTCATTTGGCATTTGGTTTGTGAGACTCATCCATGCACTTGCATGTATTACAGCACTCATAGTATTCCACAGTTTGAATGAACAACAGAGTCATCAGCTGTTCTGTTGCCGATGGGTATTTGGCTGGTATCAAAGTTGTCGTTAACACAAACAGGACTGCTATGAACATTCTCGTGCTACTTGCTGCACATGCAAACAAAATTTACTAGGGCACGTGTATTTCTGGGTAATATATTAAATATTGCCAAACTGACTTCCGAGTGGTTGCACCAACTTACGCACTCACCAACGGTCAGGAGGAGATCCCAATGTTTGTCACCTCTTCATTGTCACACTCTCAGAACTTTTGCCTGTCACCTGGGTATGGAAGGAATCCCATTGTCCTCATATCTGTTTTCATTGATTAGTAACCTTATATTTAGTGACAGTCATATTTCCTGTTTGTGAAATATCTGTTTAAGCCTTTTACCCATCTTTCCTATAGGGTTCTCTGTGTTTTTCTTATTGATTCAGGAGAATTCTTTAAATACTTAGAATATCAGTCTGTTGATGGTTATGTACATGGCAAACATTTCCTCCCATTCTGCTTTACACTTTTACCATTTTCACGTGATAAACAGACTGTCTTAATTTTGATGTAGGAAAAATTTATTAAAATTATTTTGGTAGTCAGTGTTTCTCTGTCTCATTTAGGAAACCCCCAAAGATCCTGACAAAGATCTTTTCTTACTCATTTTTCCTTCCACCTGTAGATTTTTAATTGCTGAAGTAAACTATTTTAGCATGATATAAAGTAAAGCTCCAACTTCTTCCATGTGAATACTTAATTGTTCTAGACATTTATTTAAAAATCTTTTTAAACGCTTTTCCCACTAACCTTGACATCTGACAGAGCCACTGAGTTCTTTTTTGAGAGTGTCTTGGGCAGTCTCATTAACCCTTTGTGTAGCCATGTGAAATTTAAAACCAGCCTGCCACATTTAAACAATGGAAAAAAGGACAAATTCATGATCCTTTGCTTATGTTTGCATTAAATTTATAATAATTTGGGGGTAAGTCACATCTCTTCTGATTTATAAACTTGGTGTGTCTCACCACTTATTTAGCTTTCTTTTTTAATATTTCTCACTAACACTTTATAATTTTCTCTGTGGACATCCTGGACAAAAATATTTTGTTAGCTTTATCTCCAAGGATATCACCTTGTTTTATATGTTTTATGCTATTATAAATGGTAGCTCTTCTATTTCATTCTCAATCTGGTGCTCAATTATATGAATTAAGGTTATTGTTTTAAGTATTGAATGCAGATGCTACAACCATGCCAAGCCTCCATAATTATTATAATAATCTCTCTATGAATTCTTTAAATTTTCTGCACATAATTATATCAATAGTGACAGTTGTTTTCCCCTACTTTTCAATTCTTATACCTTTTATTTCTTTTTATTGGTTTATTGAGCTAGCAAGGAACTCCAGGACACGGCTGAATAGAAGTGGCAATGATGGGAATTCTTGTATTGTTCCAAATTCCAAATGAGAACTCAATGTTTCAACATTTACTGTGGTGTTGCCAATAAGATTGGGACAGATTCCCTTTGTAAAATTAAGGAAATTTTATTCTATTCCTATTTTGATGGGTTTTGTCATGAATGAATATTGACTTTTGCCAAATACTTTCTTTATATCTCCATAACAATCACATTTTTTCTCATTTTTTTGTCTACATAGTGAATTGTGTGAATTGTTTTCCCATAGTTGCACTAACCTTACACTCCTAAGATAAACCCCAATTAGTCATGATGTAGTTTTTATGTATATTGGTGGACTGGGTGCACTAATTGTAAATGTTTGGCATTTACATTCATGAGTGAGATTCAGTTCTAATTTTCCTTTACCATTTTGCCTTTGTTGAGTGTCAGAATCAAGATTATAGACAGTGTCATAAAGCCTCGTGGAAGGTTTGCCTTTTAATTCTATTGTCTGAAGGAATGAATATAAATTAGAAATATTTTTCCCTTGAACATTTATAGGACTTATTGGTAAAACCATCTGGGCCTAGAGAGTTCTGGATAAAAAGTTTTGGTTTGTTTTTACTAGTTAAAGTAAAATTCAAAATTCTTAGTTCTTCTGGAGAAAGAATTTATGTGGTTTTCCAGGAATTATAAATAAATATATTTCCAGGGATATATAAATAAAAATATATATTATATATTATATATTTGTATTTATTTTCAAACATATTAGCATTAAGCTTTTTCTATATCTTATTATTAGCTTTTCAATATGTGCTATATTATTAGTAGTGTACATATTTTATTCCTGATGTTATTTGTGTTCTTTCTTTACTTTCTTGATCTATCTCACCAAAGTGCTGCCAATTTTATTTATATTTTCAGAGAACCAACTTTTGATTTTGTTTGTTTACTTTATTATATTTCTATTTTGTACAATATTTTTCTATTCTATTAATTTGTCTTCCTAATTTCATTCTTCAACTTTTCTTTGGTTTTATATCACTTTGTTTCTAAAATTGAAATTTCCAGCCTTTGTTTTTCTTAATCTACCCATTTTAAGCTGTAAATTTCCTTCTTCATAATGTTGGTGTTCTGGAGAAAGAAAAGAAAGAAAGAAAGAAAGAAAGAAAGAAAGAAAGAAAGAAAGAAAGAAAGAAAGAAAGAAAGGAAGGAAGGAAGGAAGGAAGGAAGGAAGGAAGGAAGGAAGGAAAGGGAGAGAGAGAAAGGAGGGAAAGAAAAAAAGGAAGGGAGAAAGGGATTTAAAAAAAGAAAGAAGAAAGGGGAGGAAGGAAAAAGGTAAAGAAAAAGAAAAAGTCTTTGTAGTATTCCAGTTTCATGTATCTGTGTTGAAAGTACTTCACTGTAACTGATTCCAAGGTGCTAATGGGTTAACCATCCACTGAAAATTTTCCTGAATATTTAAATGACAAGCCAAGTCCAGCACACCACTGACTGTATGTCTAAAAGTTTTAATAGTATTATCACAATTGTTTAGTTCAAAATATGTTCTGGGTAACATTGTACTTGGCCACACTTCTTTGAATATTTAGAAGCATGTGACTAAATTCCCAATCACATTGAAATATTCCAGTTATTTTTTGTTTTTTATTTGTAGTTTCCTTGCATTTTTATTGGAAATCAGGATTGTTAGGATTTCAGATTAGTAAAATCTGTTAAGATTGACTCAAGGTCCAGAAATAATTGATTCTTATAAATATTACATGTGTGCCTAAAAAGAATGTTTTTATAATCTTATTCTGCAAATGTACGGAGCAGTGTTCCACAATATACCTGTTCATTAGGGCAAAGTTTTTATCTGGATTAACTCTTTTGTCATTATGATATTTCTATAAGATATATCTATGATTCAGAGAAATATATTGAAATTTCTCACTCTGATTGTTATTTTTTTCCCTTATAATTCTTTCAGAATTATTTTAGATATTCTGAAGTCTTTTTTTAGGCTTTTTACATATTTCAATTGTAATATTTTTGTTAATTAAAATGTGTCATTGTGAAATTATACTCTCTGTATTTAGTAATGTTTAGTCTATTGTGTTTAATATGAATGAATCCTTCTAAGATATCTGACAATTGGTATTTGCCTGCTATATTTTCTACCCTTTTATCTTTCACATTTTTGTATCTGTTTTAGATATGCCTTTTAAGAATAATACATACAGAAATATAAATCAGGATTTTTTTCTTTTTATTATCTTTACTGGAGACCTGAATACATTAAAATTTTTGTAAGTTGTAATATTTAAGAGTTAAAAATCAACCATCTTATTTTGTGCTTATCTTTGTCCTACTTCTCATATTTTTTTCTTTTCTTTATTGCCTTCTTTTGGGTTTATTTTTCTCCTTTTAGTTGGGAATTATATAACTCTGTTTCTGTTATTTTAGTATTTACCCTGAAATTATAGCACTCATATTTAATTCATAAAATTCTTAATCAATACCCTGATGTTCATTACAGATAGCATAAAGACCTTAGAACATTTAACTTCAGTTTCCCTCCTATTTTTCTTCCTGAACATTTTCATTCTTTTTTTCTTTGTAGTTTCAGAAGACATTATTATTATTATTATTATTATTATTTCAGCAATGAAGTACACATTTTGGAAGATATGTTATAATTGTGTCCTTCCTTTGTTCTTGGAAGAAGACTTGCCTGAGGGCAGGTGTGGGTCATGAAGACTGGCAATACAGGACAGATGTTGAGATAAGACTTACAGTGAGCAAGACGCAAGGGGACATCTGAGAGCTGGTGGTCAAGGCCGAGCTCACAACAGAGTTAGGTGAGAAGAGAGAAGTCGAGGGAGTCTAGCCAATGTAAGGAAGCAAATCTCAGGTGAGCATTTGGGATCCAGGGATGTGAACAAGCAAGGGAGAGACAGACAGACATACCAACTTGTCCTGACCACAGAGGTAAGGAAGGCATCATCACAGCCAGCGGGCCGACATTGAGGCAACGCCCATCACAGGGCGCATCTTAGGTACCTTTTGCAGAGTGGGACACAAGTCCACAGATGTGGTCAGCAAGTGATGTTAGGGAGCTAGAGACTGAAGACAAATAGAGGGTTACCAACAGAAGATGTTATTTCATCTGTTGACAGTTTTCTGTGCAAAGTACTAATCTCCAGAGCCTAAAGCAATGCCCAGCACTTAATAGGCCCTCAATAAATAGGTGTCTGTTGCTTTATTTCCTGACTTTTACTGAACAAATGGGATTATGCCAGCCTTTTATGATAAAAACATAAATTGGAACTATTTGTTAACCTAAAGGCACTTATATCTGGGAACTGAAATCAACATTTAACTAAAATATTAGATGAATGACAGAAGTCGAAATGCCAAGGTGGAACCATTAGCTCTGCCTGAGATTATCAAGGATGGCTTCATAGAGGAGGTGGTAGGCTTGTTTGAAGGGTCAACCAGAGGACATCGTCGTGACAATGACCGCCCCAGGAGATATCGTTAATATTCTGAACCTGTGCTTCCTAAATTACCGGTACTGAAGGTCAGGGCAAGGACGTGCTCTGTGATGAACAGAGTCACCTGGAAAAGCCTGGCAAACAAGAGAGACTGCTCACCCTCCCCGCCTCCCCCCACCAGCCAACTGGGGGTGCTCTTGTCTCTGACCTTCTCCTGAGTTTTCTTCCCGTCTTGTGATGCTTGCCACAGTCCACCTTGTATTCCAGATGGACAAGTCCTGGGGCGCTCTAAGTTTCTGACACTAGAAAATGGGCCAAGGCACATTCTAGGGGGATCCCCAAAGCCCTTGATGACAAACATCACTGGGATTCAGCACTAACTGGAGGGCGAGCCATGGCGGATGTCGCTTTTCACTCCCAGCCCAATCTCTGATGGTGGCATTTCTCCTGCAGCAAAGAAAGCAAATGATGGGCATAGTGTATAGCTTGCACGTTCTTCGTGCAAGCATGCCTCAAGCCTATTCTGACACCCAGCTTTTTCATAATCTCAAATTAGCACCAGAGAAGCCTCCAGAAGGGGGAGCAACACACACAGCCTGCCTAGGATTCTCTCACCTCCATCTTCCACCTGTCAGCAGCCTCCCAGGACCCCAGACTAAGCAGCGACTCTGGTCCTCAAGGCACTTAAACACAGCAGCACAGGCAGTGTCTGTCCGTCAGGGTCCCCTGTGCTGTCAAGGAGGAGATGATCTCTGCCCGAGCCACATCGCAACCTGCCACCTCCCGGACCAGACCTCTCCTGAGGCAGCTCCTTTCTTCTCACCTTTTAAAAGATCTGTTTCACACTTTCTCATCCTGCCTCATACTTACACATGTAGTCTATGTGTGGTCACACACAAAGACTAGAAGAGTCGTGAGGGTGAAATCATGTCACAGTGTATTGCAACAGGGTCCAGGATGGTTCATCAAGGCAGAGTCATACTGTAGGGCAGTTGGCACCCAGTGGCAGTTGGCAGTTGAGGTTAGACGCCAGGACTGTGCTACCCTCGGAGAAGAGGTTCTGTGGGATGAAGCTGGATCCTCAGGTTTGATTCATGTACTAGTTTCCGGAGCCTGCAGTAGCAAAGCAATACAAATGGGGTGGCTTAAAACAGAACTGCAGCGTCCCACAGTTCTGGAGGCTGGCAATCCAAGTCAAGGTGTTGGCTGGGCCGGTTCCTCCTGAGGCCTGAGAGGTAGAATCAGCTCTGGGCCTCTCTGCCAGCGCCTGGCGGTCTCAGGCATCCTGCGGCTTGTAGACGGTGTTCTCTCTGTGTCTTCACATCGTCTTCCCTCTGCGCATGGTGGCCGAGTCCAACTTTCCCATTTTTATAACAACAGAATGTATTAGGATGCATCCTAGTGGCCTCACTGTAGTCATTTGCAAAGACCTCATTTCCAAATAAGGTCACATTCAGAGGTACCGGGCTTTAGGACTTCGTGACTTCGGGCGAGACACAATTGGCCCCTGACTAGCAGCATTCGGCGTGCAGATTCAGAGGAAGGGCAGTCCAGGCTGTAGACAGAAAATGAGCTAAGGCATGGAGACGGGAGGGGAAGCGGTTTCATGTGCTTGAAAGAGTGATTGGTTTCCCATGGCTCTGTGATTAAAGTCATTAATGAATATAAATGCATCTGAATAAAGTGTCCATGTACAGGAAATTTGTTTATATATAAATTCCCAGTGTAGCTCTGACTGATTTTATACCTCTGGTTCTGCATATGCCCCGTGTGTGTGTGTGTGTGTGTGTGTGTGTGTGTGTGTGTGTGTGGGTGGGTTTCATCTCAAAAGGTTACGGTTGACACGCCAGTGCTGACTGAGTACAGCCAGCACCTCCACTGGTTTTGCAGAGCTGAGGCGCCGCCTGGCATGATGAGGCTCCCTTTGTGAAGGTTGGCGAGACCTTTGATCAAGAAGAGAGAAGTCAGCACAGGTGGGCTCTCAGAAAGAGAGATTGAAGCCTCGACCATCAACTCCTCCGAAAACATTATGTAAACCATGCTCATTCCCTATTCTGCAAGCACAGAGTCCTGTCCTGGATTGACGGTTCCCGGGAGACCAGCAACCGCAGTCTGCTCAAGGCTAGGAGTAGAGTTTGTCACTTGTCACCTTCACTCAGGCACCACCTAATCCCTCAGCATGCCCCAGCCATGACCCTGCTGGCACTTTCAAAAAATGGCACACAGCTATGTGCAGACACATTTCAAAAATGGGTACTTTCTTGTTGTTACTTTGTTTTTAGGCACCAGGGATGGTGGTGGTGATGGCCAGGTGCTGGGGGAGGTGCTAGCAATGCGAGGCTGGCAGAGCTCTGGCAGTGATGGTCACGGTGCTGGGGACAGCGATGGTGGAGAATGTAGGATCCTGAGGTCCACTGCTTTAGTGAGTGTGTATGAGCCTGCAGCTAGGTGAGAACTGGAACCAGACTGTAGAACTCTTAATATCCCACCTAGTGCCTAGCCCAGAATTTTCCCACAATATCCACGACTGGATAAATAAATATACAATATGATTGTTTTCTATGAACTTCGTACTTCTGTGCTTAGGAATTGAATCCTCAGTCTGCAACTTAAGGATTGTCGTGATCCTACAGAATGTATAGGGGCAAATCTCGACACTCCATCTGAACATCATAAACTATCAATTAATGAGCACTATTAATAGTAGTACTATTCTGCTGAATAGTACTACTGCGGAATTTATTTTTTAAAGACTACCGTCCCTACAGACAAGTCATAGGGGCTGTGTACCTCCCTGCCCACTTTCAACACCAGCGTGGCAGTGGGTGAACTGGGGAGGCGCCAACAAGCCTCAGCGGTCCACACCCATCTGTTTCTGCCCCTACACAGTGCTAACTGTGGCACTGCAATGAGAGTGACAAGTTACAAACGACCAACTTGCCAATAAGTGACTCAGCAATAAAGACCTGCAATTGCTGTTATTCATTAAATAAATCGAACCTCCTTAGCAGTAACTACTATTCCTAAGCTCTTTATCTTAGGGAAGGAGGGACGAAGGATCTGACCTCAGATGCCACCTCCGCCCCTCTACTGTGGCACTCCTCAGTAGGACAAGAAGGCGCAGAGGAGGATCAGTGCCCCATCCATGCAGATTCCCTATTCCTTTGGACAAGATTGCCCTTCTGACTGTTTCTCATCAGTTTCCATCTCTTCTCTGCTGCCCGTCTGCGTCTTTCTATACTCTCCCTCTTCTGCCAGTGAGGTATTAAACTAACTCATCTCATTTCTCCCCAGATGAGAAATCGGACTGTATTCAGGAAGAGACCAAAGTCCATTTAAAACTCTTTGTAAAGGTATTTTGTATCTTTCAAGAGAGAGTTCAGTAGCTAGCTCAGAGGGGAAATTCTGCCCATCCTGAGTGTTAGGTCACGAATTATTCATCAAGATTGAAAATTCTCTCCCTCGCTCTCTTCCAACCCCCACCCCTACCTCCCACACAGAGATAGTCATATCAGGGCTTCAGACTTAACAAACCTTTACTAAGCAGCTCTTGAGGGTTAAGGGGGCAGTTGGGGAGAGGAGACAGGTGCACAGGCAAGAACTGCACCCTAGGCAGGGTGATCAGTGTCCGACGGACGTACAACATTCTGCTGTGAGAACCCAAATGAGTCCAGCTGGGAGGCTTGCAAAAGTCAGCTGCAGCCCATTTCAATCAGGGCTTTGTTTTCCCAGCTTTGTTAGTAGCTGATTGTCTCAGTTTTGGTTAGCTCTGAATCAGCTCTTAGCATTGTGGAACTAACCAGACCAGCTATGCCTCTATGTTTCTTAATAATAGCCCACATTTATTTCGTGCAGCCTTTCCATCGCCTCTGCATGCATTATTCCATTTTATCCTCTCACTGTCCCCGTGAACTCGCAAAAATCAAGGACGCTCAACACTGAGCCCAGTGCGACCACCTAGGAGGAACTCTTGCGTTTGTATTGGATGAGGTTGGCTGGCCAGCTGGAGGAAGGAAATTACCTATTTAGGTTAAGTGACTTTCCCGAAATGTCATGGGTCTTGAATACCAAAATTGGGACTAGAACCAAGCCTTTCAATATTTCTGTCTACCGTTCCTCTCTGTCTTCATGTACTACATGCTCAGGGATCAGTTGTGTTCAAGGTCGGATTGGCACTCTTCCCTGAAATCCCCGCGTTTACTGCAGTTGGCATGTTTTTCACAGGGGCTCCTGATTTTCTTCAGTTTTCATAGCGATTTGCAGATTTCAAGAGACCAGTCAAAGTATCATCACTATCATCACTATCATTATCAAAATTAATTTAGTAAGAGTTATATTAAGCATCGGCATTGATTCAAGTCTCTTTTTGCACTTCCATTCTTTTGCCAAATGGACCTCTCACTCCTAATAGGCCTAAACTTCAAGCAAAATGATTTATATATTTTTATATTATATTTATATCTAAATTTTTACTCAAAAGACAATGTAGCTGCCACCTTAAAGTCATTTTTTAAATCACTCAAGTTAATACCAGGCTCACTTTTGCATATCAGCTTCCCAGCTTGTTGTAATGCACAGTGATAGTTATGATTATGGTTTCAGGCTATTTTTTTCTTCTTTCGTCAGTTACCCGTCTCTCATATTTTCCATATTGCTCCAGAGATATTATAATTGCCATTTTAATAACTGCATATACCTCCACATGAATGCACCATCATTTACTGAATCTTATTCCCCATTATTGGGCACTAAGTCATCTCCAGTTATTTGTTATTATGAATAACATTGCAGTAAAGATATTTTAATTGCAGGCTATAATGTTTCACTTTTACGTCTGTGGCTCACGAAGATGTTTGGGTGCATCTTCATGATGGCTGCTTGATTTGTGCACTTCAACAATGTTCACGGTTACAATATAGTTAATATCGTAACTATGGATACTGCGATGTTGTAAGACACTACTCTCTCCTTCAAGACACTGACAGTTTTCCCAGGAAGGAGATCAATGTGAATGAGGTCACAGAAGCTATGTAAGAAGGTGTAGTATGATCTCCTCATACTGAGCAGACACTAAGGGCTCTCAGTGCTTTGAAAAATGTGTGTGTCAAGGGAGGTGATTGAAAGGTACACAGAAAGAATGAGGTGTGGTGTCTTCTGTCTCAGTGTCCTTGCCTTCCCTGGGGACGGGGGTTTGCCCTCCCTCTCCTTCCAAGCAAAGCTATGCTTCACTTACCTGCCAACTGATTACCAAGTCCAAAGAAATCAGAGACAGGGAACAGGCAGCACCAAACTGTCAGAGGCAAGGATGAGACGAGGGAGTCGGCGGGGAGAGACAACTCTCGGAACTGGGTGTCAGACCTAGGAAATGGACTGTGTCACTGAGCGGGGACCTAGCCAGGCACATCCAGTTGAGCGGTCTGCACAAAATAGATCAGAAAACACCCTCAGGGCCAGGGTATGGGCAAGATGCTCCAAGGCATGGGCATTTGTGTTTGCCTCACTCTTCTGCAAAGCAGAATATGTGTCTGGAAACATATTAATCCTACTCAAAAGTGTAATGAAATTTCCTGTCCAGTTAACAACCATTTATTAGTTACCTACAGGACCATGGTGTTTTGGAAGCTGTGGTGGGCTTTTGGGTGAACATTTGAACAAGATGTGGCCATTTAAAAGGATCTTACAATTCACTGAAGGAGACAGACTTAACAACTATCTGTCTCTCCTAGGAGAGCACAAGGGAATAAGGGCTCAGCTAGAGGAGGAAGTGTGCATTCTGAGTGGGATCCATGAAAAAAGTCCGAGTGGATGTGGCATTGGAGTAGGGCTTGGAAGGCAGAGGATGCCAGTAGACTGAGAATGAAGCAGGCAGTGGGGGGGACGTCAGGTCAGGCAATGTGTGAGCAGGGTGTGCTTGAGTAACTCTGAGTGGTTGGTTATGAGGAGCCCAGAGATATGGTGTGGGTGCTAGGATGAGAAAGTAGGTGGGACCAGGTCAGAGAGGTTCCATCAATGCCAGGGGGTGTGAACTCAATTCTTCATCCATGAAGAGCGACTGATGAAGCCAATGAAGTTCTCCCACCCCTAGGAGCCCTAAACTGAGCCAAGGTCCTCTCCCAGCATGTTATTACCCACTCATTTGATCCCTGCCTGTGATCCTCACTGGGGCCCCACTAGGCTCTGCAATGCCCTAGAGCAACTGCAGCCTCTGACTCTGGCTGCCCAGCCGTGGCCCTTTGCCCTGCACACAAGACTGGACCATCTGCCCAGGCTCTGCTGTGCACCCATCCTCTGGCTCTAAGTCTTTCCTTTGCTACCTAGTGTTGGTGCAGCAACCAGCCCCCACCCCAGATGACTGAGGCCACTGCACCTCCAGGAGAAGACCGAGTAAGTTCTGCATCATCTAGGTCACCAAGTAACCAAGCCTCCACATGGCTCTGAACCAGCACAACCCAGGAAAGCAAAGTCAGGAGGCTTCTGAAGGAACCCAGCCAGCCCTCTGCACTTTCTCCAGTGCACATGGCATTGGGCATTGTGCCTAGGACAAAAAGAGTGCCAGTTGTGAAAAGGCCAGAGTCTTTTAGACAATTGGGAGCAAAGAATGGGAAAGAATTATTTCCCAGCTCTAAAATCTGAGACTCAGGGAGGGTTCATTCACACGGTACATGGCTGAGAGACTGGTTCACTCAACCAAATTTAATTGAGTAATTAATACTTGTATAGCATTGTATCGAGCGTTCTTTCAGATGCAGAAGTAAAACTGACACAGCTCCTTCTCTCAGGAACATACAGTTTTCAGTGGAAAATGAGGCATCCCTCGGAGAACGCAGGTGACGTGCTATAACTTTTGAGGGGAGGAATCGATTTCTTCCAGCTTGGAGAAAGAGGCAGACAGAGGAGGCTTCAGGAAGGAGGTGATGTTTACATCAGGGCAAAGGAGGCACTGAGACACAGGTGGAACGAGGGCAGGTGTAAGTGTGGACTGGAGGAAAAGAGTATTCCAGGTGATGGGGACAGGAAGGTTACAGCCCAGAGGGGTGAAGGGCGGGCCGGTAAGCTGCTTGAGATCAGCCATGTTGCCTTTCCTCTCTGTATCCTCAGTGCCTTGCCCCGTAGTTCAATAAACAGCTATTGACTATACAAATGAGTGAGTGAATAAAGTAGTTTGATTTAGTGGAAACAGAGGGAGCATGAAAGGAGTAATGAGAAATCATGTTGCAAAGGCCACCCCTTGAATAAATGTAAACTGTATCCTGCAGGGACGAGAGGAGCCACTGAAAGGTTTGCAGCAAGGTTAGGGCACAATGAAGCTGTGCTGCAGGCAGATGAACCTGGTGTGGGAGGCTGAGGTGAGTGAGGCAGAGAGACCACCTGGGAGGTTGCTGCTGCAGTCCTGGCCAGAGGGAATGAGCACCCGAATTAGGGCAGCAGCAATGAGAACAGAGGAGGGCTCAGACAAGAGATGGCAGAAAGGCAGATTTGACAATGGATAGGTTGGGGGAGAGGGTGGCATGTGAGGGAGAGAAAGAAGCAAAGATAACAGGGAGATTCTGAGCCTGGGTGGCAGGGAGGATGCTGATGCCATTAACAAAAATAGGCTACACGGGAGGTGGTGCTGGGTTGAGAGGGAAGGTGACGATTCTGTTTCGCACACACTGAATGTGGAGATGCGTTCTTTTTTGCCTAGGACATGAATTCACTCTTTATCAGGAAAATGCATTTTTTAAAAAAAAGGAAAATGCATGAGCTGGGTGAATGGGAACCCAGGCCAAGTGGCAGCATCGTCCCGTTTGTACAGACTAGGTCAAGACCCAAGTTGTTTCCCGAATGCTGATTTTGTGGACAAACTGTGATTGCATTTTGCACAGAACATATTTTTGGAAAAAATATCCTGTAATAATCATGATTTGAGATTTAAAAAAAAAACCCTGCCAGTGTTGTTCCTTTTCCTCGTTATTAATGAATTAGGAGATACTCAGACCTAATAAAAAATCACATAAAAGGCTCATAAGCAGCCTTCAAATCTTCTTCACCAGTCAGTCACTCCTATTTATAAAGCCGAACCTCCAGTCTGAATATTGTGTAAGAGCAATATTTGATGGTAGTTTTAACACTCTACTTCAGCAACAACAAAAACAACAAAATAGAATAAGCACTGTTTATGGAGTGATTCCATGCCAGGCACTCAAAAATAGTGACAATGAGAAAAAATCCCACCGTTAAGGAGGCCACGATCTAGTGGATGGGGATAAACAAATAAAATGATGAACATACATAGTGTGGAATATGCCATTACAGAGATGTAAGCAGACAAGAGATTGGAGGGTGATTTATCCTGTCTTTGGAGAAAGGATTGAGGGAGACTTCAGAGAGGAGGTGACTCTAAGTGATGGACTTAGAGGACTATTGTGGAAAGCTGATAAAATGGAAAATGAAAAAAACGAAGATGATGGTTGAGTTTGGGTGGAAGGAAGGGAGACACCAGAGAGACTATTGGGGTCAGATCCTGAGAGACCATTGTGCATGTCAAGTCTGAGAGACATGGACTTTATTTTGATGAGGTGGTTAGACGCCCACTCTAGATGGGTCACCATGGCAGCATTGTGGTGAATGGGGCTGTGAAGTGGGTTAAGGACAGCATTGACGTATGGTTGCCATCCAGGTGACAGGTTGTAAAGGTCAAAGGAGACAGACAAGACTAAAACACAGAAGATGGTTTTAGGAGATGAAATCAATTGGACTTGTTGATTACTTAAGGAATGAGAGAAGTCTAGAGCCAACCACAGACTCCTAGATAATGATCCTGCCTACAGGGAAAGAAAATTTAGGGCCGGAGATATTTGGGGAGCAAAGAAGATTTTAAGTTCAGATTGGGATATATTGAATTAAATACCAAACACCTTTGGAACCATTTGGCTGTAGCGCTCCAGTAGGTAAATATATACATATTTTCCCCAATATGTCCTTTATTGAATTTTTGTAGCAATTTTCTTTTTTATATTTTTTTATTGTTGTTCAAATACAGTTGTCTCCATTTTCCCACCACTGCTTTCCCCTGGCCCACCCACACCCACCCTTCATCCTACCCCCTTTGGCTTTGTCCATGTGCCCTTTATACATGTTCCTTGATGACTCTTTCCCCCATTATTTCCTTCCCCTCTTCCCTCTGATTTCTGTCAGTTTGTTCTTTATTTATAATCTGACCCACGAGAGAAAACACATAAAGCGACTTTCATTCAGGCCTTGTGGAACAGGAAGCATGGGCCTGAGGTCCTTGAGGAAAGGGAAATAAATACTCATGGGCGTGCATGGTGTCCTGTGATCTAGCCTAGTCACATGGTGTCTTTTGTCTTTGCTGTCACACACCTCTGCCAGGTTCAAATAAGGAAGACATGGACTCTACTTGTTCATAGAGGAGAGGCAAGGTTCAAGAAGAGCAGGTGAACTAAAGGTGGGCTCAGGGCGACATTTGGAAATGCAATCTGTCATACCTACCCTATGAGCCAGGAATCCCATTCCAAGAGATGAAAGTATATGTCCACAAAAAGACTCGTTCATGAATATTCATAACAACATTATTTATAATATTCGCATTCAAGCCAAATGTCCACCAGCAGGAAATGGGTAAACAAACTAATGTATGTTCCAACAATGGACCACCACTCAGTGAGGAAGAGGAATGGCTGGCTGATACAATACTGTGTATGGTTCTCACAGACATTATTCTGAGCAAAGAACGAAAGAATACATCTGTATTATTCCACACACACGGAGTTCTAGAACAGGTAAAACTAACCTTTGGTCAAAAAAAAATGTTGCCTAGCCCTGGCTGGTGTAGCTCAGTGGATTGAGTGCAGGCTTGTGAACCAGACGATAGCAGTTCGATTCCCAGTCAGAGCACATGCCTGGGTTGCAGGCCAGTTCCCAGCAGGGGACACATGAGGAGCAACCATACACTGATATTTCTCTCCCTCTCTTCTTCCTTTCTCCTCTAAAGATAAATAAATAAAATCGTTTAAAAATTTTTTGCCTATAGGACATGGCAATATTGACTGGGAGAGAGCATGAGAGCATTTTCTGGGGTAAGGGATATATGATATGTTAATAAGAGTATGAAATATGTATATATATTCATTCATCTTAGTGAATTATACATTTAATATCTGTGCATCGCACTGTTTGTATATTTTACCTGAAAATAATATATAAATAAATGTTGAACTCTAATTAGTAAATTTAGTTTTAGCAGCAGTACAAATTAGAAATTCTGAAACTATTTTCTGTTTAGTCTAGGCTTGAAAAAGTCAGTAAATATATTGAGGATAGTGAAAGCCAGGTTTCTTACTGTTGGGGAAGAAACCCATACATACAAAAAGAGGAGAAGGAATGTGTCCCGTGGTGCCCAGGATTTTACTGCACACGTATTTATGAATCGGTATTTCTGTCACATATGTATGTACATCCTGGCTCTGTCTCCAGAAACAGCCTTGGAACAATGACACGCCAGGAGCACTACGTGTGTATGTAGCACTCAGACCCTCGTTTCCAATGATCATTCCCCACTTAAAGGAACCACAGCCTTTCTTGGAGAAAGGCTGATGTCAGTCACAGAAAGGACAAGATACACCTAGAACATCTTGTTCCTTAAGAAAGAAAAAATATATATTTTTCAGAGAATGGTAGAGACACAGCAAAGGAACACAGAAGCCGGCTCACAGGAGCTCCCTCTGGCCAAATCAGGGCCATTTGAACATCAAAAGAAACAATGACGATAGTGATTAGAACCCAATGAATACAATAAGAATTCATAAGTTGTTACAGATATAAATAAAATAAATATTTCTTAAAAAGAGGTCCAAGGAGTAAATATGAAAGAAATAAACAGTTAGAAAACCAAAGATGTTAAAACTAATGAGTGAAAGTTTGACAAAAGACAGGATATTTCCATATTCTCAAACTGTTTTCCCATAAATTACATGTTTGTTACAAAGGATGAAAATGAAAACTTAACAAATGAAAACTGATGACACCTTCACCAAGTAATCAAATTCAACATCACCAGTATTGGAACGAACTGACACCGTGGGCCTGCCACAGTGATATTCCTGCCTAGCCTGAATTTTCTCATGAGGAAACAAACACAAATTGTATGACACTCTAAAAAATAGCCTGTACTCTGAAAAAATGTCAAGGTCAATAGAAACAAAAAAAAAGAGGAAACACTTCAGATTAAAAGACACCAAGGAAGTCTGACAACAAATTGGAATGTTATTCTGGGTTAAACCCTGGTCCAGGAAAAAAAAAAAAACAACCTTGTACAAAACACTATTGGGATGATTAATAAAATTTGGCTATGGAGAGTGTGAATTCAGTACAACTATGATACCAATGTTAAGTACCCCAATTTTGATTACTGTGGTTATGTAAGAGAATGTTCTTGTTCTGAGGATATACACAATGAAGTATTTAGTTGTACAGGGACGTGATGACTCAACTTATTCTCAAATTGTCCAGAGGCAAACACATAAGGAATGAGAGATGCTGGGGAGGGAGGAAAGGGGGGGAAAAGAGGCAAAATGTGAACAACTAGTTCAGGTACAGGGCCTATGGGAATTACACAGTCATTACAACTTTTCTGTAAAGTTTGAGATCATAATATACATAAAATGTCTACATCAAGACTAGGAAGAAAATGGAGGTGAAAAATTCTAGAGAGGTATAATGAGTGCATAGAAGAGAATAAGGAAAATAACTGAAATGATTGGGTCACCCCCAGGTTTCTAACGAAGGAACAGGGTGAATGGTGATGCTATAAATGAAAGAGCATACACCACAGGGGATGGGGAGGGTCGGGGAGTACGACAAGGAGATCGTTCGGGGCAGCGTTGAGCGCGCCAGTGGGACGCCCAGGGTGAGCCATGCAGTCAGTTCCTCCGGCAGCCATGCTTTGCTGCTCCCTAACTCCAGAAGGTGGGAAGAAGAGAAAAACCCCAGTTCACACGCCCATTTTATCCCATTTACTGTGCCATGACTTGGTCAGTCCAGGACACAAACCTGAGAGACTTCTGTGGTCCTAGACCTGTAGCTCTACTAACTACTTTTGGAAATCAGGAGTTAGAGGAAGATGAAGACTCGGTGAATGATGGGACAAAAGTGGACACTGGTTCATATAAGAGAGGCAGGTTGGGGCACTTTTCTCCAGGAAGGACTTGTGGTCTCTTTTGGCACAGCCATTCCTGGGAGACCCCTCCTCTCCATCTTTTCTCGAATCTCATCCTACCCATGCCCCCACCCCGACCCAAGAGAATTACCGTGACCTCAGAGCCCAGCATCCTTCAGACAGACCAAGAGGTTCTAACCCACACAACAGAGCATTTGTTTGGATCCCCTGAACTTCCTAAAAAAATAAAACAAACAAACAAACCCACTCCCAGAGCTCCATTCTTGTAGTCCAAGAAAGACTGTACTGTCATAATCTATACTTAATTCGCTTGTTGACTTAGTCTCAGGGTGTCACACTGACATGTGTTGTCTCCAATTCAATATTTGTGGGGCTTTTATTACATGCTGAACCCAGGCTACTTTTCAGGTTCTAGGTCTAGGTTAGGCCTCAAACTGCAATACTATTCAGCTCCAACTCCACCCTAGATGATTTTAATAAGTATTATGAAATATTTCAGATGTAAAAGTTATACAAAAAATAATCTCATGAATTCTTGTGTGTGCTGGTTTTATGTTACTACCTGGCAAGATTACTGCAAATTTAGCAGTTTCAAACATCTGTTTTTCAGCTCACAATTCTGTGTAGGTCAGCGATCCAGGCATGGTGTGCCTGGGTTCTCTTCCCAGCATCTCACCACGCTTAAATCTAGGTGTGAGCCAGATTCACTGTTCATCTCATCTGCGGATCAAGGTCCTTTCCCAAGCTCTTTCAGGTTGTTCAAAGAATTCAGTTCCTTGCAGTTGTAGGACAGAGGTCCCCATTGCCTGTCCAGCTGTCAGCTGGGACTACCCTCAGCTCCTAGGGGCCACTCTCAGCTCCATGCCACATGCCTCCTCCATCACCCAACTGGCAACAAAGAATCCTCCTCATGTCAAATCCCTCCTGAGCTTAAAATCTTTCTCACCAGGATGAGGCAAGTCCCTTCGCAAGGGGCTCATCTTATTACTGTAGGCTCATCTAGGATAATCTTATTTTAAGACGTATCTTAAAGTTAACTGATTTGGGAGGGACCTTAATTACATCTGCAAAATCTCTTCACAGCAAGACCTCAATTAGTGTTAGATTGAATAACTGAGATTAGGTGTGTGCACACCAGGTAGTGAGAAACTCGAGGACCCTCTTAGAATTCTGCCCACCACACCATGAACCCACTCTTCAGCTGGAGAAAGAAAACATTCTAATAAGCTGATGCCCCTGCGTGCCCCTCCCACCCCTACCATACTGCATGCGGGGGTTTTCCATTCTTTATGCTTTTCTTATATATGTATGTACCTCTAACCACCATAAGCTCTATGTTTTTAATCATTAAAAAACATATTTTAAACCCAACATGTATATATTCATTTGCAACCCTCAAGTTTGCTGTTTTCACTCAGCATTATATTCATGAAATTTATCCATGTGGATCTGTGTAGCTTCAGCTTATTTATTTTCACTGGTGTATAATATGACTATATCATGATGTATGCATTTTTCTATTAGTGAATATACAGTTTTCAACTTTGATTAGGAATGACACTGCTATGAACATTTCGATATATGTGTCTTCTGTTTCTGTACATGTTTCCAGGTATGCGAGCACACGCCTAGGGGAAGAGTTGCTAGGTCATAGGGGATGCATGTCTTCAACTTTACTAGCTATCACCAAATTGTTCCCCAAAGTACTTGCACCAATTTGCACATGATTCTAGCTTTTAGTTACTAGTAGTACAAGTGATCAACTTACTGTGCATTTATTGTGCAAGATAATAACCTCTGTACATGTATTCTGCTTCACTCTTACAAACTTATGGATAAGGTATTATTATCATCCCTATTTTACAGATAAAAAAAACAAGGTTCAGATACTTAAATATCTTTTCAAAGCTCACATAGTTAGTAACAAAGCTAGGATTTGAATCCTCAACCAGAATCCAGAGAGTATGTTCTCAGTCACTACACAACACTGACTTCCCTCTCCCCCACTGAAAACCAGGTGGGATGGGAGAGCGGGGGAGGGGAAGAATGGGTAGAAATATTACTGAGACGTCTGTCCCTCCCTCTACTCCATCAGGACATTCTTGGGACTCCCCCTACTGGAAGATGAGGCATGACATTTTATCATGTAGGAAGAAAAGTTCAAAATGACATCCTTTTTGTAATCAGGAATATTTATCCATCTCATGTCCTGCAGAGATACATGCTATACAGTTCTAAAGCCAAATAGATCTTGATCCGAAACACAGTCCACCACTAGCCAGGTGATTTTTGAAGTATGTCCTTTACTTTTTATCAGCTTCATTTATAAAATGGGATAATGATAATAATGATGGACAAATCTGATATTCAGCTGAGAGAGATGAAAATTCTTGCAGCAAGCCTGGCACATGAGAGGCACTCAGTAAAAGCTGGTGCATTGAATCCTTGGCAGTGGGATATTTTAAAGCCTCAGAAGTTCTAGTCTCTGAGATATGAAGAAGCTAGGTACATTAAAGGTACAGTGACCCATTCACAGTAGACTGGTCACAGCACTGTCAGCAGGTCCCAGCAGTTACACAACTATGGGAAAGCATGATGAGTCCCGTGGCATACAGGGCCACAGGGACTCTGAGTAAGGGATGGAATTGCCCCTCCCCCATCCCTTCCTCTCCATGTGCTGTTAGCTCCAATCTATGGTCCATGTCACTCCAGCATGCAGAGGCTAGATTCTCACCCATGTAAGAGAAGAGCCATGCGTGTGGCTGTGCCTCATCTAATGGGGGACAGCAGCAAGGGCCTACAGAGAGAGGCACTAACTTTTGATTTAGCTGAAGTCAGAAATAACGTTGACAGTGTCTACAGGGCAACCAGAGTTCACCTTTCTAAGGCAGCTTCCCAGTCACATGACTCAGAAATGCACGCATGCAACTGTCTATTTATTCTACCAACTACCTCTTCTTCAAAGGGGTAGGGGGGCAAGCTGGGGGCTCTGTGCTTGGTGTCATATTAGACAGTGGAATGAGCAAGACCTGGCATGGCTCTCAGGGACCCTGGCTCTTGCTCTGTCCAATGCCATTTGCTAGAGCAAGTCACGGCTGTGTTCCCTTGGGTCTATTTATTCCTCCAGGATGCTCCTTCCTTCCGGAAGACTCTCATCTCAGGAATAAAGCCCTCTGGACCTGTGAGGTAAATGACCTATTATCTTGCTCCTGCCTAAAATGTCTCTTCATTAAAGAATTCTGCTAACATTGAGAACTCAGGTGAATGAGAAAGGTAAAGACGATGAGATGATCTCTTGGCAACACTCCAAGCATGTAACTGAGCCCTGTTCATGGCCAAGCTCCAGAGGAAGTGGGAGGATAATGTCCAAGCATCATATGACTAAAAGGGAAGGAATCATGAAGGCATAACAGATGCCTTCATGCATCTGAGAAGGCCCGGAATTTAAGTGCACCATCAGCCTAATTCCCTACAGGTGTTAGCTGGAATTAGTCTCGTCTGGAAAAATCTGGTTCTAGGAGGTTCCAAAACTAGAAAGGAGGCTCCAAATGTCCTGCACCCTGATGAGGGTGTGATTGATAAGAAAATGAGATGGTGACAAAGCCAAAAGTCCGACAGTAAAAAGGGACGTGGTCAGTCAGGTGACTAAGTCTTTGGGGATAATGGAAAAGACTGACGTCTCATTCCCCAATGGAATACTCCTGCAAAGCAGTAGGCAAGTCTTTGCCCTGGCCTGTGCATCAAAATGTCGCAAGTTCGATTCCTGGTCAGGGCATATACCTAGGTTGCTGGTTCAATCCCCGGTCTCAGGATACATGGGAGACAACCAATTGATGTTTCTCTCTCACATCAATGTTTCTCTCTCTCTCCCTCCCTCCCCCCATCTCTTCCTCTCTCTCCAAAATCAGTAGACCTATTATTCTCGGGTGAGGATTAAAAAAAAAATAGCCAAGTCTTGACAACATCAGCCATTAAAGTCACTGAAAAATGAAGAGAAGAAGGAGAGAAAAAGAAGGGGTGGGGAGATGATCCTGCTTCTCACACACAAGGCCCAGGATCCAAATCTTTGAGGGAGGAAATACTGCTGGGGTGTAATACCCTTTCTGTGTGAGAATGGAGAAATTAGGGTTTGCTGCTTCCAGACTTCAGGTAACAGAACACTTCCCGCTGGGACTGTGTTGGAAGAACAATGGAAGCAGGGTCATCCAGGTGCAGGGCGCCACCCTCAACATCAGTTTGTAGGAGAACAGTTTCACGTGATAATAAGCTACCTTGGGGGCTAACCCCTCGTTAGAGAGGCAGATGGCCCTGATTCCACAATGTTCCTCTGTGACTGTGTCACAGTCTGGTTGTGGGTGAGTCACTTCCCAGAGCATTTCAGCTTTCCATCTGCAAAATGCAGGGACAGTCTGAAACCTGAGCATGAGGAGGGGAGGGAGCAGAAAAAGCCTGGAACTTCAGATTCAGTTTGGCTTCGAGAAGAAGTAAGCAAGGCGTCCATTCTTGCTTTTGATGGAAAAGTATTTACTTCTGTGTTGGGCAATAGATTTTTTCCCCAGGCCCACCTAAAGCTAATTTATCTCCAGGGCTAAGTTCCATAAAAGATCTGGTCTTTGTGAGAGGTAGCAGAGTTTAGAAATTTGTTCCTTCATACACAGCTTCCAAGGTGTGATTTGAATACATGCCTCAGCAAAATTTAAAAACAAAAACAAAATGTAACATATTACTTTTTGGGGTCTCTGGCAGAAAGTCAAAACTGCAAAAATATTGGTAATGTTGATTGAGTTTTTTTAATTACAAAAGTGATATGTTTATTTTTTAAAAATAAGTGTTCAAAACCCATAAAAGATAATAAGAATTATCCATAATAATGGTTAATATTTTGGTCCCAATCTCTCTATATGTAAATAAGGTAATAAGATCACATTATGAAAATCTATTTTTACTTTTTATAGTTTATACTGTGAGCATTTTCTGGGGTCATTAAATATTCTTCAGAAACATGATTTGTAATAGTTCTATAAAATTTCTTCCTAGGAGTACAATATAATTTATTTAACCTTCACCCATTTGAAGATATTTATGCATGCTGTTTCTATTTTTCTCTCTTATAAATAATGGTGTACTTAAGGGGTTTTTTGTATGAATCTATGATTATTTCATTAGGGTAGGTCCCTAACAGTGAAATTACTGGGTCAAAGCTAGCTGGCTTTGAGTGGCAAATGACAGAAAACAAAACCCAAACAGACTTAACAACAAAGGGATTTTGTTGCCACAGATAAATTAGAATTCCCGAAGTAAGCCAGATTTCAGGTTCACTGGTTCACTGATTCGATGGTGTGGTCAAGGATCCATTTTCTTTCATTTGTCAACAGCACAGGCAACTCTATGCTTTGCTGAGTTCACTCTGGTTGTAGGATGGCTACCAGCCACAATCAGGGCGACAGACTTTCTCAGTCACATCAAGAGGAAGAGAAGACATTTTTGTCTCTACATTCCAAGTCACAGTTTTGTGATTCACCAATGACCATGCGCCAGGGGTTCAAATGTTCTGATTGACTTAACTCAATCTGAGACTCTCCGTGAAGGCGGGAAGGGGCCACCCTCCCCTAAACACACGGGCACTTGGAGAAGGATGAATATGGACGGTATTAAACAAGAGCAGCAGAAATGAGGGCTGAAAAGGCACAACAAATATTCACTACAAGGATGAATTCTTAAGGAACTTAGTGTGAATTTTTTAATTATTTTCCACAGGATTGTACGAATGTAAACTCATCAGTGCGTTAAAAGGTCTAACTGTACTCTCGCTAGCACCGATTATTTTATTTAAAAATAAAAATTTAGTTAGCCAATTCCAATTTGATGGGCCCAAATAGCTACTATACAGCCCTACCTAAATTTATATTTCTTTGTTTATTATTATGTGCTCGTGGTCATTTAGGATTGCAAAGCCATTATAGTTAAATTCAGACTACGAAGAGACTAAATAATCCCAGGCCTCAGGCTGACCAACCCATCCCTGACCATTGAGTAACAAATGGGACCCTCTCTATACAGTGAGTGGATTGAGCCTCTAGCCCTAATTAATGTTCCCTTAGTGAGTGCCTGGCACCCATAATGTTCACTGTATTTCTAGGCAATAATTCTCCCCTAGCCTCAGCCCCAATGCCCAACTTGCTCTCTAGGGTCCCATTGGGATTAGAGCTCTGATATTTTGCTCCCAGGGGGAGGGAAGGCTGAGTAAACTTAGTCCATTTTCCAGTCACAACTCTTTGGTTTAAGCAGGGAAGGAAAACCCTGCTGCCAAGGCCCTAGATTGCTGTGCTCTGAGAACCTCCACTGAGCCCTCTCCTTGCAGATTGAATCTCTTAAAATGCTGTTTCAGCATCTTAGACTGGACCAGTACTTGTGACATAATTTGACTTCTTGCAAGACCAGCTCTACAGCCACGTCAGTCTCTCTAGAACTGGCCCTCACAACTCCTGTTTGCTTCCATCTCCCTCTGACCCACCATTGCATTTTCCTACAACCAGCCTGTTGCAATACTTCAACAACATGGACGTCTCCTCCTTCACCATACACCATGGCTTGGCCCCTTTTGGAACCCTCCACTGCTTAATGTCCTCTTTCCCAGGAATGAAGTATAAAAGAGAATAAGGTGTGTGCCATTAAAAGGTAAAAAGGGGCTCCAGATTACAATTTGGCTTCCAAACAAGCCTCTAGCAAGAGTCACAGGAAGGGAGGCTCAATCAACCAGGTTGTGGTATTTGCGATAGCCATATATGCATTGCTGAAATCAGACCTTGGCTGCCAGGCTTTCAAAGCAGAAAAAGGGACTCCATAGGGACTTTGTAAAAGTCCCCCGGGATGCTGGTTTGCTATGCTGAAAACCTTAGACTGTTTCTTTAATGTGTGGAATGCTATAGCAAGCAGGGACTTTAAAGATCACCTCCATTCGTTCCACTTTTCAGTGAAAAGTGCCAACCTGGGCTAGTTGCTGTGAATATAAACATGAACCAGACCTGGCCTCTATCCTCAAATGTTGAAAGGCCAAAACAAACAGATGTACGTGAAAAGTGATGTTGGTGCTGTGATAGACATTTATTTGTCTGGGGCATGGAGAAAGGAGAGTTCAGACCCGTTCCATGGAAAATGTGCCCTTGAACTGAATCTTGAAAAGTGTACAGGTTTTCTCCAGGGACACAGAAATGGCATGGAGTGTGCTAAATACGGAGAGAAAAGAACCTAGGGAAGGCTGGACGACATAGAACATGCTAGTATCTTCCAAAGAACTGTAATTCAGCCTTGCTGGGGCATAGGTCAAGAGGAAGGAGGAACAAAGGATGGGGCTGCAGAAATGAATCAAACAAGCAAAAAAATTTTTGAGTTTATACTGTGGGTCAGAAATGAAGACATTTATCTCAGGTGTCTGTATGGAGATTGAGAGCAGTGCCATACTCAAGGTGAACAGGAGACTGTTGTCATAGTCCAAATGGAAGATAGAAGAGATGGAAATTAGAAGGTACCAGATGTGGTTACCAGTTAGATGTGGAGGTTAGGGGATAATGACTAACTCATCAAATCACTCATTCAATCATTTTTCTACTCAATAAGTACTTAAGAGCATGTTAATCACTGGTTAAGCTGGAGGGACACAAGCTAGTTGTGATCTCTGTCTTTATAAAATTTACAAATAATTAAGCAAGTGATAACAACAAGAATGATCGTCGTTATGATAAGGGAGGTACAGTGAGATGAGGGGTAATTAATCTTACATAGGGGACAGGTAAAGCCTAGATGGGAAAGGGATGTTTACTCTGATACATGAAAAACGAGTTAAAGTTGGCCAGGTAGGAACAAAAGTAAAGGAAAAATGTTCTTCACAAAGAAAAATAACTTGTGAAGACCCAGAGGAAAAGAGTGCGGCACACGTGGAAATTGAAAAGGGAGAAATATGACTAGCGTGTAGAAAAGGAGGCTGAGAGATAAGATATGCAAGGCTGGATCCAGAAGAGTAAATGCTTGGTAAGCAATTGGAGATTTCAGACCAGATCCAACAAGGCTGGCTAACAATTTGCAGAGCTCAGAATATACTGTAAAGTCTCTGATCTTGGAAATGTGGCTGATCCCATTACGTGGCATGATCAGATATGCATTTGGAGAAGGTGATTCTATCTGCATTGTGGAGAATGACTTGAAGAGGACTGAGACTTGAGGCAGTAAGACCAGAGGGGAGACTGATGCCACACCGATGAGATCACAACTGAATTAAGGAAGCCAGCCCAGTGCTACCTGGGCTACGGCTCTACGAGTGGAAATGAAACCTCACTGAGCTCCTAAGACATCAATGGAAATGAGTCAAGATAGAGATACTTGTACATTTCAGTTGTCCTGCCAGGCAGAAATGTTATATGCAATTGGAAGGAAGGCTTTGATAAGCCTCTGTGGTCACAGGGGACAGCTCGCTGCCTCCCAGGCCTACCAAGGAATGTGGTAGACTTACAGCAGGTCGTAGCTGAATTATCTCCTGAGGAAGTATGCAAGTGCGGGGCCAGAGCTGAACCGGTGAAAACAATAGAACAGAGGACAGCGGATGTTTTCTGTAAAGATCAAAACTGTAAACATCTTAGGCTTTGCTGGCTGAATATGGTTTGTCACAACGAGCAAATTCTGATGTTGTTTCGTGAACACAGCCAGGGACAACACACAAACAAATAGAAAGGGCTGTACTTTAATAAAACTTTATTTGTAAACACTGGTGGCCAGCCACTGGCTTTAGTTTACCAATCCCTACAATAGAAGATAATTTGAGTGCTCCTTTCATGGGTGTTCCTTCTCTGTTCTTTCACTCTAAATATTTAAACAGTGGATTCACATTACACTTAAACAATGTTGTTTTGAAGATATGCCAAAAACTACCCTTCTTGGAGGACCCACATGCTGGCATCCACCATGGAAATCTGGTAGATGGCGGTGATGTGGACCGTGGCAGTGGAGGAGAGAGGTGGATGGAGCCAAGGTCTATTTAGGGGGTGTCATTATTAGGGCTTGGTGATTGGTTGGATGTGGCATGACCCAGAGGATGGAGTTAAGAAAGACTTCTGTGTGTTTGGTATCGCCCACTGTAGAATGTGAGGTGATAGAAGAGAGAGAGCTGGTTGGAGAGTGGGGATAAATAGAGCACCTGAGATGTTTTCTAATGGGAGTGTGTGAATGACATAGAGATGAAGCTACACTCCCTCATACGAAGTGTGATTTCTGAGCCTGGAGCTCAGGGAACAGTTCTTGGGCTGTAAATATCGGTCCGAAAGTCATCAGTCAGGAAATGAGTGAAATAATTCGGAAACAAAGAATGGCGAAGGACAAGCCCTGGTGACACCAGCATTCCTGGGGCAAGTAAGGGAAGAGGAACATGAGAAGGAAATGGAAAAGCAGCAGTCCAAGAGATGAGAATAAAATCAGACAAGTGTGGAATACCAGAAGCCAAGGAAAGTGGGTTTTAGGAAAGGGAAAATGGCTAGTAAGGTCCAATTCATAAAGGGGAGGGAGAGAGAGCGCGCGCATGCAGAGCTAGAGGGAAAGGGTAATAAAGACAATCTGTCCTGGAACAGTAGAGACATAAGCATCTAGCAATGCCCTGACCTCAGAATTTACTTTACGGAAAAGAAAATAGACCTGCTTAATCCCAGCTCCCGCCTTTCCTTTTCTCTTTGCGCAGCAGAGGCAACTAACAAGCAGGAGTAAATGTGTCAGGATTCACATCCAGGGCCCAAATGCAATGTGGGGAGAATAACATATCATGAAGGAGAAACCTGGCTTCCCACCAAGAGCACCTGGGCTGCTGAGAGAGAACCCTTCAAAAGAAGCAGACGTAAAGTAAGAGTGCCCTTTTCTTGCTCAGACCTCCAGAATGTTCTCTTCCTGAGCACCAAGACACCCTGATGGGCCTAGGCCAATGTCTCTGCCTGTTCTCTCACTACCCACCCCCACCATTCCTACCATCCCTTACCATCACCTCCTTCAGTATCCCCCCTTTAGGACTGCCACTATTTCCGAAAGCACCAATGCAGTTCAGGCCTAGGCAGACCAACAGGAACCATCTAGTCTATCAAAGAGGCAGGGGGAAAACCTAATTAATTTTATCCACTGTAAGGTGAAGAAAGCAAAAGTTTGTAATAAGGAAGCCCTGGCTGAGCCGCCCTTGCTATCTGCAAGAGGAGAAGTGTTAATTGCAGCAAAAAGCCCTGCTGAGGTCCAGCAGGGTGAGCATAACTGACTTCCCCATCACCGGCCCAAGTTCTTTTTTCTCTGTCTTCAGTCTCCAGGGGGGAGTGGAAAAGAAATCCCAGGGGAGCCGTCCACCCCAGAAGCTCAGCTTGCAGCCCACACCCTCTTGGGACTGTGCATAAATTTAATGGGGCAGCTCAGTGGGATGCACTGGGAATGAAGAACTAAGCCCATTACCACAGCAGAGCTTGATGGAGGCCCCTGGGAATTAGGTTATGGTAAAGATTCTCTTGGGTGTGGAGTTTCCTGGTATTAATCTAGAGGCAAGATGTGAAAGGGGGCTGTTCTCTCAGCTGCCTGTGAAGTAGCTCTTACATTGAGGGAGCCCCATTGTTGCCCTGGGAGCTCCCTCGGATGGCAGAGATTTATGGTCCCCAAGTTTCATCATTAAACATCAGATTTAATCACAAAACATTCGTGATTCGAGCATTGAGAAATACCACTGGCCCGAGTCTATAAACTGGGGGAGGTATAGGATTGTTTCTTACCTATGTTGCCACAGCAACCAGCATGCAGCCTGAGAGTAATCCTGGCAAAGTTCCCAAGCATCTGTTGGGCGAAGAACATTTGAATCTGCCTATAACTGGTTTATTGAACAGTCAGAACTCAACGGGGCGTGTGCATAAAATAATTGTATTTTTCCCCATCACTGCTTTTATCTTGCTCTCTGGAATCTCCTTTTCCTAATACATAACACATCCTTCAATAAGGCCTTGGGTAGATTGTATAATTTCTGGTCATTTTGGGCTCCTAGAGAACAGCCCAGGTTAAAGTTTTAGTGCACTTAAATGTGTCTCCTTCCCATCCCTTCAGCACAGGTTTGAGCTGCATATTAGTTTCCCAGACTGCTGCAGCAAAGGTCCGCCAACAGGGTGGCTCAGAACAACAGAAATGTGTTGCCCCACAGTCTGGAGGCCAGAAGTCCAAAATCAAAGTGTCCATAGGGCCATTCTCCATCAGAACATGCTAGGGAAGGGGCCCTCACCTCTTCCAGCTGCTGGTAGCTCCTGACAGTCTGTGGCTTGTGAGAGCATGACTCTGTAGTCACATAATGTCCTTCCTCTGCCTCTTCACAGCATCCCTCTGTGTATGTCTGTGTCCAAACGTCCCCCTCTTATAAGACACACCAGTTATCTTATTAGAGCCCACCCTAACAGCCTCATTTTAGCTTGATTACCTTTGTGAAAACCCTATCTCCAAGGAAGGTCACATTCTGAGGTACCGGGGTTTAGGATTTCAACATAGCTTGTTTGAGAGCCGGGCCACAATTCAGCCTATAACAGTCTGGCACCTAGGACTCTGATCTGACTCTGAGACCCCTCTGGTGCCCTAACTCTGCAAATCCTGACTCTCCCAGTACTGTTGGGGTGGGAAGAAAGGAGACAGAGAAGGACAAGGGTCTCTTTACATGGCCGGTCACTTACTGTGGCGCTGTCACTGCTGCTTGCAGCTGCTTCCATAGTTTCTAAAAATTGGCTGTTGAAGCCCTTTAGGCTCCAGAGTTCAGCAGGCTTCCAGTTCTGGGCTGTCTTTCCTTGGACACGTGTGTGAGTTCTTCAGAGCTTCCTACGGACCTGCACCAGCACAAGCCTTTGATAAAGAAGGTTCAGCTCAGACCTGACCTCACCTATTCCACCCCTCAGTCCTCCAGCTTGCAGACCTGTGAGCTACCCCCAACCTCCTTGGCCTCCTGCTATGGAAATTCTCACACCTGGTAAGTTTTGCACCCCACAAATTCCAAAGGGAGGGGAAACATCTCTCATCATCCTCTCATATGTGGGCTGTATATATAATATATATGTGTGTCATATATACACACACACACACACCTCACAACTAAGACATAACTGAGTGGTGGGTTATGTCTTGGACAATGTAGAACATGTAATATATTGTTATCACTCCAGAATTATTGAAACTATCCAAGAAACAAATTGTCCTTGCCTTTACTCTTTTTTTCTAAGGCCAATGATTGTTTGGGAACGTGATTTTTTGTGAACTAGGCACTTCTCACAGAGATAGTTGAAGAAATTATGGTCACAAATTGCTGATTATGGGTGGACATTAGTAAAGGGGTCAACACAGAATGACGGCTACTACTTATTGATTACTTTCTACATGCAGACACTGTGCTGAGGAGAGGAACTGTGACAACCCATTTTGTAGGAAACTGCTTAGATCCATTAACGGTCACGCGCCTGAGGACCTAAGACCAAGCCGCTAGGTCAATCTGCATCTAGAAGTTGAACACAGGCAGCCTGACTTCAAGTGTACATCATCACCACTGTAACTTCCTGACTTCCTTGGAATCCATATCATACACAAACCATCACAGAGTCCTGATGGTCTAGGGGACTCTCTTAGGACTCTTATCAGAATTCACCCTTTCTCCCACTCACGCAACTAGGCCCAAGGTCCACAGAACATTCAAATCAGTGCTTACTGTCACTCAGTACTTAGTACTTAGGATTTCTCCCCACATTCGTCTCTGGATTTCACTGTCTCTGAGCTCTAAGGAACCCTATGAATTTGCACTCACCTTACTGAACCAAGCTGTAGTTTCTGCTAATGAGTGTTGTGCTCAGCATGGAGTTCATCAATATTTGAGGGTTAAATAAGGGAGCTGGGGACAGGAAATAAGAATAGCCACATACATGGAAGAAAAAAGTTGTTGCCCTAAAGAGCAACCAAAGAGAGAGGGGAAGGATGGGAAAAATTATCCCATTAATTCTTTATACCTCTCAAAGGTCAATATTTAGGCTATAAGAAAATCTATGTCATATAACAAAACCTATGTGCAATTATAATTAGCTCTGGCAGTATTTATGTTATGTTCAAAGCACCTCTGAATATGAATTTGGGGGAGGCAACAATGGAAATGAGAGAGCAGGAAGCTGGCAGAAGAGAAGAGGAGAGAAAACCCAGACCTAGGCTAATGGGGGAAGGAGAGAATTTGTGTTTAAGCTCCCCTGGCCTTTTCTCAGCAGAGTGTCACCTGTCACACGATGTCAGCCATTGCTTAAGGTTCTAGAAACACTTATATAAATGGTGACAATGCAAGATTAAATATAAATGGATGAAAGTAAACAGAGAGTAGAGCAAGAGAGAGTTGGACAAAGTGAAACAGAATGTGCTCAATTCTGGTGTACTTGGATGAAAAATATAGTTGCAATTCACAGTAAGAAGCAATGCTGGGTCCCTTTACAACAAAGAGAGAAGAAAGCCCATTTTCCCTCTGAATGGAAGGAGAACTGAAATAATCACACAGAAAACACACACACACACATCCTTTTGCTCACATTCGTTGTTCACTGCTACTAGCACCTTACTCCCTCACATTCACAATTTAATGCTCAATGAAGATGCATTAAGTCATTTTCATTTTCTAGGAGACTTAATGAACTGAGTTAGTTCCCTAAGAGTGGTCAATAGGTGGTTAGTAGCAAAACTCTCACAAATAGAAAATTCACTTGAATGTGTGTTCAAGGAGAGACATTTGTTGTAGACCTAGATTACCGTATCATCGAAGGGAGAGGAAGAGGGCTGAGACCTCAGGCGCAGATTGCTTTCATTTTTTAAGCACTTTGAGCGATCTACCATTCACATCATTTTTGACAATCTCAGTTTACTATCTATCAGCCTTTACTGCCGGGAAGGACTTTTTTTAACATCAAACCCAAGTCACTCTTATCAAAGCATTGATATATGTCCTAACACAGTCAAAGATAGGAAGCTATTACAAAAGCCACCCCCTTCAATTTTACCTGTTTTCCAACCTCTTAATCATCTTTCTGACTGGATACTAAAATGTTCTTTCGGCTCTACTGCAACTGTACTGCTGTCCTGAAGGACTCCATTGGTTTATTTATTTACAGAATTATTAAGTACTTACCAGTGTATCAGCTCTTGCTAGGGATACAAACACAGGGGTACAATGTATGTTACCCCCCTCTCAGAAGCTTATAACTTATGGTTAAATCAGAGTATTATAGAAGTATCAAGTTATAACAGAACCTGTAGTTTGTTTAACCCACTCAGCATTTCTACACAACAGTGCTATTTATATGTTGAGCCACATGTGTTAGTGGGCATGCCATAGGCTGTGAGTTAGGTCTGATCTCCAGGTAAGTTACTTTTCAGGTAAGATACCTTTCAAGAAACCATGTCTGAATGCAAGTCAGTGAACACAACATTGTTATTCAGATAAATTAACGTGCTCTGATTTATTATGATAAAAAGCAAATCATTTGTAAAATTCTATACTTTGCCACATTAGAAACAACACTTTTGAAACATCACATTTGAAAACCATTTCATCTAACACAACTTCCCACCTAGTGTGGCGGTTTTCCTGTGATATCCATGGCATGGTTACCTAGTTGTTAGTCAAAGAGTTGCAGGACCAGAGGTTTTCCTGCCTAACCAGACCCCTCCCATACTTTTTAAACCCACCCACCCCGACTTTGACCTCTGCAGAGCAGCCCCAACTATTGAAGTTAAATCCTGTCCACCATGGGTTGACATACACTGTCCAACTCTGCTCTGATTATGTGTATCCCACCTTAGTTGAGGTCTAACTTGTCAACTTTATATTTAATTGCAAGCCATGTTTCAGACTCGGCCCCCATCTCTTGTCCCTCAGTACTTTCTCTCGGGGAGCCATCTGCTTTAACTGAAGACCTCTCAGATCTCCACTTTCCTCCCTGGCTTCTGCTCTGAGCTTCAGTCCTACATTTGCCTCTGCTCCTGAACTTTTCCACATGTAAGGCCCTCTATCCCTTTCTATAGGACCGAAGTCTAAAGTTCCCCCTCCTGACTCTTCAACTTCTCTATGTAATTTGCCTATTGTTATTCCTAGAAGATATTGGGCATCCTAAAATTGCTTATGGGTAGTATTACCCCACTTCAAGCTGTAAGAAATTTGAAGTCAGGGGTCCTGTCTTATCTGTCCTTGTATTTTCAACATCTAAGCCCAGCATCCAGCAAACAGCAGGTTCTCAGGGAAGGAGAGTGCATGTGTGTCATCGAATCCTCCCGAAACCCAGAGTGAAACCTTCAAGACCCACATTTGACCCATCTCTCTCTTCAACCTCATATTTACACAGCCATGAAACTTTGTCCTTTGCAGTTTCTCTCTCATATGTCTACCTACTTCCTACTATGAAGGACCATCCAGAGCCCTTCTTAGTACTTCTAGCCCCAGGCCTAGAGCCCCATGGCAGGGTCCTGACAAGCTGCTCTTTTTAGAACCATTCTTGACTTCACTGCCAGAGAAATTATTGTGAAATATTGTGGCCTTATGGAAAATTGCTAGTGACTCTTAATTGCATGGGGGGTGATGTATAAACTCAACAGTGTAGCTCTTCATTGCCTTCATAATCTGTTCTTAATCTTTCTCCCCAGGGTCACTTCTACCCACTCCATTTCTAATTTGTATCTATTCTAGCCAATCTGGGTCATTCATTTTCCTCTGACACGTTTGTCATGCCCTACCTCATTCTTTTGCTTACGTCATTCTCCACTCTTTCTCCCTGATGATGTCTTTCCTCATTTCCGTTACCTTCACAGCCAATCCCACCTACTCTTGAAACACAAAGTGAAGTTCTCTGTCAGCCGAGACGCTCTCCCAGCCCACCCTCTTTGAACTCTTCACGCTCTTACCATCTATAGCGTTCCTTGGGTAAGGAATCACACAATACCTTCTGAAGTCTCCTGCGCTGCGGTTGTCTTAAGATGCTATTTATCTCTCATAATGTTATTTAACTTTTGACTAATTTGTGCCTTGTCTCTACAGCTAGATCACAAATTTGCCAAAAGCAGAAACCCTGTCTTATCATTCTTTGTATCCTCTATAGTATTTAGTACACTATCTTAGGCACAGTGGGCAGTCAATAAATGCATTGACTTATGATGTATTCCCCTTCCTTCAACCTCAGTTAAATGCCACCTCATTAATAAACCCTTCCCTTACGACTCCAGTACACATTTGTTTCCTTTCCTTCAAATTCCGTTGTCCTTGCTGTTCGTCGTCCTCTAAGCGCGCATTACGGAGTGCAGTCCTGTTTGTGACACTGAGTGTAAAAATGGGTTCGTCCTACCGCACAGCCTGCTTCCTGAGAAGAGGCCGTTCTCTAACCTCTCCTGCATTCCTCGCAGGGCCAGGCACTGGGTAAGTTCTAAATGAATATTTACCCATTGACCTAAAATAGTTTTAAATTCCAGTTGGGTATAATCTGACAAGACTGACATTAAAGAAGATCCCCCAATAAGGCTTGAACTGTATATGAATATAAATGTTATCACACCTTGAAATAAGTTAGGAACTTGCAGTGTTACATATATACACATACAATAGAACATATATTTTCTCCGTCGGAGTTTCTACTGTGATGAAGGTGCACGTATCAAGTCACTTGCCTGGAATCTACTTGGCAGGATAGAAACAGACCTGAGCAACCATATAGAACCATAGAGTGTGTTGAGAAGGCTTCTCAGCCAACCTGTGGTTGGCTAACAGCACCTTTTCCCCACGGGTATTTGCTCCTTTAGATGTCATGTGTTCAAAAGTTGGCTATGGTGACTGATATGAAATGAGGCCTAATCTCCCAATCCCATGTATTTTATTTGATAATAGATTTATTCATTATAGACACTGTGTTAGCACTGATTATACAAGGTGAACAACGTAGAAATGGCCTTTACCCTACAGGGGAAGAAAGACTAAACAGGTAACCACAAATAGTTGAACACATGAATAGGAAAAATAAGTGAAACTTATTTAATGTGGGTAGTAAGAGATGGATTTTCATGAAAACACATTTATTTTTTAAACATATTTTTAAAGACTTTATTTATTTATCTTTAGAGGGGAAGGGAGGGAGAGAGGGAGAGAAATATCAATGTATGGTTGCCTCTCGTGTGTCCCCTTCTGCGAACTGGCCTGCAACCCAGGCATGTGCCCTGACTGGGAATCGAACCACGATCTTTTGGTTTGCAGGCCTGCACTAAATCCACCGAGCTACACCAGCCAGGGCCAAGAAAATACATTTAAACCACATTGAAGGAAGCAGTCAAAGGAAGAACAGGGCAAACATCATTTCAGGGAACTACGTGTGCAAAGCCCCTGAGGTAGGTTTCAAGAGCTGAAGAAAGAGTGGGGTGGCAGAAACATGGCAAATGAAGCAGCTTTTTATAAAGAACATACATTTAGCACGTTAAAGACACTGCAGCCTTAATCACTGTAGAGGGTCAAGCTCTAAGCTTCTCTATTTATGTTCTAGGAGCGGGGACTGGGAGGGCAGACCACTTTGGCTTGTGGTTAATAACAGAGCTAACTTCCTAGTTCTGTCTCTATTTAGCCGTGTGACCCTGGACAATTCAGTTCCCCTCTCTGGGCCCATTGTTCTCTGAAATAAGTGACTGATGAATTCATTTAACTCAATTGCTATGTACAAAGTACCTACTATATGATAGGGTATCTTCTGGATATAGAATATATAGAGAGTGAGATATATATATATACAATACCTAGCATGAAACAGAAGGACAAAAATCCCTGCCCTCTCAGAGTTATATCTACTGGGAACAAACTATAAACTCTCTCTCTCTCTTTCTCTCTCTCTCTCTCACACACACACACACACACACATACACAATGTTAGAAGTCAATAAAGCAAGGAAGAGTTTGGTTGCACTGAGGTATAGCCTGGAAAGCCTCATGGGGAAGATGACAATAAGCCAAGACTTGAGAGAGGCGGGGGTGTGGGCCGGTGGCTCTCTGGGGGAAGAGCGCTCTTGCCAAGAGGAGAGCAGCAAAGGCCCAGAGGCAGCAGTAGGTTGTGTTCTAGCTGGTGAGGCTGAAGTAGAGTGAGGAAGAGAATGAGGAGACCAATCCTAACTGATCTTAAAATTATCTTCCCCTATGAAATTCAGCAGTTCCGTGTTCATCTGCAAAAGAGATTATCCTCAAATGAAGGATTAAAACTGAGATGTGGGGAAAAAATGTAGGACAAAACAAGCACTATAAGCTCCCTTGATTCCAGGGAACAAAGTGTCTATCCCAGGAGTGGGTGGTGAAAGACAGATTGAATGCCATGAAGAGACATGGGACATAGGCCATTAACAGCAGGAGGCTCGAGGGAGAGAGCATGTGCAGTACCGACAGCCAGTGATTATGGTGGAAGGCAAGGGTTAAAGTACACACAAACAGCAGGCAAAATGTGGTGAGTCTTAGGGGACAGCACCACCAAGGCCCAGTGAACTGCAATTCTGCCAACAGTGAAGATAATTAACTTCAGCCAGTGTGGCTTCAAAGAAGTACAAGTTCAGAGACTTTAGAGATATATTTTTTAATGAAACAGAAATGAAGGGAAGCAAAGAAATTCCTAGCAAAGGAATTCTTAACAGGTAAGCAAATTCACATGAGACCAAGTCTAGGTCTAACCAAGGCCCTCCTTTAAACCCTTCCTTGCAGGAGACAGTCTGCTGGGTGGTTTATCAGTGTTATTTCATTTAGCCATTAGGATGGGTCACAAACGTGCCAGCTCTTCTTACCCCGTGTCTTCAGAGACCAAGCTGCCTGGCCAGTGCACAGTGACACATGGTTGTGCCTCAGCTGGCTTGGGGATTTGGTGACATATTCTCCCTCAGCTGTTTGGGTGGCCAGAGTCCCTGGGAAGTAGTCTCTGCCACGGGTACCTCTTCAATCTATCACTTTTTATGTGACCTGAAAAAGCCTGGAATTCATTTAGAGGTTCTTACGGGGGGGGGGGGGTAGTTATACTTAATTTGAAATAATAACTAACTGCTGAATTGCTTGTGTTTCCCCAAAATAATGGGTCGTTGGGGGCAAGAACTCATTCTAACATGGTGTCCGTGTTTTCTGAGCACCCAATGGCTATAGGCTTATAAGTTTGGAGGCGTAGGATTTGGGCAATGAGGAAGTGGACAAATTTGGAGGCCTGCAGGTGTTGGGGAGGGGTGCCAGGATGTGGGAAGTGGGAGACCCAGAAAGCTCAGCCTGTGAGTCTGGGCACTGTGTGAGGCAAAGAAGGAGAAGAGAAGCCATTGGTGAGCAGGAAGATGGAAAGACTTAGGAGAAAGGACCTGCTCATGAGGGCTGGTAGGGTTGTAGTGTTAGAGGTGTGCATTGTAAAACCCTCCTACACAATTACCAGTAAACTCCACGTGACTCTGTTACTCTGTGGTGGGGTGGATTCACTGGGAGGGAGAAAGATGTGTTGAATCCAATGGGCTGGTCTGAGAAAATGTTAGCTTCCCCAGAGGAGGAGAGCAAGGGCATCTACCTATATGCAGATGGGGAAACTGAGGCTGAAAAAGTGTGTACTTCTTTCCCAGAATCACAGAGAAACAAGCTGCTGACATATTGCAGCTTCTGAAGCCCAAGTTCTTTCCACTCTGGTGGGCTCTGTCCTTGGACCATTTTGGACAGTAATTTGGCAGTTACTCCCAAAACTCTGGCCTTGAAATGTTCTATGTTTTGTTCTACCAACCTGACTGCTAGATAAAGCAACATCTGTACTTTCTTCTTCTTTTTTTCTATTTGAACACAAAATAAGTTGAAAACAGAGACAACAACAACAAACTCTTATGAAAATATAATTGGAGCTAAGGTCAACATCTGTAAAACTATAAATGTAAAAGACAAGATGCTCAATTTTACTCTAAATTGTAGGAGAGTACTAAAATGCAGCCTTTAATTGTCTTTCATTTAAGGAACGAAGAAAGCAGAAGTGGTCCTCCATGAAAAATCGTTGTGAGCATTTAGGAAACAATAACTTTGGTAGATCAGTAAATGTATATTTCCAGGGATAGCATATTTTGTGATAAAAACAAATTATTGTGGTGGCGGTTTTTAAAGTTGGCTTCCCTAAAATAATGTCTGAAGGCTGGGCAGTGAAAGATATAAATCAGAACCTGGAGCCTAACCACTTTCTGGTGTGTCCCTGTCCTCAAGCTTCCTCTGGGACCGGGTTTATGCATCATTTGAAAAGCAAAGAACTCACCTGAGGGAGCCATTTCTGCAGATGATGTGTAAGGAAATATTGGAACTGCTGAGAAGAGCCTGCATCTACAGCAGTGTGTCTTAACTTTTTTCTGGACTTAATTCCTTGAGGATTTGAAAAAAGTGAAACAACTTACTCATTATAAAATGGCACAGAGGCACATATACAGAAAGGTTTGCACATACTTTGTCAGAGGGAGAATTATGGGGTAGGAACAGCAGGATAGAACTCTTGATACCTTCTAGGCAGAGTGTCTCAGAGTGACCTGAGACCACTGAGATGCTAATTGAAAGTGCAGGCCAACTCCCTGCCTCACCCCAGATTTCCTGAAGCAGACTCTGTAAGTGTTAGATTCCAGAAATTTGAATTTAGAGGACTTCTGGCTGAGATGGAGGCATACGCTTTGCTTCCTTGCACAACCAAAAGAAGAACAACAACAAACTTAAAAATAAAAAAACAATCAGAACTGCCAGAAAATTGAGTTGTGTGGAAGTCCAACAACCAGGGAGTTAAAGAAGAGACATTCATTCAGACTGGTAGGAGGGTTGGAGATAGGCAGCTGGGGTGTGGAGGATGTGTGGCAAGATGGTAGCTGGCAGACTAGGCGATCCCACATTTGCATGTGGGTAAGCTGGGAGGAACAATAGGGGAGCTAGACAGACTGAGCAACCCAGGGTTTCAGCGTGGGTAATGAAAGCCTCAAAACCCTTAGCTGTAAAAATTTGTGGGGCTTGTGGCAGTGGAAGAAACTCCCAGCCATACAGAAGAGCTTTTTGGAGAGACCCATGGGGTCCTAGAACATACACAAAACCACCCACCCAGGAATCAGCACCAGAAGGGCCAATCCACTTGTGGGTAGCAGAGGAAGTGACTGAAAGCAGGCAAGAGCCAAGGAAGCAACATTGTTCCCTGGATGACCCCTCCCCCACACACAGTGTCATGGCAGAGTGAAATGGGTTGCTCGACCCTGGTGAATACCTCAGCCTCTGCCTTTTACAATGTAACAGGTGTGCCAAGACAAAGAAATATGGCCCAAATGAAAGAACAGATCAAAACTCCAAAAAAAGAACTAAGTGATGAGGCAATAAACAACTTATCTCATGCAGAATTTGAAACACTGGTAATCAGGATGCCCACAGAAATGATTAAGCTTGGTCACAAAATGAAGGAAGAAATGAAGACTATACAAAGTGAAATAAAGGAAAATATACAGTGAACCAACAGTGATGGGAAGGAAACCAGGACTCAAATCTGAATTTTGATTTGGAACAGAAGGAAGACATAAACATCCAACCAGAACAGAATGACGAAACAAGAATTCAAAAAAATGAGGTGAGGCTACCAATCTCTGGGACAACTTTAAACACTCCAACATCTGAATCACGAGGGTGCTAGAAGGAGAAAAGGAAGAGCATAAATTGAAAACTTACTTGAAAAAATAATAAAAGAAAACCTTCCCAATGTGGGAAGACTTCCAGGAGGTCCAGAAAGCCCAGAGAGTCCCAAAGAAATTGAACCCAAGGAGGAACACGCCAAGGCACATCATAATTAAATTACCCAATATTAAAGATAAGGAAAGAATCTTAAAAGCACCAAGAGGAAAGGAAAGATTTACTTACAAAGGAGTTACATTAGACTATCAGCTGATTTCTCAAAAGAAACTTGACCGGCAAAAAGGGGCTGGAAAGAAGTATTCGAAGTCCTGAAAAGCAAGGACCTACATCCAAGATTACTCTACCTAGCAAAGCTTTCATTTAAAATGGAAGGATAGATAAAGTGCTACTCATAAGGTCAAGTTAAAGGAGCTCATTATCATCAAGACCTTATTATATGAAATGTTAAAGGAACTTATCTAAGAAAAATAAGTATATCAAAACTATGAACAGTAAAATGACAACAAACTCACATCTATCAACAACTGAACCTAAAAAACAAAAACAAACTAAGTAAACAACTAGAACAGAAATAGAATCACAGAAATGGAGATCACCCGGAGGGTTATCAGCAGGGAAGGGGAATGAGGAGAATGGAGGAAATGGTACAGGGAATAAGAAGCGTACATGGTAGGTACAAAATAGACAGGGGGAGGTTAAGAATGAAGGAAATGAAGAAACCAAAGCCCTATATGTAGGACCCATGGACATGAACAAAGGGGGGAAATGCTGCAAGGAGGGTGCTGCAGGATGGAGGTGGATAAAGGAGAGAAAAAATGGGACAACTGTGATAGCATAATCAATAAAATATATATTTAAAAGGTGTTAGATCCCGGCATCTGTAGTGTACCCCATTCTCTAGGTGATTTTTTCAATTACAGTTGACATTCAACATTATACTAGTTTCAAGTGTATAGCATAGTCATTAGACACTTATGTAAGTTAGGAAGTGATCCCCCAATAAGTCTAATGCCCACCTACCACCCTACATAGTTAATACAATATCATTAATCATATTCCGTATGCTGTACTGTGACTATTTTGTAACTGCCAATTTGTACTTCTTAATCCCTTCACCTTTTCCACTCAGCCACAATCCCCTTCCCTTCTGGTTACCATCAATTTGTTCTCTGTATCCCTGCATCTATTTCTGTTTTGTTTTTTGAATTCCACATAAAAGTGAGACATTATGGCATATTTGTCTTTATTTGCCTGACTTATTTCACATAGCATAATATTCTAGGTCCGTCCGTATTGTTGCAAATAGTAAGATTTAATTTTTTTTAGATTTAATTATTTTTATGGCTGAGTGATATTCCATTGTGTATATGTACCACCTCTTCTTTACCCACTTGTCTATTGATAGGCACTTATATTGCTTCCATATCTCGGCTACTGTAAATAATGCTGCAATGAATATAGAAATCACATATTTTTTTAGAATTAATATTTTGTATTTCTTTGAATAAATGGCCAGAAGTGGAATCTCTGGGTCATAAGACAGTTATTTTTTTTTAGGAAACTTCTTATTTTTTTTCATAGTGGCTGCACCAATCCCACCAACAGTACACACCAGTTCCCTTCTCTCAGTCAACATGTCGTGTGTTCATTTGTTGATGATACCAATCCTAACAAGTGCAAGGTGGTATCTCATTGTGGTTTTCATTTGCATCTCACTAATGACTAGTGACATTGAGCATCTTTTCATATGTCTATGGCTATCATCTGTATGTCCTCTTTGGAGAAGAAGACATACAGATGTACCTCTTCTATGTACCCTAGAACATATTTCAAATTAAGTATAACTTCCTGTCCCTTCAGGTCCTCTGCCTATTTTAATTGGATTTTTGTTTTCTTAGTGTTAAGTTTCCAGGTGATTTTTATGGGCCCTAATGGTTGAGGATTGCCCTAGCAGGTCTGAGAGCCCCAGGTTTAAAGCTGATTCAGAACCACCGAAGAGTGCTGGTTTAAAAAGCAGATAAATACCCAGAAACTGTGGTGGAGTGGATCTGGGAAGAAATGGGGGAATCTGCATGTCAATCATCTACCTGGTTCTGGTGTAGGGAATCCAGCCCTACCCTTTGAGCTATGGCCCTGGAGAAGGTAGTTTTGGAGCTTTCCACCTGGCTTTGGTGTCCCCCACGTGCCTAGTGCTGGACTGAGGCAGACACCCTGGCTTCTTCCATTATAGGTCCTCATTAAATTATCCCACCCAAGAAAAGTACCTGTTCTGATATTTGTCTAACCCAATTGAGAGTGGTAATGACTCCTAAAATGTTAATTTTGTTGTGGCAGGTAATAAAATTTGAAGTACATTTATATTTCTCAGGTTTCTCTGATATCTTAAGTCCTAGTAGGGACCAATAGTTTTCAGGCAAGTGACAAGAGACCTAGTACCTGGTTGCTGAGCCCTACAATTGTGTGCCCTGCAGACTCGAGCTATCCAAGGGTGGAGGCTGTGGCTGCTTTAGCTTTTTATGGGCAACTCTGTACAATTCTTAAGACATAATCAGTGCTCAGTAATTGTGACTTGATCCTCAAATTAGTTGAGCATGGATGGACACCCACCCAGGTCATGGGTCCCCTTTTGCAGAGCCCTCTTCTATAAAGTTCTACACCTGCATGTGTCTGGCAAGCAGGACTGGGGGGTCAAGGGCTTTCCAGACTAGAACATAGGCTTCCCCTTCCCATCCCTTCTCAGCAACAATTCAGTCCTGGGAATGCAGAAGGGAACAGTCCCCAGCAATTAGTTCCCTTTCAATTTCCCTTCAGAGGAGGAAGTTTGTTACAGTGAAAAGAGATGAATGCTACCACCCTGAACAATTCTTGGAGCAAAATAAATAGTCTGACAGGTTTTTGTGCTCCCAACTGAGCAGCTGGAAGGTATGCAAAAGAGTAGACCATTTCAAACAGCAAGTGGTCTCAGGAAAGTTTCCTGGAAAACTTAGTTTAAAACTGGCCTCGATCAGAACCCAGCCTCATTGATTAAACATGGGCTGGGAGACTACAGGGTAATGACAAATTGTCAAGGAGCCCATGTGGGGTAAGTGTCTAATCGGTGACATAGGGTGTGGGGTAAGAACCTGTCTTCCTTCACAGCTCTATTAATGAGCAGGAAGCAGTTGGAAACGGGAACGCGCCTACTCAACAGGGAGCGGGTACAAGCCAGAGAACAGTAGAATAATGATACAAATAGGCTAAACAAAGTAGAAAATAGCTCCATGACATTCAGCTTAGAAAAATAAACTTTAATTTTTTTAAAATATGGACATAAAGGGAAGCAAGGGGATTTAAAAGAAAATACTTAATGGATATAACAAACCTAGAAATACTCAGGTAGAATGGAGAAAGTGAAGTTCTTGGGAACGCTGGACAGCCAGGGGTCAGAATTATTTTAGGAATGTAAGAAGAAAGGTAAGAATAGGTCAAAGCCACCCCCTTCCCACATAACACCCATGGTGGCCCTAGCAGTCCTCTGGACTTTCTGGGGGAGTCCTGAGTGTACCCTAGAACAGGAAGTCTGGATTGATGCTGAAATCTCCAATGACAATAGCTCTGCAGCTGGTGTGTCAGTTCCTGACACTCATAAGGATAGTGTCCTTGGAAGAAAAATCAAGAATTGGGAGATCAGGACCTGATTGGTGGACAGAGAGGACACTCTGAGTGGAGCCCAAATGTCCTGGACCTAGTGAGAAAACAGAGCTAGGTGAGGGCACACAGGCCAGGTTGAAGGATATTTCATCATTACATGAAACAGCCTTTCCACAGACAAAACTGAAGGGTATGCCAATATTGGAAGGAAAGCAAAAGAACATTTTAAATAAAATTCATTGAAAATAATTGGATAAAATCATAAAACCAAATATAGAATGCGGTAGACTGAATATTCATGTCACCCCCAAAATTCATATGTTGAAACCTAATGCGCAAATACTACATGTGGTAGTATCAGGGCATAGTGTCTTTGGAAAGCGATTAGGTCATGAGGGTAGGAGAAGTGGAGTCTTCACGAATGGGACTAGTACCCTTGTAAAAGAGACCACAGAGATCCCTTGCCTCTTTGTCCATGCGAGGTCACAGTGATGACAGCCATCTATGCACCAGAATGTGGGTCTTTACCAGACACTGATCTGTCAGCACCAGCCTCCAAAACTGTGAGAAATAAACTTCTACTGTGTGTGAGCCACTCAGCCTGTGGTGTTCTGTTACAGCAGCTTGAACAGACTAAGGCAGAAAAAACGCAGTCATGGACAACGTATCCAGCAATGCTCAGGAGAAGTGGACAAGTTGATGTCCACACGGATGCCCATGACTTCACAAGTTTATGTTTCAAGGCACAGACTCAGACCAAGAGATAAGCAGTCTTACAATTTGCCACAGAGAAGTATTGCGTCGCAGGAGTGGTTGAAACTCCACAGGCATGGCCAGTTGAGCGACAAGAGCACGGGAATGAGGGTCAGAAGAGCTGGGTCGGGGAGGTATACTCCTGTCCTGCTATTATCATCGTGGCCACGTAAACATGTTCTAGACTTCTGGTCAGAGGAGCTAAGGCCTATAGCAAATAAGCCCCCAAATTTAATCCAATCAAAGTTTATTCCTTATTCCTGTAAAATCCAAACTGGGGTTTTCTAACTTAAAGCTTGCTCTTCTTTAGGAAACAATGCAAAGATCCAACTCCTGTCACCTTCTGGCTCTGCCGTGTTTAGCACCCAGCTTTCTAGGCAATGCTGCCCATTTTCTTCAAGCTGGCAGGAAAGGAAGGAGCTTAGAGGATCCTGCAAGGCAGGTAGTCAGGAACCAGTCCTGGGAGTGGAGCCCACGATTTCTGTGTAAGTGCTGTTGATCAGAACCTGTCACAAGGACACACTTAATCCCCAAACAGGTTGCGAAACAGGCAAGTTTTGTCTACCAGGAAATGAGGGGCCAATTTATTGGAGCACCAACCACTCTCCACCCCAGCCCTCTTTAGCCAAGAGGTTTTCAGCTCTGTAATGCAAATATCAAAATAAGAATATTTTACTCTCTTTGGAGTTAGCTTCAGGTGAAATAGAAAGAGACTGATATGTATTTAGATGAGTTCACTCCGGATGAAGCCTGGAATCTGAAGGCAGAAGTGCCAAGGGGAGTGTATTAGGTTGAATGGTGTCCCCTAAAAGTTCGTGTCCACCCAGAACCTCAGAGTATGACCTTATTTGGACATAGGGTCTTTGCAGACGTAATTAGTTAGATGAAGTCAGTACTAAATCAATGTCTCATGTCTTTGTGAGAAGAGAAAACAGAAATACAGGAACAGGGAGAATAACCTGTGAAGAATGAGGCCAGTACTGGAGTGATCCATCTTCAGGCTGAGCAATGCCAAAGACAGCTGGCAACCACCAGAAGCTAGGGAGAGCCAGGAAGGATTCTCCTCAGAACCTTCAGGAAAAGCACGACTTCATCAACATCTTGGTTTTGGACTGCTAGCCTCAAGAACTGTGAGAGGATACTTTTCTGTTGTTTCAAGCCACACAACTTGCAATCATTTGTTGGCAGTCCTAGAAAACTAACACAGGGAGTGATATATTCTATCTATGTCCAGGTTGTTAAGATCAAAGACAGTGGAGAACATTCCATCATAGCATGCCAACAGGTCAGTAGGGAAGGTCCGTACTGGAAACAGGTTTGTGGCTGAGAACACTGCTTGAAGTGGAGACAAGAAAACTCACCATAGCCCTGGCTGGTGTAGCTCAGTGGATTGAGCACAGGCCTGCGAACCAAACAACCACGGTTCAATTCCCAGTCAGGGCACATGCCTGGGTTGCAGGCCAGTTCCCAGTAGGAGGCGCACGAGAAGCAACCATACATAAATAAAATCTTTTAAAAGTATTTTTAAAAAAAACTCACCATGGATGAGGGAAACTCCTATTCTAAGACATTTATACTGGAGGCAGGATAGTAGAAATAATATTTTATGAAATCCTAAATCAGTACAGCTCAAATCATAAAGACATGGTCTGACATCGAGCTTTTAAGTTGGGGAATTGCTTAAATGAAAAATCTTCAGAAATATCAGCATCAAATTATACCATTTTCATTAGATACATTATTAGTCCCCTTTGTCCAAATAATAGTTACACTAACACTTAGTGGTCCAAGAAAATCCAGGGGGAAGTCAGGCATCAGAGACCAACCTTTCTGTGGTCCAAGGCACTGAGCCAGTTTATCAGGTATCTGCTCTGTGCCAGTAATGCCGGTAGGAGCTGGAATACGATGGTCAAAGCCATCGGGTGGAGAATGGTGACAACCTTCTTAAATCTAATACCTTCCTAAACTTCACCCATAATTGTCTCCCACCAGTTCCCCAGGAAGGCATAGGCACTATGTCCCTGAAGAGACCATCAGGCATTAACACCTTCCCAGGGATTCATTTATCAGATCATTTCCCACCCTGAACACAGTGTAAGGTATAAAACAAGGGGTGGGAGCCCGGGTGGGGAGTGGGATGGGCATAGGGGTGGGATGGGAGCGAGGGTAGTGGGGAGGTTCTCTAAGTAAGGATCTAGATCCCAAATGAAGATACCAAACCACCAAGGGAGGCAACACAAGGCAGGAGGAGAAGCCAAAGAGAGAGATTTGAGGATGTCAAGGCAAACTTTGGTGACGTCACAATTCTGCCATCTGGAGTGCTAAAATTTCGGGTGTATGCAATTCAAAGGCTCACAGGAAAGCTAGTTTTAGTGTTGTTACCGTAATGTTGGTCTTGCCTCGGTTTACTTACTAAGTTATTTATCTCAGAACAACAGGAGGCAGTGAACACCACAAGTTATTTATATAAAATGGTTTTTTATAGTTGCTTTTTCCCCTTCTACCTGCATTCTGCTATTCTCTCATTATTGTAAGAAAGAAAGAAAAAATAAAACTCTGTATTGCTCCTTAGATAGTACATCCTGGTCCTACCTTCTCTCAGCCCAGAGTTGGTGGTCTGATGTAGGTAAGTTCAAACTGCCTGCCTGGTGGCTGGTGTTCTGAATAGGTCTTCGGACTGGATCCCAGGGCCAGGGCCCAACCTGGCTTGCCTCTAACGATCGAGGCCCAGAGATGCAGCTTAGCTCTTAGGGTACAGAGACCCTAAGAGCATGGAGAAGTATAGAGCAGCTCAGTGTGGATCTTTCACACACATGTGAGTTCAGCCTCGTAGAGACAGTGCTTCCCACACATTCTGGTCATGAAAATCCACGAGGGTGCTTATTTATAACATAAGTTCAGGAGCTCCACCCCGACCTGCTAAATTAGAATCTTGGGTGCCTTACAATCAAGGAAGCCCTGAGAACACTTCCATGGGCAACAGGGAGCCGGGAGGATTTTAAGCAGCTGTAAGAGGCAACCAGATGTGTGATGTCTAAGCATTAGTCTGAAAGGTGGGAGAGAGATGGGTTAGAAGGTGATGAAACCACAGGGGGAGACCATTTAGGGCGCTGTTTCAATAATGCAGGAAAAAAAGTGAGAGTCTGAAGTAAAGCGCCCACCACATCCCTCCCCGCAAAAACAGGGGGAGATAGAGGAGTATAAAGACATCTCAATCAATCCTGGCCGGTGTAGCTCAGTGGATTGAGCACGGGCCTGCAAACCAAAGGATTGCGGTTAGATTCCCAGTCAGGGCACATGCCTGGGTTGCAGGCCAGTTCCCAGCAGGGGCCTGTCTCATGAGAGACAACCATACATTGATATTTCTCTCTCTCTCTCCTTTTCTTCCCCCTCTAAAGATAAATAAATAAAATCTTTAAAGAAAAGCTATCTCAATCAACAGGACTTAGTAAATGAGTAGGCAGCTCTCAGGGGTCATGCTGAGCACCCCTCAAGGGAAGTTCTGATCTACCGGTTCATGAAAATAACCTGTAGGAAGCAAGAATCTTCATGGTACTCTGCTAGAAGTCGAAATGTGCTGGAACATGCCCTTTAACTTCCTGACCCATTTCCTGTCAGCCATTCTCTCTGGTTTCCAGCAGAATGGTTTTCCCTGCACATTTCCGAGCTTCCTGCCCCGACTCTAGCCTTATGCCCTCTTGCTCCACCTTCAAGGCTACTGTCTTTACTCTTCCACAGACTTCCCTAGTCTACAGGGTCAGATCTCTGGGTGGACCATGGCAAAATGGTGTGGCCCCTGCTGCCCGGGGCTGTGTTGAGGGCATATAGGTCCTGTTCTACACCACGCTCCTGGCTTGCTGTGGGGGAACTCTTGTCTCTTGCCCCTGACAGCCTGTCCTAGGTACTCCACCTTGATTCCTGAACTTTCCAATCTTCTCCCAAGCATGTTTTTCTCCTGTGCTCATACCTCCTAATTTTTTGTTGTTTCTGTTATTGACTCTGTGACTGTTTTCAGTAAATCACCATAAAACCCTTCGTGAGGTTGTTTGCCTTAAATCCCACATTCATTGGGCCCCATCTGTGTTAACTCTCACAGCATTCCAATCTGCCACCAAAGATGGTCCAACTCAGGGACCTGGGTGTCCGTTGGTTTGCTCCATGGGGATCCTGCCAGGTAGGGTCACAGCTAGTACCTGGCATCTGCACAGAGGGGCGGTGTGAACTCCAGAGTGACTCTCTGTCTGATGTCACAGAGGTAGAACATGGAGAGGGTGGGTCGACTTTTGTCCCCCACCTCGTCTCTGTTATTTGCTTGTCCTGCCTTGTTATTTTTGCTGTTGTGCCTCCTTGCCACTTAATCCTGATCTGACAATGGTATAAAGAATGATTGAGGAATGTTTCAAAGTTCAGAGAGCATGGGCTGAGTTAACTTCCCAACGCTCTGAAAAAACCAGAGTAGAATGGCAGGGGGCAAGGGACAATCTGCGGGAAGACGGGGAAGAGGAGGAAGACTCCGAAGAGGCATCCTCTCCATCCCATCAGGGATGTGGGCCAGGCAGCTGGGTTGTTAGTGAAGTGGCAGGAAACCTGTTCTAGGAGGTAGGCTGTCAGAGCTTCAGGCTGTGCCAGGGTGTCACCTGTGGCTGTGCCCAGCTCTTCTACAACCCTGTAAGAATTGTCACAGACCCTGAGAATTGTCACAGCCATGTGCCAGACTCCTCCCAGCACACTCAGGCCTCCTCTTGCTATGGACACAATTTGCCAGTTACCCTTTCCTATAAGCCAAGGGAAAAAGTCATTTACTAAAGGAGAGATAAGGGCTTTTCCTTTCTGTTGTCTTCCCACTCATTTTCCCCCATGTCTCAGATAAAAGAAGGCAGAGTTGTTTTAATTATGTTTTCAGTGTGAGGATACAGATTCTTCCTTTGTGTGATGCCCAGAATTCCCTTTGGGGCTCCTGAGCTTTTTCGTGGGTCTGTGTTCTTGGCAGGAAAGGCAGCAGCTTCTCATTTGCTGAGAATGACACCTCTAGCCTCAAGCAGAGGTTGACGGCCAAGCGTGAGGAGCCCCAGGCATAGGGAAAGCTAGTGGTTAGGGTTCAATGTGATTTCTGAAGGAAGATTCTTAACTGTATGTGAAAACTCTGGTCTTTTAAAACCCAAACCTGAGACTGCCATCTAATCACATATAAAGGGGTGAGGCTCTATGCTCGTGCAGCTCGGACGTCTAGTTGTGTTGCCAGGGTACTCATGTTAATCAATGCATTGTATTTGTGCAAATTTCTCATGTGTCCAAGCACCTTTACACCTGTGAGCTCATGTAAACCTCCTGGAGCATTTCTATGAGATGGGAGGGAAGGCATAGCTGTTTTTGTTTTGCAAATAAAGAAACTGAGGCATGAGATAGGTAAAGTGACCACGCACACACAGGACCAGATGCAAACACAGCTTTCCAAATCCCTCCTGCCTCTGCTGCCATTCATCTGAGGGTTAAATACCAAGCCCTTTGGCTTAAGCCCTTGATTTTTCTCCTTCTCTCTCTCTTTTTCTCCTCACTGCCGGCCAGTTATAGCCAGAGCTGCCATTGCTTCCTTCGTGCAGCCTTACCTGTTCCTCACATCTGGCTCCACCCCAGTAATTTGGCATTTAGAATAATGTCCTAACTGCTTTGTGTACATCTGGGACCCCCTTGCCTTAATTGCATCCTCAACACTTGTGCTAGAATTGTGTTCCTGCAGTCCCATTTGTTGACCTTCCATGGCTCTCTCTTCCTAAAAAATAAACTCTTGCTCTTCAAGGCTGTCACTGTCTGGCCCCAACTGGTCCCCAGTTAGTTGCTTCTTTATACCAACCCTCTGCTTTCATTCAACTCCCTGCCCTGCTAAGTTGTCTTCCAACATGTGCCATCTCTGTCCCTGAGTAGTTGGTTCAGTGCTGGCAAAATATGCAAGAATCTGGTTTTCCTTCCTGCTTGGCCTATTCATTGCTGCGTAGGTTGGACCACTTACCCTTTCTACCTGTCAGTTTCTGACTGATACTAGTACTCACTCACGGTGCTATAAAGATCAGTGCTTATCACTATGCTTACCTACAGGAAGTGGTTGGTGAATATTAGTTATTTTTGTTATCTCCTAACTCTCCTTCTTTGAACCCCTCATTGCTTCAACCCTTGAACCCTGAAAGACTTCCCTGAAAGTCCAGTAATAACTAACAGTAACGATGATAACAGCTAATACATATGGCCTTTCTCATTTGCCAGGCCCTATGACATGTGCTTTACCAATATTAATTCATTTTTCACATCACCAATAATATCATAATTATATCCATTATAAGGGGGGGCAATCTGAGGTCAGAGACATTTCATAACTTCCCCACGTTTACCCAACTGGGAAGTAACGGAGGCTCCAGAAACCCCCTCTCCATACTTGCACTGAGCACCTAGCTGGTGTGACCTCCCCTGGATTCATGTAGGGCAAGGATCAGGCCCCAGCACACGGCCTCTTGCCTGCCAGTTGCTCGGGGATGAATGTTTCTGTGCGGGATTAAGATGCAGCTCTGAGCATCTTTCTCTCTCCTGCTCTTGGCAGGGACTGAATTCGTTTCCAACCCAACCACCACTAACTTAGCGGCATAAAACAATACAGGCATACCACGTCATACTGCATGTCACTTTGTTGTTCTCTACAGGTATTGTCATTTTTACAAACTGAAGGCAACACCCTCCATCAGAAAAGAAAAAAAGACTACAGCTCACTTTATTGAGATACTTGCTACATTACAGTGGTCTGGAACCAAACCTGCAATATCTCCAGAGTATAGCTGTACATATTTACCAGATTTTGAAGTCCAACAAATGGCTCACTGGCTGAAATTAAAGCAACAGCAAGGCTGTGCTCCTTTCTAGATGCTTCTGGAGGGAATCCATTTCCTTACCTTTTGCAGCTTGTAGAGGCTGTCTGCATTCCTTGGCTCATGGTCCCTTCCTCTAGCCTCAAAGCCAGTGGGTCAAGGCCTTCTGACATCTCCTCCCTCTGGCCCTGTCTTCTGCCTCCTATCCTACTTCTGCTTCCAATTCCACGTTCATTATTACCTTGGGCTTGCCTGGATAATCCAGGTTCATCTCCCTATTTTCAGGTCAACTGATGAGCAACCCTAATTCATTTGTAACCGTCATTTCTCTTTGCCACATAACATGACATAGTCACAGGAGCCAAGGTTTGGACATGGGCATTTGGGGGGAGCCCTTTGTCTACTTACCACAATCCCACACAGAATTAAAATGGAAAACAATACAGAATTATAAAATACGTATAAAGAAATCTGACCATGTGTTAGGTTTATCCATAATTACTACCTTAGTGATTTTTAAAGAAATAAAATATTTTTTGCAAAATGACATCCTTGGCTGCCCCTGGTGTGCGGTGCTCTGCATGTGGGCTTCCTCAGGCTGCTGGGCAGCCCAGCACCCACTGAGATCCTGTGGGAGGGACAGTCGGCTGAATGGGGGACACGGCTGAATCTGTCTTGCCTCCCAACTCCCATGTCCTAGTCCCCTGGCCCTGAATGGGAAGAGGAGACTGGAGAAGATAAGAAAAGTAGAATGCCGCAGAGAAAAAGATAACACAAAGACCATCCAGAAAGGAATGGATGGATGTAGGCCTGCAGAAAAAAGTTGGTGAGTCCTTGCCCTCTACAGTAGCTAGCTAAGGGGACAGTGTGGATGAGGCTCAAGGGAACCCTCGAAGCCAGGGAACAAAGTCCAACAGGCCAGTGACAGTAAGGAGAGAGTGATGGGTGGAATGAATGCACCGAGAAGATAAAGCCATGGTCCTCTTCACATTAAATGCTTTTCAGTTTTTATTGTAATTAAATGTTTTTAAATGTTAATGGAATAAATTGAACTTGACTTCCCTATTTTCTCCAGATCCCGTAATTATGCTCAAGGCCTGTCTTGAAAGGATGCCAGAGGGTGATGGATTAAACCTAAAATAAATCAAATTTCCCTTTGCTACAGAGTTAGGGAAATACAATAAGCATTCCACCCTGTCCCTGTTGATGGAAGAGTTGCCTATTCCCCGGCTAGGAACAGTCCAAGGAATAAGCTTGCTAATAGAGTGTCATAAACCGAACTTCATCAGGGCAATAAACCTCTGTGGCCACAGTGCCGTGAGTGAGTGGGCCTGGGCAACACTCTGCCGAGCTGCCTCCTCTTGCCAAGGCTCCCTCCCAGTGAATATCTAGCTAGCAAGCTCTTGGAACTGAGCTGGGCGTGGTGCCAGCCAGACTTCGAGCTCGCCAGGATGGGTGGTGCGGAGGGCCAGGCACCTGCTCCCTCTGCTCTCGCTGGTGTGAGGCTTTCGTGTGGGGCTTCAGTGACTGGGAACCTCCCTGGGCAGAACCCAGGTACTGGGTCTGCTTCCAGGCCTGAGTCAGCAGTGGAGGCTCCGCCTGTGCCTGGAAATGCTGAAATGGAGGCCTGGGCTGGGAACGAGGCCAGATGGAGTCCGGGGCTCCTCCTTGGGGTCAGTGAGTGTGGAATCGTCTGGGTTTATTAGCAGTGGGAAGCATCCCTTCCCCCGCAGGATTCGAGCCAGGCAAATAAAATAAAGGCAAGTTTCCTACACTGAAATTCCCCAAATTTACCTCCTCTCCTTGTGCCTTCAGGGCCTCTCTATTTACTCCCCACACCTTAAAATTTTCATTTCTCTCCTTCTTCCACATGTATAAACACTTTATTGATAGAACTTCTAGAGGTGTTTACACAGAACAGGAATCAAACCCTTCAGCCCTAAGGACAGACTACTAAGGGGCAAGTCTCAGGCGATGGCCAGGAAAGACATTTCTACCCATTAAAAGGCTATTTGGGACTTTCTGAAACCAAACTGAGCAGTTTCCTATTCCGGGTACATATGAAGGCCTTTCTGACAATATTCACATCAACTGTACGTTGTCTTGTCTTCTCATCTGTTCCACTGGGGTGTGGGGACTAGTGTGAGCCCCTTCCGTGTCTGGAGAGTTTCCTTACACGGAGCCCTACCCCAGCCTCCAGAGCTGTCTCACAGACAAGCTCTGCTCACCTCAAGGGCATCAGAGACATTTAAGACAGACTCCACACGTGACAGCTCTCCGTGACTCCCGACATTTCTCTTCCACATGTCCCCCGGCTTCTTCAACTGAGAGTGTTTCAAGTTTTATAAAACTTAGCTTCTCTCCTCCAACCAGATTGTTCCACTTCCTTTGCATGATATCCAGAATGGAAGGCAAAATTCCTAGTGATTCCTAAGCAGCACATCGTGTAACAGAAGATCGTCTCCTTGTTTGCAGACCCTGTACTTCTGTTCTCACAGCCCAGTGTCCAAGCAGCATCCCAGAAGCCCTCACGACACAAAGGCAGATTCTGTTGATACAGACTGCTAAACTGTTCCACGTGAGCTTCCGCTAAGCCATGTTCTCTCTTGCAGTCATGCTATTAGGTGCATTAATTAAATATCATTTTGCCCAATTCCACTTTTTAATCTAGTCTTTCAAACATCTATCTACTATTTCTCCCTATGTGCATGTGTCTTTATGTGTGAATGTATCTCATGAGATACATGAGAGAGATTTTCTCAGTTCCCTGTCTTCTGAAATCTCTATTTCTATCTAGGTCATAAATAATAAGCTTGAATGCAGCAGAATGAAGGGAGGGTCCTACACCAGAAAACTGCAAATGATTTTTCTCCACATTCATTAAATGGTATCTTTGCTGGCCAGCTGTTCAGCTAGTTACCAATGTGCAGGTAAGTCTGTGTATCCAACCATGTGTTTTCCTCTAGGCCATGACTAGACCACCAGAGTGCTTGTTGTTCAGCTGCTGAAGTCCACCTATTCTTCCCCGACCTGTCTAACCTGACCTCATCAGAGAAAGATGTTGTTAACCTGCTCTGATTCGCTCAGTAGACCCATGTTGGATCCAAGAGGTCCTGGAGTCTTTTCCTAGGTGCCTGTAAACAAGTCCTTCAAAAATCTGGTGGAATTTGCCTGCCTTTTAACATCAAGCTCACAGGTCTATATTTTATATTCTATAGTTCATAGAATCTGCCTTTGGGGCATTTGGAAAATCAGAGTTCTGTCTGGGGATGGACATAACTAAAAAGGCTCATATGTGTTCCCATCTCTTAAAACTGCAACCTAGACTCTGGTTAATTGGCGACTATGACAGACATTTGGCAAGCAGACTGTCTTTTGGCTCTTCCCGTCCCTATAGGCCTGGTGGTCTGCCCTTTCCTCCAAGTCATCTGTTAGCCTTCAGCCTCTTATATGGGCCCACACAAACAGCAGTGAGGCATGTACGAGGTGAAAAAGATAAGTTTGTGATGCTCCTCCTGTGAGCTGTCCTTGGGGGTCCTGAGACTTACCATTGACCTTAGGTGTCCTTGGTGCCCTGGTAAGGGCAAAGCCAAGTGCAGCCTCAGAAGGAGCCTAGTGTCTAGCATTTTCCATTTCCTCTCAGGTACCTCTGCCACCCGTTGTGTGTTAAGCCAGGGCTGAGCCAGTGCTGACCTCAGCCCCCACCCCTGCCACTTAATGTCACTGTCCTCAGCATATCCTTGCTTATCCAGGTCACATGTTGAAAATGTGAGTGCCTAAGGAGGGACTCAGATGGGACAAAGCTCATGAAGTAACAGGAAAGTGATGATGGGAACCTTGCACTCCAGGAGAAAATAACACAGGGCACTTACCAGGTTAGGCCCTGGATGCGGGTAATAGTTTTTGCCCCACCCCAATCACGGGGAATCAAGTCAATGTTTGTGCACTAGAATGTGGGGGTTACTCCTGGATGGGCAGAGAGAGGGAGAGTGGGGAGAGTCATTTCTAGAATTTTAAAGCCAGTGGGCAACTATCTTACTGCTTTAAGGAACCAGCTTGGAGAGAACGGGACAGACGACAAAAGACCTTGCCCGCTGCATCTGAGAAAAACAAAAAAACAAAAACAAAATTTAACAAAACAGCCTCCTGGAGGTAGGAAAAGTTCCCCCTACTCTTCTCTAACGCCCTGTACAGGACCATCTACAGTGTTTCTGCCCTCACCTGGTCAGAAGAGTCATTCAGGTTTGTGTTAGAAACGTTACTAAGCATTGTTTCTCAGCCTGGGCTGTGCATTAGAATCACACAAGAAACTTTGTAAAATCCTGATGCCTAAGCCACACCCCAGACCAATTAAGCCAGACTTTCTGGGGCTGGGAACCAGGCATTAGCGATTTTCAAAGCTCCCCTGGGAACTCTGGTGTTCAACTAGGCTGGAAACCAATGTTCCTGAGCCTTCCCCCAAACCCAAAAGAATCAGCCTGTCCAGGCACAGGGCCTAGAAATTAGTATGTTTAACCAGTGCGCCCTGTGATTATAACAATTACATAAGCTGGGAAAGGCTGCCCTGCTGAGACCTCTTTCTCCTTTTAAGGCTGCCCCTAACACTCCTCAATTAGACTCTGAACCATTTGCTAGGAAACAGAGGTGGGCAGGGTGGGGTGCCTCACTCAGCACTTTGGGAGTGTGGGCCCCTGAAGGTTGTAGTGTGGAGGAGGCCTCAGGAATTCTGGAAGGGTAATTACTTGGGAGCCTGACAAACTGACAAATGAAGCAATTTCCATTTCAAAAAATAATCGAGATGAGATCAGATGCATTTCCCGGCAACAAGAGGAGGCAGCCGAATTACAGCCACTCTGGGTCCTTAGCCCACACCCATTTTCCTTCCCAACCCCAGGTTCCAATCTACGCCACGTGGGACTCCATGCATATATTCTTGTAGACACACCAGCCCCCAGAATGGAGTCTCATCCAGAGCCCCAAACAGCCATGCCTTGGACCTGGGCGTGCATCAGCAGTGTGGTTCACCCTCAGCAGCACAGAGTCCGGAGAACCCCCCACAAAGACTCTAGAGTGGGCCTGAGACCATTTGGGCAGGGAATTCTGGGTCTTAGGTTTAGAGGGTGACGGCGCATGGTGGTCTAGAGTATGGCAGTGGATGTGGGCTCCAGGTAGGTACATCCTCTGGCCCAGCCAGCTGCGTACTCTGTGGGGAAAGACAAAACTAGAAGAGGGCTGAAGTGGTGCCTTCCAAATCATAGGGCCCAGGATGGGAGCCTGGCTGCCAGGTGTCAGGGCAGTGCCGTCCATGCGCACAGGAAGGAAGTCTCTGTGCCCGAAGTCTGGCCCCGTTCTCCGGGAGCGGGTGGAGCTCTCCACCACACAGCTGAGCTTCTTTCTGGTAGACCTCACTGTCTGGCAGGAGATCCACACACAAGCAACAGATTCTCACCACCCAAGCCCCAGAAGGGAGCCAGACCGAGCTCCTCTTCCTGTCTTCTCCCTGCCTGTAGATACCCCCCTTCCTCTTCTTCTTGGGTCAAGTTTTCTTATGCCGAGTCCTTTTTCCTCCTCTAATTCTTTTGACAATATCTTCTAGATGCTTCTATTCCCCTCCCATGTCTCTGATCCAGGCTGTGGCCACCCCAACTTAGTTTCCTTTGCAAACTGCCCACGTGCCATTCTCCTGCTCAGCAAGCTGTGCCCCGTGGCAGACGCTTCCCACTTGAGGGTCCCTTTCATCCCTAAAAGGGCACTCTGTGCCTCAAGTCTCCTAGACAAACTATCATTTTTGGCTAATATCCTGGCCTCAAGTCCACTCCTTTAACCCTCTCTTTTTACCTTTACCACTTTATCATATGAGAAGAGGCTATCAGGCAAGGTGGCTGATAAAGAAAACCAGAACTTACACTTCCACACAATTGCTATCTTCAAACTAGTCACCTGTACTTATTTCACTAACACTCTCATTGCCCTCAAAGTGGTTACTACAGCTCATCTTTTGAAATTGCCTTTGTGAATTACAGCCCATACTTTTGAACATTCTAGTTCTGTCCAGGCTCTGTCCACTGCTCATGGACTTCACGTTTTAAAGCAGCCCTCTATTTCCTTTAGAGCAGAGTTGGTAAATAAAGTAAGCTCTGAGTGATCGAATTAAGAATTAAAAAAAGAGGGGGTTGAGTTTTAGGAACTTATCCTAGAAAAATAATTGTGGATTTGTAGAAGGATTAAATGAAGTGGATCTCCAGAATAATAACAACAAAAATATTCAACAACGATTGGATAAATATAAGTGCGTATACTAGAATACTTGTAACCATCAAATTATGAAGACCACATAAGCCATGCAAAGGTATGGAGAGGGGGTGTGGAGAGGATGGAGGGAGGGTTACAGAAAGGAACATGAGTGGCCCTTGGAGTGATGGGCTGCTCACCTTCTGACTGTGGTGGCGACTGTACAACCTACACATGTGATTAAATGTCTGGAACTGGACACCCACACACAAACACATGCAAATTAGCAAGTAAAGCCAGGGAGACCCGAACAAAACCTGTGGATTGTATCAATGTTAGTGTTCTTGTTATAATATTGCACTATAGTTTTGCAAGGTGTTACCACTGAGGGAAACTAAGTAAAGGACAAAGGGGTCCTTTGTCCCTGAGTAAAGGACAAAGGGGTCTCACTGTATTCTTTCATAAAGCTCATATAAATCTACAAATATCTTAGTAAAAAAAATGTCACTTAAAAAACATTTAGCACTGGCTGGTGTGGCTCAGTGGACTGAGTGCCAGCCTGCGAACCAAAAGGTAGCTGGGTCACTTCCCAGTCGGGACACATGCCTGGGTTGTGGTCCAGGTCCCCAGTTAGGGGTGGATGAGAGGGAACTCATTGCTGTATCTCTCCCATATCAATATTTCTCTCCTTCTCTTTCTCCTTCCCTTCCCCTCTCTCTAAAAATAAATAAATAAAATCTAAAAAAAGAATCTCATTTGGCCCAGCAGGACATGATTTAAATATTATTGAATGGACATTGTTTCTTCAATTTCAGAAGAGATTTCAATAAACTTATCCGTGGTGAGGTAAAAATAAATGATATAATACACTTTAAGGGAAGTGTATATTTTTATAGGAAATTAGATCCCCATTCATCTAAAGCTGACAAAATGAGTTCATTTTGGACAAGGCCTGCAAAAAGGAGAGCGAGGCAACAGCAGGGCCCTGTGCCTCTTTACTCTGCCCCTCGGCGCCTCTCTCAGCTCAGCCTGGTCTTCATCCTTGTTTTAAAATTGTTTGCTAGTGAATCCAAGGTAAAAAGGCTGCAGGACAGGTGGGCAGCCCTCAGCCCCCACTCTGTGGGTCACGAAACTGCTGCAACTTCCTGTCTGGGCTGATGGAGGAAGGAGAGGAGAACAGGGCTGAGGACACAAAGCAGCTCAGGGTTGCCTAGGCATTCCTGGTGAAAGCGTGCTCACAGAGAATGATGGGCAGGGCCTTTGAAACCTTGCCAGAATGTTCTTATCTCTATCAGGGGCAAAATTTTAATAAAGATTTATTAAGTGCCTGTTGCATGCCAGGCATGTTCCTCAATGAAAGGAAGACCAACCTTAAATTTTCTCATTTTGGGGACTGTGTGCTTCAATGTGAGTCTCGAACCACAGCTAATTCTGGGCTGAAACGAGGCTACTGAGTTTGGTCAATAGTTTAAGCTCTGCATTGTTATCTCCTTTTGTCCAATGTAACAGATTTTGATGGGCAGACAGTCAATGGGATTGCAAAGTGTTAACAGATGAAGGTGAAGAGAGAGGAGCAGAAAGAGCTCCCCTCCCAGGCAGAGTCATTGATTTACATCAACCACACAGGGCTCTAGGGCAGTGGTCACCGTGGGCAAGAGCCCAGGGCCACAGCAGCAGGCAGTCTTTGGTGTCAGCCCTGGCTCTGCCTCTTAATCATGTCCTTGGGATTCGGTTTTCTCATATGCAGGCTGGGCACAAGTCTACACACTAGGTGAAGTTGTCGTGACAGTTGTACGCAGTACATAAATCACAGACCAAAGCACCGGCTACAGCAATGGCCTCACGGTAGGCAGTGAATGGATTGAGCTGCTCTCTTTCCTACGTGGAAGCCTCTCAGGGTTACAAAGCACCTTTTCCACAAATCATACCGAGACACAATTTGGAGCAGAGACCTGGTGTATCAGACTGTGATCTTGCACAGACAGTTGGACAGCATTATATAGGAAGGGCCTTGAAGGCAAATAAAGTTTTAAGTCTGACATTTTCCTCAATCCACTACTTCTCGAACCTGAGTTGAACAAGGGGCTTAATAAACACTTGCAGGTTGTGATTCCATTCAAAAAACATTCGTGAATCCCAAGGCTGCGCCCTGAACTATTGGGGTAGAGGTTGGGTAGCTCTGATGACTACTCATTTTTCTTTGGGTTCAGAAGAATTCAACTGTGAACAACTAGAAGTCCCACACAGAATAGCAGTAAGATGCATGCCAGTATGGGCCCATGACATGAACTGTGAAGAACGTTAGCAATTTCCTCATCCATTAATTAAGTGCCCACTACGGTAGTGGTAGCCTACTGAATGCCTGTGCCATGCCAGACACTACATGCTAGACCCCAGACCTCCAGAAATAAATACTGAAACTGATGTACTTAGTTGTCTCATCGTCCAATGGAAGAGACAAGGAAATAATTGTATTTTTGGTATAAATAGGTTCTAGGAGAGAAATATGTACAGGGATCACAAGAAATAGGGGGTGAATTAGGAAGACTTCATAGATAAGGCTCAAAAGACCAGTACATGTTTCACAGATGGTCAAGAGGGGAAGACACTCCAGAATGAAGTACCTACAAAGTAAGGGGACAGCCCCAACACTTTAGCTCTTTGGGGAAAAAAACTAAAGGCAGTTAGTTCTTTAGGAAAGGCAGTTCGCTATGGCTCTAGCTAGATGGAATAACAGAGAATGGTAGAATATGAGAGATATAAGGAAGACCAAGGTCATGGAGGCCCTAACATTCCAGGCTTAGAAATTTATGCTTTACCCTGAAAGCAATAGGGATCTCTTGAAGGGAGTTAAGGAGTAACAATTAAATTAACCTTTTAGAAAACAGAGATGAACTAGAGATGGAGAGATCAATTTCCTTACTGGCCTGAAACCATTTCCATGGTGATAAGGGCTTGAGCTAAAGAAATAGCAGAGGAAAAGGAAGAAAGGGAAGGAGTCAAGAGGTAGTGGATGGTTAAAATTTTAGGAGTTGGGGAATTATAGGATGTGGGTAGTAGGGAGCTTGGGAATGATTTTGGCTGAAGGCACTGAAGACCACAGATGAGATGGCAGGATTTGTAGAACGCGGAGGAGTGGAGGGGGAAGAAACAGCTGTGGGGACAAAGAAACATGTAAGTGTTAAGGAGAGTGTGAAGATCAGGAAGAGAGGCATGCGAATCTGTGAGTGGAATGCTCTTTCCATCCCCAGATGCAGAGGGTGCCCAGGGACCTGTGAAGTTCAGCCACATGAGAGCGGGCCTTGCTAGAGCTGATCTCGGGTGCAGGCAGTGAGCCATGCAATGTGCATGTGGCCTCCTCCCTCCCTCCATCACATTTTCTAAAGACTCTCACAAGAGCCTACTGTTGACAGAGCCACATTCAGAAGTCAAACTTGATAATTGATGCTGTAATCCCCTGGATTCCCTCATTAGCAGCTGCTAATGGCTGGTGTGTTAACGATTAAATTAGGGCTCTAATAGGCCCATTGTAAAGTGAATCCGTTCAAAGGGAAGGGAAGAGCTGTGAGACGTGCCGGCAGCCTGCAGTGAGGGTCTGCAACGGCACCAGAGCCCCCCTCTCCATGGCTCAGACTTAGGTGCCCTGGGTCTGGATTAGCATTCTCCAGAAGGCCAGCCTGGTGGCTGGATACTGAATTGCAGAGGGAAAGATGTGGGCCTGGGAGAGCTTCTTCTAGACAGGAATCTAGAGACTTTCTCTGCTACAAAAAATAAAAGAGGCTTCTTCCAGCCTGGAACCCAGATCTGGACCTCCAGCTGTAGTTTACCTTCTCCTAAGCCAGTAACTCTTAAATATGTGCATGGGACTTGGTTTTCTCATATGTAGGCTGGGGACAAGTCTCCACACCATCTGAAATTGTTGTGAGAATTGTAAATGGTAAATATATCATAGTCCAAAGCGGTGAGCACAGCAATGTCTTGACTCAACCTGACCCCACAGTCCCAACTGAAAAGCATAGTCAGGGAACCTTGAAAGGACCCCCAAAGGTTGCCTTGGCAGCCATTCCTACAGTGTCTGCCCATGAGTCCTGGTCCATTTCCATCTCTCCACTCTCTTTTCCCTCCCGATGTTATTTTTGGAGAAGATACAATTTGAGATTTGAACTACGTTTGGTGGGGCTGAAGATATTGTCACACTGGGACTTCACACAATTCAAGAGGTGCAAAGGAAGGCCTTGCGTGTGGCCTCCTTCTTGTGGATCCCTTCTTGTGGGATCCCTATTGCTTTCAGGGTAAAATTAGCTCTAAAAAACCTGACTTATTAGAGCCAAATCCCCCACCAGCAAAACTTGGATATCGCTGGTAGCAGGCACTCCTAACCAGAGGGAGACCAGTGTGCATTTTCCAGTGGTGACTAGAAGAGAACTAGTCACAGAGCTTCTGAACCAGCCCCTTAGTTGGTCAGTGGAAATGCAGGCAGGTGAAATTTTCCAGAAGAACTGGTTCAGCATCAGACTTCAAGATCATCAACTCTAACTGCCCTATGTTTCACTTCATTTCCTCTATCCTTTATTCTTTTAATCCTCACTGCGGAAAAATCAGATAACATATGCGTAGATGTTCCTTAAAGCATGAGATATCATATCTCTTACCCACCAGCCTTTTCAGTTTCTTCACCCACTCCCGGTAAGCCTTAAAACTCCAGTATCACACCCAGATCTTGGGTTGGCCCTGGGGTTTTCACATTGCAAACCCATTGCCACAGGCCAGGGAGTTTAACCATACTTCCTACTGTTCTCAGCATTTTTTCCCATCCCTGCCTGTCTTTCTCACCTCAGTTTTCTTCTACACCTGGTGGGATGCTCTGTCAGAGTCTGCCAACAGGATGCTTGGAATACGCAATTCCCCACACTTCCCAGAAATGGGAATTCCCTGGATACTGCAACCAGAAATCCTGCCTGCTGGACCATGGAGCAGGAAACAAACTAAAGATGCTATGAAAGGCTTCTCTGAGATCACCTAGATGCCAGGAACCAGAACCAGAAGAGAAAACAGCTAACCCTAGTATTAACCTATAGTAGCAAAAAGAACTTTGGACTAGGATCTCTCCAGAGTCCTATAAACTTTGCTCTCCCCTCCCCTCCGGGGTCATCTATAAAAGAAGGGAGGTGTGCTCATCCTTCTTTAACAACCACCAGAGGTACAGAGAGGCCCTTATTTTGTCTGATAGCCCCAGAATCCCAGGCCTTCCACCTGCCTTCCTTGTGTGGAGCCAGAAAGAGCCTATAGGGAAGGTTCAGGCCCTGAGCTCACCCTGTCAGAGATGCCAGTCCTGGGGACATACCCTGCAGATCCTAATTCTCGCCCTGGCTCCGCAGAGCATGTTAAAGAAAAAGCACTGTGTGACTAAGTTGTTTTATCTACCAGAATTCTAGCAGGGAAAACTTGGGAGAAGGTCATTAGTAGGTCACAAGAGTGAACTATGTTGCCAGTGTAATCTACAGAATTAGGGGTACCCACACACATGTAGAAGCAGATTTCTAAGATGGCCCCATGACCTTCACCCCTTCGTGTCATGCCCATTATTATGCCACATTACATGGCAAAGGTATTTGCAGATATAATTAATAGTCCGTTGACTTGGAGATAGGGAGGTTACCTAAGTGAGGCTAAACCTAATTTTAAGCGAGCCATTTAAAAGCAAAAAGTTTCCTCTAACTGGTGGCAGAAGGGGAAACACACAAAAAATGTAAAGGATGAGAAAGATTTAATGTGCGGGAGATTCTCTCTTGCTCCAAAAAAGGGGACCACAGGGAACAACTTGAGTAGGGTGGTCTCCAGAAGCTGAGAATGACTAATAGCCAACAGCTAACACATAGACAGAGACTTCAGTCCTACAGCCACAAGTAACTGAATTCCACCAACAACCTAAATGAATTGCAAAGCAGATTCTACCCCAAAGCCCCCAGACAACAGTGCTGCCCAGCCAACACTGTGGTTACAGCCTTGTGAGATGCTCAGCAGAGAACCCAGCTGGGCCCACCAGAACTACAGAACACTCTGATAATATATGGTGTCATTTAAGCCACAAAGTTTGTGGTAATGTATTGTACAAAAATAAAACAAATGCAATATTTAACTCTGTCCCTCTGCCATTCTGTCCTTGCTAAATAAAAAGACTGGGCATTTTGGATCTGAGTTAAGGGCTGCTATGCCCAAAGAGGAAGCCCAGTGCAATGAAAAGATTTTCAAATTTAAAAGTTAGGAGCCTGGGTCCCTGTTTCTCGCCTGTCATTTGCTATCTGTGTGACCTTGATAAAGACACATAGAGTTTCACTGTTTCCTTACCTGTGAAATGAAAGGCTGAACCTGATTGGAGCCAGATTGGTGGTCTTCTGACCTTCTCTGAGGAATCCTCCAGGGGCTGGACAGGCCAGAGATGAGTAGGCAGGGCTCCAGGCCCTCCCACCACCCCGCCCTGCTTCAAAGACACAAGCTCTACTTTGAACTGTTTCACACGCAGGGCTTCTGAGTTGGATCTCATTAGGAGGAGGGTTTCTGTTGCCAAAATGGAATTTGAAAACTACTGAGCTGAGTGATTATTAAAGACCCTTCCAGCTCTCATGTTCTTCCAACATGAAGGTAAAGTTCAGTGGAGCATCTGCTGGAGCTGTGGGAAGAGCGCTGTGGTTTGGGCTTGAATTAGTGCACATCCTAGTGCATTCAGACATCCCCTCTCATCCAGATCATCTACTCCCCCCATTCCTCTCTGGGGGCCTGAACTTTTGGGGGCCAGAGGCTTAAACCAGACAGATTCCAGTTCAGATCGTGACTCTACATTCAAGTCCTGACATTGGTAAATAAATAAATCTTATAAATTCTCAGAGCTTCAAGCTCTTAAGCTATAAAATGGTGAGATCATCTACTTTGCATGGTTGTCATATATGTTAATTAGGCCTATAGACTGAATGTGTATGTCCCTCATCACCCCAAAAATGCATATGTTGAGATCCTAAACCCCAAGGAAATATTACTGGGGTATAAGGCCTTTGAGAGGTGTTTGGGTCATGAGGGTGAGCACCTCACATACGGGATTAGTGCCTTTTTATATAAGAGACCCCAGAGATCCCCCTAACCCTTTCTGCTATATGAGGACACAACCATCTTTCTAGGAAGTGGGCCCTTACCAGAAAGTGAATTTGCTATCCTCTTGATCATGGATTCCCCAGCCCCCAGAACTGTAAAAAACACATTTCTTTTGTTTATAAGCTACCCAGTCTATGGTATTTTATTAGCCTGAGTGGACTAAGACAATTAGTGTGGTCTTAAAGTGCTACAAGTATAGGCCCCAAAATATAATGGCTCAAGAATAACAGAAGGTTTTTTCTTCTTCATGTTAATAATCTAAAGCAGACCAGTTGCTGGTCTTTCTGCTCCACGCATTCTTTGGGGGATCCAGGCAGATGGTGGCTCTGTCATCTTCAACTCATGACTCCCAAGCTTACTTGGAGATTGCCATTCCAGCCATGAGGGAGGGGAGGTGGTATGCAGGAGCTCAGGAATGAAGTTTTGTGGTCAGGTCTGCAAGGGGCTCACATCATTTCCATTCGAATTCTATTGGTCAGAGCTGAGTCACGTGGGTATACCTAATTCCAAAGGAGCCAGAAACTAGTCCTTGGTTGGATAATTACCTCTCAGCTAAAAATTCTATTATCTAGGGTTTGCTGGGAAATTAATAGCAGTTACCATCATATTATACATAGAAAAGTGCTTAATACTAGGAATCTGGTGCTCAGCATCTCCCAATAGGCCAAACATTGCTAATTAAGTGGGTTTCTATATGGGGTGCGTGGAAGTGACCATCGTCATCCCATATCCACATTTCAGAATTTTTCATTGCTGCTTTCAATCTACTTTCCCAAATGACTTTCTTTGGCTACATCCCCTTTACCTAGATTGGATACATCTATCAGCTGACACTCCTCTGAGGCCCCAGTCTCCTCTGGTTCTCAGACTGCTGCTCTCACAGGCCTGCCTGGAATCTGGCCATTTGAGTCTTGTCAGCCCCGTTCTCCATCACAGGAGCTTGGTAGGAGTGTGCCAAGCAAGCTGTCAGCCACAAGCCAGCTTTCTGAAAAAGATACACCAACTGCAGCAACTGAAAATGCATTTCCCTTGAATAACTTAAGGTTAATATTTGAAAATTAGTTCCCTTGTTCCTTATTGGGCTACTGGGTATTAGACTACAGGAGTAAGGACAAGGGCAATGGCAAGTTAAAATGATGTTCTTCTCATAAACAGCGCAGATATGGAAGGGCAGGCCCAGTTACCTACAATCTTGGGATTCCCGGAGGCTCCCACTTTCATTCCACCAGAGTTGCCACAGGGATAGTTCAAGAAAATTTCCTGGGACTTTTTTCTTCTTTGCATCCAGGAACTACTGAGAGTACACATTTCAATTAATACTCTTCTAGTCCCAAACCCAGAAAACAGCTGCTGTGATCTGAGTGCTATGACTCTGGTTTCAGACTGTACCCCCACTGAATGTGCCCAGTTCCAGGGTGACGAGAGGCTATCATTTTCCACGTGGGTGCAATTTAGCTTTAGAATTGGATAGGAGAGCAGCTTACAGTGTGAGCACCCAGGCCACCAGAAAAGTAGCCAACAGACACCAGTTCCTAAAATATGAAGGAACATTTCCCTCCTGGGGCCCAGTTTCCCTCTGTCCTTCTCAAAACCCTTTATCAAGGATTGATAGATTGTATTTTGTAAAGGTTTTATTTATTTATTTTTAGGGAGAGGGGAAGAAAGGAGAAAGAGAGGGAGAGAAACATCAACGTGTGGTTGCCTCCCATGCACCCCTTACTGGGGACCTGGCCCACAACTCAGGCATGTGCCCTGACTGGGAATTGAACCCGTGACCCTTTGGTTTGTAGGCCTGTGCTCAATCCGAGTTGCACCAGCCAGGGCTGATTGAAATACTTTAAAGAGTCCATGTCTGATTAGGTCCCTATTATTCCTCTAAAGCATTCTGATTGGCTTTTTTAAAATCATCTTGAGGAGGAAGAAATAAATAATCAGTGACAAAATTTTAGGCATTGGTGGGACCTTAGGAAAAGAAATTATTTCAGTGTCCCCCAATACACATATGCCTCTAAATCACATGACCGAGGCGATGGCCCATCCCATGTCATCTCAAAACTAGATCCACAGGCTGGGACCGGTGGGGGTGGGGCAAGTCATCTTACTGCACGCAGTGGGGTGGCAGCGTCGAGGGGACTACGTGGCAGTGAAAGGAGGTGTGCAGCTTCGAAGAAGCATTCTGTGCCCGGTGGGACGAGATTGGAAACCACTGATCTCCCTGTGTCCCCTTGTCTTCCAGACGTGGAGGCTGAGGCGCTGAGATGTGGAAAGCTCCCCACCCAGTCAGCAGTTTTGGTTTTCCAGTTTTGGTTTTCCCCAGGATGCTCAAGTAATGTCCAGGCCTCAGGAAAAAACACCCTCTTGACTGTCTCTCGCGGTAGTCCTGGGAAATCTGGGAATTGGAGTCATTCCCTGGAACAGTCTAAATGCTCTCAGACACATTCTGCTTGAACGCACAAACCTCTCACTGACAAGCCTCACCACAGGGGACAGGGCTGGGGACTGGAGAGAGGACTGCACACGCAGTGGGGGCTTGGGGCAGAAACTGAAAGAAGATGTGAGGCACCAGTGCCACCAGATGTGTGAGAGGTGTTAGTTACAGGATCACGCTGCATTTCTGTCATTTACACAGATCAAAAAGAATTTCCAAGGAGCTCCTCCATAATTTAGCACCAGCCACCTTTAAAACACAAAGTTTCTTTACCTCTTAACAGCACTTTTATCTACCTCACTTTCATTCTAGGGGTGGGAAGTTCAAGGGAGGGTTCTCACCCTGTTCTGTAGCTGAAGAGTTCCTCTGGGAAGGGGTGGTGGCCGCCACAGGCCTCAGTGGCATCAGCCAGTTTCCTGTGTCCTAGCATCCTGCTCTTGCAAGTAACTGCACCTGCCTGACCTACCCATTCTGGTTTCTCCAAGATGGTGGTAAATGGGTGGGCAAACTCTTCAGGTTCACCTACAATCGGCATAGACATCACAGACTGCCAGGCTCCAGGGGAGTCTGAAGAAGGGCTGACAGCCCCCTGCTTTCAGCTGTCATGCTGGTATGCCCTAGATGGCAGGACATTGAGGGCTTCCACAGCTTCTGCTCTGTGGGCCTTCCAAGAGCTTTGGAATGGCAAAAGCATAAGCCCTGGCCACAGTTGGGATACTCGGGAGTATGGGAGCAGGCTGCGGGTTGAACGGAATGTTAAAAGCCATGGAGAGCCCATCCGGCACGCAGGCCAGTGCTATGCTGGGAGAAGAGAGACGCAGAAGACACACGGCCCTGCCCTCTTTGCCTTCTTGCTGACAAAGGGAATTTAAGCCAAGAGAACAAATGGGTACACTGGAGATCCTTCAAGTTCTCACTGTAATTATGGAGCCTTGGGAGATGAGAAACTGTAAAGTTGGCTAAACATTGGACATCTTCCCAAAAGGATAATTGTTTTAGTTTATTTTTCCTCTTAGAAAAAAGAAGCCAAACCACATTAATACTGTATTTAGGACTCAGAGGGTGAGTTTGTTTTGACTGAAAATATACCAAAAATAAGAGACAATCTTCTAAGGGTCAACAAAACCTTATCAGCAAAATATTTATTTTTATTTTCATTAGTTCAACACTGGCTTCTTAAATAAGATAAATAGCTTGGCCAATACTAATAATTAGATTCTGGTCTTGAAAAGACGGGAGTCTTAGGGGAGAAAAACATTCCCATTCAGACAAGAGCCTCTGCCCTGCTTGATTGAGGGAAGGGAAGGCCGAGGGGAGGAAATGGGGGAGACGCCACCCTAAAATGACTGCACCCCATCAGGCATTTAGGACACCATGGAATACATCCTTGTTTTCTTGTTGCTTTGAGGTTCAACTCAATTCTTACAAAACAAAAAAAATGGAGACTCCTTCTTCCTTAGAACACATGTAAATGTGCTCTCATGTTGGAACCAGAAGTAGGAGACAAGGAACAAGGCAATAACTGAGATGCGTTTCTTCCTTCTTCTCCACACCCGAACAATTGGGCTGCCTCTTCTCTCCTGTTCTGACATTTAAACCACTTAGGGCCACTGACACATTCACGGGCTACGGAGGTCTGAGGTAAACTGGCCCTTGATTTCTCAGGCTGATCCTGAGGCTGCCTGGCATGGACTTCTACCTGGGGTCTCCCGCAGACCGACCTCGGGGCTCCTTGTCTGGGGAGGGAGTGGAAGAGATGTTTTAGGTTTCTTCTGGTCAGGGCCTCTGAAGACAACTCCTAAGGTACAAAAATTTCTTAGATACATGTTAACACTGGCATCTTCTAAAGCCTTAACTTGGCTCTACACGAAATGAAACTCTCATGCCAGAGCCAAATGTGATTTTGTTTCAGTTACAAGCTCCTCATCACTGCTGAAGTTCTTAAGGCCCTTCTCAGTGGTTCTGAACGTCAAAGACATACCACCTCCCTCTCCTCCTCCTTTCCCGCTAAGTGCCCTTCCTTGGAATTACTTGTCCTGCAAAGTTCACCCTTAGGGCTGGCCTCTGAGGCACTGAACCTACTTTCTGAGAGGGTGTGGGCTTCATCAGTCTATGAACTGTATACTCAGGTGCCCGATAACAGAGCGGACGGGGGCTGTCTATGGCAGGAGGGATAAGGAACTCCAGAACCCTCTCTAGCTGAGAGACCCACCCACTCCAATTCCAGCTTTGTGCCTTTCTGTTTAATAAGAAATCTGTATTCATTCCTGTCTCAATGACTGTTTCGCATTCTGTGTGACATGAGCAGCAGTCAGGGAATCTTCTACTCCTGGCTCTGCCACACACGTGCCGTAACCTTGGACAAGCCTTGGGCCCTCTCTGAGCCCGAGTTTTCTCACCTGTAAAATAAGAGCACTGAGTTATGCTACTTTTAAAGTCTCTCCAGCTTTAATTTTATTGGAAAATCAGTTGCTTCCTCCTCAGAGCTTTCATGGCACATTGTTCCTCCTTCTCTGTAGACATTTCATTAGAGTTTATCTCTTTACAAACCTATTTCCCCACTGGACTGTGAGGCCCTCAAGAACAAGGACAGTCTCCCAGCCACCTTTGTTTCCTCTGCACCTGGGGAGGAGAAAGGAAAGGGATGTTGGGCTTCCATTAAGCAGAACACAGTGATACACATCATACATAAAGTATTTCTTTTAAAATGTGCAGTATAATGACAATCTCAAATCTGCAGATGAAGCAGCTGAGAGATTACTTTATCCAGGTTACAGAGCTGAATCAGAAATAAAAGCCAGGTTTCCGTTCTTTGCCTACTGCCCCAGGACCTAGCATGGAGCCGTAGGAAGGCTAAATGTTTTTGGACACCTAGAAGATGCTTAGTAGATACTCATTAAGTGGATATTAAATAATTCTTCTGTTTGGCTTTTGGTCAGGCAAGGGTGTGCCTTTGAACCTTACCTGCCCTATGGTGGGAACGAAGCAGGGTTGAGCTACAGTTAGGAAATGAAAGCAAAGTACAATTTATTACAAGGACTTAGGAGTTCTTTAATTAAAGGGGGGCAGGGTAGAGCTCTTACTGGGTATGAAGAAATAATGATGAAATATTCTCAAGGTAACTCAAGGTCTCTGGTAATTCACCCTGAAGAATAAGCTAAAGCCCTCATTTGCATCATCACTCAACCTACAAATTCATAGAGGACATGATTGTTTTCACAGTCCTGGAAGGTCACATTATTCTTTCTTGCTCTGGTGCCCCTCACAATTATGCCCAGGCAAGCAGACAGAGAAATCTATATTACAGTCTCCAGGTGGGAGGGGCTCCCAGCCCCTGAAGCCTGCCAGGTATTTGGGCTGGTGAGGGGGGGAGGGATCAGCGGGGACCTCAGCAAACACTTGACTTGGAGTGCACGCCCAAGGCAGAGATACTGGAATTGAAATGGATTACTGTCTTCAGGGCACTCTGACCTACTACCAGCACCTGAGAAAGGATCTTTGGTTCTAGTTAACTTTTCTTAACCACAAATAAATGCCAAGAGCCAGCTGAGTTAATGCTTGCCTCAGGGGAGAAAGAAAAATAAAGGAGATCATCTGTTCCTGAGGGTGCCTGAGGATTGTGCCTGAAGCTTTTAACCATTCAAAATCCATATAAATCTCACCGGAGTGTCTGACGTTCTTTAAGCAAGGAGTACAGTAGAGCAGAGAGGAAGAGGACGTTTGTTTCTGTCTAGTGGTGAGTTAACGCCAGCCTGCACCTGCAGGCCAGGAACCCAATAAACAGCACGTTGCATTCAGTTCTTTTAAATAGCGCACTTGCTGCTTTAGCAGTTGGAGAGATGGGGCTGTTTGATACCCATGTGTGAAACCAACAAATCCTAACACTTCAGTGAGGTGCACTGTGCTGTAAGGCCTTCTATAACTCTAAAATGCTGTCGGATGGCCCTAAATTTTATCTCCTTCTTCTGCCTAACTGGCTAGTGGATTTTGTGCCTCCATTCACTCCCCAAGTTCTTACTGAGGGGCTGCCATGAGAGGCAGCGCATCACTCGGTTAAGAACACGGAACTGTGGAACCTGGGTCTGAATCCTGGCTTAGCCGCTTATTCAATCTGTGGCTTTGGGCAAATTGCTTACAGTCTCTGTGCCTCAGTTACTTAATCTGTAAAATGGGAATAATAATAACACCAATTTCACAGGGTTGTTTCAGGGATTAAATTAGAAAATATGTAAACACTTAGAACACCTCTATGACATAGTGAGTGCCATATATAAGTGTTTTCCAAGTGCTGGAGCTAAACTTATCACCTGAGCCATTAAAATCCACAGGATACAGACAGAGTTACTGACACATCTTGTCTAGGGGGGAAGAACAAGGGCCGCCTACATCAGAGGTTTAGGGAAGCTTTAGTGATACAGTGTTTATCCGAAAGTTTGGTATGTGTTCCCCAGTTGATAAACCAGAGAGTTGTGAACAGTACAGGAAAAAAATTTTTTCTTAAAAAAAAAAAATTTACATGTATTAAGAAAAATACATCTGAAACATTAAATCTTTTATTTAATGGATATTACTACTTAGGAATAAGTAAAAAAAATAAATATTTAAGCTGATTAAGAGGACTTCTTGGTTTCCATAGAATAAGGGCATCTGCTTAAATCTACATTTCTCACATATCTTCCAAAACTGAATAGGCAAGTGGAACAAATACAGGTAAACCCGTGCCTGTAATCGGGTGCTGAGCTAGTGGTCCCCCAAATCCCAAAGATCCCACAGATCCAGTTTGGAGGTTAGAGGAAGTAGAACAGGGCCATTGAAAGTAACTTTGCATATCTAAAGAACTTGGCTAGTGTTTTTAGTAACGTCAAATAGCTGTGCCTGCTGGGAACTGGGGAGATAGGATTGACCCTAACCCATGAAGTGATATGGTGGGAGGGGCTTGCTGCACCTGCGTGAAAGCAGGAAGGCGGTTAGCTCTATGTCAGGTCGTGGGCGGTGCTTGCTTGCTCGGATTAACAACGGGCAGCTGAGAAAGACGGAAGAAACCAGAGTGCTAGCAGGTGTAACTCAGTGTGGGAGGATTTGGAAATGGGGTTACAGAGGAAGATCCACGCTGGGATTGAAACTCAGGAACAGGGCAGCCATGCTGGCTCGGCCTCACAGTTTGAAAGAATAGAGAACACCTCTCCCTTCCATGAGAAGGCGCATTTGGATAAAGAGCAGAAGCCTATCCAGCTGAGCAAGGACAACTGGAAGAAGCCGGAATATATTGGAAATCTGCCCAGCTAAGTTGTAGACTTCTATTTCTTCTTGAGAGAGGGTACCTCTGACTGGCCTGGTTTGATAAGGGGGACAGGACTGTGTGTTTGTAGGTGCTTTTTTTTAAAAAAAAAAAGCATGGGATTTAATGGTCAAATTCCACTATATTCTAAATCTGTATAATTTTTGAATAAGTAGTTCCATTCCTTTTCATAAGACTCTGGCACTGGGAGTCACAGTTGTTATCAGTGACAGGCAATAGAACCCAGTGGTTCTGTTACATGCCCACAGCAGCATCACTAGGAGACAAGTATAGCAGATTAGATCTGATTGTTGTTCAGCAAACATTCAGTCTCTCCCTCCCACCTACGCATCAGCACCATCATCATTAGCACTGAGCATAGTGAAGTGACTTCCTTTAGCCAATCACATTCTGCAAATAAGATGCAGGCAGAAACTAGGTAAGTGCTTGCATGGATGGGTTTGGACTTTTGTACTCCTGTCTTTTGCCATGAAAAGAATATGCCTTATTTAGCAACTGGTCCAGAAATGATGAGAGACACTTGCAGAAGACTTGCAACTCATAACCGTAGTTGAACCCAACCTAGATCTGCTGAATCCCAGGAGACCTGCAAAAACAAGAGTGCAAAATGAATGTTTATTGTTTCATGCTCCTAAGTTTTAAGGTTGTTTGTTTTTCAGCAATACTTGTCACACAGAAATTAGTACCAGAAGTGACATGCTGCTGTAACAATAACTTGATATTTGGGGTATTAATTTTGGAACCAGGAAGTAGGCAATGAAGAAAGTGTTATATCTAAGGATGAAAAATAATGATCTATGATATGCAGTGGCAAAAATAACATGCCTTGCGTAGCTCCTACTTCAAGTAGGATGATAAGGACAAGAAGCAGACCTGAACCCAAACCACAGCTTATAACTAAGCCCAGACAAGATAAGCCAAATCCCAAGATTCAAAGATAGATAAGGAAGAAATAAATGCTTCTTGTTACATGCCATTTAAGTGGTTTCTTACATGGAAATAGCTTATTGGTATAAATAAAAGATAGAAACTTTTAACCTACAAATAGGTTAAAAGTATTAGTGAGAAGTTATATACAAAAGATAAGCAAGGAAGACTTAACATACGTATAATGGAGTTTCCAAAGGAGTAAAGCAAAGCAAGAGAACAAAATTTCTAGACTATAAGGCAAGAAAACTTTCTAAAATTTAAAAAAAGGGACGCAACCTACATATTGAAAGAGCCTCTAGTGTAACTAGAGGAACTTGATCCCAAATGCTTGACGCTAGGTCATAGTCTAATAAAATGATTAAGACACTGAATGTAATGAAAAAAAATTCTGGGACTCCAGACACAAAGACTAAGTCACTTCCAGTTCATGAATACCAAGTTAGGCTCCAACATCTCAGAAACAATACACAAAGGGACATAAGAATAATGCAATACATCCAATAAATTCAAAAAGCTTAAAACTGGTGGTTTATTGCATATAAATTATACATCAATGAACTAATATTTAAAAAACCTTAACTAAAAAAAGAATGAGTTAGCAGAAGGCAATGGGGAAGCATTAGTAATATAATCAAAGAAAGAAAACATGACCCAAAGATTTCAGATAAAGCAAAACTAACCTTCAAGTGTGAAGAGCACAGATTGTTAGTAACCTACAAAAACTCAAGGGTTGTGTTCTCGTGAACACGCCTAAGAAATCTAGTAGAGAACAAGTGTCAGACAACTGAATTGGCCAGAGCAACTTTTACATTTGTCTGGGATATTGAATATACTGTATAACGATTTAAACAATTGTGACTAAATAAAGGCTGAGCAATAAAAAGTACAGTATGACATGGCTATAACTCTGACAATATAGATAGAGTGTAATTACAGAATGGGGGGGTAGTTTGTATACATAACAATGTTGTCATTGTAATCAGTTTGATGGTGCTAATATTATTATTCTGAGTCTTTAGGTCATCCCTCAGCGATAGGCTAGGTCAAATGTCAAGACTGATGGTGCCACAAAGGCACTGAAAGAGTGTGAAAAAGTTTATTACTCACAAAATGAGGCGCTGTGGGGAGTGCGGGGCTGGCTGAGGACCAGGACCAGGACCAAAAATATCTTGAGATATTAAGGAGGAACATCTGGCTTAGAGTTTTATTATAATTGGTGGCGAGGATAGGCAGAGTGTACCCATGCACAGTCTGGGGCTTGCAGGGTTTGAACTTTCCACCGAGGCTAAAGGGGGGAACATGAAAGCTTTGCTGTTGGCTTAACTAGAGGGGAGACAAGAAGGGAAAGAAGACAAAGCAGAGCTTGAAAGCTGTCAGCAGGTAAACATCAGTAGGAGAGTCAGACTGCGGGACACTCCTTGTTACACTGAGGTTGCTGTGTGTGTGTAAACTAAAGCAAATACGGTGTACTCTGATTCTAACATTCCCTGTGTCCTTGGAAAACAGATCTCGGTATGGAGGAAACAAAATTTTAAAAATGTAATGTAGAAAAGATTAGGCAAAATCTTCATGATCTGGATTTGAATTGAAGGTATCAGTATGAAGTCATGTGATAGTTTATATTGATATACGGTGTATTTTTAAATATATAATAGTATGCGTTTGTGTACCCCATACCTGTGTCTGCTGAAAATGCCTAGAAACTATGATTAATTTTGTAACAATAAGCCTCCCTAGAGCCCATATTATGGTCTTAAAATGTGATTTTTCACTAATACCAGCAGAGCTTCCCAGAGAAATGGCAGGTTCCAGGCCTAAGGTTTAAAATATATATGGTAATATTGGAATATTTTTCATACCAGATAGCAAGAAAGGTCTCAAACACTAAGATCATTGCAAAAATACATAGGAGCCAAATTGAATAGGCTCCAATAGGCCAAAGAAAGGACATTTTGAGCTTCATTAAATTATATAATCGCAATATACTTAAACCCTTTAAATATATTTAAAAATATGACTTTATAATGACAGTAAGAAGAAACTAATGGTCAATTTTGACTAATGAAATAGTAGAACTACAGTATCATCACTTTTAATCGCTAATGAATTCATGGATCTAGGCTTTGAGGTGGATGGGAATTAGGTGCCCACCCCCCCACCCCCCCACCCCCCCACCCCCAGTTAAAGAGCACACCATCACCTATAGTTCCACCAAATGGATTGAGCCTGAGTCTAATCAGGCCTCTGGATCCAGCTGCAAATTCACAGAAGATATAGAGGACAAAGGAACATGTTGAACTGCACCATGAGTATGCAATCAGCAATATCCAGACTGAACACAACTCTACAAGGCAAACAGCCCAGATCTATGACAAATGAATTATAAGTACAATAAAATGATGGAGGGAGAACTATAGAATAAAAATGTGCTTAAAAGACATATCGTTTTTTAATAAAGAGCAAGACTAAACTACCATGTCTAAGGATGCAATTTGGGGTTATAAAACTATCATAAAACACCCCAAAGTCAAGATAGAGTTTGCGTGTGAAAGAAAGGGGGGAGTGTCTGGCTGAGACAGTGCACAGCAAGGAGGTTCTGAGTTGGGTAGCAAAGTTTTATTTCTTGACCTAGGTGTTAATTGCAAAGGTGTTTTCCTGCATTGATCTATATATTTGTGTGGTTTTCTCTGTGTTTCATCTATAAACTTTGTAAACTGGGAGGAGGATGGGAAGTTGAGTTAAACAAATATGTGATAGATAATTATTCAGGTGGTAGGTGGATTTGGCAAATGCTGTGAAGATACTTGTCTGACTGGTGTTCAAAAAATAGTAAACTAGTGCTTAAGAGCTTAGCCTTTGAGAAAGCCACAAATTGGGGTTGAAATTCTCATTCTGTTCATTATTGGCTGTGTGATCTCTAAGCCTCAGTGTCTTCATCTATAGAATCAATATAATAACAACTGATAGAGTTGTGAGGTACAAATGAGATAATCCATATAAAGCACTCAGCAAAGTGCATGCCACGTAGTAATCGCTCAATGAATGCTATTGGTTGTTGTTATTGCTGTTTGGGGGAATGATAGAGGCTTTTATTTAGGCATCTCTTTCATGGGCCACTGGGGACTCCTACGAGGCTTCTTTCAATATCCATTGCAGCTCCTGGAGTTCTTTTTATTCTCTGCTGCTCCAATTATAGTCCTGAGAAAACTCTGACTTCATTTCTTTACAGACTAAATGCTTTGGGATACATGGGAAAATGAAAAGTGTCATAGATACCCAAGCTATATTAAACCAATATAACTTGCTGGCCAACTGCCACGGGAGCCAGCATGGCAGTAACTACTAGATTGATGGAGAGCAGAGAATTTGGAGCCACTCATTTAGCCTGCGGCTAGTCTGCCTAACACTTCCCCACGTATCAGGAGGCAAGAGTTATGCTAAGGCTCCCAGGTTGATGCAATATTTGGAAATGTGGCCTCTAAAGCAATTACCTTGCTCAACATACTTTTTACTAATACATATGTCAATTTTATTATATATATATATATAATATATATATATACACATGTAAATGAAAAGCACATGGCCCATCTGTACTCATCATCAGCCAACTGTTCCAGTGAGTGCTGATTTCCTACTGACCTGTCCTGCATCATTGTCTTTTACCTGGCAGGCAGGAAGATGCCCTTTGGGATGGGTTACTTGGAAATAGTTTCAGTACCCTTTAGCCTAAAGTCCGTGTTGAGTAGAGAGCAAAAATATTCTCCTACTTTTCTAGCATCTCCCTTCTTTATAACTGACCATTTGGGGCATCCTCTTTCTATTCTCATTTCCAATACCTGAATTCTCACAGCCAACTCAGGTCATCACTGTTCTCCTATTTCAGAAACCTTACTTTGTCTGTTCAGATTTGCATAGTACTTTCCCCATTATTAGTTCAACCCCATCAGTCAAGAATTATTAACATATTATTTTGACAAGAGATCTGATCTCCTGGTGATTGAAGGACTTGCCCTCAGTCCCCTGCGGCAGAGCCAGAACAGGAGCGGACTTCTCTCCCTTACCCAGATCTTGCCTGCAGTTTCTCTCCACTCTGTGCTGCAGACACTGCGTCTCCTGTGGGAGAACTCTGATATATTTTATTTACGCATTTACCTATTTATGAATTCATTTTTTAGTCATGTGTTGGTTTCATTTTATACAAATTATTGTAGTGTTTGTTCTATAATTATCTGATCAAAAGGGAATAAATATATAATTTAATACAGTAGTAAAATAATTACTAGCTAAACATTTTTCAGAAGTAATGAGCTGAGATTTGCAAAAATAATAAAAAATCAAGAAAAATGCATTTACTTCTAAAACTTTATCAGAATGCTATCTTCTGTCATTTTTTCTTGAGACATATTTTTATCCATTTTTCAGTTCATTTATAATGAATTTTTTAATGTTTCAAACATTCATAAAAGCTTGAAGACTAATATGAACAATTTGTGTACCCACTATCCAAATGCTGTTAACATTTTCTTCGTATTTGCTTCAGATTTTTCCTTTTACTAAAATTAACATTTCAGAAAAGGTTGAAGTTCCCTGTGTTCTCTTGCTCTGGTTCCATCTCTCTCCCTCCCACCCCAGAACAGACAGTGATGTGTCTTCTCCATTCATGTTTGAAATATTTACTGTGCATGCATTTACCCACAAATAAAATTCATTTAAATCTATAACCTTTACAAAAGTATATCATCATCCTGTATACATTATATGTTTTTTCCACCCAATATTTTTATATCTATGAGTGAAATTCTTTTCACTTTTGTACCTACTAATATATTTGAACGTATTTTTATCTTATTTTGTGTCTTTTTTTTTCCATACTTTTTTCTCCATGACTCTCTTTTCCTGCCCCTTGGTACATTAGTAATGTTGTCTCTAGTCCTACTTTTCCTCATTTGATGGTTTGAAATCTGTAAATTATTTTTTATTATACAATACATTTCATATTTCAAGTGAATCATTTAATGTCACTCCCAAATTTTTAAGAAACATACTTAATTGTACATTTTTAATAAAATCTAAAGATTTTAATTATTTCTGGCTTCTTTAATAAGACAAAGAATTTACTATGCATTAACTAACTACTGAAAATTACCTCATTTCCAGAATTTATTTCCACCTTTTTAAATCAAATTATATATTTTATTTTTTATAGAGCTAATATTTTACAGATACTCCTCTTTCAGAAGTATTGAACTATTTACATATTTGGGAGGCTTTTTCTGTCTTTTGCACAGTGTATATATACTTTTTTGAGGGAGATGAAGAAAAGAGTATATTTTTTTAATTTTTAAGGGTATTTTTTCCATTACCATTCAATCTTTTTATAACCTCCTCCCCTCTACAATTACCACACTGTCGCCCACCTTTTTCATGCATTGCTAATGCTTTTTAATAATCCACAGTTAATTGATCAATATGTGTTACTGGTTTTGAGGCTCGTACTGTTTCTTGCTTTCTTCTCGCTAAGGGTTTCTCCACAGCGGTGCCATTCACATTTTGAACTGAATAATTCTTTCTTATGGCAAGTGTCCTATGTATTGCAGGACGTTCAGAAATATGCCTGGCCTCCGCCCACTAGATGCAAGGAGCATCCCCCGAGTCATGACCATCAAAAATCTCTCTTGAGAGGCAAAATTTCCCTCAGTTAAGGACCACTGTTCTAGCTGAAATTCACCCTGGCAGTCGTTCTGCTAGCACAGATCGGGGAATAGGGATGGCGTGTGGCGTGAACTCAATCAATCATGGTGTTTCCCTACACTGCATTTTTAAAAATAGATTTGTTTTTATACATTTATGTCTCAATTACAGTTGACATACACTATCATATTAGTTTCAGGTGTACAACATAGTGATTAGACGTTTTGCTACAAAGTGATTACCCCAGTGGGTCTAGTGCCCCTCTGACACCACACTTAGTGATTGCAGCATTATTGACGGTTCCCTGTGCTGTACTTTACATCCCCGGGACTGCTTTTATATCTGACAGTGTACTTTTTAATCTCTTTCGCCTTGTTCACCCGGTCCCCCAACTCTCCTCCTATCTGCCTAGTGACCATCAATTTGTTCTCTGTATCTGTGAGTTTGTTTCTGTTTTAGCTGTTTTAAAACTAGATTAGTTTTAATCCACTGGAATCCTCAGTATATTTGGAAATATACTTCCCTGACTTCTCTATTGTTGCTTACGGGTGGCCTGCCGATAGTATAAGAGAAATTGTTTTTTTTCTAAAGTGAGTCCCCTCACCTCTGGTAGATCTAAAAAAAAATTTTCCCTTATATTTTATATTCTTCTATTCCATCACAATGCATCTAGGCATTGATTTACTTTAGCCCATTATATGCATTTTCAGTCTGAGGATGCATGTCTTTCATCAATTCTGGAAAATGTTTAGCTGTTATCTCTCTAAAAACTGCTTCTTTGTTATCTCCTCCTCTAGGATTGCTATTGCATGTGCTATTAATCACATCTCTTAACTTCCCTTCCATACTTTTATCAGCTCTAATCTGGGCCGCTTCCTTGCTAAAATCTTCCAAGTCACCGAATCTCCCTTACATACAGTGTGGAAGTTGTCCACTTCAACAATCATTTTCACTTCCAGAAATTCCATCTGTTTTACTTTTATACACTACACATCTTGCTTTATTTCTTACTCCACTGTGTCATAATTTATTGTTCTTTGGGGGTCTATTTTTTCTTCCTTTATCTCTGTCAAGATTCTGAGCACGCATGCCTTAAAGTCCTCTAAAGGTTGCTTAATTTTGTTTTCATTTCACTGGGATGAATTTTCCTCCTAGTTGTTGACTTTGTTTTCTCCTTTTCTTAGTATTTCTTTCCCTTTATGTTTGGGTTAGTTTGCAATCTGCAGAGTCTTCTCACTCCTTCTCTTCCCTCCCCTTCCCTTTTCTCCTTCTCCTCCTCCTCCTTTTCTTCCCTCCCTTTCCTCTCCTCTCTCTCTTCTGTCCTCTCTCCTGCCTGTTGTAAACCAGATCCCCAGGAAACATTCAGATGAAGTCTATTTAGACTCTTCTCATGGGTGGCAGCCCCCCCACCATGACAGACTTTGGCCCCTCACCTGGAGTGGGGCCATTGTTGTCTATGGTACACTGCAGTAGATGAACCCCCTGCCTGTCTCTGCCTATTTCTGGACCCAGAGTCTGGCAGGCTCCCAGTTGCAACCCATTTTGTACTTTGTGTTTGTTTTATTTATGCTGCACAGAGATGTTAATCTTGTGTTTGAACATAGCTGTGCCTTTGAAATTGTCTTTTGAAAATGTTTCTATGTGTAGAAAGTCATTGAAAGGCTTCAAAGAATGACTTTTCAATGACACCCCAACCAGAAATAAAATAAAATTAGTCTTTGAGTGTAGGTTAAACCCTCCTATTTGTGTCTCTCTGAACACCCGCTGCTTTCTATAAGCCCTGTGCAAGAGCTAACCTTCCCACTATTAGTTCCAGACCACTAATACACTCACTTCTTCACTTCTCAATAGTTCCACCAGTGAAATAATCCATTCCTCTTGTCAAATCATTTGCTCTTTTAATGTCCCCTTTCCATCCAGATTCCCAGCTCTACCCCAGAAACACTCTCACCTCCCTCAGTCACTAAAACACCTGAGACGTTTTTCTCCTCTACTCCTGCCTGTACTACATTTCTGATGGTCCCAGAATTCATGTTGAAGTTCCTTTAGAATGTTGATTTTAAGGTTCTCATTCTTTTTCCCCCATCTTTTATTTATTTTTTTTATTTTGAAGTGAATTTATTGGGGTGGCATTGGTTTATAAAATTGTATAGGTGTCAGGTATACAGTTCTATAACACATCTATACATTGTATGTTCACCACCTCAAATCAAGTCTCCTCCCATCACCATTCAGCCCCCCATAACTTCCTCTATCTCCCCCTACCCTCTCCCCTTTGTTCATCACTATGCTCTTGTATCTATGAATTTTTCTTTTTTCTTTTTTGCTCAATCCCTTTACCTTTTTCACCCAGCCCCACTACCACCCTCTCCTCTGGAGGACAACAGTGAGTCTGTCTGTATCTATGAGTATGTTCCTATCTTGTTTGTTTATTTTGTTCATTAGATTCCACATATGAGTAAAATTATGTGGTACTTGATTTTCTCTGACTGGCTTATTTCACTTAGCATAATGCTCTCCAGGTCCTTCCATGCTGTCAAAATAGTTAAGATTTCCTTCTTTTTTATGGCTAGTAGTATTCCATTGTACAAAAAAATGTACATAAGATTCTCATTCTTGATGACACCATAGACTTTTCTGAACCAGTGTGACCCAGTCATAAGGCTCTCTTTCATCACTGAACTCTCTGATGGGTCATCCCCTCCTTAGATAGACTCAGGTTTATTCTTTTTTTTTTTAAGATTTTATTTATTTATCTTTAGAGGGGAAGGAGAGAGGAAGAGAAACATTGTATGGTTGCCTTTCATGCGTCCCCTGCTGGAAGTTGGCCTTCAGGGAACTGGCCTGCAACCCAGGCATGTGCCCTGACTGGGAATTGAACCACGATCCTCTGGTTCACAGGCCTGTGCTCAATCCACTGAGCTACGCCAGCCAGGTCAGGTTTCTTCTTTTCCCGTGGAATAAAGACTCCTTTCTAGAATTCTGGGTCCCCTCCCTTTTCACCTACCCTCATTCCCATGGAATTGGAATTTTTTTTTCTGAGTGTATTTTGTTGGTTCAACAGTTCATTAATCTAAAACCCATCAAGATTCTGCTATGGCCTCAGCTGGTGTAGCTCAGTGGATTGAGCGCGGGCCTGCGAACCAAAGGATCGCAGTTCGATTCCCAGTTAGGGCACATGACTGGGTTCCAAGCCAGTTCCCAGCAGGGGACTCACGAGAGACAACCACACATTGATATTTCTCTCCTTCTCTCCTTCCCTTCCCCTCCAAAGATAAATAAATAAAATCTTTAAAAATATTCTACTATGTTCTAGGTTTACACTAGTCTCTAGGACGAGAAAATACAGTGATACTTCAGATTCCTATGATATTCTGAAGATGCTTAAAATAGTAGACCAATGCATAGAAACAATTAAAACACTGATATACAGAGGAGGAAGAAGCTTCATGGAGGAGGCATCATGTGAACAGGGGCTTGAAGGATGGGAAGCCTCTAGACATAGGATTAAGGAAGAAGAATCTAGGTAAAGGGGTAAATATTCAGGTACCATTTGCCTTTCTCACTACAGCATCCATTCTTTAAGAATAAAGAGCCACATGTCTTCTGTATTTCTCACAATTCTTTACAACAGGTCTCTTTCCATAAAAAGGAGCTCAGTAGACTCTGACTGAATAATGTTATTAAATACGATGTGAAATGTTTTCCTGCAGCTTGATCTCTGTCTTCTTGCTCAAAGACTGGTTGACCCATTTACTAATTCATTCTGGCAACATTTATCAGTGCCTACTATGTGTTAGCCAAGTTAAGAGTGACGATGTAGAAATGAGCAGGTCAGGCATTCCAGTGAGTATCTCAGGCTTAGGAAGTGCCTGGGCCCAGAGGCTCAAGTGTGCTGGGAGTTCATCATTCAGTACCCCTGCCAGGCCCTTCTATTTGCAGCAAGTGAAGGCTTCACACAAGCAATTTCACGCCTCTAAGTTCACAGGCCTCCAGGCACTACTACTTCCCACTGACACAGAAGAGTCCCCCTTACAAATATAAAGGATTTTCCAGTGAGAAAGCAGCCTGGGGGCACATTTGCCCTAGGCCTTCTTAATAGGCCGTGCAGGGAATTAATGGGTGAGCTCCCCAGGTTGAGGGAGACTGAAGGGCAGGCTGGAGGCAGGAGCTTTGTCTCGAAACCACACAACTGCCCTGTGGTGTTTGAACACTCTGTTCTCAGAGGCCATCCTGCTCCCATGCAGCCATGGCAAACAATGCAGGACCACACATTGGCCATTCCATTACAAAGATGTGTGTGTGTGTGTGTGTGTGTGTGTGCTGTTGTTGTTGTTTCTCTAATCTAAATCCTAAAAAATTTATGTGCCATCTATAAACATGCTTCCCTCAACTTTTTACCTGAACTGCCTTCTGAAAATGATAAAATAATAAAATAAAATAAAATAATGGAGAGACAAGGCTTAAAAATCCTCCAAGTAGAGAAAACCGATTAAGCCATGTAAAAAATAATAGCAATTATGAACGTAAGCAAAACTTAGGTTATTTCTTCGGAGTGCATCTGATAATCATAAACAAAATTTAAGTCATCTTCTGAAAATGATATAAGATAATCATGCTCATTCCCCACCATCTGGAAACCCCCATTGTAATAACCAGTCATTGTAAAGGTTAAATAACTTCCCTATTTTCACTTCATATGCCATCCAATAATGTCATGCCTCTCAGCTTCATCCTAGTTTCAAGTTTGAAGTCTCTCTGTTTGCAAAGGGTTTGTTTCTTGCTCAACAAAATATTCATATCAAGTAAAGCTCTCTGAATTTTCTTTTCATACTACATAGACTCACAAGCTCTTAGCATGAAATAATATTTTCTCCATTGACTGCACCATATTTGAATTCTGAGAACCCCCTACAAAGAATAGGACTGTATTAAACTTCGGCCAACCTACTGTAATCACCAAAAAACAATTCTAAGGTCAAGAACGGTGAGTTTTTACAGAACAAGGAAATGAGGCACACGGAAGAATTCGACAATGACAGACCTCAGCAGGCCCAGGAGTGGAAAGTCACCAGGTGAGAAACCACACGGTGGGAAACTGCCCCCTGGGAAACTGCCTGCCGACCCTACCCAGGGCAAACAGATGCTCAGCTAAGATCGGGGTCTGGGGTCAGCCTGTCCGGCATAACAGCATGCAGCTTTAACCCGAGGTTGACAAGATGTATCAAGAACAATAGTCAGCAGAAATGGCACCCAGCAGCCAGCTCCAGCCAATCAGACTCTGACACCCCAGCCAGTTACCCTTAGCATGTTTTGGCACTTGAAAACCCTGCCCTAAGATCAACCAAGTGGGTCCCAACCTCCCTTGGTTGGCTCCCCAACCTCCCTAGGTTGGCTCCACTTTCCCCTCTTTTTCTCAGCTAATAAACCCTGCTTCTTAGCTCACTGCATCCATCTGGTTTCTTGAGCGACTCTGACCTAACAGACAACGAGTGTGAATTCTGACTGTTCAACTTTTAGTGATAGATGTGGATGTGGACTTAGACAAAAGATGTGCATGTCAACCTATACTTTCTGGACATTGCATCTATCAAATAATGCCACAATGCTGAGAGGGTTGTTGTGAGGGTTAAAGGCAAGCCTGGCAAACCTTCAATAACTGGTGACAATTTTATTTTTATTATTATAATTACTCCACCCGTCCAGCACCGAGGCTCAGTGGCTGCCTGAGCTGTTCGTTCACTCCCACTCTCCATCTGCTTCTGCAGGAGCAGGGAAGGGAAGCCTGGGAAAGGCCGCCTCAGGGCTCCGCCCACAGAGTTGGGTGTGGTAAGGGTGCAGCTCGGCCCCTCTGCCCCTGTTGACATGCAGACTCCACCAGCCAAAGTCACCACCTGCAGGGCACAAATCTACACTGTGGAATTGGCATTACCAGGCCAGATACCTTCACTGCTACAACATGTTTTTCATCAGTGAGATGTAATTTATTTAAGTTGCTGTGGTAAGATGCAACTTCAGTTTTCATGTTCTACAAAAGCTGTCCCTAGGTCCCTAGTGACACAACTGTGACTCACTCAGATGCTCACGATCCCTACTTCCCAGACATTGGAAAGTGCTTGGAGTCACCTCAGAACCCACCATCACTCTGCCATGTGGGGGTGGGATGTGCTGGCCAGGCAGTGGGAGGGGGCCTGGGAGGCAGTGAATGTTTGCTGTAACCAGTCCCTCCCTGGCCAGGGCTAGACGCAGATGGGGTGCTCCTTCTGTCTGCCGCAGCCTGGACGCTGTGTTCTCAACAAACCCAGCGTTAATTAACAGCAGACCTGGCTTACACAACTCCGCTTTTGAAAACGCTTGCTCATTCATTGCTTTAGCCATACTCCGCCCCCATCCCCAGTTCCTTTCTTTGCACCCCAGGCATCTTCAGAGCCTGCCTGATGCGAGCGAAGCAAACTCACAAAACTGGCCTTGCGAACCTCCGAAAAGCATCTGCCTGCCATCTTGTAACTGATTGCAGGTGGTGCTGCAGGGAGGCAGTTAAGAATATTAATGAATAAGACTAATTGATTATTAAGCACAATTAGCTTAGCAGTAATACCACGCTGGCATTCTGCCAGTCCCTGTGACTTAGTTTCAGGAAATCCTTGCTTTGCTTGGGATTAGGGAATGCAGGACAGATCAGAATGTCTGAACCAGGAAACTGCAATGGACTCTGGATACAATTAGTGATAAATGTGAGTAACATTAGTATTTAGAATGTATAGCGATTGCATCCCCAAGCATCCCCAAGCACCTAAGCCAAATGAACTTTATTGAAAAGTTCTCTACCACTTCTTAACTTCACCTTCTGTTCTTGGGGAATGGAAATTGGGGTGACAGGCTAGGAGTGGTGTTTTAGACCTATGACAAACCCCGGTGGGTGTCCCTTCTCTTTGCCCCATTAAAGTAGAAATTCAGCAAACAATTTTAAAAGACTTCATTCACACTAAGGCATACATGGCAGGTGTCTAGGGTAAGGGCATTGCTTCTGTAGTGTTTTGAGGGAGGAAAGTGTTGTTACATCACATACTCTTTAACAAACCTATTTGTAGGGCTGATCATAGTCCAGGCACTGTGCTAGGTGCTGGATACTAGAGATGTATTTGTTCCTGGGAAAACTTACTGTCTTATGGGGTGGAGATGGATGTGTGTAACCTGCTTCCTGCAGTATGGCTAATTAGGTACCATGCAAGGACCCTTCCACCACCAAACAACAAAATCCTCAATACAACAACACTTTGTGATTCATTACTGGACTCACAAGAAATCCCCATGGATTATTCACACCAACCATCCTCATTGCCCCACCCCTTCAATAAAGTCAGCTGAACTGGTTGCTGAGAAGGGAGAGCTATAAGCAAATGGGGAAGGTGGGTTGTCTTAAAGGCAAATCCCAACAGAAAGACTAGACAACAAAATTTATCACAAATCGCAAGTGTAGATTTTATTCTCTAATATTCTTGCTTCACTTTTTAAAGTGTGTATACCTATGTATGCACACACATATACATATTTTTATATATGCACTATAGATGTATATATATGTGTGTTCCCAGTTGTGGTATCAAATATATTAGAGGGGCACACTCAAGGAAGTTTAAAAGCTGCTATTCTGTAAAGCATAATAGAGGCATGAAAGAAATAGTTGCCAGTTTTACCTGGGAGGTAGTTGGGGGAACATAGAACAGGAGTCCGAGCTATAGGTGAAATTTGTGTTCACTGTTGAAAGATAGATAAGACTATTCTAGGCTGCTAACAGGAAGAATATACCAGGTTTTAAGAGAGGGGGAAAAATCATGAAAATGGACATGAAGCAACGAAAATGGGATTTTTATCTCCATCTTTGCCTTTCCCTTAATACCCTATGCTGCGTCAATTCTGAATAACCTAAGGTTGATTTTTTTTTAAGTCCCATTTATAAAGTTTGGCAGACACCCTATTGTGAAGAAGTACAAAGGCCACCCTAGGGAGTTGGGACTTAATCCCATGAGCAATGGACAGGCACTGAAGGGCTTTCGGCGTGGGTATGATATGATCCATTTTATGGATTAGAGAGACAATGCTGGCAACATCCTGAGGACACATGACAGACATGTTAGTGTCATTTACCCAAATCTGAGTGAAAGAAGAGACAGCTTAGAGGAAGAAGGGGAGGATATTATTATTCAGAAGACAACTGTTAGCAATATATTATCATGCAGAGCATCATTTAAATTATTCACAGGAAAACTGAAGTTTTCAGTAGGTGATAAATGGTATCACCAACCAAACTGTTTGCGGACCCTCACCCAGGATACCCATCAGGCGTGGTCGTGTGGCTCTGTTGGCTGATGAAATGTGGGTGGACGTGGTGGAAACTTCAGAGACAGCTCGTGTGTCCTCATGATGTCTTGTTCCTTTGCCGTGAGATCTGCTGTGTTCCAGCCAGAGGCTGCTCTGTGGGCATGGCCTTAGGGTGGAGATACTAGTAGCGCGTAGTTAACCTCTGGTGGTGGACAAGTAGAATAAAGGTAGACATCTGTGCTACTGTAGACCACTGCAATGTGTTTGTTACCCATGCATAACATAGCTCATCTTAACTAGTTCGAGATGCCTGAGGTGGCATTAAATTTACATGAGGTTTCTCTACAAGATTTTTTTAAAGAATTAGCCATCTTTGTCTAGCTCTGTTTGGAAGCTTCTGGAGTCACTGTTTATTAGTCTTTGTCGTAAAGGAGTCATGAGCCTGCCTAAGCAGACCAGGCTGTGAAATGCACCACGCTGCACCCCCACAGTGTGGTGACCGTAGTAAAGAGGGGCCCAGAGAAAAGCATAGCATCAAGGTGGTGGTGTGCAGAGCTAAATTTCAAGAAAATATGGGTGACAGAGCTCAGTTAAGAGTATTAGCAAATGTGGGTTTTATCTTGCTGTGGATGTTGCAAAAGAAGATGGGTTATTGACTCAAGGGCAGAGAGAGAAAACCAATGAGGGGGCTCAGTGCCACTCTAAAGTGGACAAGGAAGAACCAGAAGCCAGGGCAGCTGCAGAGGAGTCTGTGAGAAGGCTGAAAGGGAGGCTCAGACAGGTGTCTGTGACAGCATGTACTAGGGGCTGCCACAGTGTCACTTCAGGTGACTCTGCATGGCTAGGAGTTGTCATGAACATGTACCTGTGAGTTTCCCTACCTGGGATGACACATGCATCTCTGTGGATAGCATGTTTGCCTTCTAAAAGCCTTTCAGAGAAACAGAAGTTAAGAAGATTCTTTTATATGCATAGTTTGACTCTGCCATGCTTCGGTGGTGAGTGTACTGTCACGTTGGACGATGAGAAACACCCAGTCCTCGGGAAGTAGGAGGGGAAAGAGCCGAAGGCGGTGCCTCTCTTTTTCCCAGAAAGGCTGACCGTTTGCTTTGTCTGGAGAAGAATGAGAAATCTGCCAGGCAGTGAATGTCACAAGGGAAGGACAACGATGAGAGAATAAGATACAAAGAAAGGGGGAATGAGGAGACTCTAGTAAAAAGCCTTCTTCGGAATATAAATGAGTGTTCTACTAGGAAAAGTGGAAGATCGTTTTGAGAAAATGAGAGAATTTCAGAAAATCCAAAATGAATAATATTCTAAAAGGGTTTTTCTACATACTTGTGCAGCCAATACCATAAAATTCTGCTTCTTTTGTTCATTCATTCATTCATTCATTCAGTTACAAGCATTATCAAGGGACACATATGCACCAAGCATGTACTAATCCCCAGCAACATAAAAATGAATAGGCCCCATATCTGACCCCAAAATGCTCTGATCTAGAAGGCATCCCCACCTGCCTGCTCTTGCATTTCACTCCCTCTTAACTCAACTCTTAATCTGGGAAACCATCTAGAGAAATAATCCTAACCTTCTCAGACTATTTCCCTTTTAACTGGGAACCCTTGGCTATGTAAGCCTTGATCTGTAGGAACATACCTCTGGTAGACTTTTGTGTTCTTGTCAGATGGGTGGGGAAGTACTTTTGAACTCTCAGCTCCTCTCAAATCTCCTTGTGCTACATAAATGTGCAACCGACTCAGTTGAGAACCACAAACTTACTCACGGTCCCACTCAACTTAGTCTTTGGCATGTACCATTGTGCCTTATATGATATTAGATGGTTTTCTTCACTTTATCCTCTAGAGCACGGACCAGGAGCCTCAGGCCTGTGGGCCAAATCCCGCCCAAGGCCAGGTTCTTTACAGTCCCTGAGCTAACACTGTTTTTTAATGGGAAAAGGAAGAAAAAGGAGAAAGAGCAGGAGGAGAAGAAGGAGGAGAAGGGGAAGGAAGAAGAGGAGCATAGAGACATATGCGTCTGGCAAAGCCTGAAATATTTACTATTCGGGCCTTTTCACAAAACGTGGAGGGATAAACTCTTGTATCAGGTTCATCAGATAGTTAGGCCAAGAGTCTCTGTTATCTCCAAGGGCTCATTCAAAACGGGTCGGTTCAACCAGCTTGTTTTTCTCCAGGAGAAATTGAAATTCCCATTATCTCCTAAGACTCTGGTGATACCAAGTTAGAAAGCTATTTGTGCTCTGTAACCCCAGGCGGGATTCTGAGGCAACTCCTCAGTCACAGGCTGCTGATCTCTAATGACCCAACATCAAATTCGCGCCTTCACCCCCTGAGCCTTAGGCATAAGGAAGGGCAACCACTCAGAAGTCTGCCCAGGCAGGCCAGGCAAACCTGTGGGAAGAAGGACTGGCAGCAGCACCCTGCGGAGATATGCCATCACCACAGGGTACCGAGGTCCCAGCACCCTGGCTCCAGCTTGGCAAAAGTGGCTGGAAAAGCAAAAGTCCTGTAATGACACACATACTTGTATCGCCGTGACCCTCTGACCACTCCAAATATAGTTCCAGCATGCTTCAGGCATGCATGTATGATTGGCCGGCCCCTGAGGAGGACACAGCAGGCTTGTGTGCAAACATAGGAACACCTGGCAGTGGGGGCTACCCTCCAGAAGGCTGCAGATCTGGTAGCCTTCCCCAGTGTAGCCGAAGGATACACGTAGCAAAGGATAACCATAGATTGTCCCACCTCTTAGGAAGCGGGGTGGCCCCAAATGCCTCTCACCAAAAGGCCTGTGTAATTTGTCCTATATTTACCAACCCCCGGCCCCAAGGGAAGACGTGCCACCCTGTCTTCTGTGCTTGGTGTCTTCTGTGCTTGGCCTTCAGGTTCACAGTCTGCCCCCAGCACTGGGTGGACACTGCTCTTTCTTCTGAGCTTTTTTGCCAATCTCATTGCACATACACCCGTGGCCATCACTAATCTTTTTGTCTACACAGCTCAACAAAGATAGAGATTACTGCAAGGGTGCCAGCATCTTAGAACAGGAAAGGCAGTGATACATGAGGAGTGTATCGGAGTGTGGCCTGTGTGTTACCCATCCTGGTCTGTCGACTTCTGCGGCCGCTGTTGATGTGCTTTGGCAGTCATTCGGCGACTTAGCTGTCTTCTGAATGCAGCTACATTATCCGATTTTGTGGCCTTTCCTTCAGGCTCCGAAACTGGGCATTGGCATTGCTACTTTGGAAGACAGAGTACCTGTTCTGGATGTCTTTCTAAAGGCATCCATTCAAAGGGAGCCAGAGCTGTGTTCTCAATAGATTTAGCCCCTGCCTTCGTCAGTGTTGGGGAGGATACTCTGGGTCCCTTGCTGCCCTCCCAGGGCTGGGCTCGGTCATCATTTCTCACATTCAGAAATTGCTTGGTTGCTTGTCCATTTCCCTGAGCATTGTCCTTAGACTGCCACCAAGGGGCTGCTCAGGCTCAGTTTCCCAAAAGTCATCCGTGAGGTTGAAGATACAGTTACCTGATCTTGTTCCCAGGCCTTCAGGTGTCTTTCTAACTATGTTTTAAAAGCACAAAGAGGAATGAGACTTAGTCCCTGAAGCTTAATTTAAAAATATAAAAAAGGATGTAGAATTTTTCGGTCCCCAGTGGGAAGAGTCTTTCTTTTAGAAAAGAGGCTTTGTGTATTCACATATTATTTGATTGAAGAGGCATCTACTGAGATTCTATTCCTGGCCTGCATTGTGCTAGGCCCTTGAACACAGAGATGCCTCAGGCACAGGCTCTGGCCTCCAGGAGCTCACAGGCTAATGCAAAATCCTAAACGTGGGACTCTGCTTCACTCAGACTCTTGAAACACTGTTAGTTTCAGGGATACTCACAGGTGGTCCTCACTTTCCCAGCACATGTTAGGATTTCGTTTCTCTGCTTCCTTAGAAGTTAGACACGCCATATGACTTGCTTTAGCCAATGGTCTGTGAACAGAAGTGTGCTGTATCATTTCCAGGTGAAAAATTTCAAGTGACAATGTGTGTCTCCCTATCCCGTTTTTCCTGCTTTGGGAATTGTGGGAGAATATGTAGTGACGGTGTGTCTATCAGTCCTAGTTGCTGAGTGACTACAATGAGTATGGTCCCTGGCCAATACAGAGATAAACTTCCATTGTGTTGAGCCACTGAGATTTGAGGGTTATATGCTGCTACAGCATAACCCAGCTTATTTGGACCTATGCATGCCAGCTCTGAGGAATGAGGCTTTTGTAGCCCACAGTCATCCAAGAAGAACCTTTTCCAAATTAGGACCAAATTATTATCTCAGGCACACCTAGTTGTGTGGCATAGGTTGGAGAGCCTCTAGGGCAGACGGCGTCCCTATAACAGCTAAGGGTCACGGAGGGATCCACCCTCTTCTGTGCTCATCGCCTGTGGGCTTCTGCACCAGATTTGCTTTTGATCAGCTGAAAAATCTCCAGTGTATAGCATCCCCTTAGAGAGACTCCCAGAAATCTAGAAGTCTGGCAGCTTATGCTTCCCTCTGTCACAGCTCTCCTCATACTGTCTGTCTGTCTGTCCACTTCACTAAAGCGGAGTAAAGTCCAAGCGCAGGCCTGGGATGATCGCTGAGTTGTGATAGATAGCCAATATCTACATTCTAATGAGCACATTTTGAATGACCGAATGAAGCCCTCTACTGCTACACTTGCACACTACGTCTTTGTCATGGACAACACTAAGCCCTTTGTGTAAGGCATGAGAGAGTATGTGATAGGCAGGTATGTCTTCTGATTACCACCCCTTCTCTGTACGGTCATGGTGTCACAGGAAGGGCTTTGTTGCCAGAAGACCTTGGCTGCAGCAGCTGCTACGCCTCTCAGCTCTTGAACTGCGGGGTCCTGAGCAAGTCTTTTAACTTCTAAGTCCAACTTGTTGTGAGGCTTCAATGAAAGAATGGACCTGGTTCCTAGAGTGTCACAGATGGAAGGCACATCTGGCCACCTTACAATTTATCTTACTCTGACTCCTCAAGCTAATGAGAGAATAGGAACAGAGTCCAAGTCTCCCAAAACTTAGTTTGGAGTTTAAAGCTGTTAGTAAAAGGAATCTGAGAGCCAATGACATCATAGATATGAAAATAAGTGCATTAAAGAAACAACACCTTGAGGCATCGCTCGATGCTGTCATGTGCTTGATTCTCCCATTCTTGTCAGAGTGGGAACTGTCCTTGTACCCAGCCAGCATCCATAGGTTTCTGCCTTACTCACCAATTAAGTATTTGTAAAGTCTGAAGCCTGGTTACAGTTCCATTAAGCATCTAACCAATCCCCCCTGCCCCACCCCCTGCCCCAGCAGCTATTTTCAAGGCCATACAACTCACATTTTTCCCAGGCTAAGTAGATTGGCTCTGAGTCCCCAGGGTGGATCTCTGCCCTGTAGCATGTTAATATTCTGGCATAAATAACTCCATGCTGAAATAGAAGAGTTGATTGGGATTTAAATAACATTTACATAAAGGAGACACATTCTGCCTTAACTAGTAATTAGTGAACAACCAAAAGCTCCTTCGTATCAATAAAGAAGATTATCAATAGCTTTGTATGGGCTGAATGGCATGGATCTTGGGGGGGGGGTTGGAAGGGCACCACTGCGAGCAGAGCTCACATACAGAATGTCATTAATATGTACAAGTATTTCAGACAGAACATGTAGTATATTATAAGGTAGCATGGTGTGTACTATATTGTGTTATTATATTGTAACTAAATGTTAGGTAATACTCATTATATACACATGTAACCCAGATGTTTGCTAGGGCTTCATGGGTTTCCTTCTTAATCCTCAAATAACAATCACCCATGTATCTATTCTGAGTATCACCATCCTGCACATTTCAGAACTTCATTCTTCAACTGTTTTTCCCCTCCATGTGGTTTCTCAGTAGTCTTAAAGAACGCTCACATGTTACTAAAACCTACCTTTTTCATCCTTGACCCGTTTGACAAACATCCCTGCTCAAGAACTTAGTAACTACCGGGTCTTCTGTAGTCTGCCTGCAGGGCCAGCTCGGCACAGTCCTGACCTTTAGGGAGAAAGCCTGACTGGATGTTAAGACACTAGTTGCCTGGCCACCCAGTAATCACTTAAAAAGTTATTGTAGGAAGCTAATTTCACTCTTACATTTCCAACATAATATTGATGCTTGTAAATTCAACCAACTAGAATAATCACGACCCATCTGGCTGCAGGAGGGGCTGATGAGGACAAGCAGGCACGCTGAGGGATATAAATCACTCCTTTTATGAGTGCCCAGGGAGAGGACTCCAGAAGGCGAGTGAGGACAAAAGCGGCTGCGCCCCCCGGCCTCCTAGGCTGCGGGCTGTGCCTGCGGCGTGCCCAAGGCGGGCGACCTCCGGTGGAGCGTGAGTACCAATGAGAAGCCGTGGGCAATCTGGGCTGGCACCATCAGTGGGAAACAGAGGCCCCGTCTAAATCCAGGGCCAGGGCACCTGTGGCGGAGGGAACTCCAGAGGCCCGGCACCCGGTGGGCCGGCAACATACTCCGTGGGAGAGAAATGACTCCCCCCGTCCCCATCTAGGCAGGCAGGTTATTACCGGGCAGAGACCTGTGGGCTTAAGTTAACGTAAAGGGTGGCAACTGCGGACTCTGTGGTTGCCAGCCTGCCAGCCCACCAGCCCGCCAGCGCAGGGGATTTAAGAAGGACACTGTTGTTGCCGGTCTTTTGGGGATTGGGCTGGGCTGAGAGGCAGGCTTTGTGGAGAAGTCTCTATTGGAAAGTGAACTGAGGTGCTCTGCAACAGCAGCTTGCCTCATGGCCCAACCACCCAGCAGCCATCCAGGGGAGGGGTGGGAACACCTGGGTCCCACCACGGGACTGAGAAGGACAGTGTCAGATACCGCAGGAAACAGGCAGCCTCCCAGGGGGGTGGGCGTCCACATCCCAGTCCAGCAGCCTGCTTGCGCATGCCTACATACCTGCCCTCAGAGAGGCTGCAGCCAGAAAAACCGGTTTGGACAGTTTGAAACCGACGAAGGACGGGTGCTTTTTTTTTAATGTGTGTGTGTGGGGGGGGGGGGGGCGGGGTTCCCATCCCCCCTTTTTTGTTCACATATTCATCTCTAGCCCAGACTTCTCTAAACCCCCAACTTGTATATCCTACGGCCAGTATAAACTCACTACTTCGTTGCCTACTAGGCATCTCAAACTTGCCTTGTCCAAAATCAAGCTTCTGGTACTCCCTATCATTCCATTTCTCAGAACGAAAGTGTTTGAGAACTTCTCATTATTGCGTATACCAGATGCAAGTCATCAGGAAATCTTTTCACTTCTACCTTCGGATTGTATTCAGAATCAAAACACTTCTTACACCTTCACTGCTTCTATTGGTTCAAGATACATTGTGTCTTCTCTGGGTTATTGCACTAGCCTCCTCCCTGGTCTCCCCGCTTTTGACCTCTTCCTCCATCAGACTAGTCTCAGCACAGCAGTGAGCCTGTAAACTGTAAATCAGATCCTGTCACTCCTCTGCTCCAAAGGGATCCCACCTAATTTCAGTAATAAAAAGGCAAATAACCCAGTTATTTTTAAAAAATGGATAAAGGATTTGCATAGGTATCTTTCCAAAGGTGTATAAGTGGAAAATATGTATGTTGCATTCACCAACCGCGAGAACAAATGTCGGAGACTTTCAGGGTTCCAAAGATGTTACTTTATTGGCCAAGTTTAACCTGCGCAAGGGCGAACTCTACAAAGTGTCCAGAGACATGGTGCCCACAAGGGCTGCAAATGAGAGCCGCGCCAAACGCTTACAGGCTTAGGGTTTTAAGGAGGCGTGCAAGCAAGCTGGATACAGAAGCAGATGTGGCGGTTAGCGGTTGGCTCAGGGGCACAGTAGGGTTACTGATTATTGGTGAGTTAACTCATGCACTGGCTCGTGCTCCTTTACTTGATCGGCCAGTTGAACTCGTGCTCAGGGGTAAAATTTTTCCCCCTAGTGACTGTCCAGATGGCTATCTGCCTGACTGACCGTTGCTCTTACACCACATCCTGGAACACACCCTGCTCCTCAGGTGTGCTCCGGAGCCTCTTTGCGTTAGTTAGTAAAACACCTTTTGCTTCCTTACAGCTATGTTCTGGCTAGTTCCACTTTGCCCTCAACATGTACGTGAAAAGATGCTCAACATTATTAGACATCACAGAGATGCAAATCCAAATCACTATGAGATATTGCTTCACACCCACTGGGATGGTTAAAACAGAAAAGACAGACGACAACAATGTTGACAAGGATATGAAAAATTGGAGGCCTCATAAATTGCTGGTGGGAATGTACAATGCTCTCACCACTGTAGAAGAGTTTGGCAATTCCTCAGAATGTTAAGCATTGAGCTAACCAGAGGACCCCCAAATTCCCTTCATAGGCATATACTCAAGGGAGATGAAAACATACATCACACAAAAACTTGTAAATGAATGTTCATAGCAGCGTTATTCCCAGTAGCCACAAAGTGACAACAATCCAGATGTCTGTCAACTGATGAATGAATAATGTGGTCTATCCCCAGGATGGAATGTTTTTCAGCCGTAAAAAGAGAAGCAGTGCTGATACGTGCTACTACATTTGCGCCCTTGAAAACATTGTGTTAAGTGAAAATAAAAGTCCGTCACAGAGGCCCCCATATTGCATAATATCCTCTATCTGAAAGGTCCAGAATAAGCAACTCTGTAGAAAAAGACTATAAATAGTTTCCAGGGAAAGAAGTGAGGAACGGCTGCAGAGGAGCACAGGGTTTCTTTGGGGGAAGAAGAAAGTGTTCTGAAATTAGTGGGGATAGTTGTACAGCTCTTTAAATATTCGAAAGGACATTGGACTCTACACTTTAAAAAGGTGAAATGTGTAGTATATGAACTTAATTTTAAGGTTTTATTTATTTCTAGAGAGAGGGGAAGGGAAAGAGAATAAGAGGAAGAGAAACATTGATTAGTTGCCTCTGGAACGCCCCCAAATGGGGACCTGGCCCACAACCCAGGCTTGTGCCTTGACTGGGAATTGAACTGGTGACCTTTTGGTCTGGAGGCCAGCGCTCCAACCACTGAACCACATCAGCCAGGGTGTGAATTTTATCTCAATGAAAAAAAAAACCCCAAAAACAAAATGTTAAAGAAGTAGAAACAACCCAAATATCTAATTAACTGATGAGTGTAGTGTAAACCTAGGGATGATAAAATTGCTCTAAATTGATCGTGGTGCTATTTGCAGAACTCTGTACTAAAAACCATTGAATCGTATGCTTTAAATGGGCAAATTTTTTGGTACGTTGATTTATATCTCAATAAATCTGTAAAACATAATAAACGAATGAATGAACTCCAAACTACAAAAAATATATATCAGTTATTTCAGGCTTTGTGGGACAATATCTTCAGAAATCCAGCCAATACCAAAATACTGACAATTATAAGGGGGTTTTAATTTACTTGCATTGTCATATTTACAGATTTTATAAAATTGTTCTTATTTCTCAGATTTTTTTAAGTTTGAAAATTTTAACTATATCTAAAAACAGTTTATTTTTTAAAGAAAGACCCTAAAATTGTACAATATAAGTGTCGGGCCCCCCAAATCTAAGACTGTCCATTAGAAGTCTTAGCATAGCAGTCATCAACCCAGATAAATGCACTAGCCACAGAGAGTTTATATTTCAGTAGGAGAAAAAAATAGATAAAAATTAAATAATATTGCATGGCCACTGTAACTGAAAAATCAAGTACAAAATAAAATACATGGTCTCATAGGTGGCATGGGAGAAAACTATAGCAGGGAAGGGGGGTAAACAGGATGTGAGGCCTTGCAGGCACAGAAAGGGCAGCCCTGTGGGCCTCCCTGTGAAGGAGCCAACTGAGGTCAGACCCAGAAGTGTGAGAAAGAGAGCTACGTGAATCTCTGACGTAAATGTCAATCTTTGTGAACATCCTTACTGAGTTCTTTAAAGTGCTTTTCTAGGAGAGCAAAGGTGGATTGAAGAATATCCACACTTTTCATTGTGCCAAATCGCTTCCTACTCAGCAGTTCTGAGNTCCCCTAGAGCAAGGGACATAAAGGAAAGAATAAACAAATGGGATCTCATCAAAATTAAAAGCTTCTGCATGGCCAAGGAAAACAGTATCAAGATAAAAAGAGAAGCAACAGTTTGGGAAAACATATTTGCCAATGACACCTCAGACAAAGGTTTAATCTCCAAAATATACAAAGAACTCACACAACTCCACTCAAAGAAGACGAGCAACCCAATTAAAAAATAGGCAAAGGACTTGAACAGACACTTCTCCAAGGAGGACATACAGAGGATCCAGAGACACATGAAAAGATGCTCAATATCACTAGCTATCAGAGAGATGCAAATCAAAACCACAATGAGATAGCACTTTGCACCAGTCAGAATGGCTATCATAAACAAAGAAACAAACAACAAGTGTTGGAGAGGTTATAAAAGGGGACCCTAGTTCACTGTTGGTGGGATTGCAGACTAGTACAACCACTATGGAAAACAGTATGGAATTTGCTAAGAAAACTAAAAATGGACGTGCCTTTTGACCCAGCAATTCCACTGCTGGGAGTATATCCTAAGAACCCTGAAACACCAATCCAAAAGAACCTATGTACCCCGATGTTCATAGCAGCACAATTTATGATAGCCCAGAGTTGGAAGCAACCTAGATGCCCATCAGTCAATGACTGGATCAAAAAACTATGGTACATTTACACAATGGAATTCTATGCTGCAGAAAGGAAGAAGGAGCTCCTACCCTTTGCAACATCATGGATGGAACTGGAAAGCATTATGCTGAGCGAAATAAGCCAGGTGGGGAAAGACAAATACCATATGATATCACCTTTAACAGGAATCTGAACAACAAAACAAACAAGCAAGCAAAATGTATCCAAAGACACTGAAATACAGAACGTGCTGACAGGGTCCAGAGGGGAGAGGGGAGAGAATCACAGGGGAAAAGGGGAAGGACTCACATGAACAAGTATAAAGGACACATGGACAATAACTAAGGTGGGGGGCACTGGGGAGGGCAGGGCTGGGAATACAAGAAAGAAAACTGTACTTGAACAAGAGTTAAATAAAAATTTTTAAAAAAACTTAGTAATTAACTGGTATTTTCTGGTACTTGACTTCTCCGTGCCCCCCCCCCCACTTCCTCTGAATCTCTTTATCCACTCATGAACCTTCTAACCACAGCTGAGGATGGTCTTGAAACGTTGGAAGAACTTTGTTTTATCAAGTTACATATATACATAGTTTAATGCACCAAATAATACTAAAAAGCAGGTCATAACATTAGTACCTCCTTTTCTCCCTACCTACTTTTGTTAGTTTTCCCCTACCCATAGACCATCACTTGTATGTTAATAACACGTTTATAGTAATGTAGATTGGTTTATATGTTATATATTTGTGTGTATACTCATGTGCATATGTATATCAATATATATAGATGTGTAAATTTACCATAATTTATCAGGGTATATTTTGCTCTCTTTAACTCCCATGTCTACCCTCTTACCTCTTCATTCCATACACTTTTCTCATCTTGCCATCTCCCTAATACAGATAAATTTCATTTTAGTTATATCAATACTCAGTTGTTATACTAGTGTGGATATGACAATTCTATGCACATCTGAGCTACAAAACATATGATGATTGCTTTTATATTTGAACATAATTTGGGGGGAGGTTGAGTCAATAATTGTTTATTTGGTTACCACTAATTCAGCTTCAAGTCCTTTACTAACTGTCTAGATCTTCTCATCAAGTGTTCTATCCATTTGATCTTAAAGAAATCTCTCCCAGAGTCTTCTGATCGGCTCAGGTAGAGACTCGTAATTCTCTCTGTTGTGCGCAGCTGTCAGCTTCAGATTTCCCTTTACCATTGCCCTAAAAGTTCTCTTTTTTCTTTCCCATGATGGATTGTCAGTTTCCTGAGTCCAAGGTCTTTGTCTTTCTGGATTTAGTCACTTGTTTAATTGTAACACATCATTTGCTAAGAAATGTGTCTGTAAACGTCTTTATTCTACCTTCATCCTAAATGTATTGTTTGGCGAAGCACAAAATTTGATGTCAGAATTTGAAGGCATTTCTTCCTTGTCTTCCAGCTCCCAGTATTCCTCGAGAGATGTCCAAAGCCATCCTGATTTTGTACCCTTGCGTATAAACTTGTTTCTCTCTGCTGTGTAGGCATGTAGGGAACTGACTCTGTTGACAAGAGTTTGCATAATATACCTTCACGCGGGCACTTCAATCTGGAACCTCATGACCTTCAATTCTGAGAAAGTTATTTTAATTTTTTCTTTAATACAAATTTCTCCCAAGTTTTTTCCCCTGGAGCTCTTATACTGTGAGTGTTGGACATTCTAGACCAATTATATAATTTTCTTCTCTTTTCTTTCTATTTTGTATCTCTTGCCTTCTTGTTCTCCTTCCCGGAGATTTTCTGAATCACATCTTTCACCTCTTCCAGGTTTTTAACTTCAGCAATCACTTTTAATTTCAAACAGCTTTCTTACTTGTTTCCTAAAAGTTTTTATTTTATAAAATATTGTAACCTTGTTCTATAGATTTATTGGCCTCCCTCTTGTCTCAGAATATCAAATATTTAAAATGTTCTTGTGCCTATGTAACCTTTGTTCTCTCCCAGTGTTTTAGTTTTGTTTTTTGTATTTATTCCTATCTATTGCCTTTCCCTCCTACGTGTCTGGTAATCACGTGGGTCTGTTCACGTGTGAGAGTGTTGGTTGAAAATGCCGATGAAGGGCTCTGAGCTGGTGGGGAGAGTGCGGGTAGCAGGGTTTGCTGCAGAGAGAATCAGCTTGGCTAACAGCCCCTCCCACTGACACTTTCACTCTCTCTGACTCCACTGTCCACTGTCCGGGTCCCCTCACTTCAGTGACTTTTTGTTTTACCTTCTCGCATCACCTGCCAAGTGAGAAAGGGGCCTTGGTCTAGCTGTACTCAGTGACAGCGAGAATGTGGGTTTGGTAACTGCTTCTTCTTCTTCTTGTATTAACTGCTTCTTAAATAGACTTTCAACCGGTCTCCCTGTTATCAGCCTCACCTCCACACCCACTTCCATAGTGACACCAATTTTGGAGTTCTTCAGCGTAACTCCAATTGCTTTTCAGTTTTTTCCACTCATTTCCCACACATTCTCAGGTCTGCTAAATCAGTTATCACTTACCCATCTGGTTTCCAACCACCAAAATTTAATTGTCATTATGTTCTCTCCTATTCTTTATCTTTATGGATAAAGACTTGCTTAAATCTCTTTTCTGTCATTTTCGTGGGGTTGAGGGGAAGTGAAAGTAAATACATGTAGTCAACCTGTTGTCTTACCTAGAAGCCAATCTATGATAATTAGTGAAATTTTTCCAAGGGCTTGGTATAAGAAATGCATAACTCCAAAAAGAAATTCTCTAAATGCTACACGCTAAGGCCACTATCTGGAAGTAGCTGGATGAATTCAATCCTACAGGAATATTCAAACTTCTCCCTACCTTAAAATCCTGGCCCCTAGCTCCCCTTCAGTCCACAGAGAGAAGATTCCCCCTTCCCTGGTCCATAGCCCTCCTCTGCTCCAGGATGACCAATAATATAAACATTTATTATCTCCAGAGAAATCCCCACCTTCACCCACTCAGTCCAATCTGGCTTTAGTGATACAGACAAGGCGCCCGTGGTACTCTGTGTACTCCAGAGGTCGGCGGTCTGATCTGTGACACCATGTGGAGGACATCAGGAGTTCAATACAGGTAATACTAGGCCAAGCCCATGTAGAATCCATCCACAATTTTTTCTTCAGTGTGAGTGAAGAGCTATTTAAACCAGCATTCCTCATGGGATTCCTAGGATCCTAAGAGAAAACACTTGGGAATTTCTCCCTCAAACACAGCCCTTTTCATCAACAGACCAATGTAAATCCACATTTTTTTTTAAAAAATCTCAATTTTATAAAGGCATATTTGCTAAAGGCACAGATTTTATATGACTGAATAGGTAATGTAGTTCCTCAATCTACCCCTGAATTCAGGTCCATCATAAATGTACAATGTTCTGTAATGCAGTGAGTAGATATTGCACACTACGGAGCATATCGGGGCCCTGGTTTAAGGGTGGTGCTACTGTCTACACATGAGCTGTGGCTGAACTATGGTGTGAACATGCATAACCAGACCAGGATTCCTCCAATTCTGGTTCAGATGGAATACAAAATGTATGACCCCTCTCTGATCATCTACGCGATGTGAGGGCACATTGTCCTGAATCGTGCTCATCAGAGACTAAGCTACTACTCAGTAGTTCTACTCTCTTGAGTTTCAATAGTTCTTTAAACAGATGTGTTATATCAAGTTAAGCTATATGATATTGCTGACATTCTAGTATTTTGACTTGCAAAAATAGCAACTTTATATGATTGAATATAATAATAAGAAATGCACTTGGAATAGAGAAGCTTGGTTTTGAATTCCGGCCCTCCTGCTTAGTGACTGTTAAGCTTTAGCAAGTCACTGAATGTCTTTCTGAGCTCAGGTGTTTAGATGGAGCAAACTACATCTGCTGCACAGGATTATTGTGGAGATTAAATGACCTATGGAAACAGACACGCTCAATACATAGCCACGAGTTAATGGTAAAACACTTGCTCATTTATTTGATCTTCACAGTAATCCTATGAGTTAGACGTGGAAAACACAGTCTATTATTGAATTTTAGGGAGGAGGAAACTGACACCCATAGGCTCAAAATGGTTTACATAGGAGCGTTTAGCAAGTAGCAGAACTGCAACCTAGATATCTTGATTCTTGGTTTTATAAGTACACATGCTCATTTTCCCATCACACACTATGCTTCTTTCTGGCTAGCAGAACATTGCAAAACAAGCAAGCAAACAAAAACATAATGCCAGAAGAAGTTAACTAACTCCAAGATTCCTAATACAGTGAAACACACAGCACCAAAACTAAACATTCTTGAATCTTTCTTTTGATGATGCAAGGACAATACTGTATCTATATTTTTGTCCATTTAATCCCTGCAATAATCCTTCGAGGGGCTTAATAAGTCTTTATTTTCCAAATAGACAAGCTGGGTTCAGAGTGGTTTGGTAAATTGCTCAATGTCACATATCTTCATTTATTCTTATATATCCTCAAGGTAATCATTTTAAGAATCAACTTTCACTGCATGGAAGGTAGACCAGTGAAAGAACAACAGAAGAATTTCCTGTTCACTAATCAGATGGGAACATAAAGGCTAGACTTGGATTTCATGATTATATGGATATGATTTAATAGACTGGAATTTAGAAGATCCAGGTTCTCCAAATTCTAACTCTGTGACCTTGAGCCAATCATTTAAGCACTCTGAGCCAGTTTCTGTCCTGTAAAATGCAAAGGTGTCTTCTTCTAGCTTTCACATTGTAGAGTCTAAAATTTAGAAGGTTTCATTACACACCCAACTGTACTTATCTCTCCACCTGGATGTTACTCTGAGACAGGCTTGGGCTACCCTGGGAGGCCTATGAACCTGGCTCTTGCTGCTGCCGGCTGTCAGCAGAACACTGTAACCAGCTGTGGGAAGAACCATAGTCAATATTGGTCAGTGTCAAAGGCCAAGACACAGAGAGTTCGGAGAGGATTCTGAGTGAGCGCTGGATTCTCAAGCCTCTGAAGAGTGACCAAAGTCCAAGAAAGGGAAATCTTCATAGATGTCCTGGTTAACTTAATGCTCCATAGAGGGTCCATTCCAAACAATGGTGTGCACCTGCATTAGGAAGATTATTTGGCCCAGGGAATCACCTCCAGTGACCACCTCAGCACTTCCTGCCACCAGCTTCCAGTGAGCATCTCCCATCCACTCTGAACAACAGAAGAGCTCAGAATTCTCGCTGGAGTGAGAGGTCACATCAGTGCAGCTGGGGCTGGAACAGAAAATTCCCCTGACGTCTGGTTTCTTGTCTGGATGCTGGGACCATGCAGCTGTTTATTGAAGAAGAAACTCCGGAATACAAAAGATTGCTCCATTTTGACAACCATCTTGCTTTGTTCCTTCAATTTCTGCCAATTTCAGAGATGTTGACTCTGCCTGGGCTAGTTTTCTATTTTTCTTGACATCTATTTCTCTTTGATGAATTTCCATTAGCTTATTTGGCAGCTGATTCATTGCTATCCTAGTCATATGCCTCCATGAGCTTCTACTTCCCCTTCCTCTCTTCCTCCAATCCCTTCACCTGATCCTGACCACAGCACTTGGCATTGTGGTCAGGATCCTGACCACAGGGTTGGCATTGGGAAACTGCCTTCTCACCCCTGTGTGGCGACTGGCCTTTTTCCTGCTTTTATCTGAAGTGCATGCTTCTGCACGGATGCTCGACAGCCTGCAGGCATGGCATGGCAGGCAGTGACTGTGCCAGCTTGGAAACAAATGCCATGTACTGCAGCCCTTGGGGCAGAGAATCACAGTGAATTCTCAATCCCCAGTTGTGACTCTGGGTCTGACAACAAAGCTGCCTAGCTTCTGCCCAGTGCCTGGCACTGTCCCTTGGTGTGGCTGTGTTTCCTCAGAGAGGGGATGTGGGTGGGTGGTATTAACACTGAGATTCTGATCACACGCTGACATGACTAATCAGATTCCCTGAGACAAAATCATTTCACGTCTAGATGGATTTAATTTTCTCCTAATTCCCTGTTCCATTTACCATGTTTTATGTAAGGCAATGAACACTTTCATGTCTCCTTTAGGTTCTGTCAGTGCCCCGGTTGCTAAACGTACTTTCTCTCAGCTATGTTCAGAAATTCGGCCCAGAAAATTTAAATATCTAGATTTATTTGCAGCCTCTCTAATGATGGTTGATATTAATCATTATAAATCAAAAGCACTGTGAGATCCTGAAGTGTTCTATGAATCATCTAAGAATGAGAAAAACACCTTCTGACCCATTTTGGTGATGGAATTATGGTTCTGTTGGTTCATTCATTTAATGAATACCTACTGTGTGCAAGGCATGTGGTAGCACCTAGGGGGCTGACAGAGACACGTCAGTCACAGAAAACACATTCAAAGAAATTGTGATTAATCGGTGAGATCAAGTGGATATAGATGATAAAGGCGTAAAGAATAAAGTCATTTCCCTAGAGAAGTAGAGATCAAGAATATGGGATTTCAGAAGAGGAAGATATCAGTAAAAACCGGAAGTGGGGGAAGGGAGAGAGATTGAGGAAGGCTTTACAAAGAGGAGAAATTGACCAGAGCCTTTAAGAAAGAACAGAATTTGGCCCTGGCTGATTTGGCTCAGTGGATTGAGTGCCACCCTGAGAACCGAAAGGTTGCCAGTTGATTTCCAGTCAGGGCACAGGCCTGGGCTGCAGGCCAGGTACGCAGCTGGGGACATGTGAGAGGCAGCCAATCACTGTATCTCTCACACATCGATATTTCTCTCCCTCTCTTTCTCCCTATCTTCCCTTCCTCTCTTTCTAAAAATTAAATCTTAAAAAAAGAAAAGAAGGAAATCCTAAGTGGAGGGAACATTGAGTGTGGAGAAATGTCAAAGTGTGTATGAAGAAGAAGAGCGTGAGCGACACATGGAATAAAGGAATAGGGGTGAAAACGGATACTTTGGGCGTATCACGAACAACCCTGTACGGCAGCTTTATCCCACTGGTTCTGAGAGTTACTGAAGATTTTCAGCAGGGGGAAATACTCTTCGAGAAGATTAACCTGAAGAGATTAGAAGGAACCAAAAGGTCAACAAGCTGAGGCCACCACTCAAGAACACGAATTTTCATCCTCTGATAATTGGACTATGTGTCAATACCCAGCTAATGGGAATACTGGAAATCGAAGGCACCTATCACCGCTACTCCAGATAAAGGGAAATTGGCCATAATTGGTGAAGTGTGGGGTGGTGAAAGGTTACATGTCCTGAAATGTGACGTCCTTTAGTCAGCTGGAGACATGATTCGGAGGATCCCAGCAAATTAAGCTTCAAGTTTCACATTGTGATTCACTTTAAACAATTATTTGGTCACCGGCTATGAAAAGATGACATTTCATTAAGCAGGAGAGATTTTAAATGCTAAATAAGGGAGATGAACCCAGGAAAGAGCCCTGGGAAAATTACAATGCAGAGATGTGTTTAGCTATTGTTTCTGTCATCAAGAATAGCATCCCACATAGGAGAGAGATAGGAGAAATTTCACTGCAAATATCACCAGTTAACTCTTGGGTTTCTCTATCTGGCTCAAGCGAGGAAGCAGTTTCAGTAATGGGAGCATTTTTAATAAATGTAGTATGTGACTGAACACAGATGTTATAGCAAGACTGTTGATGTTATTTAAGATAATGCTTTGTATTTATTATATTTTGATTCTGATTAGTGTGTTTCATAATTTTTTTTTTGGCCCCATCCCTTTCCTCCCCTACTCAGCATGCTGCTATCTGGGCCAGAACGATTTTCAAGATTAGGCCCGGAGTTGTCAATTCTCTTTTTTTAGTAGATTCCCCAACTAACTAGTTAGTCTCCTGCTCTCTCGTTACTTTCTTCCTTAATGAAGATAGGTAGTAACGTTCCCCAGGGACAATTCTACCAGTGTTTATATTTCTTCCAAATTAGAAGAGTATGCATCTCTCCAGATCATAAAGAATATATTTATTTTAAGGCACAGTGGAGAGAACACACAGAAATTAAAGTTTGCTTGATGAGACCCTCTGTAGTTGGCAGAAACTGTGGTTTGTACAGAAGGCCTCAGCTCCATGCCTGGTGCTCCAGTTCAATATTCTTATAATCTGGCTTTTAGGCATTAGGTTATAAAGCAACTCCGGAGTTCAAAAGCAGAGGAAACTCGGGCCATGTTTTATCTGTGAGCTTCTCTATCTCCTGTGCTCTGCCTCGCATATGTTTTCTCTTTGTTAATTTACCTTCCTCTCCTTAGGACCCTCTCCTTATTAAATTTTTAATCTCTGCATCCCTGCCTCTTTGACCTTCTCCTGTCTTTAAGATCCTGGGAGTTTTTCTGTCTCCTGGGGGTTTTATCCCAATGACCGTGGCCTAGTACCCACACTTCCCAGGATTACAGCGTCCCCAGTCTGGAGTCACTATGCACATTGCTAAATGTGTTCCCCCAAGAGTTTGGCACTTATATTACAATAAGAAAATGTGCAGAATTGCCCATTCTGTGTCAGATGTTACGTGACCCATGACGCATGTGAGTTCAATAACTCTATCTCATCCACCCTCTGAGGACCATGTCACAGAGAAGGAAACTAAATGATACCTAGAGAGACTAAGCAACTTGTCGTCAGTTGCAGAATTAAAATTCGTTTCCCATGTTGCTGTCTTTCCTACTGTGATCCCTGTGCTTTCCTACAGAGGCTTATAAACCTTCCTCGGTTGGATATAAGGGTAAAATGGCTCATTCAGGGGTTCAAGAGAGGCCAGAGCTTATTAGATTTACCACTAAACTAAGGGGTCATTTTCCAGGTCTGGAAAGTGTTCGTTACTGGAAAAACTAGATATTAAAAGGGCCTAGCAGGGAAGGCCAGTGGTTTGGTAGCAATGTAGACTATCTATTATTAGTTGGATAAGGGTCCTTTGACTTCAAGCACTAGAAACAGATTCTTTCTAACTTAAGTTTATAAGAGAATATATTGGAGGAATAGACAGTAGCTCCCCAAATTAAAGCGATGCATAAAGGTGCCAAACAGTTTCAAGAGGGGCAGGAGCCAGGGCTGCTCCGGAAATCCAGGAAATAGGTGCCAGTGGATGGTCTTGTCAGGGTGCGGCCATAGGAGAAATTAGCTCCACCCGTTTTTTCTACCTGCTAAAGATTCAAAGTTCCAGGAAGCGTCCAGTTGGAGCATCATGACTGATGTTCCCACCAGCAAACATAATTGCCAAGAACTTTGAGAATATCAAAGCCATTATCCCTCTTTTCCTTCCCTGATTAAAGTGCAGTTGTTTTCCATTTCATACAACTCTCTGGCACGACCCCACTCTAGAAGATTCTTTCTGCTCCACTACAACCCAGAAAAGCAAACACCTTCCCACCTCTGTGTCAACTCAACAAAGTTTTCCCTCCCACCCATTTCTCCTCTACCTTCCAAACTTGATGATGCCCAATTCTAACCAAGTATCGGCCACAACAATTGAAAAAAGTGCATGAATCAATCTTTGTATTATTCCTAAATTGGTGTCACCACAACTGCATTAGAACAAAGACAGGGGAGAGGTGAAAGGTTAACAAATGCGTGCCCAGCACTGGGTATGTGCAAGTCTCATTTCCAGTAGATTCAGACAGGCCTGCTTCTTTCTCCTCCCCTCCTCCATAGTCCCACCTTTCATCCCATGTGAGATCATTAGTTCCTGCAGCTGCAAACTAGACCGACCTAGTCTTTTGATCACTCTGATTTCTCTGCAGTCAAAGAAATGTAGCCTGAGTCTGATTGTCTCACACCGATAAAAAGAGATAATTAATCTTTTGCTGTTGACAGAAAAAAAAACTCACTCACATATCTATCTCCCCCCACAAATCAGAGCATCCCTCCCTCCACAGCGGGTGTGGGAGGTATAGATTCCACACCCTCCATAGTGCACCTGTAGTCTACAGATTTCCACACCTATAGCTGGCTTCCCCGCCAAACCAATTTCTTCATGGATCACCAGGGAAATAAAACCTACAGTGAAAATGATAGTATTGGTTTTCCATTTTACTTTACTGGTAATAAAATCACAGAACTTCTCATAGAAAGAGCCCTAGCGTGCTTGAACCACAAACCACATTGAAGAAGAAAAAGCCACACAAATGCCTCCCTCTAATAATGCCAGCCACAGGCAAACTGAGCTCACTTTAGATATTTCTAAGATCAAAATAATTTATATCAGCTGAGGTGGAGGCAGCAGGGAAAAGTGAAAATCTGCTGAAAGCAGTCTACAAAAGAAACCCAGGAGATGACCTAAAATGATCTTCAACACAGCAAAATTCCACAGTAGTAGGAGAGGAATTGTTAAAATGTTTTTGGAACATTGTATTAAGATGGTGAATCAACATGGAACACAAGTGAAATTGTCATGGGCAAATGGAAAACGAGTATTTTAAAATCAGCTCTTGCCACTAACTTGTTATGTGATCCTGACGGTGTCACTTAACATCCTTGATCTCATTTTCACTGTTTATGAAAAGACAGAGAAGAAAATGTCGGGATCGATGATTACTAACAACATTTCTAGCTCTAACATTCTATAGTTCTAATTAAGACTAGAAGATTGTGACTAAAGGTAAAGCTATTTAGAGAGGTTTCCCCTGTAACCCAATGGAGGAGTGATAGGTAGTAACCACCGGGAAACCCCAGCAATCATTTTGCTCCTTCTCTGATGTTCTGACTTCTCTGTGATTCAGTGAAGTAATGCGCTTGGGCTTTTAGGTGACTTCTGGATCCTAGCTTTTCCCTTCCCTACCTCTGCCTCCAACCAAGCCACTGAAAAAGGGCTGGCTATACAATCAGAGGTGTCAAAAGGAATAGGTAGAACATACAGGATCTGGCACCAATAGTGCCCCTTTTTATTACAAAATCTCTTATTACAAAATCCTAAGCATTTAATTCTGTAACGTAACAATATCAAACTCAAGCACACCATATGACGTGTTGGATGAAATGTTCAAATTAAAACTATAAATTATTATACCCAAATTATGACATTACCAACCACACTCAAGCAGAAATTACTTCTGCTGGACCCTATATATTGATGGTCTCACCTGGAGGCTGCCAGAAGCACTCTCTGCACCCAACTCAGTGGGCCTGCTGGGGAAAACATTTTTCACAAAAACATTTCTTTGCTGCTGGGGGGCAATGAAGAATTTCAAACCTGATAGACATCAAGATGAAAGAATTTGGCCTGGGGAACAAGAGGAAAGTTGGAGACAACCTTCCCCACCTAGAGGGAACACATTCTAAGAGTGAGTTGAGAGATTCTGCCTAGGTCACTTGTCTAGTTGCTCTCAGATTCATTTCCTAACTTTCTCTGGCAGAATCTATTTCCCAGGTTCCCTTGACAACTCTCTTCTCAATAGGTTCAAAGGCATTAGCAGGAAACTGGAGGGAAAATGACACACTTGTCTCAACAATGGGTCCATTTCCCCACTCTGCTTCAGGGATAGGGAGCACAGCCTCATCAGTGAGCTGCAGCTGCCCTGTGGTCCAATCTCCCACCACAGATCTGTCTCTCAGGCTCTGGTAATACCACCTCCTCTCCTGTTCTCTCCCATCCTAGGATGGTGGCAAGTTGCTGATGTTGCTAATCTGAGTCATCTTGCTATCCCTAAGTGGATGTTTCAGCTCCTCCAGCACCTTTGAGATGCACTCCCCAAACAGTATATCTTCTGTGGGACTACCTGACCTGTGCTTTCTCTTCCTGACCATCAGAGATGCCTGATTCTGACCATGTGCTGATACTCACGTGCCACCCCTATGCAGGGATACTTTGGGTACAGCTCTAATAATTTCTGGTATAGTTCCAGGGACATCACCTCAAAAAGCCCTTCCCTACCTTAGTGAGAGCGAAATGATCAGCTCAGTGGCTCAGTGGTGTTTCTGAAGTCAACACTGACAGTGACAAGGACAGGTAGGCCAAGGTTGGTGCTTCCATAGCAGCAAACCAAGACCACCAGGTAGAGCAGAATTGCATTGAGGACTGCTGCAGGGGAATGTTAATACCTGCCTTTGACTACTTGTGACCCAGACACATCTACCTGGAAAAGAGAAAGCGTTTGAGGGGCTCCAACAGTTCAGAGACAATTATCATTACCACTGAAATTATCCCACAACCCATGGTTGTTCTCACTCATGGTGCTGTTTTCAAGGAGAAAAAGCATGTACATAATAATTTCCAAAGCACTTTCAAGCTTTTATGTCATTTGATATTCCCATACATTTCAGATGAAGAATTTGATATTCTGAAAAACAAGCTAATAAGTAACATAGAATAAACCAAAACCTAAGTTTTCTGACCTCAAATTTTGTGCTTTGCCCTGGCTGGTGTAGCTCAGTGGATTGAGCATGGGCCTGTGAACCAAAAGATCACGGTTCGATTCCCAGTCAGGGCACATGCCTGGGTTGCAGGCCAGTTCCCAGCAGGGGCCAGTTCCCAGCAGGGGATGCACCAAAAAAAAGCAACCACACATTGATATTTCTCTCCTTCTCTCCTTCCCTTCCCTTCTAAAAATAAATAAATTAAAAAAAATAAAATTAAAAAAAAAGTTTGTGCTTTATGAGCAGCCTATGGCAAGAGGCAGGAAGAAATCCCAACAAGCTGCCAAGAACATACACAGAGAAGCGAGGGCTGCTGGAGGCAAAGTTCAACCTATATACATGTTTACAGCAAAACCTGCCATACTACATGTATACTTAGATGGTTGCAACTCTGCCTAGCTTATGATCTAGAGATAAGGGACCAAGTATTAGTCCTCTCTAACTCCAATATCTGTCAGAGTTTGAGGCCTAGGGGTGCCCAAAAAACATTTGTTGGCTGCACAGATGAATGAAGGCAGAGCAAGCCACTAACTAGGCCAAAACAAATATTGATGGAATTGGACATTGGGATCTGATAATAGAGTCAATTATATAAGTAGGTCATGTAGAAATGAGTGCCTTTTTATATGTATTAAGATATAGAGTGTCTTAATGTCCCATCTAATGTGTCCTTATAAAGAACTAGAATTCAACTATAAAAGACCCATTCCCTTGCTCTTTGAGAGTCTCCATGGCAAAGCAAAATCTTTGAGACTGGGAATAATGATGAGTTTGATTATAAAAGGAAAAGAAAAGATAGATCTCTGAGCAGTCCTACTTCTGGGTATTTGCCCCACAGATACAACTGCGTACATATGAAATGATGTATGTAAAATGGTTTGTGTAACAATATTTTTAATAGCAAACAGTTGTAAATACCCCAGTGTCCATCTATAGAGAATTGGATAAATAAACTGCAAGACTTTCTATGCATTATTTTTTTTAAAGATGAAGAAGCTCTTTATTTATTGATATAGAATCCTCTCTGGGATATATTTTGAAAGAAATAAAAGCAAGATGGGGACTGTACATAATGTTAACTTTTGTGTAATTAGAAGAGGAATGGAGTAAAAAAGTATATTCTTACCTGCTTTGTTTACATAAGCTAACCCTGGAAGAATACACAAGAAACCAATACAAAATGTTACCTACATGGAGTGAAAGAACTGGTCTGAATGAGAACATGGTGAGAGCAAGACTTCTTAATATATGCCCAATGAAATCATTTTGGTTTTTGAACATTGAAATGCATGAACTAATCAAGTTCTTATTTTAATTAATTTGATTTAGCTTGAAAGAGAAGATCCAAAAAAGTTGGAAGACACCAAGGACCAAGTATAGCACTTTAGGACATTTCTCTTTCTCTGTCTTTCAAAACAGTATAACTACTGAGCCCTCAGGTGTCCCATTCTTTCCCTGCCACAGCACCTACTCAATCTGCTGGATGCTGCAATTATTGCTCCTTCCTCAATTATTATTGGGTCTTCCTCTTTCACTATATTGTAAATTCCTAGAAAACAGAGTCCATGACAGACTCCTCTTTTTTAGCCCCATGGTTTCAAGCATGTAAAAGTATTCAAACAGTAAATTAATCTCTGTCAAATGGAATTGAATTTTTCCAACTGCCAATTCTGCCTTTAAAATCCTGAGCATGAGCCAGAAATTTCTCCTTCCTTCTCAAAAATCATCTTTAAAATTCATTTAGTAAGGGCACACTTGTTGGTTTCTGAAATGTTTTTTTACAATCTCAGAAGTGACGGGGGCAATCCTTCACTCACTATCAAGTAGTAATGGGTAGGGGGCAGGGCAGCTGTCTTGGACAAAGGGGCCAGTGGATGAGAGAACCTTGTAAGGTACATGGTTGCCCATAACTCTGAAAGCTAGAATACAAAATTAGCGGCAAATGGGCCCCACTGGTGTCGGTGAAGGACCCAAGACTCATAGTCTAAAAAGCTTATGGAATTCAAATTTTGCCCAAATAGGTATCTTATTTTAAAAGGCTCTCTCCAATAAGTAGTCCTGGGAATCCAGGGAGTGTGTTTGTTTATTCACTCATTTATTCATTGACTATCTACCATGTTCCAAATAGGATGTAAGGTGTTAAGATTTCATCAGTGAACACTACAGGTCATGCTCTAAGTTGGGTTGACAGTTGCACCAGCATTACCAATAACCAATCCATTCATAAGATCAACCAGTGCCTAAATCCACAGGAAAAAACCACAGCCCCTCATATATCCAGGGTATGAGCTGACAGAGGCCCAGTGAGACACCAGGGTCCCATATAAATGGTCTGGTAATCAGGCCAGGGCTTTAAACAGAAACTCATTGCAGTGGCCAAAAGAAGGCAAGGACTTGATGGGCGTATGGAAGCCCATGACTCATATAAACCACCTGACCCATGACCTCAGATCCTAAACCCCATCCCCAGAGGGCCTGAGGCCACTGATGCCCTGGTCAGAGTTGGCTCAAGTACTGGGTAAGGCTGAGCCTGTGTGAGGGAGGCCTTGAGAAGCACAGGTTTGGCAGAGGCGGCACTCGAGCATGAATAAGTGTGTTCTGATTTTCTCGTTTCACATATACTCTTGAGCAAAGCCACCCTCTCCTTACACACGTTTCCCTCGCATTTCATGCTGCCCTTTTGTGCCCATCCTATTCCATTAAGTTTTATTCTCATAATTATCATGATGGGGCAGGAATGAGAACACATAACGGAGATGACCCCTTACAGCCTTGCCATGCACACTGTTACTTTCTTAAATTTACTTTTTAAGCTTACTAATTATGTTTTCAAATCTAAAAAATAGGGAGTCAATGTGGGAATCAGAAGAGATTTCCTTAATATTTCAACATTCGACATCTGTACAGGCTGGCAATTTGGCACCGACTCAATCACTGGTTATCCAAGTGACCTTAAAAATGTCAACAAACTTCTGTGCCCGATTTGCCCTGTGTCAAACGAGAGCAATCATGGCTATTTTGACATATAAGGAAAAAGCATGTGAGATGTTGAAGCGCTCTGAAAAAGGACAAACACCACACAAACACAGGGTGGGGCCCAAGCAGGTTTACGGTTGTGAGTACACAGAACACAGAGCAGATTCTTGTATTATTATTTATTTATTATTGGGTTATTTTCTATATAAACAACTGTAAACCCACTTGTGCCCCATCCTGTGTGTGAGATTTTTGAAATCATTGTAATTCTAAATTACATTAAAGTGAGGCTACTGGGGATAAATTTGGTTATGACATTCCAAAGTAGGAGCAAGCTAGGTGCCTGGAGAGATAAGTCAGAGAACACTGAGTGTTTTTAAAAGCTGCCTTGTTCATTATCTGTGACGGTAATAGATGGATACAGGATTAAAATATCTTCCTATGTTAGAGATTTTCGTTTTGATACCAGATGCAGGGATAAGACACAAAAGCAGCCAGTGCACAAGGTTGAAGCAATGTTGACTGCTTAGCTACTTCTGAATATTTTTAGCTCAACTCTACCACGTTCAAAGTAGCTGCAGATATATTATGGGGTACAGATATATTATGGGCTCAGAGAATAGCTTCAGAAATAATCAAGACATCACATGGCACATCAAGAAAGATTTAGATATGTTCTTACAGGGGTACAGACAGTGTTATATGAGCCAATAAAAAATACAAATGCCAAATATATTGATGGATGTGGCGAGGTGACACCACATAATTCAGGGACAAGCTCCCCCTCCTCCATGTATTCCTCAATCACAATCTTAGACCTCTTTTAGAAGGTTTTTGTAATTCATTCAGTAATATTTATTGATAGACCTCTAGGCTCCAAGCACTGTTCTTGGTGTGGAGAATTCATCAGCACACAAGGCAAACTCTCTACCCTCAGGAAACTTCTTTTCTTGTAGGAGAAACAGAAAAACAAACAAATAAATATTTACATAAGTGTTATACAGAGATAAATGCTATTTTAAAATATAGCAGAGTACAGAGATAGAGTAAAGGATGCTATGTTTGTCAAGGACAGTCACTCTGAGAAGGTGATATTTGAACAAAAAAAGGAACAAAATGAGCCACGGGAGGAGGTTCTATCTGACTAATACAAACATTTCATTCAAAGGCGGAAGAGACAATAAACACATCACAAAACAATTTTGACCAGAGACATGCTGTCATTACCAGAGAAGGCTGGAAATTTCTTCTAAATAGGCTTGCAGGTTGAGCTTGTTCACGTGTACCTCCTCCGTCACCATGATGAGAGCTCTCCTTGGGCAGTTGCTGCTTCTTCTGCATAGGCCTCAGAATGAAGTCACATGGAGCCCACCTGAGTCACCTGCAGGGAGAAGGCCACACAAGACAGACCTGTAGCTTGAAGCAGAGCACAAAGCCAAACACAGACTAGCTTACCTAATCCTCAGCTGGCTCACAGATGTGCTGGCAAAAAAAAAATAAATGACTATTGTCACTGGGTTTGGGGGCAGCTTGTTACTCAGCACTAGCCTACTCTCCCAGCATGGCGGAGCGTGGCAAGATAGTGGTAAGGCCTTTGATGAAAAACAAAATAAGGAGGCAGAATGGGGGTCATTCAATAGGAGCAGGGTTTGTTGAGGGTGACAGGAGGTATCCAACGAGAGTGACACAGGAGTAAAATCTGAAGATGAAGAAAAAAGCTACTCGGACTGCTGGAGAAGGAGCATTCAAAGAGGAAAAGCAGATGAAAAGGACTTTGAGTTCACAAAGCGCAAGTAAACCAGAGTGGCCGGTGTATAGTAAGTGAGGAGGAGAGTAAACAGAAGGTCAAGTCAGGGAGATGAGGAGACAGGTCACGTGGGGCCTTTCGGTCTTCTGCGTTGCGTTCCTAAGCAGTGTCACGATCTTACTTAGTTTTGAGATGGTCGCTCATTCTCCTGTGTTGAAGAGAGTATAGGGAGACAAGTAGAAGCAGGGGGGCTTGTTCGGGGGCATATTACAAATATCCAAAAGACAAATGATGGTGGCTTGAATGAGGATGGCAGCCGCAGGTAATGGAAGGTGATCAGATTTGGGGTGTAGTTTTGAGTCCCCATCAGATTTGAATGTAGAGCTAATGAGATTGCAGTTGTAAACAACGCAGGACATGAGAGGAAGATTTGGGGGGATGACTCCAAGGTTTTAGTCCTCAGGAACCAGAGGGTTGGAGTTAACATTTGCTAAGATGGGGAAGACTGTAAAAGGAGCCAGTATGGGAGAAGGATCTCAGCATCTTGGGTTGGACATACTAATTTAAGTTACCCATTAACCATTCAATGAGAAGGCCAATGAAGCTATTTGACTTCTTCACTGGAGATACTAACTGAGGAGTCATCAACATATTATCTTTTCCTCATGTCAATAAAGATCTAAGAAAGTCCTTACAAGGAAGGGGAGAACAAAATGGAAAACTGAAATCTTCAGGACCTCAATTGTTAGTATTTCTGTAGGCCACTCTGCTAATCTTTTGTCCAGGCCACATGGCAAATAGTTAAAATGTTACCCAGATTAACTCTCTCTTTCCCTGACTCTGCACTGGTCTGGGTTTGCCTCCTCTCTGTCGTATTTTGATGGATTCTCATCTGGTCAACTAGGTAAAGCCTAGTTGAGAGAAATTTATGTGCTGCTGAGAGACATGCACTATTCTGACTTCTGCTCCCTTATTTATTTGGGCTGATACATCAGGAGTGTGGTATTGCATTAAGGGAAAGGAAAACATGGCCCCAGCTATGTTTGGGACTAAGGAAGGGGGCTTCTCTGGTTCTGGAGACCACCATGAACAGGTGCTGCTTCCTAAAGTCTGCAGGAACAGCATGCTCTGGCTTTATTTGTTTTGTTTCGTTTTAACCCATAATGGAGTAGAGGGCAGGAGACCAATGCATAAAGCAACATGGTCTTATTTCAAAGACTGGAGATGCCTGTGTGGAGGAGCTGAGGCCCAAGCTTAGAGGAGAAATCAGTAGAGAATTTTTTCAAGTGGCCAATCTGTGGCATGAAATGACAACTTTAAAATAAATAAATGCCCACGAGGTTGTGAAATCACTGAAAATACAACTGTTTCACACCTCAAAGAAAGTTTTAAAATGATTCCCTCTCATTACCACAATCCCCAAGCCATAGCCAAAAAATTTCAGCCTCATGTATTTGATAACAATTGATCTACTTTTTAAAAACCTTGGTGATCCCCAACAAGGGCTGGTGGGAAGAAAATTTGAAATTTAGATTGTCAAAATTGGACTACAAGCATGGGCTTGAAGGACCACAGACATAATGAACTCTCCCAAGGGAACATACACCCACAAGGAGACTGAGTCGGAAGAGAAGGGTCACCCTGAAGAGTCACTAGAGAAGGATACTCAAAACAGATTTGGAATCGCAGAGAGATTCCTCTTCACAAAGTGTTAACACTGCTATAAACTGGCTGGTGTGCCCATTTTCCTTTCACTTCAGGACAAATACAGGTGGTCTTAAAGTTTCATGGCTGTGCTTTAACATTGTGAAACTACTACTCCTAAATTATGATAGAGTCCTTCAAAGCCTAATACCGCAAAAAGTGAAGCCTCGGCTTGTCAGGTTAGCATTTCTAGTACCTGGGGAAATAAAGGCCTGCACTTCCCTCAAAAAATGTATTATAATTGGGCTGCAGGATTGCAGGTGCAATGACTGCTGGTCCAAGTGCAGGAGGCCCAGGTAGAGACCATGTCAGCTAGGTTGTCTTTGAACTTTTGCCCCTGCAAAATTACACCCCAGTAAATGAGAGGCACAAAGGCAGCCAACCAAGCCCAAGACTTTTACCTCTGGAGCACCTTTCGGGGGGTGTCCGTCCCTCCCCTGGCCAACCAAAGAGAATTACAGGATGGGAAAAGCAAGTTAAAGTGGTCATTGGCATGGTTCTCAAAGGCTGAGAGAGAAAGAGAAAACAGAACCGGGACACAGAAATCAGTTCAACAGAAAAAAAGACTTTTGTGACAGAATTATTCAGCAGTGAAAAAAGCTTCCTCAAAAAGCAGAGAATAAAACTATTGAGGGTGTATTTCTTCCTTTATTTCTTCTTTCGACAGAAATTTATGGAGAAAATCCTATCATGTGCCAGACACTCCAACTGGATTTATATTGTGTTGTATCGGCATGGCTATGGCCTCCACTGCAGGTAGGAGCCACTTGAATTTCTATCCATTCTTATTGCCCTGTTCTGAGCACATAGATTTATTACAAATGTCTATCACAGGGCAGAAGGGAGGCAAGAAAAAATAAATTATAGGCAGGATTTCTGAATTGCTGAGATGATTGGACTAGTTGAAATATCATTAATTTAAATCATATCAGACAAAGAGATATAGAATCCACTGTTCAAAAAACTGCAAACAGTGATTTTTCAAACCTCGAATAAATGAAGGTGCAACACTGTTCCAATTCTACGTACTTTGGTTACACAGAGTTCAATGTCTGGCTACGCAAGCAGCAGGGAAGAGTGTGGCTATTAGCCCGCACTTGAAAAAAGGAGGCAGGGAAAGATTTTGTTTCTTCATCAGTGTAGCAGAATGCCACCAAGTCCAAACGTCCTAGGAAACCAGTCATGATGTCTCTCCCACCTGCTCTCTGAGTGATGGGGAGCCAAGCCCAGTGAGTTCAGTAACCCACAGAATCACACCACTTAAGCATTAAAATGAGCCCTCCTGTTTCAAACCCCACATGTAATAGGCCGTAAAACTGAAGCCCAGAGTGGGCACCTTCTCCTGAGCCATGGCAAGGCCCAATTTCCATACATCACAGGCAAAGATAAATGGAACACCTACCCTCCATTAACCTCCTGCTTCTTGCCAGCATCTCCACAGCTTGAACCTCTCTCCATTTCCCTCTTGGGATTGTACTGGCACCTCTATATATGCCACTGAGAACCATCAACAACAGAACTCTCTATTAGTAAGTGAAGTCAGGCAGCGATACGGCAGATGTTAAAATGAGGGTACCCTCTTGACCTCACCACCATTAGCAGCGCTGGCAAGTAAGTGGTGATAGAGGTGGAGAGAAGCCCTGGCTAATTGGCCAGAACTTCTATGTAGCCAGCAAGCAGCCATAGCGACAATGTGATTACTATCCCTCTGCTTTATTGCTTCATTGCCCATCTCTATGCAATCCCCCAACTCGAACTAAAAAAGAGCCTCCTCTCAGACCCTCACAGCTTCCTCAGAACATGCCTGCCTAACGAAGCCATTTTTGGACTCTTTCAACTCACCCTCAGCAATCATTTTCATTTAAAATCATCTCTGCCTTTGAAGCTGATTATTAGCCATCACTGCCGAGAGCAGGCTGGCTGCTAAATTAGTTGGTCCTCACTGTTCCTGTACTCCTTATGTGTCTCTTCCTATCACATAGGACTCATAAAAAAAGCGAGTGCATGCAGACAAACAAGGCACTTAGGAATTTAAGGCTGCCGTTGCACACTTGATGTACTTTCCGTGGCTGGATGAGCCTAGGTATGGGCAGAAAGATGATTTTCTATACAATGAGTATAAGAAAAGCCATAAACAACCTCCATCCTTAGGCAACTTTTCTCTGCCCTTTTGGAATCATCCAAACCAGAATGTCTCAGAATGCCTTGTTTTTGTATAATCTGCTTATTGTGGGTGAGAGGAGGTTTGCTTTGACAACAGATCTTTTCAAAGATTGTGACTAGTCACATTTTTTAGATTCCCATTCCCAATTCTCATGCTCAGATTAGATATCGCTTATCTGGGAAACGGTAGAAGAATCTCAGATTCTGTTTGGGGTGAAAAGGGGGTGTATGTCCAGTAGGAAGGTAGGTGTCTGAGGCCAGAGCATATGGAAATGAGGCAGGGAGGCATTCTCTCCCCTCTCTGAGGAAAGCGGGGCTTTGCACCTCCTTTGTTGCAGAAGTGGTGTCCACTCCCAGGATCTTCCCAAAGACCAGGTCTGACGAACTCATTTTCCAAATCAAAAACTCAATGGCTCAACCGGCACCCAATTAACTTCCAGATTCCTAAGTCCTCACAGTCCTTACCTTCTTTCCCATCTCACTTCCTAGCCTTCGTTTACAAAATGAGCAAGTTTTACTGTTCTTTAATTAAGTCCCGCCCTCTGCCACCTTTCGACTCTGTTCAAGCCGCTATTGGCCCACTTCTGCGGGTGACCATCCCATTGTCCTTCGAGAATAGTTAGAGACAGAAATTAACTTAAAAAGAACTGATTGTAAAGATAGAAAGGTATCTCATGAAAACCAAAAACACCAAGTGCAACTCTACCGTAAGAACTGGAAATAGAAACTGAAAGCCATAGAAAGCCATACTTTATTTCTCCCACTCTGCCCTCCTCCTTCTTCCTTCATTAATCGAATATGTTTTATCTCTACCTCCTCCCATGAGTCTCTCTGTTGCTTTCAGGCTCTGCTTCTCCTTTACCTTTTCATTAACCAAATGTGGGCACCTAAGGATTTTCCATGTTTTCTCAGCTCCAAGCCCACTGACTGACAGCCTGCAGCATAGACCAGTATCCAATGTATGGGGAAGGAGGTGTCACTGGTTACACGTGTCCACTGGACCGACTCTCAGTGCAACTCCATTCTGCTCGGCAATGGCCAAGAATTGACAGTCATCAAATATAACTTGATCGAGCTTCTGTATGGATATATCTGTGTTGCTGAGAGGAGAACTTTTCACAGCAGCAAGGCATGCCCTAGGCAGACTCCCTAAAAGTTACCTATATCAAAAATCTAGCCCAAATTCCAGATCCTTCTAAAAGCTTTCTCTGATTCCGCCATCTAGATATAATCTCTCTTATCCCTGAGTACCTAGTTCACTTATAAGTAATGGCTTGGTATCCTTTCTGCTGAACATCCTTCCTGGCACTTTTTCTTTTTCCAGCAGATCCCTCCTTCACCCCTAGGCCAAGAAACAGGCATTAATCCAGGCTAACCCACCCATAGTACATCCTCCACCTTGCCTTGATACTAGTGCCTGCAAATAAGAGGGTAAAAATGGCAGCCCTCTAAGATATAGGACAGTCTGACCTGGTGAAGGATAGGTGGCAGTGTGAGCCACTTCCTCCAAGCTTAAGTGCTAGAGTGTCTTGGCTACTTCTGGCAGCCTCTGATAAGATACCATAAGAAAGAGACACTGCAAGAAAAATTGGTACCAAGCTGATGTGAGTGGAACAGAAAAAGAAGTAGCAAGATGAAATGTGGTTGGGGCTTAGGGCAGCATTCTAAAAATTGAGTCCATGTCTGGGTTCCCAGGAGCTGTCCATATTTCTGTCCTTTTAAAGCTTAGTCTATGTATTATCTCAGGATCCTAATAAATGTCTTTTCCTTATGGGGGCGGGGCAGGGGACACAATTTGCTTCTAATCAATGAGAGATGGGATGCATAGCCCTTTATCTAAACCTTGGTTTGATGCTAATTACTACTTAGGGATCGTGTACTGCTGTTCTGTGAGTGCCACCAAGGCCCCTTTTCTTGGAATAAAATAAGCTCTTATAGTGTTTATTAAATGAATCAAGGAATGATTAGAAAATATTCATTGTCCTATTCCTGTGATGAGGCACTTCATAAATCTGAGGGAATGTCTTTGAATGAAAGAAGTAATTCCTGTCTACATCAGTGTTTTAGAGAGTGATGGTACAGCCTTCTCTCCGGGTATCTGATTTCTACTCACCTGCCTCTTTCTACCTACTGTGCCCACTTGGGATGCAGAGATAAAAATAGATTGGCTTTTGTTGAGTAAACTTAGTACTTGATATGATCCTAGGAAAAAGAAATGGGAAATGGCCTTTTATTACATGGACTAAAGAAAAAAAAAACATTTCTATTTCCCCAGAGCACTGCTTCTTATAGAACCCAACCTGTTCCGTGCTGACTACGTAGGTCCAATTTCGATATGGCTCAGGAAATGTTCCAAAAACAGCCAATTCTTGTCCAAACACCACAGAAACTATGGTTTTATAGAGGCATCTGTGGTTGTGTTTATTTGCATCTGGAAAACTTCAAGGTTCCAGAGAAAGTGCATTGGGCATTCAGAATGTAACTGGGGTAGGAGTCCTGAAACTCTGGTCTAACTTATCATTTCCTATTGACTTCTGCCTCCCCTACCCACCAAGAGCACTGAAAACCCCCTTGAAGGGTCAAAGTGTGTCCTTGGTTAAGAAGCTGCTCTCTCCAAGCCCCAGAGAGGGCTGCAGCTCCTCCACACCCAAATTCACATCCCCAGAGCCCATCTGGCAGGGCTGGGTCTTGAATTTTAAGACCCTTCCCTAACAACAGGGACCTGCCCTTAATTTGCCCTGTAACAAGCACTAAGGTCATCTTGGGGGCACCAGTGGTCCCAGTCCCTAGCCTACATTTAGGCACTCCCTTTCCAGATCCCCATGGCCTTTATCCTTCCTGTTTGCTTGACATTTGACAAAGCTGTCTCCCTTGAGACCATTCAGCAGTGACGTTGCCCAGTTCATCTTCTCTTTGTCAACATGACACAGGGCAGACAGACTTTCAAAATGAGAGAAAGAGCACACAAGCACACATACACATGCAGAGAAGAGGGGGGAGGACAAAGACCTCAGAGAGGGCAGTACTGACTCTAGATCAAGCATAAATGTGCCTCAAAGTAACAACCGCTCAGCAGGGCATACCTGGTTTTGATAAGAAGCCTTGGAGGGTTGAGCCTCTCCATGCATGCTTCCCGAAGCTCTTAGCAGATTCTTTAGACACAGTGGCATTTTGGTGTGGCCACAATGCAGCCACTTCTAGGACAAAAGCCTCCCCTGGCCAAACAGTTGCCTGCTGAAGATGCTGTCTCCTGCCGGCCCCTTCAATGCCTATTCCCAGGCCTTGTGTGGCCTGGGTGGTGCCTGCAGTACAGAAGTTCTCAGACACTGAACTTGGATTTCCACTGAATGCGCCTTAGCCATTGTGTGTCTCTGCCTTTACCAAGCTGTTCTGGCCAAGCCATTGCCTGAAAGGCACCCTTGCCCTTTCCCCATTTATCTGCCAGAAAATGTTACCTCTTCAAGAATTAGCTCAGTGTGCTCCCTCTCTGGTACTCCGCAGACATTGTTAGAAGTGCCCATTGCAACTGGTGCAGGTTTCCATTTGCAAACATCACACTGTCTTGCATTTATCTTTTGATGTTCTCATCCATCAAAAAGATCGTATGAGCCTTAAAAGCCCAGAAAATGGCTTTTTAAAAAAATGTCTGTATCCCCATTACCTAGCATAGATCACACAGAATTTTGTAGGAAGCAGAAGCACTAGGATAGGCTAAGGAAACCCCTTGGCACCAAAAAATTCTTCCTTTTGCTGCCTCTTTAGTACAACATATTTTAGTAGCTATCTAAAAATACTGCCTTGCTTTTCTATGGAGAACCACCCACCCACCCCATATGCAGAGTAGGCTGTCACTGACATTGACCCAGCCCTTCTTCTTCTATGGTCTGAGGGTAGGCATGTGACTCCGGCTGACCATCAGAGTACTCCCTCTCCCTGCCTACAGTCGTAGGTTCAGGGTGGGCATTCACACAAGTAAATACAATCAGAGCCTTTCCTGAGATGTAAGACATTGAAAAAAGGAAAAAAGATCTTTTTACCTGGATTGTAAATCACAAGATCATAGACTTAGAGCTATTAAATGGCCATTCTTTCTTCCTCTTGAGTATGAAGCCAAAATACCTAGAGAAACAGTTGTCAAGAGGAATGCACAGGTAGAATCCTACTATATTGTTTTAGTGACTAGACTCAGCTATACCTGAAGTCAGGCCCATTCTATCCTTCCTGGTTATTACGTTTTGCAGCCAGCGCAATCTCCTCTGCATCTTTCTCCTGTTTCTTTTCTTCCTTAAGCTACTTGGAGTTCAATTTCTTTAATTTGCACTCAAAACAGGCCTGATATATAGCATTTGTTTGCTGAAATATAAGGTGAGAGTTCCTTCTCTACCAATAGAACTCTTGCTTAACTATCTTACTTGAACATTAAAAATTTGGGAAGGGAGAAAACCCATTAGCCTGAAATGATCTCAGCCATTACTAGGATTTGGTGCTTACAGAAGTTATCTGACTAAATCTGACATGGTCTCTTTAAGCGAGAGCAACACAGATTCAACAACTCCTCTGAGGGGAATCGCAACCCTTTATTGTCATAACTGACACATTTAAACATCATTTTTTTAAATCATCACCCTGGTAAAACAATAAAGCTTTTAGAAGGAAACATAGATGAATGTCTTCATGACTTTGGAATAGGCAAAGAGTTCCTAAACAGGATACAAAATGTTCTACCACTAAAGGGACAAAAAGCAATACACTGGACTACATTAAAATTAAGAACTTTTGTTCAAAATTATCATAAGAGAGTGAAACACAAGCCACAGAGTGGGGGAAAATATTTGCAATAGACTGATCTGTATTCAGGACTTGTATCCAAAAATACCTAAGGAACTTCTGCAAAACAGTAAGAAAAGAGCAGACAACTCAATAGGAGGGAAAACGAGAACATGGTCAAATGGTCAATATGATGGGAAAAGGTGGCCAACCTCACTAATTAGCCGAGAAATTCCCATTAAAACCACAACGAGATACCACAATGAGATACCACAAGAAATCCACCAGCCTGGCTAAAATGAAGAAGGCAGCGGGACCAGGTCAGGCAAGCATGTGGAGCAGCTGGACCTTCAGGCTTTGCTGATAGGAGCACAAATGGGCACAGTGCTTTAGGAAATTGTTTTAAGTACTTGCTGACACTGAAGTTTTTTCGTATGGGGTACTAGTAATGTTCTGCTTCTTGCTGGGTTCTGGGTACACAGGCGCGTTTACTCCGCATCAGCTCTTGGAGCTGTACGTTTATGAGCATGCGCTCTTCTGAGTATCTGCTCCACTCCACTGCTAACAGGGCCTCCAGCAGCAGCGATGTAAGTCGGGTCAGCACGTCCCCATGGCTGAGCTGGGCCAGGGTTTTCAGGGCCTTTCCCACCCTCCGCAACACACTCGTTACCTGCTTGTGATGGCCATCTGCATTTTTCTCCTCTTGATCATTACTTCAGCCCTCATCTTCCTCAAGCAGGTGTTTTGGAATGTTAAAGTAGCCAATTGAAAAATCAGGTAAATATGAAAAACAAATGAGCAGAACTACATTTACATACCCCCCCCCCACCACACACACACACACACACATGCTTTGGGAAGAGAACTGCCTTTGTTTAAGGAAATACCCAGATATGCCCTACTGAAGTACAGAAGATGGGTCCCCAGGGTTTACTTCAAAAGGAGATAGTCAATGCCATAGTTAAATGTTTTTGCACAAAATTGCAACACAACGTGGAGTAGGATGAGAGAGAAGAGGGGAAAGAGAGAGGCCTGTGTAAGGTGTCTGGAGGCTGCTCTTGCTGAGAATTATAACGGGTAGGAAATGCCCAAGCAGATTTAAGAATACGTGTCTGTTAGGCATTGATGTTACTGGGATGCTGCAGTGTACACTCCATGGCCCCGAACTTGCACTTGAGTCAGCTACACACACAGCCTCCTGATGGCGTCACTTTGGGGAGGTGAAGGAATCCCGTCCAGTAGGTGGTAACTTAGTGAGGAAATGGCCAGGTGTGCACAGGTTCACCAGATGATCCATAATTGTATTAATTCACTTGAAGCGGGAACTCAAAGCTGAAGGGGACCAGCGGAACAGTAAGTTTCCCTAAGTATCTCCGGAGAGACTGGGAGAGAAGGTGGATCCCATTGCCCATGAAATAAGCATCTCAAGCCAGTATTTTTTGCATTTCAAAGGATAAGGAGACCCCAGCTAGCACCTGCGTTATATTGGTTTATTGATTACACTGCTTATGTCTGTCTGTGTTCGGGCATGCGCACAAGTCATTAGAGTGGATAGGGGAAAACGATGGAGTAACGAGAATCCTGAGTAAGAAGTCCAAGGTGGTGAATCTGAGTCCCAGCTTGGATGAACCAGTGGGCTTATCTGGCCCCCAGGTGCCTCACCTGTAACATATGGGCCTGAACAAGATAAACTCTAGGGCCCCCACCAGCTCCAACTTTTCAGGGTACTCATTCAGACTTTCGCCCTTGTCCTGACCACGTGAGTTTACTCTTTTTCAATTAACCGACTTTCTCCTGCGTTTTTACAAACTTGGGTAGCTATTTCAAGATCTCTCAATGCAGACTTGTAGGAAGACATGCATCCATCACTCCTCCCTCCTTATGCACAGAGATGGGAAGGCCCCTTTGCTCCTGCCCAGAGGGTGGCGGGGCTGAGACACAGACCAAGCCCAGGGGTGGAGCAGGGGGTGGGGTACATCACTTCCCAGGGGCACCTCCCAGGTTGTTGACACAAGACCCTGGCCTCCTTTTGTGAGTTTTTTTTTTCTCCTCACAATGCCATGCCGTTAGTTCTCTTCCTTCTATCATTGAATACCTGTTCAATAATTGCTAGGACTCAGGAAGAAGAAGTAGGAGAGATAAAATTTTGAGGGAAAGAATAATGTTGGATGAAGTGCTTCACCCCAGAATCTGCAATAGAATTGGAAATTCTCACCTCCCAATCTCTTCACTAATATCCTTAGCAACTAACTGGTGGGATTTTAACAGAAAGCTATTAGTTCGATAAATTCTTGAGTGTCAACTCTATTCCTGCACCATGCTGTACTCTGAGGATAAAGTGGTGAATAAAGTAAGTTCCTTATGGAATTTATAGGCTAAAAACAGAAGGCAGACCTTAAAGTAGTAATCACATTGTTGCAAATAATAAATTAGTTACTATATAACATATTGTTATATATAAAAGGGGACTATAATGGTTCATTTTATGTGTCCATTTGAATGGGATACCCAGGTATACGTTTAAGTATCTCTGGGGATGTCTGTGGTGGTCTTTCCAAAGGAGATTAGCATTGGAATCGGTAGACTGAGTAAAGTAGGTTGTCCTCCCCAGTGCAGGCAGGCGTCCTCCGGTTTGTTGAGGGCCTGAGTGAAGGAAGGGAGAGCTTGGTCTCTGCCTGACTACTTGAGCTGGGGCATCAGCCTTCTCTTCTCCATGGACTGGGGCCTACACCTTCAGTCCTCCTGGCTCCCAGGCTCCAGCCTCGCACTAGAGCCACACCACCAGCTTTCCTGGGCCTCCAGTTTGCAAACAGTATGTTGTGGGGTTCTTACCCCCCACAGTCACATGGACCAGTTCCCTATAGTAAATATTATATCTGTCTATCCATCTATCTATCTCTGTATATATATATATATATATATATATGTAGGTATATATGTATATTGATATATACCCTGCTGGTTCTGTTTTTATTGAGAACACAAACTAATACTAGCCTAGGATGTCAAGAAAGCTTCCTTGAATGAGTGTATTTAGGCAGCCACCTAAAGTAGAATGTGAGTGACCCAGATGAAGGAGGAGGAAATGGAAAAATAAACAACCAAGGGAGAGAAAATTACATGAGCACGGCCACTTTGAAGAACAGCTTGGCTGGGCCACTGAGAGTCAGAAAAATATTGGTGAGAGAGGAAACCAAAGAGGTCAGCAGGGACCAGGGCATTGTGGGCATTGTGGGCCCTTGCTAAGGACTTAGGACTTTATCCAGAGAACAGTGGGAAGGCATTTAAAATCTCCAACCACATTTTAATGAGTCAGATGCATCTACCACGTTTGTTTGAGCACTGAATCTGGGCCAGCCCGAATCTGAAGCCTTGCCAGATGTGCTGTCTCCTGAAAAGGTCCCCTGGGCTTCTAGAAGGCATGTTTGACTTTTCCCTCTCACAGTCTGTCCCTCCACCACTGAACCCAGTTACTGTGTGATGGATTGTGAGTGGCAGGAAGGACATCTGGGAGGCCCAGTGGACAGAGGCCTCAGCAGGGGGTCGACAGGTCTGCCCTTCTTTTGACCTCCCCAGACTCTCGTGTAAGAATGGTGGGAAAGTCCAATATCCTGTGCCTCCACACCTGAGTCGGCCTCACCTCCCCAGCATGTTGGAGGGATAATTAAATTAAAAGCATGAAGTGTGAGGTTCCCAGGTGCTGAGGTAGCAGCTGGCACAGTGAGTAGGAGACAGCACCACAGGGAAGCACCCAGTGCTGCCACAGTGGAGCCCAGGAGAAGCTGCCTGCCAGCCAGGGCTGCACCTACACTAACGCAGCCTCAGCCACACTCCCTGGGCAGAGGGTAAAGTCAGATGGCTTTCTGGTAAAGTTTGACTGGTTTATAGTCAATAATCTACTCAGTAAGTATCAACTCTATGCTGGATCCATGAAGATGAGGGAGACAGGATCGTTCCCCTGAGGTATAGTGTGGACCACATAAACCAAGAGTCAAAATTTCTCTGGAAATGTGGCTATGAATGTATTATATGGATACATACACATTATGTATTTTATGTATAAATATGTATTGTATTCAGCAGAATAACGGCCCTCCAAAGATGTCCACATCCTAATCTCTGGAGCCTGGGAAGACGTTGCCTCTCACAGCAAAAGGGACTTTGCCGAAGTGAATTTGTGGACCTTGAAATGAAGAGATTGTCCTGCATCACATCAGTCCTTAAAAGCAGAAAACTTTTCTCAGCTTCACTCAGACAGAGAAAAATGGGGCGAAAGGAGAAACAGTAAAGCATGAGCTGTACTGGACCTGCCGTTGCTGGCTTTGAAGATGTACAAAGAGCATCGAGAATCAGGGAATAATTCGGCTTCTAGAAGCTGAAAAAGGAACTAGACTCTCCCCTAGAGCCTCCAGGAAGGAGCACGGCCCTGCCAACACCCTGATTGTAGCCCAGGACACTTGTGTCGCATCTATGGAGCTGAAACGTACAACATCTGTGTTATTGTAGGCCACTGTGTGCGGTAATTTGCAATAATAGAATATTAATACTAATAGTATACATTTTCAATTCTACTTATTTTTTAATCAGGGTTTCTTAGGTGCATATGACATAATCCACTCTAACGAGCTTATGCATAAAATAAATGCACTACAGGATATTGGGTAAGTCAGAGATTTCCAGGAATTCTTACCCAGATGTTCTCCAGGAGAACAAGAGAAGCTAACTCTGAAAGTTCACAGCCAGGAACAGGCCCAGGAGCATCCCAGAGGCCTTTCTCAGAGAACCCCACTTCCCACTGCTTGCAAGCCACCTCTGGAAGCTCTACGTGGCCATCCACAGGACCAGGTGCCCTCAGCAGCAGGCTAGCCAGAATACCCATGCCCTGGCCTGGCCTGCCCTGCTTTCAATGTTCACTTCCCATCATGCTTCATGCGGGCCCTTATGATTGCTGGAACCAAGGACTCACACCTGCACCCCCACTGCAGAAGAGTTGTGGCTTCCTGGCAAGACTAACAGTGTATGAAAAGGATAAAAATATCGGAAAGAAGCTCAACTTTGATGAGGGGAAAAGATGACAGTGCAAAAATGTCCACTACAAAGTCCTTTGGTCAGTTCACGTACTCTGTGTTTGCTGGTTTTGATTGTTAATGCTCAGCTCAATCGTAACATTATTGTTATATTCCGGGACTCTGAATTTACCTGAGCCTGCTAACCATTAGAAAATCAATAATTTCAATGCACTGTGTATGTCCTGTACTTTTGGATGAGTGGATAAAGAACTCTGGGAGCTCCAAGGAGGAAGCAGTTGCCTTAGGACATGTGGACCAGAGGACTTGAGGTGTAAGATTTTGAGCTGACCCCTTTGAATCAGTAGAGCAAGAATATTTCAGGGAGAAAGATATTATACAAATATATGAAGTTGCAGAAGAACTTGGCCCATGTGGGGATGATGGATACCTGGGTGAGACTGAGGACCAGAGAGTAACGGGGAACAGAACAATCTAAGGGAGGAATAGGCCATTGGAGCAGACTATAAAGCATAATGAAGTATGGTACACAGTTTAGAATTTATTCTATGGGCAATGGGGAGCCATTGAAGATTGTTGGCATTAGGTCATTTTTAGAAAGATCATGCTAACAGTGGTGCAGCAGGCACCACTTGGAAGAGAAAAAAACAGGGGTCAGAACTGCTAGTTTGGAGGTTATTATAAAACCTAATGAAGAAACAGAAGCGATATGAACAAAAACGGTGGCAGGAGATATTATAGGGACGAGGTTCATTCTGGATGAATATGATGGGTAGAACGGAAAGACTCGAGACTTATGATTTTCAGACTTGGGCAATTGAGGAGAAGCTCTAGGTACTCACTAAATTGGGTAATTTGGGGAATTCAAAAATAGACAAAGAAGTTTAGGAAAAGATAATAGTTTTGACTTATACCTATGAATTTCAGATGACTCTAGGACATACAGATAAGATGTCTAGGAGGAAATTGGTCCCAATAGCCTGGAGCTTGGGGAAGACCTGTGTGGGAGACATAGATTTAAGGTCATCATAGGGGTGACTAACGCCCTGGGCTTGGGTAAAGATGTCTCAGGGAGAGTCTGAAGAAGGGAATCAGAGTAAGAACCTATCACTGCGCAAGTGCAACATGGAAGGGCACTGGAAGGCACCACAGGCTCAGCAGCCCTGTGCCTCACTTCCAAAATAGACCCCAGGCCAAAGTTTTTGATTTTACATGGAACCAAAACAAAAATGAGGGGAGGTCAGGAGTTTCCAGGTAAGCGTGTGACTGTGCCTAGGACCAAAGTCTCATCCTTTGGGGACAGTATTTCCTTCCCTTGACACAAGCGGACCGAAGCAGGTGACTACCAAATGTCTGACTTGATCACCGTACCAATTCTAAGAGACATTGCCCTGCTCAGGTGGCCGTGACCTGAAATAGGCAATTCTTTCCCAATTATGGAAGACTGACTAGAACAAGGGTTATCAATATTTGGTCTGGCTCTCAGCATATGGGCTTTGAAGTCTTGTATAAAAGACTGTGATCCTGTAGGGGATTTTGGAACAGACAGCACTAGAAGACTGGGCATTTGGTGTTTGGAGCCAGTAACGCAGTGGCCAGGTGCAAAATAAAACTATCAATCCCCACTACCTACAAGCACATAGAGAAACTGGTTAGGAAAGAAAGTGAAGCAGATGTCAGAGAGAAGCAGAGATGCCTTGAGCAAGTGTCTGGTGGTCAAGGACGAGCCTTGGGTCTGAGAGCCTCTTATCACAGTCTTTGTGCAATGCTGCTCTGTTCGGCCACACCCACTTCGTCTTGCAACAACTCAAAGACAGACTGGGAGAACACCATGGAAAGGGCTCCATTTCTTCGAATTATACTTCCATGTATGACTAGAATCCCCCCTATGACTTTCCAGGTTGCCAGTTCTTACAGCAGAATCTTTTCTCTAGTTAGCACAAAAATAAATGTAAAGGGTGATCCTCACTAAAGAAACCCAAATTCTAAATTAATGAAGTCTGAATTACATAGCATAGGCGCCGAGCTGACCTCTGTGAATAGCAATTGGCAATTTCACATATTGGGGTCGAGGTCTAGTCAAATGCAATCAGTTATGTGAAATAGGACCTGTGTTTATCATAAACCTGTGGCGCTTATACACGATTAATGTACTTGAGTTTCCCGACAATGTTTGAAATGCAAAGTCTTACACTGTCCCTGGTAGGACCCAGTCTCAGTGAGCTTTTCCTGGAATGACAGCTCCACCAAGGCATAGGAAGTGTCTTGGACTAGCAAGGAATTACCTTTCAAGTTTTCATCTCTGAAAACTTGATTTGCAAGAGTTAGTGTCCTTTTATGGATAGTAATCCAAAATCTAAGACAACAGCACAGAAGAAATTCTTCCAGAAAGTAGGGGATCAGGCCATGGAACTAAAAACCTCCTAGGAAGCTAACTATTAAATCATATTTTGGTAACAGTTGATAATACTCAGAGGGGATACAGCATGACCTATGGATATTTGAATCTATAAGAATACTTAATAAATATACTTGGTCAAGTTCAGGGTCAGACTTCAAGTTCACCTCACTGAACCTGGACATGTAAATATCTTATTATGATATCCCTGACACTTGCCATAAACAGATCTTTAGAAAAAAACCCTTACTGGTATAAAAATAAGCACGCACAGTTATGCGAACTCTATTTCAAAGTGTCTGTGAGGTGATGGATCTGAATAGAGCCTTGATTGTGGTGATGGTATCACAGGTGTGTGCATATGTCCAGTCTTCTCAGAATGCATACATTAAATATGTACAATTTGTGTATAGCAATTATTCTTCAATTATATATTATATATGTGTGTGTGTGTGTATATATATATATATATATATATATATATATATACACACACACAAGCCAAAGAAAGTTGCAGGATGACATTTATAGATACAACCATTTGTATAAAATCTTAGAATATGAAAGCCAATTTCACATATTATTTCTTACCATATCCACAATAAAAGTTTTTTAGCATGTGAGAATGATAAACACTGAATTTGGGGTGTTGGTCACTTCTAAGAAAGAAAGGAGAGAAATGAGATTGGAAGAAGTACCCAGTGGATTTTAACTGTATCTTTAACATTTTCTTCAAAATAAACTCTATTACGGATACATTAAAAAAGGTGTCTGTGTGTCTGAGTATGAATTTCACACACACCTAGTGGGCCACAGATGTTCTGCAATGTCAGAGCTGAACCTTAAAATCTGTGTGCAGGTAGAGATAGAATGCCTTGTATTTACATCTCACCTTGCACTTTCCAAAGCATTTTCATCACATCACAAGTGAAATAGGCGAGTTCTACATGTGTCCTTATCCGATTTGACAATGAGCTATGAAAATGGAAACACAAGGATGTGGAACTGAATTTTTCTAGGTTCACAGCAGTTTTTAATCAGTTGCCAATAATCGTAAACCACCTTCTTCCCTCACGCCGTCTTCATTATTCATGGGCCTTTAGGGCTCACTATGCACAACAGGCCCATCTCAATCTGAAATCCAATGAAAGACTCTCCCCAAACAGCTATTATAATGCTGGGGACAAAATCACAATTGGAAGCTGGAGCTGACTCTTTTCCAATACCACTGCAAAAACTTAAGTATTCTTGAAAGTCAAGTAGTCTCTTAAAATATAAGTGTGTGTTGTGAAAGAAATTGTTATAAATGGAGATCAGGTGAACTGTTTCTACGTGTAATGAAACCGAGGCCTCCTTTTCTAGTTTGGAAAACATTTCTTTATTGAGTGCCCACTGTCTACCCCACAGCACTGGGCTAGATACCATAGAAGCGAGTGTGAGGGAGAAATTCAAAGTAAAATAAACCAGGCCCTTGGGGGATATTTGAACAAAAGAAAAGTCAATGAGCAATTGCCCAGAGGTGAAGTAGAGGAAGGAGTGGGCTGGGGCCTGCACTGGGAGCACAAGAAAAATGTAAGGGTTGGGGAGGGGGGACGTGGCAGAGAAGAAGGGCTGGGGCAGACCCTGGAGGTGAGCCAGGAGACACATGTCTCAGTTGTAAAAGTGAAGGTCAGGGCATTTCCTCAGTCAGAGCAGGGTTCTCTGCCAAGTGGGCAAAAACAAGATATCCATTAACAACAGAGACCAAAGCCACAGAGCTGAGCCCCACCCAGTAGGACAGTTCTTTGAAGGGAAACAATGCTGTACCCCTACCTCTGCCAACAATGGTGGGAAGGGGGCTCTGAGTCCCCTGAGCCGAGCTGACCGTGAAGAGCCTGGGTAGAGACCAAAGGACGTGCACTTTAGTGGAAGAAATGGCTCTCTAGGAAGCAAATCTGAGTGGAAGCTGTGAAGAAAGAGACCTCTAGGCAAACTGTGGTCCGGAAACAGCAGCAGCACCCCCTGGGAAAGTGTTAAAATGCAAATTCTCAGGCCAACTGATTCAGAAATTCTAGGGTTGAAGCCAGCAGTTTATGTTTTACGAGCCCTCTGGGTGACTCTGATGTACTCTAAAGTGTGAGAGTCACTGCCCTACATCATCCCACAATGAAGGCTGGTCAGTCCCAGGTCTGGGAAAGAATCAGCATAGGCAAGCACAGGGAAGATTTGGTGCTCTGTGTCCTTAACACACCAGGAAACCAGCACGAGATGATGGTCAAAAGACAAATTCCCCCACCCCCCATATACACACACTATAACCAGAATAATGCAAGGGCACCTCAGGAACTGGTAGGCTGTCCACTGGAGGATGCCAGGTTTGGGGTTTTACATAGTTTTCAGAAAGCATTCTTAAGAGACCCCTTCTGAGATCAATTCCAGGCGCTCTGAGGACCACTATATAAAATATGTGTTCACTGGATCCTCCTCCATATTACCCTGCTAATCTGTAACCCCGATTAATCCAACCAGTGAGCTTTGCTGCTTCTTTACACAAACAAATTCTATCTTGGCCCTAGAGGTCATACAACAGGAAGACTTGAATGGAAGACACATTCTTCCTTAAGACTCACTCAGTCGAGTCTTAAATGTCATGTACTCATTCATTCATTCATTCATTCAACAAATGAATGTTTTCAACAAACGTTTTAAGTGCTTAGAATGTACTCAGCAATTAATTATCTCTTTTTTCCATTCCTAGTTCATTCTATATAGACTTCAGCATATCAACATAATTTGCTTATTTATCCAACAGTCCTCTGAAGAGGCTGAATCCCACCATTTTTTGACTCTGACCCAAAGCAGTGTTTGGGTATAATTTCTTTTTTTAATTTACAGAAGGAGAGCTCAGCAAGTAGATAGCACTTCTGTGACTCTTATTCTAAGTTGTCTTCATCCACAGATAACATTCAAGAAGGTGGGTCAAACAGACAAAGCACCAGAAAAAAAGTACAGGAGCTGGAAGGGAGGTGTGTCTAGTATGCTGGTGCTACCCAAAGAAGAGAGGAATTCCTTATGCCTATGAGGTTTTTGCTTTTTAATTTCATAGAGGAGGAACCTCTAAATTATTCTGAAACTCTATTGATTCCCTGAAGCCCCAACCATACCATGGACCTTCGTTCTCGGCAGACTTCACAACAGGAAGCATGGCCAGCAGACACGAATTTCCTCCTCTCCAACATCCCTCCACATCCCCACCCTGTGCTCTTTCTCCCCTTCTGGTGTTAATGCCACACCTTCCCTCGTGCTCTGCAACGGCACCATCAGCTCTGTAGTCTCACTCACATATTGCATCTCTCTTGGCTCCGCTTCCTGAACCGACGAAAGTATTCCTACTTCCTGTGTCCTGATATATCCCTCAGCCCTACTGATTTTCCCAGGAAACTGCTGCCTTTCTCTCATTCCCTTCATTGTCAAACTTCTTGAAGTATAATCTTCTTTCCTATTTTTCTCATTCTCTCATCAGGCCTTTGAAAAATAACATCTAACATCTTCCTATAGGCCAGCATTGTTCTAAATGCTTATATACTGTGTATTAACTCATGTCAACCTCATAATAGTACTGTGCACTAAACAGTACCATTAGCATCCTCATCCCTCAGTAGAGGGAGATGAGCACAGAGTGGTTAAGCCATTACCCTGCTATCACACTGCTGGCAAATGGTAAATCTGGGGTTCTGACCTAAGCCTTCTGAATCTGCACTCTTAATCATTAGAACAGCTGCAGAAGACGCACTCAGGAAGCCTGCCCAACCCATGCTCCTCTCTTTAAAACTGTCAATTTGCCCATGCTGATTGGACCTGCAGTGGACAGGTCCAGTAATGTACTGGGCTCCGCCAATCAGATTCTCAGTGTGAAAAGCAGAAGGAGTGGCTTTGGTTCTTGACTTTCTAGTTCCAATCCTAATGTGTCCTATTCTTGTATACCTATTAGATTGTCTGTAATAGCGTTAAAATAACTAGCTGCCCTTTTTAGTTGAGTGGTTTCTTTCTCTGTAATCCAATAATGCCTGTTTAAATCACATCCTCACAACAGCCCAGAAGCTGATCTTTTAAAGATTGCTAATCATATCTTAAAAATCCACTCCAGTGGCCTCTTTGTTCTGTTCTCCATTTTGCAGTGTTCCGCCAGGTGACTGCCCCACCCCCTCGTGTGGTGCTCTCCTCTGTGCCTATATGCGGTCCCCCCACCCCACCTGACATCCCCTCCACTACTTTCCTATTAGGCTGTCTATGTCTCACCCTCTGTGACCTGGCTCAGACATCTCTTCTAAGAGAAGCTTCCATGATTCCTTAAGGCTGAAAGTGCCCCTCCTCTGTGCTCCCATCATCCCCTCTGCAAATGTATGTCATTGTACTCCCATACAAAACAGATGTAATTGGATATTACATACTCCTGAGTAAAAATAGCAAACTACAGAATAAGATGGATAGTATGACCCCTTTTATGTAAAATTCTATCTGTCATGTTAAAAAACATAAGCGGTTCATGTCACTCACTTGGCTAAAGCCTCCAGTGAATTTCCAGTCGTACTCAACAACCAAGCACAAAGGCCAGGCCTGGCCTCTGAGGCCCTGCAGAACTGGACCCACCCGACTTCTTTGTTCCCACCTCTCTCTTCTTTCTGCCTCACTCACAACATCCACACTGAACTATTTTCCTTTTCTTAAAAACACCTCGTTTGCTTCTTCCGTACAAACCATCTGTGCCCCAGTTGGCTTTGCCTGGAATGCTCTGTCCCCAAATCTCTGTCTGACTGGCTTTGCCTTGTCATTGCACATGCAGCTGCAGCCCCCAAGGACGCAGTCCACATGGACTGCTCCCCTTGTCATTCTCTGTCACATCACTCTATTTTCTTCTGAAAGTCACTTCTCCATTTATGTGGGTTTTGTTGGCTATTGCCTGGACTCAGCCAAAACTCAGGGTTCAGGATGCTGTCTTCTAGAAGCCAAACCTGCCTGGGACTTCTGATACCAACCCCAAGTTCGGGAATTTTCCTAACTCACCTGCAGCCTCAGTAATTGTCTGGAAAGATGCATAGAACTCACTGGAGGCTGTTCTATTCAGGGTCACATGTTACAGGGAAATGATACAGATTAGAACCCACAAAGGAAGAGTATCTAGAGCTTGTATTGGATCTTCATTTATGTGGGCAGGATCGATTGAATTATTGCCCACATAGCTGACCTGAACCTACAGCTACCCTCTCCTCCAGGGATGGGGCTTACATCAAGCAGCCCAAGGGCTCTACCATGAGCCATATCATTTGAATAAACTCAGCAGCACCACCAGGCACCACAAATAAAGACACTCCTATCCCTTAAGGAATTCCAAGGGTTTCGAGGTTAGATTACCTCCCAGAAACAGACAGAGGACATGGCCAAATTTCTTACTACACATTTCCCGTCTCTCTCCTCTCTGCTAGAACATAAACTCCTGGGTTTCAGAGACTAGATCGTCCATTTTGTTCTCCACTATGACCCCAGCAGCACAAACGAGGCCATGTACATTTTTATACAGAGTGTAACACTACTAATTCATTTCTACCTAGATGTAACGCTACTAATTCACAGCCAGAGCATTTGCTCGATGCTGAGAGTGTAGAGATGAGTGAGACAGATGAGCTTCCTCCTCCCAGGAGACAGACGATAGACAAATAAGTAAGCACTGTGTCACAGAGTGTGATCAATGCTATGAAGAACGTAAGCAGGTGATGTGGACAACTCGGGGCATAAGGGTGGTCAGCAGAGACATCTCCAGAAGCTGAGAAGGGAGCCCCTCAGAGAAAGACCCAAGGGCAGAGCAAAGCCCAGGTTCAGAGTCGACAGACTCAAAGGCTGCAGGGAGAGACAGAGCTTCACGGTCCAAGGAGTAGCAATGAGACCTTCGGGCGGTTCATATGGAGGAGGGAGTAGTCGTGACTAGATTGGGATAAGAGGGGGCCAGGGGCCAGATCGGGGAGGGCCTTGGAGGCCATCCAAGGTGTTTGGATTTTGTTCTAAGTGTGATGGGAAATCAAATGGCAGCATTTAAGCAGAGCAAGAATCTGATCTGACTTACGCTTTTAAAAGTTCACTTTCATGGATGCATGAAACATAAATCACGGGGAGGAGGGGGCAAGAAGGGGAGAAGTGAGGCAAGTTCAGCTTTTGCACCAGACTAGGTAAGGGGCAGTGACAGCTTGAACTGCAGGATTGTGGTGAGAGATGGTCTCATTGGAGATACATGTTGGTGGTAAGCCTGCTAGAACTTGCTGATGGATTGGATATGGAAATGAGCAAAGAGGAGGAATCAAGGATGACTCAGGGTTTCTGGTACAAGCAACTAGGTGGATGATAATGCCTTTTCGTGAGCCGTGGACACGGGAGGAGGAACGGGGCCAGCTGGCAGGGGTCACGGCAGGGAATTAAGAGTTTTGTTTTAGACATGCTGAATTTAAGATGCCAATGAGATGTTCTGATGGAGACGTCAGGTTGGCAGTTGAATATAGGAACTTGGGGCTCTATAGGAACAGCTCTGAGATGGAGACAATTGTAGGCATTAAATTTATGCCGTGAGAGTGCACAGGTGAAGGGGGACAACTAGAAGAGATGGATGAGAAGGTAAAGGAAAAGAAGGGAAGGAAAAGAAAGAGAAGGGAAGAGACCAAAGGGACCCCATCACAAGGTCCTGAGGCATGTCAGCCCTTGGAGGTCCTGACTAAAAGGGTCAGCCAGCAAAACTACGTGAGGAGCAGAGGCTGGTGATATTTAAAAAAAAATCCAGAAGAGCATGATGTTCTAAAACGGAGAAAGAAGAGTGTGTCATGAGGGAGGAAGGGTCAAATGTTCCAAACATAACCAAAACACCAAGATAACAGCAGAAAACAACCCACTGTGTGTAGGATGATGGATATTTTCACAAAGCAGTGCCCTGAGCCAGAATGGAGCAAATGGAACAGGAATTCGTAGATGAAGGAGTGGAAGCAGTACGTGTAGATAATACTATGGAGAAGTTTTACTATAAATGAGGCTATCGGTAGAGCGAAATGTGGCATCAGTTGAAGCTTTACGAAAAATGGGGACTTACACAGCACATTGAAATGAATCTTAAGGAGGAGAGATGCCATGGTGCAGGACCAAGGAGTCACAAAGAAGGAAAATCCTCTAGAACAGCAAAGGGGAGGCACTGGCCTTTGATGGGAGACTCTGCACCCCAGGAGGAGGAAAGATGGGGACAATGGTACACATGCAGGTACACAGATAGACCTGGTGGTTCGAAGAAAGTTTCCATTGAAGGGTGACGAGAGAAATGATCTGGGATGACCTGGGATGGAGAGTGAATGAGGGGAAAGGGATGAGGGAGAGGGTGTTGAGGAGCAAGCATGAAGCCCTGGCTCACATCTTGTCCCAGTCTCTCTCCACTCCCAGTACAGCAGCACTAGTTCAGGCCTGAATTGTCTCCATCTGTATACAACCTCAATGGCCTCTTAAAAGATCTCCCACACCCAGTACACCTTAACCCTCTCTACCCTTTATCCAACCATCCTTTGGAGGGGTCCCCCTAAACCACAAGTCCATGGTGCATGGGAACTTCTGATGGGCTTCCCTGTGTTTATAAATCCTCTAACAACTCCTCATCTGGGCATGCCGAGTTCTCCATCTTCTGGTCCAACCTACCTTTGCATGTTTACACCCTGTGAATACATCTTCTTCCCCTCTACCTGCCCCTGAACCGGAACCACTGCAGCCCATGTATTGCTCTCCCCAAATGCTATGACATCTCTCACTTTTATGTCTTCGTTCAAGCTCTTTTTTTTTAACCTGGCATGCCCTTTCTGTTTTTGCAGAAGCCCCACACATTTTTCAAAATCCAACACAAATGCTACCTATTTCAAGAAACCAGATCGTTCATTAAAATTAATTTATCTTCCCCATAACTCCTTATTCCTTTAAATCGTATTATAAAAGATCAAAGTCTGGCTGGTATGATAAGCATGTATTTATGCACGCATATTTGGCTACTTGTGCACTTGCCTCCATCTCTAAGGAAGGAAGGAAGAAACAAAGCACCGGAGGGACCACAGGGAGGGACAGGAGACAAGAGGAGGGTGAACACTTTCTGGGACTCTGCTGGTGCACCGAAGAGTCCTGAATAAAGGTGCTGAACAGTGCTTCCCACCACTAGCCAACCCCTCTGCAAGCCCCACTCAGCCCCTCCTCATCGCCTTACTCCAAGCGTCCTTGGCTGGCAGACCCCCTCCCCTCCCCTCTGCTCCCTCTCCCTCTTTTTCTTCCCCCTGTGCCTCCATCTTAGATGCCCAGTAATTGAACCAAATCGTGAGAAGCAGCCCAGTCCCTGAAAAGAGCAATGCAGAGGGACTTGAGAGAAATACAGCAGAGAGATGAAAATGTAGTGTTGAAAAATCCATGCTAAAGGAAGCACGTGCCTCTCCCACCGCACACCCCGCCCCCGCCCCTACTCCCTTGCCTGCATCCCATCTGATAAAATTCTGGCAGAGGCCTTGCTTTCCAGGCACACACGGAGACCTTGGGAGGCCAGGCCAAGGTCTGTCTGGGGTGACAGAGGGATCACTGGTGAGTTGTGAGCACCCATATGTGTGCAGGAGGGGAGTGGCACTTTGCTGTGGGTATCAAGTAAGAGGTGTGGGAGAGATGACCTGTCTTCTTACGAAGATCTGCCCCTTTGCCACAGTCCCTCTCTGCTCCTGATGCAGTCAGGCCTGGCCAGGCACTGCCCTCTGCAGTCTCACAGGCCCCCTGTGGTTTCTGACCTGCTCCCTTTAGAAATCCTGAAAGGCAGGGCACGACCCTGGGCCAGGGTGTGTGGCTGGCCTCGCTCCACTTCATTGAGCACTGTTTACTCTGAGCCCGGGGCGGAAGAGTCCAGGCGGCCGGGCTCTAGTGGCCTGGAAAAGCCGGATTTCGCTCCCAACCCTGGTCTCTCTCACTCCCCTCGAAAAGCACTGCAGAGCTGCAGCCTGATTAATGCTGTGCGCTGACATACAGGGGATGGGCCTGCGATTCCCGGCAAGCGCCTCTGAGCCCCGGCGGAGAGCTAGCCACGGCTGCTCGACTGCGACCCCTGGCGGCCCTCGGAGAAACTTTCCGCAGAGCTTCAAAAGCAAATGGGTCGTGCTGGACGGGATGCAAGGGGAGGATTTTAAATGAAACTGGGGTGAGAAATAGGCAGCCCCCAGATGGTGCAGGGTGGGAAAGAGTGCAGAGAATGAAAGGAGAGCCAATTTTGCTTACTTGTAATCTCAACAAAAAGGAAGAGAACAATCTGTTGGGGACAGTGGGGGCTTATGGAGGGAAGCAGGTGGAAATGTGAAAATCTGTTTATAGTTGGAATGGAATCTGTTTAATATGATGCTTACACAAAATAAGACTTAGAGGTTTTCCCCTACTCTGAACTCTGCTTCCTTTATCTTCATTTTAATTAGCAGTGGGCTCTGATCCTATTTTCTCTTTCATAGTCCCAAACCAGCTGCATTTTAGAAGAGGCATCTATTCAGGGAAAGGAAATATACTTTGGCTTCCTCCAGTACCTTCCATGAGCCTTAGTCACAAGAGCCAATATAAGACAGAAGTTAAGAGTCTGGACACCTGAGATACACTGTAAATCCTTAATGTGAATCCAACATCTGTCACTCAGATGGAGCCTGGTGCCTTCGGTCAGTTCTTAAAAGCTGAGGATCAGTGTCCTTCTCCTTGGTGTCAGCATGCCGTCATTCGATGCTTTTGAGATGTGAGGGTCTCTAGGGGCTCCCCTGAGGAAGAGGTTCTCTCGGAGGTCCCTGCCCCTAAGGAGCTGCTCTCGTTGGAGACACATGACATACACAGGGGGAAAATGAAATAATAAATAACAAATGGCATGATGAGTGGCATGGTGGGGGGTCACATGAGGAGCTCACCAAGCACTGTAGGAAATCTGAGGACAGAAAACTGATTGAAGAGCTACTTTCTCAAAGTCATGAGGGATCATGAACCCCAAGAGCTACGGAAAGCGGTCATGGCACTTTGGTGAAGTGGGAGAGCCCTCCTCTCTAACTCAAAATGTCCCACTCGGAGGGTGCATCACAGGATGTACCATCCACAGTGGGGAAGAACACGTGCAGGAAGTCCAGCCGCTCAGAGAGTCTCCTGGAGACGCTGGCCCTTCTTTAATCCCAGGCTCATCTCTGGACACAACGGTCTTCCAATGGCTCCACCTCTGAGAGTGTGCCCACTTTATGCCCATCTTCTGGAGGACAAAACTGAGTTGCAACTAAATTTTCAGAAATGAACAAGAGGAAGGAAGATGGGGACCTGGTTACTCCTGATTCTTTACCCATTTATTCATCCATTCACCAACATAACCATCCATTCATCTGTTCAGTCCTTCGTTCATTCACGGCATATACCTAGCAGCTGTTGGGTGCTCAGCACTCTGCTTTGAGGGGCACAAAATCATGATTCTCCACTACCCTGCCCAACTTTAAAGCATCACCTCTTTTGTCCCACCCCATCCAAGGGACCAGATGTACTGTGAGATTCATGTGACTCCTTCCGTTTCACTATCAGGGCCCTGATAAACGCATATGCCAACACTCTGGTCACCAAACTCTCTCACATTGAATCCAATCATTTAAATTTTATAGATACACCCACCCACTTGCTGAAGAAACAAAGAATATGACTCAATGTCCTAGCAGTTTAGGATCAGATAAATACGTCAAGCCTTTGTCCCATACTAGATCTCTGATGACTGCCACAGGGGCTGGCTCTAGCCTGTCCCTCACAAATGCCCACCCCGTGGGGTGTTCACCTCCATTCATTCCAGTAGCCTTTTCTCCTTGCCTGCTGCCTCTTGCTCCTACTCTCTGCCTTCATGGGGTTTGTGACAGTCTGCGCTCTTTAAAATACTTTCTGGAGTGTATTTGCTTGTCCTTAGTGGTGGTGGAACGCTGTATAATTATCTCCCAATTCATCAGGCTCCTTAACAGGCAAATGCCTTCTTTTCCCCCAATAACTTTCTCTGGCTGAGGCACCAATAGGCCTTGTTGCTACGGAAACCAGGACTTTTTTTCTCTCTCTATTTTAATGGTATGTTGAAGGCTCCGCATGTGTGTGCATGCACACATATGGCGGCTGCTTGCTTCTCCAGCTCTTTTCTCCTCTCCTGCCTCCGCTGACCTGTGCGGCCTTTTCCCTGCATCACATGTTCCAAAATGTTCCCCCCTCATCCACAGCCCCTGCCTGTCCCCTTCCTGCCGTTCGCTGTGCCTCCACATCCCCCTACCCTCCCATCTGGTGTTCTCAGCTGTTTAAAAAGAAATACCAGTTGGCTGCATGAAATCTAAGGGGAAGAGGGAAACAAAGTGTAATTGCAGGAACAAAGCTCTGCAAAAGTCTTTGTCCAGCCAGGTGTTTCCGGCTGGACAACTGGTGGCCTCACTTGGCCATCTTCCTAGAACGTGGAGCTTCTTCGGAATGGGAGAGGGGGTGAGAGCGCAGGTCTCAGTGCAGGCGTGGGGGAGGGAGAGCGCAGGGGCACCATCTGCTGCTGCCCTCCGGAGCAGGGACAAACTTACCTCCGCCTGAGTCACTGGCTTTAGTTAGGGCACTGGTGGGGAGGGGCGATGTCCGAATGAGGGGTTGGGCCCTGGAGGCAGAGGTTTGAGCGTTGGGCTGCCATTTCCTGGCTGTAACCTTGGGTTCCTCTTAAACACTAACTTGTCCTTAAGGCTCAATTTCCTCATCCTTAAAAGGGGTATCATAGCAAAGTTGTTTCTGACAAGTGAATAAGTAATGAATATTTATTAACGTAACGCCCAACATGCAGTCCATCTCAATAAATACTTGTTGCCATTGTTACCTTATCGTTATTAACACCATTGCCAGGATTATTGGAGGATCATGATGACAGGCAGGGTGACCACTGAGGCAGCAAGACCTCCCAGAGGAGGGTCTAGACTAAGCCTTTTCTAGGTGGGAAAAGGGAAAGAACATTCTAGTCCGAGAGACCAGTATGTGCAAAGGCATGAGGCGGGGACAGGAAACTGCTCCTTTGTGGCTGCAGATGCAGGTACAGGGCAGGGACAGGGATGCGCAGACTTGGCCTGAACTGTGAGGACACTTGTCATTAGTCTGGGGGCTGAACCTCACCTCCAGTGAGTGGGCATGCGCAGGAAGATCTTAGGTTTAAGATCAGTACAGGCAGATAAGCTATCTTGAAAGAAGAGTTTTTCTTGTGATACACAAAATGCCAAAGCGTTCCCTTGCTTTAAGAGTGATCTCTCTAGTTCCACATATCGACAGGTCTCCCCCACTTGCCTCCACTTTGGCCCCATTCTTCCCAAGCATTCCAGGCCGCACATAGCTGTGCATCAGGATATCAGATGCAACATGTCCCACCCATGGCCTCTAACCGGGCACCAAGGCAATGGCAGGGGTAGCTGAGATGCCTTCTGAAGTCTCTTCTAGGTCTTGACAACATGACCATATAAGGAATGTAAAGGGTGGTTGCTTGGCACTGGAGGTGGAGCAGTTGGCAAGAGTAAAAGCACTTGTGTCTGTAAAGAGTAGAGCAAGGTGGGAGCAGCAGCAGAAAAGATGGGGCAGAATGTGCAGGCAGAGAGACCAGGCTCCGTGTGGGGATCAAGTGGGTGATGGGAGGGAAGGTAGGAGCTCAGTGAGAACTCAGAGGCTAATTCCATTGTGCTTGGGTGCTGGAAAAACGCAAGTCAAGGATAAGGTTGGATGTTCTGGGTTTGGCCTTATTGAAAAGGAAACAGCAGAACCACACGATCTGCCTTGGGTCACGCGGTGCCTCCACCCTCCGCTTCAACACTGAGCAAGCATTCTTGAACTTCGCAATCTAAAATTATGCCGAATGTTTCTTTTCCTTTGGGCTTAAAATAAGACAATCGTATCTCTGAGAGTGTGTCCGCCTGGATTTCCAAAATCAAAAAGAGATCAGGGCTGACCAAAGGTAATAAGGCAGGGAGCCAAATTGCTGCTTCCTCTTAACAGGGGTCTGGAAGGGCGAGAATGAATGTTCATATTTGGGGGTGGTCATTTGCTCTTCAGAACTCATAGGAAAGGGAGACTTTTACCCTCATTTGACTGATTTGTATTCTGCATGGTATCTTTATTTTAATTCTGTAATTAGAAAAAAAACAGGTATGTACACATTTCCTAAATGGGTTTGACGAAGCCTCAAAAGATATACAGTTAATTCTTGAACAACTCAGTGGGCGCACAAGTCTGCATATAATTTTGACTCCCCAAACACTTACTAATAGCCTACTGTTCACCAGAAAACATAAACAGTTGGTTAACACAGATTTGATATGTTATATATTATATACTGTATCCTTACAATAAAGGAAGCTAAGAAAAGGAAATGCTATTAGGAAAATCCTAAGAAAGAGAAAACACATTTGCGGTACTGTACTGTATTTATCGATACCCTAAGTTGACATTGTCTGTTCACAAGATGAAAAAAACCCACACATAAGTGGATCCACCCAGTTCAAACCGGTGTTGTTCAAGGGTGAGCCATCTAGGTAAACTATTTTTATGAGTAAAGAATGTGTAGAGGGAAATGGGAAATCAAATAGGCCTTCGTCTGAGCAAGGCACAGACAAAGCTCTCCATTTGTTTTAACCCCTTTGGGCCTCTCGACACCCAGATGAGATTAATACCCTTGCGCTCCTTTACACGCTAGGGAGCTGAAGTTAAGATCAGTTGAAAAACTTGCCAGAGGTCATCCACCGAATCAGTGCTGGGCGAGTAAGCAGGTCCACGTTTGCCTGATTTCAGAGCCCCAGAGACCTACACCATTTACACTGATGAATAGGAGAATGAGAAGACAGTTCATCAGTCCATTACGGGGTTGACCCTTTGACACAAAATCACACAAGTTAACCCTTTTATCTCCCAGGACCCTTCCCCCCAAATCTGGTTCGTGGCTGAGTCATTTTGTCCTGACCCTCATCCTCCAAACCTCCTCGCCAACCTGTTAGAAGCTCCAACACCCCATTTCCCTCTCTCCCTGACTCATCTGAACTCCAGTTCATACACTTACAGCTCTGAGCCACAGCTGCTAAAAGTAAGTAAATTGACTTAACTGATCAAGAATGTGAAACTCGTTTGTAGTACAAAAGGACTGATTGACGAATTCCAAATCAGGAAAGAAAACAAAACGGTGAATTTCAGATGCAGAAAAAAGAAGTGGTTTGGGTGCAGTGAGAGTTTTTCTTTTTTTAACAGCTTTATTGAGATATAATGGACACACAGCAAACTGCCTATATTTAAGGTGCACAAACAAGTTGATAGGTTTGGGCACATGGACACGTGCGACTGAGCCCTCACAGAGGGTAATAAACGCATCTGTCACGCCCAACAGTTTCTTCCTGGGGGACCACCGAGTGTTTGATTCTCTCAGAGTGGGCCAGAAACTAACCGAGGTGACTGGATAAAATGGCTCGGCTGACCATGACAGAACCCAATGACATGTTGTGAACTGAATATAGCGTTACATGCAAGTGATTTTTAAGCCTGTTCACAATTCTGGAACTAGGCTGTGGACCTACTTGTAAACGAAAGTCATGTGGGGGATGATGACCTCCAGAAAACACATAATACCCCCAATAGCATGTTCTCCACACGTCCTGGTTAGGAAAACATACGTGCATTTAACATGGATAACTCATACATGGGAAAATGCCACAGAAATGAGCTCACCGTGCAGCCCTACGATCCTCACCAGCCAGTGCACAGTTCCCATTCCGTGGTACTGAAAGGACAAAGCTGAGGAGGCTCCCATCAGACAGCTGTAAAGATAGCCAAAATTTGGGGTTTGGGGAAAATTAAATTCAAGATTACAGAGAGACCCATCACTAGACGCCCCGTCCCTCCAGGACAGGAGGCACACTCATTGCGTTTGGTGTCCCTGATCCCTATATTTCCTAGCACAGGTCTGAGAGTGTTTGCTGGAAAGAAATGCTGACTCATGCATTGGAATACTTATGCAAAAGAAAATGCTCTCTGGCTTCCCATACCATGGGAATCTCTGTCATGGCTACTCAGGGAGATTTCACCAATCTAGAGGTGAGCTGGCAAAGACCCTGCTTGGCAGAAATGCTCTCACGAGGATCTCTTGGTAGTTCATGCACTGAGCATGTATTGCATAGCAGACACTGTGCAAGGTTGTGCTTTGGTTGGGGAGATGGCCAAGCATGCAGGCAGGGTGACAAGGACGATTCAAGGGGAAGAACCCACAGCACAATGGCACATAGATGGAGCATCTAATCTGTCTTGGGGAGTCAAGGAACGTCTCCCAGAGTCTCTGGCCTCCAAGCCTCATCCCAGCTACATCATCTATAATAATGGCCCACTTCAGAAACTAATAACTAATCTTGGGAAAACCAGCCTTATCCTGGAATGAAACCCCATGTTAAATATGTGCCTAGTGAAAGGCAGCAAGGGCCGTATGAGTGTGAGCCACCACGGTGCCTAAGAGGGATGGAGAGTTAGGATTTCTCAGTAAAATATTTCTGTATTTAAGTTCTTGTTTTCTTTTTATCAGAGTGCTAACATCTATCTTAAAATATGTCACGGAATGTTTTGTGGGGACATAAAAAGATAACAGTATGAAGGAGGTAGCGTGACAACAAGGGAGAGAGAATAAAGGGTAAAACGGTGTGGAGAAAGCAGAGGAAACAGCAAGCTTGAGAGAGGAGGATAAGGAGGGAGAAGCCAGAAAATGCTGAAAACTGAAGAACAAAAAAGCCAGCAGAGAATTAAAGAGACCACAAATAAAAAATGAAGGAGCTACAATGCTGAACACATATCAATGGAGAAACAAGACCAACAACAGAGGAATGTAGGGGGTGAGCAAGCAGAGGATGGAGAAATTAGCACCCAAGCAGCCTGGCCCCCTGGGGTGTAGAGGGAGCCATCTACTTATTGCCTCTCCACACAGGTTGGAGCTCGTAGGACCGGGGAGGGCTCTTGCAGATGTGGGACAGCCTCGGTGCAATGCAATCCAGAGCTGGTGCCCCCTCCCATCTGACCGTCTCTGAAGGGCAAGTTACAGACAACCACTTGTGTGACAAGGGCCTCTGTTAGCTGTGTTCTTAGTGACATTCTTCTCTGTCCTTCACCAATTTTCAGAGTGTCCTCTGGTATTTAAGACCAGATGGCCAAGAAAAGACAAGGGCTTCTAGAAGTCTTCAGGGGCTGGCCCCTTGACACTGCAGTGCAGTCTCTGCCCCAGAAGCTTTTGCCTCCTTGATTCAGGCCAATCTCCAGAACAAGTGCCTAGTGAGGATTTTTCAAGTGTCCCCATGATAGGACTTCCTGGCTTTATCACGAGATATCCTCCAGCTATCTTCAGGTCTTAAAATAGCAAATATTCCCTTTAAGAATCTGTTTAATTTTTTTTATTTACTATTCCTTAGTTTGGTTTTCTTTAGAAGGCGTAAAAGGCATTCCCTGAGTTATGGTGACATTTATGTGAGCACGCTTGTGTCCGTATAGACATCATGCCTACCCTAGTGCAGTTTGCATCCCTAAGTCATCAGTGCAGACAAGAAGCTAACAGCAAGAAGTGAATGATATGGATGTGTTTGAACAGAGAGTTAATATGACCAATGCAATTAAACTGAGGATGCTAACAGAATTAACTGAATTTACCAGCTATTACGAGGTCATTGTTGATCAAATCCAGGAGTCTCATGGGATCACTCAAGGTCTTCAATTCCCCTCATTCCACCTCCAGGGAGGATGGTAAATATCAAAGATAATATTACGTTCTCCAGGTCACGTGAAGTTGGTCAGGAATTGGCAGTCTCAGTGCACAGAGCAAAAGAGTTACCGTTTCTGTTATTCACCCTGGAATATCCCTTAGTTCTATCTTTTGCTATGGGTAATTAAGACAATACCTGGGGCTGCCATCTCCCTAGGTTTGTCTACCTTTTGCAAGGCCAGATGACCCAGAGAACCTCAAAGGAAAGGCGGCAACTCCAAGTGAAGTAAGCCCAGAATGGCCTAGATAGGCAGAGATGGGCCAGGTTAAATCCAGGCTGACCTCCCCCATAACGTCTTCATAGGGTGCTGCTCCTTCTGCTGCTTCAATAGTGTCTTGAAGTATATTTTCTTCTTGGAGGAGGTGGAGTTGATTGTAACTCATGGGGTCATGGTGACTCAGGCTCTACTTGTTGGATTAGCTTCCTTTGTCTTATTCCTATTTGCTCAGCAATAATATATGAGAGGCCAGGACCGAGCAGATCAGGATACAGAGCTCCAAGTTTCCTTCAACTCTAAGAATCTATAACTGGGGAGGAGGGACACTTAACCTCCTCCCTGGGGTTCTGGGAACCATTAAGTATCCTGTCAAACCAAGGAGTAAAGAGCATTAACTCAGAGAAAAACAAGACATGAATGAAAGCTTAAATGCTATTGTAACAGCACAAATAAAGTTTATTTTTTAATTGATAGTTTATTCAGTACCGACTAGACATTTTTTAATGAGGGTTTGCTAGACCCTTTCTCTATAGTAGCTAGTATTTACTACAAATCTACAAGATAAGTATTATCATACTCAATTTACAGGTGAGGAAACTGAGGGATGGGGAATTTAAATAGATTGTTCAAAGTCATACAACTGGTAGGCAACTGAGCTGGCTCGGTATGACTTCTGAGCCTATGACATGTCACACTAAGTGACTTGGCTGAGCCTGTCACTTAGGTCCGAGAGCATCTCTCCCACAAGCCTGTAATAGTGGCACATACTTCTGACTCTCACTGGGGTGATGTCTCTCAGCCAGGTGCACACTGACTTGCCACATGAGACATGACTTGGAATAATTGTGACATGACACAGCCTGGAATGACAAGCAGCTAGGGCTTGAGTGCACAGAAACCCTTTGGGGTCTGAGTTCAAGGGAAAGAGACATGGTCATCTTAATAGCGTCTAGCATGCTTTGGCAAGAGGAGTTAGAGAGGACAGGTGACATTCTGAAACCACCTCCTGCCTACAATTGTAAGTCATCATTCCTAACACAGCCAGCTCTGGAGCCTGGAACCAAGAGGGGTCCTATGGAAGGGGCAGGAAGTCAAGGTCGATCCTTTGGAAGAGTTCTAACCATGGCCAAGACAGACCCAAAGCTTGTCAGACCCAGCAGCAGTGGCTGGACTGGAGGCAGACCAGGAGAGAGGGGCAAGGGTACAGTGAAGGAGTGATGCGGGGAGGCCTCCAGGGAGCCCGGCCCCAGCCCTACCCGATGCTGCCCTTCACTAGGTGTGTGACCCTGGAGAAGTCACTGATTCTCTTTGATTCTTGAGTTCAGTCCCTTGCAATTCTAAATTATTCTGAGCCTATTAAATACTCCGTAGAAAGATACCCTTTCTACGGAGTATTTAGAAACCAAAAACAAAGGTCTCTCTTATAAGAAATAGGGCAATACAGGGCTTCAGTCCAAAGACAGGCATAGATTGGTGTCTAACTTGCCATCCAAGGTCATAAAAGGTCTCTTTCTTTCTCTCACATATTTTTTGGATGCCTTTGGATGCAGGGAAGAAAATACCATGATTCAACTGGCTTAAGCAATATGGCAACGTATTTCATGAGGAGTCCAGAAGTCAGCCAGCTCCAGAGTTGGTCAGTTCATCCCTAAGAACCCAGAACACTTCCATCTCTCCCCTCCACCATCCTACAGGTGCATGCAGGATGCAGTGCAGCTTGGGTCTCAGAAGTAGACTCCTCGCAGAGTTACAAAGGCGGCCGCTGTATTTCCAGAGGTCATTGTAATGTCTAGCAAGAAGAAAGTTTGTTTCTTCCCAAGCACCACTCTTTTAAAAGCAAAGAACCTTCTCACAAGTCCTTTCGTATCTCTTTGTCCAAAACTAGTTCATATGCCTCATCACATCCAACCATAGGCAAAAGGAGTAGTACTTGGGAAGGGGCAAAAACCTGGAAAAAATCAGAGCTCCAATAGCAGAAAAGAGCTGAGGGGGTGGTGGAGAGAGGAGGGTAGTGACAGAGTTGGTAAGTATGACAAAAAGTAACTGTTTGCCTCCCAATATCCATTTTCCTTTCCTTCCTTAACATAAACCCCCGTGTTTAACTGGGCAGTCTGCCATTCAGATTGCATTTGTCAACTGAACATTTTCACCAGTATGTGTGGCCATGTCCTTAAATTCTGGCCACTGAAATATAGGCAGGGGGACCATGTGGAACTTTGGAAATGTTGCTTAAATGGAGCTAACTCAGCCTGGAGACCTGCCACCTGTGTTCTCTTGCTTTCCCATGCCTTCCAGCCTGAGACCCAAATGGATGGCTGGATCTCCATCAATCATCTTGGACCGTAAGTCAACCTTGAGAATGAAAATCACATTCTAGAATATAGTTTAGCAGAACGACAGGAGGAGTTGAGGTCTCTGGTGACTCCAGAACTCCCCCCCATACGTGCCCCAACATCCTATCTCCATATTTATGTGAGAGGATAAATTCTGTTTGTTCAAGCCATTATTTGTCTGCTTTGTTGCTCACCCGCCAGAGCAGTTCTTAACTGGTACAGCAGCCTGCCGTGGCGGCCACACCCCCCGAGTCAAATTACAGAGGTTATTGAGTTTATTCTTTCAGTTTGAGAATGTGGCAGGGAGAAGTTTTGGAGTCAAACTGATCTGCATACAGATTCTGGCTTTGTCACTTGCAACTGTGTGACCATTGCAGAGTGACTTGAGTTCTTTGAGCTTAGTTTCACCATCTGTAAAGAGAGAACTAGCCATTCCTACTTCAAAGGGTGGTCCTGAGGGTGAAGTAAAGAAATGTTTGCAAATTATTTTGTGTTGCAAATGCATATAACAGATGCCTAATACATGGTCCTAAATATTTTATAAAAACATTCATAGACTCTTAAGGACTTCGAAGTCCCGTTGCCCAAACCTCTCATTTTTATAGAAAAACAAACTGAACACCACAGAAGTGAACTCAGGTCCCAAGGGGTACCTGAAGGCACAGTGGTTTCGATCACTCATCACAAAGAATACTTTCGTCATTCTGTGTCCTCCACAGCACCTACACTGCCCGTGGCCCTGGTGCTTCAGGGCTTCCCTTCTGGACACACAGCCCAGCTCCTGATAAGGGGCAGATGCTCAGTCCTGAGCGCCAGCCACCCAGATGCCTTTCTTTCTCCTGCGCTGACATCATCAGTCACATCATGTGGTACTACTTTAATTGCTATCCTATTTTTGGAAAAATAGATGGCTAAACAGAAGCAATTTTTTTCTTAGCATTTTTTTTTTGGTTACTGAAGCAAAGTATTCAATAAATAAGGACTGATTTGCATGACATTTTCCATGAATAGCTATGTTGAATGAACAAGGTAACAGCCTTTGAACTTTCATAGGCATTCTATTAAATTTAAAAATCTTGTTGTTGTTGTTGTTGTTGTTGTTAATTCCCAGTAGATTTCCACTGACATTAAAATCAACCACAATTTGGGAGGCCTCTGCTGGCTACAAGGGGAAAATACAAAAGCAATTATTTGCCAGTGTGTGTTTGTTTAGCTAGGTGAGGCTTGCCTTTATTTGTACACACTGGGCCATGCAGATTTTCCAGGCGTGGGGACCCTGGTCATGCTCTACACCCCAGGCAGTGTTGCATTCTGGGACATTAGCAGGGCCTTGCTGGGAGCCACAGAGGACTCGCGCTGTGCTTCCCCAGGTCGGAGCTGGTCAGAACAACGCCCACAGACATGCAAGGGCAAGCAAACCACAACAAAGGCCAAATAACCACATACCTTATATTCTAAATAGATAGCAAATTCCACACTAAAATAACTACATAAAAGACTTTTGGTGTCTTTCCCACCAGCACAATCAGAATGCTCCAGCCCCAAGAAATTTGCCCCATGTGACTGTTCGCATAACACGCCCCAGGGCGTAATTGTAGAGCATAGCCATGATAGATGACTAGGAGAGAACACATAGAATATAATAATTATTCTACCCTGGATTTAAATAATGCTTTTCTTCCCCAGAGATCTATGTGCTTTCATATACATTAGAAGGTAAGGGTGCGTATTAATACCCTCATTTGTGAATAAGGAAATGGAGTCAGAGATGGAAGTTATTCATCCAGAGACTTAGAATAAAAGCCTATTAGAGGTGAATAATGATCTTTGACATTGTCTATGAAACGCCCTCATCTCTCAGATGAAGAAACTGAAGTCAGGATAATGATGTGACTTTTCTAAGACTGTGCTGTGAGTGGCTGAGTAATACACCTACCCCTTCATGGAGCCACAAACAAAAATTAAGTCTCCTGACCACCCAGTAAATAAGCTGTTCCATCTCCAAGGGCAGCCTTTCTAGGAACGTGGCTCCAAAACTGAGCCCTCCCACCCAGCAATTTGAGAGCAGAATCTCCCTGGAGTCACCAGGATCACGGTCAAGGTAACATCTGCCTCCAGCATCCTGGGGGAGGGGGGGTCACTTCATGTCGAGAGTGAGCAACCCAATAACTCAAGAGATCTCATGGGAGTTCACGTCCCCACACAAAACCACTACCCAGGAGGACAGGAGAGGAAAGGAAATCCCCTCTCCATATGACAACAGCACTTACATTTCCTGCCCAGCTCCCTTTCTTCATCAGCAGCATCATTACTCCCATCCCGTAACAAGATGGGATGCTACCAGGAGTGTGGGAAGGGCCTTGGTGTGTATTTGTCCTCAGAGATTCTTTGCTCTGCGAGTGTTACCCTCCTTTCCTAAGCTTCGAGGGGCTGTGATATGTAGGAATAGGCACCCAGCCCATGGAAATCCCCTTGAAGATCTAGATTCCCATGAAGTTTCGGCTCCAGGGTGTGCCCAGCATAGTAGGAAGCTGCAAGGCCAGGCCTTGCTCCTGGGCTCTTGGGCTACAAGAGGCCAGCATAGCAGCTGTCAGGGTGAGAAGTCGTAGGCCACAGATGAAGGGGCAGTGTGCTCTAAGAAAAAAAGGAACTGTCGCAGCCCCTTCCTCTCTCTGTGCAGCTCTGTCAGAACAGTGGACAAGGGTCTGAGCAGAGGTTGCAGGTACACAGAGCCCATCCCATCCCTGCCTCTTCCTGCCAGGTGGCCTCACCCTCTTTCCCCAAATCCCTGGGCTGCAGACTGATTCTTCCCACCCTAGGGCACCTGCCTCCTGCTCTCCTGTGTCCTACTCTACTGCCTACTCTACTCTAATGCCTACTCTACTCTAGTGTCTACTCTACTCTACTCTAATGCCTACTCTACTCTACTGCCTACTCTACTCTAATGCCTACTCTATTCTAGTGTCTACTCTACTGCCTCCTACTCTACTGTCAAGAAAGGTGCAAAATACTTGACTTTCCTCTCTTCAGTGCCCTGCCCCTTCACCCCTACTTACAACCTCATTATTGAGCCAAAACCCATTTCCCCCACTTGTAAAAGAAAGGAAAGATGCTCTCCGATTACACACCAAGCCCTTTTCTCTCAGTCACAAATGTTCTTCTCAAGGTTTCACATCCTCATCTCAAGAATAGATCTTCCTTAGGAGAAATTGGGATGATAAAGTATTTCAACTCTAAATCACAATATATTCTAAGGGATTGTATGACATCACCAATAATTCAGATATTACATAAAATACTTACCACACAAAACCACTGCCCAGGAGAACAGGAGAGGAAAGCAATGATGAGGAGCATGGAGTTGTTCACGGAATCCCTTCGCATCACCAGCTGGAGCTCAGTTCAGCTCACCCCAATTTTGTACCTGTGCCCCGCATGTCAGCCTCCCCTACAGGAAAGTTTGTCAAACTTCTTAGGACATGAGGACTGTGCGGGGTGTCCTTGAACTCTGAATTTCAATGACATCTGCAGCTATTAGGCCCCGGATCCCCCCCCATATCCCACCTCCTGGTTCCCACTAGTGGGCAGCCACAATGGTGTTGGTACAAACACAACCAAATCCTCAGTTCTGGGTTTCTTGGGACGTTAACATCTAGGTGGACAGTTATCCAGACATTCTGCTTCCCTTCCTCTTGCTCCCACTTCAATGCTTATTAACACTTCAGATGAAGGACATGAAAGAGGAAAAGTGAAAATCTGGTTGGTCCATTTTGCTATTTTCTGGGTGCCATGATGAAAAATGGATGGCCAAGGAAGGCAAAGCTATTAGCTATTGAAATCTCTAGATTTCTATTCACCTTATTTCCTCACAGATAATTGACAATAAAGTTATTTTTTCTGCAACTTTCTTCAGAAAAAAAAATATTTCATTTCTGATGCCATCGCACAGTGGGATGACCAAGACCCATAAATAATCTGTGTCCTCAAAGCTTGGTGAGAGAGCCCCCAGAGGGAAGACTGCCCAGGTCTCTGGATCGTGGGGAAGTCGAGCCCACCTCACCGTCCTTCCACTGGGTTGTCTTTGTGCCCACGTGTGCCAGCATCAGCAACGCGTCATTCCAGCCTGCCAGCGCCAGCCCTCCTGCACAGGCTTCGTGCCACCAATCCCTCCACCTGGTCAGACTGGTCCATCATTGCTCCTGATCACAACTTACCCTCCCCTGCCTCACTCCTTTCTCCCTTCTAGGTCCATTCTGGAAAGGCTTGACTCTTTCCCAAACCCAAGCCTTCAAGGCTTGGCTCTAGTCCACGAGGACCACAGTGACCTTGAGATAATGCTACTCAGCACTGCTTTGAACTCTCCATCACAACCCCATCTTGTCCTCTGGAAACATCCAGTCCTGCCACTAGCACAAAGTTCAAATTGGCACCAGGGCCAGGATGGCAGCCATGCGCCCTGGGACCCAGTCCATCTGCTGCAAACCCAGATCCTCTGTTTCTTACCTCTGTCCGTGAGCAAAGTCACCCTCAGGTTACTCTTCTGTAAAATGAGACTAGAAATAGAATCTACCTCTTAGATTTGGTTTGAAACCTAAATGAGAGGAAACTACAAAGCACATAGCATGAGGCCTGGCAGAAAATAAGTCCTGGGTGCATGCCGATTATGGCCATCATTAGTAATATCCCCACCAGCCCAGTCACAGCATGGGTACCTGATGAGCAGGTACCTGCTCTGGGCCCACCCCTGGTCTCACACTCTGCCAAGAGAGTCACAAGGTTGTGTAGCTTGTACCTCAGAGCCTTCTAGGATTTTTAGTACAAGGTCTCTTCTGGTATTTACATGGATCTCTGTGTGTGTGTGTGTGTGTGTGTGTGTGTGTGTGTGTGTGTGTGTGTGAAGAGGCAGGCTCGTGTCATGACCCTGGAGCCATTTTCAGGCCCCTTGAACAATGAGCACTTAGTGATCCAGGACCCAACTGTTACTGGTCAAGCTCAGCACCGCCACCCCTTCTCTCAGGATGAGTTTGTCCCAGGAGGAGCTGCAATTCTCAAGCAAATAGGTTACTAAGAGAGCCAGCTCATCTTGTTTCTAGACAGTCCCAGATCTGTCTGCCTTAAAGCAGGTGTCTCCTCCCACCTCCGTTACAATTAGAATCCAATTATGCTCCCTTCAAAAGTCCCAATTCTCACTTCTGGAACCAACTACCACTGCCACTGCTCAGTCCCCCTTGCCTCCTCTCCCCCTCCCCTGGTCACTGATGTGTGCCCCCTCCCCCTCCGCCCCTTCGCCCTGACTACCCCTCCCTCCCAGGTTTTGCAGGCAGCGCCACCCTCTGTATGCAAACTCAAGGCAGTTTCCTGTTCTGGTTGTGGGGGTGGGGTGCCAGGAGCTGGCCAGCCAGGGTGAATGGATCTTCACCTCCTGGTAGCGCTGCCTAAACCGAACACATCTGCAGCAGACCTGCAGTAGTTAACCTTTGCTTTTGAAAAGCAAAGAGACACTCATTGTAAGAGAAGAATGACGGGCCAAGTGTAAACAAGACCTACAATTTAGGAAAAATGAATTTCATCTTAGACAGCCTTTTACCTTAAAACTGTGAAGTGTTAGCAGTAATGACTGCACATTTACATTTCTTTTTCATCTCTTTTTTTCTTTCCAGCAACTTCTCATGGGAAAGCGTCAGCTTTATAATTTGATACAATGGTGTACCTTTTGCCTTGGCATAAAAATAATTACCAGGCTAGAGACCCTCCCTAAGTAAGAGACGAAAAGACATAAACCGTCCTGGAGATGTGTAGAAGCTGGGGCTTCCCCCACCAAAAGGAAAGCCTGGTTATTATAGAAAAAACACCTTATGAGCAAAGGATCCCATTTCTCACTGGGTCTCAGGAAAAAGTCCAGATGGTATTCTGGTTACCATTAACCTACTATTTGTTTTTAAGAGTAAGTCACCTTGAAGAAAGGGGAGTTGGGGGTTTTTTTGCTGCTGTTGTTTTGTTTTTTGTTTCCCTGAAAGGAGCATTTCAAGTGACAGTTTTTCTCTTAGTAATGTTGAATTTATTATTTGTAGTATGTCATGCTTTGCATATAAGTAGTTATATCATGGTGATTTAAAATCATCAAAATTAATAATAGCAGCTAACAGTTACTGAGCACTTACTAAAATATATCATTCTAAAATCTGTATATATATGTATGTATATATATATACATACATATATATATATATCTTAGATTATTACATTTTTACAACAGTTCACTATGATGATACTATCATTATCCCTATTTTTAAAACAGGGAAACTAAAAGACTGACAGAACTAACTGCCAAAGCTGCACGCAGCCAGGATTTGGACACGGGGTCTAGTTTCAGAGGCTATGTATGGGTTTAACCATTTTGACCTGTTGCCTTACACTAAACCAGCATCTCCAAGGTGACACACCAATGAACTTTCCTGAAAGAAAAAAAGGAAACACTCTGATTCTAACTGAGTAGCTAGTTCTTGCCTTCTTCTATGCTGTCCATCATCTATTTATCCATGCACAATCCTCATCCTAATCCTAAACACTTTAGTGAAATAGAAGAAAATATAGATGAAAATTGAAACAAAGAGATAGAGGCAGAGGTGAGAGACAGAGACAGAGAGAGTGAGGGAGAGAGCATGTGGGGGCAAGAAGCAGAAGACAGACAGACAGCCAATGAGGAGATTTTGACCCAGCATTTCAACCTGGAGTCTATGGGACCCATGAACATCCTGAGATTATATGCAAAGTGTCGTGTGTATGTGCATTTTTTTCTAGGGGAAAAAGTCCTTAGCATTTTAAAGATCCTGAAAAGTACCTGTGTTCCAGAAAAAATTAGAAATTACCAATCGCAATTAAGAACAAAATTGTGCAAACACCCAGCTATCTCCTCTGTTCTTTCATGTAGGACCATCTCATACACAACCTACATGTTCCCTTTTGGTCAGAAATCGAAAGAAGGCAAAAAGGAAGCCTAGACCAACAGAAGACATTAAGACTGTCTTAATACATCAACATGTTCTTAGTTATTCAAAAATTAATGCACTATGTACTAGATATTAATTCAACCACAGATAAAGAAGAGGATCAACTTTCTTATATATAGTTTTTAAAGAATTTTATTTATTTATTTATTTATTTATTTATTTTCAGAGAGAGGAGAACGAGGGAGAGAGGGAGAGAGACATCCACGTGAGAGAGAAACATCAGTTGGTTGCCTCTCACACACCCCCAATCAGGGACGTGGCCGGCAACCCAGGCATGTGCCCTGACTGGCAATCCAACCAGCAACTTTCTGGTTCACTTACCTGGGCTCAGTCCACTGAGCCATACCAGCCAGGTGGAGGAGGATCAGCTTTTACTAAAGACACATACAGTAGCTCCCTCTTATCCATGGGTTATGTGTTCCAAGACCTCCAGGGAATGCCTGAAACCACCAGTAATACCAAACTTCCATTTTTTCACTTAAAGAAAGCACTTTACAGCTTCTCTTTGGTCTGTCCAAATTGCCATTATCACTTCTCTGTGTTTTGGGGACATTATTAGGTACAATAAGGCTTCCTTAAACAAGTGTTATGATACCACAGCAGTTGATCTGATAACCCAGGAGACGGTGAAGTGACTAATGGGTGGGGAGCATGAACAGCAGAGAGATACTGGACAAAGGACTAACTCACCGCCCAGGCAGGGCAAAGGGGGATGGTGTGAGATTTCATTATGCTACTCAGAATGGCATGCAATTTAAAACTAATGAATTGTTCATTTCTGAAATTTTTCCATTTAATATTTTTGAATCAGAGTTCACTGCCAGTAACTGAAACCACAGAAAGTGAAACCACAGATAAGGGGGGACTGGTGTCTAAGTGAGGCACTTAATTTTTCTAATAATATGGTTTTGTAAGTATCATTATTGTTGTTCTCATATAATTGATTAAACACACACACACACACACACACACACACACACACAGGGCTTTGAGAGTATGTGAATCGTGCCCAAGTTCAGGCAACTAACCAGGGGCTGCTACCTGAGTCAAAGGCAAGCCTATTTGAACCTATAAACCTGGGCTCTCCCCTCTGCTTCATTCTGCCCGGAGAAAGGCAGAAAGGCCTAATCCCTGTACCCACCTCTAATGGCCTTGGAAAATCTTTCCAGGATCTGTCCAAGTGAACATGGGTGTGTGTGTATATGTGTTCTTGGAACAGGGTGGCCAAGCTTTGTTGCATGGCTGATGCACAAAATATTCAGAAGAAAATTGTTATTTGGAGATTAAATGACTTAATGCTGCTATTATTTCTAGTTTGTGAATCTTTCCATTAACTCATCACCTTATTCAAAAATTACACTGAGCCACTGTCTAAGCTGGGCATTGGGTAGGGCTAGCGTGTCATCTTGCAATACTGTCTCCACAGACACACAGTGCCTTCCTTCCCTTGGAGAGCTCATGGGCGTGCAGTCAGATAATTACAATACTGTGGACTATGGATTAGAATCTAAGGATGGGCTGGGTCCAGTGGAGAAACAGAGAAAGAGTGATATGTTTAGGCAGGACCTTAAAGAATTAGGTGACGTTTCCAGGCAAACGATGTGTCAGCTTCTCTGGGCCTTGGTGTCCAGATATGTGGTCAAACATCGTTCTGGGAGTCCCCATGAGGATCTTTTAGATGAGATTAATATTTAAATCAGTGGACTTTGAGAGAAGCAAAGTGTCCTCTACAATGTGCGTGGGCCTCATTCAATGAACTGAGGGCCTGAATGAAACAAAAGATTAACCTTCCCCAAACAAGAGGCAATTATGCCAGCAGATGGCCTTTGGACTTGAACTGCAGCATTATCTCTTCATCCTGCAGATTTTGGACTTGCTCACCTTCTTCCATAATCATGTGAGCCAATTCCTTAAAAATAAATCTATTTACCTAACTCCTATCTCCCCAGCTCACCTCTCTGTCTCTCCATATATGTATGTGCTCCATATATATTATATATTTCATACACACACACACACATAAACACCGTAGATCTTCAAATATATTGTTTCATTATAACATTGATGAGATGCCTGCATAGGAACTTAACTTTTGTTTATATCAATTAACCCATGGTAAAATTAATCATGTTATACACCTTTTTGCCATAATTCCAAGAACCTATCTACATAGTTACTGAGGACTTGTATGTTTGTTGTGCTTCTTCATTCCCGTTGGTCTGTCTCTCTGGAGAGCCCTGACTAATGTGCAATGTCAGTGGGGGTATTCTAGACAGAAGGAACAGCATGTGCGAAGGCATGGAGGCCTGAGGCTGCGTGGCAGGTCTGGACAACGCCAAGTGGTTCAGTCAGTCTGCCAGCGCTGTTCTGGAGCCCAGTCTTACTGACTGGCCTGACCATTCTATGCCTTCCTCCCATAAAATAGATTCTAGGAATCTGATACTTTCATTCTGTGAGGTCATCCCACTGCTTTTGCAAGTGCATAAATTGCTTACACTCTCCTGAAATAATAAGTCTCAAAGGGCAGTTGTAAGCTTCGTCAGTTGGAACAAGCGCACATTTTATCTGCCACCTTGGCAGAAGCCAGTGCAGCACTACCGTCGGGAAACAAGGTGCACTCTGGGCATCATATTCCTTTTCGCCACTAAACATCTGTACCCTTTGGGAAAATCTGTGTCAGTCAAGATTCGGCGGGAAATAAAACAAACAGTATGTGTGCCGTTTGAGTCCAAAGGCAGTCCACTGGCAGAGTTCTCTCCTGCCCTCCATCAAGACACTCCTAGAGGCAGGTGAAATAAGTCATGGTCATATCTTGTCAGCTTCCCTGAGCCCCAGGGTCTCTTTAGACCTATCTGAATGCTATGCTTGTCCCATGAATAAGATTCAAGAAGCTCACGAAACCCTTGGAAATGTTTGTAAAATTATGAACATATGTACAAATATCTGGGGGAAAGGTCTATGGCTTTCATCACTTCTTCAAGAGACCCATGACGGGTCCCCATCCAAAAAGCAGAGTAAGAATATGCGTTTGCATGGATAAAAGATCATTTGGATATAAAAGGACAGATTAGAGCTGTAGCCCAGGTAATTTGACATACATTGTTCAATGACTTTCTGGGGGTAATAACTATGAAAATTGATTCCTAAATTTCTACAGCTTCATTCATCTTTGTTGGATTCTCTCTCCTCAAAGTGTTGGCCAAAGGAACACAGTTTCTTTCTCCTGCTAAGGCAGCATTGGGATCAAGGACTGGGTGTTAGGGCACTTGAACTCCACCCTGGTCTTGACTCTGACACTCACCTGCTCTGTGACTTCAATGACTCGCTTCACTGCCCTGAGCAGTGATTCTGAATTACTGTCATCTGCCTGTTGGTGGCATTGCTTCAAGCTGTTCTTCAATGCTCCTTAGCCCTTCCTTCTACCTGCCCCTCTTATTGAGCTAAATAACCACACAGATTAGCAAAGGCCATGCAAACTAGTTTGGCTGGGAAAGAAATGCTACCCCGCAAAAGAAAGAATTTTAATATAATTCAAAATTATGAAGCAGAGAAACTACACCATGGTTCTTTAGGCCATGGATACCCACTGGTGTTGAAGGAGGCATCGCTGAGTGATTAAGAGCAGAGACAGATCAGTGACAGTTTTGCAGGGTAGTTTAAAAAGTATTCTGATTATTATTTTTATCTCACTTGATGCATTAAGGCTGTTCAGAAGAGTCTTCCACAAGAGGTGAACTGTGATCATTTTTATTATCTGCGCCACATCTCATACATTAGCCATATTTCACACATCAAGAAATCAGTTGCTGCGATGAAAGAGACAGTTTGACGCAATGAAAAAAAAAATTGGCTAGGGAGTTCTGAGACCCGAGTCATGATCCCAGTTCATCCGTTAACTAGCTGCATATACGTCTCCCGGTACGATTACCAGTGTGCATTCACCATCTTTCTGTCCTACTTAATTGAGAATTCATTGGGGTCAGAGGCCTTACATTGCTTCATCTCTGTACCCTGGCTTCTAGCACAATATCTATTACATGCTGCAGGCATTTGTTAAATGTGCTAGATGGAGGGGTAGATAAATGAATGAATAAAGTTACATTCTCTTTAGACCTCAATTTTCTTATCTGTACAATAAGATCTGCCACATAAGATTGTTTGGAAAATCAAATAAGATGCCATACAGGAAGATTTGTCCTGAGCTAATATCAGAATGGACTGACTAGGTAATCTGAGACAGCCAGTCTCTACTAGTGGACATAACATGCCATGCGTTGAGGTGTTAATCCTCCTAGGTTGTGTCAGTGTCTTTACACTTTGATTGAAAAGAGTGGCTGAGCTTGAATTTTTACACTCTTTGATTGAAAGAAATATTTGTGAACAGATGTCTCCCCCTTCCACAGATCGCTCTGCACTAGTGAACACCACCCTCGAACATCTTCTCTCCCAGTCCTACAATGTAGTTTTATCCAAGTTGCTTCTGACTGAAATGGCCTTCAAAAGCAAGATAAATAAATAAATAAAAAGGGAGGCAGTGACACAAAAGGGCGGGTAGGTGTGAAAGACTTCCAGGGAACTTTTGATGACAGAAAGCCCTCCTGACCAAGATCACTTGGACAGAAGGGAGTCTGGGGTTTTCTATAGAGCACATTAACTGGCCCGCCTCTCCCTGCCCCAAAGATGTCTCCATCTCGGAGTCCTCTCAGCAGGGCTGCGGGAGGTCTCTGCAAAGCCTGGGCACTCAGGCTGAATTTGCCCCGCACTGGCTGGGCGTGCTAAGGGCTGTGGAGGCTGCAGGAGCAGTCAGGATCTTTGTGTGTCAGAGCGTGCTGCCGTGACACCCACTAGAGATGCCCACACGTCACTGACTGAGAGCCCTTATGAGCTTTCCCAACAGTCCTCGGCTTTTCTGTTTGCAAGAGCAGCTTCAGGGTGCGAGAAAAGCAATGAGAGTGGGGTTCCTCTCTCTCATATACAGGAACACGCGGTGGGTATTGGAGATTCAGCGTGTTGAGGTCTTGGAGGATTTGAATCTGCTGTCCCATCCTGGCTCCGAGGATTCCTGTAGAAAATGGACTTTACCTGCTGGAAAGCTCCTACAAGTTGTAGAAACGACCTCCTCTGGGCCGCATTTCCTGCAACTGCAACCTAAACATGGGCTCACAGGAACAAGTATGAAGGACACATGGACAATAACTAAGGTGGGGGCGGAAATGGGAGGGAGGTGGGGAGCACTGGGGTGGGGGGGGCGGGGCTAGGAATATAAGACAGAAAACTGTACTTCAACAAGAATTAAATAAAAATAATAATTTAAGCCCTGGCTGGTGTAGCTCAGTGGATTGAGCACAGGCCTGTGAACCAGAGATTCGAGGTTCGATTCCCAGTCAGGGCACATGCCTGGGTTGCAGGTCGGTTCCCTGCAGGACAACTCCCAGCAGGGGATGCATGAAAGGCAACCATACATTGATGTTTCTCTTCCTCTCTCCTTCCCCTCTAAAGATAAATAAATAAATTAAATCTTTTAAAAAATAATAATAATAATTTTAAAAAAGAAAACCCAAATAACGTGGGGATTTTAGTTAATGATATACCAATCTGTTTTTTTTTAGTATCAATGAATTTGCCACAGTAGTGTAAGATATTAATGATAGAGGAAACTGGGTGCAGGTTGTATGGGAAACCTCTGGCCTGTCTTTATAAATAAAATTATTCTGATAAAAAAAAAAAACATTCCCAGCAGCACTTCAGCCGTCTCTGAATATCCCTCCACCTTTGAATGTAGAGGACAGCGTTCTGCATCAATCCTTCGTTTTTATCATTCTATTCAAAGCAACTGTGTGACAGTGTGTTTTTAATGTGTTTTAGAGAATGACAAATGCTTTATTGTAAACCAAAAGATTTATCCGGAAGGAGGAGGGAGGGGCGGGTCTAGGGAAGGGAAGGTATGTCCTTTAATTGACTTCATAGAGTAGCCAGTTTTACACGTGCCAGTTAAAGTACAAGTCAGTTTTAAAGGTAGACCGGCTCTGAATTCTTACAGCAGGCAGTTTGATCGCCTTTCGGCATCCATTCCAACTCCTCCCCAACTTCTACAGTGTAAACACCCAGGGGTTTTTGGTTGAATCTGTAAGGCGGGCAACGCTAGGAACCATTCACAGTGAATGATCCGGTACAAGGCAACAAACTGAGGCATTAAGGCAATATTCACACGTCGATTCCTTGGCCATGAGTGTGGGTGCAAGGTCCCAAGTGGTTAAAAATAAAAAACAAAAACAAAAGAAGGCAGTAGGAGGTTCCTTCCCCTCAGCCCTGGCCCCAGAGGAAGCAGCAGTCCCTGTCGCTGCTGGGTGACAGGCACAGCTCCATTCCCAGTGCTGGGAATACCAAGTCTTCAATCTCAAAAGGTCGTGAAAGAGGCAGAAAATAAACATATAAAAACGCACTGCCTACTGCCAAGTGACAAGGTCTAAGAAGAAAAAAAACGAAGCAAAGTAAGAGGACAGAACATTGTGCGCTGTGATACTGATCTAAGAGAGACACACCCGAAGGAGTGGAGTTGCTTGGAGGACGGCGAGAGCACCCGGAGCTGGGGACACCTGGGAAGGCTTCCCAGGGAAGGGGATGGACAGAACCAGAGAGAAAATAGAAAAAAGACTGAATATGCAAGACATTTTGAGAATAAACCTGTTATGTGATGACTGATTAGATTTGGGAGTTAGAAAGGAAAGATGAGTCAAAGATTATATAAAAGCAATATTTTTAAAACTGCAATATCTCCTTAGTGGGTCATGAAAGTGATTAAATGGGTCAGACAATCAGACTTTTTTAATGGAATGGAACAAATTGGAATAAAGTAAACTAGAGAGCATCATACATAAGATGGGTAAGGACTGTTTTGTGAAATTTTGCTTCATTTACGTGTGTGTATATGTATACTAGTACATATGTGTGTGTATACCAGTCATGATGTAGACTGTATTTCTTACAGTAGATCATGGTGGAAAAAAGTTGAAAACATTGACTGGAGGTTCTAAATCTTCATTAATGTAAAACTATGAGGCCATTAGTTTTGTGGGGTTTTTTTTAACAGACACATTAACAAACACCAGTGGTTTTGAAGATGAAGACTTTTGAGTTTGATTTTAAGGTTTCAGCTGAATATCTAAATAGAAAGGAACAAAGGCAGTGGAAAAAGTGAGTGCAGACAACAAATGTCAAGATAAAAATGGGATTTACCAAGTGTCCCCCCGCCCCCGGCATTTCCAGTACCCAACTGGCACCATGCATGGTTATTGCATGTATTACAATATTATTGACTATCTTTCCTACGCTGTACTTTCCATCCCCATGACTGTTTTGTAACGATCAATCTATACTTCTCAATCCCTTCACCCGGTGCCCCACCCGCTTCCCTTCAGCAACCATCAGTCTGTTCTCTGTATCTATGACTCCGTTTCTGTTTTGTTTGTTTCTCAATATTGTTCTTTAGATTCCACATGTAAGTGAAATCATATGGCATTTGTCTTTCTCTGACTGACTTATTTCACTTAACATAACACCCTCTAGATGCTCTATGCAGTCACAAATGGTAATATTCTGTTCTTTTTTATGGCCAAGTACTATTCCATGGTGTATGTGTAATCACAGCATTTTTATCCACTCTTTTATTGGTGGGCACTCGGGCTGCGTCCACAGCCTGGCTGTTGTAAACAACACTGCAGTGAACACGGGGGTGCAGATATTCTCCTGAATTCATGTTTCGGGTTTCTTCAGATGTGTTCCCAGAAGTGGAATCACTATTTAGACCATTTCTCGAACCACCCCCCCCCGACTTTCCTCAAGGTGATGATCGTCGACACCACCAAGCGAGCTGTGTGGGCTCCAAACAGGCAAGTCTTCATCAAGGGAGGTGTTTTCAATGTTTCTGGTGCTGACAGATAAATCCTGAGACTACGGAGGGGCTTCCACTCCACTGGGACTGGCAGAAAAATTCCTCTTTGGGAAATTCTTAAGTGGAACTTGTGGTTACCCAAATGAAAGGCTCAGTGCCCAATCTAGGGGAAGATGAAGGCTATGATGACGTACGGTTTCTAAATGGTAAAATTGAAAGAATTGTCTGCCTTGAGTACAGAGACAGTCATGCTGTTTACCAATTTTTGGCTTCCCCAGGACTCAGAGACTAGGGACTGTGGTCCAGGGCAGGGGGGAAATGGGAGATGAGAAAGGAATGTGCGAACTACGGAAGAGGGCAATTACAGTGGGAGGCAGAGGCCAGGGACCAAGGAGAAAAACAACCTGTCAGGGACTGGGCATTACAGAGTGGCCAATGGATTCAGCAGCGGCAGCATCTCAGATCCAGTTTCACATTGTTCTTCCCAAGGCTGTAATTTTCCTATCACCTAACTCCTTCAGTAAAGTTTCTTAACCATTACAACCTATCACTAGTAATAATTAAGATGTACTGCGGGCTTACAGTGTGCCACAAGCTCTTCATAGAATTAACTCGTTGGTTCTCACAGCAACTCAACAAAGGAACTATTATTTGTATCTCCATGGCGCAGAGGAAGAAACCAAGGTACAAGTAACTTGCTTAAGCCCACTCAGTAAGTAAGGGTCAAAGCCCGAATTGAACTCGTGAAGTCTGACTGCAGAGTCATAACCGTAACCACTACTACCCTCTGTCTCTTTAGGTTTGTGTTAGCTGGGGAACTGAAGGGAGGACCTGTGAGGACCTTTTGGAATGGAGTGCACCAGAAATGTCGGTCACCATGAAGAGGTGAAAATGAGCTGAGCGAAGATAATGAACATAAGCAGTTCCTGGGAATCTCAGAACCCCCGGGGAAGGACCCTGGAGTTCTTGCTGTACCTTTTGGGACAATGACTCTCTTAGGAGAAATGTGCATGTAAAGAGGGTGAGTTCCACCTCTGGGAAATGGGACAGCTCGCCCAGTGTTTCACAGGGCTCGGACACCCCGTAATTGGTTGCCGTACATGTTAAGTCTTCCTGCATTCCTGATGCTCTTTCCAGTGTCCCTTGAAGGACAATCCAGGTTTTCCACTCAGTCTCCATGATTCAGCTCATACTCATTCCGTTTTGGGCAGGTCAGCAAAGTTAACTCTGTGGCATTGCTCCCCTCTTTCTGTCAGTGTTACTTCTAAAGCACATATGCAGTCTCCTAAGATGCTTTGCATGCTGGAAAATAATTATATTTCTCTGCAGATAAACAGACCAGAATGAAATCAATTTTCCCCATTAATAATGATTCAAGTGCATATTACTTTTGATCAAGGCAATTGAAAGCCAGTGGAGGAATACAAAGTTTTTATGAGCAGTTAGCAGTCAATTCAGCAGAGATGAAAGTGTCTTAGATGAAAACAAATATTAGTTAGAACAATATGTAGTCATTTTGCGTCTTTGGAAGAGGAATGCCAATGAGAAACTTAGGTGTGGAAAGACAAGATAACTGCCTTCCCCCAACCCAAATAGAAAATAAGCTGCTTATCAGGCCTGGGGGGTCCAAGCATACGGTCAGCTTTATTAGCATATCTTAATTGGGAATTAGACTGTCACGGACAGAGCACATTGTAAGTTAAAACTTTGGAAGACAAAATAATTCATTGAAATTCCAAAAGCACATTACTGTTTCCTACTTCTTTCTTGAAATGTTTTTACCTTTTTCTCCTCCTCACCCGGACACCTTGCCCTGTTGTTCATGTCTTCTTTCTTTCTACAATCTACAGCCATACCCTCGACATTCCTGCTCACAGTCCTAATCCCATTTTTCCACAATCCTACTTCTGATTTATATCCACAATTATCAGCACGTATTACTTCATTTATATCCTTCTACTTTATATTGTTTTTCTTTTATCTCTACCTACCGTTATTTATTCCCATTCATCTTTTCACTGTCTTTCCCACTTTCTCCTCTCTCACTTCCTTTTCCTCTCTACCTCTCTCATTCATTCACACAGGCTCAATCTGACATAAAAAGTATGCCTAAGAGATTGCATAAGACCAGGCATATGTCACAGCCTGGTGCTCTAAGTGGCCACTGTTTTTCTTGACACTCTCTCACCAGCTGATGGAACAGCATTATCCGTATCTCCTTAGAGCAGGGCTGAGAGGAACAGTGCTGAATATACATTTAGCCAAGACTGCATCTCTATTATGGAAGACAGTGTTCACTCCCAGAACAGAAGACACTGGCAGCTGCGTTCACAGCCTCCTCTGTAAATGTATTTGCATTGCTCAGCAGCAAGTGCCCTGGTGGGCAAACTTGGCCCTGAACAGTCGTGAAAGCTGTTGAGCTTGGCTCATCTATAACCTACAAGAGGGTTCCCCTACTTATCCAGAGCCAGTAGTAGTACTGGTGGGTGGTGTGTTTGAAAGAGGCTTTCAAACAAAGCGAAGTAACCATGCCCCAGGCAACTGGTGTTCATATCACAGACCTGATCTCGGTATGAGAAGCATCTCGGGAGATGTGAACCATTTGCCTGGGAATATACACGACTCCATTGGTGTGGGCTTTGCCTTTATTCTCATGGCTGGGAGTGTAAATTGCAGGGTCCCACAGAGGAGCTTGAGTTTGCCGGGAAAACTATGTGAATGACGCGCTGTGTCCTGAGTTGTGGCTGGGGCTGTTGGGATAACCCTTCTACAAGTTCGCACCTGCACGAACGGTCTGGTCCACAAGAGCACTTTCTTCTCAGGGTGGGCCTGAAGGTGCCACCTTCCAGCGAGTGCCCTCAAGAAATCTCTGAACCTTCGCCCGAGGAGGAGTTTGAAGGTCTCCAGCAGACCAGCGCTGAATGAAAAGTTGCCCTGGATAGTCAGCGGGAAGCCCTACTTAATTGGTCTTCAAAGTACTTAAGATCCAGTTGGCTTACGAAGTTCTTTCAAAAACCCAGGGAATGTGGGAACTTGCCCCAAACCCATCAAACTGTAATTACTCTAAAAATTACACTCAGTTACTGAGTTTCTATTGCCCTAAGCCTGAGAGCTAAGCATTTATGGCATATCTTACTTATAAAATGTCTGGTGCAAGTGATTGTAAGCAATATAGTTGGTCTCCCTTTTTTTATTAGTAGAACATGTCTATGAAAAAAGGTATTCTTCCACCCAGAAATAGAGATAGAAATGCAAAGGCAGGCTGAGTGGCCGCTACCGGTCTCTCTAGCTAGTTTGGAGCTCCCATTGAGGTTGGATGTTGGGACTTGGCCTGAAGTAGCCTTCTGCATAAAGCCTGATAGTAGATATTCCAAACTGAGCCACCTCAATGTAGGAAGGTTGTTCTCTGAGCCAGGCAAACGCCAAGAGAAGCAATAGAGGCCAATGCACCCCATGATGCTGGTCTCGGGGTGCAGGTCAATGGTCCAGAAAGACAGGTCCCAAGGATGCAACTTCAAATGTAACTTTTTCTAAGACAATTGGCATGTTTCTGGAAAATGTTCAATTTTAGAGGACTGACTCAGTTTTCTCTAGACAGCTAAACTGTTGGTAACGTTAGAAGTCATACCAAATTTCAGATGAGAAAACTGAGACAAAAGACCATAGAGAAAAACAACAAAGTGACTCAGCAAAAAGATAAATTTATGGATCTAGTTACTGAATCCCAGGACTGTGTTGTTTGTGTGAGATATTACTGAGTCTTTCGTCTGAAAATTACTTAAGAGATTATATCATAGCATCAGTCTTATTTGTCTCAATTATAATATACAGCTACCATGGGATACAATCAAAAGAAATATAAAACTCAATTAAATTTTGGAAAGACACACTGCTGCAGAAATACAATTTCCCGTACACGTGTGATTGCTAGTCTAATAATATCAACTTTCACACTTTGTCTTTTATTTTGGCATATCAGAATATAGAAGACATTATCCCGAGAGCCTCACCTTCTTCCTTCCAATATAAAGAAGAGTCAGAAATGATCATCTGCTTCATTTCTCCAAGGAAGCCTGGGCTCACAGAATTGCAGTGGCCACCCAACATGCAGTTTTGAGTAACTACACATCGCAGGCTGCCCAAGATGATTCCAATTTTAAAGATTCTGTCCTATTATCAACATAGGTAGCCTCTTCCTTCTCAGGCCAGTCTGACTGGGTTCCAGAAAACATGGACTCCAGCCTCAGGGTTGATATTCCCTCCCCCATTCAGCAACTATCATGGACCTACTCGGCACACAACATGGTCTTAAAGCAGATCGACCACCACCCTTGCCCTAAAGAAACTTACAAATCTGACCAAGGCAAGTCTGTTAAAAATCAAACCAATTATAAAACATAGATTATTTTGGTGGCAACATGAACAATAGTCGAGCAGTTCATGGAAGTCAGAGCCTTGAGCTGGTCTGGAATCACGTGGGATTGAATGGGCAGGTGAAAGCGAAGGGATGGCATTTCAGACAGAGAAAACAGCATGAGGGCAACATGATTTTGGTGAAGCTTTGGTCAAGGCACCCAACACATGTGAAGGTGGGGAAGGCAGGGGGAGAGTAGAACAGACTGAAACTGCAAACACAGACTGAGCCCAGACTTTGCAGCGTCTGGAATGGCAGACTAAGGAGACAAAACTTTATTCCACACGTAATTGGGAGCCATTGAATGTTTCTGAGCACAGTAATGGCCTGAGAAATAAAGTCATCAAGAAAATGTTGGTGTTAAAGGAAGAGAATACGTGGAAGGAAAATCACTGGAGCCTGACTTTTCGGATGAGAGGAGGCAATAATTCAGATGACATGCTAGATCCCAAACGGAGGCCAAGCAGTGAGGTCATGTAGGGGGGTGCAGATTTCACGAAGAATGCATATGGAGACCATAGCTTCTGTGGGCCACACTTTTATCTGAACTTGGAGCTGGTGTCTCCCCTCTAACTCATCCCGCCACCTTCCACAATGTGTCATATCTAAAGTGGACACCAGGGGGCACACTTATCCTAACAACGGTAAAAGAGACCAGAAAAGAAACCGTCCCAGTGGGGTGTAGACACTAGGGATTAAAGCAGAACACAGGGTGGGAAGAGGTAAGGGGTAGTAAAGTAGTCCAGGGGCAGGCAGTCCCTTGGGGGGCGGGGGGGAGGATGGGATAATCAAGGCGAGAGGAATGGAATTCTTATTGTTTAGGAAACAAGATCATTTTGCAACATGGGCAAGTGAGAATCATGTTTATTGCGTTCCCAATATACCTTGTATATCACGACCATGTGCTACATGCTTTTCTCCTGGGTCTAATATATACATGATTTCTACAAGATCACTACACGTGGTCTCATTTTACAGCCAACAAAACCAAGTAAGAAGTTCGCTCACCAGGATGTTTACTGGGCAGCCACTGTATAGCACCTGCTATTCCAAGCCCTTGGGATACAGTGAGTGAACAAGAGAATGCTTGCTCTTGTGACATGTATGTGANTGCAACATGGGCAAGTGAGAATCATGTTTATTGCATTCCCAATATACCTTATATATCAGGACCGTGTGCTACATGCTTTTCTCCTGGGTCTAATATATACATGATTTCTACAAGATCACTACACGTGGTCTCATTTTACAGCCAACAAAACCAAGTAAGAAGTTCGCTCACCAGGATGTTTACTGGGCAGCCACTGTATAGCACCTGCTATTCCAAGCCCTTGGGATACAGTGAGTGAACAAGAGAATGCTTGCTCTTGTGACATGTATGTGACAGGAGCAGTGAGGGAGGGGATGACAAAATAAGTGGACAAAGAAATGAATGAGATGATTCAAGTAGTGTAATTGCTATCAAGGTAATGGCCACTCATTCCCAGGGCTGGCAAGTTGGCACTGGCTGCTGGTAGGAGGCTTCCGTCACCAAGTGGAGCTCTCCCATGGGCTGCGTGTGGGTCCCCAAGACGTGGCAGCTGGCCTTCCCGGGGTGACTGATCATCACAGGAGAGAGCATAGCGAGAGCAGTGATGCCTTTTATGACCTAGCTTCGGAAGTCACACTCTGATGCTTTTGCAATGTTCCATTGGTTACCCAGGTCAACCCTGTTCCAAGTGGGAGGAAATCCATGAGGTCATGGTCGTCTGGGGAGAAGAGCTTGAAGGCTGGCTTCCATGGAGAGCAAGAACGTTTACCTATTCTATGTAATCTCATTGCGATGTCTTCGTTTACTCTTCCAGTGACCGTAGGAATTATTTATCATTGTTCCCTATAAGAAAGGCTGGTTTCAGAGAAGTTAAGTAAAAGGTTACCCAAACTCACTTACTAAGTGGCGGGCCTAGGAAAGAGGCAGACACAAGTCCAACCAATTCCAACATCATAAGCTGTAAAACTCCATAGCGCAGGAGAGAAGGTGTAAGTCGTTGGGTGGAGTTTCAAATCGGGTAAAAGAAAAGGTAAGTGAAACAGCCCCCAGATTCTAGCCCTAGCTCTCAACACTGAGGCAAGTTACTCAACCTCTTCGTGCCTCAGGTTACTTATCTGCAACATAGGACCTGTACTGGTACCTACTTAGTAGGGCTGTTTTAAGGATGAGATGGAGTGATAGTTGCAAAATTCTTAGAATGATATCTGGCACACAGTATGTACCATATGAGTATTTTATTAATAAATAAATCAATAAATAAGTCAATAAGTCAGTCAATCAATACTACTGACAGACCTTCATGTCTGAGTATTCTTCTAATCTGTGTTACACTGAGTAACAGCCTTTCTTGTCAGTCCACATTAATTTACCTGAGAGCGCCCGCGGGGGAGCGGGGGGGCTTATCAAGGTGGCTGTGTGTGGCAACAGGCAATCCCTGTATATCTCTATTGTGAGTGTTAGAACGGCTTGTTGGCATGTTTCTCTCCTGTCTTTATTAAAATCCGCCAGAGAAGCCGTCTTTTTCTTCTTGTGTTATGTGTCTTGCCCAACATCCAGCTCACCAATAAATGTAGGACACACCCATGTGACATTAATGCTATTTTTGATGATGATATAATGGCTTCCAGAATCACCAAGAAGACTCCTGGAATGGATTTCCCCAGGAGGGTGGGACTGTAGGATCGCGTCTGGGTGGACCCTTCTCCCGCTGGTGGGAGTGCTATTTTTAACCTGGGGCGGGTCGATGACTCCTTGTTTTGGGAAGACGGTTGAGAAGACTATGATCATGACCCTTTAGAGCTGGGGTGGGGGGTGGAGGCTGTACAAAACGAGCAAAATCATGAGCCCTTTTCTGGCTTTGTCCTTTGCAGCTGTCTTGTCTGATTTCCCTTTGTTCACACTGCTTTCCTTCGCACAGGCAGGAAGAAATAGAAAAGGACTGAGAATGAGAGAGAGGGGCACAGTGGGAAGGAGGAAAGTTTTTGGTACGTGCCATCCACAGTAATGAAAGAACACATGGCTTTTTATTACATCAGAAAGCCTGTTACGGGGCTGAGAGCCTTGGGAATCCATCCTTGTAACTAAAGCAGGTCAAGATTCAGTTATTCTGCAGTCAAACCACATTTTTACTTACTATCATCTAAAACAAAATGCCATTTTTACAAAATGAAAGGAACTACCGCAGGATATTGGAATGATCTTATGAGACGTTTGTGTAATTTTTAATCAGTTGGGCTGTTTCCTAGTTCACTAATAAAAAGGATTATGAGACTATGACTATGTTATATCTACTGTCCTCTTTTTCTTAAGTAAAACTGAATATTTTTAATAATAAAGTTAAAAGAGTAAATTGGGGATTCTTAGTTCTCTCCCCCCAAAATACCCTAATTCTCTGAAGTGACCTTGATCTAACCCATTCTGTGAGTGGGGTTAACAGCGTCAAGGAAATGGGTAATGGGCCATGTGCAGGGTATGATGTTTTGACGTAAGAGCCCCCGTGTCCCCAGTAGTCACGGTGGGAAATTTGCCGGTTTTCAGTGCCTGGTTTCTCTCAGCAGGCAGCCTTCCTCTCTGCTGAAGGGGTGTTGAGCCCTGCACATTAGGATGCTAAGTCTTTCCCTGACATCTAGTGTCAAAGTGTGAAATAACAGAGTGGGGACCAGCCCCTCATTAAGACAAGGATGTTAACCCCATTTGTTAACTGGGTTGGCATCAGCACTCCTTAAGCGGTGGGCTCGTGGGCTCAGCCTTGAAGGGTCCGTCCATAAGCCACTCTGAACTTCACCCCCTCACAGGTAGCCCCAAGACAGAAGGAACAAAGATGCACCTGGAAAATAGAAATTCATTATTTTTCTTAGTGTAAAATATGTCTTATTGGTATTGCATTATTTGGGCTTATTTACCTTCTTGTTGAAAAAATATCAGGCAATATGATTTCCATCTTCATAAAGTGTCCTCTTACTCTGAGTCTTTTTATTCAGGGTCGTCTCTAACCCATTCTCTGCCTGAACATGACCTGTTTACCCTTGATTTTTCTGGAATATGAAATTTACACAGAATGTGCAATATAGGTCAACAGATGCCAATGTGGGGGAGGGGGGAGAGAGAGAGAAGAAGGAGGAGGAGGAGGAGAAGAAGAAAGAAAAGACCAGAGAAGAACAAAGGGAGAGTGGGAGGGGAGGGGAGAAGATAAGAAAAAATGGGTGGAAGCTACTCCTGAATCAGGTTCTTAACACTTGATCGCTAGCACCAGGATGCACTGACGCACTGTATTTTTTTAACAGGGGCCACTGGCCTCACATTTTAGTCCTTCGGGTCCTTCAGCAGATGATGCCATTAATGTATTGAAGAAGCCAACATCTCTGCTCTGAAAAAGTCTTTCCCAGCACCATACTGTCAGTAATGCTTCAGGATCGTTGGCTCCTACACTGCAGTGACTGTAAGGAAGTTAGAAAGACCCGAGAAAATAGACTCATCCCGTTAGGGGAGCAGGGAAGTGAGGAAATTTCCTGAGAATCAGAACCATCAACAGCAAGCGAAGGCTGAGAGGCTGGAGCAGCTAGTCCTCGCCCTCCTCCAGGCAGCCCACGGAAACCATTCCGGAGCTCTTGACATTCCACCGCGGTCATCATCACCTTAGATTACACGAAACTCCCTCAGTAACCCATAACAGACTTCAACCGTATTCCCCGCCAAGAAGCTCCCCTGCAGCTATACCTCACGTCACTGATGCTTCCATGGGAGTCCCTTTCTCCTTCATGCAGGTCAAAAGTCTTTTACCCCCTTTTTTAATATTTGTTCAGTGAATGTTTACTCTGTGTCTACTACAGGCAGGCAACGTGGCCAGCTCTGGGAAAACAGTCTGGAAGCCTTCACAGAACAAGCCCTCAAGGCACTTACCGTTGGTAAGGAGGCACACCTGGTGTTCAGTAGGTCAGGTCTCCGCCGTGGTCATGATCTGGTCTCAAGTCAGCCCTTCAAACCACCATGTCTGTGCCTCAAAGCCTTGAGGTAAGTCTCTCCTGGTTGCATTTTACATTTTTTTCCTCTGGGTCTCTTTCTCTCTTTCAAAATAATCATTATCGGGCCTGGCAGGAGGCTTCCCCTCCTTCTGAGCTCTGGTTTATAGGTTGGTCAGGTGAGTTTGCAGTTCCTAAGCAGGCAAGGCTGGGGGGGGGGGGGGGANGGGGGGGGGGGGGGGGGGGGGGGGGGGGAAGAGCTGACCCCTCCCTCTGCGGTTGCCAGGCCCAGGGTGATGCGGGCACTGTGCTGGGGATATTCTCTCCACAGTCTTGAATCTGGACACCCCGTCTGAGTGTGTCCCGGACAGTGCCCGACGGCAGCTTCAGGAAAGCAGCAGTGAAGTGCCAAATGCTTAGCTCTAAGAAGGCTCCCCAGTGAGGTCTCACACATTTCCTCGGATTATCAGCCTGATCAGCAAATTTCCTAACAGCAGCCTTCTCAGCTCAAATTTCAAGAAGCTACTCCATTCTTTTACAAGAAAAAAAAAAAGCAAGGGTTGGGGAAACTATAAATAAAAGACAGAAAAACAAATAAACACTAAAAGTCAGTTGTTGAACTGCCCCCAGGACAGCAAAAATATCTTTGAAGACTGGTTGTCATTTCTTTATTATTTTCAGAGGTGAACCGTCAAGTGAGCATATGTAAATACCTGACTTGGAGGAACGTGGTGAATTTACATAAAACATGGTGAAAACTGGTGCTGTCCTCTTTGGAAAGAAACCGTTGTTTAGGAACCTGTCTTGTGTTTGTACTTCCACTTCAAACTGTGCATGAGCCGCACAGCACTGAGAAAGGACCTGCCCTGCAGCGTAGCATGGGAATGGCTTGAGGTTCTTTTAAAGCAAATTAGTTCTTTTTATTTTATTTTAATCCATTTTGAGATTCAGAACCTTTCCTTCAACAAAACAAAGGAGTTATCATTAGAAAAGCTACAGAAATTAGATGGCAGAGAAGAAAATCAGACACTAAGAAGTTGGATGACTGACCTGCCACCCCTTAAGCTGCCCTGATACGCACCCCCATGTGATGAGGGTACGCAAAGCAAAGACAGAAACCTACACCCACAGGGAGGAGGGACCTTTGTAAACAATGAAAGTTCAGTGTGATTTGAAAAGTAACATCTCTCTGTGTGGTCCAACCCTTCTCTTTACTACAGTGTAACAGCAAGTATTGATTTCAGCCCTCAACTTCCTGATCTGCCCTTCGTCACTGTTTACCACCCAGAGACGCATGTCAGAAAAGCACTGTTCATCAGATTTGTTCATAAAAACACATAAAGAGCTGCAGTAAAGGCAGAGGTTTCAGTTACCTTCACTCGCGCACCGCGGTGCCTTTCCTCGGCATTCAAGGTCAACCAAGAGCCGATTTTCTTCTCCTGGACCAAACAGTGTGTTTTAAAGAGAGGATCCTGGTAGAAGCACTTCCCTTACAACTAGCTCCATCCATGTATTTCTTTTCTCTCAAGTGTTGTAAGACTCTTTTTGTTAGCTTTATGAGACTTTCTAGGATGCCTGTGAAGAGCTTGTTTGAAAGGACAGCTAAACTTTATGGGATAAAATAAGCAGCAAAACCCCCAATTCCTTCACTAAAAGAGTTCCAAAGATGTCCAGTTGGTCAAAGGGCCAAGATCCATTATCATCTTTATACTAAGTGCCTCATGAAACCCATTTAACCACATGAATTGGTAGGATCATGGTCCTGCAAAGAGCTTTAAGAAATCATCTGGCAAAACCTCAAGCCTCAGAAAATAGAACATCTAAACCTAGAGTGGCAAACGGGTTTCTTCTTACGTAAAAATTTCAAAGGACTGATAGAGGTCGCCTGGAATTCCAAGCAGAGAATTTTGAGAGCTCGCCCAAACTCTGCAAGAGTGTTGTGCTTGATTAGAAATATCTGCTGAGCACAGGGAAGGGTCAAAGGTTGACTATGGTTTAAATTATCCAAGACAGAGCATTTTTTCTTAGGTTTGCTCACAATCTTCCTCCATCATACATTCTAGTGTTATATCTGTTCGTTAACCATCCATCGCCTTATACAAACCTTTCAGAACTATGTCTCACCTTAGTTTTCCATCCTGAAATCTTCCCACATCAAAAGTCTTTTCACCTTTCACCCTGGGACCTATTTTCCAACGTTTCAGTCATCTTTGTTGTTCCAATCGCTTCACCTCCCTTTGAACCATGGTGACCATTACTGGGCACAGCCCTCTAATTCAGACTATAATCTGGCCAGTGTAGAACATGGAGAAATTCTTGCTCTTTATCTTTCTATTTCCTTATACACCCTAATATCACATGAGCTTTTCATAACGGCATCTAACTAGTGTCCACGCCAGGTCACTGCAGTCTGTGTCCAGGCACTCTTATAGATCTTTCTCTTTGGTAAGATGGATGTTCAGAGGTTTAGTATCAGAATAGTTTGCCCAAAAGAAGTCTCCATTTTGAGGGTAAGAAAGTTTGGACAAAAGGAAAAGACATCTTTTAAGGAGGGAAAAAAGTAATTATTTTTAAAACAAAAACAGATGTTAAAAATGTTCAAAAGCAAAAATTAGTTAAAGGCAGCATTTTTGAAAGAAAAGTTCAAGCAAATCAGATATTTTAATGAGAAGTTTTACGAGATTCCAAATGAAAACTCCGGAGTGACCCAGACCCACGCCCTGCTCTCTCGTCACCCCTCAGTGCCCACGTCACCGCTCTGTGCCCACGCCACCCCAACTGCCTTGTTCCCATGGGGCCACATGATCCAGATTGGAGCTAAGATAAAGAGAAACTATGATGTTAATTTGAGGCAGCTAAATTTGGCCATAAAACAATTTAAAAGTAAAATTTAAAACAAGAAGACAGCTGAATTAAAACAGATATAAGAAGGGTTAGTCCCAAGTGAGTTGACTCAGAATGATGGATGTGCCCAGAAAAGCTTAACTATCCAGAGTTTAAACGTGGAAAATATGCAGCCTGTTCAGGGTTTGTATTTTGGGTGCCTTGGGGACTTCCGGGACCACTCTGGAAGAGAACCCTTCAAGATTATCCTAGGACCTCTTTAGACTTGGAAGGGAAGGGGAGGTCAGGGGCTCCCTAAATGTCCAGCTGGCTCTGATACTTAGCAAGTTCAGATCTGAGTTTGTCATCTTCCCCCTAAAGTCAATCCTCCCTCCAGCTTGCCTGTTTCATTAGCAGCATGGCCAGTTTCCCAGTGTCCAGGCTTATGACTTTTGTTGCCTTCTCCTTAAACTCTCGCTTAGAATTTTTAGTGTATTGTGGCTATTCCTCACTAAACATAGGAAACGACTTCCCTTTTTGTTCAAGTGTAGAGTCCTGCACAGTATTCTCTTCGTTGTCATATGCCTTCTTTCCAGGCCTTCCTGAAAGATTGTGTTTCTGTGCCTGAAAGCCAATAAAGTTTTACACAGGGACTATAATGGCCCGGTCCAGGGAAGAATGGTGAATCTGTCTATTAACCACTTGGTACCTCCTGTGTATCACTCAGCTGAGTAAAGAAGTTGTTATTTGCCCATATGTCCCATTCTTCAGCAGTGACAGAGAGCTCCGCAGCTCATCTTCCCTGCTCTCATAATCTAGACCAATTTCTTCTAGGACTGTTTAATTAATAATTAAATACTTCAGTATTCTATTCGATTTGATGTTTCCTATGGTATTTAATTCAGCAAATAGTTACTATGCTCGTATAGAAGAGACTCCAACAATTTTCTGTCCATTCACAGGATATCTAAGATCGTCTTGCAGGTTGACCCCCACGTACTGTGTCACCCCTTAAAAAAGCTAAGTGTCAACTCTAATTACTGCTTAAGGTTCTTTTAAATTATTTCTAAAATATTTAGTAAGTCAGTGTCTTTTTATCCTTTATAAGGATGCTCCCCCTGCCCACCGCCATGATGGTTAATTTGACGTGTCAACTCAACTGGGTCATGGTGCCCAGATACATGGTCAAATATTATTCTGGATGTTTCTGTGAGGGCATTTTGGAGAGGATTAACATTTAAACCAGTGGGCTTTGAGTAAAACATGTTGTCCCCCATAATGTGGTGGGCCTCATTCAGTCAGTTGAAAGCCTGATTAGGACAAAAGACTGACCTTCCCTAAACAAGGGGTAGTCTGCTAGCAGACAGCCCTTGGACTTGAACCACTGCAGAGGCTCGTCTCTGGATCTCTAGGCTGCCAGTGCACCTCCCCCGCTGCAGATTTTAGACTTGCCTCCATAATCCTGTGACCAGATTCCTTAAAATAAATTTCTTTACGCACACACACAAAACCTATTGGTTGTTTCTCTGGGGAATCCCAATTAATACACCCTCATGTACCACCCAAGTCCTTGAGGTGGAGATTCCATCCTGGCAGGACCCAGCAATTTGGGTAGAGTTGGCCGTTTAATGGAGATTCCGACTAAAGACACACAGGCAGAAGGGAAGAAGGATGCTCTGGAGGTCTTATCTGTGACTGGACATATGATGTGGGGTAAAGAATCCCTTTTATTCTAATGTCCCCGAAGCAATCTAAGAAATCACATAGGTCTCTGAGAGGGTATCAGTAGTTAATGCAATTTAATTAATTGAACTTAAAATATGTTGAAGTTTGATTTTCCAGTTCCTTTGTGTATTTTGTGTGTGTGTGTGTGTGTGTGTGTGTGTGTACTGCTCTGTGAAGTCATTTCATCCAAGATCACAGGGGACTGGAAGATTGACAACCTCACACGACAACCATCCTGACATCAGTGTTGAGGTGGAGCTGGGGCACCCAGTGTCTACCCCGTTTTCTAGCATGGAGTCCAGTCCTTACAGCTCACAGAGAGCAGTAAAACTTTCTTCTCAAAAAGCACATACAGATATGCTCCAGTTGATGCAATGAATGGGCTCCTACAAATGGGCGTGTCCCACATCTTTGCAAATTGCTTCATGTATTGAAGACATGTTAGAAGAGGTGGCTCTTTCCAAGGCACCTTGCAAGTATCTCATTTTTTTAATGTCAAAAGCCACCCGATTCAAGATCATAACCTCCCTCTAATGTAGTAGCTTATGAAGTTCCATTTCATGCTTAAGAGTTTAGTTCAAGCAAGATAAAACTACATTTAATAACATTCAGCTTGAAAGAGTTATTGTAAAAATGCCCAGTGTATTGCCAGAAGTGCCCAATGACTCGAATAAATGCCAAGTTGCCCAAATCAAACTGACAACTTAAATAGGAGTAATTATCACTGTTACCCATATTTTTCTACAATTCTCAAAAGAAAGCATCCACACGGTGAAGGGAATCAGAATCTGTTTTTATATCCCTAGAGTTATAAACATTTGTATCAAAATATTTACAATTATAGTATATGAAATATCAATCTATTAAAGAAGAAGCCAAATACAGTACTAGAACAACCCACCAATGTAATGCAAATTACATGAGACATAAATGGCACAGAAAAAAGTAAAAGACAAAGGAATACATGTTTCACTCCAGTCATAGTTTGACTTTCTAACATAATGCGAGTATCTCTCTTGGATATATCTGATATGTAAGTATACTTCTGCACATAAAACAGCCTTCTATAATCACGTGATAATCAAATGATAATTTAAAAGTTTATCACCCCGCAGTTTTTGCTTGCCAGCCTCTCTACCTCCAGCCCAGGGCATTTGGTGGTCTGCCCTCAATATCCCCTTAACCAGAATGAACATGGAGAAAGAGACCTAGTAGGAGTCCTTGTACACAAACACCGGCAATCATGGCATAACAGCTCCCCGGAAAGGAAAAGTATAGAAGAAACGGGATGAGGAGAGAGCTGGGAGACAAAGTAGGCAAGATGTCTCAGATTCTCCCTAAGGTGGATCTACTGAGGGTGGTAAGAGGAAATCTGTTCCTAAAATCAGCTCTTTAGGCAGACTCTGAGATGGCTTAAAACAGCTGCTCCAGGCCAGAGCCACGCCTGCTTACCCAGGGATAACGAACTACTTCTAAGGCCTATATAGAGATGCTCTGTGGCAACAGACAGATCAATTACCATCTGACTGGGCACCACCAGAGTTTGTTTGTTTTCTTAAAGAAAATATCTGCCCGTCACCTATATTTTTATTTACCTCACAGAACTTTTCTTATTTTCCTGGGAACAGAGGCACTCTGTTCTCACCATGACTTAAATCTAATGTGCTTAACACTCTGCAAGTATATAGCACCTCTCACGCAAGGGTTTGTTGTGGCTTGTGTGTGTGGTTTTGGCTTGTGTGTGTGTTTCAATAAGCTTCCAGGATTGTCTTGCCTCACCTCGGAAGCAGGGTGGGCAGGTCCTCAGAAGGGTGACCACTCCAGCCAGTGTCAAAGCTGGAATTGCCACTGAGCCTAGGAGTCTTGGCCCCCAATGTGGGTAATTAGACAAAAATGTCCTGAAAAGTTTGTACTTTAGAGGGAGAGTGACAGATTGTGTTCCAAGGAGCTATATCCGTCTCTTTCTTGTTATGTATTTAAAAGAAACATTGATTGCATGGGGAGGGAATCCTAAAATCATAACCCTAATACAGCACTGTTACAAGATGGCCTTTTGGTCCCATAATTTGTGTGGCACTTTCATCACAGAATTGGTCGTTAGTGGCTTTACAGAAACTCCAGAAGAGCCGCCTTGGCTTTAAGCAAGAGGCCTAGCAAAGTCTGTAGCAAGAGGTCTCCATGCGGGATAGCTGTGTGAGGTCTGGGCCGGGCTCGGACCATGCCCCAGGCCTTTCATTGTGAATAGTTCTCTTTCTTGGTTTAATTAACCCACCAACTTGGTTTTACGACTCTATCTCTTCCTACCATTTTGTCACAAATACCACTGAATTCCACAGAGCTAAATATCTGTTGTAAAGAGGAATAATGGCTCACTGGCCAAAGCCCTCCTATGGGCCCTTCAGACTGGAATGTGATGTTTTGCTTTGGGTCAGGAGGGTGGATGGCCTCCAAGCTTAACACATTCAACATAAAACAATATCTGCCCTTGCTGGAACTTGTACCGCTATTTTAACTTGCTGCAGTAGGTCTGAGGACCGCAGTGTAAGACCGAGAATTCACCCTTGGAAGTGGAGCCAGTGGTGTGGCAGCTGGTGGGGCCCCAGGCGGTGTGTGTAACTGAGAACAGCTGGAGGCCAAGTCGGGCGGCTGGAGAGAGGCTCTCCAGCCCACATCAAGGGAGCATGGAAGTTCTAGCCAAATGCTTTCTCCCAGGGGCAGGGGCTGGACCATAAAGAACCTCCTGAGTAACAGTTTGGGCTTCAGCCTCTCCCACCCTTAAGTGTCCCTCCCCCACCCCCCTCCCCTGTCTTGGTTTTTCCTGCAGAGCAACTTTCACTTCCCTCCCAGATTCCATGGCTTCCTCCTCCCCACCCCCATATCCCCATAAACTCGTTCGGCCTTATTTCTTTCTCAGGACCAGGTAGAGAATGCCAATGATGAAGCTAAAGCAGAAGCAGATCCAGGTCAGGATGAAGCAATAGCCGTGGTGACTTCGATCGTAGAGGGTCTGCTGACCACCGGCATAATGATAAGTGTAGATGGACACGCCAACCATAATGCATAGCCCTGCAGAGGAAAAAGAAGTTAAGGTAAGGTTTGACTGTTTGTTTTGTTGGTTGGTTGGTTGGTTGGGGTTTGGAGGGGTTCTTTTTTTTTTTTCCACTAAAACCAAGAACAGGTTCTATATAGGGGTGTCAAACTCATTTTCACCAGGGGCCACACCCACCTCGCAGTTGCCTTCAAAGGGTCGAATGTAATTTTAGGACTGTATGAATGTAACTACTCCTTAACAATTAAGCCAGAGCTCGGCACTGCCGCTGGGTAGAAACAAGGCGCTAGGCCAGATAAAACAAGGTGGAGGGCTGGATTCGGCCTACGGGCCTTGTGTTTGTTACCAGTGTTCTATAATTTTTAAAAGATCCTATTTTCCTCATCTGCACTGGGACAATGAAATCTGGCTGTTTGGCCCAAACAGTAGTTCTGTTGATCTACCCGGACCCAAGCTTGGTGGTTCTGTTGGTAAATGAGAGCTGTCTGGCCCCTCCCATTTGCACGGGGCTGTGTGGCTACCAGTGTGAAGGCAAATGCAGAACCTCGTGTCCGTGGCCCAGCACATGTGGGCAGGCCACCTGGGAACGCAAGCATGCCACCGAACTGTATATTTGGGGAGAATGACAGGAGAATGAGAATGGCAATCATTGTGAGCCTGGTGGTGGTGTTTTTTATCTTTTGAGGCCTCCTACCCGTCAGCCCTCTTCAAGCGTCTTACACACAAGTTCTACCGGTGGGCGGGCCGCCACTCAGTAGCTGCCTCAGAGCACTAGACTTAAACAGGGAAGCAGTGAGGGTTATTAGTCCAAGCATCTATCAGGGGTCCTCACAAAGAAAACAAATAACCAGAGCCATGTGCTCATCTGTTCAAGTTGCCAGGAGCATCCGTGGTAAGACGTACTGTAAAGATTTGCCTGGGTAAACTGGAGGCTGGGCCTCAGATACTCACAGCACACCAGCATGGTGGCACCCGAGAGGAAGAAGCGATTTCCCTTCTCCATGGTGAAGAGCTGGAACACGAAGACCACGAGGGAGATGACAGAGAAGATGATGGAAAGGATCATGAAGGCCTGCACTGCCTTAAGCGCATCTGTGGACACAGGGAGAGGGAGCAAGGGGTCAGGCCAGCCAGTCCCGACAGGCTAGATGCTTCCCTAATCATATGATTGGTCAGCTCTGAATACAATATCTTTATAGATACCTTCATGGGCATACTCCAGGGCTCCATCACAGTTAACTCCGGTACAGTTTTTCCAAAGGCCCACTGATGCTCTTGTCATATCTGAAACCACCCAGACCTGAAACCAGAAAGAACACAAGAGTTGGGTTTAAAAACTGACCCTCTTCTTTAAATAAGAGTAAATACCAAATCAGCTTGTGCCCAGACCATATTTAGCCATGAATATGGCTACACAACCCATCTCTTGATGGAAGTAAGATTTGACTAAAACTGAAGTTACAAAGTTCCCAAGAGAAAAGAAAGAAGAAAATGTGACCAAGGGAAAAATTACCTAGCCTCTCATTTCTCATCAGGTTAAAAAAAAAAGAAAAAATTTAACCACAGTGATTCAAAATTCTAAGGTTCTAAGAAATGGAAACCCTGGATGAGGAAATTGGTTTTAAATATGCACAATTCATACAAAACTCGTACACGCTATCAAGAGTGTGTCAGATAAGGGCCTGGCTAAAAAGAAAAAAAAAGTAAGGAAAAATGTTCAGCTGGAGACAACTAAGAAACACAAGGGTAACTAAGAAAACAGCGATGAGTCTGCGTGGTTCATACGCCACTTTCATCTAAACAGGAGAATCAAGTTTTAATTGTCACAACATGCAAAGTAATTCCATAGCCAAATAGTGCAGCAAGAGCTTTACTATGGGGTCAGCTGGAAGTGGGAAAGTGTCCAGGATATAGTCCCCGAGGCTCACCACAGTGCCAGCTCCCCTCTTACTGGGCCCAAGAAAAACGGTTATCTTGGAAAACAAACACACAGTAAAAATGCATGTTACACGACAGGTAAGGTCAAGGATGTGCCATTGCCTGCTCTTGATCCAATATTCAGCATCCACTGAAGGCAGCATCCACTTGGGCATCTGCTGATACAGTTGGAAGTCACTTACAGACCTATTACCCTGAGAGGCTCGAGCACCGGTGTACAGAACAGCTGAACCACAGTTTGGAGGAGGCTGCGAGGGCAAGGGTTCCATCTCATCACCATCATGCTTGCGTTAGCCTTGCTTAAAATCACACCCACCGAGGTTGGCCAAACTCATCTATCTGAACTTTAAAGCCTATTGAAAATGGGTTCTAAATTTTGCTTACATTTAAAATGGGTTTTTAAAGTCTTTTAAAATCCTTTGACCGTAACAGGGACCGAAACAGATTCTGGAACCATCATTTGCCTGTCTGGTGGCTTTGGTTCTAGTGTCCAAAGAGCTGTCTCGTTTTTTCTGAGGAAAGCACCAGAAAAGCAAACTGGAAGCTACAAACTACCACTAGAGGGCGGAAAAGCCCAAGGTTCAGAGAGAAGAGACTCCCTACCTCCTTATTTTGACGTTGTTTTGAGTGCGTGATAATCTTGCAGAATTCCACGTTCACACACTACTGCTCTCTGGTCAGAACTTGGATCTGTCAGTCTGGTGACCAAAGCTTCTCATCATCTCACTCCCACCTCTGCTTCTAATCAAGGCTCCCAGAAGGAGGGGACGTTCTGCTCCTGACACCTGGGTGCCTGAGTGATGCCCTGAACAAAGCCTGTGCCTCCTACCTGGGCCCCTGGGCTAGCACTTCTGCCTGGAATGTATCCCTATGTTCCCTCCCCTGCTCATCTCATGCTGAGAAAAAGCCCAGCCAATTACCAGTCCTGCAAGCTCCACCCCAGCTGAGCAGACTCCTGTGGAGACTGAAGACCCCTCAATGAGTCTAGACCTTCAGGCGGACACTGGCTTTTATCTTCCTCTTACTGAGTTGTTTGGAGTACGTGTGTGTGTTTTCTTCCACAACTAAGCTGAAAATTCATGAAGGGCAGGGACTGAGGCTTAAACTTCTGAATGAGTGAATGAACAAAAGAACACCACTCACATTGGCAATGGTGGAAACAAATAACATGATGACAGTGGCGATGTGGACCACAAAGATGCCAGCCAGTAATACCAACATCTTGGCTTTCTGATGATTTGGCAAGTGCAGAGTCCTGAGAAGAAAGGAGAAAACAAAGGTTATGATCAGATTCAAGAAGACAGTTCCGCTTTCCCACACATTTGGACTATCTGCTAAAATCTGAAGTTGCAATGAAAAGCATTGCAATTCCACCGTACATTTCTAAAAACATTTGGTTGGCCTGGTTGCCTAAGTGCCTATTTGTCTATTTACATATACCTAAATATAAATATAATTCTGTGTTTCAGGTATTTATATATCCATCTCTCTAATACAGCCTGTTTCCCTTAAAAAGAACATTTTAGGATAACTGTTAATATTTTATTTCATTTGTGTTTTAGAGGCCAAAAGTAGGACTTGAGTTTTGAAAAAAGCCTGTTGATGACTCTAATTTCCAGTGCAGCAATGTCATGTAAATTTCCGTTTCCCTCTGGGAAGTGTCCCTGCCTCTCTCCAACTACCCATCCAGCAATCGTAACAGAAATGGACGCCTTCCACGGAACAGCTCTTGCTCAATCCCCTAGACTGAATATGCTACTAATTTGATCCCAGGTGAGATATAAAATGTGAGCGCCACACTTTCTATTATTATCATGCTGTTTGGTATTCAGTAGTTGTAACAACCTAATTACAGTTTAGTGGTCTGATCGCCTACTCGGCGTTGACTGGTTCAGACGTGTATTGCGGGAACTGCGCCTTTGGGCTATGTGTGCCCCACGGTAGGGAAGCTGCCATTGGTCTGGGCGTCTGTTGCTCCTGTTGAGTCTTATTGGTCCTGTGACTCAATGTGACAGTTCTGGGGCTTTAGAAATACGCAGCTTGGGATATCACCAAATATACCTTCTACTTGTGCATGACATTTACACAAATTCCAGTCCTTCATGATGACTCAGTACAGAAGACAGGCAAGTGCGTAAATCACATGGTGGGAGAATTGGGAACTAATAGAGATTAAGGATATGCATGGATAAACAAGAGCAGTAAGCCATAATAACCTCAGCGGTGTAGGAAACAAGAGCCCATTGATCGCACACCCAGAAAGTAAAGGAAATGCGGAGGAGGCACATGGGAGGCTATTCTGGTCATGGTCAGCTGCAGGAGTGCTTCATCATGCCCAAGGTAGTCACGGGTAGTGCAGGCTCGCAGGGACTTCAAAGCAAAGGGCTCCGGCTGATTGGCTTCCTCACACCCTGGGCAGGGTGAGCCTGTGGACGTGCCCACCCAGGCAGGAGATGGCTCTGCACTTCCTGCCGTCGTCCCACTTCCCACTTCTCTCTCTCACTCCACCTTCCTTAATTGAAGCTTTGAGTGTGCTCAAGCCACTTTCCTATTGTACTGGGTATTGGCTGGAAAGCACTGACACTCTCCTGCCAACACTTCAGGGGCCTTTTGTCTCTGCTGGGGATACACTACAGTGCCTTGCTCGTCACAGGCCAGGAGTGAGAAGCAGACACTGGCTCCCACTTCTACCCCCCACCCCCCATCCCTCTCCAACAAGCCCCGCCCACCTTCCCAATCCAAGGACTTCCCTCCCACCCAGGCCATTTTGTAGGAATTTGTCCAATCTCACTGTGAGTGACACAGAGCTGCAGTTTCTCCTGCCACCCCAGGGAAGAACTTGGAGCTTTCAAGTCTGTTATGAATACTCCACACACATTCAAATTCATTCTTGCGTTTCTCAGTTTCTTGCACACTTCCACAATTTTCTGCTTGACTTTAACGCACCGTGAAAGAGGTTTTGGAGTTAGACAGAGGGAGAGTTGGAATCGTATAAAGTTTTTGACTTTTGGTCTCAGTTTCCTCCTATACGAAGTGGAGAGTGGCAACACCAATTGTAGAGGGAAATATGAGATTATGTTGGATCCCATATGTGAAACTCCTTGCATGGTGCCTGGCACACAGCAGGTACTAAGGGGGTTGCTTCGCTTGTGGTTATTAGTTTTACTGTTATTATTATATGAAACTGAAGAGCTGTTGCCAACCCTCACGAGGCTGTCCCATGTTAAGTGCGAGTAATAGGATGTCTGCCAACCAGTTCACAAGGGTGTGTGTCTAAAATCAGTCCTCTCAGAAATTGCCATCATGACTAATCCTCGCCGCGTGAGTGGTGAGACCACTAAGAACACACACCCGCAGGAACAAAGAAGAGAAAGTTCATTCTTCGAAGCCTTACGTGACTCTGAGGATTTCACAGCATTTCTGTCTCCTGGGTCAGCCTAATTTGCACCTGCCCATTGCACTCTCCATTTTGATGCCTGGAACATCATTGTGTTCCAAAGACCCTCTCCCCTCCCTGCACCCCCACCTTGGCCCATCCACGCACCTCCGGGGCACTGGAGTTCCTGGCCGGCACATCTCACTTCTGATCTACACCAAAGCCCCACTGATCATTGATCATTGTCCCCTGCCCAGCACAGGCAGGAGGAGTGGTGGGGGTGGGGGATGGGGGCGGGAATCAAGTAAAGAAGCAACTCTCTTTCATCTCTGACTTCCATGATCATGGCATATTCGTTCACCAAGCAAGCAAGGAAAGGAGCACAATGTCTTGAAATACAGCAATTGTTCTTTGCAACAATTCTCTTTGCTTCTGGCTGCTGGATACAGCCAGAGTTAGGGGCTGTTTAGCTGGGGTATCACATAATACCTAGTGTCATCCATTGTCAGCAAAGAGGGGCTTCCATTGTTTTCAGTGGCCCTCCCAGCATATACGAAAACACAGTAAACTATATTCTTAAATTCCTGGACTGGATCATCCCTAGCTATTCCATTCCTATACTAATGACCACCCAACAGAGACACCACTTACACTCCTTATGAACCCAATGAGCAAATGTCTGAGGGTCTAACAAACGGCAGAGAAGGGGTTTAAACAACAGCAGTTCCCATTCTCTTGACCTCCACCCACCCATCACTCGCAGCGCTGCTTGCAGGGACACTCATTTCCTGCCCGGGTATGTATCTTGCTTCATACAAAAGCACTGAAAAGACAGCATTTCTGAGCACTTATATCATTGGAAGTATCGGTTGCTACAACTTTCTTTCCTGGCAGCATGCTTCACTAAAGCAATAAATGACTCCCTCAAATGCTATGGATGGCCATCTCCAGTGGAAAACACACCGCTAGTCATAGCTGGGCAGCTAGAACCCAGAGGTAGACAATAACTGCATTGCAATTCTGAGTTCTTGGGTGCAATGTCTGCCTCTCTCTGAGCATTTGGTGCACCGGGCAGCCCCCAGCTTTGTCAGTTGATTATTGGGAACTCCCTTAACAATAGCATTATTTGTGGTGCTTAGATTCTCCCAGGCCACCAGAGCCAGTCAACTCACACTGCCTTTAAGGAGTAGGATACCCACTGACTGTGAGGTTCCAGCAACACATTTCTCCACCCAGCCCTGTAAGCAAGTAAGATCTCTCTGTTTACCCTCACCAAATCGACATGCTCAGGACAGTCATGGATAAGACTCCATGGGGCTGGGTGGGAAACTGAAAAAAATATAGGAGGCATGGATGTTGGCTTTAGAGAGCATGACTGTTAAGAAAAATGGAAGAGACTTAAAGCCACACGTTGGTTCTCTGTGACCCCTCCCTGGTTCTTCTTCTTGCGCTAACACGCAGTTCCCTCTCCACCAGTACCATTTTTGTTTCTGACCAGGCTTCTTTCCTCCCCACCACGCCCGGCCACTTTAGAGAAGCAGTCTCTTTGTGTCTGTCCCAGACACAAGCACCACAACCACTGACTGTTCTAGATTTGGATTGAACTCTTCACTAATAGGAAATTTACTACAGTCCATGGAAATGACCCTGAGGATAACCCTGCGGCTGACGAGAGCAGTAAAGGGCTACCGCACGTGGACCAGGGGCACAACTGCCCTCACCTGGTGTCTCCATCCATTTAAATTCTTATCAGTGCCTGGACTCCCTCCACACGCACACCACAAATGAAAGAACGGAAGGAACACAGCTCTGAGGCTGCCTCGCGTTGCCTCTTTGCCTTTATGAAGTTAGTCTAGCCCTTCTACGGTCCTCTGACCATGAGAAGTTAATCACCTCTGTGAACACCTTTTCCTTTTCAATGAGCAACCAATACTGAAGAGACTTTAAGAATAACTGACTTCTAAAAATGGTGGTTTAATTAATTAATTAATGCAAACAAAAATGTTGGTAATTTGGTTGCTGAGCTCCAGGTCACGTAACTTCTTTCTGCCATGTTATTGTGAGTTTATTAAGCTTCCCCTGGGGTCTGGGGAAAGAGGCTCTTTAAGGGTGATTTGAGGTACAACAGTGGAGAGCAATGCAATAAGATAGAGTAACCCCAAACCTACTTTTCCAGAAAAGGAAGCGGTGGAAATCCTGGGCCTGAGTCATGGAAGACCTACCCTGAGCCTGGCGGTATCGCATAACCAGAAGCAGGGAGGCTGGGGGCTGTGCGAGCAGCAGGAGAGTCCATGGGGCACAGTCCTTGGGGCAGAGTCCCGCAGAGTGCAAAAGCCATGATTCATCTGAGAGTGGGTGAGATTCTCCCAGACCATGGCAGCATGGAGACACCCTCTACCAGATGGCGCAAGAGAGCTTTCTGGGAAGCCTGTAGATCTGGCTGGCTAGACAAGGCAGTTGGGCCATTTCCCTGGCAGCCTGAGATGGACCAGGCTTTTCTGGGGAGAACAGAGCAGTGACAGCCAGATGCTAAGTTCCCTACTTCTCCTTCTTCTCATCCGGTTTCATTGCACAAAACATCTTCCGCCATTATTCATCTCGCATCCATTCTTTACTTCCCATTGTCCTTGTCCAGTTCTAGTCCTAGGCTGGACCAGAGCATCAGCTTCTCCCAAGATCCTTCCTCTGAACTTGCCCTCTACTATTCCCTCCACACTGCCAGTGTGTTATCTGACCATGCTACTCTGCTCAAAACCCTCCAAACTCCCCAACACCTGGAAAGAGACTCCGCACACGGCATGCACACTGGTCCTGGTGATCCCAGAAATTTGAGGACCTTAGGAATTTGGTCTCAAAAAGGAAAAGAATGTCCTTCCTCCACTACCTATAAAATTCTTACCAAAGAGCTCAAATCCTGCCCCCTCTAGGAAGCCTTCCCAGATACAGAGGTCAGCAGTCGGCATTTCCCCCAGTTCAGCTATAGCCTTCCCATAGACCTTTATTAAAACCACCAGTGGTGCCCGCCTGGTAACAGTTATTTGAGAAATGTTTGGCTCCCCCATTCCAAAGATTCTAAGTACCTGAAGGGAGAGTCTTGTCTATGATAGATACCAAATAAATATCTCTTCAGTGAGCAAATAAATATTTTCTCCTTGGTAGAAAATAATCAATGTCAAAGCGACTGTAGGCTTTAAAATAAACAACAGAATTCTAGAGGAAAAATGTTTCATTTTTTAACATACACGAACTCTTGTCCTTTTTATTTTTAGACATTATTTATATTTTACCATAACTATGTATCGAGCATCTTATTACATGCAAACTCTGTTACATATTTCCATATAAGTACCTATGTCAATATGTATTTCCTGAGTACCTTTGACACTTGAATATATAGGGGTATAATAGTGTTCTAGAAGGCACTGCGTTCTGTGCCTTTTATTCCAGAGGAAGTAAGTTAATGCAAAGATACTTAAATTTCTAAACACTAATCGGTCCACAGATTTAACATTTCTATCTATCGCTTTAAGTTATAGAATCTCTGAATGCAGAGGGGGCCTTAACATTCCCCTGCAGGACATGGGAGCTCATCTATAAAGCTGTACCAAGGAACTATCTAAATCATGCCTACACTCCTCCAGTCATGGAGAACTGACTGCCTATGGAGAAACCCTGCTCCCCCCAGTTAGGATGTCCTTCTGACAAAGCATCAGAGTTTGCCCTTGGCAATGACTACCCCTGCACTTAGTCCTGCCCTTTGGCTAATGCTTCCCCTTTTCTCAAATGGTTACCTTTACAGAAAGATCAGGTTATCAGAATTAGCCAGAGGACATCACCTCAGGTTCCCAAATCTCTATCATATTAGAACACAGTCCTGAGATTCCTTGGCTGCAAGACACGACTCCGCCTTTTCATTGACTGATGTCTTTCCAACAGCCACATCCCACTCTCTGGATAAATGCAAACTTGGAAGAGAGCTTTCTCACACCATCTGATCGAAGGCGTGCTGCTTCCTCCAAGGCACAAGAGGAGTGAAAGGCCACGCCGCTCCTGGTCATATGATCTCCATGAGTCAGCCCGTGTCCCGGTGCCGTCTTCCTCAGCAGGGCACCCAAAACTCCGGTGGCTGCTTCTCCCCCTGGGACACTGTGTAGGGCGGCGGCACGCACGCCTTCCTATCCTCCACACGTCAAGATCATTTTGCTTTTGTTTGTTTTTTATGTGTTTGCTTCCCACAGAGGGTCATTTGAGTTGGCGAAAATGAATGGCCATTGAACACAAAAGCAGAGAAGGAAATGCTCTTTTGGGGGCAGCCATAGAGGAAGTGTCCAGAGGAGGAAAAGGCTGGGATGAAAGTCAGGCCCAGTGGATGGGACCTTGGATGAGCTTTTCTGGCCATTGTTATTGTTGTTTCATGTCAAGCGTACTTTCCATTCTAAATATTGTTTTCACATAGGGTTGGGGGAGGAGGGCATTCATTTCTCCGTGGGAAACATGCGGAGAAAAAGGCTGCTAAAGGGCCTTTTCCTCCTGTCTCAGGATGTCTGAGGCTTGGGGTGGAAGGAAAGAGCTCCAGGTTGCACCTCACTATACACATCATCCCAGGCCTCATGTTTTTAAGTGCAGGGAAATTTCTATACCCTGGAGAAAATCGGCCATTGAGCAGGAAAAGTAACAAGGATCCACATGCTCCAAGGAAAACGTCTGTTTTTTTTTTTAGGGTCCTGCAGGAACAGAGACCACATCTCCCAAAGGGGGGCCACAGTAAATGGGGTTATTATGGAAAGGGTAGTGTTTATCAGGCACTGGTAGAGACTCCCACATAATTAGGGAGGAGAAACCAGGTGGGGGACAAGCATGTTATTTTTGAAAAAGAAGAAGAAAGAGCTCCTATTAGAAAACCAGCTTCTCATAAAAACTCGGCCTCTGACCAGCTGCTGACTTGGGAAAATCATACAACCTCTCTGGTCAGTGGTTCCTAGAGAGACAGTACCTAATGGTGAGGTGCACGGGTTCATGGTTCAAATCCTGACTCCACTTCTTTTTTTTTTCTTTCAGTGTTACTGAGGTATAATTGACATATAAGATTTTTAGACAAGTAAAGTATATACTGCGGTGATTTGCTGACTCCACCGCTTCGTAGCTGCGATCTGTGAACCACCTGGGGTTGATGTGGGGATTAAAGGGGTGGAGCCTCACAGTGAGGCTATGTGGTTGTTGGTGATAATTTTTGTTCATTCACATTAAATGAGAGGCTGGGGCGAGCGAAATGGACTTTACGCTTCTCTGGCAGACTCTGAGCACCAACTACGGTAAAGGCAAACAAACAGCACGAATCTGGCTTTTGCAAATGCTCCCATGGAGAATAACATGCCTCTGCTATTTCCCCTTGTGCTCCGTCATGTCCGCCAAGGGGGTGGTTCAGGGCCACAACTGCAAAGGCTGAGGCCAGCCTTGGGCTGGGAAGAAGCAGGCCTAGCCTACGCCCCCAGACCGCAGCTGGTCAGGCCATCTGGAGAGGTCTCCTGGGCGAGGACGGAAGCTTCAATGTCTTCTGCTTCTGACAAAGAAGAGTGTTCTGGCAGCCAGAATGTCTTCAAGGGAGAGGTTGCCAAGATAATAACTAGGGTTTGGGAAGAAATATCAAGGTGTGGCCCAACCCCAGCGGCGCTTGGGCGGGTCGACAATAGATGGCGGCGACATGCTTCAACCAGCAAAACTGCAGCCTTGAGGGGTGGCGTCTAGCTGGCTGGGACCCTCCCCCTCAACCAGAGGTGCCCTGGGAAAGCACTGGGTGGGCTGCGGGTTTTGTTTCTCTTTTTGAAGGCAGTTGGTTGTTTAGAAGTTCAGAGGTGTTTTGGGTATTCAGTCCAAGCCCTTGATAAAGGAGGAAGTGGGGGTCCCCAGAGGAAAAACGGAATCAGAGCCGAAGCCCACCGTCTCCGGGCACCTAGACCGGGCCTCTTCACTCCAGGGTGATCTCTCTCGCGTGTGGGTCTTAGAGTCCAGCAGACTTCTGGGACTTCACTCTGTTCCTCTGCTACCTCCTAGTTAGAGGGTCAATATAGCTCCTCAAAACAGGGCCATTGGCAAAAGCAAAATCTCTTTCAAGGGCCATTGCTTCTTCCTGCCTGGCCACCAAAGGCCCAAACCCATCCACCCCCACACTGCAAACCCTGAGACAAGCTGCCCCTTACCCACAGCACGGAGTCCCCTCCCCACTAAAGCACAAAGCAAAGGGAAGCTCCAGGCCTCAGCATTCTCTGAGCTAAGTATGAACACACCCCCATGCCCAACTCATTGTTCAGGACACTAATGCTCTCTCCACCAGGCTGTAGCTCCAGGCCGCTGAGGAGGGGCCTTCGATTATTTAAAATAAGTCTAAGTATCAAAAACCTCATTTTGCTCTCAGCTCTGACCTAAGAAGAGGAGAAATGTTGGGAAAATTGCCGCCCTATTGGCACAAATATTCCATGGAAACACAAATGACAGCAAGGATGTATTGACCAACATTTGTGCTTGAGCAACAGAAAATTCTTCACCCGCACAACGAACAGAGTATTTGACTCCAAGGAAGATCCTGAAACACTGAGGGCAGGTGGTCCCCGAACAAGAGAGGAGAGACTTGGGAGTAGAAACATCCTCACACTTCTGTCTTGCTCTTTCAGCATCTTGGTCTTTCCCTCACTGCTTCATTTTTTTTTCCTCTCCCAGACCTCAGTGTTTGCACCTTTGCTTTGCCCCAACACCGGGGCCCCAGGGAACCACAGGCAGTCCCACTTGCTCCTTCTCTGCCATTTCCTCCTTGCACCTTCCCTTTCCTCCTCCCAACCTGCTCCTCATTGGTTCCCATCCACACCTTTGCAGCCACACCCTCATGCTGCAGGGTCTCCCTCCTTGAGAAGAGGGTGGAGCTCCTTTCCCAGGACCTGCTCAGTTTCTCCCTGAACCTGGTTGGGTCCCTGGCTGTTCTTGGTCTTAGCAGGCTTAGCTAGCCTGCCCCTCCTCATCTGAGCTGGCTCCTTTGTTTCCTTAATCAAAACCTCTTCCTTTTCATCCCCAGGCTGCGTGAGTGCTCATTGCTATTGGGTGATAAAGGCTGCCCACCCCACAGCTAAGGAATCTCCGAGCTGATGAAGCAGAGGAAACAGACGGAGTCCCCAGTCCTCCAAATGCCTGTTTCGATGCAACAGGTTGCCTTGTTCCACTTTTCTACCAATTTTTATGGATTAAACTGGCTACTCAAATGAGTCAAGGATTTCTCAAAATAGAAATGTTAGGACCTTAGAACAACAGAATTTCAGAGCCACAAGGGGCATTGGATCCCACTGAGTTCAGTCTCCTCAGTCTCCTCAACTGAGAAGACAGAGGACCTAATCATGGTCCCACGGCAGAGTCGGGACACGTCCTCAGCCCCTGGTTGTCTTGTTCAGCCACCTTGCATCTACTCCAGGGTTTCTGCCACCAGACCAACCTGGGCTGAAAGGGCTCTCAATTTCACTTACTCCATGGGAAGAGAGATTTTATGAAACAGGCTCAGAAAATGCAGAAACCGCCAGATGCACATAAGGCTGCCGGCACCAGGAGCAGAGGAGTCCATTTTAGTTCTAGGAAAACGCCATTTCCACAGCAGGGAAGGAAATGTTGACCCAAATACTTTGTTAAAACAAAAGAGAAGCCCTGACCAGTGTGGCTCAGTTGGGTGGGCATCGTGCCACAAAGCAAAAAGTCCTTGCTTCGATTCCCAGGCAGGGCACACGCCTGGGTCCCAGGTTTGGTCCCTGGTCAGGGCATGTACGAGAGGCAACTGATTGACGTTTCTCTCTCACGTCAACGTTTTTCTCCCTCTCTTCCTCTCCCCCTTTCCCTCTCTCTAAAAATAAGCAAATAAATTTTTTTTTAGAAAATGGAAAACAGCAATCTTCACAAGAATTTATAGTTTTATCTTTATGCGTCATATCAGTGCATCTTACAATGAAATTGAGAGAAACGATTTACCCAGTCACAGCACCAGGGACTGAAGTGTTACAAAGTATGATCATGAGACGTGTGTTTGGGGAGAGTGTGGGAAAGCCAAGTAAACTACTAATTGGAACCACATTTGGGCCCCCTTAATGACTGAATAAAATCTGGAGTCATCTGGGCAGAACTGGGAAGGGGACTGAAAATGGGAAGTTTATGGTCAGAATATCCCTGTTCTGCCCTGGCTGGGATGACGAACTAACTCTCTCTAAGGGATTGCCATCCAGGTGGCGTGCCAGCAGTGACACGGAGGTTACACTGGGTTGGCAGCCTGTTCCCAGAGTTGCCATGACAAGTGGTTCCAGTGTGAAGGCCTGGGCTACCTGAGCTATGGACCAAGTTAAGAGACAACCCCACAGGGCCAAGCTAGAAGCCTCTGTGTCTAGCGTTAAACTGATTTAACCATGACCTTATGAGTAGCAACTGGGTGTGTCCCCCAAGTACGCACATCTGAGAGCCTGGAACGTCTCTGAGCTTTTGTATATACATGCGGCAAGTTAAAGAAGGAACCATATTCATGTGCAGAGAAGGAAATACCTCAGAATCGAATCATATGGCTACGGTTTACTACACATGTAGTTTCCAAGCTTCAGAATGTTTCCTGCCCCTCTTGCTGAGTGTCAGGCCATAATATTAGTACTAATCAAGTTTTACCCATTAAGTATTGAGTAAGGGTTAAAGGTTTAGGGCAAAGCAGCAACAACCAAAATGGAATAGATATTTTCTGGGTCACTACAGGACCGCAGAACTAGAACAAAGAATGGAAGTTATAAAAAAAAAAAACAATTTTGCCAGATGTAAGAGACTCTAGTACCTAGAGCTATCCAGTGAGGGGGGTGAGCATGGCGTGCACTCCGAGGTAGTGAGCTTCATCCCCAAAACTCCCCGAGATGTTAAAGAAATGTCAATGTCCGGAGTGGTGTAAAAGTAGGATTTCTGCATCTGGTAGGAGAGCAAAAGACTTGACCTTCAAGGTTCTTCCCAGACCAAGAATTTGATGAACAAAACTAAGAGTGGAATGTAACTAAATTTGTCTTGTGCCCTTCTCTGTGGCCTCTTTTCAAACGTGTTCCCCATCCGCCTCGGAGGAGCCTCTTTTTTAAAAAGCTGCTGTGCTTCTTCACATGGGAACCATTGATCTCAGTGGGCCCGGCATGAACCAGACAAAACGCACAGAGCCAGCCAGACCAGTCCGAGAGGGTCTGCATCCCAGGACAGTCTCGGTGAAGCCCATTCAGTAACCACACCCCCTCATCCCCAAATCTGGATGTTGCCCCGGGAACCACAGGAGCCCCACGCTGGTCTCCGGGCGGAAGCGGGGAAGAGCCGAGAAAGCCACAGCGAGTCTTTTCAGTGGTCTGTGGAAGGATGTCTTTCCTTCCTCAGAGGTCTGCCCTGTACTCTTGGGAGGAAGCCAGGGTCTGTTCTGGGATGTGATCTGTTCTGGGTTGGTCCTTGATGGCCTTCGGACAGCTCCCAGGACAGTTTAGTCCCCTCAAACCCTGGCAGTCTGGGGGGTCCTCCCACCAGCCACCAGACCGGACGTCCTGCTGCCCTCCAGACAGCACCCCGCCCCCACCCATTCTTCAGAGTCTGGGGTGGAATCCGATCCTCCTGCGCGGGTGGGAGGCAGCAGGGGAGAACATAACCCTCACAGTTCAGCGCTGTCAATGGCTTCCAGCTGCATTCCAGAAACGCCGCTGCAGCTAAGGACTCTCTCACCGCTTCTGGGAGGAAGAGGGGAAAGTGGGAACCAGAGTAGCATTCTTTTCAGTTGCCCTCAAAGCCCAGGAAACAGCACACGGACTACTTTTTCATGCATAAAACTACAGTATAATGCGAAACACTGCCCAAATAATGCAGTCCATGGCGGTTTACGCCCCCAGAATTTTCAGTGCTTTCTATTTGCCCACTGGTTAAATTAGCTCATTAGTTTTAACCTGCACAGAACTAAAAGGTTCGTACTGACTTCATAGAATACCATTACTATCAACTTAATGGCTTCCCTAGTTCACATGCAGGTAATCTGGAAATAATAAACCTTTTAAGCAAATGTAGGAGTTCCCTGCATCTTGAAAAGTTGCCCTCGAATTTCCTTAATCATCCCCCTGCGGGCAGTTTTACTAGGAGTACGTTGCCTGTGCAATGCACACAGGCTGATTACATTGAAATCTTCCCGTCCAACAGACTGCATTTCTAGAGGAAAAGTTTCATTTCATCAGACAAGCTGAGTCCTGTCATTTTCCTCATCTTGTTTATGCTGAGTTAGGGGGTGGGGGTGGTAAATCCACCAGTATCTATGTTGAAATGGGCCACACCTCAACCAAAATGCTAACCAAAAAAAAAAAAAAGAGCAAAAAACAGAAATCACCCTCCTTCCTTTCTCAAGATTCACTTTGTGATTAGCGCGAACATTTGCATCTGACAATCACAATTTGGAAAAGAGTGAAAGAACAAATGTGCCCAAACAATCACTGGCTTCCATGCAGAAAAATTCCACATCGATCTAAAAAAATTTTTATTATCACTTCTGATATACCAACTTTCCACTCGGCACTAAAATTCGGCCATTTCTGGGGTGGGAGCACAAAGCCATTCAACAGTTTTGTTGCAGGAACAGATGAGGTTCCCCAGCCCCACCCTCTCCCCCAAATCCAGTTTCCCTCCCGCCTCTCCCGACTCGCACATCTGGCCAAGGAGAGAAGGAGGTCTGGAGTCTGCATCAGGCTCCTCGTTTCAGCAAGTCAACCCCTCCCGCGTTTTATTTGAAACACCAGTTGCTCCCCCCTCTTCTCTCTCTCTCTCTCTCTCTCTCCCTCCCTCCCTCCCTCCCTCCTCTTCGTGCTCTAACGGTTTTCTTTAAACAAAACCCCTCTCTTGTCCCACCCTGTGGGGAGGAAAAACCACTTAAATTCAAACAGAAGTGAATGAAGAAGCAAAAAGGCAGCAGTAAAAGCAACAGCAGAAAACAATCTGCAAAGCGGCACTCGACCCACCGTCACCCCAGAAAGACCAGCCAACAACCAACAGGCAGAATCACACAATTCAAGTCCTCGAGCAATTTGAATCAAAATGGAGGAGTGGAAAACATGTGGCAGGCACAGCTTGTCATTTCAAAGGTGTGTGGCGTTTCCTCCATAAAGACCGTCCTATCCAGGTGTGTTCCAAAGTCCCTGCTCCCTTCCCATCTTCAGAGTGAGAACCCAGGTCCGGCGGGACAGAACTACAGCCCAGTCCTGCTGATTTCCCTGACCCTCTCCACAGTCCACGGTCCAAATACATGTTTCTGAACCTTATGGAAAAAGTTGTCTCAGTATCTACTTTCAGCCAAAAGTTTCAAGGAATCATAGAAAAATGGCAAAGGGAAAAAGAGAAAGCAGGACTTAGATGAGGTCAGAAGAAGGAGAGCAGTGGAAAGGAGAGAGACTTCTGTTTCCTCACAAGGCTGGGCACCGTCCTACCTGGGGCAGCTGCAGAGTGGCAGGAGCTGGCGGCTGCTGGAGGATCGTCCGCTCGGCTGGGGCTCTGTGACCACAGTGAAGGGAGGGACCTGCCTCCCGAGGTTATAAGTTTCCTGCGCTGGTGTGCTGGGGTGTGTGATGGGCGGTTTCTTTTCACTCTGTTTTAAAGGAGTTTCTATGAATCAGTCTGGCTTTAAAAAAAAAAAAAAGAAAGAAAGAAAGATTTGCTGGTAAGCTACGCCCTGCTAGGCTGGCAGTCAGTCAAGAGAGGCTGGGAGTGAGCCATCAATTCAAAAGAGGCCTGTTTAGGCTCCCTCTGACTCAGACACACAGACCACAGTGGAAAAAAGACTGACATGGCTTCAAGTGAGTAATAGAAGTCACACAAATAGACCTGTTTACCGAAGCCCATTCCTCCTCACCAAAAAGGAGTCTTGGTTACCAAGGGAATGAGGCAGAGCGCAAGTTATCTGCTCATAGTTTCATGTGGGGAGGGGGAGGCAGAGGGGCAGTGTCCGGCCCCTGGAAATTCTGTTCAGTCATCAAAGGAAAGTCCCCTCCTTCCTCTCCCATCAAATGCATCAGCTGCTACTCACAATCAAGAACGATCAGATCTGCTTCTTTACTTCCCTGCCTGACCCCGGTGCACTGTCCTATGAGGTGGGGCCCTGGAAGCGGAAGGGGAAAAAACCAAGAGTCAAGTTCATCCCGCCTCTGAATGAAGGAGCTCTGCTGAGAGCAGACTGATTTATCATCCTTCTGCCCTGTGAGGGCCCAGGTGGCCTCCACACATTTGGGAGGAAGTCCGCTGGCTGATAACTTTGCTCTCTGATCTCCACACACTAATTGTGTGGACCTTGCTCCGCAATGGACTTTCGTGTGCTTGGCCCAGAGTGTAATCTCATGGCTTCCCTGTACCCCTCCTCTCTCACTTGGGACTGGAGCGGGGAGGGGCCGGAGGAGTCATCTGATCCCACAGCCAGGCATTCCACTGTAGAGAAGGCCCAGATACCTGGGTTCAAGCCCAGCTGTCCCCTTTATTTTCTGTGTGACTGACTGTGTGCAAACCAAAATCAACTTCTCCAGGCCTGTTTCATTGGGCATAAAATGAAGATAGAAGGTAGCTATCTCATAGAATTGTGGGGAGAAGTACTCAGAGCTTATAACAATGCTTTGCACAAAGTAAGCACTCAATAAATGTTAACTATAACAATTGTTTTATCAATGGAGAAACTGAGGCCCAGGGAGCTCAAGCGACTAATCCCTGGAGACACAGTAGCAGTGGCAGCTTCGTTCCAACTTTGTCACATCCAAACAAATCTGTATCTATTATTCTCTGCTGCATCATAACAACCTATTTCAATTCAAATTATTCATATGTGGTTATTCATTCATTCATCCACTCATTCGTTCAACCAACATCTATAGGTCATAACACACTAGGCATTGTCAGAGCATTGGGCCTCAGATGTGAGCAAGATCACTGTGTGTATGTTCTTGGACTTACATTCCATTAAAAAAAAGAAAACAGACTGGTGGCTATTCACCAAAATATTGATAAAATTAGGTGGTAAAATTATAGGTGAATTTTCATTTCTTCTGTGTAACATTTTCACATTTTCCAAATCTTCTGCAATGAACCTATAAAACATTGGCTTTTAGGAAAAAATTTAATGGAAAGGAGAGAATATTTTTTTGAAATAGATGATGAGAAAAACACCACACACATGTGTGCACATGCACATACACATGTGTGTGTGTGCCGCACATCCAAGCACCCTGAGTTGATGCCAAATCTTCCCAAGTCCAAAGAACTGAATTCTGTCCCTGTAAGGATGAGACAGTGTCCATTTTTCATTAAAAACTGGTGATATGATAGCAGATTGCTTCAGTTTCTCTTCTCTTTCATCACCCCCTCCCCCATCACTTGTTCCATAACAAAAATGCCTGTTTGAGAGGAGCCACTCCCAGCAATGGGTTGCATCCCTGTGATCTCTGAGCAGCCTAGCCCTCTGGGAGGGCTGGACGTTGGGGCCCAAAAGTCCTCTTGGGCTAGAGGAACGGAATGACACACATTCTTTCAGAGCAGCATTCTACCACCCTCCCTGGCCTTCCCCCGCCCTTCCACTTGCCTTTCACGTCCAAGACCTTCTGCCAGTTTCAAACTCTTCCCTCGGCAGCTTGTAAAGGAGGGCTGGGCTCTAGAGTCCCGAGATGCTGAGGCATCTGGTCTGGTGACATTTCTTAAAGAGAAATCTCTGGGGCCCGGGAACATTGACAGGGATCATGCTGCCTCCTGCGACCCTCTCAGGGTCAACTATGGCAACAAGCAGAGGCTTCCCCTTAGGTACTTCAGTAGAGGGGTGTTTGATCCTTCTGCATTCCCACTGTGGGTCTGAAAGGGAGAGGCAGCGGGTTTCAGTGGGTCCTGAAAATGGGACTCGGAAAACAGGATTTGTGGTTTTGTGCTCCCACTGCCTGGCCTTGAGGTGAGCCAGTGATCTGCCTGCTGCCGTTCAACTTTAGAGTGAGTAGATACACAGCCTAATAAATCTCACCTTCCGTGTACTTTTGGAGATGTGGGATTTGGAGAGAAAATGTTAAATGCTTTGAGCTCTTCAGGCACACACACACACTCACTCACACACACACACACACACACACACAAACACTGATACCATAAAAGCTAAGTTGCGTAACTATTTTTTAAAAATAAATGCCCATCCAGGATTGCTAAAGACTCATAATTAACCCTTGAAATGTCACTGAGCTCATTTTATCAAACAAAGTTATCAAGTCTGGGAAGGAAATTGAATCTGCTCTGGCTCAAGCTCTAGTTCATCGAGCCTCTGGATGGGATTAAAGCATTAAGTCTGCTGTTTTCCATGGCTGTGAGCTGGACAGTTTTCAGTCTGCAGGTAGCAAAAGGTTCAGGGGTCTAGAACCATACGGGCCTGGCCCCTGTCTGGCCTCTTCTGTCCTTTCAAACAGGTAGGGGCACCTGCCATTCTGCTCTGCACTCCCCTTCTCTTCTTCTGGAAGGTGGATTGGACACATTCACTTTCCGTGTGAGTAAAGAACTGAGCAAAATTTCATTTGACCCCAATGAAGCCGTATATTCTTGGGAAAGAGTGTCCCCTCTTGTCCAATGCCGCTGTTTCAGACACAGCGAGGTTTCCTCCTCCGTCTGAAGGAACAAAAATCAACTCCTGGCATGATGCCATGTGGGGCAGATTTTCCAAGTCTGAACTGGCGTAAATACTTTCAGTGAATGGATGAACCAAGGGCTTTTAATGACTAGATGTAAGGAGAAATCTCTTAAAATAGGTCTGGCCCTGGTGGCCCTCAGAAAAAAAAGAAAAACCTAAGAATAGCATGCATTTGTTTTTGCTCAAACTCAGCCCCAAAGAATCTCAAACATGTTCCCCAAAGCGATGCTATGCACCAGGATGTCCCTGTGCATCTGAGCAACCCATGCCTGAAAGGTAAGTCAATGAAAAAATACCAAATCGTATTTTTCAAAGTCGAATGGATGTCCGTTCCTTGCCACCCCTGTGTGAAATTTGAGAATTTACCAGAAATCTCATCTTCCTCCCTGTCACCTCTTTCTGCTCTGCTCTTTATTTCTCCTGCAGGCTGCTTTCTTCCTGCTTTCATTGTTTGCTTCCTTAAAGTCTTCTCATCAAACTGTAATATAATTTTCCACAAGGAGGAGTCTCTAGAATCCCCTTAGTCTTCCCCTTTCTTGTCCCTTAGAGGGCTTGTCCTGAAACTGCTTTGACAGATAAAACTGATGGAACTCCAAGTTTCCATGAACGCTGGCCCTTGGCCTGACTGCTCCAGCTTCGTGAAAAGTCTGGACAGCAAAGGCAGTGATGGGGCAATGGACAGGGTTGCAGGAGAGACACGGCTGTGTTGGCAGTGACGTCTGAACCTGGCAGGTGAAATAAGTCGACCCTGCCACCTTGGACAGTTAGCAGGTTGATATTAATCCTGTAATCCACTTGTTCAGGCAGTTGGGAGTGTAAGGGTGGTTGAAATGTCTAAAAGAACAGACCTCCCAAGCTGTGTCTACATGGTTATGGCTTCAGAGCAAGAGAATATCAAGCAAACAAAATAAGAAGGGAAAAGATTCTTTCTCCAACTAACGTCAACTGCAATACCAGAAGGGAGACCTTAAAAGTATATCACCTTCTTCACTTTACTCCTCATGCTGCTGAACGCACAATCCTGCTGTTTAATGGACCATTTCAGGGGCTGCATAGTCGTAAGCAATGAATACGCGTGGAGTAGGCAGCAGGTCCAGTACTTAGATGCTGCCTACATAGCAGGTATTCCATTAAAATCTAGCACATTTAATCAATAGAGTGTCCAATTTCCAGGTAAAAGATATAGTATCCTCCTCCGAGATTTCAGCTGCTGACCAGAGCTCACTGTAGCTAAGCCCCCACAGCTATAAGAAAAGCAATAAGCACATATTTTTAAATTTGTCCAAGGAAATTGTCGTGGAAGGGGGCCTGGCAGCCCATCCTGGGGGATTTGTAAAATATATTCCCCACTAGGACTGTGTGGTCAGCAGAGCACATAGAGGTCACTCTAGAAGTGACCTTTGAGACCAAATTAGCACTTTCAGGCTCACAAAGTGTTTCATGGTGATAACGAGTAATAACTAAATAGAGTGACTCAATAACTCGGCTTCATTGGAAATTCTTTCTGGTTAAATTTCAGGGCGATTAGTTGAATATTTTTAGGTCTTATAAGACTTAAATGACATCTTTTGAATCCTTAAGACATACACACACACACACACACACACACACACACACACAAGGTGACCTTGGCCATTCCAAACACACAATGCCAGGCCCACCCTACTCCTTGTGGGTGGTGGTGTGTAGGGAGTCGGCTCAAGGCACTGAACCTGGAAGAGTGTGTGTTCAAAGCATGTCCAGCCATTCCTTCCAGCAGGGCTGGGTCAGTGCTGACGAACACGTACAGCTCCTTTTCCAGACCCTGCACTGATCATCCCCCTTTGGTTAGCACAGTGGACCTTCAGCCAAATTACAGTGCTACCCAGTGTGATTTATTCAGGTACATCTTTCTAGTGAGAGTCTCACCTTGGCCACTCTTGCCAGTGACTACACCCAAGCATCTTACTTAGAGTTGGGGGGCCATAAATCTCTGACACCTTTTGTGACAATTTGGAGGGGTCACATCCACAGGGGCTCAAACCAACCTATTCCTCCTCATTTTCACTTTTTAAAATTTTTTCTATTTGGAGATTAAATTTATTAAACCTGGGGATAGTGAAACAAGAAGAGGCAACAGGAGAGAGCCTGGAGGGGGCGGGGGGGGACTGCTTTGGCTCTCTAGAAATGACATAGGAAAGAAGTGAGCCAAGGCGGGCTGCTGTCAGCTCATTGAAAAGCCAGAGGAAAGGGACCTTTGGAGACAGGTTTGGGGGCTTAGCCAGGGACAAGCTGCCGCTCCCCACTTCTCCCTCAGTTATAAGTTTCTGGGGACCCTTAGAGTTTAGGAAAAAGAAAATTCACCCCAGAAGGAGATTCGAGTGGGCGTGCCCCATGAAGGGCTTGCCTAATTCTTACTCTTAAATGAGGATTTAATTCTGATGTTCTGGGGATGTCTTAATATATTCTTTGTACTAAGAACTTTTACTTGAAGATCCAAGGCGTCATGCCCTCCAAGATGCCCTTCTCTTTGGATCATGTGCTGGGCAGCACTTGCGTATTGTTGAAGGGAAAGAAACTGTAAACCAACTGGACGTGGGGAAATTTCCTCCCCCCCATCCTGCAAGCCTCTGAAACTGCACATGATCCTGCGAGCCTCTGACCTGTTTTTGGTCCATGATCCAAAAACAGGATATCCTTTCAGTATGTGATTTCTGATTGTAAAAAATGAATCACTATCTTTGAACAAAATTCCAATAATGCATGAAAATGTAAATAGGAAAAGTAAAATCATCCAAAACCTCGCCTCTGAGATAATTATTGTACACAGTCATTCGTGTATAGGTATACACATGTAAAATACCATCCAGACACACTGTATTGACATGCGCTGTTATCACACAACAGGCTGCACTGTCCCTCTGGCTCAGCCTCGCAGCTTCCAGTGTCCGTAAGTCCAGATCGGCACCGTTGTCTGTAGTGGCTACCAAGTATTCTGCTACGCCCATCTGCCGTAAGGTTATTTGTAAGATTCCCTATTAGTGAAAAATGGATATTTATGTTGCTTTGATTTTTTTGTCACCCTAAACAATCCTGTGATGAAAATCTTTGCACATAACATATCTGCACACAGAATGACTCATTTGCCATCTTACTGAATATTCTCCCCCCGCCCCTTCACTGAATTGGCAGATAGTACAGATTTCATTACTCAATTCTGTGCAGTCTTACAATACTTACTTAAGCACTCTGGATCCTGTTCTTGTGATCTTGAGGGTTCCTTTCAGTATTACCATTTTAGGGTAGTCACTTTCCCAATTCTACAAACTCACGTGAAGCCTGTCTAAATGGATGCCAACCAGCTCTCTCTAGCTTCCTCCTTCTCCACCTCATCAACAGCAATCGACAGTTCACACAATTGTCCTTCTCATCTTTTATCTGAGAACGTGGATCCAAATGGGATTGCTGAGCCCTAAAAATATAGGGCTGGGTAGTTGCCAGGAATTTGAGATTTTAAACATTCTTTAGTTCTGGCTAAATTCCATGGACTGTTTCATTGGTGTTCTCAACTTGAACACACCCATTTCCCAAAATTCCAGGCTCATGGCATCATTTCACTCTCCTGTATGCCTTAATTCCCTGGCTCAGGATGAGATCCTAGCCAGCTGCACAGGACAGAGGCCCCACTCAACTCAGAGAGTCCACAGGACATGTACTAGTAATCTGTCCCCGATAAGTTTATAGTGCCCTGCCTCCTGGTACCATGTGCTGCCTTCTTCAGACTGGATGAAGTGAAACGGACAAGTCTGTGCTGGTGGGGCTCTTGCCAAGGAGTTTCCAGCCTTAGCTCAGAACGAATGAAATGCAAGGTCCGTGCTAGTAGGGGCAAGGTGACAGCTGCACAGATTCCTTAGCCCCATGCTGGCTGACTGATGGGCAGGGCAGGGAGGGGTGACTCACTGGGCACTGGCTGTTGAAGGAGTGCCCTTGGAGCAGCGCTGAGGGTTCAGGTTCAGAATGGTATAGATGCCAAGAGGGATTCCTGCTAAAGTAAGTCATAACAACAACAGTAAAGATTTACATTTGCAGAGCATCTTATGGACATACATTCCTTGTATTTTAACCTTTTTTTTTCAACCTTAAAGGACGAGTAACATTGAGGCTCAGAAAGGCCTAATTGCTAGGCCAAGGCCACAGAACTAGTAAGAAACAGCATCCAGGTTTCTTAGGTGTGTGTGTGTTTTAACTCTTTCTTTGCTGTAACTTTTCTCTCCCCTTTACATTGCTTAACTTTTTGTGACATGTGAAAGCTGTGAAGGGTCTGCTACAGACCCAGGATGAGCCCCAAAGGCGGGGGGCTCCCAGTGGGGGAGGTGGTTTGGAGCTACTCCAGTTGGCTTCCTATGCAGTCAAGGAGCAGCCGTGACTCCAAGAGACCCCTCTCCACACCCCGCACCAGTGTCCCCTGAGTGGGCAAACATCTGGGTTCCTCATTCCAGGCATGTCTTGCACACCTGGTGATCTGAAGAGAGCTAACTTCCAAGGGAAATTTGCTTGAGTCTCCTGTTCTATCTTCCAAATTCAACTTAGTGAGCCAGCTCAAGCTAGAACTCCAGGTACCATTTGGACACAGTGGAGACCTTCCCTGAGAAAGAACTCTTAGCTGAGGATAAAGAATTAAAGATTGTAAGGGCTTTATAACAGAAGTGCGCACCTGATGATTAAGGTAATGGGAGGATTGAAGATTCATCTTCTCAAAAGGAAACATAAATTGTTATCAATTTATGTAGAGGGGCTGCCACCTATGGGATTTGAAAAGTTATGGTCAGAGCCCTGGCAGAATGGCTCGGTTGGTTGGAGCGTCATCCCGCACACCAGGAGGCTGTAGGTTTGATTCCTAGCCAGGGCATGTATCTGGGTTGTGGGTTCCATTCCTGGTCGGGGCACGTACAGGAAGCAATTGATATTTCTCTCACATCCAAGTCTTTCTCTCTCTCTCTCTCTCTCTCTCTCTCCCCACCCCCTTTCTCTTCTCTCTAAAGATCAAAGAACATAGCCTTGGGTGAGGATTTTTTCTTAAGTGATAGAGAAATGACAGTGGAAGTGATGTTTAGAACTTGGGCAAAGCACTGAAGTTTCTGTCTGGGACAATGAAGTCCCAGTTGCCAAGTTAAGAAGCTGCTATTCTGTGGCAAATCCACACTAGGGGAGTAGAGAGGTTCAGGTGAAGAAGCACACAGCCCCGCTTGTGAGAGGGCTAGAGGAATATTGTCCTGGCTGGAAGCGGGTGGGCATCCATCTATGCACACCCCAAAAAAGCGACACAGAAATCAGTAAGAGCCCAATCATTTAGGCTGCGGTAAAATAAGGCTGCACGAGGGTAGGGATCCTTCTTTATTCACAGATGCATTCCAAGCAGCTAGAACAGTTCCTGGCACTTAATAGATGCCCAGTAAATATTTGTTGAGTGAATGAAATGAAACTTTTGAAAGGATTTGAATAAAGAATGTGGAATACTCTTGGGAAGTAGGTAATTAACAGCACATAGTACTTCCCCCTTAATTAATCCACCAAATAAAAATAAGACCTGAAAGAAGGCAGATCATTAACCACAACGATGACGAGTAAACTAAAAAAGCAAGCACAGGCTCATTTCACAAATATTGCAACACATAAGGTAGACAGCAATTGGGAAGGAACCTGGGGAAGCTGTGGACGGTGGTGGTGACATCAGCATCTGCTACACCCTCAGCCACGTACCCACTGATGCTGACCATGTCAATAGAGGACAGAGGGAAAACATGACTGCGAGAGAGGAATGTCTCATAAAAGTGAGCCAGCCATCTGGGCTTTCAACTGTCACAAAACTAAAAGCAGCACAGAGAGTATCAGATCACAGATAAGGCTCGGCTGGAGTAATCCGAAATCAAACTCGTGATCTTCCCTCTCACACGTGCGTGTCTCCTGTATTTCCAATTAGCAGAGCCTTCCCTGACACTCCACTTCCTAAGACTGGAGGAAGTGCCCCCTTGCGCCCCCAAATCTCTCTGTGCGTACCCTCCAAGAGACCTCTGCACAAAATTCTTGGCTCCTTCGCAGCAAAGCACTATGTGAGTCCTTGATTTATCCCAGCTCCTAACACAACACCTTACACGCAGTAGATGCTCAATAAACAACTGTCTCAAATTAAGCCAATCAATGGCTTCGTGATGCACCCGGTCAGTTTAGACTCCTCCCTCTGCCACCGTCCATGTCCAAAGTCTCCAAGTTCGATCTCATCCATTTAAAGTGTATTTCAGGCCTGATCCCTCCTCATCCTGCCTCCTGCTGTGGCCTGTGCTGAGGGCTTCTTCTGTCTAGACCACGACAGTGGCCCCCTGACCCTGGTGTCCTTGCCTCTGAGCACTCTCTGGTCCACGCCGTCCTCTATACCAGATGTGGCAAACTAGCAGGCACTCACAATTGGGCCCTGAAAAGTTCTAAAAATAATCGGAATTAGTTTTCCACATTTCAAAATTAAGAAATTTCAAATAAAATGGTGGCTTTCCAAACTGTCTTTGAAAATCAGAGGGACTGGCAACCAAAGGACTACATTCCCACATGGCAGCACCAAACCGTGAAGAGCTGCAAGCATGGAGCCTGCCACCTTTGAAGGAGCCTGTCCCTTCTTGTGGGAATAAGGGACATGTCTTCCTTCCCACATGGCCTGGTCCCTGGGCTTTCTGGGTCTGGTTCCCAGACCTAGCAAACCACGGGGGTTTGCTGCGGCTGTGGCTTCCTGACACCAGAGTTATCTGTATGAAACACAGACCTTACCAAATCGGATCACACGGCTGCATCTAACTTTGCTGGCAAAGTAAAATCATGGGATGCCAGGCCCACCGCACACTGGCCCTATCCGCCTCTCAGGCCTCTGGCCTCCTGTCACCCACCCCGCACCTCGAACGTGCTGGTCGTTTTCTCAAGCTCTAGTCCCCAGTTAGTGCCCAGTCTTGTGCTGCAGTGGCAGAAGGAATGTGCTAGAATCAGACTGCTTAGGTGCCTGCCCTCTCTAAGCCTTCATTTCCTGGTTTGTAAAGTGGGGATAATACTAGGTGGCTCCTCGTGAGGTGATTGGGAGGAGCAAATAAACAATCCTTGTGAAGTTCTCAGCGCGGGGCCTGGCACATTGCAAGGGCTTACCGAGTGATACCCGGGCTGCGGTTGCTGCGGTCGTCCTGCCCTCTCTCCCTGAAGAAATGCAGTTCTACCTCCACAGCCAGTTCAGTGCACCTTCCCAGGGAGGCCTTCTCCACCCCACCCTCAGTAGAGTGAGTAATCCCTCGCCCTGAGCCGGAGGGCTCTGCCCCTTCCTCTAGTGTGACGCTGACCGCCCCATCTCACCCTTGGCTGAACCGTGCTCACGCCCCCTTCGCACCCCTCACTTCCTAAGGGCCAAGCTGGGCATCTTCGAACACCCAGGGCCTAGATACTGTAGGTGCTCAGTGTCTCTCGAATCAGTTGGGTTGGTGGTGAAGACAGAAACAACCAGAGGGTCAAACAACTGTCCCCCAGAATTCCATACAGCAAAGATTGTCATAGGATGCCATTTGCCACTTAAATGTGGTCAATAAAAGACAGTAAAAAGGAGAAGGACAAAGTCAGAGAATCAAGAGCAAGCCATGTCACCTAATTACACAACTTTTGCTTCTCTGAGCCTCAGTTTGCCCAACGGTAAGGTGGAAATAATAATGCATTTCCCACCTCACTGGAATATATGAGGACCTAACGATGGGACCAGAGGTGAAACATTTTACCAACTACAAGACCTTCGTTCCAGGGTCTGGCACAACCTGTGACCCTTATTTAATATGAGGATTGGAGGGTACAAAGATGAATTTCATGTAAGATCTGGATTACTAATGTACAGTTCTAAAGTGTGGGTGGAAAAGCAAAAAACTAGCTCCCAACACAAATATGAAAAATCCATAATGGACTTCATTGAGAAGACGGGCTCATTTTGAATCCCACCTTTGTAACTTTGAAGGACCCTGGGCAAATCCTTAACCTTTCCAAGCCTCAACTTCTTTATCTCTAAAATAAAGAGGATGAAATCCATCCCAGAAACAACATGACATACGTAGGAACCTTGAACGGTCCTCACCACCAAGGCTGCCAACAATGTCTGCAGACTCTGTGAGTGGTGATCAATGAACATTAGCTATATGAAAACTAGAAATACCAATTTGAATTTAGGTATGATGTTAATAATGTTACATGAAGGCAGAAGATGTATAATATTTTCTGATTTGCAATGGAGGAGAATTGAGTGTTCGAAGTCCTCTACCAAAATCAAAGCCCTCCACAGCCCTCTTCCTGATCACTCACCTGGATCCCTGTGGTCATTTCTTATTTTGTCTTCCCACTCCAAGCATCCTGCCCTGATTCTTCTGAGCTCCTCTCAGAATGTCTTTCCAAAACTACCATGGCTTTCCTCTGTGGAAGGGGATTCAAAGGCAACCCATCATTGGTAGAATATGGACCCACTGCTTGGCTGTATCCAAGGACTTTCATGGTCCCATCCCTGCCGATCTCACTGGTCCCACCTCTCACCAACATGTCACCCCACGTGCCTCATATTCCAGCCACGTGGTTCTGGCACACCTCCAAGCCATCAACGTCCTGATCTGATGAAATACCCTTTCATTCTGGCCTAGTCTCCAAGACTCAGCTTGGGCATCAACTTCCCCAGGAAGACACTCTCCACCCAAGTGTGGATTTGGTTCCCCTCCTAGGAGTTCCCACAGCCTTTGAGCACACGTGTCTTTACACTCATCACGAGGAAACACAAGATTCGCTTCTGTGTTTGTCTCCCCCTTTCCATCAGATGGTGAGGTCCCAGAAGGCGAGGTTGGTCCTCTGTGTTTGAACCCTCACAAACTATCAGCTGTGTCTAAGCATAGTTAGTGTTCTATTATTTATACTGATCAAAATATATTTATAAGTAAATGGATGATTGTGAAAATGTACTGTAAATAAGTTAATCTCTTTGCTCTCTCCAAAAAAAAAAAAAATCACTAGCTTTAGGAACTCACCTTTATAGACAAAAAAAGTCAAAGTGTATAATGCACACCCACATCTTTGACCCAAACTTTCAAGTAAAAAAAATCTTTCATTTTAATTTTTAAATTTAGCTTATTTATTTGTTTATATTTAATACTTGTTTTTGTAATGTAAAGGAATTTCAGCATTTATTTTTGAACATATTATGGTACAAGAAATGTTATGTAGCAAATAATTGCAAAACACAAGAACATGTACAAGGTACTCCAGGTACTACCCATGTATAATATGCATCCTTATTTTTCCCTAAAAAATTTGGACAAAAACTGAGCATTATACATAGCAAAATGCAGTCAGCAATGATGGACTGTGAAGCCTGTAGCTGTGCTCCAGCAACAGCAATGGGCATTAGACAGAGGCTGAGTTTGAATTTTGACCCTACAACTTCCTACTGTGAGGCCTGGGCATATAATGTAATCTCTCTAAGGATCAGTTTCCTTCTCTGCAAAACAAATGTAATGAGTACATGCTTCATAAAGGTTTAATGAGAACAAGACAAGAGGATGCAGGCAAAGCACAGTGCCTAGTATGTGATATGTGCTCAATAAATGTTTAAAATAAATTAAGGGTTAAGAAGTCTTAGTAACTGCCTTGTTAGTGAATCAGCAAGTAGTTGAATGCCTGCCTGTCTATTAGACCCATGGGAAGCCAAGGCAGGTCCGAGTCACCATCATTATATGGAATCTAGATCCTGTGTGGGAGGGACAGTGTGCAAAGCCCCAGAAAGTCTTGTCCCCTGTGCTTAAAGAGAGACCTGAGCTCAGTGGTGAGCATTTGCCTTGGCAAAGTGGCTGAAACATTCAAGATGCCAAGTGCGGTATTTGCAGAAGTTCCCCGTCTTGCTACCATCCAAGTGTTAGCCTATATCACACTCCATGGACCTTTAATTTGCTCTGAAACACTCAGCTCTCTCCATCCGCTGCTTTATTTCCCAAACTTCTAAGGGCTTTCTGGCCTTCCTGACTCACGATGCATTCCCTCAGGCCTTATGCAGGCCACTTTTAGATGCCTGAAACCTCTCATAGTGTCAGAGTTGGTTTTATCAGGTTTTTTATCAGATGGCTTTTGAGCAGTCACATGGGTGAACTAAGATCAGTAAGAGAGGGGAAGAAGTGGTGCATGGGGAGGGTGGCTGTCCCAGGGCCAGCTCCCCCCAGGTCCCATCCTGAATGTCACTCCTCAGGGAAGGACTGGTAGGCGATCATCAACTCTGCAATGCTGGCGAACTAGCAACTTCTGGTAGGAAGGTTTCCAGGAGGGAGCTCTGGCCCATTGGCTGATGCTTGCCTTGGCCCTCCTCCTCCTCCTCGTCCTCGGTCGGCCCCGCTACCTTCTCTCTGCCTCATCTCTCGACTGCCCTTTCCCATCAGCAGCCACAAGGCCCTGGAAGTGCTCTCTGCACTGGTGGCTCCAGACATATAACCCAACCACACCCCCAGTGCGTAGTCACCAAGGTATATCACTTAACCTCTCTTTGCCCCCCATTTAGTCATTTACCGCAGGCTGAAAGCTCCACAGTGAAATATGAGTTTGACTTAGGACGAGATTCCGCAACAACCATAGGGCCCACCAGTTTATTTCGCATAGTTACGGGGTATTATGGTAATGACAATAATGGGTTCGACCTTCAGCACACTTCGTGTGTACCTGACACCAGCCCTGTTTCTTTTAAGGGCGGTATTTCCAACTGAGAGATGAAGAAACCGAGGCTCAGAGAATTAACGAGCATGCCCAGTCACAAGGGTAGTAAGTGGCCAAACGAGACTTAAACCCATGGCCCTGTGGCTGAGGGCAGGGCCCTGCTTTTCGGCCCATGTCACCTCCCCAGAAAACTCTGCTCGAGCAAAGGACACCCCCATCCCCAGAGGCAGTGGTGGGGATGCCTGGACATCCCTAGTAAATTTTAGGATGCTGATATATCTACCCGTATAATCAGTCAAAATAGTTATTTTTCTTTAAAGTACGTAACGTGACACATGGAGAAACCATTTATTGCGGTGTGCAGAATCTCAGTATGTGATTTCAGTTTTGACCCTCTCACTTCTTCCAGCTAGAGAAAGCTTTCTCAATTTTCAAAGGTTTGGATCTAGCCTCACCCCTCCATGAATTTCCTCTGGCTACTCACTGGTCTGTCCTTCTCCTCAAGTACTTACCCAGCCTGGACCATGCCGTTTCGGTACTTTTATCTTTCATGTTTTTACTCAAATATCATCTCCTCAAGTAATAATTTTTCTGGTCACCTGTTCTAAAAGTACACGCCCCTACCCCAACACTTGCTAGCCCCCTCTGCTGCTGTATTTTTCTCCTAAACACTTACACTATCTGGCATATACATTGTACTGATTTCTCCTCATGATTCCTTGCCTTCTCCCTTGCAGAGTAAGCTTCCTGAGGGTAGGCTTTGATTTATGCTTTTTCTCTTGGTTGCCTTTCCCAGAGCAGTGTCCAATAGGTGGTCAGGACTTACTGTTTGAAGGCTTGATGTGTTTTGTTTCCAGTGTACTTCAGCTAAGTTAGTTCTTCCTCTTTCAGTAACTATAAAGTCCTCAAAGGTAGTAAGCAGACCTTGTACAGAGGTTCACGGTTGTGAGTACATGAAAGTGTGCTAGAGTATAGCAGGTAGGCTTTAAGAATGTATAAATGATGAAAGCCGGAAATTTGAGCGCTCCTGAGGTCGTACCTGAGTGCACTGTGCCACTGTGACATTCTTTCGAGTTAATAAAGCAATGGTAATAACCACAACCTGCTTGTCTTTTTCCACACAAGCAACTGTAAACCTACTTTTGTCCACCTGTGTATATCTTCTGTATCATCCCAACCCTGACAGGAGCCAGGCATGGAGATAGAAGTTGTTTTAAAACCCACTTGCCTAATTAATTGTGTAGCAAATTAAGCAAAATTATTGAGAGCCATAAGTACTATATTGAGGTGACCTGGATCTTTCCATCATTGTGAATTTACTTCCAATCCAAGGGTTTTAATCTGCGTGGCAGCAGGCAGAGGTGGGCTACTTCGTGGTGAAAAATTATCTCTCCTTTACTCCTCAAAATTAACGGCTGGTGACCCTTTGTGCCTTCTCAACTTATTTTTCTCTTCTCCTTGCCGTGGAAGCTCACTGAGTCCCTTCAGGGCCTGTCACTCGGACCAAGAGTGGGATTCAGCATGCGGTGCAAATTCTCATGTGTGCCAGGTTTGGGTAAGGACGCACATGCCCCGGACCAGCGGGAGTGAGCTAAATGACAGAGAGGTCGTGCCGCAGGCTTGCCTTCAGGAGCCCAGACAAGCATGTGCTGCCTGCACTGCACACAGGCTGTACCCCAAGGAGACTGCCGGTTTCCACAGCTGCCTCACCCACCGTGTGTCTGTGTGTGCACGTGCGCGCGCATGTGTGTATACAAACACGTGTGTGGGGAGCCAGCGCTGCCTGATTCACACAGCCCTCCCGAGATGGGCTGGCTCCTCACGGAGCACCAGGTGTTGAAATCTTGTGGGAAGGATCAGCCTTGACCCTAAGAGAATTCTCAAGGTGCCGAGTCAGAGGATTAGTTCCATCTGCCACCACCCAAATCAGGCCACAATTTGCAGTGGGGAGACAGTGAAATCATCTTTTCTTTGGGTTTGGTGGTTACTATTTTTAACCGTGTTGCATGGCCAGGAAGAACCTAAGGGGAAGGTAGCCAGAGCTGCAAAGACCAATTTCCTGGCTCAGGATCCCCACGGGCCCGGGCAGTTTCCTGTTTGCCAGAGGAGGGCTGAGGGGGCACAGGGTGGGGTAGGGGAGTATTTTCTTCTGGTATTAAGGTTTCACAGCACTTTAAGGGAGAGAAAGAAGAAATCTTGAGCCCTGCACCAGGCTCAGCCCTCATGTCAATTATTTTTTCTGTTGGATTGGGGTGGGGGAGGTTGATGGGCACGAAAGAGTAGAAGAAGGAGGGAGAACAGAATAGGGGGAAAACGGAAGCTTTAGCAGAACAGGATGTACTTAAAATTCTCCCTGTCTGTTATCCATCCCAAAACTGGCCTCTCCATCGGTGTAGGAGGCCACTGTGACTTCTGCGTATTTATAGTGTCTGGCAGATTTGTGGAACACAACTGTAACACTGTGTTAAAGGAAGCTCAATGAAATGCATTCCTAGTCTGTGGGAAAGTTCTCGATGTTTTTGCTTTTTGCTTCTGGATGTAACGCGGTGTGAAGAGTCGGTACTGGCTGAAGCGTCACAGATCATCCTGCAGTGTGAAGCTGACATGAGTCTGCTCAGAAGCCAGGTGACCCCAAGCCAGAATGGGCACCCTGGAAAAGACCCAGTCACTCAAACCGGCCCCTGATCCTGGAGCCCCCAGGAGCAGGGAGTAGCTCCAGGACCCTACCAGTTCTCTCCCGACCATGTTTCCAAAGGTGTTTTGATGACCTGTCTCTCTGTATCCTCATCAGCCCCAGTGCAACTCTCTACCGACCAAACGCCTCCAGGATCAGGGCAGATTAGGGGTCAAGTTTCTGGAATCAGCATGCGGAAGTCACGAACCCAAGCCCAACCTTCTGTTTCCTCTGATCCCACGATTACATTATGGAAGTTTCTATGTCAAAACCTTAAAATACATTGACATGATTTTCTAAAAAGTATACAGGCCTCCTGGAACGTCACTGGCCCAGGTGGATGTCTGCCTGTATGGACACCTTCTTTACTGACGTGACGGAGCCCTGGTTTTCCTCGTTTGTAAAAAGAGGGTATTGGATATTGAACTAAGGGCTCTTCCCGCTCAAAGATTCCAAGATCCAACAAAAATGCATCCAGTGTCACTCCTCCAGTCCCAGTCCCCCTGACCGTTCCTCTGTCTCACTTCCTATTGTGAGATATTTCTCTCCTTTCCGAACGTACCAACAGTAGCTCATCTTTAAGCTTCTCAATGCTAGATGATTAGAGCTGTCTTAGAGATTTCTTTGGTTTTGATTTTTTTATGTTAAATGATTGCACAAGGAGCCCTTCAGAAAAACTAGCTGCACAGACCACTTTCTGTCAGATTCAGGACCGGTGCATAGCTCCCCACTTCCCCACTCCCATACCCTCCCTTTACCCCACTACCACCTGGTTTAACTGGACATGGCCCTATGGCTCTAGTCCTGTTTGTATATTAATTACCCAGCCCTCCATTCACCTTGAAGATTCCTACCCCTTTTGCCTCCATGATAACATCTCCACATGGCTTCCCGTACTCTCCAAACCAGTCTGTGTCGTCCTTCCTTCAAACCTCAGCCAGGATACGCTGCCCGAGACTGATATCCATTCCCTTCGGGACTCCCTGCATAGGCTTTGCTTTGCCATTTATTTTAAATTTTTATGTATTTGTTTGTTTGTTTATTTCTTTCTTTATTTATTCTTAGAGGGGGAAAGGAGGGGAAAGAAAGGGAGAGAAACATCAATGTGTGGTTGCCCCTCACGCACCCCCTACTGGTAACCTGGCCTACAACCCAGGCAGGTGCCCTAGAGTGGGAATCAAACCAGTGACCCTTTGGTTCACAGGCCAGCACTCAATCCACTGAGTCACTCCAGCCAGGGCTGCTTTGCCATTTTGATAAGATACTCCATGTCATTATCTAGTGGCCTCATGTTTATTTATTGACCCCTCTTTAAGGGAAAACATCCAAAAAGTGGGTTCTGGGAAAAGTGTGACCTTCTCTCTTTTATTTGCAGTCAATAAAGAATAAAAAGGCACTTTTCTAAAAGTTTATTTTAGGGGCTTAGAAATTACACCTTTTTTCCTACGGTTGTCTTGGATTCAATAGTCTCTTCAATGCCGTAAGAAAAATGCCCTGTGCCACCAGCAGAAATGCCATTTCTCATGATAAGATTGCAGAGTGGCACTGTGACTTTCAGCTGTCAGACCTCCGTCCGTCCGAGGACTGGGCCAGTCTTCCCAGGTGTGTCTGCCGAGCTCCAGGAGCACATGGGAGCACATGGATTGTCAGCCTTGGAAGCGATGGCACTGCTGAGGCCTCGCGTTCGGTGTGTGCGCCTCCACTTCTCTACAGAAGGAGGCAGGGTGAGGGTGTAAGTCTACCCTCAGCCATGCCCCCCTCCATACTTACATAGGCTTGTCCCCCGGTGGCCAAGAGAGGTTGTTCTTGAAGGTGTCAGGGGTATGTCCAAGAAAATAAATTTGAGGGGAAATGGTTTATGCACTTTTTAAATAAAAATACAACCCTCTTACAAGTTCTACCATGAATAGCTGCACCTTTGATTGTTTGAGAAAAACAAGTAGCAAGTCCTTGATCCTACTGTATCTCACTCCGATAATTCCAGCCCTTTGTTCCATCACTCAGGGCCTACCAGTCACAGACTCTGCCTCCCCAAGAGCAAAGTCATGAACCTGAAAGGAATCTCCTCAATCAGGTTCAGCTACAGACTTAAATCAACCTACCCAATGAAAAGGGTGGCAGCAAGTTCACACACCTATGGCAAAAGTCATTCGGATGGAAACATCTGATTTTTAACCCAAAATCTTCCTTTTGGTGTACGGGGGTGGTTTCTAACCTTTCAAGCTCTGACACGCTTTCCTCCTCCCTCTCACTTCATTACACTACCTATGAGACATACGGGCATCATTATTTTTATTAATAAAGTGAATTCAAGTACATTTTCAATATTTTTTTAGAAAGCTCAGAGTTCCAAAGAAGTTGGACCCAAGGAGGCACATTGTAATTATATTACCAAAAATTAAAGATAAGGAGAGAGCCCTGGCTGGTGTAGCTCAGTGGATTGAGTGCGGGCCTGCGAACCAGACTATCGAGGTTCGATTCCCAGTCAGGGCACGTGCTTGGGTTGCAGGCCAGTTTCCAGCAGGGGCCAGTTCTCTGCAGGGGCCAGTTCTCTGCAGGGGATGCACGAGAAGCAACCATACATTGATGTTTCCTTCCTCTCTCCTTCCTTTCCCCTCTAAAGATAAATAAATAAAATATTTTAAAAAAAAGATAAGGAGAGAATCTTACAAGGAGCAAGAGAAAAGGAGACAGTTACCTATGAAAGAGTTCCCATAAGACTATCAGCTGATTTCTCAAAACAAACCATGCAGGCAAGAAGGGGCTAAAAAGAAGTATTCAAAGTCATGAAAGGCAAGGACCTGCATCCAAGGTTACTCTATTCAGCAACGCTATCATTTAGAATGGAAGGGCAGAAAAAATGCTTCCCAGAAAAGGTCAAGTTAAAAGAGTTCATCATCACCAAGTCCTTATTATATGAAATGTTAAAAGGACTTATCTAAGAAAAAGAAGATGATCAAAAATATGAAGAGTAAAATGACAACAAACTCACAACCACCAACGACTGAACTTAAAAAGAACAAAAACAAAAACAAACTAAGCAAACAATAGAACGGAACAGAATCACAGAAATGGAGATCACCTGGAGGGTTATCAGCGGGGTGGGGGAAGGGGGAGAATGTGGGAAAACGTACAGAGAATAAGAAGCAAAATTGGTAGGTACAAAATAGGCAAGGATGGTTAAGAATAGTATGGGAAATGTAGAAGCCAAAGAACTGATATGTATGACCCATGGACATGAACTAAAGCGGGTGGGATGGATACTGGTGGGGAGAGTGCAGGGTGGAGGGGAATAAAGAGGAAAGAAAAGTGGGACAACTGTAATAATAGCATAATCAATGATATATATATGTATTTAAATGAATTCAAGTAGATCGGTTTGGGCATTTGAGGATTTTTTAAAATCACAGAGGGCCACCTGGGGTAACTTGAATCAGAACTAAAGTCTTCAGAGAAGAGGTTCTGGAGTCAGATGGACCGGATTTAACCCGATTTCCAGGTGGAGGGCCTTGGACAAGGCATTCGGCCTCTTTGAGCCTCACTTGTAAAATGGGGATAATACCACCTAGCTGACTGGGTGTTAGTAACAATAAATGTGATAAATGCAAGTAAACTGCTGGCACATAGGCCTGCAATAAACGGTAATTTATTCTAATAGATTAGTGTTAGAGGACCAGGTGCCATAGCATGGAGAAAAGAACTCATGGATGGAGAGTAGTTTGTTTCTGAAGCATGTTCTGTAGCTTAAGTCACCAAAAGATAAGAATTAACACATGCATGCAAGAGGGCAGAGCTAAGCGTAACAGACAGGTGACAAGAAAGGTGGAGGACAAGTCAACAGAAAGGAACATTCCATCTAAAACTACAGCCTTTGGAATTCAAAGACAAGGGCTGGGTTTTGAGCATTAGTCACTGCTGAGGTATGATTTGCTACGGAGGGCAGGGCTGAGATCCTCTCTCCAGCAAGGTCCTGAATTGTGATAGTAGAAAAGCCATTTGCCCTCTCCCTGGAAAGGCTGCTGGAACCAGGGAAGCAAGTGCAGTGAATACATGAACCCCTATGCAGTGTCATTTACAATAGCCAAGATTTAAAAGCAACCCAACTGGCCATCAGTAGGTGCGTGGACGAGAAAGCTATGGAACATACAGGAAGGACAAAGCAGGTTTACAGTTGTGCATATGGAAAATAAAACAATAATTAATCAATAATAATACAATAATAAACTCTGTGTTTTATGTATTCACAACTGTGAACCTACTGTTTTTAAAGGAGTTTTTTAATTTTTTAAGGCCTTATTTATTTTTATAGACAATGGAAGGAAGGAAAAAAAGAGAGGGAGAGAAAAATCAATGTGTGGTTGCCTCTCATGGACCTGCTGTGAGGGACCCGGCCCACAACCCAGGAATGTGCCCTAACTGGGAATCGAACCAGCGACATTTTGGTTTGTAGGCCCACACTCAGTCCACTGAGCTACGCCAGCCAGGGCCATGAACCTATTTTTGTTCTACCCTGCATATACAATGGAATATTAGTTGGCCATAAAAAATGGAACCTTACCATTTGCAACAGCATGGATGGACCTAGAGGGTATTATGCCCAGTGAAATGAGTCAGTCAGAGAAAGACAAATACCATGTGATTTCACTTATATGTTGAATCTAGAGAACAATATAAATGAACAAACAAAACAGAAGCAGACTCATAAACACATAGAACAGATTGATGGTTGCCAGAAGTGAGGAGGGTTGGGGGACTGGGTGGAAAAGGTGAAGAGATTAAGAACTATTAATAGTTCTTAATTCAGAGTTACAAAATAATCACAGTGATGTAAAGTACGGCATAGCAAATACAGACAATAATATTGTAACAACTGTGTATGATGCTGAGTGGATTCTTGAAATTTTAGCAGGAACACTTTGAAAAGTATGATTATCTAACCACTATGCTGTACACCTAAAAAAACTAGTACAAAACAATATTAAATATAAACTGTAGTTGAAAAAAATGTTTAAAGCACCATCTTTCCTGGAGCTAGAGATGTGTGACTCAGCTAGGAGGTATGGGGAAAGCCTCCCCCAAAAAGCAGAGGGGAATCTTTTTAACCCTGATGCTTAGGCAAGATGCAATGACTCAAGGCCTACAGTGCACCATTGTGGGGCAAAGTAGGCTCATGGTAACACCAGGCTCTTTGGAATTTTTTCATAAACAATGAATACAGGAACAAATGTAAAGGATACATGGACAATAACAAGCGGGGGGGTGGAAATGGGAGGGAGGTGGAGAGGGCTGGAGGGGTGGGCTGGGATGGGAGTAAAAGGCAGAAAACTACTTGAAAAACAATTAAAATAAAATTAAAAATTTAAAAAACAATGAACACAACCAACTTACAAGAACAAAATCATTTGCCACCACAAATGCCAAACAAAATCTATCTGATTCAAAGGCATAAAATATACTGAGTTTGTAGTTGAAAGTAGGAATAAATATGTACATTTTCTGAACCACAGGCTGAGCTAAATTTAACTCACTTATTTCCCTAAGCCTTAAACCAATTAGTGAGTTTAAGTATGTAAATTTAAAGACATACATTCTAGTGTGCCAGAACAGAATCTATTTTATACAAAATGAATCAGGCACTGAATGAAATATCAAAATTAATCAGGCTTAAACAGTACCCTGAGAATTCAACTCCAATTATATTACAGCAAAAGGAACTAAAGAACTCTTAATTTGCCAACAGAGTCGATGATGAAGATGATATGATGATGATACAGGTGATGGTGATGGTGATGATGAACGCGATCACGACTGACACTACGGTCCTTCCCGGTACTTGACTCCCGGGGTAATGACAACTGTCTATGTCCCCAGGGGACCTGGGCTCCCAGCCCAATGAGCTCCGTACCTTCTAGCTGGATAATCTACCTTCTCACTGGTGTGGGCTTTGAGAAACGGGTCGAGCTATGGGTCACAGGGGAAGATTAGGCCTCACATAGGGAAACAGAAGGTGGCTGGCTAACTTTTACAACTTAGTAATTATGAATTGTATTATTAGCATATGGGGCAGACATTATGCCTTGTGTGTGTGTGTGTGTGTGTGTCAGACCGGTATATAGGCATTGCTACCTGTGTACATGTTTGAATAACATAAATAATTAGCAACTTAAATTTACTGATTTTGTTGGTGTATGTTCTTTAAATCCCGACAGAGATGAAAATGTAGATTCCCACAGTGGGACCAGTGCAGTAAGTTATTTGTGTTGCTGTACAATATAGAAGGAAGAAGGAATAAAAATTCCATGTCCAGAGTGACAACGAAATTGGTGGGAAAGTGGAGGGGGCGTCGGGAGACGTACACCTGGAGCAGTAACCTGGCCCCTCTTTCTGGAGACGGTGAGGAAAATAAAGGGGTTTTATTCCAGCCAGGAGTCTGACAATGGTGCAGATTTCAGAGATGTGACAAGCCATGATCACTTGGCCACAAAGCCTGTTTTGTGCGGTTTCAGGTTTACTCATCCGTGAAACATGGGACTTCCTAGCCATTGTAAAGGAACAGACCAGGTGATCCCCGAGAGAATTTGTTGCTGATTCGGAAGCTGAAGAAAGAAAGAACTGTGCAGGCACTGGCTCCTTCTCCTTCCGCATTTCTGGCCTCAGTTCTCAGAGCCTGCCCTGCCTGCCCTGCAGCTTTGACTGCTCTGCATGGGGAACCTCCTCTAAGGGCCGAATCAGATCCACTTAGAAGAGCGTGGGTTCCTGCAGGCGCGGGACCTTCACTGTTTTCTCTCTAGCATCGCGGTTTGAGGCGGGGCCTCTATGTTAACCCGCATATTTAAAATGTCAGCCCACGTGGGAATGATTCCTTCCAGTTAGCCTGGCCCCACACTGGAGAGTTTAACTTGGATTCCGTTTCTCTCATTTCAGTTCTCTTCCCCTTGTCCTACTTTCCTCCGTGGCTGAGAGCTGTTTTTCCATTTCATTTTGCAGACATGTGAGGCATCTCACTCCCCCCCACCCCATGCTTCCACACATCTGGAAGAGCGATGTTCACATCTGGAGACCATTCTCATCTGGAAGATTTCTTTCAACATTTTTTTTTCTTTGAAACTCAATCCATGTAACCTCTTGTTCAAAAGGGCCTCTGAACTACTGGAATCATTTGCAGAGGCTCAGGAAAAAGTCTTTAGTTTTATCCCTACGTGGTGGAATTTATGACTCAACCCAAACCCAGCATTTTGTTTCTGATTGCTTTTTCTTTTCATGATAATTACTTTTCTGAGCTTCATGTTGCAAAGGACTTGAAGTCCTAAGCTAGATCACATGCAAAAGGAAGGTGGAAAAGGAGATATTCAGCAATCGCAACAGGAAGTTCAGTTCCTAGCTCTGTGAACTTGAACTAGTCACTTCCACATCAATAAAATTGGGGTCCATTTTTTAAAATGTGATTAATAACCCTGTTTTGTTACCCCATATGAATGTGCCAGAGTAAATCGAGATAACCTATTTGCTCACGCATGGTCCCACACGGGGGTAAGGTGAAGATTGAAGAAGAAAGGGGAGGGGCTCCTGTCAGGCTGAGACAGTCCCTGCATGGGCACACACCCCTCTCCAAAAGCCCAGGGAGACCCCAAGGCTGTGGCTCTGTGACGCTCGAATTTAAGGTGCTTAAAAATTACCTGGCCATTCTGACAACACGCAGGTTCTGGTCCAGCGGCTCTGGGGTGGGCTGAGGTTTGCGATTCTAACAAACTCCCAGGTGATACTTATGCTATTAGTCCCCAGACTGTATTTTGAGTAACGTGATACAAGGAAGTAGATCACCAAGCCGGAAAATTCCACCTCTGCTAGCAAAGGAATTTGTCATGTTTTCAGTGTCAAATCTCAATCTCAATCACAGTCAGAGGAAGGAGAGGCACAGAGAGAAATGAAATTCACATTCCTAAAATGCACAGACTTGTTCAGCTCAACTTTGACCCATTCCTGCCAGGAGGCGGGAGCCATGTGCCTCTTGGGTGTGAACGGAAAACTAATTGCCCTACTTCATCCCATTCCCTGCCTTCAAGTATTTCCTCTCACAGTCAGGTTCACACCTAGTAGAGAGAGTGCCACAGCTATGGATGGCTGTCTTTGACCTTCGGTAGGTTGCCCAACTCCCAGCCAGGAGGCTGCTATAAAAGGGAGAAACACCAATGCTTTTTCAGCTGGGCACTGCCAGCCAGCCTCTCTCGCCCCTGAGCTATGTTGCCTGGCAACCAGAGGGCAGGAGAAAGGCAAGGATGGAAGTAGGTAAGGAGGCAGGGAGGAAAAAACGGTAACCGGAGAGACTGGGATAAAGCCATCTGAGGCTCCTAGTCACACAGACACACACACCCAGCAGGGCAGAACGTTAACAAGCCTCAGAGGGAGAAGAGGAGTGGGTGTGAACCTAGAAAGCAGGAGGCCAGAAGTTTACATTCATTGTTTCCATTTTATTATTTTAAAAATATCAATACTAATAATAAAAGGACGAGGGAAAAATCCTACTTCTTAGATGAGCTGGCAAGGCAGGAGGAAAAAACTGAAAAACCTATAAAAGCCCAAGGGAACCATTAAAGGGTGTGGAGGGGGGTGGGGAGAAGTTGGTAAAAGTCCTGCACTAAAAGCTAAAACATGTCTTGAAAAGTGGCCAAAAAACAGTTTATCATAAGGTCTAAAAAGCTGAAATCAGACACCACCCAGGCGCGGGCTCCTACTGGCTCCCGAATGAGGCGGGAAAGGGAGGGGCCATGGGGCCCGCTCGCTGCCACCCACCTGCTGCCCCATCTGTGCTGTCACTGAGCAGGGACCACCCAGCCATCAGGAGGGCAACGGACGACAGACAGCAGTCCAGGGAGGCGGCTAAAGGGGCAGGGAGAGTTTTGACCCCAGTCACAGTTCTGGAACTTCCGTTTCCCCGCGTGTTGAAAGCCTTAACCCAGGCCTGTAAGAGTCTCTCAAACGGCTGTAACTGCCTCTGCTCTGGCCTCCAAGCCTCACTCCGAACTGCCATGAGGATGAGGCTTCTAAAACACAGATGGCATCGCGCTGCTCAGAATTTTTTGTCATTCCTCGTTGCCAGTGAAAGAAATCACGCAGTCCTTAGCGTGGCGTTCGACACTTTCCACAGCCTGGCCCTGGTCTACTGTTCCGGAGTTGTCTCCAGCTACTCCTACCACCACCCAACCACCCCACCGTCAAGTCAGCTGAACCATACTGATCTCCGCCACACCATGAACTTTTCCTCTTCCATGCCTTTGCGCATTGCTATAATTCCTCATTTGGTTTATCTTCCAAACAAGCCCTATTTATAACTTTGAAAATACACAGAAATGACATTTAAATTTTTCAAATACTGTGAGCACATGATTTATGTTTTTTTAAAGGTGAGGAAGACTGAACATGCAAAGAAATAACCTCTCTCTTGCCTTCCTCATCCTCCTGCCTATGTCTTCTTCCTCAACTAAATCACCTTTCATTCCTTAACTCTTCTCTCCTGGTGGTTACTTTCCTTCTTCTAGGAACTGTTTTTTTTTTTTTATTTCTCTGAAGTTATTTCTTAATTTAGCAATTTTACATAGCCTTTTTTTTTGCCATTCTAATAAATGAGTGGTTTGCACACACAGAACGTACTACTCTTTCTATTTTCCCATGGAAACCTTTAATCACATTAAGACAAGTTACAAGAAACAAACAACATATGATAAGGAATAAGAGTTCAGGCTGAGAAGGCATTCTGGCTGGGCCCCAATCGCTAACCTACTACTTCCCACCTTTGTGATCTCGGTCAGTGCACCTACACTCTCTGTGCCTATGACATCTTCACAAACACAAAGTAGTGCTTCCTCCGGCTGTAATGTCTGCGCTGAGCTCTCACTAGACCTGTGGCAAGACTGTCGTCTGTGTCTCTCTCCACCCCTGTCTGAGGTGGAGATACTGCTTCCAGAACCCTACGTTCCACCCTAGCTTATTTTACTCCCTCATCTTGCAGGAGCGTGTTCTCAAACGACCTCCTTAAAAACATGTGTAGACCTGAAACTAATATAATATTGTATGTCAGCTGTAATTGGAAAAGAATTTAATTTTTTTAAATGTAGACAATTAAGCACCTCACCTGTCTGAAAATGTCTTTTCTTCTGATTTCAAAATGCACAGTTATTTTTGCTCGATATAGAATCCTCGTGGAAAGTCATTTTTTCATCCTAATTTGAAGCATTTCTTTACTGCCTTTCAGCATCTAGTGTTGTTCTTACAAGTCTTATCCCCAGTCGTCTTAATTAGATTTTTCTTCTTGTTTAATTTATGGAGAATCTTTATAAATGTCTCCGAGGACACAAATTCATTTTACTCAAGCTCCTTATTTACCCTGAATTATCTCTTCTTTTCTTATTTGATCATTACTCTATTTCACAGTGTTTCTGATTCATGTAGCACAATTCTCTCCAATATCTAGTCACTGGGAGGATTAGCAAAACTGACCGTAAATTCAGTGTACACCAGTGGGCATTGTTGACTGTTGGGCTCCATTTCAGGGTGAGAGGAAATGAGGGCCAAATGTGGCATTAACTCCCACACTAGGAACCGCTTGTTCAATTCCTTTAGAGAGGAACAACCCTTCCCCCTTGACATCTGGATGTTTCTCTGAGCTTGTTACTTCCCTCTTGCCCAGCATCAAATCTACAGTTCTTTTTTTTTTAAAGAAGACTTTTTTTTAAGATTTTATTTATTTATGTTTAGAGGGGAAGAGAAGGAGAGAAATATCAATGTATGGTTGCTTCTCATGAGTCCCCTGCTGGGAACTGGCCTGCAACCCAGGCATGTGCCCTCACTGGGAATCGAACCTCGATCTTGTGGTTCGCACACCTGCGCTCAATCCACTGAGCTACACCAGTCAGGGCAAATCTACAGTTCTGAATACTGAGCCCGTTCAGGATTCTGCAATAAAAACCACCCTTGACAGCTACCTGCAGTGTTTCTGTTCTTCACAGCATCTTCCTCTGTCTCTCTCACTTCATCAGCCCTCAGTCCCTCTTGCTTCCTATAATCCATTTATCACAGCATCGCTTAACTTCTGAAGACCCTCTCCACATTCTCTTCATTGTTGAAGTATATAGTCATTTTATTTCCTTTGCTGTCATATCATTAGAGTTCAAAAGGTAAAGACTAATAAAATGTATTCCAAGAAACCGAAAACAAAAGGACAATTCTAAAAGTTTTCAGAGAGAAGTCATAGGTCCCCTGAAAAAGAATAAGAGTTCTTAATACCAACAATGGGTGCCAGCCAAGAGAATAATTTTTGCATTATTGAAAGACAAGAACTTTCAACTTAGAACTTTAACACTGATTAAACTATCTTTAAAATTTGAGGCAAATTAATGATATTTCATATGTAAACCCCTTTCAATAGTCTTTAGAAGAAGTACTCCAGTAAGAAGAGAAATAAATACAAAAGAAAATTATAAGACTTATGTTAATTAAGAATAAGTAAATATTCTATAAACTTTAATTGTTTCTAAAAAGAAACAAAACAATGAAAGTTAAGACACAGAATAGAGCAGCAGAATTTAAAAGACTTATGAAGTGTTACATAGCATGGATAAGTGGGAAGATCCATTCCTAGACATATTAGAGTGAGTTTACAAAGTGCCAAAACTGGCAAAGAATGAAGTGAAAACTTGCATAGATAAATAACCACTATGGAAATTAAAATGTCAATCACTTTATGAGATTAACAAGTATGACCTTGATCCCAAAACTGGGTAAGAACAACACACTCAAAAATTACATTATCTACAAGATAATTTTTATGTCTCACATATACAAGAAACTCTTGTAAATCAACATGAAAAGTTTTGAAAAACCAAAAGAAAAGTGAACAAAGCATGAAATACACAATTAGGGAATGGATACCAAGTATGAGATAATGTATTTCTAAGAAGAACTAGAAATCAGAGAAATACAAATTTTAGAACAGTGACCTACTACCTACTACTTTATACACATGCAATATACAGTGATCAGAAAGTGGAATAATAGCAAGTGATGGAAAAGATTTAGGGAAATAACTTGTTCGTGCATTTCTGGGGCAGCCTTAAACTGGCACGTCCTTTCTAGGAAGGAACCAGGGAGTATTGGGTGAGAATTAAATATTCATATACCTTATGTCACACCAGCAATCCCCCATGCTGGGTCTGTGCCTGGAGAGGCTCTTACGGAGGTCCACAGGCGCACAAGCACAAGAGGACTTGTTCTGTCATTACAGACTGTCCTATGTGAGAAAGCGATCTGCAGCTGGAGTCGGGGGAGGAGACAAAGGAGTGGGCAGAAGCAAAATGGGAGTAAAGATCGGGAATGAAAGGGAAAAACAAATGAGCAAAATGAAACCAGAATGCAACCTTGCACAGCCTGTTAATGAACTAAGGGATGTGTTTAACTCAGTTCTCCGTGTGTCTGCCATTCCACAAACCAAAAACCACAGTGTACGAGTAGCTACTCACCACCTGGTGTCCTACTGTGGGTCAAGCACTCGGGGTAAAAAAAGAAATGAGCAGCTGCTGCCAGACTGCTTCACTTTGCTTGATCAAAGAGGTGAGCTGTGGACTGGGTAGGCCCCTCCCTTTCCTGACATTCAGCAGTCTCCTGCCCCTCACCCCTCCATTCATCTGGCCTCGAGGAAAAGGAGAAGGTCTCGCCCCTATAAACAAACCTTCCCTGACCCTCAGTAGGCTCCAGGCTTAGTGTTTCCCACCCATACCTCATTTTCTTCCACAGAACCCTTGTAGAGTTGGTTGTTCAACCCCTAAGTAACCTTGCCCACTTCACCTGAAGTCACATTAAACTAGTGTTGACACTTGTCCCTTGTACTCACCAGAGTGTCAATGCAACCATCTCACGGGCCCCAGACCCTTGTGGAGAAGAAGGGCTAAGGAACCAGATGGAGGCAAGATCCTGTGTTTACAGGGGAAATGTATTATTTTTGCGGCAATTATTTCTGCACCCTTCTAGATCAACCTGGACACCTGGGAAAAGAAGGTCCCACTTCTCACAGGTGAGGACCACAACGGGCTTCTTGAAGTGACATAGAGAGAAGGCAGCACAGAGGTGAACTCTAAGAGCCGGTGAAGTTACAAGCAACAGACTTTTTTTTCCCCTGGGGACATTGCTGGTCCCAAATTAGAACGAAATCCTCAGTTTTTCTATTTCCCCTAGATCCCTATTCCATGGATCGTGCCACATGCACCTGGTCCCCTGACTCGGACACACGCTGCACCGCCTCCCCACCTCCTTCAACCCACTCGGCATGGGGGCCCTCAGTTTTGACTTCTCAAACCTCACCAAACCACAAGGTGCCCTTAAATCCTGTTCAGCTTGCTTGTTCTCAGCTACCAAATAAATAGGCCATCAGCTATACTCATTAAGTTTACCCTGTGGACAAAGCAGCCACCTGAGACCTTATCAAGAAAAACTACAGAAATGGAAGTTACAGGCCCTGCCCTTAAGGAATGTGAATTCAGGTCTGTGGGTCACCTGTTAAGCATAAACCATTATTCTCAGCCCTTCTAAATAGCACATTTCTTTATTTACCTTCACAATGACCTCAGCAGTTAAAGCCCCAGTTTCTCCGTTTTCCAAGTGAGTAAACCAAACCTCTCAGAGGCTGAGGAATGTGCCTCAAGTAACAGCTGGTAAGTGACAAGTTCAGGACTTCTGACCCTCAAGCCCAGGCACTTTTCACAGCACCATCATTGCATTAGAAAGAATGTGTCCTGCATAGAAATACAGAGCACTTTGCCCTGAAATAGACTCAGAGTATTTTCAAAATGGCATGTCGACAAGAACACATGCATGTTAAACTCTGAGCTCGTGTGTTCTGGTCTCTTTGTGGGAAGGAAGGGTTTAACAGCAAAAGATCCCTAAAGGGGGCAACTTCTGAATCTGGTTAAAAGAACAGAGGGCAGTAGGTTGTCAGGGGAGAGAAAATAAAGTTGGAATAAGCACCTTCTCTTAAGGTTGCTCAGACATTCCTCCTGTCGTGGATCGAATTTTCCACTCTGTCTCCCAGAGTGGGAGGGATCGTGATGCAACGCAGCAGGCTGGATCCAGGGTAGAGGGCACGAAAAATATTTCTAGGGATGAAGTAGTTAAATACCAAACTATTTCCCTAAAGGAAGTGGTGAAATGTAGTCCCCCCCCCCGCCCCCAGATGGTTTTGGCTTACTCCTGTTGGAGACGGGAGATGGAATACATTAGCTCTGGAAATCTCGTCTGAAAATGGCAGTTCCACAGCTCTAAGATAACTTTGTTATGCTCATGTAAAAAGGGTATAATAACTAACTATTACTCAACCTCAGACCCTCCCAGAGAGCTACTTGCAAAGACTTTTCTCACCTTTTCTTTCTGGTTCCCATACTCCAACAAGCACGAACCAGAAAGGGCCTGAGTCACCAGGTCACGTGACTGAAAGTGCACACGGGGCCTCTCCACACTTGGCACGGCCTCATGAAACCAAAATCACCCATGCCCTGCAAGCTGAGTAGAACTAGGCAGCTACAGGTTTGTGTCAGGAAACATCCCTGGCTGCCTTCCCGCCATCTGAGCTTAGAGAAATTCCTACTTGGAAATTATTCATTCCAAGACCCAAGGGCCTGGCTATTGGTAGCCATGTAACTTCCACGTTCACATTTGGGGTCTACTGGATGTTGCTGACCCAGGATCCCCGAGGGAAAGCACAGCGCCACTCCCTGTGTTAGCCTCCCTTCACTGATTTTCACAGACAAGGACGTTTCAGCCAGTCAGTCAGCTGATTAGTTGGATAGTTAGCTGGCTAATTGGTTGGTTCGTTTGTCAGTTTTGCAAATAGCGCAAGGGCAAAACATGTCTCCAAGAAAATGACGTTTCACAGATCAGTGAATGATTTCACTGCTCCTGCAGGAAATCAGAAAAGGCCTGAAGCAGGAAGTCCACATGAAGGAACGTTTCTCTTCCTGCTCTAATGATTTCTCTTTTCCTAAGAATCATGGACTCAGACACTAAGTTTAGTCAGACCTTAAGAATCCCCTAGTGCAACCTCATCTTCCAGGAAAGGAAGCCCAAGCCCAGAGAGATGAAGTGACTAGCCCAGGGTCACACAGCTGGTCAGTGCCCTTCCCCTGGGAGGGGACCAGCACACGTTCACGGTGAGGGCGGAGGACATAGGCCATACCCCTCTTGTGTTTAAGTAACCGGGTTTGTCTAGGACCCACAAGTGTAGTTTTAGACGTTTCTCTCTCCTGTTTGTGCCCCAACCACCACCACCATCACCAAACGCACACATCAATTGACTGCCCTACTGCTTCTAAGAGTTCACTAAGACTTTAATTTCCACAAAAAGATTTTAAGTGTATAGGCACCATCGGTTCCTTCAGCAGAACTGGGAATGGCTTCCTGACCCACAGGAGGAGGTGACTATCCTCCAAGAGCTCAAGCTGGTGGCCCATACAGGCATTTGGCCGCCTGGGTTTGTCCTGGACCCTTTTTTCCCCCATTCTTCCCTCCCGATTCCCAGAATCCACCTCTTCACCACTAAACTGAACCAGTCGATTGTAAACGATGTGGATGGTTGAAAGAGCCAGGGGTTTACAAACCAAAAAGCCTAGATGTGCATTAGCACCATGGCCTCACTTAAGATACTTAATGATTGGCATCTGCAATTGGCAACAGTAATGCCAGGGTGCCATGAACGTGAAATGAGATCATATTTTGGGAAAGCCCTTTCGAAATTGTTGAGAGGAAATGTGAGGGATTCTTGCGACTGCCTCCAAACTGCCCAGTGCCTGACCATGCGGTGGAGTTCGCAGCCCAAGGGAAGGGTGTTGGCAGCTGGGCTGGGCCTGAGGCAGGGTTAGAGACTAGAAGTGCAGTGTCCTCCACCTGTGTACACAGGAAAAGAGCCTCTTCCCACATTGCTCAGAGGCGCCCGGCTGGGGCAGTCCTGCCAGGGCCAGCTGTGACACCATCCCAGAATGCACTGCGGGGGCTGCTCTGGGTCAGCCCCTGCGGTGGCCTTTTTTCTTTCTTTTTTCTTTTTTTTTCTTTTTTAGTTCTCATGGCTTCTGGAGCATTTTAAAGAGGCTGTGTCACTACTGGCCTGGCAGACAAGCAAGGCACCTTAGGGCAACAACTCATTTTTACCCCAGTCTGAGCTTGGGCAAGAGGAGAAGGTAGGGGACCTGAACGCCTAGAGCAATTTGCTGTTTACTCCCTGTCATTTAGGCACTCAGTTTCCCTTCTCACTCCAGTGTCTTCAGCGGTCTTGACAAGAAATGATAATCTCCTATGGACTAAGATTGTCGCCAGACCTTCCCTTTCCATCTCTAAAGACTTTGTTCCTTACAGAAAGAGCATCCTCTTTTACGGTAAGAAACCACGCCCACTATTTCCTCCCTCTTCCCCAGCCCTCCTCCCTGGGTGAGCCTGCCTGCCTCCCTCCGGCCGCCCCTTCCCTGGCTCTCCACAGACTTGTCTCTTCCGTCTGGGAGCTCGTTCAGACTTCTGATCATTTGAAAAATGCTCCTCGGCGTTACTTTCACTATTTACAATCTTATTTTTTTCCATTGCCACACTTCTTAAATCGGTGGCCTTAAATTCGTCTCTTTTCTTTTCCCGAAAACAGTATTTTTCCCCACTTCACGCTCTATTGGAACTTTACTCCCAAAGGTCACCAAGGACTTGCCTAAAGGTCAATAGCTAGCTTTTGGTCCTCATTCTTCCTCTGCAGTATTAGTGTTCCCCTCAGTGTAGTTCTCTCCTCCCAGCATCTGTGGCAGAACACCCCCACCTCTCCACCCCCCACCCCTGACACCTCCCCTGTTTCTCTGCCTGCTGCCACGCCCTTTGTCAGGAGAATGAGTCTGCTTACTTGAGTCTGTTTACTAAATTTCACTTTTTGATGTTTTTTAGTTCCTGAGTTAGTTGAGAAAAGAATTGTCAATATACATATGAGCTAAATAATTTTGAAATCCTCCCTGGGCAACTGGTACTCATTACTTCGAAGACACTATAACTCAGAAAATGGGAGAATTCATTTAAGTAATACAGAATTGAACAGAAAGGGGGAAAAATAGAAGTGGTGGTGGGTAAGTACTCAAGCAGCAGTTGACTGAATGCTAACAGCTTCCCCAAGTGATCAAGACACAAATGTTCACATGCTGAACTCTAACTCCCTGAACATCTGCTCAGGAACCCTCACAGGCCACCCACAGAAAACAAGAGGGTTGTTTTTTCCTCTCCCCAGGGATGGGAGTGGAAGACTTTGGATAATAGCTTCTTAATGCAAGAAGACATAAAATAGAACAAAAACTCGGATTTGGGGTAGAGTGAATTAATGATCATTTATAGTGTATATGAATTGTGGGTAAAAATGGTGAAAGGCAGATCAAGTGAGATTATTTGAGGAGGCTTGTGATTTGCTTACACTCTGCCCTTCTCTGTGTAGGGCTGCAGAGACTCAAATGGCAACTGTCTACATGCATGAATGTGTAGAAAGAGGTAAGAAAGAAAAGACAAGACGAGGGTGGGGGAAGGAAGGGAAAGAGATGGGGAGGGACTTAAGTGAAGTATACTTCGTTTGTAGAATAGGGTTCCTGAATGAGGGAAAAGGGCAGAATATCGGTCACCATTTGATGAAATTAAGAACATTTATTGAGTATTTGCTCTGTACTAAACCGCACTAGGCATGAAGGAGTGTCACAAAATAACCAGGGAATTAGATCTCTGCATAAGGTATAACCCTGTGGTCTTCCCACCACCACATGTCCAGAGAGGATGGTCCAGTTCTTACCCCTCACAAAGCAGGAATCCCAACCAGGATGAAGCCCAGACCAATTCTCGGACCCCTTTGAACAAGAACAATTTCGAGGAGCCTCTGAAAGCAGGAATAATTCCAGAATTTATCTGGAGTTAGCAGAGCTGCCCTTAATCGTGAGTTATTGTCAGCTCATCTATCAGTGCTCTCTGCGTATTTCCAGGATTCCCTCTGTCTTCTAATTAACTTCTAAACAGGCTGTAGGGGAGCTTCTAGGAATGACCCAAACCAGAACAAGGTGTTGTGGGAGAGTGTGTAAAGCATTATTTGTGTCTAGGTGGGTTATTTGGAGTAGGTTACTCTCCACCCCAAGAAAGAACACTGTTGCTATGAGTTAAGGGAAACCCTAGTGTCTGGGGCTGAAGACACAAGGACAGGGGTCAGCAGGAAGCCTAGAGAACTCAGATTTAAGAGCCAGTTACTAGCTGGATGCTCCTGAGGGAATTGTTCAAGCTTTCATTGTCTTTTGTTTTCTCAGCCTTCCAATGATGGCAACATTTCCTATGTCACAGGGTCACACTGATGATTCAATGAGATAAGATACCCTATCATTCAGGGAATGTCTAATACAGATGTTCGTTAGTATTTATAAAATCATGAGACATCTGGATAGGTGAGAGAATAGTTTTCTGGACAGCTGAGAGTGTAAGGGTGAGAGACTAACCTTCTCCTAAGAGAGTTTCAGGAGATAAAGGAAGGGCTACACTCAGGGTGTTGAAAGGAAACATTCAGGCCAATGGCAGAAATCCCCCCAATAATCAAATCCAGCTCTTTAACTTGTGAACCTGAGACTCTAATAATTGTATTAACCTAAACCCTACATGCTCTGTGTGATAGAATCATAACCAACTAACACCAGAAGGCAGCCTGAAATTTATTGCTGTCAAGGGCTTTAGAGGCTGGGAGTGTTGTGTTCCAGAAGCCATACAAACCGGGAGGGAGGAACTGGCCACTTACAGCCAACTGGCTACAATTCTACCACACCCTCATCTCCATCCTGTTTGGGACAGCGCTCTGGGGCCTGCCTGAGGCCGCACCAGATTCCGCGTAAATCAGGGTGCAAAGTGCCTTGCCCTGGACAATCACCAGGGAGACTCAGTGTTTCTTCTTGGGTCCCAGTCCTGGGTTTCTTTCCCTTGTCTTTGTTAATTTTGTGATTTACCTTGTGGCATTTGTAGAGCCCACATAATAAAGCTGTGAGGAAATGAATGCCAGATTGAAAAACAGAGCTGCAGAACTGAGCTAAAATTTAAGTGGTCCTTTGGTTCTCATACCCAGCAAATCCTAGAATTACCAGCTTATTGTCCCTTATATGTATTTGCTTCTTCCTGTCAACAAAAAGCCAATGGGGAAACATAGTCCCAAAAACTTACTTCTATTTTGCAGACAGTTGCAAAATAGAAGGACCCTATAGAAATGTTTGAGCAACGAAAAAGCAGGGGCTATGAATAAGCAAACTGCCATTAGCTTTGAACAATTAATCCAGGCCAAAACCAAAAAGATAATATTTAATATTTAAATAGTATGTTAAGGTTTATAAAATGTTTTATACCAATTTCTCCATTTGATAGTAAAAGCTACACTGTGAGGCATGTATTTCTGGTAGGCAGCTCCCAAGATGGCCCCAAATGATTATGGCCCTCGGGGGTGTTCTTGCCTTTCAGCAGCCCCTCCCACATCGCATAGGACTGACCCACACAGCCAACAGAATATTGCAGAAGTGATAGAGTGCAGCCTCCATGGGTAGCTCGTAAAACAGATTGCAGCTTTCACCTTACTTACTCTACTTAATAAGTGATTCTACTTAATAAGTAAGGTGAAAGGCGTCACTCTCTCTGGGAGAAGCAGCTGTCATCTTATGAAGACACTCAACAGCTGTGATGATTAATTTTATTTTACCTTGACAGGACTACATGGGATGCCCACACAGCTGCTAAAGCATTATTTCTGGGTGTGTCTGTAAGAGTGTCTCTGCAATACACAAGCAAAAAATAGAAAGAAAGGTAGAGAAACATCAGTGTGTGGTTGCCTCTCACGTGCCCCCAACTGGTGACCTGGCCGGCAACCCAGGCATATACCCTGACTGGGAATCAAACCATTGACCCTTTGGTTTGCAGGCTGTTGCTCAATCCACTGAGCTACGCCAGCCAGGGCTGATGGTTTTTAGTATATTCACATATGTGTGTAACTGTCACCACAGTCTTTCTTCAAAAGAAATCCCTTATTTTTTAGCTACCTACCTATCATTCCATATTCCCCAGTCCTAAGCAACTACTAACCTACTTTCTGTTTCTAGAGATTAGCCTCTTCTGGACCTTTTATATAAATTTAATCATATAATGTGTGGTCTTTTGGTACTGCCTTCCTTCATGTAGCATAATGTTTTCAAGGTTCATTTATGTTGTGGCATATACCAGTACTTTATTCATTTTATGGATGAATTACATTCTAGGTCATGGACGTTTGGGTTGTTTTCAACTTTTTTCTATTATGAATAGTGTCTGTTATAATTATTCATATTTAGCTGTTTGTATGAACATATTTTTATTTCTCTTTGGTATATATTTAGGAGTGGAATTGTTTGGTTATATGATAACTGTATTTAATCATTTGTGGAACTACCAGACTGTTTTCCAAAGGAGCTCTACCATTTTATACTTCTACCAGCAGCATATAAAGGCTATGATCTCGCTACATACTCACCAACCCTTACTATATATGCCTTTTTGATTCTCACGATCCTAGTGGGTGTGAAATGGTATCTCACTGTGGTTTTGATTTGCATTTTTTTGATGACTAATGATGTTGAACATCTCTTCATGTGTTTAGTGGCCATTTGTGTATCTTCTTTGGAAAAACAACTGTTCAGGTACTTGGCCCATTTTTTAACTGGGTTATTTGTTTTTTAATATTGAGTTATAGGTTTTTCTCTACTCTAGATATAAGGCTCTTAACACATTTATGATTTCTATGTTTTCTTCCATTCTGTGCGTTGTCTTCCCACTTTCTTGGCAGTGTTTTTTGAAACACAATGTATTTTAATTTTAATAAATTTCAATCTAACCATTTTTCTTTTGTAGGTTATGCTTTTGATGTCATATCTAAGAATCCATTGCCAAATTTTATGTTTTTATTTTATTTTTTTAATTTATTATTTTTACACGGTTACTTATGCGGCTCCTACACCAAAGACATCATATTCAAAGGCAGGAAAGGGCTGCAAAGTATTTAGTTTACGCCTTTCTTGACACCACATTCACTAGTTTCAAAAAGTGAATGGGCAACACAAAGGCAACCCATTGCCAAATTTTAGATCATAAAGATTTACCTATGCTAGGAGTTTTACAATGTAAACTCTTATCATTAAGTCTTTGATCTTTTTTGAGTGAATTTTTGTATGTGCCGTGAGATTATCCAACTTCATTCTTTCGTGTGTGAATATGCAGTTTTCTCAGCCCCGTTTATTGGAAAGACTATTCTCTTCCCCATGGAAGAGTCTTGGGAAGACTCGGTTGACTGCAGACACAGACTTACTTCCACACTCGCTTCTGTTCTAGTGATCACAATGCCTATTGTTACGTCAGCACCACACTGTCCTCACTGCTATTGTTTTTAATCAGTTTTTAAATTGAGCAGTAGGAAGCCCTGGCTGGTGTAGCTCAGTGGATTGAGCACGGGCCTGCAAACCAGGCGATCGTGGTTTGATTCCCAGTCAGGGCACATTCTTGGGTTGCAGGCCAGTTCCTGGCAGGGGCCAGTTCCCAGCAGGGGATGCACGAGAAGCAACCATATACTCATGTTTCTCTTCCTCTCTCCTTCCCTTCCCCTCTAAAGATAAATAAATAAAATATTAAAAAAATAAAAATAAAAAAAATAAATTGAGCAGTAGGAGTAGTCCAAATTTCTTCTTCTTTCTCAAAATTATTTGTCTCTTCTGGGTCCCTGTAATTTTATGTGAATTTCTTGCCTAAAAAGCCAGCTGAGATTCTGATAGGGATTCTATTGAATCTGTAGATAAATTTGAGGAATATTGACATTTTAACAGTATTAAGTTTCCTGATCTATGAACATGGGATGATTTCTCTTTATTTGGATCTTAATTTATTTCAAAAATGTTTTGTAGTTTTCAGAACATAACTTTTGCACTTCTTTTGTTGAATGTATTCTTAAGTATTTTATTTTTTAACAATGTAAATATAATTATCTTAATTTTATTTTCAGATTGTTTATTGCAAGTATCATCTGAAACCTAGCTGAACTCACTTATCAGTTATAAAAGTTTTTTTGTAGAGTCCTTAGGATTATCTGTATATATAAGATCATGTCATCTAAAAGTACAAACAGTTTTACTGCTTCATTTCCAATCTGGATGACTTTTTTTTTTGAAGAAAAAAGATTTTTTTAATTTTTATTTTTATTTAATTCTTGTTTAAGTACAATTTTCTGTCTTATATTCCCAGCCCTGCCCCCACTCAGTGCTCCCCACCTCCCTCCCATTTCCGCCCCCCACCTTAGTTACTGTCCATGTGTCCTTTATACTTGTTCATATGAGTCCATCCCCTTTTCCCCTATGATTCTCTCCCCTCTCCCCTCTGGACCCTGTCAGCCTGTTCCGTATTTGAGTGTCCTTGGTGATATTTTGCTTGCTTGTTTGTTTTGTTGTTTAGATTCCTGTTAAAGGTGAGATCATATTGTATTTGTCTTTCAACACCTGGCTTATTTCACTCAGCATAATGCTTTCCAGTTCCATCCATGATGTTGCAAAGGGTAGGAGCTCCTTCTTCCTTTCTGCAGCATAGAATTTCACTGTGTAAATGTACCATAGCTTTTTGATCCAGTCATTTACCGATGGGCATCTAGGTTGCTTCCAACTCTTGGCTATTGTAAATTGTGCTGCTATGAACATCGAGGTGCATAGGCTCTTTTGGATTGGTGTTTCAGGGTTCTTAGGATATACTCCTAACAGTGGTTTTGCTGGATCAAAAGGCACATTCATTTTTAGTTTTCTTAGAAAATTCCATACTGTTTTCCATAGTGGTTGTACCAGTCTGCAATCCCACCAACAGTGAACTAGGGTCCCCTTTTCCCCACAACCTCTCCAGCATTTGTTGTTTATTTCTTTGTTTATGATAGCCATTCTGACTGGTGTAAAGTGGTATCTCATTGTGGTTTTAATTTGCATCTCTCTGATAGCTAGCGATATCGAGCATCTTTTCATGTGTCTCTGGATCCTCTCTATGTCCTCCTTGGAGAAATGTCTGTCCAAGTCCTTTGCCCATACAAAGTCACTATCCAGAAATCAAAGGCATTTCTGTATACCAACAATGAAACAGCAAAAGCAGAAATCAAGAAAATAATCCCATTCGATATAGCAAAAACAAAAATAAAATATCTGGGAATAAACCTAACCAAGGAGGTTAAAGACCTATATACAGAAAACTACACAACACTGAAGAAAGAAATCAAGGAAGACACAAACAAATGGAAACATATACCGTGTTCATGGATTGGAAGAATTAATATCATCAAATTGTCCATACTACCCAAAGCAATTTACAGATTCAATGCAATACCTATTAAAGCACCAATGGCATATTTCACAGACATAGAACAAACACTTCAAAAATTTATATGGAACCATAAAAGACCCCCGAATAGCAGCTGCAATGTTGAGAAAGAAGAACAAAGTAGGAGGGATCACAATACCTGATATCAAACTGTATTACAAGGCCACTGTAATCAAAACAGCCTGGTACTGGCATAAAAACAGGCACATAGACCAATGAAATAGAACAGAGAGCCTAGAGATAAACCCAGCTCTCTACAATCAATTAATATTCGACAAAGGGGGCAGTAACATAAAATGGGGTAAAGATAGCCTTTTCAACAAATGGTGTTGGGAGAACTGGACAGCTACATGCAAAAAAAAATGAAACTCGAACACCAACTTACACCATACACTAAAATAAATTCAAGGTGGATAAAAGACTTAAATATAAGCAGTAAAACCATTAAAGCCCTAGAGGAGAACATTGGCAGGAAAATCTCAGATATTTCACACAGCAATATTTTTACTGATATATCTCCTAGAGCAAGGGACATAAAGGAAAGAATAAACAAATGGGATCTCATCAAAATTAAAAGCTTCTGCATGGCTAAGGAAAACAGTATCAAGATAAAAAGAGAAGCAACAGCTTGGGAAAACATATTTGCCAATGATACCTCAGACAAAGGTTTAATCTCCAAAATATACAAAGAACTCACTCGACTCCACTCAAAGAAGATGAGCAACCCAATTAGAAAATGACTTCTTAGAGCACAAGCCTTCAAACCAGAGGATCGCGGTTTGATTCCCAGTCAGGGCACATGCCTGGGTTGCAGGCCAGTTCCCAGCAGGCCATTTCCCAGCAGGGGACGCACAAAAGACAACCATACATTGATATTTCTCTCCTTCTCTCCTTCCCCACTAAAGATAAATAAATAAAATCTTTAAAAAAAGTATGGAGATATTTTTTTAAATGACTTTTTAATTCTCCTTCTTGCCTAGTTGCCCTGGCTAGACCCTCTAATACAATGTTGAATAACAGTGGCAAGAGTGCCATTCCTATCTTGCTCCTGATTTTCAGAGGAGAGTATCTAGTCTTTTACCAACAAGTACAATATGATGTTAGTTGTGAGTTTTTCATAGGTGCCGTTTACCAAGCTGAGGAAGTTCCCCTCTATTCCTACTTTGTTGAGTGTGTTTATCATGAAACGGTGTTAGATTTGTCAAATACTTATTCTGTATCTATAAAACCGATCATGTGGGTTTGTGTTTTATTCTCTTGTTATGGCATATTACATTGATTCACCAAAATCCTGACCAAGGCCTCACCAGAGATCCTACACAAGAACCAACTAATCTGTTCCTGAATTCCTGACCCATAGAAACTGTGAGATAATAAATACTTATTCTTTAAGCCACAAATGTGCAGGATAACTTGTTATTCAGCAGTAGACAACTAAGAGTGATATTATTACTGTTTTATAAATGGCGTGTTTACCTACTTCATAGTCTGTCCCTGAGGTACAGAATTAGATGTGGAAATAATTTGAACGAGGTCTTGTGCCTCAAATAATAAATAGTTTTTCCTCCATAATTTTCTACTACAGGTGACAACAGAATCCAAGTTTACTACGAATTATTGTCTCAGGTTGGCAAGCCCATTTTCATATGGTTGGCAGATATTTCACTACACAGGGGCAACTGATTGTGTAGGTGGGGACTGATATCTGACCTGTGCTTTTCCTGCCAAGCTGTGCACCTGACTCAGGGCCACATTGGCCCAGAGGAAACAGCCCTTTCTCAAATGTGCCCAGAGGCCCAGTCTGATTGCCAGGCCATATGCCCAGTGGGCTGTTACCCCCATGGAGGTACTTTTTCTAATTTGCACCAAAAAAATCTGTATAAGCCTGTCAGGTTGTTCCAATAAAATTATATAACTGAAAAAGGTTTCAGCCTTACTAGTTTTACATGACAATTAAGCAATAGTAATCAATGGGACTAATTTCAGACAAATTTTAAAATCTAAGACAAGAGTTGTTCTCACCAGTCTCTCTTGGCGTCCCCCACAACTACCTCCTCCTTAGGCACCTGCTCTTGGGAAGGAGAAGAGCAGGGAAAATACCTCATATAATCTGAGTGTCCCCTGTGTTCCAGTATGTGGCTGATCACTTTACATACTCAGTACACTCAATGTTCATTCTTCTGAGAGGCAGATATTATTATCCCCAGTTCATAGATAAGGAAATCCACCGAGAGAGGTCAAATAACTTATCCAAGTCCCAAAGATGGTGAATGGAAAAACTGAGGTTACAACTCAGGTCCATCTGACTCTGGAACTTTCACTCCATCCACCACACCTTGTTCCATCCACATGACAAATCCTGAAGGGATGTCCCTGCGGGAACATCAGCTAAACTCCTGCTAAACAAGCATTCAAGACACATACGCATTCATCTAAAATGGTAAACTGCTGAGCCTTTAAATATGGGAGTACTTGGGGGCATTTAAGAACTCTCGACTTCAAAACATTCCAGGTACGTGACCTCCTTGGCTTGAAGGTGGCTCTAAGGAGCAGTAGCCACAGACATCAGACAATCCACTGAAGTCCATGTCCTGGATGTCAGAGGCTGTCGCACTTTTTAACTCTGAGATGGAAGAGAAGACCCACTGATACAGGAAGGCAGATATTCATTCATTCCTTCATCCAGTGTTTATTGAATGTTTACTATGTACCAGGCATGTGACAGGGACAGAAGAATTGACAGCACTAAATATGGCAGATATGCTCCTGACCTCAGGGAGCTTGGAAGATGAGGTTCCTTAAACTCACCCTTCCCCCTTCCCTCCATCTCTCCCTCTCTCTAAGTAGTAGAGAAACTATGCACTTAGCTCTCATTACAACTCCTACAATGAAAGGCTCAACTGACTACGGCAAAGCTTCGTAGGAAAGAGCTGACTGAGATAATGCTTCCAAAAATCTTCCTCTTACCTTCTCCGGTAAACAACCAGAACAGACACAGAGATGCCTCTAAGCAGCCACTCAGGGAGCCAGAAGAGACTCAGACTACAGTCAGCACAGAGGAAAAAGGACCTTTAGGAAAAGTTGGTTTTAAAATCAGGAATGTCAGCTTATTATTGCCACGATTTGACCAGGGAACCTCAGAAGGCAGCAGAGTTTGGGTTTATTTCAGAACAACATGGTTTATTTTCAGAACAACAGGGAAGGGAGGAGAAGTAGAGAGAATTGACTGCCCACCCAGAACCTTATCTGAACCTAAAATGTCTGCAAAATTGGGCAACAAAGTCCAAAGAAACAGCCGTTTCCTGGCAGGCTTTTAGTGCCAAGACTCCTTCTGGTCCAGTTGTGACTGAGTGAAGAGGGAAGCCAAGAAAACGAAATGGAATTTTTGGAACTCAGTCCTGGGTGTGCTGCAGGCTGAAGACAGAAATATTCAGGCTGATGAAAGTGGGGTGTGGGCTTCTTTGCTTTAGGGTCCTTCCCACCCTCCAGAACATCAGCCACTGTTATAGAGTCAGGCTGGCTTCCAGGCTTTTGCAAAGACCACAGGTCAAGGTAATCCAACCAAAAATTCCTTCATCTATGATATATCATATGAAGAATATCAGCCAACAATCTCATTTTAAGACAGAATAGGTTCAAAATCTCCATATACTAGAAAAAATGGTTATACAAATGGAATTTGACACCACGTCAAAGAAACAGATGCACAAGCACTAACAAGACAGCGCTGTGGCAGTGTCGCGGCCACCCCAGAAGGCAGGGAAAAGGCCAGTGTGCAGGGATCCGGGCCGCGTGTCCCTGCAGCCAGAGCAGCTCAGCTTTCCCTCCTCCTAAACTGGGGCTCTGAAAAATACTTATTTGGAGGGAAAAGATTAAAATAGATCAGACAGACAGACAGAAAATCTATAAAACATAAAAAACCTTTGTGGTGTAGAAAAAAAAGCTGCATTGGGAATTAAGAGACCAAGCTTCTAGTCCACGCTGCTACTAGGCCCCCTTGTGACCCTGAGGAAGTGGCCATGACCTGAAGTCTTTTTTTTTTTTCCAGCTGATAAATACCCAATGTAGGCTAAAAGATCTCTAAGGACCTGCAGGTCCAACGTAAGTTAATTCTCTGATCACAAGAAAGCTGTACAAAAAGGTTACAGCTGCCTTTAATGGCCAGAGCTGGGGCCTTACCCTAATCTCCTCTGGATACGTTAGAGTTTTTACATGGAGAGAAACCCGAGGACTGCTCAGTCATCACTAAGCCCAGAAGACCCCTGCAACCAAGCACAGGAAGCAAAGCAGAAATGAAATCAGCACACCATCTTCTAAAGGGGTCTATACGGGGCCATAAAATAGCTCCAACAATGATGATAATAAAAGTGTGCTGTTACTGAGAACTCACAGTGGGTCAGACGTGGGGCCCCACATTTTACATGTATTAACTCTTTTAATCCCCACAACAGTCCTAAAAACTTAGAACTATTATCATTCCCATTTTACAGATGCGGAAACTAAGACTCAAAGAGGGTAAGTGGTTTGTGCAAGATCATATTGCTGCTAATAGATGAAACAGATGCCAGGCAGTCTTAAAGGTCGGGACTCTTGACCCCTGTGCTGCTCAAAATGGAGACCAAGATGAAGACTCTCTTGACAGTTGAGACTCGTCAGAGAAGAGAGAGGTTGTAAAAGCAATGGAATACATTGTCAGCAAACAGGTAGTTACTCAACCAAAACTGAAATCTAGGGGGATGCCTCAAAAACACTTCAGAATAGTCCGGCTAGACATCCTTCTTAAGGAGCGGGGCTCCAAAGGACAGAGGAGAGACAGACTGAAAAGCAGTTCTCCAAAGAAATGACAAAATCCAGTCATGACCATTGGCAGAATGAGGGAACGATAAACAGACAGGTCCCCATAGACAGGGTGAGAGACGTGTTGGCAAGGGGAACTGCCAGAAATTCATGCAATGTGTCCAGGAGCCTGTCAGCATTGCTTAATAGTTCTAGAGCTCTTTGAACGAAGCTCGTACACTACTGAATTCCTGGGTTAGACCTTTAAAAAAGGCTCAGTTCAAGGTCAGGACCGCTGAGAGAAGGCTCTACCTTTACCTACTGAAATAGCTCTTCGTCCATATGTGTGCTGATTTCTTGAGGACGGTGAAAGCGAAGCAACATGAGGTGTCATTTGACTACATCTTGCTTTAACAGTGAACTAAATCTCACAGATATTTCTCTTCCCTTAACCTTTACCTTCTAGTACAGAATTTTCAGAATGCCACTGTTCCTTTTCCTCCTTTCCTCTGTCTACACTTGATCTTAAACATTCCGCATGGTTTACTCTTTTTGAAAAATCTTCACATCTCCCTTCTTTCTATCCTAAGCAACAATGGTGGCTAGCAAGCAGTACTGAAATAGCACTGTCCCCAAAAAGGATCTAGAAAGGCAAGTATGCAGGACAGAGAGAAAGGGACAGTGGTAATGAGGAGCCACCCAAGACTGAAACCAACCAGAAGCAGATGGCAGGCACAGTGCCCATCGTGTGCGAAGGACTCAAGTAATGCTGGCTAGAAGGAAGGAAGGCAGAAAGGGAGGAAGGGGAAGAGTTGCTGTGATTGTCAGTAATAGCTGATCTGAAGATTTGAAGTCCTCCAGACCACATATTCAGGGCCTCCCAGCAGTCTCTGATTTTTTTTATATATATATAAAATGAGTCCGAAATACATCCTATTAATGACCTTGAAGGCTGCTCTGCACGATTTTGTTTCTTCAACCCTGAGCCTTGAAATTCTTCACTGACCGGCCCTAACTATCCAACTTTATCTCCCTTGGCTTCTAAAGAGGAACCCTCTGTCCCAGCAAAGTCACCTTACCTGGTCTTCTATTGCCTTATCTCACTGCCTTTTATATGCATATCAGTCTGTCTACTATGCACCCAAAGTAAGCTTCTAAAATGTATGTGCTAAAACATTTTCTATTTGCCTCTCTAGGTCCTCTTTCTACCTTTCTCCATCCTGCCCTTGGGAGGCTGAACTGTCCAACCTACGGCCACACATGGTTCAGGATGGCTATGAATGTAACCCAGCACACAATTGTAAATTTACTTAAAACCGTAAGAGATTTTTTTCTGTTACTTTTTGTGTATTTAATGTGTAGCCCAAGACAACTCTTCTTCCAGGGTGGCCCAGAGATGCCAAAAGTTTGGACACTAAAACAGGAGTTTTGGCCATTTACCCAGCTCTTTCGTACCTTTAGCATCCGGTGAGTTTGGCAAATGAGAAGCACAGATGACAGTTTGAAGGACTGGAAGAGAGACAGGTTTGGGATTTATTCCCCACTGCCAGGCCATGTTTGTTCAGCAGCTGTGTTCTTCTGACAAATGCTACAACTCCTGTTAAGTAGCCCCTCTACAAAGGGCTGATAGCTACTCCTACCTCTTGTGTCTCCAGGCTGAGAGGTGGCAGGTTTTGCACTGTGTTCATCCTGCACATTGTCCCATCTCTTCCTGATTTTCTCAACCTTACCCCACAGCTTTGTAAATTGTCCATTCGTTAAACTTCCATTCACATTTTTATCCATTGTGGGTCATCCCCTTAGTGTGGAGCTAAGTACACACCAGTTTGTTGCGGGAACGGAGTGCTTATTTCACCTCTCCCCACTTCCTGCTGGGGTGCTAGAATTCTGACCCTAGACCTAGAAGAACAACTCCTACCTAATTCTTCTCCCTTTGCTAAGATTCTATTGAAGGTGATTAAGATATCTTTGTGTATATGCTAAGAAATCTCTTCCAGTGTAAATATGGCTTCAGGGAGGAGCTCATTCTTATCTTGATCATTATGGAAGTAAATAAGCTTATCAAACTCATTGGGAGAGTGGAAAAATGTAATATATTTTGAGTGCCTATGATTTATTAACCACTATTTAGGTGTTATCATTTATGTGAATCTCTAAGGACACAGCAGAGCAGATAGTGCTTTTATTTGGGACAAACGGAAGAAAAGATTGGCCCCGTCTGTGCTAAGGAGGACCCTGAGGATAGGTGACTAGAGGGGTAGGAGGACGTGGGGAACGAGGGAAAAGGATTGTGTCCAAAGATAGGGAAGGACCCGGAAAAGAAATTGGATTCATTCACATATTTGTACAGGGCTGGGCCAGTCCCACCCACTTCCTTCCTCGTCTCCACCCACCATTACTTCTCTACTGGAACTGTGACCTCCTCCTCTTCCTCTTTCCCTCCTGTGTCTTTGGTCACCAGTCATGTATGTATTGTCTAGGTTACGGAGGAAATTCAGATTCACAATTGCTAGAAAGGCTAGCTACCTCTTGTGCAGCATTCAAACAGTAGAGAGTCTGGGGAAAGGGTAGGGAATCAGAGAAAGTGGCCCTCTAAGAGCCCTGACATTTGTGACTCTGCGTGGAATGAGTGAATATTATGTGGATGAAAAGACTCACCATGGTGATATTCTCAAGAAACCTGGAGGGCCAGTGTGGTAGCAAATGGAATGATCTCTCCTTTCCCTAGCATTTAAATGAGACCAGTGCTAATTATATCACACAAGAATGGGGTTTAATGACTCTCTAGAATGGCCTCTACAACAGTTACATGATTCTCTGAGACATAGGCCTCTTTGTTTCCAAGGAGAGAAGGGAGGCGAGGTTGTGTCAACTCTCTGATCACATGTACAGAAATGGGTTCTTACTCTTAGGATTTGTGGCAGAGGCTGCTACTTGCCTACTAAAGTACCCTCTCCTTATCAACCAGAGAAATAACAATATTCCCATTTCTACTAAGGCTTGACCAATGTGTTATAAGCAGAAATGATCTATGGCAGCTTCCAAGAAATCTCTTTAGAGGATTATTCTCAGGTGTGGTTTCCTCCCCACCATCAACACCACTGACCCCTCTTAATTTCCCTTCTTTCTTTCTACTGTTTAGAATGTTGATGTGATGGCTGGAAATTGAGCAGCCATTTGGGACCATGAGATGCAAATCACATGCAGAGGATAACAGAGTATTAAGATTGAAATTTGAATCCCTGTCTACCACTATATCAATTTTAGACTATTTACCTCTAGACTTCTTATATTTGAAAGGAAAAAATATTACTTTATTATTTTTATTTAAAACATTGTTATTTTGGTTTCTTTGCTATATGTGAACCTGATCTGAATCTAATTGATAAAGAATCCCTCCAGGCTTTAAGTATAACACCTAAGTTATCTTGAATAAATTCTAATTCAGAAATTCCACTGTCACTTCCTCAGTTTTTCCAGAGGTATCTAAAAATGGAACTCACTTTCTCTTTTTCCCCAGGGGAGTGAAGAAGGCAATATTTTCAGGGTCCCTGAAGATGTCCATCTCATGGTCTGAATGACAATGCAGGACGTAGGATATCATCTAGGTTCCCATCCAGGCCAATCTCTGGTTCTTTGGTTCCCTGAGAGCAGCTACACCACAGCCTGTTTAACAAGCACATGAAACCCAACTACATTTAGGGCCATCATCGAGATTAGTAGTGCTTCAATGTCTCCAGATGACTTGGTAATCCTTAGATGAAAAGAAGCTTAGGAAATAAAAACACATCCTCATCTTCAGCTAGAAAACAATATTCCATGAGTCAGAGCCGGCACAATAGGACTGAGGGGGGAAAATGGTGTCTCTAGCCATTTCAGGAAGTAGTTAACAGTTGAGGGAAGTGGTGAGTGAGGAAAAGGGAGGGTGGAGGACAGTGGACTGCCAGAGAGTGGACACAATGTTCCTGATCACTCTTTCCTCAAGCCGCGTCAGCCCCATAGTGTGCTTCGGTCTCTTCGTGGTCTTGCCTTGACGAACCTCTCTTTTCCCATCACTCCCCACCTTCTCCACTATTATCATCCCTGTCTCTCATTCCCTGAAGAAACTATGCTCTCCCATAGCTACAAGCCTCTGTGTGTGCTATTCTCTTTGTTTAGAGAGCTCTACATGTTCCAATAACACCTCCTCAGTAAAGCCTTCTTAGATTTCCTCAGGCAAAGTTAGAACATTCCCCTCTGTGCTTTCAGAGCACTTTAAACGTTCATAGGAACTTCCATTTTGGGAATAACCAGAGGGCTGCATCATGTGTACTTTCAACTTGCATGGATTTAATGGTACAAGCTCAGTAAACAGGAAGAAAAAAAGGAAGTAGAAAACAAATAAAAAGAGAAAGACATCTTTTTATTTCCTACTTCTTACAAAATATAACTTAGCTTCACAGAGGGAAAGAAGGAAGGGAAAGAGAAAGAAAGAAAGAAAAAAAGAAAAAGAGAGAGAGGAAAGAAAAAGGAAGGAAGGAAGGAAGGAAGGAAGGAAGGAAGGAAGGAAGGAACNGGGGAGGGGAGGCTTAGCTGGTGTAACTCAGTGGATTGTGCACTGGCCTATGAACCAAAGGGTCATGCTTTGATTCCCAGTCAGGGCACATGCCTGGGTTACAGGCCAGGTCCCCACCCAGCAAGGGGTGTGTGAGACACAAACACACACTGATGTTTCTCTCCCTCTCTTTCTCCTTTCCTTCCCTTCTCTCTGAAAATAAATAAATAAAACCTTTAAAAGAAAAAGAGGAAGGAAGGAAAGAAGGGAAGGAAGGAAAGGAAAGGAAAAATAATAGCTCTAGCTGAAATCCAAAGAAAAGTGAAGGAAGTTTCTTGGAGTTGATTTGGGAAATTTTTGAGGGAGTGATTTTCCGGACTATTTGTCATTCACTTTATATGCTGACTTTGGACTAAATCTTTGAATAAGATGGGACTCTTCGGCACAGCAACATGTGGTGCCGTCTCTGACTCTCCCAGGCAGACTGTTCTAGGCTGTGAGCTCCCCCAAACCAGCAACTTCTGTTACTTATGTTGGGATTTTCTGGGCCTAGTACAGTTTCCAGTAGACAGCTGGTGCTCAATAAACATTTGTTGAGAGAAAAGTTGAATGATTCCAGCATTTTTCACTGGTAACACCCTAGTTAGACTTTGAAGGATTTTGTCTCACCCCACCCACCTCTGAAACACCCTTCTCAAACAGTCATTTGACCCCTTCTTTGAAGACATCTAAATATGAGCTATCTCCAAAGCAGCACACACCACTCAGTGTTCCCTGAGAAAATGTCTGATAAAGTCCAACTGTTAGAAAACGAGGACGGTCTGGAGCGCTCGCCGTGGCACCGTGTGCAACAAGGCGCTTAGTTAAATGAGTTCTGCTGCGGCCACCACCTCCTGTGAAATCCACTGCAGGAACAGAAGCCCTACATTGCCGAACTGCTAACACTGGCTTTCTGCTGTGAGGATTTGAGAAAGTGAGGATCCGTTCCATTCTCGACAATAGTGCTGAGGTCTACTTTCAAACATTCCAGTTCTCCAGACAGAGATCAGTCTCCTGAAACCCTCAGAATGGCCATGAACCCGGAAGGAACAAAGGAATAAAAGAGGAAAAAAGGTTTGGGTTGATAATCTATCAACTCTCGATCATCTATCATAATAGACCCAGGAGAGATGAGGACCTGAAGGTGACAGCTGGTGTTGCTTGGCTGAAGCAAGAACAAAAGAGCCCCAGTTGCCGGTGATACATAAGACACATGTGTATAATGGGTAAGGAGAAGAATACAGCTGGCTTGAAGTATTTTTTCCTGAACATCTGCTCTGTGGCAGGCATTATGCTGATCATTTGGGATCCTGAAAAAAGTTCATGGTCTTATGAGGAGACAAGTCGAGAGAGGTTATATGCATGCAATATAGTATGGTAAGTGCTAGATAAAGGTAAAAATCAGTGACACAGTAGTGTATATGAGAGGCACCTAGCCCCATTGTAGGTGAGATGATAACAATGACAATGACAACAATAATAACTAAAGCACAGTGAGTATTTACTGCATGTCAGATGCTGTTCTATGTATTTTATGTATATTAACTTATTTAATCCTCGTAACAACTTTGTGAGATAGGTAACCTTACTATCAACCCCATTTTCAAAAAGAGAGAGAAGATGAACCTGAGTCCCAGAGAAGATACGTAACTTACGATTTATTCAAGGTCATGCGGCAAAGAAATGACAAAGCTGGGAACTGAACATAGTTAGTCTGACTTCTGAGCCTGTGCTTTTGACAGGTACCCTGCTCTGCCCTCTAGAGAGAAAGGGAAGGTCACCCACGGGAGATGGCCACATGATATCTGATCTGGGGCCTGAAGGACAACTGGGCAAGGACCCGGGCAAAAGAAAAGGTAAATGAGGGGAAGGTGTTGGGAGTAATGAGTGATCAGTCTGGGAAGGTAATCAAAGAGCAGATCAGGAATGGCTAAGAAATCTGGTCACTAACCTGAAAAAGATAAGAAACCATTGAAGGATAAATTACAGAAAGTTCTCTCAGGCTACAGTGGAGATTATGAATCACTTGGGTTCAAACTGGAGGCAGGAAGACGAGAGAGAAGAGTTTTTATAGTAATCCAAAAATATGGATTTAGTTCAGATGTCACCTGAACTAAAGTGGTGCTGGGGAAAAAGAAGTAGATATCAAAGCCTACAATGAGCCCTGGCTGGTGTGTTTCAGTGAACTGAGCATCGAAGGGTCACAGGTTCGATTCCTAGTCAGGGCACATGCCTGGGTTGCAGGCCAAGTCCCTAGTAGGGGGCACGCAAGGAACAACCACACATTGATGTTTCTCTCCCTCTCTTCCTCCCTCCTTTCCTCTCTCGCTAAAAATAAATAAATAAAATCTTTTTTTTTTAAAGCCTGTGATGATATGATGTAGTGATGGCTTGGAGGTAAGCAGGTGAGGAAGAGGAAGTCATCTAGGGAACAGTGGGGTTTCTGGCTCCAGTGACAGGTGGATGGTGGTGCCAATCACCAACAAGCAATCCCATGAAAGAGTTTATGTTCCATCCAGAGCATCCCACCATGGGGAGGAGAAGGGGAGACGCCAGAGTCTCCTTCACTCTTCTCTATCTCCTCTCTGCCATGGTCAGGTACATGAAGCCATTTTATGGATGTCTGTATCCAGCCTCTCTGGAAGTTTCCTGGAGAACCTGCAAGAGTCTGGGAAGCAGATGGTCACCTCAAAGAAGACAGGATGGATACTGTAATGGTGGAGAAAAGACTCACTTAGAGACAGAAGGCAGACGCTGTCTCGAGTCCCGCTGGCCAAAGGCCACACAACTCCTCTGGAGCCTTACCACTGCCTATTCTGAGGGTGCCTTTGCCAAGTTATGAGAAATCATGGGGCTGAGGGATGGATCTATACAGTTCTCAGGCTAATGAGTGTATATAATATACACCGATGCCAGGAACTAACAACAATCCTTTGAGTTCAAGGTTATCTTAAAAGCTAGCTTCTGTGAACCTAGTGGGGGAGATTCATTCCTGGAAAAAAAAATGTGGTTCCATATATTGATGATGAGAGTACCAACCAAAGATTCAGTGTCAACAAACCTGAATGGAACAAGAAAAATAGAGAGAAAAAGAGTCAATTAGGTAACTTTTCATACAGAGAGGGCATTGGTGCTTCTCAACAGTATCCCAGAAGAGAAGCTCATGAGGCCAGGAGAGCAATTTAGCAAATGGGGGAGGTGAGTTCAAGTGGCAACTAGATAGAAAGGGAAAGCATTTAGCTACAAGAAGTACTGCGTGGAAACTTCCTGATGAAGATTAGAGTCTTCTTGGTGGCAAGTGGAAGAAAGTCTTTAAGAACTAGGGCCTGGAGGAGTAAGAGGTAGGAGACCTAACTAGCAAAGGATGCCAGAGAAGAAAAGGTCGGGGCACCTAATTAGGAAGAAAGATGACCCCCAAATCCTGTCCCTGCCTTTTTGAGACTACAGGTGGGAAAAGGGGCGCCTGCTTCACAAGATGTTAATAGAAGAAGCACTTAGTGGCAGAAAGTGGGAGCTGAGTGGCCAAAAAGTGGGTTAACCAGAGCAGAGAACTAAAAGAAAAACAGAGGCAAGAAGGAAGTAATGTAGACGACTGAGAAGGAAATAGGGCAGAAGGGAGGGTCAGCACTTACTAAATGAAGTTATAAGGTTAGTAGTGGTAGTAAAGTCATGGTGAGTTTGGGAGAAAAGGCAGTGTGGCCAAGGGGTGGTTGCTGACTCTGATAAAATCTTCACCCTGGAGAGAAATAATGTTCCTCCTCACAATTTTTGTGGTATTCTCACCAGCAACATGCAGATGGGCCTTGGGGTCCGGCCTCATGCGGCGCTTCATAGGTTGTCAGTCCAGTGGCTCCCGAAGTAAGAAACTTGCACCAGAATATCCTCGTGAACAGTTTCCTTCACTTAGAACAGAGGTTGGCAAACTACAGCCAGCTCCCCCAACGCCAAGCCACATCCAACCCCACTAGGTATTTTCCACCTATGCCAACGTTGGGGTGTTTTTTTAAATAAAAAATTGGCCCCCATGGATGTGGCTTAGTGGATCGAGTGGATCGAGTGCCAACCTGAGAGTCAAAAAGTTGCTGGTTTGATTCGTTGTCAGGGCACATGCCTGGGCTGCAGACCAGGGACCCAGCTGGGGGCATGTGAGAGTCAACTGACTGATTATTCTCTCACACACTGATGTGTTTCTTCCTCCCTTTCCCTCTCACTAAAAAATAAAAAAATAATAAAAAAAATAAAAAATAAAATAAAAATATTTTTAAATTGTACTGGAACACAGCCACACCCATTTGTACATGCGTTGCCTATGGCAATGTTGAGTAGTTGTGACAGAAACTGGCCTGCAAAGCCTAAAGTACTTACTATCTGGCCCTTTACAGAAAGGGCCCCCAACTTTTATCTGAAAGGATGATGGAACCTAGCTGAGCGCTTATTAACGTAGAGGATTTACATTTTGGTGTAAGCTCCTTCACTGGTGGCAGAATGGTAGCAATTTGCAGACTGGCTTCAGTGGACACTGGGTAGTGCTGTCCATACAGCAGTGGGGAAGGACAGTTACGGCTTATCTGTGGGTTCAAAGGTCAGGCTCCAAAAAGGCACAGCCACCACTGCACCTCCATAAAGGCAGTCACCCCGCACCATAGCTCCCCAGAGCACACAGACATCCCGGGCACCACATTTAAAAAGTCGGGGTGTGTGGAAGCCATGGAAGAGAGGCCCCGCCTGGAGGTTATTTTCAGGAGAGGGGCACTTATGTGTATTTATGCTTGTTTGTCTTCACCATAATCAGACTGCTGCCTCCTCAGGGCAAAGCTTGTCTAACCATAAACTTCTGAGTGTGCACTTCATTATTAAGGGTAAACAAAGTAATAACAGGAAACCGCCAACTCTTTACTAGGAAAAAACTAAACATTTATTTTTGTTCTATGGAAACTTCTATGAAGTAGTGTGCAATAATAATGCACAAGTAATTTGCCTGGTTTCTCCCAACTTTAGCATCTGATTAATTTCCTTGGATCTTACTGTGTGAGAAGTTCTAGAGATAGCTCTTTGCTTTGTTCTTGCTTGTGTGTGTGTGTGTGTGTGTGTGCGTTTTAAATCAGGGATGGCAAGTACTTTCAGAAATATGGTTTATTCTATGGCAAGATAGTAGCAAAGGAGTTAGTCCTAAATCCATTCATTCATTTATTCATTCACTCAACATTACTGAGCACACCTGTACTAGGAGCTATGCTAAGTACTAAAGGGGCAAAGATGAGAAAAACACACAGGAAAGATTGCAGCTGTGGTAAGTTGGGTGAGGAGAGGCCTCATTCGTGGACTGACGCCGGCTCAGGTTCTGATTCTGCCTAGCTGTTGAATTGAATCATCTTTGGGCCCACAGTGTTCCCTGACACAGAGATGACCCTGCCAGAATGTGTAACAGTCTGACCTGCCTTCTCTGCTGGGTCGTGCTCATCTCACTGCCCCGACACCCCTGGTAAACTTGACTCACTCACTCCCCCAGCCAGGCTGCAGGGCGGGCGTGGGTACCTGGAGTTGCTCTCCCACAGCCACGCCTCCTCCAGCCTCTCCAGAAAGGCCCCTCAAGGATTCCTGCATTCCAGCAACCAGCCCTTCCAGTTGGGCAGAAATTTCCTGCCTTGGCAATCGAGAGGCATTTGTTGTGTTTTATTTGAAATTCACAGCACCTCCCCAGGCAGCCCCACCCTCTGCTCTAATTCCATTAAATCTATTCACTTTGGAACTTTATTTTTGTGCATTCAAGAGAGGAACTAGGAAAGAGAAAGGGGCTGAAAAAATGAAGGACCTCCATCAACAGATGACAACTGAGGCTCCCTTGTATCCCCCATTCTGTCCTTTTACTTTCTCCTTCCTTGAATATGTCACCTCCCAGCCCCATCTCCTCACCACGAGGAGTAATCAATCGCTGCCCTAATATTCTTGTGAAATATGTAATGTCACAGGGGTTGGCAATCATTAAAGGATAAAGAAGACATCTGTGTCTTCAGAAAATAACACATGCATCCTGCTCTTAATTTAAAACTAATAGCAATGTCATGTTAATATAATTAATGTTTCATTTATTAGCTCCAGTGGGGAATGAACTATTCTACATAACTGATTCCCCCAGAGTGTTAGAATCTAAAATTTGGTAAGTCAAATCGATTAAACATTTTTCACTGTTATCCTAATCGTCCTAAACGTTCCAGTAGAATGAGCAGCCAGAGGGGAAACAAAGGCAGGCAGCAGGGCAGTCTTGAAGTTCGTCTCCACTGTCTGGGAACGAAAGCCTTTGAAACTGCTTTCATCCCAAGGCCCGAAAGGTCGGAAAGGGTGCACAGTGCCCAAAGGAGGAAGTTCATTAACTCCTTTGGGTATTCATGCCACACCCCCTCCAAAAGCTGGCCCCACCCTTACCTGTCAATCAACTATGTAACTTCTTCACCGCCATCCCGCCAACTATACAAGTCCTCAACAAAGGATTCCCTCTCTTGGCCCTCTGGCCACCCCGCATGCTTGTCGGTCTGGCCTTTGGCTTGCACACCAGTAGATTTGTTGATCTGTAATTCTTTATGGCATCGGCAAGAAGAACCAGGTCCCTCCTGTTAACATAAATATATTGTATTATTCTCTGTTTTTCTAAAGAAAACTCACCCACCACAACTTATTACCCACCATAAGGACAGATTCATCTCTGTCATTACACACCCAGCGCCTGGTGAAGGAGTAGTCAGACTCCAATATATGTTTGCAGAAAAAATACTTATAACCTCCAACATTGAACTGTGATGTAGAACAAGAATAAATTTGGGGGTTGAGAATTATGGAGAGCTCTTTGTCCTTACCCCAGATTATGGGGGGGCGGGGGTTGCATTCTTACTTGTGTTTTATAATTCTCCTGTCTCCTGCCTCACCACGAAGCTGCCAGCTCCTTGTTTCTGTAACTAAAAGTCCCTCCCTGCCCCGTTAGCGCACCAGTTCTAATCTGCTGGAGGTCAGAGTTAGGCTTAAGAAATACGAGTAGTCTTTACGAGAGGAGCAGTAACTCTATGAATTCTTGGTGCCCACACTGGCTACCCAAAGGCTTTTTTTTTGCTTCCTTCTGGCTTCTCAAATGTGTTTCAGACACATCAGGCTGCACCTGCTATATGAGTAATTCTCAGATAAGTTAAGCATTACTATGACAGCTACAACAGAAACTCATAATAAATGACTCTTGGGTTAGGACCTCTCACCGTATGTCATCCAGGACAAGATCACTTCTGATCAAAGAATGTGACATCTAAATTAACTGGTTCCTCCAGCCTTGTGAGCCAAAGCCAGCAGAGGTCACACTCCAGACAAGTGGGCATGGGGGTGGGGTGGGGGAGACCTGAAGAGGTTACAACATTCCTCAAAATTTAGGAGTACCCCTCTCCCAAGATACGCCAAATCTTCCATTTGTTGATGCTGTGGGTCTAACAGGCTTTCTCTCCTTGGGTCCGGGAAACTCCAAATTTATCACATAATTCATCCAGCAGGATTGAGAGTTTCCCAGAGTTTCCAAAGACTTGAGAAAATGTCTACACTAAAAAGCTCTCTGCAACACAGATGAAAAGCAAATGGGCGAAAGTCCTGATTTTGAGTTTACCAAGGAATTCTTTAGCCTCCATTGGTATAGTCGGTCACTCACAAAGACTTTTCAACAAAGATAACAATGAATTGGTCCAAAACAGTGAGGGAGGAAGTAAGGAAATGAGATTAGCATCAAACCCATTGGATCCCACCCTTGGTGTGCCTCAAATATCATCTCGGTTCCAAAGCAAACTGGTTAAGTCATGAGTTTTCTTCCCTCAACATGGTCTGGTTTGGGGCCAGAGCGTTCCTTGTTGTTTGGGCGAAGTAAGGGGGGGGCTAGCAAGCAGAACTGAGGCCTCGGCCCTGAGTCTGCAGCCGCCTCACCAGATGACTCCAGGCAGACTGTCTGAGCTCTTCTGGATTCTGACTCTGAATTCTCCGGTCTGTAAAAAGGGTGATGATTGCACCCTTCTGCTCCCAGGGTGGTGTGAGCCCTTGTTAATAGGTCTTTGGAAAAGCTCATATCTTCACATGAAAGCATTTATAAGTTTTGGACTCTGTTCTTAGCTGAGTCTTTGTACAGTTGAATTTTCTTGACTGTGGAAATGGGGTTTCCATAATTCCCTTTGGAGAATGAATTCTCTAACTCTAAGCATGACTTAGTGAACATAAAGCCTTTAAAAATCTCCTAAGTTTCCCCCTGACTCATTTTTTCATCTCACAGACATGGACTCCTACTCTAGGAAAAATTCTTTGAAAAAGTTTAATTTTAAAAATTCGTGGTATAAACTAGATTTTTCTAAATCAAATCGTAGGTTGAATGCAGCAGTAAGTCTTGCTTGCTTAAATTTTAATTTTGTATTTTTTAGAAAACATTGTTTTTCAAAGTAAATAGGTACCTTCTTATATTTTTAACAGCTGTATTGAGGTATAATTAATATACAATAAAATACACTTTTTAAATTGTACCATTTGAAAAGTCTTACATACACATAACTCCATGAAACCGTCACCATAATCCAGATAATGAACATACCCATCACCTCCACTGTATGATACCTGTCTCCCCTTCCCCTGTAGTTTGCATTTTCTAGAATTTTATATAAATGTAATGAAAAGACATGGGCTCTCTTTTTCCTGGATTCTTTCACTCAGTATAGTCACTTTTAGGTTTAATCCATGCTATTGGTTATATCAGTCCATTGCTGTATATTGCTGAATAGTATTCCACTGTGTAGCTATACCACTTGTTTTTCTCTTTACTTGTTGATGGATATTTGGGTTGTTTCCAATTTGGGGCTATTACAAATAAAGCTGCTATTGCATTCATGTGCAAGTCTTTGCGTGGATATATTCTTTCATTTCTCTTGGGTAAATACCTAAGAGAGGAATGGCTGGGTTGTGTGGTACAGTATTATCTTCTTAGTAGATCCTGAAAAACTAGATACTATGTTTGGAGAGAAGCACGATGGATGTGAACTCCTACACATAGTTCTCGTTATACCTGCAAGTGCTAATCATAGAACAAAAAGAAATTATACTTTCTTCTTTTTTTCTTACATTATGATAGTCATATAAAGATTTGCTCTTGTGTTACACAATATAATTACAAAATGTAACTGACCAAACCGGGGCTCGTCCATGCGACACCCTGACGCATGACCCAACAATTAGTGTTGAAGGAAACATGTTTTTCTTTACAGGATTCCAACCTAGGGGGTCTGAGAACACTCCTGCACAGAGCCCTGTTCTCCCAGGAAACCCAACACTTCTCTTGCTCCCCACCAGACTGTGAGCCAAAACCATGCCCAGAAGTTCCCCATATCCTTATCTGTTCTTAAGCCAGCTGTCAATCATGTGTCCATGTGTCTGGAAGGTTCTCTTGTGGGTTTGAGTTGCCATCCTCTTACAGCAACTCTCTCCTTCAGGATCTGGGATACATTGTCCTCAGCCTCCATGTAACGGCTCAGGGAAACAGGGACGTGTTACACTGGATCCTGGTGGAGTCCAGGGAGGCACACGTCCCAACAGAGTAATTTCCCTGTACGTCCTTCATAGAAGCAGAAGTCTGCAGCTCAACAGTCCCAGTGGGACTCCTAGCACCTCTCACAAATCCGTGTTCGGTTTGGCAGGTCCCTGCACAGCACCATCAGCTCTCTCCTTGCACCCTGTCCTCCAGTCCTCGGGGCTACTACCCCACTATGGAACCACAGGGCATCTTCCTTCTTACCAACCTAGGCCAAATGGTGGGAAAACCCCCTTCTCTTTCATACCACCCTTATTTAAATGCTCAGCCCAGAACTTCCTATGTGACCTCATATTCCACCCATCCTAGGATGTGCTACTTTTGCCAGTTCCCCCATATCTTTTACCTTCTTTCGGCTGCCATCTTTAGTTTGGGCAAGAGTTCCCATGACACAGGCCCATCCATGGTGGGCACCCCCCCCCCCCGGCTATATCATGAGTTTTACATATACCTTTTGCCCAGGGCAGCAGCACAGCTGTTAACTTGCCATGGTTATGCAAAGTATCTTAAACATCTACTTCTCCTTTCCCCAAGCAAGGTTCTTGGAGGTATATGCTCTGTTATATGGAGCATATTATATTTGGAGGTATATGTTTCCTAGGGACCCTCTTTCAGCAGTCCATTACAAGAATGCTTTTGTATACATTGTCTTAACATATCCTTCCAAGTAATTTCTTCTTCTGTTTCTCTGACTGATTTCAGTTGATTGTCTTCTTGCACAATAGTAGCATCTCCAAAACTGAATGAAGTATTCTAGATGTGTTCTCAAAAGAACTACAAAATCTAGATTGCTTTGCTCTCTTATTTCTCCAATGGCAATATTTACCCTAGTTCATATTCCATTGCCAAAGGCTGCATTGTCCCCACCTCAAAAGTGAGTAAGCAAGGTGTAGACCAGAGCTTACATCTGCCGGCTCTGGCTGCTGTCTTCTTTCTGTCTTTCTCATACTACAGGTCTACAGACTCATCAATCACTAATGCTGTAATTTATATCTTAAAAACGTCATCTCTTGACTCCAATTCTTTCACAGAAATCTCCAATAAAAAAGATACGGAAACAGTTCTTTCAATTTATTAATTGTTATTTATTTAATTTTTTTTACTTTTTCCTTTTTTTAATTTTTTTTATTTATTTACTTTTAAAGAGAGGAGAAGGAGGGAGAAAGAGAGGGAAAGAGACATTCATGTGTGGTTGCCTCTTATGTGGCCCCCACTGGGGACCTGGCCTGCAACCCAGGCATGTGCCCCAACCAGGAATTGAACTGGAGACCCCCTGGCTCGCAGCCCGCACTCAATCCACTGAGCTACACCAACCAGGGCTATTCTTTGTATTTTATTTTTCATGATATTATAGTTGCCCCACTGTTTCCTCCTTTGCCCATCTCCACCCAGCCCCCATCCCCCCCCAACCCCAAGCCATCCCTACACTGTTGTCTGTGTCCATGGGTCATTCATATATGTTCTTTGGCTATTCCCGTCACCTTTTTTCATCCAATCCCCTTCTCCCCTCCCTTCCAACAGCTATCAGTCTATTCTACGTATCTATGCCTCTGATTCTATTTTGTTCATCACTTTATTTTATTCATTAGATTCCACATATAAGTGAGATCATATGGTATGTGTCTTTCACTGGCTTATTTCACTCAGTATAATAGTCTCCAGGCCCATCCATGCTGCTGTGAAGTGTTCCATTGTGTAAAAGTACTAAAGCTTTTTTTATCATTTATTGATGGCCTTTTAGATTGTTTCCAGATCTTGGCTATTGTAACTAATGCTGTTACGAACATAGGGGTGCACATATTCTCTAGAATTAGTGTTTTGAGAAAGATACAGAAACTGTTCTTTATGTAATTCCCAAACTCTGAATCATCTTATCATGTTGTTAAGGTTAGAAAATAACAATATTTGTGAAATACTGTTAAAAACCAAACTTGCATTTTCACTTTCATGCCAAAACCAGCTACATTTTAATAATTGGAGAAAAATTTTAGTGAGGCCTTTACAATCATTACTCAAGAAACCTTCTCCTGACTCTCTTCTTCCCCTCTGCCCTACCTTCCACTTTCTTGCTGCCTTTTTTTTATTATTATTCTTCCAATTTCTTCTAAGGTTTGGAAAAAAACTATCAGTCAAGATAACCCTAAAAACAGCAGGGGACGCACAGGAGGCAACAATCCATTGATATTTCTCTCCCTTTCTCCTTCCCTTCCCCTCTAAAAATAAATACATTAAAAAAAATTAAAAAATAAAATAAAATGGCCATTTAAGAATAAATAAATAAAATGACCCTTTACATAAAAAATAATACTAGAACTGTAAATGTACGCAAATGCACATAAAAAATGACCAAGTATGTACATATTTAATTTGTGCTTTATCTTAGGAAAAAGGGAAATTGGAGGGAGGGAGAACAGACACTAAAAGGACATTCAAGCTCCTACTCTGTACATATCTATATTATTTGGACTTTTTACAACAAAAAATGCACTACTATCATAACATTTTAAATTACTAATTGTCCTAGCATGCTAATCAAGACTATTTTCTAAATATCCCTAAAACACCCTGTGAAAATTGCAAAATTTGGTCAAGAACCCACATATTTTTCTTGCCTAACATCCAAAGCCTGATGTCTTAGAGACAAAACATCGGGTGATCTCTTATGGGATTTCCTTACTTGTCATCTGAACGTCTCAGCATTAATGTCCATACAGCCAAATGGTCACAAGCCTATAAAACGATGTGAAAGTTCTTTCTTCTCCCAACTGCATCCCCCAAGGGCTTAGCCCAAACTCTGGATGCTGAGCCTGTTCCCAATAGAAGCCCCATTGAGAGAAAAGTGTTTCTAAATATAATGGAACATATTCTGAGCTAAATGCCAAAGATTAGATGGGTCAGTGAGGGGAGAATTCTACAAAAACACTACCAGTCCAAGAAAAGAGAGGCAAAGATGAAAAGTAAGAAAAAGCAGAAGGGAGATAGAGTTGGAGGGAAAAGAGAGTAAGGAAAGGATTTGGACTTAAAAGTTGGCAACATGCTGATGTGCAAAAGAGTTCAGGAGGAATTTCACCACCTAGGCACGCACATGCACATGTATGTGTACAGCTTCATGCAGGAAACCAAAAGACACTTGCTGGAGACAAACAGATTCTAGCTATGCTGACATGCAGACACGGAAAGAGGAATGGGAAGGATTGAGTTGGGATACATTCTCTGAAAGATTACATGCCAGCGATGGACAGGTTCCCTGCCCCTGGAGAGAACTCAGAGCATTTTACAAACATCCTTGTCCTGAGCAAGGAGGCCATTCAGCTCTGTTGCCCACCTGTCACGTCTCTGGTAGGTATTGCATCTGGAATCTGGCAAAAATACCTGCATTCAGGTAAAGATGTAACATAGCCAAGACCAGAATGTCATCTGCAGAGCATGTTTCTCACTACTCTGCTGCAGGAAAACCTCCCTCCGCCCCGTGCTCTTGGGAGATTCAGGGGTGCCCTGGTGACCTGTCCTCACTTTACGTCTCAGTCCCTCGACACACTTGTGTTGGTTACTTAATTAGTGCCAGACTCTGTGCTCTGCTTGGGAAATGCAAAAATGAGGGGCATGATCTCTCCCTAAGAATCTCACAATCTGGTGGGTATATATTTACAATAACATGGATGTTTGTGAATGGTACAGAAGTCAACAGAGATCAAACCCTGGGGAAGGGAAGAGACAGGTTCATTGTCACAGAAGGTGAGCTCTGACCTATGCTTTGAAATTGAGTAGGAGTCAGAAGAATGACAAAATAAGCCAAAGACTGAGAGAAAATGCTTACAAAAGACATATCTGATAAAAGACTTTTATCCAAAATACACAAAGAACCCTTAAAACTCAACAAGAGGAAATGAACAGCCTGATTTAAAAATGGGCAAAAGTCTTTTTTAGGTATATTTTATTGATCCTGCTATTATAGTTGTCCAATTTTTTTCTTCCCTTTATCCCCCTCCATCCTGCACCCCCATTCTGCCAGCATTCCCTGCCTTAGCTGATGTCCATGGGTCACACATATAGGTCCTTTGGCTTCTCCACTTCCTATACTATTCTTAACCATCCCACTCCACCCCTTGTCCATTTTGTATCTATCAATAATGCTTGTTATTCCCTATACTTTTTCCCCTTTTCTCCCCACTGGTAACCCTCCATGTGATCTCCATTTCTGTAATTCTGTTTCTGTTCTAGTTGTTTGCTTGTTTTTTGGCTTCAGTTGTTGACAGTTCTGAGCTTTTTGTCATTTTACTGTTCACATTTTTGGTCATCTTCTTTTTCTTAGATAAGTCCCTTTAACGTTTCATATAATAAAGGCTTGGTGCTGATGAACTCCTTTAACTTGATCTTATCTGGGAAGCACTTTATCTGCCCTTCCATTCTAAATGATAGCTTTGCTGGAAAGAGCAATCTTGGATGTGGGTCTTTGCTTTTCATGACTTTGAATATTTCTCTCCAGCCCTTTCTTGCCTACAAGGTTTCTTTTGAGAAATAAGCTGATAGTCTTATGAGAATTCCTTTGTAGATAACTGTCTCCTTTTCTCCTGCTGCTTTTAAGATTATCTCCTTATCTTTGGTAATTTAATTATGATGTGCCTTGGTGTGTTCCTCCTTGGGTCCAATTTCTTTGGGACTCTCTGAGCTTCCTGGACTTCTTGGAAGTTTATTTCCTTTGCCAGACTGGGGAAGTTCTTCTTCATTATTTGTTCAAATAAGTTTTCAATATTTTGCTCATCCTCTTCTCCTTTTGGCACCCTTATGATTCTGATGATGGAATGTTTAAAGTTGTCCCAGAGGTTCCTAAGCCTTTTTAAATTTTTTTTGAATTCCTGTTTCTTCATTCTGTTCCATTTGAATGTCTATTTCTTCCTTCTGTTCCAAATCCTTGAGTCCTGGTTTCCTTCCCTTCACTGTTGGTCCCCCATATATTTTTCTTTATTTCACTTTGCATAGCCTTAACTCTTTCCTCTATTTTGCATCTGTCCTCCATCATTTTTGTGAGCATCCTAATTACCAGTGTTTTGAACTCTGCATCTGATAGGTTGGGTATCTCTTTGCCACTTAGTTCTTTTTTCTGGCATTTTGATCATTTCTTTCATTTGGGCCATATTTCTTTGTGTCAGTGTGCCTGTTACAGTAAGGGATAGAGCCTTAGGTATTCACCAGGTAGGGCAACCTACTTTGCTGCACTGTGGTGTTGTATATGGGGCAGGGGTCAGAGAGGGAACAATGCTACTTGCTGGCTCTCAGCTGGTTTTCAGTCTCTTCCCCCACTACCCACAAGCAAATAGGGCCTTTCTGGTGCTAAGTCCTGGGTGGGTGGGCTTGTGTACAATCTAGAACACTGTGGGTCTCTCCAACAAATTCTTCTATATGGCTTAGGGCTTCTTCTGCTGCAGCAACCCCCATGGATTTTTAAAGCCAGAAGTTTTGAGGCTTTAATTTCTCGGCACTGGAACCCTGGGTTGTGTTGTCTATCTTGTCCCCCAGTTTCTCCTGGATTATTGACACACGAATGTGACACCACCCAGTCTGCCAGCTGCCACCTCACCTGGTCAGGTCTGTCACCTTGCCACACATCCTCTCTGATGGGCAAGTCTTAATCAAATACCTCACCAAAGTGGATACAAGCAGGTCCTCAGATAATGTCATTTTATTCAATGTCATTTCATTATAACAATGAAGAAAAGAATAAATTGATTCCCAGCTGGGGTCACCACCCGTGCAGAGTTGGCACCTTCTCCCCATGTCTGGTTTCTCTAAGACTTCAGTTTCATTCCACATTCCAAAGCTGTGCACATTAGGTGAGTTGGTGGGTCCCCATTGTCCCAGCCTGTGTGAGTGGAGGTGTAGGAGTTAGTGTGTCCTGCAACAGAAGGGCATCCTGTCCAGAGATTGTTCCCACATGATACCCTGAGCTGCCAGAATAGGCTCTGGCCACCCTCACACAGATTGGTAAATCATCATCTTTTATAATCTTCCCTAAGTGTATATAGAGGTAATATTTACTTCGATGTTTAATATTAGAAATGTTTTATGCCTTTATTTAGGTTTGGTGATGTTTTTGTGATCAATAATACACTGAAGGAATTTGTCTTATTTATATCAATTAACCAATGGTAAAATTGGTTTTATTATGCACAATTTCATGCAAAACTGCAGTTTCCGAGAACCTCTCAATAGCCTTAAACGAGGACTTACTGTGTACAGATGGCAAGTAAGCATTTAAAAAGGTGCACAATATTAGCAAACTGCGAATTAAAACATCAATGAAATACCACTGTGTACCCATTAGAACGGCCCAAATTTGGAACACTGACAACACCAAATGGTGTTGAGGATGTGAAGCAATAGAAAGAGTCTCTGTTCATTGCTGGAGTCTCATTCCCTGCTGGTGAAAATGCAGAATGCCACAGCCACTTGGGACGATAGTTTGGCAGTTCTTTACAAAACCAAACAGACTCTTACCTCATGATTATCACACTCCTAGTATTTACCCAAAAGAGGTAGAAATGTATGTTTACAAAGAAACCTACCCACAGATGTTTATAGCAGCTTTACTCATAAACTTGGAAGCAACCAAAATGACCTTCAGTAGGTGAATAGATAAACTCTGTTGTATCCAGATATTAAAATATTATTCACTGCTAAAAAGAAAATGAGCTCCCAAGCCATGAAAAGGTATGGAGGAAACTTAAATGCATATTACTAAATGCAAGAAGCAAATCTGAAAATGCTATATACTGTATGATTCCAGTTATATGACATTCTGGAAAAGGTAAAACTGTGGAACAGTAAATAGATCAATGGTTGCCAAGGGTTGGTGGGAGGAAAGGATGAATAGGTGGAACACAGAGGATTTTGAGAGCAGTAAAATTATACTTTGTGATTCTACAATGGTAGATACGTGTCATTATACATTTGTCAAAACTCACTGAATGAACAACAAGAATAAACCCAAAATGTGAACTATAGATGCTGGGTAATAATGGTGTCCATCAATTATAATAAATATAGCATTCTGGTGTGGGATGTTGACTGTGGAGGAGGCTGTAAAAGGGAGTTAGGAAGTATAAAGGAACTCTCTGTGCTTTCTGCTCAATTTTGCAGTGAACCTAAAACTGCTCTAAAAAATCTATTTAAAAGAGAAAAATGAATAGCAGTTGCAACACTGGCTAACTCACTTGCCCATGCGGGCTCCCCTGTAGATAAGAGACACAGGCAAAGTCAAGAGCCCTCTGGATTACAAGGCAGACATTCAATTGCATAAATACAAAGATATATTTTAAAAGATCATAATTACATTTCATGAGTTCACCATGTGACCAAGGCTGGGGAAAGGCAGAGTTTGAATCTACAGCACTGAGCACCAAGAATGGTGTATTGTAAATCCCCGGTACATGGAGGCTGTTATTCTTATTATCACATCCTCCTCTTCATCATCATCACCATCATCATTATTAGTAGTAGCATTCCCAGCAGGGGAACATGTCTAACACAGAGAGACAGAGACCCCATAAAGCTGTTGAGAGTTCACAGGGTTGTGTCTCTGGAACATGGGCATCGAAGCAGGAGCAGTGAGGAGAGAAGCCAGACCTCGTGGAGCCACAGTTGACTTCAAGGAACTTTGGGCTTTATTCTGTATAGACACAGAGATAATCTTAAGCAAGAAAGTGGCCTAGATAGGCCAACTCGATGAGGTAGGGTTTTCATTTTTTTTTTTTTTAAGTAGAAGCAGGGATAAAAACTGGACCAAGGGGAAATCATAGATGGATGTGTATTTGGTACACACGAAAACCTTTGGGACTCTGAAATTTGCTCTCTTCAGCAATGTGAAGTAATTGCAAATGCTACCATTAATTAATGGCTATGACTTTCAGCACAGCAGTCTCCAAACGCCAGGCCTCGGGCCAGGTGAGTCCATGGAGAAATGTCACCACAAGAAGAAATGAAAAACATAAGAGCAAGGCAATGTGCTTGTGTGTGTGTAAGTATGGGAGGGTATCACACATATTTGCACATCAGTATGACTTTTCTAATGGCCTTTTTGGGGAAGAATTTTTCTTTTATTCCGAGTCTATTGTCTTCCCATTTTTAGAGTATTTTTGACATTCCAAGTTGCAACTCCAAAATTCTGAAACAACTATTGCAGCGAGAAAACCTCATTGAATCATTTGCCCAGCATTCTCTAAGTATCTACACTCTGCCAGGCTCTGGGGATATTCCCAAGAACAAGGCCAAGCAACCACTGCCCTCACAGACATTTCCCAGCAGGAAAGATGGGTGTTAGTGATGTCATAGGAGCTCTATGATGTCATCAGGAACACTATGAAGAGAAGCACAGGGCATTACAGGAGCATATGGCTGGCAACCTCATCTTGCTGGGGTCATCTGGGAAGACTTCCCTAAGAAAAATGGCATTTCACTGAGTAAAAATGAGAAGGAAGAGTAGAAATTAGCTGAATGGCGTGGCTCTAAGTGGCAGCAAAGAGTGAGGCAGGTTTGAAAACCGCTAGAAAGGGGCTGAGGCTGCCTCACAGGACACTTAACTGGTGAGCACCCGCCGTATTTCTCAGACTATAAGACACACCTTCTCCCCCCAAATTTGGGAGGAATAATGGCTGTTAATGCTGCTGTTGAGTTCTGTTTTCACCAATGTAAATAAACATTGCTGAAATATTATTTATGTTATTAAACATTTTATCACATTTTTTTGCTTCAAAATCTTTTTCCCCATTTTCCTCCTCTAAAACCTAGGTACATCTTATGGTCTGAAAAATATGGTAGTTAGTCGATGGCTGAAGAAGAAAGTTCCCCCAGCGCCAGGTGAGCCTGAGCTAAATCCATCATCTGTGTCCCCAGAGGATGTTCCTGACTGTTTGCAACAAAGTCACCCACTAATAAATGGCTGCTCATACACAATCACACTCTGTTTAATAAATAATGTGTCCCATAAGTAAGATTTTTGTCACTAGCTGGCAAGGTTTGGGCAAACAGATCACTTAGCTGACCCCCCTGTCCCTCATTTTTTCTCATGTCTAAAATAAGAGGGTTAGATGAAATAAACTCCTCTAAGGTCTAGTCCAGGGCGAACATTCTATGATGACAAATGTATAGCAGTTACCACGGGTGGGAACATTTAAAATCTGAAGTCTCTGCACTCGATGTTGTACAGGTTTCCCTCACTATATGAAAGAGAAGGCCTTTTTAAACCAAAATGTCACGAAGTGACGAAACCATTAATTAAAGTAATTACCATTACTTTATATGGGAAAAACTCTGCATATTCCCAGACCAAAAAAAATAAAATAAAATAACCTACCAAATCTACTTAATTGTATCCAGTTTTTCACTAAGTGTAACACCCTTATGAGCTCTCCTAGGCTTTTCTGATACCTTAGGACACATCTTGCTAGTGGATGCACAGAATAAATGGAGATAAAGCCCAGATGCTCACAGACACAGTTCGAAGCTCAGGGGGCTTGATGCTGAGACGCTGGGTGTGCTTCTTGGGGAGTTTGATGAGGCCCCTCTGGCTGCTTGGGATACCCACGGCCTCTGATGGCTGGCAGAAAAACAGATGCTGAATGCTCTTCTCTCTTTTCACGCTCTTTGTTTAAAGCAAAAATCCCCTTTGGACTTCTTTCAGCTAGCAAAAGACCTAAAGTAGTAGGTCTTTTGTAAAAGCAACGTGATGAAACACAAACTTTTAAAAAGTAGGAGATACCTCCATCTGTATTACAACAGTCCTCACCACAGCCCCATGAGGTATGAATTACAACCACTAATACATAGATAAGAAACTGAGGCATAGAATGAAAGTCCTCAGGTCATGCTCTCGTCTGTAGCAGACCCAGGATTCTAACCCAGTTCTGTCTGACTCCAAAACCCATGCTCTCACCCTGGCTGGTGTGGCTCAGTGGGTTGAGCACTGACCTGTGAACCAATGGGTCACCTGTTTCACTCCCAGTCAGGGCACATGGCTGGGTTACAGGCCTGGTCCCATTTGGGGGAATGCGAGAGGCAAATACACATTGATGTTTCTCTCCCTCTCTTTCTCCCTCCCTTCTCCTCTCTCTAAAAATAAATAAATAAAATCTTAGAAAAAATAACCCATGCTCTCTTTATCAGTCTGTGCACACTACCATGACGTCTCATGATGCCCTGTGACTCAGTCCCTGTGTTCCACTGGTGTCCTTCAGCACGGCATTCAGAGTCTCTCTGTGCCACTCTTCCCCTGGGCCCAGGTCACACTGGCCTCCTGCAGCACTCTGCTTGTGCCCTTCATCCTCCGTCTCCCATCACCAGCCCCCTCTGCCACTGGGGTGAAATCAAATAATGACCCAGAAACAAAGCTCACTGAACGGGGTCAGACAAGCACACCGCAGTACATATCTGAAGTCCGACTGGGCCCATGGAGCCACCTTAACACACTAGAGAGAGTAACAGGATAAAGGTCTCAGGTCAGCATCAAGGAGCTCCTTCTGTAAACGTAATGACTGGACCAAGGAGAGTATCACAAAGATCCAGGCATGATGCCGGCCAAAAATGTCCTGGGCAGTAGAATTCCTGGGACTGTGGAACTGGGTGGAAGCCCAAGGCGGGCACTTCAGCCCAGAGGAACAAGGTTCAGCTCAGAAACATCACAGGAACAAAGCCCCAAACTGGAGACTGGCCCCAAGGGACAAAGAAGGAGCCCAATCATTGATGAAGGTGCCAGACCAGCATCAACATTCCTCAAATAGGATGGGCGGTGGTTTCAGGTGTTGGGACAAATTTAAGTCTGATGCCTTGGACAGGGAATCAGTGAGCTGATTGCATTTATCTTCACTACCTTGGTCCTAATCCTAATCCGAACCCTGGGTTACCCGGTGGGTAGCCTTGCGCGAGTTGCTGGGAGACGGTTCTCCATGGGTCTCCCACAAGTTCACATGTCTTAAGGAGGCACTCACTAGTCCCGGTTCCACATTTCTCTTTTTGAGAACGTTTGTACAATAAACTGCCTTGGGAGATAAGAGTCTCCCTTAGCAACAAAAATCGAGAAGGCCTTATAAAAAAATCTGGGTTTCCTAAACTGAGGATTCCCCGTCGGTAATGAAACCTACTTTGTGTGCAGGTGTCATCGGGCCCAGTGTGTATGTCTACTCAACAAATTCTATTCTTTCCTTCCACCACCTATCTCGTACAGATGGTATAGGAATCATAAAAAGAGCTTGCTCTACATGGTGATGTGCTCCATGAGAAGTGAGTGTTAGTAATAATACGAACTCTACACCTCCTTCAAGGCCCAGTTCATTTGTCTGCATGATGACCAGTTCATTTGTCTGCATGGTGACCTTTTCAAATACTCCAGGACAGTGGTTAGTCACCTAATTTATATGTATTTTCAGAAAGTCTTATCCTCACTTCTTTACTGTTTAGTGTTAGCTCCTTGACTTGGTTATTAGTGTTTGAAGACAGAGATAATATCGCCAGCTTCTTCTGGATCAGGCACCTACACTTTTTATGGTAAAGATACACAGTAAACACGCCTAAGTTGATTGAGTTTCACATGTCACCACACTTCATACCTATTACCAGGAGAAGCTTAAGAAAAGTCGACAGGAAAAAATGTTGATTGTTCTTCATCAGCTTTGCTGTCTCTGGGATACAGGCCCTGCTGCCTGAGGAGAGCAGGCTGGTAAAAGTGGCCTGTGGGATGGCATTCCCACTGAACTCAGCTGAAAGGCTGATATAGCATAATATGTTCATAAGCTAGTTGCATCGAGTATATTATTAAACACAGACTTAAGTATTTATATATGCAAAGAAAACCAATAATTTGTATGAGTTCTTTTTAGTAACTAATCATGTGGAATAGGCCATCTGCCCACCCGCAGAAAACAGTCAGGGTTAAACCTCAGAAGCCACATCTTCACCCCGTTCCTGAAATCTTTGAGCCACAAAACATGTCATCCATTCCAAAAAGATGTTGATAGAATTAAGTCCTGAGCTATTATGGTCAGCAAGCAATAACTCTTGTGAGGAAAAGCAAAACTAAAGCAGTAAGAACCAAAGTTAAGCTATAAATAATACTTTAATGAGACACATAATACTATAAACAGTTATTACACTGGTGTCATCGTTACACATGTGTGAGGTGTCCAGGCAGTTTATTTCCTCCAAGATTCTTGTCCTGCAAGATGGGTAGCAGTGGCTTGGCCATGGCCTCATGATCTAACAGCTATGCCTCCCAGACACACAGTTAACTAAGGGTTGAGAATCTTCTCTCAATGAGTTATGCTAGGATACGAAATTGTTTCTATAAAGTCACCAGCACAAATCCAAAATGCTACTGTCATTGAGTACGGTGGTCCACAAAGTAATACAAGTCTGTCATTTCACAAACCCCCAAATGAGGATCTGTACTCCCAAAAAGTCCCCTAGGTTCTGGGCTAAAGAACCTATGGCCCACCATGTCTCTAAACTTTTATTTCCAAAAACAGGGCTTTCAGGTAACATTACAACTTGGGAAAGTAAGTGAAATCATGTATATAATGTCTCTGATTCATTATAAGCATTCACTGAATGTTAATTTCACTTCTCTCTTTCCTTCTCAAAAACAGAAAGAAAACCCAGAAATTAGGGATAAAAATGTACCACCAAACCCAAGGGGAGGTGACCGTGAGACACTACAGCCGGTTCATTAAATGCTGTCTCCGTCCCGGCCAGGCACATGTGGAGCAGAGGCCAAAAGGAAAGCCCAGGCATCTGCTGCCACTGCAGATGGAAACATTTCTGTAAAGGGGCGTGTTGTGAAGAGATCTGCCCAGATTTATAGGTCCTGGTCTTACAGGTCCAGGTTATGGCCAGGCAAGTGAACACTCTATTGAAAGTGTTCACATGGGTCAGGAAAGGGAATTTGGCCATCTCTCTCTTTCACTGGAGCAGGAGGGATTTGCAAGGTGACTGAACGCCAGTCCTCGCCATTCACGGTTGTTCATGCGCACAGCATCCTCCAAACCACCCAGCGTGCAATCGGTCCAGTGCAGACAGCCAGACCAACCCTGCAGCCCAGGACTGGGACCAGGGCAGACCTCAGGCACATCTTTGATTGATGAACAGTACACAGTTAATTAAAAATCAGAAGCAATGGAACTGACCTCCAAACCAATATATTATTATTGTTGGTGTTTTCATCTAAGGTGAAATTCTAACCTTGGGCAAGTCAAAATACTCTCTCTATAAATTAAGCACAATTGCCTGACAGCAGATATCAGATATGTCAAGTATAAATAGCTTTGAGGTCTTAAGATGAAAGACCCAGTCCTCTTTGCTGTTTGTGAGGTTATTTCGTAGGAATCTTCCTCTTCATCCCTCAGCCCTCCTGCCCCTTGCAGGCGCTGGAGGGGTGCTCAGAGCCCTCCTCTCCGGTTTGCCAGAGAAGAAGGAAAGAAAGGATAGATAGGACACTCTGGGTTAAGCTCAGCATTTAAGTCACTAAAATTTAGGGATCACTTGGAATAAACTAACCTCTTAAAAGCAAGACTTCCAAAAACCTGCAATTTTATAAGGTGCTATATCCAAAGAACTTGTTGTACCTGCCATACAAATGCTAATGTTTTAATGAGTGTTTTGGCTTCTTTTATTCAAGGGCCTTGGAATCCTTTAGGATGAAAGGCCCCAGGAGCCTGCAAGGGATTAATGACAGGCTTTCAGTGTTATTATCCCCCCACAGAAACACCTGCAATTAAGGGGGCAGAAGGTGAGTTTTCAGCCTGAAGCACTCAGGTGACAAGCAGTTTTTGCTGCTTCAGAAAACCTCCTCAGGAGTGATGGAGAGCATGGAGAAAAGAGGAGGGCAGAGAGAGTAATGACACTCCTAATGATAATGGCACGGGCGAGACCTTGTCGCCAAATGCTGTTCTCAGAGTCTTTGATTGAATCCTGACAACAGGATGATTTTACATTTTCCAGGGGAGGAATCTGGGCCCAGAAAGATTAACTTGCTCAAATGGAAACATCTTACACCTGAGCCAGCTGTCATTGAAAAGTAAAATGTTTTTAAAAAGGTAAACCTAAGTATTATAAGACAGGATTTGAACCCAAGTGGCTTGCTTCTAGAACTAAATTCTTGACAGAAAGACAGACAAAGCTACTTACTTTATCCTGTTTGTTTCATAAGAGACTTGACCAACTCCGGTGGGACTAGAGACCCAACTTTCTGCCCTTGTTTCTCCCCTTCTACCCTGTTCTCCTCATTGATGAGCGTCGATCTACCCACTGTGCACAAAAAAGTATGTGGAAGGAAGCTCAGGAAGATAAAGGGGTACCTGTTAAGTGTCTGCTCCTCAAGTCTGTCTACGAAGCTATGTGTCAGGTCAGGTTGAAACAACTGATAGCTAGAGGCTGAGGAAGGACTGAAGTTCACTCTGGGCATTCAAGTTCAGCTACAAAGTGGAGCTTACTCAGAAGAGCAGCCAGGATGATGAAAGACCAGGAGACTACCCCAAATAAGGAAATGCTAAAAAAAAAAAAAAAAAAAAAAAAAAAAAAAAAAAAAAAAACTAGAGATATTTAGGCTGGAGAAAAAAAAGACTCAGAAGACAGGAGAACTAGCCTTGAGTATCTGATGGATCAGTGCTCATGGGAAGAGCACTGAGGCTCTGCCTGAGGACCCCAAGGGGGAGAGTTCACACAAAGGCAAAGAAGCTCCTTTAGGCTAATGCTCAGAGCTGTCCAAAGACAAATGGACTGCTTCATCTTAGTAAAGGTGTTTAAGTTCAGACTCGAAGACCACTGGCATCCTTGTTAGTGACACATCCTTTCACGCTCAAGAGTCCTAATTTGGATCTAGATTACTGGTCACCAGAGAGAGTAAGTGCATCTCCCGAGCTCCTGGATGACTTGTGTAGGTCTCCAGCTGTTTCTAAGCATGTCATTTTTAAATTTGCAAGGTTTTCAAGAGAAAAGTCCTATTAATTGACTTGTCACTACAGGAATTATACTTTTGACCTACTTTCCCATCATTTCCATTGTGGTATTGAGCCTGCTCCTTTCCAGGTTTGCTCCCTTTTCCTCAGTCTGGAGCCCCACACCAGCGGAGGAAACAAGCCCCGGAATGTGCTGAATGGAAAAGACAGGAAAGCGCTGTTTGACTTGGAATTCTGCGGCATGTAGCAGGCAGGGTGGAGAAGTGTAAGCTCTCTGAACAAGGTGTTCTTTGGGGCCTAGGGAACTTAGTGAAAGCATCTAAGTTCAAAACAAATGGGAAAGAAAGGCAGAACGGACAAGCGGATCCAGGCCTGGGGTCCCTGTGTGCCAGGGAAAACCAATTTATTGCAATTTATTGTGATGCAATTTTCATATTGCAACACTGCTTTGTTTGGCTTTGTGCTTTTTGTTTTGTTTTGTTTTAAAGAAAATGCATCACAAGCCTAGTAGCTAAAATAGTCTCTTTCTTTCTTTCTTTCTTTCTTTCTTTCTGCTCTGATTGGGTGTTTTCAGCCACCTTGTCATCCAAATTGCTGATTGGACCCTCTGTTTCATCCAACCTGCTGTTGATTCTTCCCTCACTTCAGATACCATATTCTTAATTTCTGACTGATTCTTTTTTATGGTTTCTATGTCCTTTTCTATATTTATTATCTCTCTAAGTTCTCTGAGTTCATCTATTTTTCCCCTAAGTTCCTTGAGCATCCTCATAACCATTGTTTTGAACTCTGTATCTGGTAGACCGCTTGCCTCCATTTCATATAGAGTTTTGGGGGGAGATTTCTTCTGTTCTTTCATTTGAGGCATGTCTCTTTGTCTACCTCATGCTGGCTTTCACCCTGTATTTGTTTCCATGTATTAGGTGGATCTGCTGTGCCTCCTAGTCTCGGTGTGTTGGCCTGATGGAGGAGGTGTCTTGTGGGGTTGAGTGGCCATCTCCCCAATTACCTGAGCTAGGTGCTCTGAGAATGCCCCGTGCATGGGTTATGTGAGCCCTCATGTTGTACTTGAGTCTTGACTATAGAATACCAATTTTGAATTACAGTTTGTGGGGAGACTTATAAGGGACCACGGTAAAAGAAAGTCATATAGGAAGATGCAGTGAACAGGCCCTCGGACAGTCTGGGTGCCAGGTTGATGCTGCCCCAGCCACAGGACCAGAGCAGATGCTCCCTCAAGTTCCCTTCTGGTTTGTGGTGATTATTTTGAGGAGGAGTTTCAGCCCCGTTCATGGTGAGAGAATAGGGAGCCCTTGGCTAGGGGTCACCTCATCCCCTGCTTGGCTCTGAGGCTTTAAATTATCTCCCCTCTTTGAACCCCAGTGTCCCCATGGGTCCCCATGAAACATTTGGGAGAGATATTTCCAAGGCCCATTCAACTCTGAACTTCAGCGATTCTGTGATTAAAGTCTAAAGGACCTTGTAATTACCCTGGAACATCTTTCTCTGGGTCAAGCAACACAATGGAGAGTAGCAGGAAGAGAATTTGCCCATGAACATCTTCCAGTGTTTGCAAAACGGCATAGAGCAGATGAGACATGTATGCAGGGAAGCTCTATACTTTCCCAGGGGGTCGATTACCTTGGTCTTACTCCATGTCTCCATGTCTTAGGATCACCAATGCAGGGGCAAAAGCAACCTTGGATGGCCCCCTCTCTTCTGGAAATCTCCCCACACTGAAAGGTGTTGTAATGGTGCAAGTGTCCCTTCTCCTGAGGGACCTGAAGAGGCACAGACAGACTTATGCAGCATAAGCAACTGATTTTATCATTAGTCAGGTCAGGCTTCAAGCTCCAGGGACCAGGTAGACAAGTGAGTCACCCAGCACCATGAGTTAGAGCAAAGAATGTGGAAGGAGAAAACTGGCGAAATGTGGAATGGGAAGGTGTCAGAGTAAAAGACCCTTAATGCACTCGGAAGTCAAAACATTTGGGAANATAGAGCAGATGAGACATGTATGCAGGGAAGCTCTATACTTTCCCAGGGGGTCAATTACCTTGGTCTTACTCCATGTCTCCATGTCTTAGGATCACCAATGCAGGGGCAAAAGCAACCTTGGATGGCTCCCTCTCTTCTGGAAATCTCCCCACACTGAAAGGTGTTGTAATGGTGCAAGTGTCCCTTCTCCTGAGGGACCTAAAGAGGCACAGACAGACTTATGCAGCATAAGCAACTGATTTTATCATTAGTCAGGTCAGGCTTCAAGCTCCAGGGACCAGGTAGGCAAGTGAGTCACCCAGCACCATGAGTTAGAGCAAAGAATGTGGAAGGAGAAAACTGGCGAAATGTGGAATGGGAAGGTGTCAGAGTAAAAGACCCTTAATGCACTCGGAAGTCAAAACATTTGGGAACTGGTCACCTTCCCACAGGGAATTTCTATCTGGGAGTCCCCAACCATACCCTAAACGCAGCCAGTTGCCACCTAAATGCCTAGCAGGAGCCACAGGAGGCTCTGGACCAAGCAGTGACTAGTCAGTGCAAACATGAGCATTGAAGCAGAGAGAGTATATTCGGGCACACCCCCTTTCCCTCTGGAGAGCCCGTTTGGGGTCTGCTGGAGCCATGGACAGCACAGTCTGTGAGCCAGAGAAAGAGGGCCACTGTGGGGGTGCATCCATTCAAAGTGCCCTGATCACCGATGCCTCCTGGCAGCCAGAGAGGCATGGGTGTGATGCTTTAAATGTAGCTGATTGTCATCTCTGGGGGAAAAGCCACCAATAAAGACCCAGACCCTGGGGGAGGGGGAGTGACATCATAATATAGCACCTGTGTAGGTTAATGTCTGTGTCCCAGCCTTTAGAGTGTGCATACCTTTTATGTATGCTATCTTATCGGATGCTTATTGCAGCCCCACGGAGTAAATAAAACTGATGTTATCAGCCCTGTTTTAAAAACAAGAAAATTGAGGCTTGAAGTAACCTAATGATATAGTCAAGCTCCCACAGCTAGAGAGCATCAGGCTCTGGTGTCTGAATTAGTGAAAGGCAGCACCTTGGGAAAGAAAGAAAGGAGGCATAACCTACCATCTTTGCTTAGCTATGGAATCTGTCACTCATGGCACCGCAGGGCCAACCGCAGGGGAGCGTATGTGCTTTCCTGTGTAAGAGGCCCCAGGTCTTCACCAACCATGAGCCTCTCCCTTGCTCACTCTCCATGGCTCCCCAGAGTCGCACTGGGTGGAAAAGTTCATAACAATCCCTGCTGCACTCCCGCACCAATTAGTACTTAATGTACTGAACATCCACACAGTCCTGCAGGGCTTTATGGCCGCAGAAGAAGCGCTGGCTTTATTCTCAAGGAATTTACTGTCTGAAGAATAAGTAGGAAAAGATGTACATCAAGTTACACATGAGATAAAATACTTCACAAAACACTGGGATTAACAGGAGTATATAAAATCTAATTATAGGTGGGTGATGTCTCAAGTGGGGAAAAATCATTAGGGTTTTGCCATAATTTTACGTCTAAAATAATTGCTTGGACAAGAGTATTTGCCTTGCTCACTGTCCTTAGTAAATTAAACCATTTGCATATTTCCAAAGGCAAGCTTAGATTTTGTAAGCCTTGCATTTATTACAGCTACAACTAACACACTGCACAATTCCTTTTAACATTTTAATTTCTTCTTATGTTGATTATGACTATTAATAATAATGCCCACACTATTAAATGCTTTATATCTATAATCTCATTTAATTTCCTCTAAGACACTATGAAGTATCTGTTATTATCTTCACTCTTTAGATATGGAAAATGAGGACGAGAGAGTTTTTCCAGTTACAGTTGACATTCAGTATCGTATTAGCTTCAGGTGTGTGGCTTTGCGATTGGACATTTGCATAATGAACAGAGTGATCCCTCGGATAAGTCAAGTACCTACCTGGCACCACACATAGTTACTACAACATTATTGACTGTATTTCCCATGCTGTGATTTATGATTGCCTGTATATGTGGAATCTAAAGAATAAGACAAATGAACAAACAAAACAGAAACGAACTCACAGATACAGAGAACAAACTGATGGTTACCCGATAGGAGAGGGGATGGGGAACTGGGTGAAACAGGTAAAGGGATTGTGATGAACAAATTGGCAGTTACCAAACAGTGTCCAGGACTAGAGAGATTTTGAATAAACTTTCTGAAAGTCATACAGCTTGTAAACAGAAAAAGATTTGAACTGAGATCTGCCTAAATGCAAAGCTCCTTAAAAGTTTTTATTTCCTCATTTTAGCTTTATATCATCCTCAGGACATAAGAAAGGTTTCATTAACCCCATTTTAAAGATGAGGAAACAGATTTATCCAAAATTTCAGTGACTTACCTAGGAGGTTGGGCACTAACTGTGCAACTCCATTCTACTCACCCCCATCCCATCATCTTTCTGGGGTACCAGGAACTACTCACGTCAAGAGGGAAGGGCAGAATGCTCTGATTAGCCTTCAGAATGAAGTGTAAGCAGGAGTGCAATCCATGCAGTTCAACGTTTTTCTTTGTTACACACGTAGTGTTGCATCCAAGTATCAAAAGTCTACCTTTTACCCAATAGCAAATGCCGATGGCTTGGAAATTTCACAGCCAAGCTGGAAATGACCTACATTTAAGAAACTCCTGTCCTGGACTCTCTCAAAGTCACATCATGCCAGAGATGGTTGGAACCTTGAGAACGCTCCCTCAAACACTTAGCCCCTTAAAACCAGCAGTTATGTTGGACTCACCGATGACTCAGCAGACACCAACCCACTGGAATCCCTCTCCGTGAGCCCTGTCCACTCTCAAGTTGCCTCCTTGGAGATTCACCTTCTCTGAACTTCTGCTGTGCTTGTTACTCACCCTAGTCAGTTGGGCAAAGTGTGTGTCCGGGCCCTGACACTCCTGTTCGCACAGAACTCTGAGAATTGCGGTTCTGCAGCAAGTTACCAGAAAGCCACAACATGAGCTGGAGAGTCCGATCCTCAGGTTCCTGATGGGTCAAATAACATTAAACAGCTTACTTGACTGCATTATGGGGAGTAAATGAGACAATGAACAAAAAAAAGCCCACAGCGTGGTGCATTGTAAGTAGTCAATAATTGTTAACTAGCCAATGTTATATTACATTATACAATTACTCATAATATATTATTATATCAATCTTACTACTACTAATGAAGAGTTTAACTATATTGAATTTAATTAAGAAGAGTATGCTTAATCATACATGCAATTGGATAGTTTAAAAAAAAAAAAAGCCTGAATTGGATCCTTTCTCAGCCAAGCAATTATGTAAAAAGGAGAAAGCCGAGGGGTAGAATTATGCAGAGTCACTTGGGCTCATGTCCTGCCTGTGAGCATGAAGGGGCCGGGGAAGCAGGCAAGGTTGGGGACCACCGACCTCCACCGACCTCCACCGACAGAGGATGGGCTCGCTGAGACCTTTGCTCCTTTACTCACAGAGTCCTCACTTATTCAACTTTTCTATGCTGTAAATTAAAAGCAATAAGGCTCAAAGAGGACCTGCCTTTCAGTGGACAAAACTAGAAAAACTATACCTAAATTTACACATCCATGCAAATATAATACACATATACTCATTATTTGCATTTAGATACATACACAGAAATACATGTGGATGTATATGTATTTGTGAGTGCATATGTACGTGTGTATACATGTATAAAAATCACACCAACGCCTCTAATTCCAGTCCACGCCTCCCACCGCATGGGGCTCCTTCTTGCCCTCGCGCATCCAGATGTTCATGTCCCCTTCCCATGTGACAATCCAACAGCACAAAAACATTTCTTCATCTGCCCAATGCCACAATACATCTAAAATAACTTCAGAATTGCCTAACACATCTACCACAAGATGAATAAGTTACACACACTGAAAAGAATTCAGGAGCTGGTTTCAATTCTCCCCACTCAACCTCACCCAGGGTGGAGGGTAAACCGCCAAACACTGCTAATAAGTTTCTTCCATTTGTCCTTTCCTTTGCTTTTTCCTCTTCGGTGTGGTTGTAGTATTTCTTTGAAATATAACTGGGTTCATTCGTTTTCAGTGTTAGGCTTTTCTCTTCCCATCTTGCTTTTAGTTTTGAACATGTAGAACATTAACATGCTTCCAAAAGTTGTAATGACACAAAAAATATATATTGTTTTCGGGGAAGAGTCACTCCCTCTGAATCACTTTCATTCCCTCACTCCAGTAAGTAACCAGCTTCTTGGTTTTCCAGTTTATCCTTCCTGTGTTTCTTCTGGTGATAATAGGCAGATATATGTATGCTTTATTTCCCCTGCTTTCTTACAAAAAAGATGGCGTACTATATATTGTCTTTTGCACTTGCCATTTTTTTAGTTACTATTTCCTAGAAATCATACTATACCAATTTAGAGAAATTTCTCTCATTTTGGGTTGGGGTTTGTTTTGTACAGATACCCAGTACTCCACAATACACACACCATATTGTATTCAACCAATCGCCTATGCTTGGGGATTTGGGAGGTTTCCAATATTTTACAACTACAAATAATGCTGTAAAGCAAACTTTGTGCATATGGATTTTCATATTTTGGGGGTACATCTTTAGGGTAAATTCCCAGAAGTAGGATTTCCGTGGGCAAGAGATAAATGCACATGTGGTTTTGTTAAATATTGCCAAGTTCTCCTCCCTGGAGACATTACCATGTTGGCTGCCCATCAGCAGTGAATGGAAGTGCCTGTTTCCTCCCAGCCGCTTCCACCGAGGGCATTGTCAAGCTTTTTAATGCTGCCAATCTGACACACAAGAGAGGACATCTCACTGTAGTTTTAATTTGCATTAAACTTACTATGAACGAAGGCGAACATCTTTCACGTAGTGAGGGACATTTACATGTCTCTTTTTGTATGAATCGCCTGCCCTGAATTTCATAGTATACTCTCACACACGTTAGGGCTAGCCCCTACTCAGTGCTCTTTCTTTCTAGTGTTTTTCTAGGTACTCGTGTACCCTTCTTTTAAAAATGTTATTGTATTAGGGTTACATTAAATGTATAACTTAACTTACAGAGAACTGACACCTTGATCAAGTTGGGACATGCCAAGAACAAGACATGTTACTCCTTTCGTTCAAATTATAAATACATCTTAACTCGTTAAATAAAATAACATTTATTGAGCAGCTATGATGCCCTCCACAGTATAATGAGCACTATAGAAGTAAAAATGTAGGTTCTGTCCGTGGGCAGCTTAAAATTTCATGAGAAAAACAGACTAACACACCTAGAGCAATGCAAGCTGTTGAAGACACCAGGTAAAAAACTTCTGCATTGCACAGCCAGACCACACACGAGCTGCAAACTCAGAGGAAAGGGAAAGAAACCAGGGCTAAAATTACAAGGGAAGACTTTTGTCTGGACTGAGACTGGAATAATGTGCCCCAACGTTGTGTGGGATTTAGGTGGGGTGACAACAGAGAGAAAGGAGTCCCAGTGAGGGGCATCCAGGCGAAAGCTCAGATGTAGACCGAGCATGACATGTCTCACAGGACAGACTCGTAGCTGCAAGAGTGAGGAAGCCAGCACCCCTCTGCTCAAACCTCAGTTATGTCTGTGTTAATAGCTCACGGATCCTCATTATGTCCTCCTTAAAAGTAGTGAACATCTACTAGGTTTCCAGACACTAGTCCTTGAGAATGGTCATCTCTGCACATACATTACCTTTTCAGTGAATGGTCTAGAGCTGTGCTATATCCAATACAGTAGCTACTAGCTCCAGGTGGCTCTTGAGCCCTTATAATGTGGCTAGGGTCTCTGAGAAACTGAATTTCTCACTTTATTTTATTTTATTTCAGTTTTAAAAGTGGAAGCAGTGCAAAATATATTTCTGTTGAACTTCATTATCTGACAGCGCTGGACCAGAGCCTTACAGGTCAGCATGGTCTGGTCAGCATCCCATGGGAGCCATCCTAAACCTTCAGAATCTGCTAGTTTACAGGTTGCCCCGCCCCCCAAAGGCAATTCTTATGCACAGTCATAGAAACACTGAGCTAGATGACTCAGAAGACATTCAGGCCTCTGGTAGGTGCCCCAGAGTGGCCCCTGTCTCTCTGGGGGCTGGGGATAGGGGGAGCAGCAGAGCCATCTCTGCCTATCACTATGATGTCACAGAGAAACTCTTGCGTGTCAGCCAGCCCCACCCGACTGGTTTCCCAGCTGGAAGACATCCTTTCCATCCTCTGCAACCCACCTCATACCACCTCACCCCTCTGCAGGCAAGAGGGAGGCCTGGTTCATCTTCACACTAGATACTCATTCCACACACCAGTTAAAACAGAGCAGAAGAGAAGCTGAAAGGTCTTTGACTCAGAACTTCAAAAGTGAATGAGCAACCCCTCTCAACTGACTTTAAAATGTTTGTCTCACCCAGAAGGTAGGTACCTTTATTTTTGAAGTCTCGTGAGTAGCTCATCTTTTCCATCTTCTTCCATTAAAGCTTCCATTTCTTCTTCCTCTGCCTCTTCATCTTACTTTTCCTTTCTGCTCTCAGGGCTTCTTAGGGCCCCTAGCTTTTCTTTTCCCCCCCTCCATCTGTATGATTCACGTTGCCAAAATTTGGCCCCTGCTAAAAGGCCCAATGGTGGTGACAACGAATGAGATATGTATCTTTCTATCGAACTGAAAGAGTACATTGATACTAGGTTCTAGGCCAGAGAATGGTGAGGCAGCCCCATGGTCCTGCTGGAAGCTGCTGGAAGCAAGCTCTGGCATGGAATCTGCTGGAACTAAGGAGGGGAGCGTGACCTTATGCTCCCTTGGTCTCAGAGAATCTGAGAGAATCTGCAGAGGTCCTTCCAGTCCCTGGAAGACCCCCACAGCCAGCAAAGATGTCTTGACTTCTTTAGGGTAAAACCCACAGTTGGAAGGGACTTGCTTCCCATTTGCAAAAGTTGGGAACTGCCAACCTTCAGCTCAAAGGATTCCTAAGAAAGCAAAAGTTTTCATTACTGTATATCTTGCCTTTCTCAACAGAGAAAAAATGAAGCTTACTGTTAGCCAGAAAAATACAACACACACACACACACACACACACACACACAGAGCACTCGGGGTAGTATGCTCTTCACTGGTTGGAAGTTAGAGATCTCAGAAGAAAGAATAAAACAGGACCTAAGAAAGGGACACTTTGGGAACTGCAGAGCAGAGATAGTGATTCTAAAGAGCCATCAGAGTCTGAGCTCAGATGGCTCCTGGGCTCAGAAGCAGCTCAAAATGAATAATAGCTCATCATCAGAAGAACCCTCACCAGTGGATAGGCATTACTGAAAAAGCCAGCCAGAGTAAATTTTATTTTATTTACTATTAGTTTATGGAGAGAGGCACAGAAGGAATATGGGAGAGTCTGTTATCAGTCTGGCTGTGAAGTATAAAGTACACTAATCCATTGCCTCCTTCTGTGTGCCTCCTTCTGCGTGAGCCATATCTGGCTTGCAAAGAGACCTTTGATAGGTCCTATTGTGCCTTCCCGGATTGGCAGCCTGCGGTGAGTCAGGCAGATTTGCATATCGACTCCTCAGGAGCATTGTGGTCTGAGCAAGTCAAATGCTCCTAATCTGATTCCTCCGGTCCAGAATAGGAGTGGCCGCTCCTCTCCTTCAGGCTGGTTGTGCGGATTAAATGAGATGTTTGGGAACAGCCTAGCAAGATGTCTGGTCCACCGTGTGGTTTTCTCCCCACACTAGTCATTTACTTCCAAGGACACAGTCCCTTTATGCGAAAAGTGACTAGAACTCAGATCTGCTTAGTGATTCGTGGTCCCCAAATTTAACCTGTTAATCCCACGAATCGAGGCAAAGACAGCCTTGTTTTAGAACAGGAGCCAGGGACCCGTGCGTTTGGGGGAACGGTAGGAGCAGGGAAATGCCTGACATCTGGGTTCCCCGACAACCCGGCACCTCCTCACCAGGAATTTATCTACGACCCAGCACTCCCTCCCCAGGCCTCGCACTCGGCGCCCGCTTGGCGGCGCCCTCAGTCACGCCCGATCACGCTTTTCGGCCCCACGGAACGTCCTCTCCCCAACGGGATCTCGCAGGTTTTCTCTGGGAGGGGCCCCGGGATGCGGTTTTCATTAGACGCAGGAGAGGAAGGAAAAAAAACCCAGCTGCCCTCTCCGCCACGCTGGGGATGTCCTGGCACTGGGCGGCTAGGGCGAGGCCCAGCCAAACAGTTCAAAACACTCTCCCGGCGCGTCGCCGGGGTAACGTGCGCCCGTCGCTAGGCGACCCAGGCGCCGTAGTAAACCGAGTGCTGACTGTTACTCATCCAAGGAGGGGCGCCGACGGGAGCTGGCGGGGACTTGGCTGTGCTCTGGCACCCCGACCGAGGGGGAGGAGGGGAGAGCAGGGAAAGAAAAGATGAGGGCGGCGCACAAGAAATAAAAATGGGGCGTTCCAGCTGCGCCTTAGGCACCCCTCAAGAGGCCACTTGTTTAGGCACCCCAGTCTCGCCCTGTCCCGGTCCCCAAGAACCCACAGTCCTAGCAGGCCCCAAGGGCTCTGTCACCGCGCGTGAGCGATTGCCCCACAGGATGTACCCAAGTGGCTGACCCTCTGATTCACTCCAGCTGCTTGGGACATTGAAGGAAGGCGGCTTCCTCTACTGGAAATGACGGCTAGAGCTGAAGTCCTCAAACAATTACATTAAAAGCGGAAAGGGAAAGGCGACAGAGAGGAGAGGCCTTAAAATGCTTTTCTTTACTCTTTCCCACTGAGCATTAGAGGTGTTCTCAGAACTTGGGACCCATATTAGGAACACAGGGGTCGTTTTTATTCTGTGTGCAGTTGAGATTAACCGGAAGTTGCAAAGTCCCAGAGCTGTGTCCAACAGTGACGTTAATGGGCATTTTGGTGGCATTACACACCCCCACCCCTTCCAGGGTCAAAATGTCCAGTATGAAGACCTCCTGTTATCTTCACCAGTGAATGAGTCAAATATGAGGCATTGAAGTAAAAAATAATAATTAGAGCTGCAAAAGCTCGGATGGTTGAGAATACATCACCCATAAGGGCCCTAATCCATAGGGAATCACTGAGCTTGGGAAAGAACAAAACATTTCCAATCCGTCATCAGCTTCGGAGCCATGTGTTTGTACCCTGGTCTCTGGGAACTACAGATAATGCTGGCACATGAGATCACCGCTGTTCTCTGGGCTTTGGTCACCAAAAAGCAGGAATGTTTCCACAGGTGGGAGGAAATGTATTGGCAGCGCATCTGTGTGATGACACCATGGGTGCCTCTGGGTAGAAAGGCAGAGGCTGTGTCTGGGAGACCTGTGGACCCTCCTTTTAGCTTCTCACTGCTGTGGTGCATGTGAGTCGGGGATTTGTGTCTCCTTGAGCAATATGAGGCTGTTATGACACTTTTATTTATCCACATCTTATCTATACCTAATATGCTCCCTAACTGTATGCATGAGCCTCATTTTCATAGACAAACTTCACTCATTCATGTATGTTAGACATAGCTAGGTTTTAAGGGTCAAAGAATGACACATGGCTGCTGCTCCATCTAGCTACTTGAAGTCAAGTGAGCATAACAGACAAGCAAACTATGCGATGAGTGACATGAGAGAGGCACCCAGTGGAGCACGCAGCAGCAGAGAACAGGGGTGTGTAGATGAGAGTCAGCGAGAGCACACACATTTACACTCCACGCCACCTTTTTATCTACTAAGTAACAGGAAGGAGTTAGTTCACGGGACATGGGTCAGAAATCGGACTCCTGGGAGAAGGGCAGAGAACCATTGCCCAGGAGGGCAGGTGAACCTTTCTTGGGAGAAGATGCCAGTATATTGATATGTTGGGAAAAAAACCCGCTGTATCCCTCAGCCCCAGGCTTTGACATTAGGGAAATTGTGTGCTATACAATCTTTTCTGGCTCAGCATTCTTACCCATTGTTTTAATCACTTCTTATCTACAGTATGCTTTAAAAAATACAATAAATTGAATTCCTGTTTACAAAGTATGTGTGGGTGCCCCAAGACCATTGTTTCCCTTTATGGATACCTATGAAATTTGGTTGTGTAGAGTGCAGGGAACAGTGACTGAGAACCTTGGCAAAGACAGATGGGTCCCAGCCCCTGGCTTTGTGATGTCATCAGTGTTGAGCTGCATGTCTATCCCTGTGGGGATCGCCCTGAGATGGTAACAGTCCAACCTACAGAAGTTAAATACTGTTTTGAGTTGTGGGATCTTGGTGTCTGTGCTGAGTCATGAGCTTCTGAGCTGAGCCTAATTATATTTATGTTGCATTGACTAGCAATTACTTCTTCTGTTCTAAGAGAGGAAAGAGAAGAAAAAAATATTAGCATGCCTAAATTACAATGAAAGGAAGTGAGTGGGATGCTGGGCTCTGATTTTTGTGGCCAGGCAGAGAAACTCATGTTTTGTCAAAAGAGGAAATTAGATGTTGTGCCCCAGGAGCCTTGGGGTGGGGGGGGTGGAGGGTATGTTTTTCAGGATTGGTCACCATTAATAGCCAGCCAGCCAGCCAGCCAAGCCCGCACACAGAATGCACAGCCTCCTAAGGGGTAGATTCAGGCTTTGAAGAAGCCTAAAATAATATAATTTTGGATGCCTTCTTTAAGAAAAATAATACAAAATGACGAGTACAAATTACATAATAGGGTCTTGGAAGGGCCGGCGTAAGTGGGGGGACAATGAAGCTGAAGTCCCATTCGTTTTACCCTAAATCCACCTCTAGGTCCCCTCATGGAAGACTCCGCCATTTCCATCCCCTTTTCCCTGGAAAAGGCAGATTTCAGGCTATGAAAGCAGAAGGGGCGCAGTCTATGAGCAGAGGCAATAAAAAGCCAAAGACACAAGACTCTGCCAAACAGTGACTCAAGCAGGATGTGAGAGGTGTCTGCAAGCATTTGAAGGGTGTCAGTCGAGAAAGGGGAAAAGAAGTGTTCACTGTTCTGAGGTGGACAGGGAATGAGGGATGCAATTAAGCAAATTAAAATGTGCACAGAATCCATCCGGAAACACTGGCTAACTGTATTTTCTGATATAGTAGCGTGGCATTTCCCATGGGAAGCACTTAAGGATCAATTGACTCACTGGAAACTGGAATGGGCCACAAAAATGTGCTACCAGGAAACAGCCCCGAGTCTGTTCCGAGCCCTGAATTCCATGAGGCTGACACGAGTGTTCTATAGGTTAGAACTGGCGTGGGGAGGAGGCCAAAGGAAGAAAAGGAGAACCATCCAGCAGGGAGGAGCGGCCACCTCCACCCACACTGGCTGACTGGTGGGGGGACATGTGACCAAGGAGGAAGAAGTCCGAGGCGAGGCTGCCACCCAGTGTTGGAATGAATCCTGTGGCCAGGAAGCGAGCGGCCAATTTCAACCCGAACTGTAACCCCAGAATTCCCACACCTTCATCCAAAGGAGAGGCAGTTCTGTCGAAGTGCAAAAGGGGCCCCTGGGCGACAGGGCAATCATGCCTGGGCACAAGCATTTGTGTGTCGGAGATGCTGTTAACAACAGTCTAAGAAGAACCGAGAAAATACTAGGTGACAGAAATGAGATCCAGAGAGGCTCATTTGGCTAAAATATGGGTTAGTCCAAAGACGCTGAGGAGAGCCTGACTTTGATTTCCTAAACTAACCGCACAAATATAGAAAGAGGAACACCACGACTCGGTTAGTGGCGAATCTGGACGAGGTGGAGGCAGGGCAGGGCAGGCAAGAGAGGCTTTCATTCAATGTAAGCCCACCATGAGTCCAACAGGTGTTATTTTTATGATACATTAATTCCGTGCTGATATATTTTTCAGTCTGTTCAGCTTTTCATGGGTTGTTCGGTCAGAGTGGCGACTTCCCAGTTCCTTCTGTGTGGAACCAGAACAAGAAGGCCGTCCCAGGATGTCTACTAGGAGTGTCCTAAAATTACAGGTTCCTGGGTCGCCCCTCAAGAATTACTATGAAATCTCAGGATGGGGCTCAGGAATCTGTATTTTCCCAAAGTTTCAAAAACCGTTCCGATGCTTAGAATACTGAACTACTGCTCTCGAATCACGGAGGTCTCTGAGAACTTAACAATCAAGACAAGTGGCTACAGTGGATTCTAGGAGGGCCTCTGAGAGGGGTGCAGTGCGACAAGGACAGAGAGCGGGGAACTGCTCTGAGAGAGAAAAGAAACATTTTTGAGGAATGGGTGACTTTGACCCTAACCCTGATGAGAGGCAGACCACCAGGTGGAAAGAGAATAAAGACATTTCTGGTAGGAGAACCTGCAAAGGCGCGGAAGGCGAGCGTCTACCGGGTGTTGAGGAAAACACTTGCAGGTGCGGCCTGTCTGCCCCTGCTTGTCTTCCCAAGTAATTAGCTCGGTTTCTGAGAACAGAATGAACAATTTGTACTTCTAGGTGACTGGCAGCAAGAATAGATGCAATCAATCCTCTTATTCATTTGTCAGATTTTTTTTTAAGTTTTAGACACTCTTTTTTAAAAAAATAAAAATAAAAATTGTCATTCTTTTACCCGAAGGTCGGGAGAGAAGCGGCAGACAGCCATAGTGGCTGACCCCTAATTACAAGACTCTGTGCTCCTCTCCTACCCAACTCCGCCTGCATCCCCACCCCCACCCCACCCAACACCCTGGCTGTCTCAGAGTTCCATGTGAAGGGGCAATGTTCACAGTCCTTATTCAGGATGCTAGCTGGAAGGTGGAGACCACCAAAAACACAAGAAACCTATTTCATATCCATGAGTCCTAGGAAGCCCTGACACTGCAGATAATAGAGTGTATTAAACAGAGAGAAAACCCTCCGCAAGGGAATGGGAACCTTTGTACTAATGCCGACCCTGTACTACTTACGTCTGCCATACAGGCAAGCCCGCTGCATTCATACCAGTCACCTAGGGAATGGCAGAGAGATGGAAACTAAGTCATTTACTTTTTAAACAAACTTCCCTCTGTGAATGCAGGTTCTTGCTTTTCTGTGATTAATCCCAAATCCCCATGGGCAAGCTCCCCTGTGTAATCTCCCGGAACAGCTGGGCCACCACTGTATGATCAATTATTAAATGCCTAAGTTCCCTGCAAGGTAGTGATTAATCATGAGGCACTCCAAAGAGAGAGAGAGAGAGAGAGACAGAGAAGGGGTGGAGGGGGAGGGAGGGCTGGTGTTCCGTCTTTCAACATTAAACCAAAGAGATCTGGAGCCTAGACAGCATCCTGCAGTCCTCCGGACAAACTGCAAGACTCTGACCATGGCCAAGGTAACCAGCTTCCTCTGACTCTTTTAACAGGTGTGCCTGTCTCATCAATTTGTTGTGTTAAACCTATGTTAATTACAAGTTTTTCTGTTAACCTATGTTGACGGAAGAATCAGGGACATTTGGTACCTATGCCCTTCTTAATGAGCTGAACCCAAGTGTCAGGAAAGCCAGTCTTTGTCCCTTTTCTAGAGTAGAATCGTCTCGGCGTGGGGCTTGTCAGCACGTGCAATAATATAACTTTACTTATGGCTGCTACTTCTTCAAAATCACCTCAAGGAAACCACGGCAAAATTGGATTTGTTCTTCCAGTTCAAGAGGCACGTGGATTCTGGGGGGAGAAAAGCATGGTTGGAGGAAGAGATAAAATAAGCGATGAGGGGCCATGGTACTACAGTGTGAAGATAGTTCTTGAAAAGGATCTTGAATGGATTCCCATTCAACTATCAAGCTAATTCTTGAGTGAGGCTCCTTGTGTCTATCCTTGGTGGAAACCCCTGGAAGCAACCTCTTTGGACTTCATTCCAAGCTTCTTTCATCCTTTGTTTCTTAACTCACTCATTCCTTCAATTAGTTGTGACCTTGGTACAAGGGGTGAGGTTTACTATTCTTATTTCTGAAAAAACTGCAGAATGTACAAGAGCATATAACTTGAAAAAAATGAGGGTAAAGTTAAAATCTGATGTGATGTGATATGATGATGATAAACAAATTTCTAAAGTGCCTAAATATTTACACAAACTGATTAATGAAGATGTTTTACCTGGAAATGTATTTCCTGTTCAGGCCATGGAGGTGAAGATAATTAGAAGGGATAATTCATAGTAAAAGAATAATAGCTAAAACCAATAGGACTTTCATAACTAAACACAAGATGAAAACATTCTCTCTCTCTCTCTCTCCCTTTCTTTCTTTTCTTTTCTTTTCTCTCTCTTTTTTTTTTTTTTTTTTTTTGACAGGCTGACATATAACTTCCACATCTGGCAATATAAGCTCTTTCTTCTTCCAGGTGCTGTGGTTTTTCAGTCCTGACCAACATCACCCAGAGTCTTGCACACTTTGACCATTCTTGGTGGATTTAATTTGTTTTGAATGCTTAAAAAAACAAAGGTCAAATTAGCAGATTGCTTTCCAGAACATATTTTGTATCTTGGTTTCTACATACACATGAATCTTGTATATTTCTTATCACCATAAAATAATCTGCACTTTGTCGGTAGCACGCACTATTTCAGTCCTTGCGAAGCCTAAGCCACAAACTGTTACATTTCGAAGATAAAGTTCTCTGTTAAATGTAGAAAATGTTAAGCTGGAGATGATGAGAGAGGCAGATTAATGGGCCTATCCCATTTAGCTATGGCTTTATTTATGTCTCTTAAGCTAAACAGATTTAGGTCTGATTAATTCTGCTATGAGAGATCCCCTGGAAAGCTCAAAATGGTTTACTTTAAGAAGCATCTGTCAGCAGCTAAGCGTGGGCTTGTTTTCCATTCAGTATGTATTAACACAATCGTATAAACCACTCCATAACACGAAGTGCAAGACCTGTCAGATTTATTTTTCTAAATAAATCCGGCTCCAGCCCACCACTCCCCAAAGTTGAAACGTCTAATTTTGGCCATTTTTCAACTAGCCATTGTCTTCTCTTGGACTAAAGTAACAAGGTGAGGGGCTCCAGCCAGAGCCACACGGACCACAGATCCTTCTGCTTCCACACACAGGGTCCACACTGCGAGTCAGGCATGGCCACTGCATCACGCAGTGGCAATGACTTCCAGGTTCCCCTCCACCGGCCAAGTTCACCTTTTGTGTGAATCCATGACCATGACACTCAGTGTCCAGCTCCCATGGGCACCACGCAACCATCTCCTATTTGATTGGTGCATCTGAGCAGTAGTGGGTGAAAGCTGGATCCAGATAACCACCTCTCTCAGAACCCATAGCACCCTCGGCTCTCCAGAGCTTTCATGAGCCCCGCATCCCAGTCCGTCCACTGTTTCCTTTTATCCTCAAGGCCCCAAAGCCTCTATCTGCACCCCAGGCCTATGGTCTGGTTCCATATGGATTGACAGGACATACCCTCTTCACTTCTCTTAGAGGGTGCTCAAATGCAGGGAAGAGGACACCAAAGGTTCATAGCATTACCATAACACATACCTCGGCAAGTCAGTACCTCTTAATGCAGACAAAACCAAAAACAGTTGTGAGCAAGAGCATTTAGAGTGCTCCCAGTTCTTTTTTTCAACCTGATACATATACTAGCCTCAGTGGCTTCATCACTTTCTGACGGAGGCTATTATCAATGCCAACTCAGACCATCCTGTGGAAGCATTTTAACATAATGAGCTCCAGGCACTCCTGCAACCAAGCTTCCACGGCTCCTTGGAGGAAACCCCCAGCAGCTGGGTGTGCCGGAGGTTAGGGAGCCACAGGGAGGGGTGTCTGGGTCTCCTAGGGGGCTCTGGAGTCAGGCTCTCCCCTTGTCTGTTACAGATGGAGCTCCCGAAGGGCTTCTCTGGCCAACGGACATTCATATCTGCCGTCCTCAGCCTGCTATCACTCAGCCTCTCCACAGCATCCCTGCTCAGCAACTACTGGTTTGTGGGCACACAGAAGGTGCCCAAGCCCCTGTGCGGAAAAGGTCTGGCAACCAAGTGCCTTGATGTGCCAGTGCCCTTGGATGGGGGCGGCAACAACACACCATCCCAGGAGGTGGTGCAATACAGCTGGGAGACTGGGGATGACCGCTTCTCCTACCGCACCTTCCGCAGTGGCATGTGGCTATCCTGTGAGGAAACTGTGGAAGAACCAGGTAGCCTCCTCACCCCCCACCCCCCACCCCCGCTGCCTGAATTCCTCCCCCCCCCCATGGGCTCTTATGTAGACAAAGGACCAGGGGGAAGTCTGTAATGCTCCTCCACATCCCATTGGCCTCACTCCCAAGCTCAGCATCTGCCACCTCTCTACTGTGTCCCTTCTCCTTAAGACCCCCTTCCAATAAGATCAAAAGTCTACCTGGCATTTCACTTCCTGCCTGTCCAGTAGAATTTCTGGTTTAAAATAGCGTTACCTTTAAAGAGTTCCATTTAGACTTCCAACACTGTAAGATTTTCCATTCCCGCAAATTAGAATTGCTGTTTAGAAACAAAACAAGGAGAAATGACTATTACAGAGAAAGCCCTGCGCTGCCCAGCTGTGACCTTATATGGATAACTTCACTTCTACAGGCCTTGATTTTCCCATTAGTGAGATGGATCCAAGTAGGTCAACCTCTTTGTCTCACAAAGTGTTTTTTCTCCCTCTCAGTGTTACTGTTACAATTGTTAAAGTAGGGGAACTGAAGCTCAGTGAGGTAACCAGGTCCTGTAAGGACACCTGCAAGGCGCTGAAGACAGACCCTCCCAGGGTTCCTGGGTCAGCATGCAGCCCCAGGGGAGGGGCAATCGGACCGAAGTCACCCTTCCCACTTCCTGCACAAAGCACTCATGGGGCACATGGTAGTGAAGTTTTTCTAAGCCCAAAGTCATGGACAATTTGTGATCTGCTACTTCTCCTGGTTTGGGCTAAGGGGAAAAGAAGATGCAGGAGGAATATAAACATGTGTTTATTTGCACTGATATTGAAGTTATTACTGTGCTCCTGAACACAGCTCCAACCCGTCCCTTAACAATTCAGAGCCATTCAGACCAGTCGTACAGGGGCAGCAAATGGTATTGATTAGCACTAGGGAACATAACCGTCTTCCCTATCAGGAACTGAAGAGAGAAATTAATCTTGGATGGCTTTTGTCTATACCATTCATTCCTCCACACATCCCTAACTGCTTTCAAAGAGACATGGACTGCCTGCCTGCTGTACATCTGGCAGGCACCGTGTCAGAGCAAACAGCAGGGCTGGCACCGGGCGTGGGACTGGGGAAAGACTTCCTCCCAATTTGCCAAGGAAGCACATCCTAGAAGCTGACCCTTGTCTGTTTCAGGGGAGAGGTGCCGAAGTTTCATTGAACTCACACCACCAACCAAGAGAGGTGAGAAAGGACTACTGGAACCTGCCGCGTTGCAAGGCCCACATCACCCCACTGTCCGATTTGGAGGGAAGCGGTTAATGAAGAAGCCTTCCCTCCCCCACCCTCCCTTGGGGCTTGTGGCAAGTATGTGGGTTTCATAACAAATCTAGTTGTCGTTGAGTTTGGGGGCCTCTCTGCATCTAAATTGTACTGTGATCTCCAGCCTTTCTCCTCTTCTGAGCCCCGTGGGCGACCCAGATTCCTTCTAGAGCTGACTGTCATTCATATGCAGGAACAGAGCAGCAGGGACCAACTGCTCACACACAGAAATCCGCTGCGGCTCTGGCCCGCTCCTGTTGCCAAGTAACCAAGTTGAAAGCTTAGGTTTTTCCTTTTTTTCCCTCCAATAGTTTTTTTTTTTTTTAATAGAATGAAGAAGGGGAGGGAGGGAGGGAGGGCAGGAAGGAGGGAGGGAACAAAACTGTCCAAAATTAAGAAAGAAAAAAAGGAAATAAAAATGATAAATAGCAAAGCTATATTATTACCAGATTCGGATGACTTCTCAAATCTCTCAACAGTCTTGCCAATCAAGTTTACTTGATTATATATCGGCTACTGAGCAGAGTGAGTGGTGGGGTGACAGCAAAGAACCCCAAATTAAGGAACACTCCCACCTGGATTCAGGTCTCATCCTCCCCTTCTCTGATGCTGGGAGGCTTTTCTCCTCTAACGGGCAATATTGAACTTCACACCCAAGTGCTCGCCCACTGTTCAGCCGCTTCACTGGCGGGGTGACAGCACTTCTTCCTCTGGTTTCTGACAGAGATCCTGTGGTTATCGCTGGGAGCCCAGTTCACCTACATTGGACTCGAACTCATCAGTTTCCTCCTGCTACTAACAAACTTGCTGTTCCCTCGGAACCCTGGCCGTGGGCTCAAGCTGAGTGCCTTCGCAGCTCTTTCCTCTGTCCTGTCAGGTAAGTGCCCCCAAAGCTGGGGAGGTGGGCTGGCAGGCTGCAGTCTGCCCCCTGAGGGGAGGAAGGAGGAGCCCAAAGGCAGCATAAACGATGGAGGAATGAGATACAGTGCAGGCATCTGTCACTTTTAATTGAGATAACATGTGGAGTGTCGTATTGGATCATTATGTACTTTATGCCATGAAAATTTTTTATTTGCAAATTTTCTTAATATGTAAATTAGTTTGGTTTACTTTTCAACTGTGACACACAGCTTTTCAAGACTGTTGGCTAGAGAGAAGCATATATAGTCAAGAATAAAGCTCACAGTAGGGGTGTGAGTGGGAAGAAGCCCTGAGAGCAGCATTGACTCACATCTTCTCCATAGCTCTAAACCTAAAGTTGGGGACATCCTAGTGCAAAGATCCACATTCAGGAAGTCCCCATCACAGATCAGTCTTCCTGGAAATGTGGTGGCCCATGGATGACAGGCACAGGCTACACTGACACAAAAGGAGGAGGTTGCTCTAAAACCACGTTCCCTGTAGATGGCAACGTCAGCCTTTCTCTGAGGGCGTTGCCTTCCTGTTCCCTCTGTAGGCCTTCTGGGCATGGTGGCCCATATGATGTATTCACAAATCTTCCAGACAACCGCCAACTTGGGTCCAGAAGACTGGAGGCCACATGCTTGGAATTATGGCTGGGCCTTCTAGTAAGTGCTTACCATCTCCTGAAACTTTGACCCCTCCCCCAGACAACCTTCATTAGATTTGCTCCCTCAAGTAATCAGTTACTTTGTTTCCTTGGCCTCCTCTTCGTCCCTCCTCCCAGAAGCCTGGCAGTCAGAGGGCTGGACCATCGGGCCAAACCATCGGGCCAACCCCCCTCATGCCCCGCCTTCTGCGGGGGTTCAGAGTGGGTCCCTCTAGCTTGTTTTGTGAGGCCGTTGTCCAGTTTGTTTCTGCTGGTACAACTGCAGCAATTGCTTCTTGACCTGATTAAGTATGTTGCCCGTGGGAAGTGAAACTGATTTTGTATGGCTTATGAAAATGATGCCTTATATTTTGAATATTTTATGATTCCACATATTGGAGGACAGAGAAATGGAGAATTAGTCTTGAAATTTGGGTTGAATTCTATTCCCTGTGAATGGTTTGCTCTTCTATAATGAAGAGTAACTTCTGCCTACCTCCATTCTTATTCCGCCAAACTGTGCTATAAATAAAACTTCCCCTACAGTCATTCTCTAACCCTTAAAAAACTAAGGAGTCAGTGATTTTAGCTTTCTCTTTAAAAAGGAAAAGCAACAACTATGACAAAACAAATAGTCAAGGTCAACGTCTCTTTAGAGTTTCTCATTTTCTCCCTTGCAGAACACTCTATTCAATGCATAGGTGCAACTTGAATTTACATTAACTATCTGGGTGAGCGCTAAGTGCTTTAACGGTGCTGAAAAGACAGCCCCAGGCTGGAGTCTCTATGCTACAGTAGGCAACATGGAAAGCTCTGCAGGTCCGTTACAAAATCCTGTCCCTTTTCTCACGGTATAGTCCGTGCTATTTGACCCAGGAGTCTTTGGTCTACTCCTCTAGCCACCATATTGGTTTAGCTCATCCTTCTAAGCCACCTTTGGCATTACAACTACAGAGCTCAGACGCAAAACTCCCATCAGAAGCCTCCCCAGACTGAGTCTACTCAGTCTGTCAGAGGCAGCAGACAGAAGCACGTACTAGCAGGTGGTCTGGCCTTAACCATCGCTCGGCCAGATAATTGGAATCCCTCACAACATCCTGTTCCCTGTTCTACCCAGAATCATGGGGAGATTTAGGGGTTTGACTTGTCACATGTTGAGGACTGTTTGATAAGGTTCCGTAATGCCTTTTCTTCTTGATCTTTTAATCTCCTCTTAATCTCCAGCTTCACTTCCATGCATTACAAACTCCCTTAGGCCGAGAACCACACTGTTTTCATAACAGGCAAATCCCACTGGTGCAACCTCTAGTAGCTCCAGATTTGCAGTGAGCGCCCCCTGAATGGCCCTCAGAGATGCAACTCTGTGGGCCCTCGAAACTGCTAAACTCAAAGCAAGGGAAGAGGCAGGAGGGATGATCACTCCGGCGTCTGAGCGAAGAAAACTCTTTGGCAGGGTGTGGTGGGGGGAGATGGAAAAGAAAGGTATTACACTGGGCCATGTCCACTGTATACAGCCAAGCTACAGGTCTACGGAACCTTGAGAGATGATACGAAGGTAACCACAGCTTGAGAAACAGCAGTCAAAAAAGTTGTGTGTGTGTTTCTATCAAAAAAGAGGCACACCAAATACAAAGAGCACAGCACTAATGAGTACTCAATTCAGTGAAAATGAATCCATTAAACTTCTAGTCTGACTTTAATACTGCACACTTCATTCTCTTTTACTACGAGACGTCTGGAAGCACCCTACTAAGAAAGATGACCCCAGTCCCCTTCCCACAGTTCTTTCCCCGCAGTGTAGTGGAAGACCGCACAGCCAGGGCCCTCCATGCCTAGGAGGCATCAGCCTAGTTTACTAGTAGGAAGGAATCTATTTTTTCCCTTTCTTTTATATAGCAATAAATGTGTACTTTATTTTTTGACTTAATCTTTATTGTATTTTTTCCATGACCATTTAGTCCCTAAACCCCCTCCTCCCAGCAATCACCACACGGTGGTCCACATCCACGAGTCCTTTTTCCTTTTTGCTCAGTCCCTGCACCCCCTAACCGTACCCCCAATAGCTGTCAATCTCCTATCTATGAGTCTGTCTCTATTTTGCTTGTTAGTTCAGGTCACTAGATTCCACATGAGTAAATCATATGGTATTTGTCTTTCTCTGACTGGCTTATGTCACTTAGCATAATGCTCTCCAGGTCCATCCATGCTGTTGCAAAGGGTAAAATTTTCTTCTTTTTTATAGCTAAGTAGTATTCCATTGTGTAAATTCCCCATAGTTGTTTTGCCCACTTCATTTTTCTGTATGTTTGTCCCTAGCATGGCCTGGGTTTCCTTCACCTGCTGCATGGCATCTGCCGTCACCACCTCCAACACATACACCAAGCTGGTGCTGGAGTTCAAGTGCAAGCACAGTGAGAGCTTCCAAGGAAACCTGAGTTGCGTGCCGCTTCACCACCAGTGCTTCCTCCAACAGGCGTCAGGCACAGCCCACCCCAGGGGCCCGTTGCCCAGCTACCACCAGCACCACAATCAGCCCATCCGCTCTGTCTCTGAAGGGGTTGACTTCTATGCGGAGCTACAGAACGAGAGATTCCAACAAGGCACCAGCCAGGGGTTAAAAGAAGAGCTGGCTGGGTCACCTGTAGAAGAACAGTGTTAGGAGTAAGTGGGCTTGGAGAGCAGGCTGAGCCCAACCTTACTTGTTTGTTATCAACATGTGAACAAGCCAAAGTCTGTTTCTTGAGAATGGTTTTTTAGAGGTTAAGAACAAGGGTACGTTCAAGTATAAGTTCAAGGGGCAGGGCGGAGGGCTGGCACCTGGGACCCACTGCTCCCTTTCCTCTTACAGTTCTGTTACCTTTCACCATCCGCCTGTCTCACACATTCACTTCTCTCCTTTACTGATTGTTATGTGCTGGTTCTCCTAAGCATCAGAGATAAAAAGAACAGTAAAATGCAGCTCTTGCTGTCTAGGAGTTTACCACTCTAGTCACCTGTCTGGGACTTGGAGAAATGGAGATGGGCAGATTGGCAGTCAGTGACTGTGGCCTGGTTTCCCAGAGTGCACTGGAGTTTCCTGGGAGTCACAGAAGGGGAGATGAAGGCACTCCTAGGAGTTTGTTCCCTGGATGTCCTTCACCCTGTCTATTATACTTTCTGCATACACACAGTGGACACCCAATAAGAGTTTAATTAAATATCATCCTAGAAGCCATTAGGAGATGTGCGTGGATGGGAAGTCTCCCACCACATGCAGAGACAGGCCCACTTCCAGGAATGGCCTGCTGAGGCTGTTTGGACAGGACCATGGGTCCCCAGTGGAGAACCACACAGAAGACATCTCCAGTGAACGAGGCTGCCACATACGACCCTCTCTGGATCCCCGCCTTCTCATCCATCCACAAGGGAAAACACACCATCCTTCACAGCTAAGAAGAATGAGAATGGCCACACATGTTCCTATACACAGTATTTATTTGTTCTGTAACAATTCACATTTCAAATAGTGCTTCCTGACAATATACCAGCTGGCTCTTCTTTAACATGGGCAATAGGATAGCAATTCACATTCATGGGGTTGGTACCATCATACCACACTAGAAGGGAGAGTAGAGACCATCTGGGGGATGAGGAGGACGTGGTCTAGAGTATAGGGGAGGACCTGTGAGGGAAGAAAAGAAGAGATTGGGAGGAGAAAGACTCCTGCATTTGCAGAAGTCATTACTACTACTAGGTAGTTGTCACATTGGTTTTGCTGCCAAAGCCACGTTGGGAATGAAGAAAAAAATCTGGGCGGGTGGGTGCCAGCAAGGAAAAGGAAGTTTAGAGACACAATGAACAAGAGACCAGCACCTGTGCCAGTCAGATGGAGCTTCCTCAATCTTTGCCACCATTTCCACCCTCTGTACTTGCTGCAAGAGGAAGAAGACACCTAGAGCTTGTACTATTTTTTTAGCAGAGATTCAAACTTATTCCAGTCAAAATAATCCAGGTTAATTTGCAAATACACCATGAAGAATTTAAGGACTTTATGTTTTTTTTTAGCTTCCTCTACATGTTTCTGGGGCTCGGCCAGCATAAATACAGTCTGCCCGAAACAATCCCCCCAAATCAGGTCCTAGGAAAACACCTTCACATTTTACTCCTGCCTAAAGTGGATGCCTTCCCAGAAAGCCTCAACATGGCAGAGAGCCAAGTTTAGGCCTAGAGGGCTTGGCCCAGGCCACTGGACCACCACCCAAGTTTTAGCTATTCAGTCAACTATAAATTTGTCTTTAGAATCCTCTACTAGACTGAACTAGATAGATCCTAGGCTCTTCTACCCAAATAGATTCAAACCCTAGAAGTACATCTGGAATCATCCCCACACTCCTGGGTATGCTATAAGTGGCCCCAGTTCACAGTAAGTTGACGTACACATGCCCCTACACATGCCCTCTAAAGTGTTAAAGCCAAACCTGTGTTCACAGGCGTATGGCAGCAAGGTGTCCAGGAAGCTGGCACGGCCAACCTGCAGGCCGGGCTAGTGCCTGGGGGGAGTTTTGCAACCAGCCTTCTATTACGTCATAATGCCTACCAGAGGGGCAACATTTATATCCCTTGAATTTAGGGTTCCTAATTCTCAGTAATCTCTAAATTTTCTGGAATTCCTTTGTGAACACAAGCTAAATAGATACAGGCTCTAGGAAAGAGAGAACCTGAGTTGCACTCAGCAATGACCTACCCACATTATTCAAGAAGGAAAGCAGCTCTTCTCCAGCTAACGTGGGGTCTTCTGCTGAACAGACAATGACCTAGAAGTTTCGGAGAGAACCTGATGGAAGTTATATATACAGGAGAAGGGAGAATCACCGGAGGAAAGTCTAAAGAACTTAACCAATTATAAAAGTTCTAGTATTTACATAGGAAGTTTTCCTCAACATACAGTGCTTCAAAGGCTCTACAAGAAAGGAGACGTGCAGGGCACGCTGGCTGCATACCAGACTCAAGAGCAAGAACAAAAGTCCAAAAACAGCTTTGCTCTCATGCAAGCAAAGCAAAAATATCCCTGAATAAAAGAGCAAAAGAGAAGCAGTGAGGAAGACAGCTAGTAGAAGATGCTAAGAAAGCAGAGTAGCGACGAAGCAGAGAGAACAATATCTGCCCCCGCTGTTCCTGACCTCAGTTTTCCTCTAAGCTGAGCACAGCGTACACATTTACCACAATAAAAAAGATCATGACCAGCAGAACAATCAAAACCACATGGTGACATATGGACCTCGTCTCTGCTTCCCTTACAATGGGAACATGGTTATCGTACAGTCGCTAAATATGTAAGCATGGAAGTGTGACGCGGCAGGATACCCAAGGCAAGGAAGGGGTGAAAATGCTTATCCAGCTGGGGCGGTCTCCCACTGTCAGTGTTTCCCTCTGCTGCGAAGGTTGGGACGAAGCCGAGGACAGGCAGGGAGAGAGAAGGAGAGAAATGAGGAGTGGCCTATAAATCGATGGAGGCCATATGGAAGCCCTAAGGTGATCACACAAACCAGATGTACCTTAGGACAAGAAACTGGGTCCCTGGAGCTCAGGACACATCTAGAAAACATTTCATCACAATGCTGAAAAAATACACGCATGGCGCAACGCAAAACAAAATATTCCAGTGAAGAACTTCACTGGAATTTCCCAGAAAGAGTTTATAAATTAGACATACAAAAAATAAAACATAAGATTCACATTTCCAAGTTATCTACAGAGTACCTGGTGGAGGGAGTTAATGCACAGACTGAAAAAGTAGGTGAAGTGCCCCAACCAAAAGGCTCACGCCATCATCAGAGAGCGCCAGCATGCCTCCCACGGTGCTCTGCAGCAACCACGGAGGTGGCGAGGTGAGGTGAGACATCTTCCTTCTCTCTGAAGCACTGATTCTGCACTCACAGGGGAGGGACAGTATCCACTCTGTTCACTTCTGCTCCAGCTGAAGCTTCCATCAGACTAGATCTAGGCAGAAAGGTGAGAGTATCAGTGACTTTCATCTTTTTCACGGCAGGGAAGTGGAGGAAGCCTCTATTTTCCTGTCCTTTCTGTAGCCCCGATAGCTCATAGAGGCCCCCCAGGAAGGCCCAGAGACTTCATATTTTTCCATGACAAGCTCTTGAATATTGAACTAGACCACAGTACTTGGGGGAAAGAGGGGCTTTAGCATTTTGAGCAACATAATTCTATGCAACTGCCCCAAGCCCCACGTTAGCATCACTAGTCCCTATTCAGAAAACGGCAACAGTATCCACCCCTTCAGTTCCTGGTACAATAAAAACGATGACCCCACCTTTCCCATGTCTCCTAAGGGAGATGGTACCCCATTTCCAGCTGAAAGGAACTGAGTACCATTCTCAAGTGGTGACGAAGCACCCTTAGAAAATAGCGCCAGTCCTAAACAACTGGTTCTTGATATGTAACTACTCAAAAAGCACACTCCCGCTCCCTCTCTCTTCTAAAGAGCAATATTGGAGTTGGTAGAATTTGTCATAAACCCTCAATAGTAACCAAATATTTGTGTCAGAAGCTATTCACCTGCGAGGGAGAATCAACAAACTTGATTCGAGAGAGAAATCTTCGCAGCTCCCCACGGCCAATTTTGGGGGTGGTCTCCTTTAGCTGGACCATCTGGCCCTCCATCAGTGCCCACCGTAGACTAAGCTTGCTGACCACCAGGGGTGCTGGGTGGCCCTTGGAGCTTGGCCCCGTTGTCCTGGTAACATAAAAGGCATCCTTCCAGAGGTCGTTAATTCCAACTGAAGAAGGACAAAAACAAGAACAGCTAATAAGGACAGAAGACTTCCACTAACAGTAGAGGGCTTTGGTTCAGCAACTAGATTCATGAGTTCATTTACTCCTTCGTAATTCATATAAGAAATTTACTGAGCCCCCAACAGACACAAGGCACTGAGCTAAACAGTGGGTGTACAGTGGTGAAGGACTGGGTGCCAGCAGAGCAGTGCATTCCTGACTTTGTACCATTTCTTCTCCAAAGCTGTTTCTAAGAAAGCCGCAGATGAGGAAACCACACACACTTGTCAACTGCGGTGACAAGTGAGCACAACTAGAATTTCGAGACTGTCAGTATGTGGTCACATAAGCTGCTACCCTAGTGTTTATTTTGCCTCATCTTTAAAATAGGTGTTGCAATAAAAATGATCTTCATTCTCAATTACCACTACTAAATGTTCACCAAATGACAATATCTTATGGTGACACTGAAAAATAGTTCAGTTAGATCCAATCACGGGGTTCTACAAGCTGACATCTCTGGCCCCCCACTGCACACAAAGCCAGTGAGTAGGTGTGCTGCAAGTTCCCCAAAAACTAAGAAAGCATTAGATTCAACTTTAAGGCAAATAAGTTTGTAAGGAGAGAGCAAGTCTCTGAATGGCAAGAGAATGTGGAAAGACGTACAGGGATCGTGCCAGTTTGGGGTTCCCCAGCCTCCCCCGGCAGGAACAGCAGATTCCCAGGGCCGGCCGGGGGCAAGGAACCTGTGAGGCCGAGCCTAGCAGTGGCTGAGTGTCCAGGCCTCCAAGTTTCCTGAATTACGGGGTCTCTGATACAGGATTCCAACTTTGCTGTATGATATCATGTAGACACATATATAAAGTAGAAGAATACTTCCTCGGTGTTAATGGCGGTGCTGAGTGGTCAGAGTATGGCCACTTTTCTTCTTTCCTTGATTTTCCTGCCATTTCTATGCAATGGGCATGTTTCCTCTTACCAGCAAAGAAAAGTCTCCTAAACCAATGCCCTGGGGAAACATTCTAAGCCGTGAGCTCCTAAAGGGTCAAGAAACTATGCTTATTTGTATTCACAGCCCCTGGTGCTCTGCCTGGCATACCACTGATGCTCAACAAACACCTGCTGAGTGCACGATGCATGAATCATCAGCCTTAGAAGCCCTTAGGAATGGGACTGCACTTTCCCCTCCGCTTGACGCAGATCCCGAAGGTGCCGAGGGTACAGGTCCTCACCCGCTGAGCCTGGTGCTCTTCCCAAGGGAACCCTCTGGCAATGGGCCAGGGCACCAAGGACACCCATGAAAACAAAAGTGGCTCAGCACACCCCCTGCTGTCACCTGAAAGCATACCTCCGTCCCTTGGTAGGACCGTGTGTCCTCACACACAGCCAGCACAGACTCCCACTGTCGCTGGGACTCACCCTCTGAAGCTGTGACTGTGCCCGTGGCATTGGCCAGATCCAGAAGAATCGAGGGGAACGCTGGATGCAGGAGATAAAGGTGGTGAAGGCTGGATGGCTCTGTTCCTGGGATGACATCCTGACGAGGAAAAGCAAAAAGGAAAAGCAAAAGTCACTGCATTCCTGCACATCACGGCCCTTGGACGAAGAGGGCGGAGGAGACCGTGGAGTTTACTCTTCCTCTCAAATGCTAAGACCTGACCCCAAGTGCAAGGAGAGAGAAACTCCCAGATACAAGAGACATATTTCAAAGAGTTCAAAACACTGACTAATCACTAACTTCATCAAACCACAAGCTAGAAAATGCTTCTCAGAGCCCAGCCTCACCCTCCATGAAACCTTCCCTGCCCATCCCAGACCAGTCACAATGCTTCCTCTTCAACGGCGGCAGCACCCGTGAAGCATCTGCAAATGCGGCCCTAGGCTCTCCAGAGGACTCTGCCCCCTTTATCGAGCCTTCCACTGCTGTGGCCAGTAGCCGGGGGGGGGGGGGGGGGGGGGNGGGGGGGGGGGGGGGGCTGCTGTCAGCTTTCGCACGGCTTGGCGGAACAGCACAGGTGCGGAGCGGAGCTCAGAGGGAAGCAGGTTCCTGCTCTGCCCGCTCAAAGGCTGCTTTGTTTCACCCATAACCACCTGGAAGTGTGGCCGACCTAATAAACCCTCCAGAGCCAGTCAGCCCCGCAGGGCAGCTGCCATCTGACAAAGCGGCAAAGGGACCTCCCTGGCTCACTCACGGAACTGGGAGATGCGGCTGGCAGCCCTTCAGCCCAAAAGAGGAAGACAGACTTCTGGTCTGAAGTAACTGCTGAGGTGGTTGGTGTTTGTTTCATGTGACAGGGAACACTGTGATTCCAAGTAACGGAGCCTGAGTGCCCGTCCACCACCATTATCTGTAAAGAGAAGACGACAGTGGGTACAGCCCGTCCTCAGAAGGGCTGCAGGCCAAGGAAACAACACACACACACACACACACACACACACACACACAGATCCAAATAACATACACTAACAGGTCGAGCTTATTAGGTGTGAACAAACCAGTGTTTGGAAAGCACTAAGTAACAACCAGGATCCAGGACCCAATTTTCTCCAGCCCTTATTCCCACCCCACAGAGTTCAAAGGACCACAGAACTCTCAGGTGGGAAGGGAATAGTATAAAGCATCTAGTCCACCTCTCGTTTCACGGATGAGAAAATGAAGGCTCGGAGACAGGCAGTAGCTAGATTGCTCTGTGTCACGGACAGTCCTCAGACAGAGAGCCAGTCCACAGTGGCGGGGCTGAAACCAGACGCCAAGAGCAGCGCCCCATCCCTGCTGCCTCCCTCCCCGACGGCAGCAACGCCTGGTCCCACACTCTGGGCTAAGGGCCATCTGTGTTTGACTAAGGGTGTCACGGCATATGCAGCTCAGCCCTAGGGTAGCCTCAAATTTAGGAGACCATGGTCTAAACAGGCAAAAACAAATTAAGAGAAAATTTGTTCCTCTGTTGAATCTCTCAAAGGATAATTAAAGAAACTGAATTCATTATCCCTGGCAGCATTTACATCTCCTTTCACCCCAAACTCTTCACAGCCTGTCATCTGACAAAATCCCCCAGGAACTGCCCTGTCTCCCTCCAGCCCCCATTTCTTTCTCCTCCATGTCACTGTCCTTCGGTGTCCACAACCACTGCCCTGCTCTTCCAGTCTCTCGCGTCCTGCCCTCCTCTGCCCGTGCCCAGACTCTGCTTCCCGAAGGCCTCAGAGCCGCCTAGAGACAAACCCCTCCGAGCACGCACAGAGGGCGCAGGCTAGCCGTCCAAGATTCCTTTCGATAGTCTGGGAAGAAAACAAGTCTAGAGACATTGGACTAAACAATCTTATCCAGTTACACTTATTGTTTCATCTAACTGTCACAATAACCTCCTGAAGGTAGAAGGCAGTGTTTGTGACCCATCTTATAGATGCAGAAACTGCAGGTAGGTGAACTTAGCTGATGTGCCCGAGGTCACCAAGCAGTGGAGTCAGGATTAGAACCCAAGTCCTAACCCTTAGCCTATCATCAGCCTTCAACCAACCTACTATACCTACCCTTCTCCCCCAGCCCTGCCAGAAATGCCAATGAAAATTCCAATCTCTACCTGAAATTCCTTTGAAAAACAACCAGACATTGCTTCTCTCCTGGACAGCACTGCTGGAAGACTCTCCCTGAAGTGACTCATAACATCGGATCTGTCCTCTGCGCGTGACCAAATAACCTGCTTCGCCCACGCCTTATCCAAATTCCAGAGCCTTGCCTTCACGGCCCTCCATCAGCTCAGCTCATTCTGGTCTCTGGCGGGAATGCCCCTCACCCTGTCCTTGTCTGTCCACCCTGCAAACCTCTTCTCCGCGCCCATGATTTCAACATCCATCCCCTGGGCAACACAAAGCGTCTCGCCAGTCCCTGCACTCGACCTGCTCTCCACATCCTGGTGGCAGCCTCCTTACAGCACCGACCACGATGTGGCGGAGGAGGGCACCAAAAGGCACCCCGGTGACTACGTGCTACGGCCCGTGGCCTCATCTTCTGGCCGCATCTCCACAGACATCATCTGGGTATCCAGCCCAGAACTGGGCACACATCAGAGCACAGGATGAACTGGGTGTTGAATTCTCTCTCAAGAAACAGTACGCAATATATAGTTACATATTTTACACTGAAGACAAAGCAAAAAGCTCGGTCAATTACCAAAAAGAAACTTTAAAAACTCTAATTCTGCTTGTAATGTTAAAGAAATGAAAATTGTATGTCCAACCATTATACCCTCACAATATGCAACCCCACGTAAAATCAGAGGTTTTGTCCCCCGCCTAAAAACCTCACGTAGTCAGTGTCCTGGGCCACGCCACAGGGCTCTGTCTCTGGGCCTCCTGTCTTGGGTTCCAGCCCTGGCATGCTTCCCCACCCACCCCCTCCTCACAGAAATACAGTTCAACTTTCAAGAATCCACTCGGCGTTCCCTCTTTCAGAAAGCCCTTTCTAACAACGCAGCCACCCAGGACACCCTGCCTCCTCTGGAATCCCGGATGCAGCCAGTGTGTAATGAAGTATGAGATTTATTCATGCCTGGCTTTCCCCACCCACAGGCGTTGTTGGCAAGGCTCCAGTGGCCCAACTGCACGTTAGGACCCAGGAGAAGGCATCCCTGTGCAGGAGGAAGGTTAGCTAAAAAAGCTCCCAATGCTGCAGACTTTAGCATGAATTTAAGTTTTCACTTTATCCACTCTGCTAGACATTGAGTCATACTGAAGGAAGGGACCATATTTTTAGGTTGTTTTTATTTCTCCAATGCCTCGAGCAGGGATGCATGCCAATTACAGTTTATATAAGTTTTGATTGATTTGAGTCCTGAGGTTTTACCTTTTTCATCCCAACTCCATCCTCCATCTGCAGAAGGAAGTCTAACACCTGATCGTCCGTGAAATATCCAGGAGTAGGCTGGCTACAAACGAGAAGAAAGTGAGTGATGGACAGTGAACAAAGAAAAGAGGAAAACGATGAGCTCTCCCCCCACCCCCTTCTGCCTCAGTTCCAGATCGCAAACAACTGCTCTGGGTAGTTTTTAAACACGGGAAAGGGAGTCAAAATGGCAAACACGAGGAGCACACGGCAAACCTGGGTAGGCCTTGAAGCCTCAATGTCCAGTACGGTGTGAGAGTCTGCCCCCGAAGCAGGACCAGGGCCTGTCGGGTGGTAATCAGGAGGCTGCTGCAGTTGGAATCCGGTGCCTTCACCATCTGGAGCTGCTCGACACCATCACTGAATCACCAAGACCAACAGTCAGTCTCCCGCTTCACCGAGTTTCCTGACCCGCTGGCTTGGACTTTTTCTCTGGGTGCCCATGTTTGTATGGACTCCTGTAGTCACCTCCCACCTGGGGGAAGTCTGTCCTTCCAGCTGAGCACCATTTTCCTGACTTTTAGAAACCAAGGATCCCTAGAAAATTCATGCAAGCTCAGAAGGAACTCATGCTGGATACTCTGGGAGAGAAAACAGAGCCGAAAAGAACAGGGGAGGGGGATGGAGATCTGAACAGGAGTCCTGAACGTGTGTCATTAAGCGTGGACGGCAACTCCTGGCACACACTTTATCAAATCATGTCTCTGTGCAACTGGAACTATTCTACGTCCCATCCATCAAATTCACTAGAACACGATACTGCCTCAGGAAATGCTAGAAAATGATTTGAAACTTCTACTATTAAAATATGAAGACAATTATTACACAGGTTTAGGGTTAAATGGGTAAAATCCACTGCATATGACAGATAAAGTATATACTATTAGTTAAAAAATAAACAAGGACAAAAAATAAGATTTCATGGATGACTGTCCTCGCTTCTGCCAACATGACTCCTCCACTTGGAGAACAACTCAGGAAGAGTGGGGCAGACACTTCGCCACAGTGTCACAGAGTCATTTCAAGTAATTCTGTCTCCCTGCCTGAAGGCCCTCCAGCCTGGCCCTGCCCCAGCAACTCAGAACCTAAAAAATATTTCTCCTTGCAATCGGCGTGGAAAGGGACCACACGCCAGGGCCACTAACACATGGACATCAACACATCATGTTATCAAGAAAAGAAAATTTCCCCCTCACGTTAACCAGACCAGAAAATGGCATATTGAGGCTATTGCTGTTTTTCCCCAAAACTCTGCCCACACATTCACCAGCCCAACCAAACTCAGAGACTCCATGGCATGTGACAGCTTAGGAGACCCCAGTGACAAGGCCCTACCTGTAAACGTCAATCAGTTCAGACAGGTTGACAGATCTTCTCTTTTCCCACTCCGGCTCTTCTCTCTGCAGGGAAGGTGGTGAGCTGTCCCGATTTTGGGCCTGAACAAAAATGTCCCGCAGGGCGACAGCTTGGATATTTCCTAGCACCATAGGAAGAGCCAACACTGAGAAGTCGAATTTGATAGAACTCTCCCAGGACGAGGGCCTAACACAGCCCACCCAGACTGGTCCAACACGGAGTGAACCAGGAAGTGAATATGCAGATGCTAAACAAAGAGTCTTCTCTTTACAGAAGGCAGCAAGGGAAAGCAAAATTAATAACCTGCAGTGGGTGGGGGCAGGGAGCAGCCCCTACTACAGGAAGTAAGGAAAGGGCTGGTGTCAGCAATTCCCAAGCTTTCACCCCATCTCCCAAAAGAAACCCGATCACATACAGCAGTGGGGAGCAGCCCCAGAAACCAGCCTTGCTTCTTACCAAATCCAAACAGGATGTAGACAGCTCCACTTGCAGTGATGTAAACCTGAGGACCGATCAGATTCCCCTCTCCTACGATGCTGTACTTCACAGCTCGGCCTACTGGACTCCCTGTCCGGCCAGACACCAGCAGAAAGCACAAATCTTGCTGAAGAATTGAAAGAAGGGAGACCAGTCAATAGAGGCCCTATCGTTCCCTAATCAAATCGTTTCTCCCCTCAGTCATTGCTTCCTTGTTAGCTAAGGGTTCAGAAACACTTTCCAGCGTTGGAAAGCACCAAGCCAAACCTTCTTTACTTTATTCCCCTCTAAGTAGAAAGAGAGGGCACTGTCCCAGCCCCTCACTAAGACACCTGCAAAGGGCATCTTTACCGCAGCTCAGGCGATTGCTCTGAAGCACAGCTGTGGCTGATGAACAATCACCTGAGACCAGAACTGTAGCCCAGAGCTAAATACAAGACAGCTGATCCCTGGGTCCCTACCCTCATACCCAGAAATACCCACTAATTTAGTGGTCCCAACAAATATCAATACAGACGCTGATCTCCCATCAAAACATTACATGTCTGGCCTGGCCACTTTCAACTTACTCTAAAGCAAAGATAGGCAAACATTTTCTGTGAAAGGCCAGCTGGCAAATATGTTAGGTTTTGCCAGCCAACAGTTTCTGTGGTAACAACTCTACTGCTATAGTGTAAAGGTGGCCAGCAGTAATACATAAATAAATAGGCTTATGTCCCAATAAAACTTTATTTATAAAAACAAGCAATGGGCCAAATCTAGCATTCAGACCATAGTTTGCCAAGCCCGCGAGGGTTTTCTTTTGGAAAAAGTGGCTGGTTGGGAAATATTGATATGAAATATCAGTACAGTGGCTGGCTGTACTGATATCATGACTTCAATAGGATTTTGACAAAGTTTATCATCCTGAGTTCTTATGGACAAGATAAAGACAAGTGATTTTCCAGAAAAGGAGTCCGTGACAATCCAGAGGGGGGCTTTACTGGGACGTCACAGCAGTCTGCTTGGGGCCCAATCCTATCAGCATTCCTAACAAGGACTTGAAGGAACGAAATCGAAGCTTATCAAAGAACTGAGAGAGACAGCTAATATGCTCTATGACGAACAGTCTTAGGCTGTAAGATGTGTCAAAATCTGGAAGAAGAAACCGGGACATCAGTTAATTGATTAATTAAAAGACGTGGATTTTTAACTGATTATGAGCAAACACTGAATCTTAGAAAGGCTATCACAATCTTTGGCTGCATTAATAGAAATACAGAGTCTCTATCAAGAGAAGTAACAATTTCCTTATGTCACTAAAAGCGATACTGGAAATAGAAGAGAGTTTTAAAAGAGATGTGGGCGAACCGGAGTGCAAAGAGACAGAAATCAAAAAAGAGAGGCCTGGACTCCGTGTAGCATGAGGAACAGTACGAGAAATTGAGGATATTCAGCCTTTACAGCAGCAGGCTTAATTAGCAAGACACGGTTACCGGGTAAAGGGCTTCCATGTAGAAAAAGGATTAGACCCATTAGGAGTAGCTCTATGGGGCTGAACCTGAACAATGAATGGGAGCTATGAGAAGGAAGATTTCTCATCAATGGCAGAATTTTCTAGACCTGACCAAAAATCAAATGGACTGTTTCACAAATCAGTGATATTCCCACCCACCTGAGTTCTCAAGGAAAGAGTGGGTGCCAATGAGCCTGGAATACTGCATCAGAGATTAAGGCAGGCTATGAAGGGGTTAACCACGTGGCTTTTAAGGCCCCTTCCCACTAATGTTCTAGGCCAGATCAGTTGCTCTAACCCCACACCAGGTCAGCCGCCCCAAGCCCACCTCGCCCTAAACCAGATCTCAGGATGCAATTGCCCTAAGTCGTAGACCTAATACGCTTCATTGCTTGTGAAGAACGAGCCTCCCATGTCTGTAGCTTACAGTAAGCAGGCGCCTCGGCTCCTCTGTTGCTGGTGCAGAGGTCAAAGCGGTCAGTATAAAGACAAAGCTAGTGTTCTAAACCCATCACTTCTCCAAGATTCTTCTAGTACGGTCTATCACTTCTGGGGCAGCATGGAGACTATTCCACATCTGTACATTACTGGACAGATGAGTAACTTCTCTGAGGCAAGTTGCGCCCACTTTTGTTTTCTGGCAGAGACAAAAGACCAGAGGCCCGAAGAAGGACTGGCAAGACGGCCGTTCCCCTGTGAGAGCCCACCTCACTGGGAAGGGTCTTGAAGTGTCACCCCATCGACCACCACTGGGCTCCAGACTACACACTTGCCCAATGTCTTGCTAACTGTAATTTCTTTCAAAGAGAACCCCCCCCACACCTCCCACTCTGGGACCTTCAGAAAACCACTGCCTGATGGATGTGCCCATGGAAATCTGCCCTAGACTCTGTGTTTATTCACGGTGATGGAATAAAAAAGATTATGTGAATAATTCCAGAATTTTGGTTCAGTCTACTTCAAGACCGACTGGCAACTTGAAGAAAAACTAAGGGAAAGTGCCCTTAAAGGCACCTGGCCTTCCTACGGACGCTCCCCTCGCCTGGCTTTCCTCTCCTCTCACAAACTCCAGCTCCGCCTGGGGTACCAGAGCAGCACTCCTCAAACTCGTGCCTGGGGGAACTTTAAGTACTCCATGGGGCTCTTGGCAGAAAACGATAAAACACTGATGGATTTAATTCTTTTTTCTAAATAGCGGTACTTGCAGATTTTACAACTCCACATATGCGTTACAAAAATCACAACAGCAAACACAAGGTCTATTAAAATTAAAATGATCAAATGAGACCAAATGATCTGTATCCACCCTTTCCAACAACTATTCTCTTCAAATCGTTCAGTTCTTTTGTCCACACACATCCCCTGGCAGACGCACACTAGGGAGTCAGAGAGAGACTTTCACAGAAGCTCCGAGAAAAACTTCAGGAACCAAACTTAAAATTCAGATAACTATGCTCATTAATCCTGTAATTCAGGGAGAAACACTCCTAACAATTATTTCCCTGGGGCAGAGGATAATCAGCCCCAGGGAAGCCTGAGGCGGGAACAGAAGGCAAGGACCCCTGCCCCAGAACAGAAGTCTGTGCTGTCGCAGCCTGAACTACAGCTCTCTTTTCCTCGGTCATTTTTGTTATTTCTTGTCAACTTACGATTTTTCTATATTGGTTTCTATACATTTGTTTTATAAACTTTCTATCAGTCTGTCTTTTGTTTTATAGTTGCAGTAAAAGTTAAGCACGACAAAACAAGAGGCACACAGAGGCACTACTCTGGGCACATTAAATAGGACAGCTCTGACATCCCCACTGTACACACAAAGAAGAAGCCTGGGCCCAGGCAGGTGGACCCCAAACCACAAAGCTACAAAGTGACAGGGCAACTTCACACACCTCTCTCTGGCGGCACAGCCCCACCGTGCCGTAGTCAATGGAGCCACAGTGAGACTGCCAGGGAAATGGGTTCAGAATGATAATTTATCCATTTAATTTCACAAGGCAAATTTATTTAAATCTAAGCCCTTATAATACGAAGTTTCAAGCAGCATTTATAATAACAATACCAAGAACTAGCTTAAGTTGAAGGATTCTCTATAAGAAACAAGGGCCACTGAATATACAGCCTACCTGTGATGCCCCAAGAGCCAGAACCACAAGATCTCGAACGCCGTCTTCATCCACGTCCGGCAGCACCACCCCTGGTGCAGCCAGGGTGCTGTTGGCTAAGTAGTTCGGGTTTAAAGTCCAGATAGTCTTCCCTAGGGGAGGCAAATATGCTGATCACAATCCGGCTTTCTGCCTCTGGAAGAGGCAGCTGCAAAGTCCCCAGGCCAGAAGAAAGAAATTCAGTGGCAGAACAACAGACACCAACTCCTACTTCCATTTTCCTTTAGTTTTTATCTTACTAAAACGGGAGGGAGGAAGGAAGCAAGGAGTGTGAGCTGAAACCCTTAAGTATCTAGCTAACAAACCCGTGTAATAATGTCACGGCTTGATTTTTTAGGTAAAATGGAGGCACTAAAGTCTCTCCAGGAGAGAGTGATACCAAGAGACAGCCTGTCTGGACATCTGGGAGAGGGCTCAGGTGGGAGATGGGAGGGGTCGCCAGGGGAGATGGAGTTAGGCCATGGGTATGGCACCTGGGCGCCACTGAGCCATGCTCCTCGGGGCACTGAGGGCATGGCGTGAGGCCAGACAATGCATTTGCAAACCACCCAGGGTCATGGCAAGGACATTGCGTCTCACAGCACTTCTGCAAGGCTGCCAGGTCCTGTTGAGTGTGGACCATGACGAGTGCTGACCGGAGCTCCTGCTTTGCAGACACTCGGCCACTGGTGCGGAGGTCTGGCTCCTGGCTATAGATGCTGTTCCCACCCAGCACTGAGGCCACCTCAGTGCTGCCGGAGAGGCCGAGCGGTGTCCCCAGGGTCTCTTTACTTAGGCTTTCAGTTCAGTCGCTCTCTGCCAATGGGCCCCGAGTGTGGGCAACTTACTTCATACAGGGACTAGGACGTGGGAGGCGCAGAGCTGGCGGAGCACCATGGGAGTCTCCCCCATCAGCCATGATGGCAACACTAAGAGATTCTTACACTAAGCGCTCACAAGGCTAGCAAGATAATTGGATAGAGGGAAAATGCACTGCTCCCCATTCCAGTATCAGACTGAGGGTGGGCCTGGAGGAAGGCATATGCAGTAGAAGTTAAAATGGCAGCGGGGGCAGAGGTCCTGGACCAAAGAGGCCTGCCGGTCTGTCCTGGGGAAAGAAGGGATCGCTTGGGAGGCGCACCCACCCAAAGCCCACAAAAATTGAGAAGTTAATTGATCATTCTTCAAAAGCACCTGGTCCATCCCACATCCGAAACTAACAGAAACCCAGGGGAAGAAAGAAACTCTTGCTCATTGCTCGCTGTTCGGGATCTGCACTCAGTGCACTGGCCTGTCCTCTCCAGGGACCACATGATCTCAGCAGTCACACTGCCCACGGCCCCCAGGAGGGAGTCTCTTTCTCTCCCGCTGACCTGGTGGAGCACTCACCAGTGTGTTCACCGTGCTCTCTGGCCCAGGAGCTATGAGACCCTGTGGCCCTAGAAGCTGCATGGCCAGTGGCAGCACCAGCTCCACACAGAGCCTCCCTCCAGGAAGGAGACTGAAGCCAGACAGCAGCTGAGAAAAAGCTAAGCTACCTGGATGATCACTAACAGCCGCCTTGAGCTCCAAAGGGCAGCAATTTAAAATGTAGCAGGAACTCTGCGCACTGCCTTTTGTTTCGGTCTTGCTGAGGATGGCTGGGTTTTTTCTGGGTTGTGCGGAAGAGATGAGCTTTGAGACGGATTCTCCCAGCTTGTTCAGCATCTAAATAAAAAACCTTTCCCTTCTCACCAGTTTCTCTCAAGTTCGCCTTTTGGTGGCAGTGGGCAGCCAAACCCCCATTTCTGTTCAGTAATAAGAGTAGCCCATTTATCTGGGATAGTGGAATTGACCTTTTAGAGGTTATTACAACTATTCAGGAACCCCTGGGGCGGCCAACCAGAAGACTAATTCTCTCTCCTCACCTGTGTTCACCAGTAGAAAAACTGTAGGAGATTTTTAAGATGACCTCAATTCTAAAGTTAACTCACATTCAATTATTTTTACTCTGAAGTACCCCACAACCAAACTCCAACCTCTAAACATTGGGAAGGATGAAATTTATTCAGCTCCACCTGAGTCTAAGGTGTTAACGAGCACACCTGCAGTATACTCATGACTCTGCAGACAGCCCTCACACACAACTCCTTTTGGTCCTTGGGTCGCGATGTCTGAATGCAATAAGATAAAAGGCCAAATTGACACGCCTCAACAAACCTTGTTTTCTTCACTGACATATTTTTAAGTAGTTAAAGCCTGAGTTTACTCATGGGCCCTGCATATATCAAATACGAAGAGACAATGGTCAGCTGTCTCTTGTGCAAATGACTGAGGAGGGAGACTATTTGGAAATCAGAGACCTTAAGGCAGTTTCTGTTCAGGTTAAACCACGAATCTAGCGGCACTCAGTCTGTTACCCCTCTTTCTGCTGTCTCCCTCAATGACGCCTTCCAAAGTAGTGGGTGAGATTTTCCGCCATGCGAGAATGGAAAGGCACGTTGCTCACCAGATTGTTCTAATTTGAGATTAGGGCTCACTGGAGCAGAAATCTTCGACGGCAAATGATCTTTACCTGCTGTCGCGTTGAATGCACTGAACATCTTGTGTGTCCCTGTCACAAGGCAGATGGTCCCGGCCACGCTTCCTGGCATCAGGTCCAAACATGTAATATCTCGAGCCTCCTCAGGGAGGGGACTAGACCAGAGTGTGCTGCCATTCATCCCCGAAAGGCACACGAGAATAGCAGTCGGCCTTGAGACACCTAAAAGCATACAAAAGAGAGAAGAAGAAAAAGAAAGGAGTCCGAGAAAATAAGAGATGGAGATGAGCAAGAGGCCAGAAAGCCAAAATGAATGGTGGGAAGGCAGCAGTCCACACCTGTGTCCTCAGCTCCCTCCCGTATTTCTGGCAACAAGGTCCGAAAACAGAGTACCTGCCACGTCTGCTCAACACAGCTCTCGTCCAGGCCCAGAGCCGTGGACCTCCTCCAGGCTGCTCACGGAGCTCTACTCTCGCACACCTCCCAACACATGTGTTTCCGTGTCTGTCACCCGAGTGCCACAGAACACGGTATCCTTAAGGACAAAGACATTAAGGCATTAATTTCTGAACCCTCAGTGCCTTACAAAGCACCTGAGAAGTAGCAGCCAATTGTTTTCTAAATTAAAAAAAGGAGCAAAAAAATCAAGAATATGAAAAAGTAGTTACTAAGAACAATAACAAAAAAAAAACAGGAGGGGGGAAGGTATATTCAGAAAAGTGAGGCTTAAGTAGAATATTTACAGAGCAGGGAGCAAAATATCTGAATTCTAATCATCACTAGCAAATGCTCCCTGAGAGCAGAAAAAATATTTTAGAAAATAAACCTGAAGATTACATTTAGCAAAAATCAGTAGGTCTTCCTGGTTTAGAGTTAATTGAAAGCAACTGATTTTGCCCCAGTCAGGACAGAATACTTGGAAAAACTTAATACCTAGGCCCAAGGGTAGCTGGTAAAGAATTCGAGTATCTTGCCTCTTTAATGAATAATACAGGATCTGGCACAAAAACGCCCCCCTTTTTATTACAAAAGCTTTTATTACAACATCATAAGCATATAATTCTGTAATAAACAATATCACAGTCAAGCACACCATATGACATTTTAGGTGAAATGTTCAAATTAAAACTAAAATTCTGACACCCATATTATTATCCTACTGATGACACTCAAGCAGGCATCACTTCTGCTGGACCCTGTATTTTATGTTGATGAACATAGCAGAACAATAACCTTCTCCGGTATCAGCTTTCCACTCACTGTCGGTGCGGGGTACTGACCCATCTCACTCACTTTCCCCCTCCAGCCCTTGGTACTGGTGCCTCCGTGCTGCTGAGTAAACAGACGACTTAAAAACAAGGGACAAGTGGCAGCTCACTCTTTCAGCCCTGGCTGCCAGAAGCAGTGATACAGGTGACAAATCATGGTGACAAATCATGGTAACAAATGTCAACGCCCAGACTTCTGGGGGATGCTGTGACTAACGGATTGTGCTTCTTCCTTCCTCCCTCAGGGCCCTATGGACTTCTCTGACTCACCTTTTACTGGATGATGATGGGTTATCCCTTCCCCACCAGTCTGTGACTCCTTGAGGCAAAGACCACACTCATTTTGTTTCACTCAATATAACTAGCACAGCTGTACAGGAGGACACAGCAGGCATTCAATGCCCAGTCACTGAATGAATGGATGAGCGACAGAACAAACAAAAAAACACAATCCCTCTCATGCTCAGTAGCACAGATTTTTGAACCCAGTGTCTGGAGTTTCCTGTACAGCAGTTTGATACAAGGGTCAAGAACTTGAACTCTCCACAGCCAGATTCCCAGGGTTTGGAGCCCAGCTCTATCATTTACTGGCTGGGGATATCGAGCAAGTTCTTTAGCCTCACTTGACTCAGTTTCCCCATCTGCAAACAGGGAATAATAATATTAGTCGACTGCATGGAACTGAGCTGAGGGATAAATTCATCCATAATATATGCTATGGACATACGGTGGTGCATAGCACATAGGAAGTGCCAGATATATTGTTCTTTTTACAATCTATGGCCAAATCAGGCTGGTTCGTGTTGTGCCCAATGGAGGCCAAAAGACAAACCAAAACCCCCGTGTGCCTATGCCACAAATGCAGCACTTTTTTCCAGTTGACACGTGTAACAGCTGGGGTCTCAGGATCCCAGGAAATGGCACACTCAATCAAGACAGGTTGTGAAAGGGTTAATAAAGAGACAGATGTGGTTAGGGCACAGGGAACCTCAGAACTGTTACTGCTCCCAGGCCCAGCGGGACAGTGGAGGAAGTGACTACTGGAATCCAGGAAGTCCTGTGAGAGGACCACCTTGACAGGAGCTGCGACCTGGGATCAAGGATGCAGCCAGACTGAGGTCACCGCAGCAGGGAGGGGCCGGAGGAATGCACACTCTCTCCTTGCTTCCTTCCTCTCCTCCAATTTCTTGCCTGTGCTTCCCATTGTCCAAACCCAACTGGAAGTCCACACGCAAGGGAGACCCTTGACATAACTCCCACAGGTCAGCCTTGCCAAGCAGAGAGCAGAATGGAGAATTGAGACAAAGGAGTAAACACAAGGAGTAGCAGGAAAACACCCAGCAAAGGTGTAAGTGTGGAGGATATATTAGTACATGAACAAAAGTTTTCTGCCAGGGTGGGATGGTAGGATCTTCAATGTTCATTATAACTGAAGAGGCTATGAAACATTGACTGGGAGAAAACTCAAGAAACCTAAGAACTGACGGTGAGCACTGCAGGTGTGTGAGCAAGGCACTTCCTCTCCAGATGTCAGCTTCTTCACGGGACTGCTGACCACTAAAAGCTCCTTCCAGCTACAGGGCTTATGATTTCCTGAAATGAGCTTTACTTAAACACGGGAACTTGCTGATAGGGCTTATCTTGCATGACAAGACCCATGGTGACTGATGCAGACCCATTTCTACAGCGCCCCTCGGGATGCCTTCGCTTAGCTCACAGCCCCTCCCATCGACGAGCACCTCCCGTAGCAGCCTCTAAAAGCTGCGTTCTTACCGACTGCACTCCCGTTCCTTGAAGTTACAAAGGAGAGAAGCACATCCCGCAGGCCATCGCCATTCACATCGGCCAACTCCAAAGGAGACAGGTTCCCACCTGATAAACACAATTAAAGAAACCCTTAGCAAGTTACCACAAACTGGTTCAAAAAGGAATGAACACAGCGTGCCAACACTTCCATAAAAACCAGGCAGACTTTCGGTTCCTAGGTAAGAGAGAGTAGACACGGTTCTGCCTATTCCTCTCACTAAATACAGATGAAATCCCCGGACATTATACATAAAACAAATATCAAAAGACTGGAAGGTGGTGAGAGGGCAGGGCAGTTAGGGACCGTGAGACCCAAGGAATGACAAGGTGATGACCCCCTGGGGAGTTTTTTTGGCCTCAACTATCCCAGACCTTTCGCTGCAGAAGCCGGCAACCCAGGAAAGCCAACAGGTACAGACAAAAAGCCCCTGGAAAAGCTGGCCCCCTTAGCCTGGCAAGACAGAAATGTTTTAGATAATAACTGCTCTAGCCCAGCCAAACAACGCAGATAAAACTGAGGACCCACCCCCACAACAAAGGCCAAGTGCGGAGCCTAGACCTTCACCCTTGCTGGTGGTAACAAGGCACCCCTCCCTCCTCCACCAGGGTCATGTCAGAGAAGGCCAGGTGGGGAACCTCTAGTTCTAGCCTACCCGGCCCTAATGAGGGAGCCCTGTCCCCCTTTCTTGCCCCCACCGGGGTGGTGTCAGCAGAGGCTTAGGAGATGCCTGGACTTCCATCTCCACCTGGCAGTGACAACCAACCCTAAACGGTGGAGTCAGAGGGCGCCTGCCAAATCTGGAGAGAACTCACAGCCCTAGTGAAAGTGTACACTGGTAAAACCACTATGAGAAACTTGAGGCTGAACATGCACATACCATATGACCCAGCAACTTCACTCCTAGGCGTATGCCCTAGAGAAATTCTTATACACTGCATCGGGAAATATGCACAAGAATGTACAAGAATCTTCTTAGTAACACTATTTTTAAAACAGAAGCCACCTACATAAATGTTTGCCAACAGCAAAATGGATCAATAAATCCTAAGATAGACCTACGAGCAAATGCTCGGCACCTCAGTTCAAGTGAACCACAAAAATACTTTTTGGTATGTTAAACAAAAAAGCCACTTACCACAGACTACATTATATTGATATAAAATTCAAAACTAGGTAAAATCAGAGACTATATACTTTATGGACACATAGTGGTAAAACTATAAAGAGAAGTAAAATAAAAAAATCAACTCAGGAGAGTAGGGAGCCACACTCCGGAGGGACACATGGGGATTTCAGAGGTCATTATAATGTCCTATTTTCCTAAACTGGGTGTTGGATATGCCTAATGTTTGTTACTAGTTTTTACACTGTATTTATATACCGAGTATTACAAGAGTTCACTTAGAAAAATCAAAAAAGAAAGGAAGAGATGTTCTATGTCGTAGAGACATAACTTAAGTCACACTCACCCAGTTTCACCTTAAGAGAAGGTAAAGATGAGAACACAGAACTCATTAGAGGCGAATTCGACCAGGATCACAGGAATGTCAGAGATGAAACACTTTAGATCAAGACAGTACGGGGTGTGGGATGCTGTAGGGGAAACTGCTCCTCCACCCTGATAGGGTTTCTAGCTGGGACTGACAGAGATCAATGAGGAAAGCGTTGAAATTTTATTTAATAAAACTGTACACATACTAGAAGTTCCCACAGGAAAGTGAAGACCCAGGGGTGACGTCAGTGCTTATATACCAGGTTCAATAAGAGAGGCAACTATAAAAAAGTAACTAAAATATACATGGAGACTGGAGGAAGATAAGAGGTATTTAAAAAGGTCTGTTTGGAAGAAGAGGATCTAGAGTTCCAGCGAAGATGGAGGCGTGGGCAGAAGCGTTCGCTTCCTTGCACAACCAAAAGGAGAAAACCAACCAATCTAAAATCAATAAACAAGAAGAAGTGCCAGAAAATCAAACTGCATGGGATTCTGACAACCACGGAATTAAAGAAAAAATCAACCAGAACAACCAGACTGGTAACGGGGCGGATGGAGAGAAACCGCAGTGAGGCCGTGGACCGCGCAGACTGGGCTGGCTGCAGTGAGGTGGCAGGCTTCGCAGACAGGGCTGACTTAAGGGGAAACTAAGACTCAGAGAGGGCTGTGGACTACCACGGTTGCCACAACTTCCAGTCTCACACAAGTTCCTTGAAAAGTGCCCTAGACACAAGCAGGCGAGCTACACTGTTCCCTCTCTGGCCCCTCCCCCACAGGCAGCACTGCAGGGCAGCAAGGTTTGCCCTGCTCAGGTGAACACCTAAGCCCCGCCCTCTTTACAACTTATCCGGGGCCCCAAGCAAAGAAATGGGGCCCAAATGAAAGAACAGAGCAAAACCTCAGAAAGAGAGCTAACAGAGGAGGATATGGACAACCTATCTGATGGAGAATTTAAAGCCCTGGTAATCAAAATGCTCACAGAACTGATTGGGGGTGGTTGAAAAATGAAAGAAAAAAATAAAAGACACCCAAAATGAAACAAACCAAAATATGCAGGGAACAACAGTGACAGAAAGGAAGCCAGGCCTCAAAGCAACAATTTGGAACAAAAGGAAGAAATAAACATCCAACCGGAATAGAATGAAAAATCAAGAATCCAAAACAATGAAGAGAGGCTGAGGAATCTTTGGGACAATCTGAAACATTCCAATATCCGAATTATAGGGGTGCCAGAAGGAGAACAGCAGCAAGAAATTGACAACTTATTTGAACAAGTAATGAAGGAGAACTTCCCCAATCTGGCAAAGAAAATAGAATTTCAGGAAGTCAAGGAAGCCAAGAGAGTTCCAAAGAAGCTGGACCCAAAGAGGAACACACCAAGGCACATCATCATTAAGTTATCCAAGACTAAAGACAAAGAAAGAATCTTAAAAGCAACAAGAGGAAAGGAGACAGTTACCTACAAAGGAGTTCCCATAAGACTATCAGCTGATTTCTCAAAAGAAACCTTACAGGCAAGAAGGGGCTAGAAAGAAGTATTTGAAGTCATGAGAGACAAGGACCTACACCCAAGATTACTCTATCCAGCAAAGCTATCATTTAGAATGGAAAGGCAGATAAATGCTTCCAAAATAAGGTCAAGTTAAAGGAGTTCATCATCGCCAAGCCATTATTATATGAAATGTTAAAGGGACTTATCTAAGAAAAGGAAGATCAAAAATATGAACAGTAAAATGACAACAAACTCACAAATGAACCTAAAAGAAAGGAAAAACAATGAAAACAAAAACTAAGCGAACAAGTAGAACAGGAACAGAATCAGAGAAATGGACATCACATGGAGGGTTTTCAGTGGGGACGGGGAGAGGAGGAATGGGGGGAAAAGGTACAGGGAAGAAAAAGCATAATTGGTCGGCATTAAATAGATGGGGAGGGGTCAAAATGGAATAGGAAACAGAGGACTCAAAGAACTTATATGTACAGCCCATGGACATGAACTAAGGGGGACGATGCTGGAGGGCTGGGGGGTGCAGAGTGGAGGGGGATCAAGGGGGGAAATTGGGAAAACTAATAGCATAATCAATAAAATACAATTTAAAAATAAAAAAAATAAAAAGGTCTGTTTGTACACATTTCTCTTGGCCTCCACATCCTGTCTCTGGTGATAAGAACGTTTCTCTCCTGCTGGTACAGGAAGAACATCTCTCACATGGGAGCTTCACCTCTTGATTTTACCAAGAACTGAAAGTCAGAGTGGCCTTCTTGCACCTGCTGCTGTTCAAGTGCTTTTATGTCCAAACAATCAATATGCCAAAGCGACATATTTGAGGGTGGGGTGTTGGCCTCATGCAGTTTACAAAAGACAGGGCTGACTGCTCAGCACTGACGCTGCAGATGCAATCCCCACTCTTGACCCGGGGCAAGCTATTTTAAAGAGCCCTGCTCCAAAAATGAGACAAAATAGCTAGAATGACTTGGGAAGCACCATCTTAAACTAACCACTAGGGACAAGGCAGAAAAGTTGATGCAAGAAAGCAACTCTCTTTTACTTCAAAATAAATTATTTTAAAATTCAAATTAGGTCAGGTTTCTGTGACCACAAGTGCCCGAAGGTCCGACAGGAGTCCTGGCTCCGGGTCTGGCCAGGCCTGGGGCCACGCTTGTCTCTCAAAGGGCCTCCCACAGCTTTGCTCTGCCCTGACCCGGCACTGGCCGCATCAGGAAGCTGGAAAACCCATGCTCTGTCATCTATGTCCAACCAACACCTCTTTCACTCAGTCCCCCTCCCCTCTGGCAACCGCCACTCTGCACTCTGTGCCTGAGTCGGCTGCAATTTTGTTTGTTTATTTTGTTCCTTGGAGTTCACATAAAAGTAAAATCATATGGTATTTGTCTTTGACTGACTCTTCCACTGAGTGTAATACCCTCGAGGTCCACCCATGCTGTCACAAATGGTTAGATTTCATTCTTTTTTTATGGCTGAGTAATACTCTATTGTATTAAGAAGTACCAATTGGTGGTCACAAAACAGTCACAGGGATGTATGTAAAGTACAATAGGGGACATAAGTCAATAATGTTGTGATAACTATGTATGGTGCCAGGTGAGTACTAGAAATATTGGGGGGACCACTTTGTAAAGTGTATGACTCTCTTTACGTGTATGCTGTACACCTAAAACCAATACAAAATAATACTGAAAATAAGCCACAATTGAAAAATAAAAATTAAAAAAAAAAAGGCCAACAGAAACACAACAAAGCAGTGATCTTCCCAAGTTTTCTGAGCTGCATCAATCCATATTTTTGTTTGATTTCAAATCTTAAGCTCCTAAAGGCAGCTCTACACACTGGGGGAGAGATGCTACATGACACACACTACTTTTTAAGGCCTTGGAGGAAACTGTCAATGCAATCACAAGCTTTACAGAATTAGGGCTGAAAATCCTCCAACCCACCTCCCTGGGGGTGCAGACGGCGGCTCCAAGTGCTGTGCAGATCCCTGGGCGGGCAGGGGATCAGGAAAGCACACACAAGCACCAGGATCATGGAGATCACCAAAGTCAGCAGAAACACAGATGTGCGTATGTAGGACACCAGGGAGGAGGCTGCCTTCGGCTCCAGGCCTCCGAGGGCCTCCGAGGGGTACCCCTCTGTGATGACCTCCGAAAGGTGAGGCTTCGCAGCCCCTGCAACGTCAGCATCGGAGTCGGGTTCCGGTGCTTCCCCCAGAGGACTCTTCCCACTCTTGACCCCTCCGTTCTTCTGCTGCAAGTCCAGCACGAGGTCATCTTCACTCTCGTCACTGTCGGCCTGAGTGAGGGGGTCGTACTCGCCTAGGTCTGGGCTCTTCTTTCCTGAAAAATCAGAACGAGAAACTTCAAGGAGAACAAGGAAGGAGAAGCCCTCACCAAGCACATGGTGACTTTAGCACTTAGGAAAATACATGCCACGAAACAAATGAAACAAAGCAGGGTTATAAGCCGGGACCTTTGTGGCTCTGTAAAATAGACGCCAGCATGGAGGAAAGAATGGGGCGGGGGGACTGGAAGGAAGGCAAATCACAGAGTTCAAGAAGTATTGCTTGCATGAGTTTAAGAAATTGGAAAGGAAAAGAGAAAGCAAATTTCAAGTGCCTTTTTAGGTTTTTCTGTTTATTTAAACCCTCTTTTAATTTGTTTGAATCTCTCGAATGAGAAAGGTGATAGCTCTTACATCATCAACCTTCCATACGCCTTCCACATAAAACCTTCCATATTTTCTTAGGCATGTGGTGCTCCAATCTTTCCTGGGACTTCCCTAAACTTCTAAGACAATTTTATTCTCTCTACATTGCCCCTCACAGTCCAGTATTTGTGGCTTCCCATTGTTTCTTCGAAACAACTGAGAAGATGAACACTAAATGCCACCTGGAGAGGCTTCACTGGGAATTCACTCCTGAGAACCTTCCTGGGATTCTGATGCCCTTCCAAGGACCTGTTTTAGTAAACAGCATTTATGTCTAAAAATGCTGTTCTGAGCAGGTATTCTGGGAGGGTTGGGATTGAGCAGGAACGAAGAGGTAGAGGACTGGTCTTAGAGATGGTTTACACAACAAGGGCCTGTTTCACTTAGACCTTCTGTTTATTTGGGGGGGTGAGGAGGTGGAAATTACAGGGGGGCGTGCACACGCCTTCCTGACAGTGACCCCTTGGCCCTCACTGCCAGTGACTGGATGATTTTATCCTTTATTTCATGTCACAACCAAGTAGAAGCCAAGAAAATGTTTCTGTTTTTGGAAAGTACTTGGTAAGCTGTTACTAATGTAAATGCTACTTTAAATGTTCTATTAAGAAGAAATATAAAAATCTAACTTAAAGGGAAAAAAGAATTCTTGCTTATCTATGCCTCTGGTCACTGTGATCTTGGTGATATCACTTCATGTCTCAGTCTGCTCAAGACATGAAATGAAGCAATAAAACATGATATGGGAAGTAAAATCTTTTTTTATTACTGCTTTTAGAGATAGAGGAAGACAGGGAGAGAGGGAGGGAGAGAGATGTCAGTTTGGTGTTTCACATACTTATGCATTCATTGGTTGATTCTTACATGTGCCCTGACTGGAGATCGAACTCACAACCTTGGTGTATTGGGATGATGCTCTAACCAACTGAGCTACCCGGCCAGGGCCTAGGGGAAGTAAAATCTTTAGTGTCAAGTCTAGTGTTTGGTTCGTAGAGAGTGAATAAATGTTTGATTTAGAAATGAACATCCCAGCCTGGCTGGGTGGCTCAGTTGGTCGGAGAGTCATCCTTACAACAGAAAGGCCGGATCCCCTGGCAGGTGGCAGGTGGCAGGTGGCAGGTGTCCGGCTATGTATGGGAGGCGGACGGTCCATGTCTCTCTCTCACACAGCTGTTTCTCCCTCTCCCTCTCTTCCTCCCCCTCCCCTTCCTCTCTCTCTCTAAAATCAATGAAAATACATCCTTGAATGAGGATTAAAAATAATAAATAAACGGGCCCAGATCCACTTTCAGAAGCAACAATTTAATAACTGGCACAAGAAACAAAGAGAAGTAAATGCTAAGTCAGTCCGCTGAGGCCCCAAACTGGCAGCCCCTCCCCACCCCACCCCCACCCCCCACTAGCTGGGATAGTGACATCCACCAAGGAGCAGCAGTTGGGAAAAAAGGAACCTGAGTTAGCAGGCCACCATTAACTTCTGATCCCAACTGCCCTACCTCACTCCTCTGGCCCCTGCCTCTGCCCACTGTAAAACAAGTGCCTGTGTAAATACGAACAACAATCAGAAGGAGGCCATCACTAGGAGTCATTCGGTAAGATACTACGAAGTTCTACAAATAATCAAGAAAGAGGTTACAGCAAAACATCAAACAAAACCAACTAAAGAACAAATGCCGAACAAATGACACCATGAAATGTAAGAAATAATGAACAGATACTTCCCCATGGGATCCAAGAAATTAAAGAAAGTAGCCTTCTCTGAAATAAGAAAAAACATATTTCTAAAGAAGAAATGACACTTCAATAGAGAAGCATGGCACCGAAAAACGGAAGACAATAATAAAGCAATTTGAGAAACAACATCTTTGTTGGGATCAGCAGAAATAACAGACACACTGAAAACAGTCAGAGACAATAAAGGACACATTGGTGAAAGTCAAGGACAATGAAATGGAAGTAATCACAGCTGGCAGTTCTAAGCCCCCGCTATGCACCCTTCCGGGCCTTTGACCGTCTTATCTCAGGAAGTCTTCATAACAGCTCTGTGACCTGGGCACCCTATTATCTCCTTTTTAAAGACGAGGTTTAGACATTGAACTAACTGGCCCATAGCTGAACAGCAAGTAAGTGACTGTGCAAGGATTCCAACCCAGACAATCTGGCTTTGAAGTCTGTACCGACTACCCATGTGCCTCCCATGGAAATGAGGACGGCTTTTACTAGGACTAGGAAAAAAGAGATGACTATAGAAAACAAAGATGATCCAATAAATGCATAACTGAAGAGAAAAAAAGGGTGGAAATGGAACCAAAAACAGTATTTAAAAGATATACAGCACTGGCCAGTGTGGCTCAGTTCTTTGGAGCATCGTCCCATAAACTGAAAGGTCATAAGTTCAATTCCCAGTCAGGGTGCATGCCCAGTTTGTGGGTTCAGTTCCCAGTTAAGGCATGTACAGGGTGTTGAGGTGGGGCAACCAACAGATGTTTCTTTCACATCGATGTCTGTCACTCTCTCTTCCTCTCTCTCTGGAACCAATGGATATATCCTTGGGTGAGGAGTAAAGAAAAAAATAATAAACAATATCCAAAAAAAGTTCCTTCAATAAAGCCAGACCTAAAACTGCAGATTAAAGAATACAATGACGCCCTGGCTGGTGTAGCTAAGTGGATTGAGCGCGGGCCTGCGAACCAGAGTATCGAGGTTCGATTCCCAGTCAGGGCACATGCCTGGGTTGCAGGCCAGTTCCCGGCAGGGGACACACCACAGGCAATTATACATTGATATTTCTCTCCCTCTCTCCTTCCCTTCCCCTCTAAAGATAAATAAATAAAATATTTTTTTAAAAAAAGAATACAATGAGTCCCAAGAAAAACTGATCAATACTGAGGCTAATCAATACTGAGGCATAGTCTAGTAAAGTCATTGAACTTCAAGGACAAAGAAGGAGACTTAATGAGTAGCCAGGCCAAGGGAAAAAGGACCAAGTCACTAATGATGGGAAGAAAAATCAGACTGACTTCTCCACACTAACATACATCCCTATAAGACCATGCCACAATTTGCAAAAGTTCTCAGAGAAAAAAAGACCATTTCACAATATGTAAACGTTCTTGTGAAATACAAGAACTCTGGTCCAGACATGACATTTGTGAGGTATAAAGGCAAGCGTGCAAGAACTCAGAGGCTTTCTCACTCTTGCGTCTTTCTTTTAAAGATCACAAAAGATGAGGACCAATTCTTATCCAAACCCTTAAGACAAATATTTACTTTTACACTATTAATAGTACATATTTTTCCAGAAAGTTGAAAGACAAACCCCTGCTTAATTATTACAGACTGCAAGTTTGGATTAGAGAACTCCTAAGTGAATGTTTCTTTCTATGTTTCACAGAAAGACAATAAGCGTGCATTTTAAACATCAGCCCTTCAGGCTGAGGAGCTAACATCAAACCATGCTCCTAAGCTCAGGGCACTTTGGCACTCTCTTCTCTGATGATTTCAGCCATCACCCACACTTTTAACGAACAAAAAGTTTTCAAAGAATAGGGGAGAAGATACTGATTTCACAATCCATCAGTGCAAACGAGCTTTCCATAGCTATCACTTTCCCCGCAGAAAGACTGAGGGCACTAGTTACTCACCATTCCCAAAACAGTGTGGAAGAAAACATAAATAGGAAAGAGATGCAACTGTGCCATCCCCAAAGGTTCCCAAGAACATATTATAATATATACTATTCTGTGACTTGTACTATACTTTACATAGACTATGCTGCACACTCTACTGCAACTAAAGATAAATAATTCACATCATGGATTAGTTTACCCAGGCTGGGCACATGACCATTCCAAGTTACACATAATAAAACAAATCATTGCAATAACATTATGCCCATGTTCCTTTCAGTGTTTGACCTTCAAACTTTAAGATGAACTAAAAAGATATATACTTAAAAGATAAACAGTCTCACAGGCTGCTTTATAAAGGTCACGCTGTTCTTCTGTTATTAATTAACCTCATTGTATGCATGTGAGCCAAACATCTTTCCACCATGGGCTTAGTGGAAGGGTACGAGACTGTGAAGTGCAGTCCCGGCTACTGCTCTTTCTTCATGAGGCTGAGGACATCTGTCGTTATCTCACTATTACATTAGCCTTCCTTCCAGTATCACGTTCATAAATGATCAAGCTGTTAATGATGATAATAATAATAGCTAACACTCACCGAATAACTAGCACATGTCAAGGTTAACACACCTCTCAGGTATATCCATCTCTTTGGCTTTGCTAAATAATCCAATGAGGTCAATATGTAGTAGTGTGTGGGACACAGTGAATGTACCATAATATTATTACTATACATGAAGAAACTAAACCTTAAAGAGATTAAGTAACTAATCTGGTAAAGACTGGATTTGAATTCAAGCCTGTCTTATGCTCTTAGTTGCCATTCTGTTCTGCTTCCTTACACATAAGCATAGGAAGGAAACCACTGTGGTGATCATTTGGCAATACATACAAATACTGAATCATTGTGTTGTATACCTAAAACTAATATAATGTTATACATGTCACTTCTGCCCCTTTGAAAGAATAGTGAGGGCGTTAACTAAAGAAGCATGACACAGTAACCCAAACAGGACAGCAATCGCAATGACAGTGTATCCAAACACAGCTAAAAGAAAACAAATTTTACTTAATATAAAAGCTAAAAATCATATTTGGGGTAGAAGGGAGAAAAGGCAAGAGACAACTGAAGTAAAAGCAAAAAAAAAAACCACCACCAACAACAAAACAAACCTCGAAACAAAGTATAAACCCATATCAGATAAAAGACTGTATGGCTAATCTGGGCATTAAAAAGTATCATACTGGGACAGAAAACTGTACTTGAACAATAATTAAATAAAAAATTAGCAAAACAAACACACACACAGAAAAAATATCAAACTCACTTATATCAAACTCACTTGACCACTCAGGGCAAGCTGCTGCCCAAACAAAGGCCCAAGGACCAGGCTGTGGTTTCTCTACCCTATCAGATGACTGGGTTACTGCAACTGAATACCCCAGGGGGTAAAATTACCGCAGCCTCAGGATGTGAGAATGCAGAAGAGCTCAGGAGTTTGAAAGCAAGATTTTCTTGAGTTTTGAAAGCAAGATTTTCTGGCATTCCCATCCTCAGAGAGTAACTGTCACCTATGTTTTTTGGCAGGAGAGCAGGGGACTGGGTGTGGAACTAAAAGAAAAAAAAGTAAAACTAAGTATGTCTGACACCTCATTACCCGCTTTGGGAGGATATCATCCTACACTAAGGATACACAAGGCTACTCTCTTCAAAGTTAATCAATCATGCAGGTAGAGGGACATTTCCTTCCTTTCAGCTCAGTGTTACATACACATTCCAAGGTAGATATTATCCATGTTCTTTCCAATGTTCTAATCAACCCATGTAGGGGTGAGGGGGAAGTCTTAGGTCATGAAGTCTGGAGACAGAAATGCAAATTCATATCAAATCCATACCCCACGCAGTCATCCGTGGCTCACTGTAGCAGAATGCAAGCCCCTGCACTCTATGCTGGACGCCCACCGGATGGACACCCAACCAGCCCTTTCTAACAAGGCCTGTGAAAGCGACTGCTCTGCCCACTAGCCCCTTAAGCTAGCAGCAAATGATTATGGTTTAATGTCTAAAATTTTTATTTAGGTAGAATCACGAAATTTTTAAAGCCTTAACGTTTACATTTTATTTGGGCAGAATAGAATCTGCATTCACTAAAATAGCGAGTTTTTAACAGCACAGTTCCATTCTGAAGGTTGAAAACAAAATAACAAGCAAACAAAAAACTTGGGACGGTTGCCCAAAGTACTGAGTTGGCTCTGGAAGCTGTCATCATCACCAGTGCTTCTTTAAAAAATATCCCACACTTTATCTGCAGCTTGCAAGTGCCGTATCATTTCCCTCCTAAATGCTTAGCCTGGAGAGCCGGAGGCTAGGCGGAACCAAAAGGCCAGGATCTAGCGTTAAAACACCCGCGGCGTTCAAGTCTAGGTTTTTCCAATACTGCTTCGTGACTTTGGACTAGTCCAATCAGCCAAGTAACTGCCATTTTCCTTTTCTGTAAACTCTGAGAGAAAATATCCATCAATTAGAGGGCAGGCTGCTCCAGGGGGTCACGCGTCTTCCTGCTGCGACCGCCTGCCTGCCCGCCCGCCGCCGCTCAGGTGCAACCCAAGAGAGAGGCAGCTGGAGACTCAGCGGTACAGCATCCCCACAATGGGGAAAGGATGCGCCCCTCACCATCCCTACCCCTTGAGAAGCCGGCGACGCGCGCTCTGACATTCACCACCGCAACAACGTCAGCCCGCTCCTGGCCACCTGCCCCGCGCGCCTCCAGCGATCCCCCCCTGCGGGTCTCCCAGGCTCGCCCCGTGCCGGCGGTGCCCGACCCGCCGGGCGCCACTAACCCCAGCCCACGGGAACTGCATCGCTCGCCTCCGCGCGCACGCAGCTGCGCCCGGATTGGGGCTAGGCCCCGACCCGCTTCGCCCCCAGATCCTGGCCTCCCCATCTCCCCAGCCCCGGTCGCGGAGGGGTGGTCGCGAGGGGGCCACTCCTTACCCGGGAGCTTAAGTGCCCTGGACAGCACTGTCGCCATGGTGGAGGCCTGAGTGCGCGCGCGCGCGCCAGCGTCCTGTCGGGAAATGTAGTTCCAGGAGGGCGGTGCGTGGGCCTGGGACCTGAAAAGGTGGGGAGCTGCGCGACCAAACAGGGCGAAGAGGAGGAGCCCGCCTGCGGCCCCCGCGCACTCGTGCACGCTCTTGTAGCCTCTTCTCCCGCCCACTCGGAGCCAGGCCCCTTCCTTGGCGAGTGAGCTGAGGCTCACTTTCCTCCTCAGTGACATGGAGAGATGGTAACTACCGCGTAGGCTTGCAGTGAGAATGAAATGACATAACTGATGTTAAAGGAGGCGCGGGTTGAGAAATGCGCTCCGGGCTTTGGAGTCAAGACACCTGCCTTCATTTCTTCTTAAATGGGCCATCGTGGGCAAGTCACTTGGTAGGACTATGTTTCAGCTTCATTTTTTTAAAAATGGAGACAATACTATCTACTGCACAAATATACTGTGAGAATTAAATTATGTGTTGTTTAAAACACACAGCGCATAATAGACAATTGTTTCTTTGTTTCTTAGGTAAAGGTCCAACCTCTATCTCTTATTACCAGTTTATGTAGGTGACACCCTACCTGCAGCTCCTAGCTTGGAGGGTCTAGGAAGCAGAAACTGACCTGCTTCTTCCTCACAAGCGCCAAGAGATCGTCGTTTTATTGCGGGGATGCCGACGGTGTTATCTAGACACCCTCCTTCTTTTACTGAAGAGAAAACAGGTCTAAAAAGGTGACATAACTTCTTAGCGTCAAACAAAAGCGCTAAGATTCCTCTCAATTTGGAGGCTGACTCATTCCCATGAGAAACTGTAGATAGGACTGTCCTGTGGGTGTAATCTGAGATTCTCTAACAGCCATCTCCATCACCCATTTCCCCAGGAAAAAAAAAAATGCCACTGACTGACAGAGAAGGACTCTACCGTCAGGTAGGTCATGAGTTCAACCCCTGACTGCACCATGTCTTTCTGGATGTCAGATCTAGAGCTATTTGCTCAATCTCTCTCTGCCTCAATTTCCTCATCTGCAAAACGGAAATGAAATAGAACCTATTCCACAGAGTTGTCCTGACAATTGAATAGATAATATGCAAAGCATTTAGACAGTGCCTGGCATCTAGAAAGTGTTTCATAAGGGTTAGTTCTTTTGTTAATAATTTATTATTTTTGCACAGGCCTGCGAACCAGAGGATCTCGGTTCGATTCCCAGTCAGGGCACATGCCTGGGTTGCAGGCCAGTTCCCTGCAGGCCAACTCCCAGCAGGGGACGCACAAAAGGCAACCATACATTGATGTTTCTCTCCCTCTCCCCTTCCCCTCTAAAGGTAAATAAATAAATAAAATCTTTAAAAAAATAATAATTTATTATTTTTGACAATTTAATAACAAAATATATAATAATAATTTAATGAGGTTTTTTCAGCCTTTTATAACACTCAAATGTTCTACTGTTTGCCACCACTCTCAGGGTATAATTAAAAACCATATCTAGTCATTACAGAGACTGTGGCTACAGAGAAACTACCATGAAGTTGCAAAAATGCTGCCCATGTGTGTCGCCATGGCCAGGGCCTGCTCCCTTCCTCCACAGCCAGGCTGGTCTCCAAAAATGCCCTGGGGTCATCACTGCTGCAGGAAATCCTCGTGGCCCTAGCACTCTTCAGAATACTGGCACTACTGAGACATCCTCTGATCTTGAAGAGTGGATTCTTGGAGCTGATACCTTTGTCAACCTTGAAGAGACTGGGCGTGTCTTAAGTCTTGGTTATGGCATTGCCCACGTACATGGGCTGAAGAAGGTTCGAGTAGAAGAAATGGTAGAGTTTTCCTCAGGCTTGAAGGGTATGTCTCTGAACTTGGGACCTGATGGTGTTGGTGGCGATGTGCTCAGAAATGATAAACTAATTAAGGAAGGAGATACTATGAAGCAAACAAGAGCCACTGTGCATGTTCCCATTGGCGAGGATCTGTTGAGTCATGTAGTAAGTAGATGCTTTTGGTCATGCCATTGATGGAAAGAGTCCGGTTGGTTCCAAGACCCATAGGTGAGTTGGCCTGAAAGCCCTTGAAATCTTTCCTCCAATCTATGTCTGGGAACCAAAGCAGACTGGTGTTAAGACTGTGGACAGCTTGGGGCCAGTCAGTAGTCAGTCATGGTCAGTGTGAGCTGATTACTGGTGACTGACACTGACAAAACATCAGTTGCTATTGACACAGGTGTTAACCAGAAATGTTTTCAATGGTGGATCTGATGGAAAGAATGTATAATGTATCTACGCTACTATTGGTCAGAAGAGATCCACTATTGCCCTATTGGTGAAGAGACCAGTTCTTGGTGCAGATGCCACCAAGTACTCCACTGTGGTGTCAGCTACTGCTTCTGATGCTGCCCCACTGCACTGCAGTGACTGCTCTTTATTCTGGCTGTTCTATGGGAGAATATTTTAGGGACAATGGCAAACATGCTTTGCTCACTTATGATGACTTATCCAAACAGGCTGTTGCTTATCATAAGATGCCTTTGCTGCTGCTCCAACCCCCAGGTCCTGAGGCCCGTCCTCATCTGTGTTCTACCTACACCCCTGTCTGCTGGAGAGAGCAGCCAAAATGAATGATCCTTTTGATGGTGGCGCCTTGACTGTTTTACCAGTCACAGAAACACAAGCTGGTGATGTGCCTTCTTACATTCCAACAAATGTCATTTCCATCACTGATGGACAGATTCTTGGAAACAGAATTGTTCTACAGAGGTATCCACCCTACCATTAATGTTGGTTTGTCTGTGTCCTAAGTTTGATCTGCTGCCCAAACCAGGGCCATGAAGCCAGCCAGTGTGGCTGGAATCAGGAGGTGGCTGCTTTGGCTCAGTTTTGCCCTGATCTCAGTGCTGCCACGCAGCAAGTCTGGAGTCGTGGTGCGCATCTGACTGAGTTGCTGCCACAAGGACAGTACTCTGCCATGGCCATTGAAGAACACGCAGCTGTAATTTATGCCAGTGTAAGGGGGTACCTTTATAAACCGGAGCCCAGCCAAATCACAAAGCTTGAGAATGCTTTCTTGTCTCTTGTTATCAGCCAACACCACGCCCTGTTGGACAATGTCGGGGCTGAGGAAATGATCTCGGAACAGTCCAATGAAAAGCTGAAAGATGGTAACAAACTCCTCAGCTGGATTTGGAGCTTAAATTCCTAAGAATTCACATCGAATACCTGGTTGGTTTTCTGGCTGTTTCTTCTAATAATCAGTTCTATTTGAAAAAGAATTACGCTTATACTCCAGATCACATTAAAAATAGAAGTTTTATATTGCAAAAAAAAAAAAACAAGACATATATCTATGTAGGTCATCTAGGAGGTTCAACACAAGTCACAGTAAGTTTGCAGTGACTTGCCTGCCACCAGATTAGTTCACTGGAACACTTTCTTGAGCCATGGAAACTGATTTAAAAAGAAACTTTAAGGTGAGTAAATATAGAAAGGGTCCACTTTAGCTGCAGAAAAACAGGAACTTGTGTTTCTAGGAAAGAGTACGGTGGACTGGAATAGCCAGGTTACACAGGAGAGAAGGAAAGAGGAAATCTGCCCACTTTCTTAGTGAAGGGGTGTATTCCAGGAGAGTGCCTTCTTATGTGGTGAATATAAAATAAAGCTGTACAGTTTAAAGTTTGATTAAAATTTTGTGTTCAATGGTATAGTCATCCAAAGCACCTGTGTGCATAAATACAATTCTGTGTGTGCACATAAAGGTGTGTGATTGTATAACACATTCATAGATGGGGCATCTCTAGCCCCTCACTTTTCCATGCCTAATCTTTGTGGCATTTCCACTTTCCCTATAATCAGCCAAGCTTTGCCAAAATGATATTCAGGGGGAAGCAGGTGCTGAGGCGTTGCTCACTCCCGGTTCCTGGAGCTTTCCTCCTCTTTGCCTTACTTGCTATCTGGAAATCGCTCCCATCCCCCTAATTGTTTTACATTTTAACCCAGGATTCACAGATTAGAACAGTGTTTCCCAAATTTAATGTATTTTTCTTCCAAATAAAGGAAAAATTCAAAGCAACCATCAAATGAATCAGAATCTTTGCCTTTTACATGGAGAAAACCTGTGGGTTCCTCTCTAAATTACCTGGCAGAATATAGTGTCTTAACTGCCCAAATGCCCACTGACCAGGGCCTCCTGACTTCCCAGTTTGGCTTGCTTCCCCGAGGGTGGCTGGGGACTGGCTGCCCTGCTGCTGTGAAGGGAAGAAATCCTATTTCTGAAAGTCACAGCGGAAGCCAGAAGAGCCCCTTCTGCTCCTTCTACATTGATCTGCAGTGGGAATATTCTTCCCCAATCTTCCAAGTCTCCAATACCTAGCAGAGAAAACTCATATTTGCTGGTTCTTATTACCTTCGTGATAGCCCAGGTATTGTGCAAAATCTCTAAGCATCCTGCATGAGCCATGATCCAATCTGGTCATCCAATACTTACCATTCCCTGGACGCTGTGACCACCTCTGCTGGTCCTGAGCCTCCCAGGAGCTTTTACTGCTTCCTCCTGGAACCAGTACCATGTTCGCCAACCCCTGACACCACCCCTCCTTGGTACCACTGAGACCTCTGTTTTGTGGCCATTTCTACCTCCTTTCAGAAAATATTACTTCTTGTACCTCTCACAAGTCAATATCATTTCATGTTTTAGTGCTGTTAAAATGTCAAAGCAGTATAGTGTAATGGCAACTAGGGAAGACTGCCTCTGTCTTCTTTTATTTTATTTTATTTATTTGTCTTTAGAGGGGAAGGGAAGGAGAGAGGAAGAAAAACATCAATGTATGATTGCTTCTCGTGTATCCCCTGCTGGGAACTGGCCTGCAACCCAGGCATGTGCCCTGCCTGGGAATCGAACCGTGATCGTCTGGTTCACAGGCCCGCACTCAATCCACTGAGCTACACCAGCCAGGGCTTTTTTTTTTTTTTTTTTTTTTTTTTTTTTACTTTTAGACAGAGGGGAAGGGAGGGAGAAAGAGACAGAGAAACATCAACGTGTAGTTGTTTCTCATGCATCCCAGGCATGTGCCCCAACTGGGAATCGAACCAGCAACTCTTTAGTTTGCAGGCCGGTGCTCGATCCACTGAGCCACAGCAACCAGGGCTTGCCTCTGTCTTCTTTTGATGCCATACTTATTAGAAAAATAACAGTGCTATGCTGCCTATTCTTCAAGGTCAAATGCAGCATTTTGTCTGCTTAGGGGTGTTCTCCTACCCTGCCCCCACCTGCATGTCCATGAACTTCGCAATGCATTTTAAATCAAACTGTTTAGATTCTTGACACCTGCTAGGAATATTTCCCCAGCCCCGCTCCACCCTCCAATACTTTCTCCACTGCACAGAGCCATCCCACCTTACAACCCACCCCCATGTCCAATGTCAGCTCTGCTGAAGGAGATTTGAGTATGTGTGGTTGTTTCTTTTCATAGCATTGGATTCAATATTGAAAGGAATCTCAGAGGTCTGCAAGTCCAATCCCCACTGAGTAGGAATTACTTCTGTAATCCTCAGTCGTTTCATGTCTGCTTGGACATTATCAGTTCCTGAGAGCTGGTGGCTGCAGCAGGTACCTGAAACCGGAAAAGCCGGTGTTGGCGCTGCCTGTCACCTACCAGACGCAAAAAGCAGAGACAAGGACTGAATCTTTATGGGCGCTTTGCTCAGATCATAGGCAACCTGAGAAGATGGTGGGTTTGTGCCCTAACAGACCATCTTAAATTCCATTTTAAACTAACCCTTTTTATAAGGGGACAAAAAGTGTAGGAAAGAGGTTTGGAATTCAGGGAAAAAAGTTAATCAGGTAAAAGCCCCAGCATTTTCTCATCTGTGTCCCAGGCAGTGGGCACCTCACCCTGGAGCACAATGGCTCAGATAGCATCTTGAATGGCTTGCAGTCCTCCGGAGGCACAAAGGTGGAACTGCTTATGGTCTGCTGGAGTCAGGGTGGGTCACGCCTCCAGTTTCTGGAATAATAGCTTTTTACATACATTAATTAGTAAGTTTGTTAGCTATTACCTAAACTAAAAATTTCCCGCCTTTGAGTCCCCTATCACACCTACTGTTGGATAACTCTGTGCCTATGACCCCTGACCACACCCAGCAATGCTAACCCTCCCTTCCAAGGTCAAAAGGAACAAGTCCTGATCCCCAGGCCAAGTGGCAATTCTTAAAATGCCTGAAATACTAAGGTAGAACTCTTAAGAAATGTTGCTGGAAGTTATTTCCTCCTTCTTATCAAAACTATTTTTTCTCCCTCCCCCTTCCCTTTGCCTTAAGTACATGACGTTTTGTCTCCTCGTGCAAGAGGCTTCCTTTGACATTACTTTTTCCCTCAGCAATCAAGCCTCACATTCAATAGAGAGAAGGTTTTTCCAGGAGACTCTCTCTCTCTCTTTCTCTTTCTATGTCAACCTTGAAGACTTGGGGTCTTACTCTCGTTTCAAGAATGAAGCTCCTTCCTTCTTTACTGGGCCAACCTTAAATAGGAGAAAGCGCCCCAGAGAAAGGATTTTTGCCGGAAGCTTTTCTGCCCGTCCCATAGAATCCCATATAAACCAATTCTTTCTTTACTGGTCATTTTTAATCCTGCACCTTTGTTTTCTTATCTGAGAAACTGTTGAATACTTGTCCCTCCAATCACCATTTAAAGCTCAGGATCCAAGAGTCCATTTGTTTCTGTTACTGATGTATTGCTTTGTACACTTCGGCCTTATAGATCCGTGGCTTCGTTGCCTCTTTAAGTGAATGGGCAAACAGACATCCTGGTGACTTAGAAGAGATACGACTGAGACCAATGTCCAGGTTCTACTTACACAAATTATACAGGGTGGGACAAAAGTGCTTGTATGGAAAATAACACAGTAGTTACCTGCTTTTGCCCAACCCTGTATTTATAAGGTTGCCATTTTAAAAAAATTCATTTCAATTTTATATCGTTTTACGTGTCATTTCAATAAAATAAAATGTAACATATTAATATATATACAAAATGAATTTCAGCTACTCAAAATAATTACATAGATCTAAGTGTGTTAATATGGGAATGTGACCATCATAAGGTCCAGAAAATATATACGTAATGATCCTCTGTGTGTGTGTGTGTACCTGTAATATTGTGTAATATACATGAAAAGGCGCAATGGACCGAGTGTTTGTTCCCTCCACAATTTATCTGTTGAAGCCCAGTCCCCAGTGAGGTGATATTTGGAGGTGAGGTCTTTGGGAGATGATTGGGTCATGAGGACAAAGCCCTTATAAGTGGGACTCGTGTCCTAATAAAAGAGACCCCAGCTGGCTGCCTCGCCCCTTTGCCATGTAAGGACACAGGTAGAGGGCCATTTCTGAGCTGGGAGGGAGGTTCTCACCAGACACCAAGTCTACTGGCACCCTGATCTTGGACTTCCCAGCCTCCAGAAGGGCGAGAGATCAATCTCTGCCGTTTAAATGCCACCCAGCGTATGGTACTTCCGTTGTGGCAGCCTGAACAGACTAGGACAGGCCAGATGAATGCAAAACCGTCAGGACTGGTGCTCTCTGGGAGGGATGGCGTGCTGCCTCCATGAGGGCAGAGGGCTGTTGCAGGGGGACTTTCACTCTGGACTCCACAGTCACTTGGACGCATGGATAAAAAGCATAAATGTCTCCTGGCTGGCGTAGCTCAGTGGATTGAGTGCGGGCCTGTGAACCAGACGATCGCGGTTCGATTCCCAGTCAGGCCACATACCTGGGTTGCAGGCCAGTTCCCAGCAGGGGACTCACGAGAGGCAACCATACATTGATATTTCTCTCCTTCTCTCCTTCCCTTCCCCTCTAAAGATAAATAAATAAAATCTTAAAAAAAAAACCAATTATAAAAAAAAAAGCATAAATGTCTTGTAAAAAAATTTTACGTTGCCACCAGAACAGAAATAGAAAAGCAAATATACTAAGGACATGGAGTCAATCAGAGAAATTATATAAAATGATAGGGATTTCCACTGGAATACTTTTGTAATCTTTATTTACATTTTATTCACCTCAATTTGTGTTATCTAGTTTAATTTTATAATCTGCTCCTCTTGTTTATTTTAGTGCTGATTGTATTTAACAGCGATTTTAACTTTCCTACGAAATGACCTGTGATGAACCTTGATATCTCTCCCCTTGAAGACGGGAGACTAGGAGAGTGTCTCTTAAGGAGACACTACACAGGCTTGGCCATGGTAAAATTTCCATTTCTTATATTATAACATTTCTTCACGTGGAATACATTTTTTTTTCTAGCAGTATTCAGTTTTCAAAGTTCTCACTCAGTATGCAGTTCCCAGCTTTGTGGAAGCCCCGTTTTCCTAAACTTGACTCTAATTAGATTCAGTCTTTTGGGGATGTTTTCATAGGATATTTGAAAGAGATAATAAAGCAGTTTCCTTATATTTTTCTTTAAAAAAATAGATATTTCTTTGCCTTGTTTAATTTTAAAAATCAAACAGAATTTCTGGTTCCTGCAAAGAAGGAAACTCGGCACAGGTTGCTGACTCTCTTCCCCAGAATCAAACAAAGAGAAGCTTAAAGGGAGCAGGAATTCTAGAAACTAAGGAGGCGGACAGCAGGAAACCTCTGGGAGGTCAAAGTGGCGAACCGGAAGGGGTGGGACAGGTTCGTAGTCTAGCCTGGGGCAGAGAGAAGTAGGCTAGTCTTGCTTCTTCCCTCCTCTGCTTTAAGGCGGCGATCGCCTTTGTCTGCACCATCAGTGAAACTGGGGTCCCAGGGCAAAATCAGGCAACTGAAATCTCAACCAGAATTAATAAAAACAGGGGAGAACTGACCAGCCTGAAGCATTTACTCCTCCACTCCTTCACCGTACTTCCTGGCTATTCACTTCCAAAGTGTATGTGGAGCCTGGACCTTGCCCTTGAACCTCAGACTCATACAGACAAAACTAACTACTTATAACTCTCTTTGGATGTTTAATAGGCATCTCAAACAAAAGATGTCCTCAACTAAACTCCTGATAATCCCCCTAAAACCAATGCATCCTTCCCTAGTGCAATAAGTGACAGTGACAATCCTCTCCTTCTCGTTACTGATTCCAGATCTAATGGTGCTCTCTTCAATTTGTTAATTCACCAATGGAGAACTACACAGCTGTGGAAAGGAATAAGATTTCTATGAACCAGTGAGGTGTGAATTCCGTGATGTGTGGTTAAGTGAAAAAAGCAAAGTGCAGAATAAAGCATACAGCATTCTACCTAAAAATGGAGGAAATAGGAAAAATGTGCACATTTTCAAAAATGGAAGAAAAATTAAAATGTAATGGAAAAAGCAGGAAGGGAGGAGCAGGTGTGAGAGAACAGAGTCAGAGACTAACTTCTCTGAATAGACTTTGCTTTATAGTTTTTAACTTAGAAGCCATGGAAATAGTTGACACAATTATAAAACAAAATTAAATGAAGATAGAGAAGTATCAACCCTTGAAAACTGAAAACAAAATATATCAAGTTGATGGATTCACTGTGTAGAGAAGAATTAATTCAATAATTTAAGATACAGCAATTTGACTGTACTGTCCCTACTGGGATATACTCTAAATGAAAAAATAGAATTACAAAAATATCTTAAATTGTACACAGGGGTCATATTGCTAATAACAATAGTTTGTAACTTTTACATGTGAATATAATAGGATAAAGCAAATAAGTAATTTGTTAATGATGTTTGAAACTACCATATGGTGTGGCTCAGTGAACGGAGTGCTGCCTGTGAACCAAAGGGTCACCTATTTGATTCCCAGTCAGGGCACATGCCTGGGTTGCGGGCCAGGTCCCTGGTTGGGGGAGCACAAGAGGCAACCATACACTGATGTTGCTCTCCCTCTCTTTCTCCTTCTTTTCCCCTCTCTCTAAACATAAAATATTTTTAAAGAAACCACCATATATACACACAGAATAAGCTAAAGAAAATTAAGTAATTATGTTAATGACTAAGAGTGAAAAGATATAAAATCAAAGAGATAGATAAAGAAAACTGTATTTGGATTGGAAATAAGAGTATTAACTCATGAAATATGTTTTCCTGGAAGAATACATACTTCTAGCTCCGTCCAGGGAAAAGGCCTCGAAGCAATGGCCAACCCAATGAGGACCCCTAGTGCCCAGACTGTAATCTCTAAATACCATGTTTCACCAGAAAGAACGTGGGCTCCTGAGGAAGTGGGTGAGTTCGGACATGGAGCAGGAGTGAGACTGGAGTACCTACTCATGCTAGAAAATAAGGATGCTACTGAAGTCCACGGGGTCACAGGAAGATGCTACCAATGGTCAAAAATGAAACAATTAGAAGGATCTCCCAGTAGTAAAATATAACACATTATCAATAAAAATGATTGCAATAAATTAAAACATATAAAATATGGTACAGTTCATATTCAGAGGATACAAAAGAACTGAATAAATTTTCAAAAAACTGGAAATGCAAGAAAGTTAATACCTCATGGGGCAATCTTCATAGAAGAACAGGAGTGAGGGACAAACATCCCCTTCTCCCCTCTCAAGCAGACGCCTCGCGTGCACTCTGCACCACTCCCCAAAGAGTCCTGGCAAGGACTGACCTCTAGTTCCCGCAGTGGGATCAACTCAGTGAGGTGCCCTTAGGTTATCTGTTCCTCCTTTGCTGCTTCATTCTTCCTTCTCCTGTCCCTTTGCGAATCATTTTCCAAAATAACAGCCATCGTGAAACACCTTGTCTCAGACTCTGCATGTTTGAAGACTTTGGACTAAAACAGTTGGTAGTAGAAGTAGCTCTAGAAAGTGGACCCTGGAAATGAGATTCTGGAACTGAGTCACTTACAGGTCAGACATTGATAAGGGTACTATTACTGCTGATAAGTAAGAAAGAGGTAATTATAAAGATTAGAGTTGGCTGGCTTTTGATCCATGGCTTTAGAAATCTTGAAGAAAACAAAAATAAAAACCATGTGCTCAAATGAACAACCCAGCACGTCCTGTGAAAGTGAGAAAGCCTCCATGGCCATGGTTAACGAGGTTCTTAAACTTTGTAGCCAAGGTGGGGCACACTTTGTGGAAAATTGAGTCCAGGATTTAATTGCTAGGCTAGCAGAGCTCGAAGAATACGGAACAGCCTGAAGAGGTCTCATGTCACGGTCAAGGACCTGGTGTGATGGTAGTTTGAATCAGAGACCTAAGATGAGGATATCTGGGTGCATAAGCCTAATGACCTTGAGCCCTGATACCTCTTAATCCTCCAGGTTGGCAAAAGCAGCTCCCTCCCCCTTGCCGAGAGAGAACATCCTCCATTCTGTTGGTGACTCCTAAAAGATCTCACCTGTGGCAGATACTTCACATAATGGTGCTTGTCCTCCTCAAAATCTGGTTCCAGCTTCCCTAATTGCCTTCAAACCAATTACTTGGGACAAGTCTCAGCATAACCCAAGTGGGGAATTCGTCCTCTAGAAGCATACTGTATACACAGCTAGTGAATCTGAATGCCTGGCCAACACGTATCAGCAGGAATTAGGACATGCATGGGAATGGAGCCTAAGGATGTTCGGGAGGGAAGAGTATAAGCAGGATAAGGGAGCAACTATTGATATGGGAGTACTCTCAATGACCTGGCGCTCACTGTCCTGACAAGGATACCTGAAGTCAGTGCTCAGCTGCTATTGGGACAATTCCTTGAAGCTGGGACACAGTGGCGATCTGCCATGAAGTAGAAATATGTGAACTGCCTTGACAGGATATTGAGGAAGGTGTTAGTAGGTTCAGGAAAGTACAAATGTTAAAATGAGTGCCATACATGTTAGAATGAGTGTCATAAATGTTGGAATGAGAGAACCTGCTCCCTCAGTGGGTTTCTCAGGGAGGCCCAGAGGGCACTTCCATCACGAGAGCAATACAGATAACACTGGTGTTGGGGCACCAGCATCTTTGAGAAGTTCAGCAGTAATGCCCTCCACGCATCACAGTTGATTGCAGGAGATGCTGCCGTGGATCAGGCTCCCTGTTGTGAACCAGGGTGATGGGATTGCGGGACAGCAGAGTCCACATGGTGGCACCTAACTTAAGAGTTAAGGTGAACATATTTATTGTAATACAGACTGAACCTGAGCGATAGTCCAAGGTCCTTTGACCCATTATGGTTTGTGGCAATGGCTAATGGACTATAGCATTAATAGGAGAAATATAGGGGGGTAACAGATTAGAAAATGTCTTGGTTTATATTGAAAAATTGAAAGTTAGTGATATCAGTCACCACAACAGGTTCTTGTGATCTCATTTTCCAGATCTAGGGCATTTCTGAGGCTCAGGGCCTAATGAAGAAGAAGAAGATTTCCCTGATGTTGTAGACCGCTCTGCGTGGCTTTAGGAATTGTTCTCAGCCCCCTGTGGCTAAGGGCAAGGGACGACCTCTGGAATGTGAGCCACAGGAGACAAAGCTTGTCTCTGGTAGCAAACGCTGCCTCAGTTTCTTCTCCCTGCCCCCAAAGCTTGGTCTGAAGTCAATGACAGGTAAGACCCCTCACAGCAGGGAGCAACCTAAGCCAGACTCGATCACTTTGGGGGCCTTCATGGAAGGACTTAGGGGACTGCAACAAAGAGCAATGGACTCTCACCTCCTGGCTTTGACATAGCCGGAGTCCCCATGTCCTCTGGGAGAAGCACATCCTGGCTCTAATCCCCTTAAGCCTGAATACCTGTTGGGGAGGGATGCAGTTCCTTGCCTTGCTAGAGTGTGTCCTGGGGAAAAATCTGGCATCACAAAGATTTCCTGATAAACCTGTGAAACCTGCTCTGCTAAGAGTGCTTTCTTTCATACGTTAAGGGTTTGAGCAAGAAACCCTAAAACTCTGTTCCTGACAGACTCTGAGTAAGGAAGTCATAGCAAGCCTTCAGATTTCTTTGAAATGTTATCTACTGTTTGATCCTTGCCTCCGTGTATTCCTGTGTATTAGAACCCAGAAAAAGGCCCTGGAGGAAGGGGCTCAAGGCCTTTTTCTCCTCAGAGAAACTGGCTGCTGCTGGCTTTTTTCCCCTGAGAAACTGGCCACTGCTTACGGCCTTTTTCCATAGGAAAAATGGCCACTTCTCCTCCCTAAGCAGATCACATCATGTCTCAGTTATATCTACTCTCATCCGTGGCACCTGGGGCGACTTTCGAGGAAAGTTGCCCCCACACCTTGGTAAAGGATCCTACGATGCCTCCAAAAACACGTGCCATAATCACTTCCTCAAAGGGCCCTGCAGCCATTTTCCAGGGATACTAGGGAAAGGGGAATGCCCAGACTTTTTGGAGGCTATGGGGTACACAATCTGGGGTGATACTGATGCCAGGGGACTTGAAATGCCAGCATGCTTCCCAAGTTAGAGTGGAAACTTAAGGAGAGACAGGAGGTAAATGGAGTCCTAGCCCCAGTCCCTCTTGCAGTGGGTACAACGGGTACATGAACCTGCCAGTAATCTGTCAGGCCCCTGAGAGCATCCTTGGGGTGTGTACTTTCCCATCCTTGGGGAAACCCTTGTCCTGGCTGGTGCAGCTCAGTTAGTGGGAGTGTTGTCCCATGCAACAAAAGGTTGCAGGTTCAATCCCAGGTCAGGGCACATACCTAGGCTGTGAGTTTGATCCCTGGTCAGGGTGTGTATGGAAGGTAACCAGTCAATGTTTCTCGGTCACATTGATGTTCCTCTCTCTCTCTCTCTCTCTCTTTTGCTTACTCTAAAATCAAGAAACGTATTTTTTAAAGAATTTTAATTTAAAAAACTGGGAAAGCCCTCAGATTTGTTTTTCGACCTGTTCAGTAAGAGTCAGTATGGTAGGAATGGTCACGTGAGAGCCGCCTCTTCCAGCCATGGTAGCATATCAAAAGTAATACCGCAGCCTGGAGAAAATCACAGAACTTAGTACCACCTTCAGCAAATTAAAGGAGGCATCATAGCCCAGTTTAAGTTACCTTTCTATCCCTGAAAGTTGGAAAAAGAAAAAACAACAACTCTGACAACTGCTGGCTTATGACCACACACTTGTATAAACTTGTATTAAACCAAGTGGTAGACTCAGTAGCAGTTGCTCTACCAGATGTGATACCTTTGGGGAAACAGAACAACGCAGCCTCTGCATACATTGTTGATCTGCTCAGTGCGTTCTTTTCAATCTGGCGGGGGGGGATCTTTTTTCCTTAAAGATGTTTAAATGTTTTGCACTAAGGCGTGCTCGCTCTCCCGGTCTGGTGTATTTCATCACGGAGCTGCACTTTTGCCTGGCCCAGGACTCCAAGAAACAAACAAACAAAAAACCTGTCCATCAGGAGCAGAAAGAAGCATAGGCTTCTGCTCCACGCCCACAAGGAGAACCCTCAGATGAGCAATAACATGTCTGAGTTGCAACAGCAACTGATGCCCTGCACTGACCTCTAGGGCATTAAACTGCTTCTGCCCTTCCACCTTTCAAATTTTGAATACATTTCTTTTGTCACCCATTCCAACCTGGAACTCCACTGGGAAGAAAATTCTGAGAAATGTAGTTCTAACTCAGCACAAAGCCACCCCATCAATTTTCATCAGTGTGGTGGAAATTTTCATAGCTCGTAGTTCTCCAATTCCACTGTGCAGAATGAGTAAGCCATTCTGGTTGTCCAGTGCCATGCAAAACAGCAGCCATTTTATTGTGCTTAGGGCTTCTGGGTATTAAGAGTTCAGACGGAGCACAGCGAGGATAACTTGTCCCTGTTTCACAACATCTGGGTGAGTGACTCAGCTGAAAAAGCCTAAACAGGTGAGGTTGTCCTAAATGGATGGAGGCTGGAATAAGCCAAAGTCTTTCTCACCAACCTGACATGGCTGGCACCTGGGCTGACAGGACTCAAAGGCTGGGCTCAGCTGACACTACCAACTATCACCCCATTTCTTTAACGTAACCTCTCCACATGGCCTCAGCTTCCTCAACAGCATGGCGACTGCAAGTGGCCAGCCTTCTTGCAGGGTGGCTCAGAGCTCTGAGGGCAAGCAAACGAGACAGGCCGGTGGCCGTTCTAACTTACCTCAGAAGTCACGTAGTGTCATTTTTGTCACATTCTAAGTGAGTGACTAAAGCTAGTCCAGAGCCAAGGGAAAGGAAAATTAGACTCCACCTCTCAGCAGAAAGTATGTCAAAGGATTTGTGGTCATTTTTAAAACTACAACAATACAAGAGCTTTCAAAATGCTGATTTCAACTTTTCAATAAATACAGAAGTTGGTGTAAAAGCAGAATCTATCCATTATCTCTTAGAAAGTTACTGCAAAACAGCAAAGAGAAGGAGACTCACAAACATAATGTTCAATAAAATTAAGAAACATTTGAAATCCTGGACCTCAAAGTAGGCAAAAAATGCTAAAAGCAGAAGGAATTAGGCAGGGACTCAGGAAAATCCAGAGAGGGGGAGATCACCCAGGGCTGTCAATCTCAGGAATAGTTGGCAAAGGCATTTCATCAAAGTTAAAGGTATACACCGAAGTGCAAAATCAACATTTGTTTGCCACCGGGGGAGTGGGATGCACAAATTGATTCCAAAAAATACAGGAGATAGGTTTAAAGAAGAATCCTTTGGCCCAGGCATGTCCCCCACACCCATTCTCCTCCTCTTTCTCATCATCATCATCACCACCAAGATCAACATCATTATCACCATCTGACCACAAGAAGGAAAAGACACAATTTACATTGCAAGTTGTTTTTATCTGGCTAGAGAGGAAGGGGGAAAGGCCTAATGAATTTCCATATATATATTTCATAATTGTTTTTTAAAATGTCCCTAACTTGAAACATGTTCCTGCCCCTTTCCCGCATTGACCCTCCATGAACCCAGTCATTCAAAACTGAATAATCAAAAATGGAACAGTAGAGGAGCTATCGAGAGAGACAACAAGGAAAAATATGGAGGGAAGGGACAGAAAACAAGGGAGGCAAAAAACACTCAACAGAAAAGTATTTCTATATAGATCAGATAAAAATTTAGACCAACATTTTGTCATGCATTATAAAAATCTAAGGCAATTATCACTATAGAACAAAAGCAAAGAGCAGAGATACAAAAGCTTAAGAGAGCTCGGGAAGAAAGGTAGAAATACAAATAAAATTATCATAGCAAAGGTGGAGTGAAGGACGTGTAGACACTGCTGAAAGGGTAGTGAAGGAAAGAGAGGGCAGGACTGTCCCCCCCGCACCCCAAAAATGTTGATATCCTAACCCGTAGTAACTGTGAATGTGACCTTATTGAGAAATACGGTCTTTGCAGATGATCAACTTTAGATAAACTTATTAGGGTGGTCCTTAATTCAATATGACTGCCTCCTTATAAAGAAAAGTTTGGACTCTGGGACAGACACATACAGAAAGAAGGTGATTTGAAGACTCAAGGAGATTCCTATCTACTTGCCGTGTAATGTCTGAGACCATCAGAAACTAGAAAACAGGCCTGGAATAGATCTTTTCCTCCCAATCCTCAGAAGGAACTAACCTTGCCAACACCTTGACCTTGAACTTCTAGCCTCTAGAACTATAAGACAATAAATTTCTGTTGCTTAAGTCACCCAGTTTGTGCTACTTTGTTACAGCAGTTCTAACACACTAATTGAAAGAGGGAGATGGGAAAACCAACACCCCAAATTTATTATTGGTCATTTTCGGGAATTAATCAGCACTACCTCAAGAACTACAGGTGAAATAAAGTACTATAAATAACATGGTTATAAAGAAAACCACTTATACAAAAAAACCCAAATACTTTAGTCTTAATAGAAGGAACATATACAAAACAAAGATGCTATGAACTATGAAAAGAGAAAGTAGAACTTAAAATTTTATCAAAAATTAGTCTTGTAATTAATGTTAAATGACTAAATTCAACTTTTAAAAGAAAAAGTTGTCAGATCAAGATACAAAGTGAAACTGTTATGTATAAGGGCACCTAACAGACACTTTCTAGTGCATATTGCTTTGTCCATTTGAAAATGAATCCTGATTGCCAGGTAGGAGCTGAGTCAAGAGGAGTGTGCTCCCCCTGAAGATAATCCTGACTCTATATTGCCTTTGAATACACAACTTCATACGTCACAAATCAGGTTGGAAACATCTCTGGTCCTGATTATACATTTATGGGTGGAGCTCCGAGTATGAAGAGTGTGATTTCAGATATAGGGTGCAGGAAAGGACATCGAGACCGAGGTAGGCTTCTTTGTTCATAGTTCAAATATATGTGCCCCAAATTCAGAAAAGTTGAAAATAGATGGCAAAGGCATCAGAAAAATCTAACCGAATAGAAAGCTGGAGCTACGATCTTCATATCAAAGCTGAGCTCAGAGCAAACTCTGTTAAGATTTTTAAAAGCACTTTGTAATGATAGAGGACGTATTCACAGTAAAGATACAAGTGTTGTGAACGTCTGTACCCCAAACCACACTGCACCAACAGCCATAGCACAGGCCCGTCGGGGACACAGACAGGGGCAGGCAGAGCATAGCGCCAGTGGGCACCTCGGACCTCTTCCACCTATGAAGGAGCGAGTTGGTCATGTCTCCTTCCACCTTTTACCTTTAAAACTCCCCAGGGTTGCCAAATTACTACAACCAAAGGGGCGCGCCGGCACTACACATTAAACAGTACAGTGTGACTCACAGGTAGGCTTAGATTAGTCAAAAAACATATTTTTGAAACTCTAGAATTACCATTTAAAAAATGAAACAAGTATAATTAATAAAGTCAGAGACTAGATACAACGGAGTCATATAAAATGCTCAGTTAAAACCAGAAATGGCGGAAAAGGAAGCATCTGACAATAAATAGAAAACAATTATAAACATAGTTGGGATTCCTCTAAATAGAGCAATAAATACACCAATTAAAAGGCAGAGGCTGTCAGAGTGAATAAGCAGAAAAATCTATAATCAATAACCTAAGTTTCCCTCTTAGGAAACTAGAGAAAGAAGAGAAATTTAATCCTAAAGCAAGAAGAACAAGAAATAATATAATTTATTGTTTTATGCTATGAGAATAATATGCTACCATTTGTGTATTAAGGGAGTAGACAGAAAACTATGTGCATGTATTTGCTAGTCCATGCACAAAAAATCTCTGGGAAATATAGCTGAAACTAATATAGCAATACATGCTCTGGGAAAGGGAAGTGGTGGCTGGGAAGCATGCCTAGAAGGGAATTCTGTACTACACGTCCATCAGGACATTTTGAATTTTTGGAACATCTGTTTTAACTCTAAAATGCATAGGACATTTTGAAAATGTTAACCATTTCCCAATTGCCCCTCCCAGAGATTCTGATTGGAATCTGTGTTACCAACAGGCTCCCAAGTGACGCAAGAGATGCAAAGAGCATTCTATGAGTGACATGGGCCCGTGTCTCAGTCCCACATTAAAAAGGATTCCACGAGAGGAGTCACAGAAACGAGGATGGAGACATCCGGGTGTCGATCCCAACAGAATGGGGAAGTTGCAACATTGTTCTGCATGGGATAAGATGGGAGGGGAATGTGCCAAAATAAAGGGCAATCCGTCGTCCACTTGGATGTAAGGGGAAACTCGATCCTTCTACCATTCTAGCTGCAGTTTTAATATGCGCTCTCATCAAAAAAGAAATAGCTGACCTTACAGCTGAGTTACAGACATAAGAAAGTTCCTCTCTTTTGATTCCTCTTTTTCTCCAAAATTGCTGATTATGATCAGTCTCTAAGTTTCAGATATAAGCATATTTTACACAACTTTTTTCTTCTCCCTTCTAAAAAAAAGTATTTGGCATAGGATGGAACCCTAGGCACTAATACACACACACACACACACACACACACACCTCTCCAATAGCCCTGTTCATATTCCCACCTTCCCTGGACTTGCCCCTCCCGTCTTATCCCACCCCATCCCACCTTCATTTATTCAACAAATAGTTATTGCAAGCTTATGTTTCTGGCATGATTCTACGTACTGGGGACAAATTCCTGATCAAGGTCCCGCCTCTTATGGATGTGTACATTCTAGCAGAAAGAGTCAAACAAAAGGGGGAAAAGCACAGAAGTAAATTTTCTCAGCTACTACCTTCTTCAGAGCATTTTTTTTTCCTAGTGCAGGCCCAGGGCAAGAGCACAGGCAGCCCCCAGTCGCGTGCCTCTGTCCTTTCCTTCAGTCCGGATCAGTGCCTCGGCCTTTTCTCATCTTTTAAGGTGCTGGCATTTAAAAAGATTGCAGGCCAGTGATTTTACAGAAGTTTCTTGTATTTGGGTTTGTCCGATATCTTTATAGCTGGATTCAGCTCACAGAGGCCTGGCTGGAATGCCACGTGGGTGATTTTCTGCTCCGGAGTGCCAATGCAGAGGTGCGTCATCCCTTCTGGGTGGTGTTCATTTTCATTGTTTTGATCCTTTAGTGAAGGTATTGCCCAGTTTCTCCACCATATTACATTTTTTGGAGAAATACTTTGGGAGCATGTAAAAATCACACTCCTCATCAAAGGAACTCATTAAACATAAACACATTAATTTGTACCCAAGAACATTGGCAATAATTCTTGGCTCAATTTTCTGGATTATTTATAATTTCTTTAACCTTTAGTTTGTTAAATCAGGATCCGCAGAGGGTCCATACAAAGAACTTGGTAGCTGTGCCTCTCAATTCCCTTTCAACCTCTGACAAAGGATCATAAATTTTTCTTACAATCCTGACGTTCTGTGGCTGAGAAGGAAGGTCATTTTTCTATTTGCAGCACCCGGCGCACAGAGCTCACATATTTTGGTTGAACTGTTGTCCCCTCACTTCCCACATGTGCACACACTGTCGCCTTCTGCTGCAGGTAGTGGCTGTGCTGTGGTCTCTCTAGACTCTAAAATCTCTCTTCTGGATGAGAACCTTGGACAGGCTCCAAGTCATCAGCATAGGCCAGGTCCCAGCAAAGCCTTGGCCAGGGCTGTCCATAGCCCTCTCTGACATTACCTCAGGGCCAAGCTACGCAAGACCAAGTGCTCCTTGCTATGACCGCGGAAGTGGAGAGGAGCTGCAATCCTGGCTGACATTTGACTATGAGATATTTCAGTACCATCACTGGGAATGGTAGAAGCTGAAAAAGCTCGTGTCAAACAGTGCAAACTTGGGTTGTGATGTCATATGGTATGGTGTGTGTGTGTGTGTGTGTGTGTGTGTGTGTTGCAATAGAGGCTTGAATTCCCTTTAGTGCAGACTGTTATGTTTGGGACAACTGTTCAAATAGGTCACTGAGGGACTGTGAAGCAAAAACCACAGTGAGGGTTGGCAATGTTTGGGAAGCGGCAGCTCTCTGAGCACTGGCAAAACGAGTCTCAGTGTGTGAACTGAGGTTGTCTCTGCAGATTGCCTCCTTTGGAAAAAATAATGTTCATTTCTAAGTATGAATTTGAACTGTGCTTTAGCTAAAAATGAATGTTTATTCAAGGGAGATGTATCTGTCCTTATTTGTGCAATTGCAACCAAGAGGTGAGTGTCGGAGGCAGAGAAGAGTACCGGACAGACTGCAGACAGCGCCTACACTTCGCTCCTGGGAAGGACCGCAAAGATAACCAACCGCTGCTGTCCTACCTACTGTACTTCTAAGGTTCTTCATTCACCCAGGTGCTCGGGACAAACACCGTATTTCACCAGCCAAACCCTGTTAGTTATACCCTTAAGTTCCTCCAGAACCGAACCATGTCTCACCGTCTCGACATCCCCCACCCTCGGTGGGGCCATCAACATCTCTCACTCGAATCACCTCTCAAGTACCTGAGGACTGGTCTCNTACAGGACAGACTGCAGACAGCGCCTACACTTCGCTCCTGGGAAGGACCACAAAGATAACCAACCACTGCTGTCCTACCTACTGTACTTCTAAGGTTCTTCATTCACCCAGGTGCTCGGGACAAACACCGTATTTCACCAGCCAAACCCTGTTAGTTATACCCTTAAGTTCCTCCAGAACCGAACCATGTCTCACCGTCTCGACATCCCCCACCCTCGGTGGGGCCATCAACATCTCTCACTCGAATCACCTCTCAAGTACCTGAGGACTGGTCTCCCCGCGTCTGCCCTTGACCCTACTGCTGCCGGTCAACAACACAGCAGCAAGAGAAGTCCTTTAAAACCTTCCAGTGGTTTCCCATCTCGCTCAGAATAAACCCAAAGTCTGTACAATGAATGACCTATAAGGTCCTGCATGGTCTGCTTCATACCCCCTGCATTAGTTAGGGTTCTCTGGACAAACAGAACCAATTTGAGATAGGTTGTAGCCTATATTATTAAATGCTACATACAAAACATTATATATTACATATCTCCACTATTATATATACCTTGTTATATCTACTTTTATATATAACATGCAAAATGATTTATTATAAAATGATTTATCATAAAGTGATTTATTTTTTATTTATTATAAAATGATTTATTATCAGCTCATGGGATTACAGAGGCTGAGAAGTCCCACGATCTGCCATCTGTAAGCTGGGGAGCCAGAGGTACAAGTTCCAGTCTGAGTAGAGAAGATCACCATTCCAGCCCAACACCAGGCAGAGAACTTGAATTCCCTCCACCCCACCTTTCATTCTATTCAGGCTTCCACCAGACTGGCTGAGGCTCACCCACATTAAGGAGAACAATGTAGTTTACTGGTCTAATGAGCCAAATGGTACTCTCATCCAGAAACATGCTCACAGATGTACCCAGGAATGATGTTTAACCAAATTTCTGGGTATCTCCTGGCCCGGTCGAGTTGACACATGGCAGTGACCATCTCACCATCCCAAGTCATTTTTCTTCCTTCTGAGTTTAAGATTCACTTATAAAGCACTTACTGCAGGTATTATCATTATTGTCACGTTACAGATGAGAGCCTTGAGGCACAGAGAGGATGAATAATTGCCCAACGTCATCCAATTTGTAAACAGCGGAGCTGAGGCTTGAACCCAGGGAGTTTGCCTCTGGTGCCCACGCCTGTAGTCACTCTTGCTACTACTTTCTCCCTTTCTCAGTCACCTCCCGCCAGGAGCCTCCTGGCTTGCCTCAATATACCAGGTACTCCCCCGTCTCAAGACCCTTTCACGTGCTCTTCTCAATGACTTGAAGACCTCTCCCCTAGCTATCTCCTCAACTGTGCCCTCATTTCCAGGTCTCTGTCCAAATGTCATCACCCTCTCTACAGTGTGACATACACTGACACACCTCTGCCTCAACACATACCACTTACCCTTTTAACTGAAACAACACAGTCAAAAACCCGAGTATAACTCAGCCTTCTGCATATGCGGTTTCTGACCACAGACCCAGGACACCCGTACACTTGACCCTGGAACAATGCCAGTTTGAACTGTGCTGATCCACTAAAACATAGGCGGGCTGGCCAGTTCAGACCTGCACTGTCCAAAGGCCAATTGTATAGTATTCATGTATTTATTCACATCTGTCTGCCGCATTGAAATGTACACTCCAAGAAAGCAAGGGTTTTTTTCTCCTTTGCTTCCCACTGCAGTGCAGAACATCAGAGCCTACTGGGGAACATAACAGGCATTAAATTACCTTTCATTTTGTAATTTAGAAGCAAAAATAAAAGGAAGCAATCCCCTGGTAGGTAAGTGTCTGTGGTATTGATTTTATGCTATTTTCCCAGGATGGCTGTGAATCTGGTCCAACACAAAACTGTAAATTATGCGCAGACCTTATTTTTGCTCATCAGTTTTCTTTCGTGTTTGTGTATTTAATGTGTGGTCCAAGACAACTCTTCTCTGTCCGTGGTGGCCCAGAGACACCAACAGGTGGGCGCCCTGGTCTAAGAGAACACAGAGGAAACATCGTCACCACTGTGGGCAGGAAGAAAGTGGGTCTCCGCTGAAGGTCAAAACAGGTCCGTAGTCATCACCTGGCAGGGAGCCCATTCTGGAAGAGAAGTGCCGACTGGGAAGCCATTCTTTACACAGATGGGGGACAAAAGGTAATGAGGAGGGGAGTCCCTCCTCTCTGAGTCCCATTCCCTGGGGCTAGCACTCAGAAGAGTTTTGGTTGCAGCAGGAGACACTACTAACTTGAGACAGGAACACCAATTATTTAGCAACTCTATGTAAAAACCTTAGTGGAATAGATTCCCACAACCTTGATAATAAATTCCAGCCTTCTTAGTATACAATTTAGTATACAATTGTATTCTGGTCCTTATTGCCAATTATTACTTGATTTGCCTCTGTCTTGCCCATAGGGAAAGGCTGGTACCTGCTCTGTCCTGCTACTTGCTCCATCATCCTCATAACCAGAGAAAATACAAGCCATCTGACATGAGCTCCCAGGACTTCCCACCTCCAACCTACGAAAGCACATTCACCTCTACCCATCTTTTCCTTTTCCTTCCTCTTCTAATAGAACATATGTCCAACATCCCATTTTCTGATTCACATGTTTTTAACTTCTCAGAAATATCACTAATCAATCACCTCACTTCTGAATCTTTAACATCTCCCATTTTCCTAGCTCCTTGTTTTCAAAATTAAAGCTTGTTTCAGTCTTTCCCATGTTTTTTTAAAAAAAGTAACTCCACCCGTCCTCGTTTAGCTGCTAAGTAGTTCCCTCTCCCTTTTCACAACCAGACTATGTTATCGCCATTTTGCTGTTGCCCACTCACTCCTCCTGCCTTTCTGTACCCCGCCAAACCTGCACTGTAACTGTTCTTGCCAAGGTCAGAGGCATTCTTGTTATGACATCCAACAGACACTTCGCAGTCCCTTCCTCACTTGAATTCTTGGCAGTATTTGACATTGTTCATCACTCCCTGGAACACACTCTTCTCTTGGCTTCTTGGTCCCGTGGCTCCATGGATTTCCCCTCCTTATGTCACCACTTTCCTCATTCTCCTTAGTGCAGTTGTCCCCCACGGCCTGTCCCCTTTAATGTTGGGGTTCTGCAGTGTCCTATGATCTCTTGTCTTATTCTACATACTCTACCTGGGCAATTCTATCACTTCCAAGGTGCCCATGACTAGCCAAAGATGCTGATGACCTTCCTAGCTATTTCTCCACCTACTGGCTTGGCAAATAAATCAACTTAGTTTTTTCTGTAAAAATAAAAGACACATTTTTCATTTTCACCAATAACTTTATTGATTTGGATATTTTGAGTATGCCAGATATCTCCTGCATGGTATAACATTGATTTTTCTCAATTAATATCTTGATTTGATTACTATAAACCTCCACTGGTCTACCTGACCATGGAGCATTGTCTAGCGAGAAATCTCCAGCACAAAACTTCACAAACCACTTCTGACACATTCAATTAGTCACAGCACCTTCTCTATACACTGTACAAATTGTTCTTTGCATTTTTTTGCATTTTTACCTTTCTTGGAATAATAAAGCATAATATGCCAAAAATGTTGCATATTTTCTTTCATCTTCAGTATTAAAGTGGCTACACAAAAATTCACCAATTGTGATTTTTAAAAAAAAATTCATGCCGATACAACAGCTGTCATAAAGCAATCTAACAAAATTGTTTCGAATGAACTTAAAGACAACAAAGCACCACTAGAGCCATCTTACAGAAAAAACAAATGAGCTCTTTGGCCAACCCAACACATCTCTCCCCAGAGACACTACAGGCCTGAGTCTGACCTTCAGCCTCAGCTTTGAAAGCTCAGGAACTCGGTTTCCCAGCACTTCCAGACTGGTTCTTCTCTCAGGGCAGAAAACTATACCTAAAGGATCATTGTCACACAGCAAAGACTCCAAAGATGTTAGGGACTGTTTCTCTGCATTGATATTATTGGTGGTATTCTTAGCATATTTGTCATGAATATTTAAGTAAAATGTAAATGTTTTAAAGTGTGCAAGTGATTACAAAAAATAAAGCCCATTCTGAAAGGGTAAGACCAGAAGCAAAATGCTCCGTATGCCCTGTTGCAGTACTTACACCAATGGAACAAGGTTCCACTACTCAGTCCTATTTGGGGGGAAAGATCGTATGAAATGGCACACCCTCAGGATATGTATATACCTGAGCTTCAACTCAAAGTTAGAATAAAGGTAAAAATCAAAGTCAGCCAAATGTAACCCCAAAGTCACTGAACCTTCTGTGCTCATCTTATGCTCTCTTAAGGCGGGTCTCAACTCTGGCTTCCCTTATAACCCACTCGCCCAAGGAAGTGTGCTGGCTTAATGAACATTTCTGCAGAGATGGGGAGGAGGTCATCTCAATCATCTTGCACCAGAGAGGAAGACTTCCCTGTAAAGTCTCTGCCCTCAAAATCTTCCTCTCCTCAGAACCATCTTCTCTGCCTCTTTAACCCTCTCCTCAGCAGCCTCTCTTCCCACAGCCCCAGGTCTTGCATTCTTGCCCTTGTAAATTTTTATTAGACAATTTAACATGCACACAACTCTGTTGATAGGGTGCTGCTTTGTCCAGTTTTGCACATAAATACTACTACAGCTATACTTCACTCTCAGTCTGGGTAAACTCTGCTTCGGAGGGCTCCTCCCATCAAGCTCCAGATTTCGAGTGGGTTCTTCTGCTGTAGATGTCAACCCCCACCTCCCACCCCCATCTCTTGAACTACTCTCTCTTTTTGGGTATCATCTCCAAGGAAACAACTACCAGTAGGCAGCTGCAGCAATTGCTCTGATTAACTGTGGGCCCCCTAGTGTCTTCTTTCCCACCCCCTTCAGTGCTTGGTGATTTGGGGGTTTGGGTTCATACCTCCTGCACTGCTGCCCCAGGTGCCTGGAGAAGCATTAGGAGAAGCATGCCTCTGGCCCTACAACACCTGCCTTTGAACCCTGCCCCTCACTATTTGTAGTCATCTGCTCTGAGATGGATTACCAAGCCTCTCTTTGCTACAGTTTCCTAATCAGCAACATTGGGGAAATATTAGTACCTCCCTCCCAAGGTTACTGTCCAAGTTCAATGAGATAAATCATATATAGAGCACTAACAATGTACTGGCTCATATCCAGCCCTCAGTGAGTGTAATTAATTATCTCTCTCCTACCAAATTCTGCTTCTTCATTACATTTTATTCTTAAAATCGCTGCATAAACAACACATACAATTTTTTGTACACAGCACATACACTCTCAATATGATTCAATAATAATACCTAATAAATTGCATAAGAAAGTATTTTATAACATATCAAAGTCTTTAGGTAAAGAAAAACATATAACAGGCCCTGGCTGGTGTAGCTCAGTGGATTGAGCACGGGCCTGCGAACTAGAGGATCGCAGTTCGATTCCCAGTCAGGGCACATGCCTGGGTTGCAGGCCAGTTCCCTGCAGGCCAACTCCCAGCAGGGGCTGCACAAAAGGCAACCATACATTGATGTTTCTTTCCCTCTCCTTCCCCTCTAAAGATAAATAAATAAATAAAATCTTTTTAAAAAATAAATAAAATAAAAAATAAAACCTCCAAAAATAAATAAATAAATAAATAAATAAATAAATATTTCCACAAAAAAAGAAACAAAAACATATAACAATCTGTGCTTTAAAATAAGTATTTTATAACATATCAAAGTCTTTAGGTAAAGAAAAACATATAACAATCTATGCTTTAAAATGATGCATCTAAGCACTGATCTTGAAGCAGCTGGGTTCAGTTCCGGATAGCAGAACTGGCTGGGTCACGTGGGTGCAGTCTCTGATAGTATGCACAGTGCCTTGAAGTGGCTGAGCTCCCAACAACACTAGGGGTAACCTTATGACCCCAACATTGCAGGTGTAGAAACTGAGGCCTGCAGAGGTTAGGCAATTTGCAGGAGAGACATTAGTCACACCAGTTGGACAGAGTCGCGTTGGAACCCAGATCGTCTGAGCCAATGTCTCTGGATTCGCTGCTTGACTGTGCTAAGTGATAGGCCCACTTCATTGCACCTAGTTCAGTATCTAAAATGGGTGATTAAGTCTAATTTCACGGACAGTTTTGTTAATCATTCAATAGTTATTAAGCAGCCCCTAAGTATGGCAAATGAGAAAAAGCTTAATACATCTTTGTCCTTTAAGGTTAGATTTAGTCTGCAGAGGAGACATGGCTATGAGCAGGAAAAATATTCAGGAGCTCTTACAAAGCAACCTATAATCTCCTATGAATTGTGAGCTGCATGTCATTTCACACTTAACAGTCTCTGGATGCTTTCAAATCAACTGAATGTTATGGTTTACTCAGTAGCATTTGTTTTCTTCCTGGGTGGCATATGAAATAACAGTGCCTCTTATAATCAATGGCCTTTTAGAGTCAAGAAAATATAAAATAATTAAATGGTCATTTATGTTAGAGTTATCGACAAATATTTATTTGTTAAAAAGTATACCTTTTTTATACATAGTTAATAAAGTTAACATCTATTACCACAAAGCTGGAAGTCATCCATATCACCCTTATCGATTCCCACTGCCTGGCTCAAGGTTCAATGTGCCTGGACTCAAAAATGCAGGCTCAGCAGGAAATCCATCAGCCCTCTGCATTGGTTCAGAGCTGCCTGCACAAAGAATAAACAAAATAGCAACAAAATAGCACAATTTCAGACAGAAGGACCACCCAGTGTTTCTGGAGACACAGTGAAAGTTGAACTTTCAGAGAAGTCAGATTTCCAGAGGTGAGCTAGACGGGGAAGATGTCTTGATGGAGGCATCTGTGTGGCACCGAGCCAGGGACATACAGAGGGTGTATGTAGATGGTAAAAGTCGGGTGACAGAGTGCAATAAAAGCGTGGTGAACATTGACACCACAGTCACAATTCCAATCCTGGACAAGCCACACACCGGTTTTTGACCTTGGGAAAGTCACGGAATTATTTTGAGCCTCGAGTTCCTCCCCAGTAAAATAGTTATTTTTAGTTGTGTGAGGAATGGAGATAGTATTTGCGAAACACTTTCAGGGAGAGCAGGCACTCAGTAAATGGCACTTGTTTAGAAGGTTTTGAATAGAAAGAAGGAGTGAATGAGGAAAGCCCTGCTTTGGAAAATTAATGGGGAACCTGTTTTGAAAACAGATTGGAGGAAAGAAACTGGTAAGTACAATGGAAAGCTAGTGAAGATGCTTTTTCAGTTGAGAGGTGGGAGTGGGGAGGGCAAACTCGGGGAACCTCTGGGTGGAGATGCCCAGTCAGGTGCTCTAGCGGCAGGGCGCGGAGGTGGGGGGAGGGACTACGGAGACTGTGAACTTGGACCGCAGTACCTGCGGGGACAGAGCCTTAGGGGAGGCCTGGGAAAGCCCGGGAGGAATCAGGGGCTCCAAGTCTGGCCTGGGCGCTGGACAGAAATGTGAGAGGAGGTAGAAAGTTCTCCACGACCGCTGCCCAAATTCTTTACGGGGGACAAGCAGTTTGCAGGCACTTCTCAAGCCAGTCAGTCTTGGAATAGGAGGAGGGTCTGAGAGCGACCAGCCAGGATCCGAAGTGTCAGCTCCGTCCCCAGGACCAAATGCAGCCCCGCGGAGGCGGAGCGCCGCTCTTCCCGCCTCTCCCACCGCTCCGGGCGCCCCACCCCCCGGCCCTCCCCACGGAGCACGGTTCCGTGGGGCGGAGTCCGAGGCGCCCCGCCCTCCCTGCCCTTTCGCGCTACCGGCGGTGGTTCGCCGCGTGACCCGCGGTTGCCCCCCGTTGGCCCAGCCGCCTCCGCCACCCCGCGTGCGGTGGTGGGTCCGGAGCCCCGCGACGACACCATGTTGGGCATGATCAGGAACTCGCTGTTCGGCAGCGTAGAGACGTGGCCTTGGCAGGTCCTGAGCAAAGGGGACAAGGTAGGCCCGCAGGGCTGCCGAGGACCCCGAAAGGCGCTGCGCTCCCAACGCGTCCTGCTCGGGGCTGGAGAGGGTTCGGAAGGGCCAGTGGGACGGGAAGGTGCCCCGGGTTGTGCGTTGAGATTTCTGCCGTGGGCGCTGCCCCGCACTGGACTAGGAAGGAGGGACGGAATAGGTCCGGTGCCACAGGGCGAAGGGATCTGCTGGGAGGAGGGGACTCGTACCAGCCAGGCTGATTGGCTGGGAGGAGCCCTGTTTGGCGAGATGGACAGCGCCTGTTGAATGCATTCGTTCATTTAAACATTCTGAACATTGCTTTCTGAGAAACTCTGGGTTGCAGAAAAAAATGGAAAAAGTGCTGTCCTTGATAATTGCTGTGTTCCACGGAGACTGACATCACTGACAATACAGGCAAATTGGCCTGCCCCTTCAGAACGAGGAGTTGGCCACTAGATTACAATCTTCTGGGTGACGCGTACTCTGTGCACGTAGTGGCTGCGCATGCTCAGCTTCCCACCCAGGGCCTCATTTGCTAAAGGACTGTGTTGTGTGGGGACCACGTTCTGGTACCTAGTACAGAAATCACCACACAGAAGCCCTCAACGGGACTCTGCATTCCTCAAGCAACTGTAGGGAGAGGCCTGCACTTCATCTGTGGGGGTTTCCGTGTCCTCAGCTATAGGGTGAGCCCTTTAGCCCTGATCAAGGGTGCCATTCAAATGCCTACAAGCAGCCAGGCAGCTAATGGGAATGAGTGAAGTGGGCCCTTTTAGACTACAAGGCAAAGGGGGGACCTCAGCAAACCAAAGAGAGAAGGCGGGTCTTCACCCTCAGGGTGGCTCCAGGCATTGTTGCTATGCAGTGATGTGAACCAGAGTGGCCAGATTTGTTTAAGGAAAATCAGCGATCCAGATTCTTCGTGTGAAATCTCATTTTGAAATCAACTAGTTCAACAAATATCTATTCGTTGAGTGCCAGCTGTGTGCCAGGCACTCTTATAGGCAATGAGGGTGAAACAAAACTGACATAATTCCTATCCTCTTGGAACTTACACTTTAGTGGCTAATGAACAAGTAAGTCATTTGTATCAGATGGTGATTGGTGGAGGAAGGAACAGGGAGCGTTCAGACTGAGGCTGTGGTTTTAAATAAGGCAACTGTGTTAGTTTTACCTGTTGGCGACTAAGGGCAAATGCTCGTAAACGCTGCAAGCTGAAGGATCCGTCTAGGGCGGGATCTGCCTGTGCACATGCCAGTCTATGGACTCAGCCTAGTGATCTCTGGGGTCCCTCTTGGCCCCAACACTAGAAGGATCCACAGGTTACCAACAACTCCCACAGAGCTTTTCTCTCTGGAGTAGAATCTGGCTCTCTTGGTCTTTTTGGGTTAACAGAAAATGCAATGCAGGCTGGTGGTCTGGGCTGGTCTGCTGCCTGTTGCTCTCAGATCCCTTCCTCATCCACTTCCTGCTTGGCTCTACGTGTCTCCACCTGGAGTGGGGGCTGACCCCCCTGGGCTGTTTCCCAGGCTCCAGAGTCAGCCGGCTCCCTGAGAGGTTTGCCCAGTGGGAGGCGCTAGTGGGAGATGAGAGGGCTGGAGGTGGGAGAAGCCAGGTTATTCTCCCTCTCCTTCTCCACCCTGTCATGTTTCTGGTACAAGGGCTTCCCTGTGGCTCTTGCTAGAGAATCCACCATGGTTCTAGCTCAGGAACCAAGTAACCCAGGTACCTGAACTCAGATAATAGATAACCCTCCCTCTACCTCTACTAGGTGCTTACTAACCTCTGAACCACTCTGAACCCCGAAATTCCTCAGCTATGAGAATAACAGTGCCTTCTATGTAACAATTAATTAAGATACTTGTAAAGCATTCAGATACTTGCAAAGCTTTCATATATGTGTGTATATATATGAAAATTCAGGGTGTTCTTATTCTGAAGAGAGCCCCTCCCTGAAATTCTCCCTTACCCTGGAAAGAGTGTAAGTGAGAAAGTGTTGTCTGCTCTCCTGGGCACAGGGGTGGCACAGGCGGTGCCCCGTGGGACTCGGGTTTGGGCTCACCAGATGTTCGAGACTGATTCCAGGTACCAGGAGGGAGGCCCAGGAGACTGCAGACCTTATCATATGCCTTCTGCATTGCTTGGGGAGGGAGGAGGACACGTAGTCGCTTTGTTGAGCTGGGTGGATCTTGGGGGTACTCAGAGCAGCACTGACATCAATAACCGACATCCTTGGGGGTTTGTGTCCAGCCCGTTCACAGTGGTTGGGACCTGACTCCCTGGGTTTGAATCCTGGCTCCACCGCTTGCCCAACTGTAAGTTGGGCCCATGAATTACTTAAGTGCCCAAGGAGCCCACAACCTCACGTGCTCCTTCCAGCTTCATCTGAAAATAAAGATAAAAACACTAACTTCTTCACAGGATTGCTGGAGGGATTGAATGAATGAATCCATGCAAAATGTTTAAAATAATAACCTTACACATAGAAAGTACTAAGTGGGGTTGATGGTGATAATGGTTGTTATTATTAATAGTTTCTTCTAATGAGAACATTGGCTTTCAAAATTAGCAATGTATACCCACCCAAGTGGCAAGGGGGAAAACATGACCTTACCGAGGGACTTGTAAATCCCACACCAAGCAGCATTCTTGTAAGATCTCTGTCTGGGACTTGAACATGCCCAGGGTTCCCACTAAATATTGAAAATTGGTTACCGCAGGCCAACATCATCTTCTAGTAACCAGTGGGGAGCATGAACTAGCTGAATGTGAGCGGAGGAGGACTGTTATGGAACAAGGAACCTCACTTAAAGAAATCACACTTGAAAAATCAAATGTGTTAGTTGTATTAACTTGGCTGCTTTATTTTCTGCAGAAAGAGGGAGAACTCTACTCAAATTCAGCTCCTTAAAAACAGTTTTTTAATGTCCATTCCTCAAACCTAAGTTTCTCAGAGATCCTGAGGGTTTAGCAAGAGATTTCAGACACAGAGGCTGTGAAACCCAGCAGTAGAGAAGCTCCGGCTCTGAACTGCTGGTTCTGCCACAGAACCACCTTAAGGCACTGTGACCCCTGTTCTCCAGGATAAATACAACCAGACCGGGCTCTCATCTCTCCACCTGGTCCCGCTGTTGCATTCCTTGTCATTAGAGTAAAAACCAGGCTTCGCCCCAATGCCTCCTTTCTCACAAATAGAGTGCCTACCGTATGCAAGATGTAGAGACACAGTGGTAAACAGTACAGACTATCGCGGACCCCAAGGGGCTTAGGGCTGCAGGTGGAGGTTAAAAACATTACCATTCCATTTTAATTACAATAAGTACCGTGTTGTGAAAGGACAAGCAAGCACCTACACAAAATACCATCGGGAGCTTGTTTTTCATTAGGATGCTCTCTGAGGAAAAGATGTTCAGGTTGGGATCTGTTGGGGGAGTAGGGGTCCCTCAGGCAGAGACAGGAGAGGAAGCAGCAGGTACAGAGGCCCTGAGGCAGGAATGACCTTGGCATTTAAGGAAACAGCAGAGGGCCAGTGACCAGGTCTTCTGGGTGTAGCTGGCCAGGTAGGTAGAAGCTAGGTCCCTGGTAGAAGCTAGGATCTGGTTCCAGTTTCACATTTAGGAGCTGCATGGTCTTAGGCAACTCAGTCTCTCTGGTCCTTCATTGCCTCTTTGGTAAAATTGGTTGGATTGGGTGAACTTTAAACCTCTTTCATGTGGCAACTCTGTGATTCAGAGTGGCATTTCTGGAATTTAAGACATTATAAGGGATGAGACTTATAAGTGGTCCCTGGACCGTCTGGGATAGGTTAAGAACTTGGTCAGAGAAGGCTGTTAGGCAGGGGATTAATTAACACAATTTGATTTATATAGAATGTTCTGTAAATGTTCCCCGGGCAATCTCAACCTCATTCACAGCTATAGTCACCCTTTGTGCTGACGACTCCCAGATTTATATCCCAATGCCGGTCTCTGCTGGTCTCCAGACCTGTTGGGCACAATGGAAGCTGGCTCAGCAATAGCAGGAGGCAGGTGGACTGACAGATAGGTGAGGGCCCTTCCACTCTAGAGCTGTCTGCCCTTGGAGTTCATAGGAAGGTCACTGAGGAAGAGGAAATGGGGCTGAATTAAACCTCAAAGGATAGTAGACTATTCATGGGGGTCTTGGCTTTCTGCACCAAACTAGATTGCTTAATTAGCAGTCTTCCTGGAGAACAGGCTGAGAGCACAGACCACCTATAACATTCCTCAGACACACTTGTAAAATCCTATATTTACATAACACACACACACACAAAAATCACTTGAACTCATTTGGGGGTTGAACGAGACTGACTTGCTGTCAGATCACCAGCATTGGCTTGATGGTTACAAACCCAACTGCCTGTGACAGCCTGTGAGTTCTTCAGGATCTGGGCCCCGCCAGATCCTCTGGCCCCTCTCTTGCTCAGCCCTGCTTGACGGTCACTGCTCCAGCCACCACGAACCATTTGTATCCGTCACCATCATCACGCTGTTCCCTAACTCTTCTCTTCCGCCCCTGTGGTGCCCCCTATCTGGAATTGCCCTCCCTAAACTGCCAGAGCATGTACGACATTGTGTAATAATGTATATCATTCTCACCACCCAGCTAGACTGCCTGTGCCACATTGAGCTCGAAATCTGTAGCACCTGGCAGAGGTTTTCAATACATGTTTGTTGAATGAATCCGTGCATCAGTGACCGGATGTCCAGTTGGATGATCTATAAACCCCTCAGAGTTAGCATAACCTGCCCAAACACATAAACACACACACCCATGCCCCCCAAACTAACCTAAGTAACTCTCTTCTGTGGTCCCACGCTGCCTTTACACTCCTCTCCTCCTAAACATGCCATTATTTTATGACCTGTTTCCTGGCTACTTCTAGCAGACCGTGCCTCTCATGAGGCCAGACATTGTATCTTTTGTCTCTGTTTTGCAGCCCCTGGCAAGTGTTATACCATAGACATCCCATAGTTGTTGGTTGACAGCATTAGACTAAGATGTAAAATTTGAGGACTTATTGGGGATGAAGACACTGACAATTAATAAGTCATTTTCAATGATCTAATTCCATCATGTTTTCTTAATGTGATACCCTGAAAAATTAACACCCTTTGTAATTTCTTTATTCACACAAGGTACACTGCTTTTTACTTATTTTATGTACATTTAAATGTGCCCGCTTGGCAATTGGAATGAGCCATATGCTCTTCACAGGAAGCGGTTTGGAACTTTATTTCATTCGTTTATCGCCTCCCCTTGGAATGACTGGGACTGCCAGTCACTGAGGACCGACGGCATTGCAGAACGTGGTCCCGTTTAAACCTTTCTGCTAGAAATTCTCCAGAGACATCCTTCAAAGCTCTTTTCCTCCGGAGATGAAGTACTGCCGCGGGGGGTGGCCTCAGTGACCTCCGTTCCATGCAGAGAATCATTACTTTCTGTGTAACGAACTGTAGTGTTTGAAACTAAAACAGTAAAATAACATTCAGGAGCTTAAATTCTGGTTCCAGTTTCACATTTAGGAGCTGCGTGGTCTTAGGCAACTCAGTCTCTCTGGTCCTTCATTGCCTCTTTGGTAAAATTAGTTGGATTGGGTGAACTTTAAACCTCTTTCATGCGGCAACTCTGTGATTCAGAGTGGCATTTCTGGAATTTAAGACATTATAAGGGATGAGACTCAGTGGACTTCGAGTGAAGGCTGAGTCTGGTCTCTGCTGTAACAGACAAAGCCAGGAAGAGCAAAACACCTCAAGTTTATGTAGCAATTTGCTATTGAAGGTGCTGGGAATGTCAGACTCACCCAAGGGAGGGCCTCACAGCAAGCCACAGAATTAGTAGGCATGATGCCCCAAAGTCCAGGTCAGTCTGTGGCCTCTTGACTCTTGGTCTGGTATAATGTCACCCACAGGGTGAAAGAGAAGAGTCAAAGAACAGTGTGATGATGGTGTCAAATACAAGTGGCTCATGGTGGCTGGAGCAGTGACTGTCAAGCAGGGCAGGGACGTTTACACAATTGGCACGTAGGGTTCGCTTTCAGAGTTTCCTGGACCCTTTCTCACTACTCTCCTTTAATTTTGTATTATAAAAACATCAGGTATTTTTTACATTCTAAATATAAAATTATAATAGTACATGCATGGCGCTTTTTCACACTACGCAGGCCCCGCGTAGCCCTACAGTCCTGCCCTTCTGCAGAGACCCACTCTGTCCCCCCGGGAGCTGGGCGTCCACAGTCCAGGACCTGATAGGAAAGCCTGTTGACTGGCCTGGGGTGGCCAGGTCCTTTACCGTGTTTATTTTTCATAATCACCAGTAAGAGCGGCAGCTCCTTAGTCAGTAAATTCCCATGGAACACCTCACGTGTGACGCTCTGTGGCGTGGCTCCTACCCATGGAGACTCTGCAGGTTTCTCCAGTGTTCCGTCACCAGATGGTAACATCAATATGGCGCAAGTTTCTCTTCTCTGAGTGGAAATAATAAAATCCACCCAACTAGAGTACAATAGAAGTAAATGGGAATAAACAGGAAAAAAAGACAAGTGTATCAGGATGCATCCTGTCCACAAGGGTAAAGTATTATTTCGTGAAACGGTTTTAATCACCTGTGTGTTCATGACAGGGTATGTAAATATGTATTTCTTGTTATGGACTGAAATTTTTAAAAAGTTTGAGAATACCTGCTTACCATATGTTCAGAAATACAAATTATGTTACTGAGCTATCAGATGGCAAAGAGGAGGAGATGACAGAGAGCTGCAGGGGTCTCTACGGGAAAGAGTGATGACCTTTGGCCCAGGACTCAGGGCAGGATGGTGATGAGGCGAGGCTGCTAGGGAGGGAGGTTGTGGGGAAGTGGCCGTGGAGCTGAGCGTTCAGGGGAGTGGCGGGTACGATTCAGTGCGATGTGTGGGGAGAGGGACCGCATCTGGGAGCAGAGTGTGAAGAGGACTACCCTGGTTCTTCTGGAACTTGGCAGCACTGTTCCTGGAATGAGGCTCATCTTGGGGCCTTACAGTTTTGTGGGATTGTTGTGCTATTTCTGCATTTCCTCCTTTCCAGTTTTCTCTTCTCTTTTTCTGGATCTTCTGTTCTTCAGATATTGGATCTGCTGGCTTGATCCTCTGATTTTCTTTCCTATTCTCTACTTCTTTGCCTTCTTTACTTGACTTTCCGAAAGATTTCCTTTGACTTCATTGTCCAACCTTGCTACTGAATATTTTATTTCTGTTGTATTTTTAATTTCCAAGAGCTCCTTGATCTCTGAACATTCTATTTTTATAGCATTCTAGGTGCTGTTGGAGGCAATATCTTCCCTTCCCTCTCTGAGAATATTGATTGCTTGAAGTTTTTTCTGCTGTCTCTACATTGGTACGAAATCCCAGAACCTGTTTCTCATGGCCCTTTATACTCAGGGCTGTTTCTTCCACCCTGTGGCCATACTCAGGCTGTTACGGGAAGTTCTCCCTCCTGTAGCTGGATTGTTACTGCTTCCCGAGTCCTCGCAGGTTGCCACTGGACATCTTTTAAGCACTGTGTATTCTGTGTCTCTAGGGAGAAGTGTCCTATGAGGAAAGGGCCTGTGAAGGCGGGAGATTTGCCACAGTGGAGGTGACGGGTAAGCCAGTGGATGAGGCTCTGCGGGAAGCCATGCCCAGAGTCATGAAGTATGTGGGAGGCACCAATGACAAGGGTGAGTGTCCCTGAAGGACGTGGCTCTGGTCTCAGGGGAGCCTGGCGTGGTCTCACTTTATCAGTGAAAACACAAGGGAGAGGCCACGAGGCACCTGTCATGACCCGTTTTAATGACACGTGAACGTGCTGTGCTGCCTGACAAGGGAAGCTCCGGGAGACCACACTGACTCGGCCCAGGCCACCCCTGGCTTTGTCGTATCCCTGCCTGATGTCACCGAGTTCCAGCTTTTCTGTTAGATAAGGCCTTTTTTGGTGGTGGTGGTGTGGGAGGAGGGGGGTTAAACCCTATGGTGCTTATGTCTTTGGATTGCTAGACGGGGGGAAGTGTGCCCACAGTAAGCCAAGCCACGAAGAGAGGGCCACCCTCTGACTCCAGGCTTCTACCCCCAGGCAGGAAATCTCCATCGTCAGCCCCCTGGTAGCTTGGACTCCATGGGGTACTGAGGGATAGCGAGTGATAAGTACCCCTCAGGTCCCTTGCTCTGTTCCAGCAAAATAACAGCCAGAGCCCTGGGCAGGTGGCTTAGTTGGTTGAAGTGTCACCCTGATGCACCAGGGTTGTAGGTTCGATCCCCAGTCAGGGTGCATATAGGAATCAACCAATCATGCATAAATAAGTGGAACAACAAATCAATATTTCTTTTTCTCTCTCTCTCTTTCTCCCCGCTCTTCCTCTCTGTCTCTAAAATAAATTTTAAAAAGAAGAAATAAAGGAAATAGTCATGATGAGCATTTAAAAAAAAAAGACAACATTCGGTGCTGGCTGCCTCCCTATTTTAAAATGATAGGCCTGAAGTTCCATGTACCAATTAGCATTAAATCATATGAACTTAAGTTAACTCTTACACTCTCCAGTTTGGACTGTACTTTGGAATTACTGAAAAAACATGGGTCAGAATGCCAGGTGAAAACAGAGACATCACGAGAATTTTTAGGATAGTTCTCAAGCTGATAACTTAGGTTACAAAAACTGGTGTTAACCTCACTAGCATTTACTAGGACCACAGTAACCAGGCTGCAGGTGATAAGTTGACCTATGGGAGGTCAGGAAGGAATCCTTTTCTTCTTAACACTATCATAACATTTTTTGGTAAAGAAATATGTATGAAGTTATAAAACTCCTTAAAGAAAGTCTTGAAAATAACAAAACAGCACCCCTCATCCATCTTTTCTAGTACAATCATTGTCTTTTGGGGGGTATTTCTTTAGGGCTCTTTTAAAATATAATCATAGTGTTTGTGTAATTGCACACCCTGCTCCTGCTACTTATTTCATCACTTTTCCCCACTGTTGCGAAATAGTCTTATCCAGCATAATTATTCTAGCTACATTAAATTGCTTCAGTGCCTATAGGTTACTTAGATATATTCTAATTTCGAGGCCACTTATATGGCTCCCAGTTTCTCATAATCATTAATTCTGCTGCCGTGAATATCCTATTACCCATAGCCTTGTCTGTATTTTGGGTATTTCCTTTAAATTAATTATTGAGATAGAAAGTGATTAGATGCTGATATATTCGCGGTCTTGATATGTATTACTAAATAGTTTGTTTTTCCAAAAGAGTGGAATCACTCACTACACTCCAACTTCCAATACATGCAAAGCGGAGGTCTGTTGGGTCTGTCTGGCTACGTGTTGTTAATGTCGCGCGTGTTTATTGTTGGCTTCGTGCACAGGAAGGATTGCGGTGGAAGGAGAACGAGAGCAGCAGGCCTTCTGAGCAGGTTCTGCCTTCATTCCCACCTCACTCCTCGGGTTTTCCTCTTTTCAGGAATCGGGATGGGGATGACCGTCCCCATTTCCTTTGCCGTGTTCCCCAGTGAAGGCGGCGCCCTAGAGAAGAAGATCAAAGTCTGGTTCCGGATCCCAAACCAGTTCCAGAGCGACCCGCCGGTTCCCAGCGACGACAGCGTGAAGATCGAGGACAGGGAGAGCATCACTGTCTACTCCAGGTATGGGGACAGTTCCATCGCGCTTCCATAAACGGTCACCGCATGAAGTTGGGTTTCCATCCGCCACCCAACGTGCTTACCAATTCTTTTTCTTGAGACGAGAACTTTCTTAGGAACTTTCACATGTACAACACAGTATTGCTGGCTGCAGTCACCTTACTGTACATGTCATCACCGGAACTAATTTCTCTGAGAGCTGGGAGTTTGTACCTTTTAACCACCTTTCCTCATTTCTCTCACCCCCGACCTCTGCCAACTGTCAATCTGGTCTCTGTATCTCTGAGTTCATTTTTTTTAAGTCCACGTGTAAGTGAGGTCAGAGTATTTGCTTTTCTGTCTGACTTACTTCATTTAGCATAATGCCCTCAAGGCCCACCCACGTTGTCACAAGTGGCAGGCCTTTGTGTATCACATCTTCTTTCTCCATGTATCGGTGGACGGCCAGTGACGTGTTTTGCCATGGATGATGCTCCCTTTTTTGCCCAAATCTTTGAGGATAAAATAAGGATGCACATTGTACATGGGTGTAATGATGACATACCATGGGTATGATAATGGGTATAATAATCCCATGTATCATGTGCACCAAAACATGAGTGCACATTATACACAGGAGCACATTAAACACGACAAAATATGGTAAGTTGTTTCCAGGTCTTGGCTATTATGAATAACGTTGCACTGAACATGGGGATTCAGATATGTCCTAAGGTAATAATTTTATTTCCTTGACATATACACTCCGAAGTGCAACTGCCCGATCACGTGGGAGTTCTAGTTTTCATTTTTTGAAGACTCTCCATGCCGTTTTTATAGTGGCTGTACCAATTTATATAGCCACCCACAGTGCACAAGGGTTCCCTTTTCTTCATATCCTCAACACTTGTTATTTCCTGTGGGTTTGTTGTTGTCATCGTTGTTGTTGTCAGAGAGGGGAAGGGAGGGAGAAAGAGAAAGAAACACTGATAAGCAACAGATACATCTATCCGTTGCCTCTCACACACCCCCTACTGGGGACCTGGCCCACAACCCAGGCATGTGCCTTGACTGGGAATCAAACCAGCCGCACTCAGTCCACTAGGGAGCTAGGTATGGACTAGGGTCCATACCAGCTAGGGCTCCTGTGGTTCTGAGAATAACAGTTACGGTAGTTTCCTTGCTTTCTGGTTTATTTCAACCTTAACAGTCCTTGTTCTACAGCTGGAATTAGTCATTTCTCTAAGGAACCCTGGTTCCTTATGGTGGGAAAGGGTATCTGTTTAAAAGGTACTATTAAAGCCTGGTCTGTGGAAGCTTCGTTTTAATTCTCTGAAATCTAAACAGGTCAAAGTAACATCTGGTGTGCAGCCTGGCTCAGTGAATTTTCTTCTAACCTGACCTGCCATCCTAAATTAGCATACGATCATTCCTCACCTAGCCACTTGGTGTCACTGCACAGTCAAATGTTCGTTCCAATGTTCGTTCTGCCTTACCGTGGAAGGCAGAGGCAATGGGGTTGCAGAAGGCAAAAGCGCTATTTCAAAGGAACGCAGTCAATGGCAGAGTAAATTCTAAAAGGAAAGCCTTGCATCCTGAATTCAGCCATCCTTTTCTCTAACCTTGTGAAGGATGTCTGCAAAGGAATTATACATTTACTCACAGTATTAATTCACATGCTTTTAAAATGAATAGAAGGCTATGAAAAAAAAATAACACTACCAGAATATGGTTTGTTTGCACAAGAGGCAGTAGGATTATTTTTACACCTAATGAGCAGCCCCGGTCCACCGCCCTGCCCTCCCTCTGCTGTCCCGAAACACCACGTAGGTTAGAGCGCAGCCTCCTCTGTGCCTTTCAGCACTGGCTTCTCACAGAGACCAAGAGCAGCAGCAGAGGCTCAGTGGTCTTGATAAAAGTTTCATGGTTTTAATGAAATGTCTGGGTATAAAGGAAATGATTGAAAACACAGAGTTCATTGTCAGGGAGACCTGGCTGCATTCCTAGCTCTCCTGCTTAATGACTAGGACTTTAGCTTGTTACTGAGTCCTCTGTGCCCCAGTTTCCCATCTGTAAGATGAGGGTAGAGTACCAAGCCCAGGGGGTTGCTGTGAGGATGGAATGTGGCATCCGTAATGCCTATGCGATGCCAGATGTGAGGTCAGCGCCCAGTGAATGTTCTCTACTTCATAGCTTCACCTCCCTCTGGGAATTAAAGTTTTCTTAGAATTAACAACAAAAAGGGCACATTACTACCAAGGTACTCGAGTTCAAACCTCAGCTCTAAGAGTTGATTTTTACAACTCTGGGCCTTCTGAGCTTCAGTTTTCTCATCTATAACATAGAACATATGGTGCATTACTGGGAGGGTCCAGGGTCTTGGTCCTTGCTTGGCCTGCATTTCTCTATTTTGTCTTCTTCCCCAAAGACCTTAGTCCCCTCCCATAGCAGCGCTTGTCACCCTTTCATCAGTAACTCTCCAAACTGACCTCTGTCCAGCCCTTGGATGTCTTATCATTCATCAGACTCATCACCATCTGACTCATCTCCAAGGCCAAGGCGAGGGCATTTACACATTCATCCTTTCGATAAAAAAATCACATTCATTTTTTACCGACTCTATACCAGGAATTGTTCTGGTAGGGACCAAAACATAGCAGGGACCCAGCAAAGTGATTGCTCCTTGAAGTGGGCGAAACATTTGAGTAGAGAAAACACACAAAAAACCAAATGTCTCAAGATAATTCAGTGAGTTGTTTCAGAGATAAGAACTGGTATCTGTGGATTGAAAATATAGGGGAGTATATTTCTGCTCAAAAATAAAAACATTCTGCCCTGACCCGGGTGGGCATTGTTGCACAGAGCGGAGAGCCACCAGTTCAATTCCCAGTCAGGGCGCATGCCTGGGCTGGAGGCTCGGTTCCGGTCGGGGTGCCTTTGAGAGACAACAATCGATGTTTCTCTCTCACAGTGATGTTTCTCTCCCTCTCTTTCTCCCTCCCTTCCCCGCCTCTAAAAATAAATAGATAAAACCTAAAAATAAACCACTCTCGCATGCATTTCTGGGAGATGCCTCCGCCCCAGTTATGTGCTGTCCTCTTTGGGCTCGCTCCCCTGGGTGGCCAGAGACATGGGTTGGGGGTAGGTCCACCTAGTTTTCTGGGGAGTAGGCACCATTCTGGCATAAGATGTCTATGAGTAAAACAGACAGATGACAAGGTAATGCAGTCCTTGCCCTGGAGGGATTCACATACCATCTGGACAGACATAGGACAATTATGCTATGTAACGTTTGTACTAAGTGGGAAATTTGATCCAATTTGACAATTGAGTACTTCTGATATGTAAGCCACCTCACCTCTTAAAGTCCTGCCAATGATAAGATTCTGCAATAAAACCCAATCATCTAAATTAATCACCTAAAATCTAAACCATTCATTCCCCCACGAACTGGTCAGTTGTCCCACCAGTCTTTTACAAACTGGTGCTTGGAAGGGGCTTTGGTCACCGTTTCTGGGTGGAGGAGCCCGAATCCACAGGGCTAGCACTGCCTTTTCTCCCAACACCAGCCTCACGTACATGTCCTGCTCACCGGGGGGTATCGCCACCTAAACCTCCTCAGCTATCTTCCAAATCAACGTGTCCGAGACCGAACTCAACTTTCCTCCCCAGATCTGACCCCGTGTTCTCTGTCTTACTGAAGGTCCCCTCCATTCTCCTACCCATCCTATTCAAATGGCATCCTAACTCCTTCACTTGCCGCACCTAACTATTGGCCAAGCTCCGGTCACCTCCTAGCTGCCCCTTCCCTTCCATCCACACTGCCACGGGTCTCCATCACCTCTTGCCTACACAATTGCCAGGGCCTCCTGGTTATTTCTAGCTCTTCCCCCTCTGCCCTCCCGAGGTGCCCTCAGATCACGGGCAACCCGAAAGCACACCGGACCGATCACACTACTCCCCCTGCTGTTCAGCACCAGCCGTGGGCAGCTGCCCGCCTCTGACCTAGGCACACGTTAGGACTGGGACAAAAGCCTAAGTGAGCAATGAAATGCTCCTTCCCCCTGAGTAGGAGGATGGGGTGATCTTTGGGTTGGATCCCCAAATGTTTAACCAAGGAGGGGAGCCTTGTAAAAACGCCTTGACATGGCATGTACTACCCTCCACGCATAGCCCCACTGCACTGTCCACCTGATCTCTCAGAGCACCCCACCCCCACCTCCCAGTGGCTCCCTGAACACACATGCAACATCCACGTCCGTACCACCACTCACCCAGCTCTTCTCAAATGTCCCCCCCAGTCTCTCCGCTTACTGCAAGCTCTGGGGGGACAGGAATTTTTGTCATATGGTTCATAGCTGGCATTAAGAAGAGATACTCAGTAAATAGTTGCTTAATATCACATCTTCCATAATGCCCTCCCTTTGTGTTCTAAGTCAGATCGTTCCCCATCACCCACCCTCAGATCATTCTGTTTGTGCCTTTCACCTCAATTCTAGAACCTTCTGCCCTTTACATTGTCTCTGTGTCTTTCTGCCCCGACCACTACAGTTGCCCTCTCAAGGGCAGAGACATCTGTATCATCTCTACAACTCTGTAGTGTCTAGCTTGGGTTTTGTGCTCAGCGGTGCTCAGCTCAGTAGGTTTGGCCCGACCGATACCAAGAAACACCTTCTAGTGTTAAGCCTCTTTCCCGTTGACATGAGATTGTCAGCTGCCAGTCTTGCATTTCTCTGGCCTGGCACAGAGCTACACGTAGTGCAGACTCCACAAATCTGTGTTGACGTGTTGATTGCTAAAGCGTCAGACCAAGTTGTACGGTCAGGCTCAGAAACACTCCATTGCTCTTTCTTCCTCACTGCCTGTCTTTATCAGACACTCCCCAGGAGGCAACATGTTAGGGTTCTTTGTGTCCTTGAACCTGCATCATTTCCTCCCCCGATTCCAGCTCTAACTCTTCCAGCCCCTTTTAGTTAGTGCCTTTTGTATTTCTGGAATCTAAGACATGTGTTATGTCCTTGGTTGCCATGGTAACCAAAAAAAATCTTCATTAGGAATGCAGAGCTCTGATGTTGGGTGAGATAAAATACAGCGCCCCCAGGAGAGCTTCTTTGAAGATGGGGACTTTGAGACTTGTTAACAGGCTTACAAAAATAATATATAGACTTCGCGTTTATTTCCTTTGAGGAGCTCCAGGCGCTTTATGAGCAAGCCTCAACTCATACTCACACACGCTCATGAATCCGGAGAGCTACGGGCAGTGCGTTGTTACCCTGCGAATACAGCTTGGAAGCTGAGGCGGAGAAGAGTGAGGCAGCTTGTGCCGGAACACAAGCGAGGCAGCCAGGGCTGGGCTTCCTTCATTTAGCAGGGCTGTGTGCCTAGTAGGGTTTGGTGTTCTGGTTTGTTCATGCTGTTCTGTGCCTTGGTTAGATTGGCAGGAAGGAGAACATATATTCCATAGACCACCCAGCTTTGCTTATTTCTAGTAGAAGGATCCCAGGATGAAGCAATAGCAAAATTTTTATGCACCAGTATGTCTGTTCACATGGGGATAAATATAAATAGTTGGGGTTTTTTTCCCCTGATAATGAACTTAGAAATCCCCCAGTGACGATATCCTCTGTACCCTCTCTGCCAGTCTTCTTGTGCTTCTCAGACAACTCCTTCTCAGAGTCCTTCGCCAAGTCCTCGTCCTTCCCACCACCTGGAGACTAGGAGTCCCCAAAGCACTTTACTGGTTCTCTGTTTCTCTCCATCTATGCCTGGTCTCCCTCCTTACCACGATTCTAACCTGCACCTACTCTTTGGTAACTCCCATATTTCTCTCATCTCTTAGACTCATCTGTCTCTCAAATCAATAGCTCTGACGCCAGTCCTTTCCCATTTCTAAGGAGAGTTTCACAGTGCCTACCACACACTTAGGTACACAGTCATTGTTGCATGAGTGTATTTCACAGAGACAACTTAAGTACATCAGCATGCCCCAAACCAAATTGCTGACCCTCCCAACCCTCCTCCCAAAGTGATGCTTCAGCCTAGAACCCCTGCTCTGACTCGTGGCATCAGTCCATCCCGAGGCTTAGCTGGAAGCCCCGGAGCATCCCCGACTCCCCTCTTCCCAACCTCCACTCCACATCCAGGCACCTCTCAAATTTCCTTTGTCCTCGTCACCTCACCCTGAGCTGTTCCTGGCCCCCAGCGACTCCGTTTCTCCTGCCCCTCCACTGCCCCCAGAGGCATCTCTCCAAAACACAATCTGATCGTATCAACCTCTTACTTTAAAACCCCTTCATAAACCAACCTCTGCATCTGGGGTCAGGATCAAAGTCCCTTTACAATGTGCCTCCAGCCACTCCACTTTTCCTGTTTGAATTCCCACTACTGTCCCCTTAGTATGTCCTTAGGGTGTTTGTTATGTGCCTACGGGAACGTGGAGGCAAACAGACTGAAGCACTCTCATCTGCAGGTCTGTCCGCCTGAAGACAGTGACTTCCATTGTTTATCCCAGAATCGTTCATCTAGCCAAGGAGTCTAGCCAGGCACTGTGGTAGATGTTCATACCAGTGGGCAAGACAGTGACAAAGATCCTTGCTTCCTGGAGCCTATATTCTACCAGGGAACTCAGGTCATGAGCAGTGAGGACAGGAAGTAAAGATAAAGTAGAGAGAAGGAAGAAGAAAGGCGAAGGGGAGGGGGTTTGTACGATTACATAGGACTTTGCCATCAGACCTACTTGAGAAGGCGAGATTGCTGATGGAGCCATCTTTACCCGTAGGCCCTCTCCCTGCATTCCTGACACTATTTTAGATCGCCATCCTACCCCTCACCTCCGGAGTCAGGGAATCGAATGGCTGTTCTGAGCGAACTGTGAAGTAACAACAATGGCTGCCGTTTTGTTGTGAGCTTACCGTGTGATGGGCACTGGACTGAGCGGTTTACACAACCTTTTCTCCTTTAAGGTTTACAGCAGCCTTCTGAGACTGATGCTTGCATCCCCATTCAACAGATGCGGGAGAGATTAGAGAAATTAAAGAGTTTGCCCAAGCCCGTGAGCTGGAAAGTGGCAGAGGCGGGAGTTGAGCACACGGCTAGCCATTTTTTCCTCCAAATGATGAGTGAAGGCAGTTGTGAACCACTCCTTTGGATGTTTCCCAAAACCAGTAGCTTCACCAGCCAACATCACCCATTTTCACAAAAGAACAAGTTAGTGTCACAGCAGGAGAGGGGCTACAGAGAGCACTCAACGCCTGTACCCTCACCCAGCATCTGATTACTTTCAGGCAGGAGGTTCTCAATCTGTAGACACACGTTGAAAATAATTCCAGTGTCTGGCAGGCTTTTCTTGCCAGAAAAAAGACATCCTCCGTCTACTAATCCAGTTTCTTGTCATTCGAGCCTCAGCGAAGCTAGAGCGCAACTTTCTTCATCTGCCTTATAATTTTTCTCCCATGTATTTGAAGAGCCTATTCTCCTCTATTCCAAATTAGCCTCAGCCCTGTCCCTGTTCTGTAGCTGTTGTCTAGACATTATAATAACCAATCTCTTAAAGATGAAGTCCTGGGTGTTTTCACATCAATAACCCTGTAATCAACGTGCTGAATGCTTGCTGAGCGTGACCAACCACTGGGGAAAGAGCAAAGCGTGAGTCAGAGAACCCCACCAAAAATAATGCATTTGGCCTAATCTTGGCCTGATGCAGATTCAGAGTTTTGAGTCATCAAGCTCATTAGAAACGGGCATGTATTTGACTCTAATAAAGATTGTAGGGCGACACAGATTCAGAGTGGGGCATTTAGGGCAGGCCACAGGATGAATTTTGGAGCCTAGGCAGGTGACATAAGGAGAGAAGAATAATCGTGAAAACACAGGCTTTACTGCTTTCCTGTCACCACCTTCTGTCATCAGGAGAAAAGCCTGATTTTAAAATAAGTCTCTTTACTAGAAAAAGAAGGCTTTCGTGATTTGATTGGGGAAGGGATTTATTGGTAGTTTCTTTATTGGGGGGATGCTTAAAGCTTGCCCAGGGGCTCCCAAAGCTTCCTCAGTTTCCCCGCCTTTGGTAGCTCTGTTTCTGAACAAAGCTGCTGCTTCTCACTGCTGTGAGGGCCTCGCTGATCAGTAAGCAGCTCTGCTGGGGGAGGAACCAGTCACTTGCAGCTACACCTGGACTCCCCTTTATCCTGCCTCCTGGCTGCAGGTCTCCCAACTGGAAACTGAGGCAGCGAAGAGGGGCAGCAGTAGAGAGAGCTAGAGAAAAGGGTAAAGGTCAGCTGCCATCTGTGGGACAAATCACGGGAAAAGGGGAGCTCACATTTAGTGTGGAATATTGTGTTTCAGGCTCTGCATCAGAGGTTTTCACAACCATAATTGCCTTAATGTTCATAACAACCTTGGAGGGAAAAGAAAACATACCCCAATTGTACAAATGAGGGTCCACAGCTCAGAGAGGTCCAATTTACCCATCTAGGAAGTAACGGACTCACAGTCTTATCGCAGTAGCCTGACTGTCAGAATAAGCGCCGGGAGCGACCATTTTGGAAACACACCCCCCACAACCCGCCCCCCCCCCCCACCGCCCGTCTCAGAGACCGGAGACCGTGTCCTTTCTTAACCAGCCCCTTGCCCTTGTACCCTCAGGCAGTTTGGGGGTTATGCCAAGGAAGCCGACTACGTAGCCCAAGCCGCCCAGCTGCGCACCGCCCTGGAGGGCTCAGCCACCTACCGGAGTGACATCTACTTCTGCACTGGGTATGACCCTCCCATGAAGCCCTACGGACGTCGCAACGAGGTCTGGCTGGTGAAGACATGAGCCAGTGCTGCGGGATCTGGGCTTGTACCCCCGCACTGGGCGGGCAGGAGGGGCTTTGAGCTGCAACTTCATCTCGACCAACATTCCTTCCAAGCCAGTTACTGCCAAATTTCTGAGATAAGCCTCTTCAGTATGCTGGGGCTCTTTTTCTCGTGGTGGGAAACACAGCTGAGATAGGCCACATCCCTCTAATTGACCTAGAATCTGGTCTGTGGCAGACCAGGAAACCCCCAGCTGCATTTTCCCAGCTATCTGGGTCTCAAGAAACTTGATACTTTAAAATTCTTGAATCTGCATTTTTGTAATTGAGGGGAAAATGTAAGTATGTGATCTTTTATCTGTTATTCTTATAAGAGCTTTGTCTAAAAAGAAACTGAAAATAAAGTTCTTTGACTTAAACAGCCGAGATAAATCCTAAGTATAGTTATTTCAAGATTCTACCACCTTTGGATGCCAGAGTGGAGGGGGTTGGGGAACTGGGTGAAAGATAGAGGGACCACGTACAGATTGGTAGTTACAAAATAGTGGTGGGGATTCGAAGGACAGCACAGGGAATATAGGCAATAATATTGTCATAATTATATATGGTGCCTGGTGGGTACTGGAAATATCGGGGGGAACACTTTGTAAAGTATGATTGTCTAACCACGACACTGTACCCCTGAAATCGATATAAAAATAATATTGAAAGTAAACTGTCATTGAAACATAAAAGAATATTTTTAAAGATTCTACCATCTTATAGATAATATAATTATCCATAAGCGTTACTGATGGTGTTTACTGCGGCAGGATGTAAACCCAAAGACCCCGGAGTCGGAGGACGTGCACCGCATGCCTGGCCGACTCTGAATCACAGATACTTGCCACGGCTGTGTGGCAGTGATTCCACGATCATCAGTGGAGGGTCCTATTTGCAGCTGTGGTCCACGAAGCATCCAGGAGCCGGAAAAAAAAAAGGAGCTGGAGGAGAAAAATTATTGGACTCTAACACACAACCTTAAAGGCAGGGAATTCGCCCCAAGGAGCTGTTTGGGGGAAGGAGATGAGATTAGAAAAAGCTGGGGGCCCAGTGACATTCACTGATGAGGACAGAAATGAAAGAAGCAATGTGTAGTTTGCCTGCAGAGAATGAAAGGCAGCCTGAAAAGCAGGGGAAGCCAGTGAGGACAGAAGTGCCCGAGGGTGACAGGGCAGGTCACAGGGCACAGGGAGGGTGCACAGACCTTTCAGGGGCCACCGGGGCCAGCCCTGTCCACAGAGCTCCCTGGGAAAGTGGGAGTGGTTTTCCAGAGCGCCCAGCTCAGCACCCACTGCAGATTACTGCCTGAGCAGTGAGGGCTCCACCGGGTACCCACGAGGGGAGAAATAAAAGTAGGCTTTAATTCTCGGCACGAAAGGTTGTCACTGGACACAGCGGGCTTGGCTAAAGAGAGGCTTGGGACTGGGAACTACACCCTCGCCGGTCCTCGTGCTGTTCCGAAGACGGGCCCTCTTCTGGGAGATGGGCCTTGCCGGACTCTGAAGGCCAGTGGGAAAGCACTCCGAGCCTTGACCACCTGACGTTCCCATGCTGGGTGCCTTACACCTTCCCAGTCTAGTCCACAGCCACGGGCTGGGAGGCCAGTACTGTCATGACCCCCACACACAGACGCAGGGGGCTGAGGGTCCCACGGGCTCAGACACCAGACTCAGGGCCAAGAGAAAAATGCAGCCACAGGGGCCTTAGTCATGTCAAGGATTTGAATTTTATCCTAAGAAAACTGACAATTTGGTCGATGGCTTTGAGCGGGAACACGATACCATCGTGTTTGAGAGGGAAAGTTCTGTCTTCGTTACAGAAAAGGGTTTGGAAGTGGATGCGCCAGGAGGCAGGAAGACCAATCAGGAGACTCCACATAGAAGATGATGGAGGCCTAAGTGAGGATCATGGTGTGGGGGTGGGGAGAAGTGGGCAGTTTGGAGGGAGAAACAGATCGACAGGACTTGGTGAGCAACAGGCGAGTGAGACAAGGGAGAGGCGTCCACTCTCTGAGTAGGGAGGGAGCTCAGGCAGGAAGCTCCCTCCATGCAAGCTGCCTGGGAACAGTGTCCAGAAGAGAGTGTTTAGGCCAGTGGTTCATCCGAGTGAGGCTATCTCATGGGCAGTTGGAAGCATGTCTCTTGCTAAAAAGAGAAACCCAACCTAAAGATATCTGGGTGATGCCATCCATATACAGATGGAGTGGGTGAATTATGGACCCTGCCAGGAAATGGCTGTCGGGTAAAGAGAGAAGAGAGCCTAGGTAAGAATCTGGAGGAAACCCAATATTTAGAGGAGAACTGAGCAAAGGAGCCGGACAAAGATCTAAAAGAAACTGCCAGTGGTATAGGAGGAAAGTCAGAAAACAAAAAAAAGAAGTGAGAAGCAAGTCCTAATGACCCTGTGTCCCCATCCCTGCTGGTACCATCCGAGGACATGTCACCACCTTTCTTCCCTGGCCTCCTGCAGTGGCCTCTGATCTGATCTCCTCATCTCTACTCTCACCCCCCCTTTGGTCCATTTTCTACCCAACATTCACAGGGATCTTTGCTTAAAAACTCACTTTGCCCTTAGACTAAAAGGCAAACTCCATTTTAGGACCTGCCAGGCCAGGCAGGCCCCTGCCCACTTCCCTCACTCCTGTCTTTCTGTCTCTCCCTGCTCCCTTAGCCACCGTGAGCTTTCACTTCCTTGGCCACTCTAAGCTCTTTTTGCCCGGGGCCTTTGCACTAGCTGTTCGGTCTAAAACCCTTTCTACCTCCTTTTCAAATGGCTGGGTCTTCTCATCCTACAGATCCTAACTTAACCCCCTTCTCCTCAAAGAGACCTCCCACGACCCCTCTATCTATATAAAATAGGCACCCCCCTCAGAGTTCTCCATCACAGCATTGTCTTTTTTCTTTCCTTTATAATATAAGCCACGATTTGTTATTTTTGGACTTACTCATTTCCATTTTTTCTGTCTCTCACACTTGATAATGTTAGCTAAGAAGGAGCCTATACCTGCTCTGTTCTTCATTATATCCCAGCCCCGAGTTCAGGGTCACATATCATTTAGGGATGCAGGAGGCTATAACAGAAAACTGAACCAACAGTAGCTTAAACTGATAAGGTATTGTTTTCTTGCATAGTAAGAAATGTAGAGATAGCTTTAGTGGCTCAATGGTTACATCTCTGTGCTGGCCTCACTCTTTCCCTCCTGACTGCAAGATGGCTGCTGTCCTTCCTGCCATCTTATCTATGTTCAAGGCAGAAAACACGAAACAGGAAGAAAAGCTGTATCATCAGTTTCATGTCTCATATTTTGAAGGAACAAATTTTAAGAAAGCATTTCCCAGAGGTTCCCCAGCAGCTGTCCACTTACATCCAATGCACCAGAACTGACAGGTGGGCCACGCATACCTGTGGTGGAGATGGGAAAGTGTCTGTGTTTAGCTTTCCAGCCTCTGTAGTGGGGAGCAGCAAAGGCAAATGGTATTCAAATGGCTTTAGGGCAGTTAATCCACAGTGATTTCTGCAGTGGGAAAATAAGTAGGTACACCTGGAGTCAAGAGTTTGGGGAGCTGAGAGAAGTGGGAAACAACTGGAGAGACTGACTGAGGCCGGATTGCAAAGGGTTTAATTCCACATTCTCACTTCTGAGCCACTTGCAAATGGATCAGGAGGATGGTGCAAGCTCTCTCCTCACTGTCTCCTGCTTCCCTCATCCCCCCTCTCTCCTTTGAAAATCCAAAACAGTGAAGCATCCTCAAAGTGAAGAAACTGGTTGTCAGTCCCCTCCCCTACAGTGAGGACATAAGGGTGATTGGACTGTGTGGCTATAGTGATTAACAGCAAAGAGAAGCCCTGGCTGGTGTACCTCAATGGATTGAGCGCGGGCCTGCGAACCACACGATCGCGGTTCGATTCCCAGTCAGGGCACATGCCTGGGTTGCAGGCAAGTTCCCAGCGAGGGACTCATGAGAGGCAACCATACATTGATATTTCTCTCCTTCTCTCCTTCCTTTCCCCTCTAAAGATAAATAAATAAATCTTTTTTAAAAAAGATGCTTTAAAAAAAGCAGCAAAGAGGGACAGGAGCTAAGGAAATAAATTGTTTATTCTCATTCTGGATTCAATAGTGAAAAACCTAACCACAGAGACCAGGGTTGCTAATTGCCAATCTCCAAACTCAAAAAGCAGTCTCTTTCCCTTACTCCAACCCACTCTTTTGTCAATATCTTTTCCAAAATAGACACTGATGAAAAGACTTTCTGGCCTCATCTCTCTCCTCCTTTCCTTGGGGTCTGCAGTAGAGCATATGGCCAGCTTTTCAGATTGTTGTATGATTAAGTTGGAAAACAATGAATGGAACAGTACAGACATTAACAAATATCCAGACTATGCTCTGGGCTGAGTGCTCAGGAGGACAGGCTCTGGCTGCAACCGCCCTGGAAGTGCGCACCTAGGAATCCTCTGCCTCGTGCCCCAAGCCATCTCCCTGTGATGTTAATATCCTTGTGCATTGTGTGAGCAGTGCCCAGGAAACTTTGTCCTGAATGTAGCACAACACAATACCACACTCACTCCCCTGCTCTCGTGAGTGTTTAAGGGCCATCAGGTGACTGTGTGTGTAAACACGTTGGCACACTTCACTGAGCTCAGGGAGTTGTCACCACTTGTTTAAGAAAGATGTCCCTCATTTACATTTGGCTTCTCCATTGGTGAGTAATGTGCCTTTGATCTCCAAGCCCAATAATTAAAGCTTCACCGCATGCCCCATTGATGGGTATTTATTTGGTTGAATGCCATGGGTTTTGCCTTTGAATCTATGTTCTTGACTAGCTCTAGTTTGTTTTTTCTTTAGAAATATTTTGTTACTATAGCAACCATCACTCTAAGAATTTAGGGACAGACCCAAGCAATGTCCAAAACTGCAGAGTCAAGGGGACTTCCGCCAAGATGGAGGCATAGGTGGAAACACTGTGCCTTCTCCCACAACCAAGTTTGAATACAACAAAGGTTTGGAGAACAAAGACACAGCCAAAAAACAGAAAATTGAATTATACGGAAGTCCGACAACCACTAACCGTTCAACGGGAACAGTAAGAGGGGCGGAGCCAGCAGCAGAGCAGGGTCGGGCAGGAAAGATCACCTGACCTAGGCGCACAGGCAGCCCAGAACCAGCTGGGGTGCGGGGCAGACTGACCGTGGTCGCACATTCGCACACAGTGAGATGGACCGTGCAGGCCCCAGAGGGCGAACCCACTGGTGGAGGGCTGACGGTGGTGGTACACTCACATGCAGTGGGACGAAACGCGTGGGCCCGGTAACAGTGGCAGCTGCAGCACCTGTGGGGGCCGCAGCGGGAAGCGGCAGACGGGACGCCATAGTTCCTCATTGACCCCACCCCCACATACAACGTCACAACCCAGCGACTGAGTTGCCCTGCTCTGGTGAATGCCTAGGGATCCAATCCTGCTATGGAACAGGCACAAACAGCCCAAAAGATGGCGCAAGAAGAACCCAAAGTCCCAGAGCCGATAACTCTCAGTGACCGAGAAATTGCCAGCCTCTCAGAAGCACAATTCAAGACACTGTTTATCAGGATGCTCACAGAACTGGTTCATTATAGTCACAAATTAGAGAAACATATGAAGGCTAAACTAATTGAAATGAAGGGAGATGTCCAGGAAACCAATAGCGATGGAAAGGAAACTGGGACTCAAATCAGTGGAATGGACCAGAAGGAAGAATGAAACATCCAACCAGAAAGGGATGAAGACATGAGAATTCAAAAAAATGAGGAGAGGCTTAGGAACCTCCAGGATATCTTTAAACGTTCCAACATCCGGATTATAGGGGTACCAGAAGGGGGAAAGAAACAGCCACGAGTGGAAAACTTATTTGAACAAATAATAAAGGAGAACTTCCCCAGTCTGGCAAAGGACATAGACTTCCAGGAAATCCAGGAAGCTCAGAGAGTCCCAAAGAAGTTGGACCCAAGAAGGAACACACCAAGGCACATCATAATTACACTAGCCAAGACTAAAATGAAGGAGAGAATCCTAGAAGCAGCAAGGGATAAGGGGACAGTCACCTACAAAGGAGTACCCATCAGACTGTCAGCGGATTTCTCAAAAGAGACCTTACAGGCAAGAAGGGGCTGGAAAGAAGTATTCCAAGTCATGAAATCCAAAGACCTACAGCCAAGATTGCTTTATCCAGCAAAACTTTCATTTAGAATGGAAGGACAGATAAAGTGCTTCTCAGATAAGGTCAAGTTCAAGGAGTTCATCATCACCAAGCCCTTATTATATGAAATGCTAAAGGGACTTATATAAGAAAAGATGAAAAATATTAACAGTGAAAGGACAGCAAACTCACAGTTATTAACAACCACACCTAAAACAAAAGCAAACCAAGAGGACAGCTAGATCAGGAGTGGAACCATAGAAATGAAGAACACATGGAGGGTTAGCAACAGGGGAGTGGGAGGAGGAGAAGGGGGGGAGAAGGCACAGACAATAGCATAGAGGGTAGGTAGAAAATAGTTAGGGGGGAGGGCAAGAATAGTGGGGGAAATATAGAATCTAAAGAACTTGAGACACGTGGTTATAAACTAAGGGGGGAGAATGGTGGGGGAGGGAGTGTGTGGGTGGAGGGGAATGAAGCGGGGGGAATAGAACTGTAATGGTATAATCAATAAAATATATTAAAAAAATAAATAGAATAAATAAAATATTCAAAAAAAGAAATGCCAAAAAAAAAAAGACCTGCAGAGTCAAGAGTCAACTCATGTCAGACAGGAGTGCCAGGGTGGACTGAGGGGTGGCAGGCGTTGGTGCGGGCCATGTAAAGCTACCTCATAATCAGGCTGGAGGTAGAACTTGAATTAAGTTTTCCCTGGCAATGGATTAATTACACTGTCATCAAAAAGTCATTTTATGAGCAGGCTCAAACCCCAGGCTCTTTCCATATCATGCCTCATCCTCTCTCCAGGGTTCCTTACCCTCCAGGGACAAGAGAATAAAGCTGGTTTCCCTGCAGCACTCCCCACCTTCCCCCCACGCCTTTGCTCAATCTGCTCCCACACCTAGAACCCCCTCGAGCCTGCCTATCCATCCGCTACCCACCCCTCGAGTCCCAACCCAAGAGTCTGAATTTTTCCCTGAGAGAGGATGAGGCATGATATGAGAAAAGGCTGGGGTTTGAGCCTGCTCATAAAGTGACTTTTTGATGACAGTCTAATTAATCCATTGCCAGGGAAAACTTAATTCAAGTTCTACCTCCAATCTGATTAAGAGGTAGCTTTGCACGGCCCGCACCAACGCCTGCCACCCCTCAGTCCACTCTGGCACTCCTATCTGACACGAGCTCATTCTTGACTCTGCAGTTTTGGACATTGCTTGGATCTGTCCCCAAATTCCTAGAGTAATAGGCCTCTGTGATTTACAGTTCCTCCACCAGCCACATAGGCTAAAGCTATGTGCACAATAGATGCTCAGTCTTACTGATATGGATTAGTTTTAAAGCATATTAATTTAAAAAAATAAGAGATATTGATAGCTCATGTTATTGAACATTCACCATGTTCCAGGCACTAGGCAAACTCATCCCATGAACTACCTCGTTTATTGGACACAACAAGCCAACGAGGTGGCCACAGGCAGTGTCCTCTGTACCCCATTTGCAGATGAACGGGGGCAGCACACACACGGGTTCAGCAACACGCTCCTGGCTACACAGGCAGCAAGTGACCAATCCAGGCTTTGAACTCAGGCAGTTTAACTCCAGGACAAAATACGACCTAACACTCAGTTCAGTGTCTGGTTTCCTTGTCTGGCAAGAGAGGAGATGAAACAATGTGACTCTCCAAGTGAGTACACTGGGTGGATGCTCCCTCCCGCCTGTATAATTTATTCTGAAGCTCAGCCAAAGTAGCAGTGATATAATCCGTATGTCCCTAGGGTATGTGCCACTGCCTGGAATTTAGATGAACAAACTCCACGAACTTAAAACTCCAGAAATAGCACGGGTACCCAATGGCCACCTATTTGCCACCTGTTAGATCAGAGTCCTGTGTGTCTTTCCTCCCTGTTGCACTATCAATTAAGATTCAGCTAAAAGAAGTTCTGGCCCTGTCTGGTGTAGCTCAGTGGATTGAGCACGGACCTGCGAACCACACGATCGCGGTTCGATTCCGAGTCAGGGCACATGCCTGGGTTGCAGGCCAGTTCCCGGCAGGGGACACACCAAAGGCAACCATACATTGATATTTCTCTCCCTCTCTCCTTCCCTTCCCCTCTAAAGATAAATAAATAAAATCTTTTTTAAAAAAAGAAGTTCTTATGCCACCAATAAAAACACAGGACCATTTCCCCCCTTGAATGAAATAGTGTTTATGAAAAACTTGTAAATATAAATGTACGTTTGTAATCATGTTGCCCCTGCTCTCACTCTAGAGTCCCTCCTTATGGGCTGTGGGTGTTTGCATTATGAGTGGGGGGCCCTGACCTAGAAGAAGGGCCCAGTGAGGGCTCAACCATTCTGGGAATCCAGAGGAACCTTCCGCTCTTGGATGTCTCATTAAGGGCTTCATGAAGGAAGTCGAGTCAAAGGAGTCCATTTCATGCCTAGAAGAGGCTCGGTGGCCTTTGCCAAACACCATCCTTGACTCTTTCCCTCTTTCGGAGGAGGAGGCGTCCCACCTTCCATTCGAGGTTAGTCTCGTCACCTGTGCTGGGGGCCAGCTCTCTCCCTTCCTTAGGCATTCCATTCTATCTCTGTCCTTGTGATTTCAGTCTCTCCCTCCTCCCTGGCTCTCTCCTCTCAACATACTTGGTCTAGTCATGCTTGTGCTCTCCAGTTAAAGCCAAAAATACTTCCCTCAATCCTGTCTTGCTCTCTAGGTACCACCTCAGTTCTCTCATTTCTTTCACCAGGTGCCTTACAAATTACACCAAAGTGTTTTCTTCCCTTTTATTCCATTCACTCTGTTCATCCCCATTTACGTCCCCTGACTCATTCACAAAATTCGCAGGCACCTAAGCTAGTCCTTACCAGGTTAGGTGGCTCCTCTGGCTCCTTCATACCACCGGACACTGACACCGCTTCTTCTTTCTCCCTTGTGTTCCTCGTTTGGCACCTGTGACCTGTCATTCTCCGGGTGCACCTACTTCAGACCACCCCCCTCCATTCTTCATGGTCTTCTCTCCCCCTGCCCAGCCCTTCAGCGCTGGTGTTCTCTGGGCGACACTATCCTCCATTACGACATCCCGTCACCCTCCCGAGATGAGCCCATCAATGATGATGCAGCCCACACCCATAGGTTCTGTGACATCCAAGTTCTGGTGCCTCCCAAGGATTCATTTCCAGCCCATTTCTCTTCCTGACTTCACTTTATTCTATACCCTATCTCCTTTCAAAGTGTGACCCTCGGGCATGTGGAAAAAAGAAATGGATCCATTGCTGAGACATACACTGAATAGTCTCTCTTATTGACACAAAGACTTAACCCGGCTTTGAAATTGTAACCTGTAAGGGCTTATAAGGAATTGATAAGATTCATTCTCTTTGAGGGGAGTGTAGGAAGGGAGATGGAAGTATTCATTTATTATTCAACTCACATATGAGTCAGTGTACATAAATCTCAACAATGTGTCAGCATCTCCCCCATTAGATGGGATTTGATTTTCTTAAGTGCTGATGGTATTATTTATTTTTCCACTCTCAGTTCCCAGCAGAACACCAGCACAAAAGCTTACCATATGAGTGTGGGAGGAATAAATGAATGAATATGTTTCCCAATTTAGGCAACTACTCAAAGAACATTGGGAAATGAGGTGGTGAGGGCTAGCCTGTCCACCTGTATGCTGCCCACTTTGGTACATGTCTAGGATGCCAACAGGAACCTGGCATATGAAGGAAAGTAGAAAAAGCCCTGGATGGTGTGACTCAGTCAATTGGAGCATCATCCCATAACCCAAAGGGTCGCAGGTTCGATTCCTGTGTTGCAGGTTCAGTCTCCAGTCAGGGCACATACAGGAGGCAACCAGTCAATGCTTCTCTCACACTGATGTTTCTCTCTCTCTCCCTTCCTTTCTCAGCAATAAAAAAAATGAAGAAATTAAAAATAAAAATTAAAAAAGGTAAAGATAAATAGAAAAAGGCAGAAATTAGTCCATCGGCTCCAGGCGCATATATCCATCCTACGACCCACTTGACATAGGCCCACCAGTAACTCACAGAAATCTCAGACTTGACGTGTCCAACACTAAACTCTCGGTTCAGACTCTCCCATCCCCCACATCTTTTCCTCCCTCAGTCTTCCTCGTCTCTCTAAGTAGCACCATTCACCTGCTTGCTCAAGTCAAAAAACTGGAAATCACGTTAAGCGGAAACAAAGAGTTTCCTTGTTTGCCAGGGGTCCTCTCCCCACCCCCCACCCCCCGGGGCAGCTATCACTGGAGCTCAGAAAGTTTTTCTTGCCAACAACGTCATTCCCCCCACCTTGAACAGCCCTCGTATTAATGTGATTAGCTGGCCAGTTGTTTTCTGTCTCCTCCCCATTTCTCTTACTGAAAAGGGAGGGGAGGGTGAGGCAGAGTGGGACCCTCCAGGAACGCAAGTCCGCAGTGCCCCCATCCATGCCTAGCCGAGGGGAGCCGGGAAGGAGAGTGTGGAAGACGACCACGTGCGTTCTGCTGAGCCTCTGTTATCTGCTGTCCCCGTTAACCCTGCTTTAACCTGTGCTTGTTCATGGTGTTTGGCTCCACTCTCTGGCTTAACACGGTCTTGATTCCTTCTCACCGTTCATTCATTTCACAAATATTTACTGAGCCCACACTATATTCCAGGTGTTGTTCTTGGATTTATATTTACCAGTGAACAAAACAAAGCCCCTGACCTTGCAGAGCAGGGGGTATAGATAGTGAACAATAGACATAATAAATTCTTCGTTGCATTATGTTTTAGAGAGTAAAAAAGTGTTATGGCAGAATTAAAAAGTAGAGCAGGGTAAGAAAATGGACAGTGCTAGAGAGCATGGGATAAAGAGGCTAGTGTGAAATCTTCACTAGTAAGGTCAGGGAAGGCCTCATAGAGAACAAAGATTCGAAGGCAGTGAGCAAGCTAGCCATGTCGATACCTGGGGGGGAGTGTCTTCCAGGCAAAGGAAATAGTCCGTGCAAAGGCCCCGAAACGAGGTGAGCCTGTGGGCTTGAGGAACAACAGGTCAGAGAGGCTGACACAGGGCAAGCAAAGAATGAGGTCAGAGAGGCAGTGAGAATCGCTAGCCCAGCACCACCCCCGTCTGCAAGCAGCTCTGACTCTGCGGATAATGGGCCCTGAGTCTGAGTAGTGTGGCTCCTCGGCACGAGCACAGCAGCTGGCACAAAAATACACCCGCAGAAAAGTCATTAAAAGAATAAACGAGCAAACAAATGAGTTAATGCTGATACTGTACTGCTAGAAAGAGGCCCTTGAAGTAAATAAATGGCTGCTTTAGTGTATAGACCTCACACGTGAATTTNATTCAAAGGCAGTGAGCAAGTTAACCATGTCGATACCTGGGGGGGAGTGTCTTCCAGGCAGAGGAAATAGTCCGTGCAAAGGCCCCGAAACGAGGTGAGCCTGTGGGCTTGAGGAACAACAGGTCAGAGAGGCTGACACAGGGCGAGCAAAGAATGAGGTCAGAGAGGCAGTGAGAATCGCTAGCCCAGCACCACCCCCGTCTGCAAGCAGCTCTGACTCTGCGGATAATGGGCCCTGAGTCTGAGTAGTGTGGCTCCTCGGCACGAGCACAGCAGCTGGCACAAAAATACACGCGCAGAAAAGTCATTAAAAGAATAAACGAGCAAACAAATGAGTTAATGCTGATACTGTACTGCTAGAAAGAGGCCCTTGAAGTAAATAAATGGCTACTTTAGTGTATAGACCTCACACGTGAATTTAACATAATAGTTCACTTAATTTGATAATTAAAAGTCCTTTAAAATCAGTAATGTTCCTAAGGTTGAACAGTCTTATTTAAGCTTCGGTATGATCATGCAATCATTTTGATTTCAAAACTGTAACTCAGCTCAGACCAACTTACTACAAAAGTCACTGATGATGTCTGTCCTTTGTGTAGGTATACCCCCTGGGGACAGGGGCATCTGAGGTCAGACAGATGGAGAGACTCGTCCAAGATCAGAGAGCTCCCCAGGGCAGAGTCCAGGCCTGAGCTCATTTCATGAACTAGTATTTTTTCAATTTCTTTTTTTAACCCCAACCTTCAATCAAAAATACATTTTACTTTTCAACCCAGTACAAGCGTGCACACACACACACACACACAGGAATCATGTTTTGTGAAAGAATATTTCCCATTATTATCAATGATACAATAAAAGCATAGCAGAGTGAACGTGGCATAGTGTTTTATGAATAGTTATATAGCATATAAAATCCAAAATAAACAATACAGAAACAACATTTTTAGACATGGTGTTTATTTAGTGAACAGATGCGCTTGCCTGCTTATAAAGCCGTTCCAGCAGAATACCTGAGAACAGGGCAATCTGTGCCTCTGGTGCCGTGTCGAGCCTCATTCTTATTCTTTTAGAATCCAATCAAAGTTGAAAACTTAGCCCAAACAGGCTGTTGTGATTGGTAATACAGAAATTCTACTAGCACTAAGAATTCTTCCTACTCTTAATCCAAATAATAACTGTAAAGTCTTGTGATCATTCTTCAGGTCAAACATTGAGTGCATTTAGTCCCTTCTTTGCTCACCAAGTTTAAAACAATATTTGATTCAGAGTTTTTAAAGGCAAATAGATCTTCTATTCAAATGTTTTTCTTTCAAGCTTCAGATTTTCCTCTAAAGAGTAATGATTGTGAGTTTGAGAAAAATGTGAGGTGTAACAATATCTCTAATTTTATTGTATTCACACTGGTTTTATAATGTTCCCTTCTATGTGTTATAATGATATTGGGAGCAAAAAGTATTACATTTATGAGAAAGATTTAAAGACTTGGGAATGAAAGTCCTTCCAGTGGAAGCTGGTGCCTCTGGGATTATCTGATCCTATATGGATGTATGGCTTTGTCTTTGACTAGGCTTTTTAGAACCCGGTAGCAATAAATGTTAACTTGTAGAAAACTCACAGCGATGCAGATAATTCTTACATGTAAACATGTATATAAATTCTGTTCCATGAAGACTCAGTCCAACAGCTGGAACAAGAGGGTCCATTTCCCAGAGGGCTTTCCATTCCTATGACAGGTGTTTCGGCGAGGATGGCTGAAGTCTGGGCGCAGATGCTGCTGTCGACAGAAGTACCTGCACGTTGGCTCTTACGTAGCGTGGGACTCTCCGAGCATGGCAGCCGTGTCTCAGACGAAAGCTTCTGGAGACTAAGTATTCCAAGAGACCAAAGCAGAAGCTGCAAGGCCTGTTGGACCTGGTCTCAGAACTCATGCATCATCACTTCCACCATGTTTTATGGGTTCCCAGAGAGTCACTAAGGCCAGCCGAGATTCAAGTGGAGAGGATTCAACCCCATCTCCTGCGGGGAGGAATATCAGATAATTACAGCCATTGTTAAAAACTGCCGTGTCTTTTGGAATCCTTGAGTGTGTTTGACATGCTAAAATAGATTAGTTTTCTCCCAAAATTGTAGTTAAGAGTGCCCCCAAATATCTAGACACGCACTTTTACTGTCTACATGCCCTGTGCAAAAGGATTTGACAAATGAGGTAGTCTTCCAATTCAAGAAATCTAAAACTTATTTCTGAGTTTATGTATCGTGCTTGACTTAGTATTTTACCTTCCACAACCAGGAATTCCCCCTTGTACACTAAATGGGTATGGTCAGCTCCCACCTCTGAACAAAATGTTTCTAAAAGTTTTGCTCATTGACATCTCATTTGATTTCAATAAGTCCATAAGATTCAAGTAAAATTCGCTTAGTTGCCAAAGTTTCATGACGAATAAGCCATGGCTGTTAGTCATTTTGAACAAATTTCAATAACTGCTATATTTTCTGGCCATATTTGTTGCCTAAGCTTGTAATCCCTTTATGATTTTCCCAGTTTAAAGAATATTAAATCAACAATACACTCTTCCAACTTGGAAATTGTATCTAATCCAGTTGTGAGTAAAATTAAATTTAAACAATACAAAACAATCTTCTATAAAAACTATATCATATCTGATCTATAAAAACTATATCATATCTGATCTAACTACAGGTGTTGACAACTTACAATACCAGTGCTTTTGTCAAGTTGAATCATAAAATCTGTGTCAGACTATCATGGTGTTAAAACACTTCTTCCCAAATAAATTGCAGGGATGCAAGGTGAAGCAGAGGACACACAGGCAATAACATCACAATAATGGTGTGTGGTGGGTCACAAATTTGTGTGGTGGCAGATGGTTACTAGACTTCTTGTGGCGATCACATCATAAGAAATATAAATGTACAGTCACTATGTAATGTTGCCTGTCAACCATACATTAATTTAAAAAATTGCTTTTCTATGGTCGGCAACAGTATAGATTTGATGAGATATTAGAATGTATTAAGAGGTGTAATTTTAAGTGTGTCAGCTGATTCATTATTTTATCATCAAAATCATATGTACTACCCATACATCCTGGAAGAATAATTTTTAACATTTGTGTGACTCATTTATTTTTTTTTAAGATTTTATTTATTTATAGAGAGAGGGGAATGGAGGGAGAAAAAGAGAGAAACATTAATGTGTGGTTGCCTTTCATGCGCCCCTCACTCAGCTCGCAACCCAGGCATGTGTCCTGAATGGGAATCAAACTGGTGACCCCTTGGTTTGCAGGCCAGCACTTAATCCACTGAACCACAGCAGCCAGGGCTATGTGACTCATTTCTTGTTTTGCCACCTAATATACTTCTAAATAGAGTATCATGAGATTTTTTTATTAACAATGGATGAAAACTTATTCACAAGCTGGAAAAAATATAAAAAAATATTTCTTTCCAAAATATACCCTGAACATTTATAAATGAACTCAGGCTTGAAAATTTACTAATCCACATAAAATTTACTGATTCACAACTAACTACACATTGTATTAATATACAATTCAACTGCACAACGGTTGCATCTTAATAAAATACTGATCAAGTTAACCATAATATACCGGAAAATAAACGAAGTGCCTGGGGCCAGCTACCTAATTTTCAGGGCCCAGTGCAAATGAAAATGTGGCCCCCTGCCTGGACATGGGTCTGTGAATTTATTTTTCCAAGGGCCGACTGCCCACCCCATGATGGACAGGTGACCCCAGGTGGAGTGTGGCAGCAGTCATAAGGCCGGGGCAGAAAGGGGGAAGCCTGGTAACCAGGGTAGGGGCGTGGAGCAGACAGCCGAGAGCCTGTCTCGGAAGGCTGGGAGGCAACAGAGGCAGGCGCGCACATGAGCCAAGGCTCTAAGCCCCGCCACGTACTTCTTTGTACTTCACTTACAAACTCCCAAATTCAGAGCTAAAGTTATTAAGAATTTCAAGACGGTGACCACAGAGCATTAAAATTCAAGCATGGGACCCTTCTGACTGGGGGGTCCTGAACAGCTGGGCTGATTGCACCCCCACAAAGCCAGCCTGGGAGGTGACAGCGAGCTAAAGAGCAAATGACCCATCCTGGCCAGCGCACCCTGTCTCCCACGGCCAGTCCTGACAGCTGCAGACTTTGTTGCGGGATGGAGAGTGTCTGATGCACTCTCTCTCATAATATACTCTCTTTTTTTGGTATTGAACTCCATCTTTTTTACTTTCCTATTATAGTTTTCATGTATTATATTAGTTTCAGGTGCATGACATAATGATTACACATTTACATAACTTACAACGTGATGACCCTGATAAGTCTAGTGCCCATCTGACACTGTACATAGTTATTGAAATATTATTAACTATATTCCTTATTTTGAAGTTTACATCTCATGAGTATTTTTATTTAATTTTTTTTCTGTTAAAGTGTGCATTCACTATTATTTTGTATTAGTTTCAAGTGTATATATACTACAGGGGTCATAATCTATTCTCTTTTTTTCTTTCTCATCGTGACCCACATGTCGTGTCTAACGCCTTGTCTATTTCAGGGCCTGCCCTGAGGTAGGAAGGGTCAGGAAAGGCAGCCTGGTAGGGCAGCAAGAATGTGACCAGGAAACAAATGTAAAGAAAAAAGAAAAAAAGAATGTGAGCAGGAGTCAGGCAACCCTGGCCGCCTCCTCTACCACCCCATATGTTTGGGGCATTCCTTTATTTCTCTGGGCCTCTGCTTCCTTATTATTTATTTCCTCCTGTAATCAAGGTGGCTTCCTTATTATTATTCATGGCAGGATCAAAACAGGTGAACTCTAACGTCTCCTCCAGCTCTGTTTCTGGGAGAAGGAAACGACACAAACAGGGATTTGACAAGAGGCATTTGGCCTCTGGACTGTTTTATCTTCATTTTTAATGGATTTGCGGCAATCAATAGTCTTTGAGTCATCAAAGCCATAGCCAAACGCTTTGGTGTGATGCTGTTGCCACACAAAAGCCAGAAGAAATGAGGTGTGAGTGATGTGGAGGTATGTAGCTGAAGGGGGCCTCGTTTCCTTAAGGCCTAGCAGCACGTGGGTTAATTCCATAACTCCAGATTTTTAAATAACAATAATTAGCACCTAAGACAAGTTCTTTTATGTGGTAATTAACCCATTAATTCACCTGCCTCAAGCCAGCAGGTCAGGAGGACTCTCCTTAGAAGGCAAGCTGGCCAGAACACCACAACAGTGAGGAATGACTGTGACTAACTGGCTGGAAGGGGCTGGGAGGAGAGAAGAGGTCACCCCAATAATTCTCTTGGAGGAATGAAATGGGAAATCCTCTGTTGTTCTACTGACAGTGATTTAACCACTCACTAGGCTTTTCGAGCAAATTCTTGTGAATGTCAAAGTTCGTCATCTAGAAAATCCCTTTATCCTTTCATGGTTACTTTAGATTGCCTTTACAGCTTCGGTCTGACCAGAATTACACCTAAAGCAAGTAAAGGGGAGGACTTGCCTCCCTAGAATATTCTTCCCTCAAAGGCAAAAAAATGGCTTTTTAAAGTTAAGCCATCTCTAAAACAGAACTCCACTTCAGAATGACTTTGTCTTGGGTCCCGACGGTCCCGACTTATTTGCAGGTGGCTTTCACTAAAAAGCGCCTGTTGGAAAACACACTGCCCAAAAGTACCTTCACAAGGCCTGGAATTCTACCGTTGGGGTCCTTCAACGAAACAGTCCATCCGCCACCTAGGAGGCGCTCTGCTCTGGGTCAGGTGCCATGGGGTCATAAAGTGTAGAACTTGACCCCCCTGACCCCCCCCCAGCTATAAATCGAATCAAGAGGATGAGACTCATACAACTAAAACAAAGAAATGTATTTATTTTTAAAGATGCATTCATTATGTTTTCAATTAATCAATGTACATGAAATAGGGAGAAAAATCTGGCCTCTGTCAGTTTGAAGAGCATGGACCGGACCCTACGTGGCGTTGCGCTCACAGCGGGAGGAGGTGAGTGAGAGCTACAGTGATCAGGGAGGGTGGGCGAATTTGTAGAAGAGATACCCTACACTAGATCTGAAAGGTAGGACACGGATTTGGGGAGGAAACGGGGTCAATGGCAATAAAGCACGGATGGTAAAAAGGAGGACAGCAAAGGCAGTTCAGGTCAGAGACAACACCTAAGAGAAGGCAAGCAGATGGGAGCTTGTTTCTTTGGGAGGCAGTAGGAAAACCAACCTGGATAAACCACAGGGCCCGGAGACCTGAAGGGAATATGAGTGGATGAGAAAGGCAGGGCCAGGTCAAAGAGTGACTTGAAACCACAGTAACAGCACTAATTTGGGGTCTTTAGAAGTCCCGTGTCAAAAGGCAAATATCCAGGAAAAGAACCACGGAGTAAACTGCGAGCAGGGGCAGAGAATGGGGAGGGGCCTGCAGCCGGTGTCCGCAGGACATGGCACGGTGTGCCCTGTTGCATGTCACCGCAGGAGGAAAGGAATACCATGTACCAATATCCATGGGTAAACTTCCCTTTCTGAGTTCTGTCTTGGGTCCTCAGAATGCCCAGGTGGAATGAGACCAGTATACACATATCTGACACAGGGTGAGGAGGGGAGGGATAGAGGGAAATGACACCAAAGCCCACACTTGATGGACATCCAAGGTCCGGGGGAGGACTTCTGAGAGAGAGGAAAAGAGAACAGCAGAGAAGACAAATTTCCCCCAATTCACAATTTCGCCAATCACTGGCCCTCTAAATGCACATACCCTTCTTTTTGGCCCAGTAAAACTCTTATTCCTTTGTGCAATGGATGCTCTTTTGAATCTTATGATCAAAATCAAGGCGTGGAAAGAGCCTGAAGGCGGCTTTTCAGGGAGCAGGTCAAAAGAAGAATGAAGGATCCTCTCTTGGGCCAACTGGGGGTCCCTCGCAGCTTCCCAAACACAGTGCAGTATGTGGGGGGCAAGCAGTCTTTCCTAAATGCACACCCCTGCAGGATCTCCCTAAGACCAAGGTCCTCTAGCGAGCAGCAGAATGGAAAATAATTGTCCTCACCAAAGAAATCTCCTGGAAAAGTTGCTGTGAAACTGGAATAGGTGTGTCTTTCTGACCTTCTGGTTCTTTTTATAGGCACTGCAGGAATCTGAGTGCGGGCCTCCAGTCCTTCCGCCCATTTGGGGAGAGAATAAAGAAGCTGAGGTTGTCTCCCTCTTACTCATTGGCAGTTACAGCCTGGCAGCCACCACAACCTCAGCTTCCAGCGCGGACACAGAGAAGGTAAGTCGAAAGGAAGGGGCCATGCCCTCAGCTATAAACCTGGGTCACTCCGGCCATCTGGCTTGGGAATAACTGAAGAGGAGGAGAGCTAGGAGTATTCGATGGCAAGGTACATTTTTCTAAATAAATATATGGAATTTTTTTCCAAGCAACCTCTGTTAAGACATGTATTTTGGTACTAAATTATCCAAAAAGTTATTTGAAGTCAGGAACCATTTAGTATAATTCTTTGATGAACAAATAGTAAGCATTGAACAAGAACATGTTGCACTGAATTGACTTGAATTTAAAGAAGGAACGGTCATTAATTAATATTACTAGGAAAAATCACCTGTCTGTCTCCTTCAACCAGTGCATTAGTGTCTTGAGTGAACCAGTGATCCAATAGCCCTGGTCCTGGAGTCTGAGATGGCTGGAATTCCATCAGTCGGGCAAACCTTGTCACATACCCCTCTTTATGAAAAAGATTCTCCATCCACTTCGGACAGTTGGTGGAAATCGTTATGTGCAAGTGGATGAATTATCTGGAGCTCCCAAGCAAAGATTGCTCTGTTTTTTCCAGCAGGATAGAGATAGGATCGTTTTTTTGTTTGTTTGTTATTTTTTTAAATATTTTATTTATTTATCTTTAGAGGGGAAGGGAAGGAGAGAAGGAGAGAAATATCAATGTATGGTTGCCTCTCGTGAGTCCCCTGCTGGGAACTGGCCTGCAACCCAGGCATGTGCCCTGACTGGGAATCGAACCGCGATCGTGTGGTTCACAGGCCCGCGCTCAATCCACTGAGCTACACCAGCCAGGGCGAGATAGGATAGTTTTGAGGGTTTGCTAGTTTGGGGTTATTTCACTCAGTACATCCAGGTGTCTTTATTTGGAACTGAGAGACCTCGTAGTGACCTGCATACACCCAACAGGCATCCTTGTGGATAGATGGAAAGTCACAAGTTTGTCTCCTCTTTCTTCTGCAGGGAAACAGAAGTCCGTTTTCGTGAAGTCCACCTATCGTCACTATGTGTGAGGACTTCATCAAGTCCACTGAGGACTATTATTTCCTCTGTGACACCGAGGGGCCATGGCGCATTGTCCTGGAGTGCCTGGCAATAATTGGCATTGTGGTTACAGTTATTCTGCTCTTGGCCCTTCTCTTCCTCGTGTGTAAGGTTCAGGACTGCGGCCAGTGGAATGTCCTTCCCACCCAGATTCTCTTCCTCCTGGGTGTGCTGGGGCTCTTTGGCCTTGCTTTTGCCTTCATCATGCAATTCAATCAGCAGACTGCTCCTGTACGCTACTTCTTCTTTGGGGTTCTCTTTGCTCTCTGTTTTGCATGCCTCTTGGCTCATGCCTCCAACCTGGTGAGGTTGGTCCGGGGTGGCGTCTCCTTCTCTTGGACCACAATTCTGTGCATTGCTGTTGGTTTTAGCCTGTTGCAGACAATCATTGCCATTGAATATGTGACTCTCATAATGACCAGAGGTATGATGTTTGTGCATATGACGCCCTGCCAGCTCAATGTGGACTTTGTTGTGCTCCTGGTCTACGTCCTTCTCCTGATGGCCCTCACGTTCTTCATCTCCAAAGCCACCTTATGTGGCCCCTGTGAGAACTGGAAGCAGCATGGAAGGTTCATCTTCGTCACTATGCTCATCTCCATCATCATCTGGGTGGTGTGGATCTCCATGCTCATGAGGGGCAACCCACAGCTCCAGCGGCAGCCCCAGTGGGATGACCCTGTCATCTGCATTGCCCTGGTCACCAATGCCTGGGTTTTCCTGCTGCTGTACATCATCCCTGAGATCTGCATTCTCTACAGAGCATGGAAACAAGATTGCACTGTACCAGGCAACAACACCTGCTCGGCGCCAGCCTACAAATGCGGCTTCAGAGCGGAGAACCAGGAACTCTCAAAAGGTACTTTCCCAGGGGTTCGGGAAGCAGGGTGGTTCTTCTGTGGGAGAAACAGGAGAGAAATTGTGCAACCAAATGAATCAGGAGGGGACAAAGAGGCAATGGTAAAAATGTAGTGGACAACTAAATACTTCAAGCGTGGAGATGCAGACCGCCAGAATCAGGGTTAAACTTTTATGAAAAATGAGCTCTTCCAAAATACAGAGACCAAGGGAAGGAGACCAAGACAGAATGAACCAAAGGCCCTAGGTAAAGAGGGTGTGGCTTGGTGCTCATGCTGGGGAAAGAAAGACACCTACTCATATAAAATGAGTCAATCAGCCCCAAATTAGGCTTGGGGCATGCAATTGCGTGACATATAATGCTAAGCCCAGATGTTTGGGCTGTCAAGTAGAGAAGTCAATCCTGGCAACAGTGATTGATATTTTAAAAGTCAAGTCTCAAAACTAACTTGCCCAAACATTGTAATAAATTGATATGCAGGACTCATTACCTCGTTAAAGTTACAAAGCCCAATAACTTCTGGATCACTACTTTTCAAACTATTCACTGCTTAAAGCCCTTCAAGGTTTACAAAAAGTGACAGGAAGAGCCATTCAATCAGAATCCTGAGTAAAAGTGCAGATGTACAATTATTAATAAAAATAAAGCAACTTGCTTATGTGACATGTTCCTATTAATTTCTGGGTTCCTAATGTAAGACCAAGCCATCTGACACTCCTTCCTTAAAGAATAAAATGTATTACCCATGACAATGAGGAGGCTTGAACACCAACACCCTGGGGGAAATAGTGACTAATTTCAGTCATCTGGAAATAAGTCAAAACTCATTATTTCCTTTCTAACACATCTGGCCCATTATTCATAACCAAATATCAGACTTTTACATCAATTCTTGTGTCTTAATAGGCATCTGATTTCTCACAACTTATTTCTAATGTGCAAAGATGATGTTATTATATACATTGTATAGCACACATCATGTTCACTAGGCTCAAAAAATTAATAAAAGCTTTCCTTTTAAGTGCATACACTTTTTTGAGCTGTAATCTATTGCTAATTACATATTCAAATTATATCCTGTTCAGAGGGATGCATCCATTCATTCTTTTCAGCCCAGCTGACCGAGGGTCAGAAACTGGCAGTGTGTGTCCTCGCTGTAGCAGCTTTTCCTGGCTTGTTGATGATGTGCAATCAGACCACTGAGGTTTGGGCAGAATTGCAGAGTCAGTCTTTCTGGAAACTACTCGTCATAGTTCTCACCAGAAGACAGGATAAAACTTCCTGTGTTTGTTTTATTGTTGTTTCATGTCTCCAGGAAACAAAAGTCAGAGAGAGGGGGAGATAGAGAGAGAATTCTTTAAATTTCATAAAACCTTACACACACTGGGATTTGTAATCACCAATATTCCATGCCCCCCAAAAATGTGGGACAAGCGTTTAAAGTGTTTTAAGGAACATCCTGGTGGAACAGAAAGGGCTGGCAAACGTGCGGTGTTCCTGGTACTACACTTACTGCTCAAGCATGGCTAGAAAATCCACTTCGGAGCAGGAAACAGCCTGCCAGTGGTAGCCATTGTCAATGTAGTTCAATACTGGGGGTGGGGGCGGGAAGGGGGGCAGATCAGTAGTGGTAGAGAGCTCAGAGACCTCACTCCAAAACTGGGCAGAAGAACCAGAAACTTAAGCTTTAGAGAATGTAATCAGAATTTAGGTCACCTGGAAAAATCACAAAAACCAAACATTTGAAGAATGATGAAATCTCAATAAAAAGTAAAGGATTGCACCTAGCTGGAGAAAACATACAAATAGACACAAAATAGATAAGAAGTAGGCAAGTATAGTCTACTAAGTATAGTGTAAAAACAATTACTTGAAAAAATCTAAGTGTGTCGTAGGTCAGGAGCTGCAATGGGAAAGCAGCTTAGCACTGTCTTTGTTTTTGTTTTCTCAAGAAACAATCAGCGTACTATATAAACAGACATGTGGTCAGCAAGAACAGTCAGGCTATTGTGCTGAGCACAGGTGGATTGCTTACGAGAATTCCCCTTCCAGCTCTGGGATCCACTCACGAGAAGTGTGGGGAACTTGGAGAGCTTTCCGTGGGAAACCACAAAGATGACTAAAAGGGTTATAACATCAGACCTGTGTGGAAGTGTTAAGAACTTCAATGGCAGTTCTTCAAGTGCCTTTGTCATAAACTATTTAAATTCTCTCTCTAAATTCTATACAAAACATGATATCTTGTTTGAATCCATGAGGCATGCATTTGCCCTGTGACTCTTCTGATTAATACCGTTTCTAGCTGTGACTCCAGTCACATAATTATCTGATTTACCTCTGGGTTGTGGAACCAAATTATTCACCTGAAAAAAGAGTAGGAAGAGAGGGGATTAGCAGGGCATTGCATGGGTACAACGACCTCTCCAAGAGACTGTTGTCCTGTTTGCTGTCTCCCGCTGAAGGCTGTGGGTAGAAATGGATTCAAACCCAAGCACAAGGGATTTTGATGACATATGAAAATAAGAGTTGGTAAACACTAAAACAGATCAGTAACAGGGATTAAAGACTCCATTTCCCTGGGAGTCTTTCAAAAGAAGATTAGGCTTTATCTCTCTGAAGTGGCTTGTGGGCTTAATTCCAAGATACACAAACATTTGGATGGAGAAGGAAAATGCAACCAGGCGTGTTACTATAGGACACCGAACAATCGGGCTTAGTCTTTGCCCTATTATAAATTGTGCTCCTAAAAAGTAGTATATTGATTGACCTTTTAAAATTAGTTTTTCTTTTAACTGAGAATTTTTAATGTAAGCAAATTTGTGGATACCATAAATATAGTAGAATATCAGCCGTGAATGTTTTTTTAGGCTAGGAAATCTCCTGTTCTAATAATTGCTGACTTCATCTCTTTTAGACTAATTAGAATATTATTGTATCAAGGTTGCTAAAAGTAAGACCCATATATATCTGAAAGTATCACATCATTGTGGGTATTTTTCTGCCCAGTGTTTGAATGTGTACAAACCTAGTATATTTTGACCAAAAAAAAACAACAACGAGTCTATGTAATATAAAAATGGACCCATGACTATACAAGGATATAAACCAAGAGAAGGAAGTTTTTGCAAACATAAGCCCTTTGAGTTGTTTTCCTTATAGCAAATACCAACTTTTTCTGAACATGGCCCTTTCTGACAATTGTCAACATTTTGTTCTTCAAGGCCCCACCTTACTATGAGATTCCAATTTGAACGGTCCCAGGAGGTATGATTATTGTTTGTTCTTTCATGGGGACAAGTAGCAAAACCATGCTTTTTTCGCCCTGAAGAGCTACAGGTCTCAAAGATAGAACTGGCAAAAAATGTGGAGGAAGACAGTGAGCTGAAGCATTAAGCTTCTCTAGTTTATGATCTGGTCTGATAAGAATGTTGGATGAACACTGGTTACCATGAGACTGAGCAGGAAGGAGTCTTGTTTTCCCACAAGGAACAAAGTTACACCAAAAATTCAGTACATTCTACTGTGAAGGAAAAGAGAGCATTTTGTACTTCACAAGGTCCAGGCCCTCTAAAACATGCCGCCCAGCAAGAGGAGGACGTCAGAGCATCTACTGTAATCACACCACCAGCACCAGTACCAATATACAAAGGGTAGCACAGTGATGTGTTCTGTGTATCATGTCTGACTCCAAGGGCCTCGTCCACCCGAATGTTAGTTGATTTAATCTTCAAAACAACCCTATGAAATAGACTGACTATTATGACCATCATGATCCCTCTTTTACTTCCATCAGGAAGCAAAGGCAACAGAAGGTCAAGCAATCAGCCCTAGGTAACACAGCTAACCAATGAGAGAGCAGAGCGCACGGCTCCAATGTTACAGCCAGCAAGTGTGAATAACTGGTGGCCCAGCGATGTCTGTGACCACCGAACAACAAATATGCACCCACAGGGGCCTCGCCTTAGACACAAGCACAGCTACTCTCTTCCTAAAGCTGCAGTCCTGTTGAGGAGACAGACATGAAGCAAATAACCACGTGCGTGATACTGTGGCACAATACAAAATTATCTTTAATGATGTTTTGTATGGAATCAATTCTGTAGAGTATGGGGCTTATAGAGCCTTTAGAAATGATCTAGTTAAAGCTTTTTATTTGGCTCTTGGAGACAGCGAGACGCCCGTGGTCATGTGGTAACACTGGAGAGAAGGCTCTGACCCAAGGCCCCTGTTCTTTCTCTAGAAAGTGTTGATGAATCTTCAGCCTTTTTAGTTACTAAACACAGATGAGCTTCTTCTTCATGTCCAGTCTTCCTCAGAAGGTTTTACTTTTAAAAAATTATTTTGTTGTGACTGTTCTTAGGACAGCCACAACAGAGAATTTCTTTTTAAAGGGCCCCGAACCCCTTTGCAAGCCATTCAGTCCTCTCCTAGTCTTCAGGTGCTGTTTCCGGGTGAACCTCTGACACTAACACAGCCCTTCCCTCCTTTGGCTTTCAGCCCGAGACAGTGATGGAGCTCAGGAGGATGTAGCATTAACTTCATATTCAGCTGCAGGTAAATGTGCTCGTCTGCGTACACCACGGAGGGCCAGAGCAAGCTCTCCTGCCTTAGGAGAGCAGACAGGTTTCAGCTCCAATGGCTTTTATTGACCTGAGAGAGGAGCGGTAGGGCAGGGCCATCCCTACAGGCATGTGAAGCTGGAGCCGTCTAGATTAAACCACACCAGGCCGGCTCAGTAAAGGCAAGGCAGGCCTTTTGCCTCTGCCAAAGCCCCTCCCTATCCCCATTGCCACTGCCATCAACAATATATGTGTTCTGATGCAGGTGAGTGTCCCCAGAGAGAAAGGGCAGCTTGAAGGGTTTGTTTGAGGGTAAAGAGAAGCAAGCTCACTGCTGTTTGCCCTGGGCACAGTGGGGAATCGAAAATACGCTGACTGTCGGATCTGTTCTTAGTATCAGTCATTGAAATGGATCCCCTGAGCCACACCGGCTGCCTCTCTGAGTCACTGCCTGGCTCTAGCTGCCCAGGCGGCCCCAGGAGCTGGGCTAGGTCTGTCCTCATCATCTGGATGTCCAGAGGGATGTGCTCATTATGTTGGTCAAAAACCAAGAGAGCACTACAGAGTAGAACTGGAGGTAACTTGCATTTGTGCCACGATGGTTTGAAGACACACAGTCTGGACAACCAAAAAGACCGCACTGGGACACAGTTCTTGTATTGTGGGGACCAGAAGGAACTAAAATCCAAGAGTGAAAGTCATGAACTCTACTAGGCAGCTCTAGGCAGATCCCTCTGGTCAGTTCTCTGAGACTTTGCCTTTTCTTGGAATGACACGCAGTTCAGGACATAGCAGTATCATTTGCTATAATTTACCCTCTGCAGGGCATTTACATGACAGGAACATCTTTATTATCCCCTGAGAGAATTTTTTAGATTACTTTCCATTTCCAGTGATCAGCCATTCAAGAGTCTTGCAGAGAGATTCTTGTTAATGACTAAGGGGGACAATGGTAAAGAAGTTCTGATATGGGTAGGCTCAATTTTTTTCCCTTTTTTAATGAACAAAGTATTAACTGATGCTCAAATGATAATATTTCAAACAGTTCTAGAGATACCATCCCCTATGCTGGCTCAGAAAGTTCATGATGGCTTTTCTTTCTTTCTAGACTGTTGACTCCACACAAGAGTATTTCATCCCACGGGCTAAACTAGGCCTCCAGCAAGATGCTGCATTATAAAGTCCACAGGATACAGGAGTAGCGAAGACCCAGAAGACCATCCTAATGCAGCCCTGCTGGGCCACTGGGGAGCCCACAGAGTCATGCTGCCATCAAAATAACAAGTCATCCTTCCTTCTCTGCCTCCTGCTTCCATCTGGACCCTGCATCAGAAGACTGCCTTTTCAAGCATAATTACAATCTTGCTGGCCACCCTACCTGACTATGTGTCTCTTTCTTCATTCACATAACTGAAAAATTCCCTTCTTTAGCAATGCTACAACAAATTAGTTCCTTTTACTAATGGAACCAAAAGACCTTGGTCTGAAGATCTTGGTCTGGCAAGAAGTTGTCATGCCAATATGATAAAGTTTAAAAGCAACTCATTACAGAAATACTCTTCTAGTCATTTTTTATAAAAGATCCCTAGGTATGAGTGACCCAGTATTTGCAATAAAAGTCAGAGCAGAATCCTCAGGATCCCCACAATTGGGCATTTTAAATAACACAAACATTCCATGGACTTGGCAGGCCGGCAGGCTTCCTCCCATGGTGTCTGCACCCCGAGACAGCGAGTATGACGGCAGATGTGGCTGGGGTCAATGACCTGCTTTGATGAACCAATAACAGCAAAGGAAGAGCCATCCCAGCTGATGCTCATAAAGGAATTTAGGTGGTGCACATAAAAAGCAGAGTCTGCCTGTCTTGATGTTTCTAATGAACCGATGCTTCTGCACTAATTACTTTGCCTTCACGTCTCATGCAGCCCCACATGGATTCATCTGTCCTTAGGACGCATTCGTTACATGTAAACCAGAGTCAGAGGTATGCTGCCAGAAGGGTTCAAAGGTTCAATTCAGCCCTCCGACCTGTTAGGGAAGGAAACAGAGCCCTAAAGAAATGGATGGAATGACTTGCCCCAAACCACACAGCAGTTAGAGGTGGGCCAGGTTTTCCAACACAGAGATGACTCTTTCTCCCACTCCGGGAGGCTTCTCCATGCCCGTGTTGTTGTGTTATCAAGTAAGGCGTGCCCCTCCCCTGAGAACCAAATGTGCATTTCGAACCATGGAGTGTTGAGGGCCTGCTGTGTGAAAGATCGTTGAAAAATAGCTGAGACTCCACACATGAAAAAAAAACCTTTCTAATGACCAGTGGACAGCATGGGTTTTCGAATATCAACGAGTATCTCCTGAGAACGGGCAAGGTACCAGGAACTGTTCTCAGACTCTGGCCTAGGCAGACAAGGCGGACAAGGCTGCTTTGGTAGATCTTACATTTTTTTTGTGTGGGAGATAATACAATGCAAAGAACTTCAGGAATACAGCTCCCTTCTTTAGAGAAAGGAAAGGGACTTGCCTGGGATAACATGGCTCGTTAGTGACAACCAGCTAGAATTCAGGGGCCGCTCAAGTGTTCACCCTCTCAACAATGTTCCATTTTCATATATTTTTCTGCCACATTCAAATTAACTGCTCCTCTTTGAAATCTGTGCCCTGAGCAATGTTCTTTTATTTATTTATTTTGCTTTAGAGGGGAAGGGAAGGAGAGAGGGAGAGAAATATCAATGTATGGTTGCTTCTCGTGGGTCCCCTGCTGTGTGCCCTAACTGGGAATCAAACCGCAATCCTTTGGTTCACAGGCCTGTGCTCAATCCACTGAGCTACACCAGCCAGGGCCTAAGCAATTTTCTTAGCACAAACCAGTACCTAGTAAATGACCGGAGTTTGACCTTCTGCCTTTACTGGTAATAAAAAGTTGAGAGAAAATGTTTAAACATTAAGACTTGGATCTATCGCCCTGACTGGTGTGGCTCAGTGGGTTGGGAGTTGTCCTGCAAACCGAAAGGTCGCTGGTTAGATTCCTGATTGGGGCATGTGCCTGGGCTGTGGGCCAGATCCCCTGTTGAGGGAGTGCAAGAGGCAACCAATCAATGCTTCTCTGCACATCAACGTATCTCTCCCTCTCTTTCTCCCGGCCTTCCCCTCTCTCTAAAAATAAGTACATAAAATCTTTTTTTAAAAGACAGACCTGTAGATTAGGAGGCATAGTATTTAATCCCCCACATAAAGAACCTGATTTGAGAGGGAATAACAGCAAGGCCTGCAACTTACATCTCTGGAAGAAAACCATCATCACTTAGTCTCCTAGCTTTTAATCCTAAAAATGATGACAATGACACCTTCAACATAATTTTGTTTTGTTTTGTTTTGTTTTGTTTTGCAGGCAGGAAATGTCTCTATTGAGTCAGCTGACAAACTTTAAACATGCTGAAGCCATATACAATGGCTGATGTTGTTTCCCGAAATTTTTCCTAAAATTAGTAGAGGTAAAATTGAACCTCTTTGTACCAGACTGCCTCAGAGGTGTACAGCACAGTTTTACCCAATTTGGGGCTATATTATAAACTAGTTAGGTTTGGGGGTTGTACAGTTGCAAGTCTTTCATTCGGGCCATCTCAGAAATGAAGCTGTACCACAAGGTTGCACCTGGCAGCAGGGAGACACAGTCTCTCTGGGAGCCCGGTACCGTCACTCGTCCGGCTTTATGGAGGTAGAATACTGTCTGGCTTTGGAGGAGCTTGTTGTCCCCTGCCCTGGTGCAGCAGTCCCCCTTCACCACTTTGACACTTTCCCCACTACCAGCTGATTGATACTCTTCCTGTACATGCTAATTCAGATTCCTGAGAAGGGGTCCAATTGGTCCAGCTATTCGTCACTGTCTCTAATTGGGAGCTTTCTTGCATCGACCCTTCTCTTGATTTACAATTGGCCTGAGGACTGGCTGCCCGTGGGTCCGGTACCCACCTTTGGCCCATTCAGCTGTGGCTGGCTTGTTCATGTGGTGCAGACTCGGCCACAGATGTCTGCTCCCTCAGTGACAAGTGTGCTCTGGCAGCACTCATGCAATGTGAGTGACCAAATCAGGAGAGGTTAATCAGAAAAGTAAAATTTTTTGAAATCATAGAATATTTTAATGAAAATACAAGTTTATTTCTTTTGAGTTTATGGAGCAATTCAGATAAAGCTAAAAACTCCAATGCTCTTCTAAGTTGAGATTATGAGAAACCACTTAAAAGAATAAATAAAACTATGATTAGCCTATTGTACTCAATTCCTCAATTCAATAAGTATTACTTGAAGACCTAAACTCACTGACTTATATGCAATGGGTTACATAGTTGGAAAGACACTGGTTCTCCTAAGTATTTTAGATAGTCCTCTTCTGATTTCATTTATATACTGATTTTACATATTTACCCAAAAGTATCAATGAAAAACTTCACTACAAAATACCTGTCTGGTGTTTACATGGCTGGTTAGCTCAGTTAGAACGTATTGCTAATAAAATAACTGCCTGGTAGGTGTTTTTATTATGTCTTTCATCTTGATACTTTTTTTCCTGATTCAAAGAGCATCAAACATTTATGTCCTTCCACATAAAATCTTATGATCACCCCATAAACTTAAAGGGCCTCTACTTATCAGACCTTATTTCAACCTGTGGTGTAGTCAAGCTAACTTTTCCTCATTATTTCTTTGTTCTTCTTTTAAATAAATGCTCCCTTTTCCTAGGATTATTTCTACTTCATATTGGTCAGATTTATGCCTTTTCATCCTTCTTTTCATCATGCCACAGTCAGTTCCAAACCTACCTTTTCTCAGAAACTTCCTCTGGTGACGGGGGGACCCAAGGTTGCATACAACAACACCAACCTAACTTACAGCAGAACAAGGTTCTTTTTTTCTTCAAACTTAGATGGTAAACAAGTATTTCTGTAGCATCTTTCTAAGAATAAGCCTACATATCAATTTTTGAAGCACATAGTTAATGAGAAATAAGTGAGAAAATCTCTTTTGTTTCCTTGGTACAGAAGCCCCTGTGTTTTGTACTTGAGGGAGGTGCTTCTCAATTAACATTAAATGGGAGTGATCGCAATGACTTTGACTTTTGAGAAGTAATACTTGACATATGAGTAAAGAAAGACTTTTCTTGGAATTATTAAACATGTCTTAATGGGTCAGGCCAGTCTTAAGCTATTGGTCTCTTGTGAGAGATCATGTTTCCTGCTCTTCAAAGACGGATTAGTTAGGATTCAGTTTGCATTTTAACATATAGCATAACTCACTTGAAGAACTTCAAAGTGGTTACCTCAGGAGGCACAGAGATGTACCATTGCTTAAAATATTATTAAAACGCCTTTCCTGGACAGCCTTCAAGAATGTCTCACTCTGGCAGGTGTAGCACAGTTGGCTGAGTGTTGTCCCATAGCCAAAAGGTTGCAGGTTTGATCGCCAGTTGGGGAATGTATGGGAGGCAACCAATCAATGCTTCTCTCTCACACTGATGTTTCTCTCTCCCCCTTCCTGGCTCCTTTCCTCTCTCCCTAAAAGCAATGAAAAAAATACCCTCAAGTGGAAAAGAAAGAAAGAGGAAGGAAGGAAGGGAGGGAGGGAGGGAGGGAGGGAGGGAGGGAGGGAGGAAAGAAGAAGGAAAGAAGGAAGGAGTCTCAAGAAAATCAGTGGAGTTGGATTACTATGGGGATTAAATTGTTAGATTGAAAAAGTGAGTTTAATGATGAATTTCTAATATTGATCTTATCCATCACTCAGAGAACCACTAACTGCACTTTGGAAATGCCATTGGACATTGTTCTGGATTTTTCCAAAGATAGTGGAACTATCAGACCTTGATCCATATTTAGTATGTGGTTAAATCAAATCAGTGTTTGAAAACTGTGCACCAGACTGCCAGTGGTTGAATCCTCCAGGCAGACTTTTTTTTAATGTGAAAATTAAAAGAATGCTATTGACTTCTATTCTTGGAGAAAACCATTTACATGTAAAAGTTTGACTTTTCACATGAGATTTACTCATACTTTATTTTACCTCCTGAGAATCCTTTCTTATGGGTTCAGATACAGCTGAAAATTTTCCCCAAAAGAATGTGCTTTGGGGTTTTAGCTATAGTTGTATTGCCGTGTCCTGCTGTTGATAACTCATTTTTTCCTAAATGCCAAAACAACCCGTTGAAGTAGCAATTTAGGAAATTTTAAAAGTCAGTGCATTTTAGGGAAAGCATCACAGAACTCAGGTGGTAGTCCTAAGGGCTGTTTGCCAAATGTTTGCAAACTCTCCTGCCTTCCTAGCACATGGTAGGGTTGCACTTTTCATCCCTTTTGAGGCTGAATGGGCCAATGACACTAACTCTGGTTAACAAGCTGGAGCAAAAATGATGACACTTCTGAGACTTCCGGTCAAGATGGTGGCATAGGTAAATGCGATACTCAAATCCTCCCACTACCACATCAAAATTACAGCTAAACTACAAAGCAATCATCATTCAGAGCGGCCTGAAATCTAGCTGAATGGAAGTTTTGCAACTAGGGATTTAAAGAAGAAGCTACATCGAGGCTGGTGGGAGTGACGGAGACAAAGAATGAGCTGGTCCCACACCCAAGTGTGGCAGATAAAAATTAGGAGGGATATCTCAGCTGCAAAGGTCCCCCTGAGAAATGAGGGGTCCCAGTTCCACATTAGGCCCCCCAGCCACAGTTTCCAGTGCCAAGAGGAATAGTCCTCATAGCTTCTGGCTCTAAAAATTGGCAGAGATTGTGGCTGAGTGGGGAAGAGGGCTTCAAGAGTCCCAGGAAGTTCCTATTAAAGGGCCACACCTGGACTTACTCAGACTCACTCCCTCTGAGCTCCAGCACTGGGGCAGCAGCTTGAAAGGCACCAGGAACATACCGGGAAGAACTGAATTGTCTAGCATTAGGGTGAGAGCCAGAGGGGCAGCTTTCTGCCAGACAAAAGTGCTGATAGAGGCCATTGTTCCTTTTCTGAGACCCTCTCCTCAACAGAGCCAGCAGGTGGGTGCCATATCTGAGTCTCCATCAACCTGGCTTGAAATGTGTGCTCAGTACTTGAGATTCCTTGAGGACCCACCCCACCCAAATTTTGGTCCCACCCAATTTGCTTTCAAGGCCTTTTCCATAGAATGGCCTATATTGGCTTTTGCTTCAAACTTTCCTAAAATTTCTCAAACAAGCAATGTGCCCTATACCTCTTGCTAAGTGGCTCAGGCCCAGAACTAGCAGCAGCCAGCCAGTCTTAGTTTGCAGCCTGCCCTCACCTGGGCACCTCCAAGCCCAGCACAAGTAGCAGCCATCTGCAGATTGCTTTGTAGCTCGTGCCAGGTAGCTGCAGACAGAACACAGGTGACTGACCCTGGCCTGTACCTCCTGGAAGTCCCCAGAGCCAGTCCACTTAGTGCACAGCTTCAGACCACATAGAAGCACAACCTAACCACCTCTACAAATGACACACTCAAGGGTGGGCTCAGTGGGCACCAGAGTCCCACCAAAGTAAGCCCTGCTCTGTAGGATGGGTCCTGCACAGCTAGCTGATTCTCCACAGTGGTTGGTGGTTGCAGCCAGTCCTTGCAGCCAGTTGGCCTGGAGGTAAGTACCTCCCATTGATGTGCCAACAGCAATCAAGGTTCAACCACAATAGGAAGGTGTAGACAGCACACTTGTGGGGGACACAGCTGGAGTGCCCAGTTTGTGTGACTGGGGAGGCTGGGCAACTGGACCTAAGAACACCTACCACACAAACCACTCTACCAAGTCCAGGAGACATAGCAGCTCTATCTAGTACATAGCAGCTCTCTCTAGTACATAGGGAGAAACACAAGGAGACTAAGAAAATGAGAAGGCAAAGAAACCTGCCCCAAATGAAAGAATAGAACAAAACTCCAAAGAAAGAACTAAACAAAATGGAGACAAGCTGTTTACTAGATCCAGAGTTCAAAACACTGGTTATAAGGATATTCAATAAACTTAGGGAGAACTTTAATAGCATTAAAAAGGATATGAAAACCACACATACACAAAAAACAGTCACAAATGGAAGATACACTAACTAAAATGAAGAATAATTTATAGAGAACCAATAGTAGAGTAGATGAAGCCAAGAATGAAGAACAGTTTGGAATATAGGAAGCAAAAAACACCCAATAAAAACAGCAAAAATAAAAATGAATCTAAAAAATGAAGATAATGTAAGGAGCCTCTGGGACAACTTCAAATGTACCTACATTCACATTATGGGGATGCTGTAGGGAGAAGAGAAAGATTAGGAAATTGAAAACCTATTTGAAAAAGTAATGACAAAAAACTTTCATAACCTGGTGAAAGAGACACACAATTCTAAGAAGCACAGAGAGCACCAAACATCTCAAAGAGGCCCTTACCAAGGCACGTCATAATTAAAATGCAAAAGTTTAAAGACAAAGAAAGAATCTTAAAAACAGCAAAAGAAAAGCAGTTAGTCACCCTCAAGGGAGCTCCCGTAAGACTATCAACTGATTCCTCAACAGAAGTTTTGCAGACCACAAGATAGTGCCAAGAAGCATTCAAAGTGATGAAAACCAAAGACCTAGATCGCTCTATCCAGCAAAGCTAACATTTAGAATTGAAGGGCAGATAAAGACCTTCCCAGACAAGAGAAAGCTAAATGAGTTCATCACTACCAAACCAGAATTACATGAAATGTTAAAGGGTTCTTTTTGAGAAGAAAAAAAAAGATAAAAATATGAATAATAAATTACAATAAATACTACATAGCTATCAATACTTGAATCTAAAGAATATAAATGGACAAGCAGAAGAGAAACAGACTCATAGATACAAAGAACATTTTCATAGTTGTCGGATGAATGGGGGACTGGGTGAAGGGATTGAGAAGTACAAGTTGGTAGTTACAGAGTAGTCATGGGGATGTAAAATACAGCATAGGGAATGTGGTCAATAATATTCTATAACCATGTATGGTGTCAGATGGGCAAGAGATCTATTGGAATGATCACTTAGTAAGTTATTTAATGTCTAATGACTGGGGTGTACACCTGCAACCAATATAATAATGTATGTCAACTGTAACTGAAAAATAAAAATGATTGACAAAAGAAGTTATGGCCCTTATTAGGTCAGTTCCAGGCACAAGCAATTAATTGTTGGTGCAAGACCCTCAAGAGGCTTTGGTTTCTCCACAGTGGCAAGCAGTGGTTCAAATAGTGGCTGTTCCATCAACGTGCAGCGTGAGCAAGAAAGAAAACTGTGTTATTTAAAGTCACCATGATTCAGGTTATATGTTGCCTGTGATAGCCCAGCCTGACTGACGTAGTACTGAACGAGTTGTTTGATAGCCTCAAGTAGAACAAGGAGCTGCTTGTTGGACTGTTTTACTTCACCACTTGTTGTTCTGATGTTCTTCAAAGACACGCTTAATGAAGAACCACCCCATTCTCAACTGACACACACCAGACTGACACGCCAGCTGTGTGGCTCTGCGGTTGTTTACATGGCTACAACTCACTGAGATGGTTGCCATCATAAAAGCATGCAGAGGGTGAGGTAGTGACCTTGAACACAGAGTCACCCTGTCTGGGAGACCAAGGTCAAGACAGACTTCACAATGGAGGTCAAAAACTTGAGTTCTGTCTTATAAGGTGGATAGGAACCCATGGGGCACAGGATGGAAGGAATGATACTCAAAACAGCCACTAACTGGGAGTCTTCATGAAAGTTGGAAAAATGTGCCCCACTCTGGGCAAATGAATTAAGAAATGTGCCCCCAACCCTGCCCCAAGGACACAGCCTCCTTCCCCTGGTACAGGGTTTGGTAAGTGGAGCAAGGCTGAACTCCAACCCCACTCACCATCTTGACCAGATCTCTTTGTACAATGCAAAAATCAACGACAGCAAATAAAAACCCAAACAAACAAACAAAAACTATACAGCTGACTGCAATAACCCCAACCCGCAAAGCACAAAAAAGATGCCTGTGTGAAGGTGTAGCTGTAAGCAAGGAAAACCAAGGCACACTGGAAGAACTGCCAGGCGTTTATTACTGCTACAGCATAAATGACAAACGGCAGGGGCGGACGATGGGCGATGAGGCTGGAGATCTGGGCTTTGTTGCTCACACAGGGCTTGTATCCCGAAGGAAGGAACCGAAGCGTAGGTGTGAAGAACCCTGAAAGCCGCGGCCCTTCATCACTGCTGCGCCAAGCTGTGCTGGAACCGGAGGCAAAAGGCAAAATGTGCGCCCTGTGTCCACGTATGTCAATACTATGCCATGTTTTGAGCCACGTAGAAAAAGCTAACACAAACTCTCGAAAAATCCCGAGCCCTTCATTGCCCGGTCTGTTTGCACACCTTTGTCAGCCCCCACAAACCCATGGGAGGACTGGGCCAGCCACGCCTGCCTGGGAACCACAGCCTGATTGGACACAATGGCTTCTGCTGGGAAATCACACCGGGTTGTAAAGCAAACACGGCAAAACAGCCTGTTTCTATAAAATTTTGATGTGCTGTTTATTTTGGACTCTTTGGCAGTAATTATATTGTTAAAAATTTGTATAGAACATTATTGATCTTGATCCCTGAAGGTCTGGACACGCACCTGAATGTTGTGCCCAAGGTGAGCGCCTCGCCCCTCACCCAGACCCTGAGCCAAAGACTTGGCTCCTGTGGGAGGAAGGGCAGCCTGGCTGTGCAGCAGAATCACCTGAGAAGTTCTGGAAGCTCCCCATGGTCCGACCTCACCACCGACCAGTTAAAGCTGAATGTCTGGGAGTGGAGCCCAGGCACGAGTGCATCTTAAAACCTTCCCAGATGATTCTGTTTTGTAGCCTGGGTTGCAAACCACTGCCCTAAGCTGATAGTTAGGGTTTGATGTGAGAAATGAAGAAGACAGAGATGGGAGGATCCTGGGCTGGATAACTACGGGGCTGGTGATTCCACCTGTAGAAGAGGCAGCCCAGCAGGGGTTGGGGAGGACGGCAAATGAGCGCAGTGTCAGGGCAGTTGAGTTTGAAGTGGAAACGCACAGATGAAGAGAAGGCTGCGAAGTTCCAGGAGACAGAGAGGTTCAGGAGTGAGCTTAGAGGTGGAGGAGGAGCTTGTGGAAGGAGATGTGAATGTACCAGGAACATAAAGAGAAGCCTCCAGCATGCGTGGTGGTGGAGGCTGCTCTCCCCCTCGAAGGGATTCACCCCGATACCTTTGCCTCCCCATCTACCTTTAATACTGTCGCGTCTCCACCAGGATCCCTCCAAAGAGGGAACCTGAGTACTGTTTGCAGAACCACACTCAAGCCATGAATGAATGAACCAAAAGAACATACTAAGATTCTTCCTATGGATTTGAGGTCAAAGGTTGGGAAGACAGCTGCTAGGGCTTGCCTGGGAGACGGTGGGTCAGCAAAAGACGGACAAATGGGGCCAACGACACAGTGCCTCTACCCAAACCTGCCTAATCAGCACAGTCAGCTGGGGAACTTGTTACAAACAAAACAGTTTCCATACCCAGACCCAGACCTACTGAATCAGAACCTCCAGAAGGGGCCCTGGGATTCTGCATTTTTAAGTTCCCGTGTGACTCTTAAAATAGCATATGTTTGGGAAGTCCTGCTCTGTTGACAAAAATAAAAAAGGCTTCCTCTCTGCTCTGGTTTGTAGCAAAAACTGCCCAGGCTTTTCCAACTTGGCCCAGGAAGGCAGAAGGTGATTGGCCTGACTCGGTGTAATCTATCAACGGATAGATTTTCTCAGTCCGTCAGGCCCTTGGGCACATTCAGCTTCCAACTTGCATCACCCTTTTCCCCCTTGTCCATGTGCGTATCCTTCAGCCCACTCCTACCCCAACCCCCGACTGCGCATCCACACTGACCGGTCTGCTTCCACCCGGGACCCACTTGCCCAGTTCTCCTAAGAGGAAAGTGTTACCAGAAGCACCTCATGGCCTTGGAATTCAGGAAGGTTGGTGGGGGGCAGCCTTGGGGTCATCTTTGGGCCACACTGGAAGGAAAGTTGTCTTGGGCCACACATTGAATACACACACACCAACGAAAACTGATGAGCAAAAAAAAGGTGTTAAGTAAATTTACGATTTTGTGTTGGGCCTCATTCATAGCCATCCCGGGCGGCGCACAGGCAGCGGATAGAACTCCCCCCACCACTGGCAGTCTGAAAGGTTCTTGGTTCAAGTCAGTTTAGAAAAATAACACACTTGGAAAACAAAAAAGGTTGCAATTATCTTTGGGGGCACTTTATGTAAAAGGCTTCTCTGGTTTTTGGCTTTAGGGCAAGCTTTCCTCTTTTTCACATTTGAACTTTGTTCTCATGTTGTTCTCCTAGGAAACAGCACTTTCCCAAGCTCGACAAAGGAATGCCCCAGGGAAATAAAACTTGGACGTGAGGAAAGGCACTCAGCCCAGAACATAAAGAGAATGTCCTTTCTTTCCTCTGAGCCCCAGGCGTGTGAGCAGCTTTTATCACATTGGCTTTCCCTGTTCTTTCATGAGAATGAAAAACTTGGTCATGAGTCAGCTGAAACTCATCAAAATTGTTCAAGGATAAATTGGCACAGAAAACACAAGGGAAAATCTGACAGCAGTGTTCTCTGAGTGAGATGCCATAATCTTAATTACAACAAGCAAACGAAAAATACCCTCATACCAAAAAGTTTGTGTGTTTGTTAGCAAATGTTCGCGTGTGTGTGTGCATGTGTGTGTGCAGACACTGTGCTGGGCCCTGAGAATACAGCTGAAAACAAAACAATTCCTTGTCTTCCCCAAATATACAGAATCATGGGAGGAAAACAAGCAAAACAACAAACAAAGGTAATTCCAAGCGGCCGGTTCTCTGAGGGAAGCAGACGGGTGCTGTGAGGAGCAGCTGCCCTGGGAGACCAGCACCCGAGAGACCGGCCGTGGGGGGCCTCCCTGGGGAGGACATTTGGGCTGAGATGCAACGTGAAAAGGACGAGAGTTTGAGGACAGTTGGAAGCGTTGGGGGAGGCTCCAGTGGGAAGCATTTTGAGCTGGGGAACCTCAAGGGAAGGATTTATGGGAAAACTTATTTCTGGCCCTGGCCGGTGTGACTCAGTTGGTTGGAGTGACGTCCTACAAAGCAAAAGTTTATGAGTTCGATTCCAGTCAGGGTGCATGCCTGGGTTGCAGGTTCCAGCCCCAGTGAGGGTGTTTACAAGAGGCAACTGACTGATGTTTCTCTCACACATGGATGTTTCCCCCCCTTTCTGTCTCCCTCCCTCCCCTTCTCTTTCTCTCTCTAAAATCAGTGAGCATGTCGTCCGGTGAGGACTAAGAAAAAACAAACTTGTCTCTCTCCTGAGGGACTGAAACCATTAAGAACTCTTAACTTGAAGGCTCAGGACCAAGAAAGACTGGCAGACCAGAGAGCAGGCAGCACGTGCCTGGAGTGGATTAGAGGGTGGTGAGCTGTGACTTTTGCCTTGGCTCTGAGGCAGCCAGGCGGGGTCTGAGGTGACCCGAGACCCAGACTGGCTATGTCTGCTCGTGAGCAGCAGCATCCCTTAACCCCGTGACCCAATAGGTCATAATAACTGGGAGGCCCAACTGAGGGCTTTAGGCCCCAACCGAGCAGCTGTGGAATTACATGCATATAGGCTGCGTCCTCACGTTTTTGTCACCATGTGTAGCTTTTTCAGACTGGAATGACTTTCTGGCGCTGAAGAGATGCCTTGAGAAAAGCAGGGATAAGGGAAGCTGTAGAAAGTGATGTGATGCCATTTGGCTGTGACACAAGCCTAAGCGTAGAGGAGAAAGGGTGTCGCAATCGGGGTGTCAGGACTGGGTTGTCCACCACGCAGAGGCCAGGCGGTAGCAGGCATCCCTTCCCGGCTGCACAGCCTCCGGCCTGCTGCCTGTTTGCAAGGAGCAGCTCTGTATTCAGCACAGATCTGCAGGTGAGCATCCGGTGAACAGGATGAAAGGCAGTGGTCTCGTCTCACCTGCAGAAATGACTCCCTGCGCCTCTCAGTGACCTCCGGCCTGTGCATATGTGGATAGACATGGAAGTGTGTGTGCGCGCACACACAGCCACCAGCAGACACCTCGCCCACATACTGGCATGTCAGGGTCTCTCATGGGACCCTGGGAAAGATATTTAAAGAACATGAAAACATCTGCATTTATCCTTTTATGCATAATTGAACATAAAGCTATTTTTCTGCCTATTCTTTTAAAATGAAATGTAACACACATGCACACTCGCCCCAGTGACCTGGCAAAGACATACAGGTACCAATGTGGTGTGTTATTGCCACCAGGGATGTTAGGACAATGAGGAACAGAGGATCCGGGCAGCACCTTTGAAGGGGCTTCGGGGTGGGCTGGAGTCAATGTCATCAAAAAGAACCACATTCTGTGCTCTCCAGCGTCTGGGCCTTTGGAGGCCGCCCCTCCCTGTGTCATCCCCCTCGCTCACGACACAGGGACCTTCAGGAACTTACAGGAAAAACAGCCACTCTTGCCAGGAGGCTCTGTGATGACGTTACAGCCGTCTGCTCCGTGTCCCAGGCAGTCCGTGACACTCTGGGAATTGTAGCTGAACACTGTCCTGACTTTAATTTCACCTTAACATACTTGTCTCTTTGTCATCCTGCCAGCCTTCCTCTTACCCATCAGCCCTCTCCTCCCACCCCCTCGCCCCCACTCCACACCGTCCTCACTCCTGGCCCAGCCCTGCTCCTCCCCTCCCTCCGTCCACCCCTCTCATCTAGTGAAGTCCAGTCAGATGCTCCCTCTGACCCCCATCCTGGCTCCCGAGTGTCCACAGACCTCGTGCGCTCATGACTCAGATGACCAACCTCGTGCTGTTCCAGGGCAACCCACAAACCTTTTGGTTTTGCTGAGCAATACAAATGATAGGGCTCTTTGTAACTAATCACCCTCAAAGTACAACAAGGACTCATATTTTTGTACTTAAAAAATGGTAGCTTTTCGGTAGAGAAGTGCATTGGGCCATATTTCAGACATTGGCTGCATGTGCCTGAGGAGGGCACTGGTGTTTATAAAGTTCAAGTATCTTTGCCCAGAACTCTACATTGTCCCTGTGTCCACAATAAAGTGACATTCAATATAGTGCATGCAGTCAGCCTTCTGTCTCCACAGGCACCGCATCCCTGGATTCAACCAGCCCAGATTTAAAGTATTTGGAATAAGCCCTGGCTGATGTAGCTCAGTGGATTGAGCAAGGGCCTGTGAACCAAAGGATCACGATTTGATTCCCAGTCAGGGCACATGCCTGGGTTGCAGGCCAGTTCCCAGCAGGAGACACATGAGAGACAACCATACATTGATGTTTCTCTCTCTCTCCGTCCCTTCCCCTCTAAAGATAAATAAATAAAATCTTTAAAAAATAAAATATTTGGAGGAAAATGTTGTATGTTGCTGACAGGTACTGTGTAGCCAGGCCTGTGATAGTTACTTCTGTACTGAACATGCGCAGACTTTTCTTCCTTGTCATTATTCCTTATTTGCACAGCACTTACATTACATTAGGTATTAGAAGTATTAAGAGGTTATATAAAGGATACAGGAGGATGCATATAGGTTATATGCAAATTCTACACCATTTTATACAAGGGACTTGAGCATCCACAGAGTTTGGTATCCACGAGGTCAGGGGAGAAGCGGGGTCCTGGGACCAACACCCAGGGGTCACCCGGGGATGACTGCACTGTCCCCACGCGGTGCCTTCCCTGGAGCAAGGTTGTCTGTAAAATACAACTGCCAGGGTACAGCATGCAGGGGGTATACTACACAATCGTACCCCTGAAACCTACGTAATTTTATTAACCAATGTAACCTCAATAAATTAAATTTAAAAATTTTTTTAAAACTGGCAGCCAATAGAAGGATTATAACACCCAATTATAAATGACACTCCCCGACAGGCGGAGGCGCGTCCAGACAATGAAGCGCATTTTCATGTCACCTGAGGGCTCAGGAGGTGTTTGGGTTGCAGCTGTGGGGATAGAAAACTGCGCAATAAAACTGGTCATCTCGCCACGGTTCTTAAGATTCAAACGTCAGGCACGACCATCTGGCAAGTGAACGCCCAGAACCCCGAGAGTCCCAAGACTCCTTAAGCTTATCCAGTCCAGCCTCTCTCCTAATTCCCCACATCATCCTCCCCAGAGCATCGCTGGGCTCAGACACCTCCCGCAAGCAGGGCCCCACCACTTTGCAGGAAGCTCCTCTGGGATCTGCCCCCTGAAACTCCTGACCGCTGAGCCACCTGCTGTGCTGTCACGGCTGTTGACAGGTTGACAGGTGGCCTGGGGTTACACATAAGAGATCCAGAGGACGCCCACTCGGTGTCCACTCCCAGCGCTGTCACTTGGTAGCTCCGTCACCCTGGAGCTTGTCTGAAGTAATACTATACGAGGAAAGCCCTTAAAAGTGGAGCCTGACACAGAGTAAGCACACGATGACGTTAGTTAGCTGTGACAATGACAACGTACCTGCAAGGTCTTCTCCTCTCCAGATGGAACACCCCCACTTCCATCACCGGTTCTGTAAATCGCGTGGTCCTCAAAAGCTCCTCCAGTAGCATGAGATCCACGGAGATGGGGTCATGGATTTAACGTTCCGATGCGGTTGGAACAGGCTTCCCATTCAGTGCAGGCAGCACCTGCCTGGACCGGCACCGCACTACTGTATCCGTGCTGCCTACGACTGCACTGGCTGTTTGCCTGCTGAGCCTCATCCCTGGTCCCTCTCAGTCTGACGGACACCTGAAACTGCTGTCGGGCCAAGCCTTTCCTGCCTGTATTTATGGAGGTTATTTAGGGGGCACAGACGCATTCATAACTATGAAACTAACGTCTTGGTTCCAGTCTATTGCAACGCATGTCATTCTGGTTTTATGATTCAGTCTTTCCTAATTTTGTGTCATGTGTGAACTTTGAAAAAATGCTTTATTTTTGTCCAAGTGGTCAATAAAAATATTACCCAGACAGATCTAAAGACAGAGCGAGCCCTACGGGAAACCACGAGAGACCGCCACCTGATAAATGATCTCTTCTGGGATGTTTGACCTATGACCTCCTAACTCTATCATCATCATCCTGGCCTTTCTCAGAAAGACATCGTGCTAAAATCAATAGACGTTTTTTCTATTTCAATTCCTTGTGGGTAACAACAGCTAATCTGGAATTACTCCTTTGAGAGAGAGGACACCGGTAGCTTCACATCACCACAGGGTGTGGCATGGTGCTGGACCCCACCCTGTCCGAGAACTCAGGGGTCAGCTGCATGGGCTTATTACAGTTCACTTGCTTTCTTAACTGAACTGATGCATCTTAATGTGGGAGGGGCCTGAAGGAGAAGCAGCTGGGACCAGACCATTGGGTGTCGCACCTGTGGTAACCAAATTCCACTCACGGTTCCTCTTCCTTTCTGTGGAAGGTCATGGTTGAATCTGGTGCTGGTGACACCCGGCTCAGGGCATGACACACACAGTTACTTGAAAACTCTCTCTGAGAGCCGCCTCTGACACCTGCCATCAGAAAATGCACAGGGGGCGCAAGGCTGCCCTTGGGGGGTTGCTGAAACTCCACACAGAGGGCAAGACGGGATGCTGGGCGAGGGCTTTTGACTCCACGTGGGGCTCAGAGAAGGGGAAGGATGATCCCAACGGCTGGGGAAAATGGAGAACCCTTTTTTGCTTTGTAATCCCTCTTGTGGCCGCCCACTCCCTCCCGAGGCAGGCGCGCACTTGGCTTGGGGGTTGCAGCACTGGGATCTGTGGTTCAACCAGAAAATGCTCCCCACCCCCCACCCTGCACCCCCTCCCATAGCTCACATCCAGAGCAGGGAGAAGATAATGGGGGGAGAAAGCAGGGGGACAAAGGCAATTGGGAAGACAAAGGGAAATGAGAGGAATTTCAAAGATGGGTGACCGTGGTCACTTTTTTTGGTTCTTGACACAAACACCCTTTGAGAAACAGTGTGTCTCACACTGACCTCACAGGTGTCGACTGCAGACAGAGCACAGATCCAGAAACCTGGTCCCAATGGTGTGAAGCTGGCCAGGCCTGAGGCCTCTCCCCTGACAAGTGCAAGGTGGGAGGCACCAAGCACACAGGCTCCGTGACCTTGTCACACTGTAGCATTTTAGTCACTGGAGTGTCACTCCGAAGGGTCAAGAAAATGGCGGCGATCCGGAGGTTGCAGAAATGAGGGTCAGACTCTGCCGATGTGGTGCTGCCCACACCCATCCGCACACCTGAAACATCCTGAAGCCAGGGGCGCAAAGCATTGTCTGCCCTGCGTGGAAGGGGTTCCAGAGAAGGACCACAGGATGGACCAGAGACTTTCCAAGGCAGCGGTCTGCACGCTGGAGGCTGATTCCCCAGATCCTGGATCTCAGCAGTCAGCGCTAGAGAGAGGTTCTTCTGAAGCCGCCACCTCCGATTCTGAAATAATCCGGGTTCAGATCGGGGCTGGGACAGGGGCACACCTGCAAGTCCTGGTGGCAACAGAAGGACATGGGCACCGAAGGAAAAGACCAGATGGGTGCAGCTCCGTTCTCAGCTCTAAGGACAAGCCTGGGAATGAAGGAAGGAAACCCAGAATGCACAGGGAGGGGGAAGAACGGGTGTTATTGCTGTGTTTCCAGGGCCAGGATGTACTCTTTGTTTTGGCACATTTTCCTGACAAAAAGCCAATGTTCTCATCACATAAATACTTGCGGACATTAGTAACAACAGCATATGAGACCAATGTCTGTAAAGATGCCATTTTGCATGCCAATAGGCTGGAAATGCCTTGTAGAATTTCACAAAAATAAGACAGGGCAATTAAACTCTGGCAGAGAGATCAGGAGCAAATTCTCTAAAGACGGTGGGAGGAAGGAAGCAAACAGCTCATACACACAAGCCTTTTAAAATGGGGCGCATGTGCATGGAACGCTTTTGCCTGAAGCCCACTGGATGGATACCTGCCGGTCTGCTCTGCCGCATGCCTTTCCCAGGAAAACCTCTTTAGATGTTTGCTTTTGAGAGGCACTGTGTCCTTGAGGGCCGATGCCTGGGGTTTTACTGCCATCTAGTGGAAACTCGCGCTATGGCAGCTATGGACATCTCGACCTAAAGTGAGAGACAGAGTGAGCCTCGGTCTATTTCTCATCTGACAATGAAAGATGAGAGAGAGGTTATAAGCTTCATTTTATTATCATCCATTTCTTTCAAAGGAGATGCCATTTGGGTTCCTAGCCATCAATCAACTGGCTTCGCTCAAAGACCAGGCTGAGCTAAACTTGCCTGTTCTATTTCAGCCCAGGTGGAGATGGAGACTCACCGGAATGGCTGGGAAACCCGCCGCTCCAGTTCCATCTCGGTGATTGTCGGAGGCCAAAAGCTCCAGCGCCTGAGATGTGCCCAGTTTAACAACCGACTTTAATTATGTGCGGAGGACCTAGGAGCTGAGGACAGGTTAGCAGCCGCAGGGGATGGATAACAAGTGGAGTTAGTTGAATGGGGAGCATTCTTGTACATCCTTTCAAGAACAAGAACTCACCAAAATGACGGACTACTTGTCCAAACACTGGAGACCACTATTTTTCCGGGGGGGGGGGGGAACCAGTTTTCAGCGCCAGGTCTCTGGCCACATCCTCTCCTGGTTTGGAGGAGGCCGACCTGAGGATATGGAGACTTTTCTCTAATAATAAAGCCGATCCAGAGTATTTTGTGGCTCGACCTTCCCCTCAGCCCCCTTTGTTTGGTTGAGAGGCCAGAGACCAAAGGCCAGAAAAGAGGGAAGAAAATGTGTATTTCTTGTTTCAAAACAATCTGTGAAACTATATTGTTTTTCCCTCACGACTAACCTCACAGAGTTAATGGCCTCTTGAGAAAGACTAGAACAGCCTAGAAGGACATAAATCACCATTTGTAACTCTTCCTTTTCAATTTAAAACTTGGCTAATGTTGGTGCAAAGTCATTGAGAAACAACCAGCCAAACCTTGTGGAGTGTAAACACCCCTAATTCAGCGAGTCACTCATTCACCCCCAAACGCGCCTCTCCTGTTCCCACACTAGGGCTTTCCTTCCAATGAACAGCAGAGCACCAGCCTCTTGGGAGATAACTCCCTAACTCAGCTACACATTTTTAAATGTCATTCATTTTCTGTGCATGGGGATTTTTTCCCTCCACCCAAGGGCAATCTTCTATTGCCCTGCCCCACGGAACTATTTCTGGGATGATGTAAATAATAATTGTTAGGTACCATGTCTTTCCAATAGATAGTATGAACCAGTTCTGTCAAATAAGGGATATGGATTTATTTCCTCCTACAATTGAACCACGGGTGAACTGTGCAACTGGCTTTAGGGTCTCCTTCCTGTCTTACCTGGACTGCCAAACCCCATTCCAAGGCTGCCACACCTCTGCCTTCCTGAAGCAAAACCGCATGGTCTGTGACCCTTCCTGGGTCCCCTCTCACCCCTACCACTCACCTCAGAATTTGGGGAAACACAATTGTCTTAGACACATGTGAGGGCAAGAAGGAGAAACACGTGGAGAGGGATCAAGTCCATACCCAGTGGAACTGAACCTTGAACTTCAAGTCCAACATGACTAATGTCCACCCCTCATACAGTGAAAGTTACCACCACATCTTTATTGCATCTCCGAGTAAAGAATGCTGAATAACTTATTATACCGGGAACAAACACTCCCCACCCCATGGACAATGCCCGCTTACAGAACGCAAGAGGTGAACACAGTGCAAATCTGGTTACAGAGGCTGGGATTTGAATCAGTGCCAGGAATTTACAGAAAGAACAGTGGGCAAATTCTCTGGGCAGAGAGAAATTGGGCTTGTCCACGCTAGTGAGGTCTAGGAGAACTGATAAAACGTACAGGGGAAATCAGCAGGGAGACGGACAGCTGGCTTGGGAATGATACAAGAAGAGTCTTGAGACCTGTGAACCGGTGCTGGGGACCCACCGAGGCCCTGTGTTGGGCAGCACAATGGAGAGGAGTAAATTAGGGTGACCTTTAGCTCTCCAACCCAGACAAGAAGGGAGGTCCCAGTAGTTGGTTTCCGGTGTAGATTTAGGCAGGAAGGGCGCGGAGAGGTCTTTGCTATTTTTGCCCGGATTTGCAGTTCTGCTCTGAGCCAAGCAACCCTCAGAAAACCAGCCTTGCATGCTGGCTCCGGAAGTTCAATGAGTGAGCACGCAGTTACACGGCCAGAGTGTTAGTCACAGGGAACGTGACAGGGAATATTAAGAGTCTAACCCTGAGTGGCCTGATACCCCCACTTATAAGAAGCATCCTAAGTATGGAGCAAAGAAAAAACCACAGTGCTGCTAAGAACTGAAGCCTTACTACCGCCGCAGCTCCAGGACAGAAGAGCTGTCCAGGCCGGTGGGGAGGCCACGGTTTCCCATAATGCTTTGCATGGTGCCCTTAGGAGCCTTGGGGTTCGCCCACATCCCTCCGGGCTCCGCGTTAGTCCTGCGGACTTGTGCTCATCCTGCTCTTCAGAACAGCTAACTGCCGCTTTTCCTTCCTTCGTAGTCACTGTAAGGGCTGACCCGGGTCTGAGCCCGCGGAATGGAGAAATCCTTTGGGGAGGTCCGATTCTGGAAAGGAAGCATTGTATTATTTAAAAACAAAACAAAACACTTGCATTATTGGGTATGTCACCAGGACTTCCGTCTGGGTAGGAATCTCGTTTTCTTCCTCTTCTGCTACACCCTCCCCCGAAAGCCCGCCTGTGCCCTACACTCCAGTCTTCTGCCCCGACCCCATGGGCAGATGACAGCAAAGCAGACATGTCATCCTTTCAAGGTGGCCACTGAGGGGCCATCAGAAGGTCCGAGGGCTGCTGACGAAAAAGGAGAAAGAGACCATTTACCTGCAGCTGAAAATGGGTGGTATAAGGGGCATAGCTGGTATCACCTATCTCTTCAAGACCTGAAACAGAGGGAGAGGAGCAATTCAAGTGTTGGGGTCCCTTCCTCGGGCCCCCGCCTGTGCTCACCCCGCTGAGTCATTCATCAAGGCGTCATGCGTTACCCGTTGCCTTGTCTCCCTGGAAGACAGAGAGCCCCACTGGTGAGACGGGCTGTGTCCGCAGGCCCAGGACCGGGCACGGAGCAAGCACAGCATCGGTTGAAAAAATGAGTAACTAGCATCATGTGACCGCGAGGGGAACACCTTTCCAAAACCTCACCAGAGGCCCCCCTCGTTGTAGGACCACTTGGAAGGCACATGAGAAACCAGTCTTTCCAGAGAGATCGGGCCTCGGGGGAATCTCACGGGGGATTTACCTACTTCTTCAACTGCCCAACAAGAGGGAGTTTTTTTATTATTTTCATTAAATAGGGTCAGAATTTATGAGCGGGTGTTTCTATGAATCTGGAAGAAACCAGGATTTAAAGTTGGGAACAGCTGAGTCAGCCCATACAATCATCACGCATACGATTTAAAGGAATCCATTTATTTCCCACCAAATGCGCCTGTTCAAGTTACTCGGTAAATACCTAAATGCCTCCGCTATGTAAGATACTGTGAAGAACAGGAGGATTAACAGGAATGATTCCTGCCCTTCGGCTGACACTCGAGAGTGAGGAAGGCCCTACAGCTGCAGAAATAGCTGCCGGATGGGACGGACTGATGAGGGCTGCCCGGAATTCCACAGTTACTCGGGAGGGGTGAGTGCTGACAATGCTCAGGGAATGGGTGACTCTGGAAAGGGACAGGCATGAGGAAGAAGGACTGTCCAGCAACTGTCTGGCTGAGGACAGACAGTCCTGGACCCTGACACAGAGACAGAGAAATGACTGGGTGGGCTTGGACTGAAAGCAAAGCTTACGCGGCTGTTGGGTTCTGCTGTGAAAAGCCTTCATCAAGGGTTTGATCAAAGCAGAGAGAACTGGGGAGCTGGTTAGGTCAGTGATAGTAAAGGGTGGTGGCCAGGGGAGTGTCCTAGAGTAAGCTGACAGCGGCCCATAGAACGAATGCATAGAAGAGTTAAGGAAGGAAGAGCAGTTAGGGAATGACAATGGTAACTGAGTCCTGGCAGTGATGTGACAGAGCGAAGCCATGGAAATGGACAGGAGGGACCAGTGGATAAAAGAGCCCCTCGGGCCCTCCCCTTCTTCTTCAGGCTCCTCAGGGCCCAGGAGAGGGCCCCCAGCCGCAGGCAGAAGCACCAGGAAGCTTCGCACCTCAGGCTTCAAGAGCAGAGAAATTGTTAGCAGGCAGCTAAGAACCTGGCCTACGATGCCCTTCACTCCTGCCGCAAACCCATTCCCCTCCCCAATTATTAGGCCCAGATATCAATACAAACCCTGGAGACCATTCCATAGATCCCTACGGGCAAGGGCAGTGTCTGGCCATCAGCTTATCCTCTTTGTTAGGAGAACAACCACAGAACTCCAGGCAAGAGCAAATCGGTTCATTCTTTCACGTCCGATAAGATCTCTTCCCTCCCACGGCCCACGTACATGCAGTAAAACGCAGCTCTTCAGATTAAATCAGAATCCTTAGTAACTTGATAGAGATTCCCACTAGTTTATGATGAAAGAGCTACCCCCCTCTGCCCTGTGCCCTGTGATCACTGCAGGGACTCAGGACTTGGTTTTATTGTGCCCAAACATATAAAGGCCGCACGTTTCTGGAAGGAATGCCTAGTTATCTTTGATAAAGGACACAATCTCACCAACTTGTCTCTAAGAAATTTTCCAGTCATCCCTTCTCCATTCCTCTGCTTCACGTAATTTTGACTCAGAGAAACCTACACGGTATTACATAGACGGTGCTGGGTTATGACTCCAGAGGCCAGCTTCTAGTTCTGCTTGGTGTAACCTCGCTGGGTGACTGTAAGCAAGATCTGAGCCTTGGGGAGCTGATCTCCTCTGTCAAGGGCACGAGCTGGGTAAGTTTGCATGTTCCTTCCAGTTACAATCCCCTGTGATTCTCCCCCGCCTTTCTGTGAGGGACTCTCCACCCAGCCAGACGCGATACCTTGTGTGATTTCTTCTTGACTGTAGGCTCTGTTCTCCACACCATAGCTCTGCTTCATGAATTGAGGTTTACAAAAAGCGTCCTCAACAGGGTAATCCATGGGGTTCTGTTGCTTCGTGAGCAGCCGAAACTCAGGTGCAATGTAAATCAATAGGAAAACCCAGCCATTGGCCACCAAGGCTGAGCTGAGGATGGTATCATCCCACTCAGGGCCAGGGACAGAGGTGCCCAAGAGCAGCGCGATCCACGCCATCCAGATGGCAATAGAGAGGAGTGTGCTGAGGTGGATGTGGACCCCGTGTCTCTTCCAGCCAGTGAAGGGCCCACAGAAGATGAAGCAGGATGTGAGGAAGGTCAGTGCCATCAAGAAGAGGACGAAGATGAGCAGCATGACAAAGTCCTCATTGCGCCGAGGAGGAGAAAGCTCGGTGAAGATGGCAGTATTGGTCCTGTTCATGGTGAGGACGACAAACTCAATAGCGATGATGTCCTGCACCAGGCTGATGCCCACGGCCAGGCCCAGCATCACCAGCATGGACAGCGGCTTCCACCCTCGCACCAGCTTCATCAAGTTGACAGCGTGAACCAGGAGGCAGGAGAAGCAGAGGGAGAAGAGGACGCCGAAGAGGAAGAAGCGCGTGGGCCCCGTGCTGCTGTCCAGAGTGATGATGAAGGCAAAGGTGAGGCCGAAGATGCCCAGCACACCCAGGAGGAAGAGAAACTGGACTGGGAGCACCTTTCGCCGGTTGGAGTCCTGCACCTTGCAGACGAGGACCAGGAGAGCTAGCATGAAGGCCACCGAGGTCACAGCCCCAGCTGCAGCCACCGCTTCCAGGACAATGCCCCAAATTCCACCTAAGTCACAAAGTCTGTAATACCTGGCATCCAGGTTTGAGCGGCAACCAGGAGGGGTTGTGGCCATTGCGATCCTGCAGAGAAGCAAATTGGGGACAAGGGGTGAGTGTCCTGACAAACTCAGGCACAAAGGACCAAGAAAGATTAAGAAAAAATTTTGTATGTTCGGCCAGTGTTTTGCCTGTGAACTTACTACATTAGAGAAAGCTGCTAACTTTTCTCCACCTGTCAAGGCAGATCCTAAAGGCTGATGAAAGGAAGTAACAAATCGTCCTTCCTTCCCTGCCCTTGAACCGTATTTAATAGTCACCCCGGAGCCAGAGGACTGTGTGCTCTGTGGAGGGGTTTCAGAGGGTCAGTTCAAAATACACGTCACAAATAACTTCCATCCTGCCCGATATTTTAGGCCAGTGCCTTCTTAGGGATCAGTGAACACGAAAATGCCTGTTTGAGACACTGTGTGTGAGTGACCTATTCTCTGAAGGACGAAAGGAGTTGTCTGAGCTGTAGGTTTCTCTTCTGCAGAGGCCAAACATTCATTTCAGCAGCTGGATTCTCTTCTTCGGCTCCGCTGTCACGAATTGGAGGGGTTTTCTTCCCCTCCTCGGGGTTTGTAAGGATGGCTCTACTAATTCCAAAAAGCAATGAAGGAGTCTTCCCTGTCATGATGAGCTTTTAATTATGTATGCAATATAGCAAACACATTCTTTAGTATTATGTACATATTAGAATATTATTATATTAGTGGAAAGTTAGAATAAAATAAGTTAAATAATATAAATAACTTAGCCCTGACTGGCAAGGCTCAGTGGGTTGGGTGTCATTCCACAAAGCAAAAGGTCAGGGCATGTGGCTGGGTTGTGGGCCAGGTCCCAGGTTGGGGGACGCACCCGAGGCAACCAGTGGATGTCTCTCCTGGATATCAATGTTTCTCTCCTTTTCTTCCTCCTTCCCTTCTCCTCTGTCTACAAATAAATACATAATATCTTAAATATCTATAGACAACTTATAGCTTAAATCTATCTTCCTAACTTTTTCATGAAATTGGCCCTCCAAGCTTACCTTTGTATTATACCCTCACTTATTCAACCAGTATTTCCTGAATGCCACTCTGTGCCAATCACTATTCTAGACACTCAGTGAGAAAGGGGAAAACACATATTCTCTGCCATAGTAGGAGACAGACAGACAGACACATAATCTATTACTGCCTCAGTCTTCTCTTGGTCTTCCGTCACCATGGGTCTGTCACCTGCGATGTGCCCCATGGGATTTACTGAATGCAGAGCACAGAGCAAAACATGGGTCAGGTTCCACCTCCCCAGGGCCGGGAATGAGAACCAGGAGGGAGAAGAAAGGCAGCCATGTCTGGGGTGGCTCAGTGGATTGAGCACCAGCCTGAGAAGCAAAAGGGTTGCTTGCTGGTTCGATTCCTAGTCAGAGTACGTGCCTAGGTTGCAGGCCAGGTCCCAGGTTGGGGGCATGAGAGAGACAACCAATCTTTGTATCTCTTCTCTCCCTCTCTTTCTCCCTCCCTTCTCCTCTCTCTCAAAACAAATCAATAAAATCCTCACTTTTAAAAAAAGGTAAATGAGTTTCAGATACAGGCAAGCCCTGAAATGCAAGAAGCCGGAGTCTGCTATGCTTTGCCTCCAAGCGTCCAGTCCAGGGAGGTATGGGAAAGGCAGGCGTGGAGGGGACACCCTCATCTGTGCCTGGTCACAGAGGAGGAAGAATCACAGAGGAGGGCAGCACAAACAAGGGGAGGGACCCGCAGGCCCCGTGCCTTCCATCTTCACTCACCTTCACCTCTCCACTTCACTCCCTCCCAAATCAATTATCAGGGTGGTGTCTGGCTGGAAGGGAAGTTCTCTGACCAACCCCGCCCTTCCCGCTGCCGCTCCTGCCCCACCCCTCACAGTAGAGCTGTTTGTTGACAACTAGATGTTATCATCATTACCTGGTAATTATGAAGGACTTTGAACTTGATGACTATAAATCTTGACAGACACTAATGAGTCCTGGGGCTGGACAGAAGGGCAGTAAGGCAGAGACCTCCTACCCCCAACCTGGACCACTAGGCCCCTCACCAGGTGCGCAGCGATGCAGGGGGGGTTGTGCCTCGGGGCCCCCTGACACCCGCAGACCAGGGTCCCACGAGAGCAATGGGCAGTGGGTGTGGAGAGGGAGGAAACCGACTTCCCCCCATTCGTCTCCACCTCGCACCCCAATCATGCAGGGGAGGAGAAACAGTCCCTGAACTGCCTTTATAACAATGGGCCTTTGTATTTTCTAATGTTTGAGTTTTGATTATAGACATTTTCACACATACTCAACAATAAATACAGGTGAGTCAATGGAGGCCCATGACTCATCAGGTAGTTTAAAAAATTACCAATATAGCACCAATCTTGTTTCATTAACATTATCCCCGCCGCATTCCCTAGATTATCTTTAAACACATTCCAGACATCAGATCATTTTATTCATAAATACATGCATATATATGACAGAAACTCCTTTATAATTTAGCCACACTTAAAAAAATAATAACCTTTTAATATCAAATATCCAGTTGAGGTTTATGTTTCCCAATTCTCTCATAAATGTCTTTTTAAAAAATTCTAGTAAATATTTTCTTACCTGAGTGACTAATTTTTGGAAGTAATTATTCTTCTTAACTGACCTCTGTTAGCCCGCCCCCACCTCTCCCCCAGCATGACAGGGATGACACAAGAGGACAACAATGTCCCAAGTGCTTTCGGTTTAGTCAGAGGAAACTAAAACTCCCCAGACTCATTAACAAGCAGGTCTGTACTGAGAAGGTGCTCTGTTGCCCAGATGAGGAAAAACACAAGGAAGGCAGCTGGGACCAGACAGGGTTTGGGAGGGAGAAGCAAGCAATCAGTATTTGGGAATATAAACTGCCAGGAACTAAAGACATAGCTTTGAAGAAGAGCAGAAGGGCTGGAGCAAGAAAAAGAAAATGTAATGAGTCTAACAGTTATGTGGACATCGTCTGTAACCAAAGTCAAGGGCAGGGAGACCTCGAGTCCAACCAAGAATGGACTCACTCCAACAAAGACCAAATGGGCGAGGAGAGAAACCATTTACTCTTGGACCGCTCCGAAGGGGAGGGAGGGTCTCATGACTCATTCACACTGGTTTCGGGCCAAGTTTTATGCCCTTTACTCATTTAACCCACACAACCACCCTATGAGATGGCTCACAGGGTCATTACCCCTGTCCTGCCAGGGGAGTGGCTGAAGCGCAAGTGAGCTGACTCACCAAAGTCCCACAGCTGGTAAGTGGAATGGCACATCTGAACACAACCCCTTACAGCCCCTGGTCTGGTAAGGACTTCAAAGCCAGGAGGGACCCATCGGTCAGAATGGGGTGACGGCATCAGTACTCCGGTGCCGCTGTAGGCTCTGGGCCTGGGTTAAGCCACTGAGAGCTCAGCCTACCCTCGTGAATCGCCCCAACTGCTCAGAGTTAAGCATACCCTCAAAGTGGGACACAGTGAAGAAAGGACCGTTTGCACGCCAGCTGTGTGTGCTCTACCAGAGCAGGCAGGGCAGGCGGGGAGGTCCTGCAAGAGAGGATGAGACGGTGGGGAGGGGGCATCCTGGGGTCTCCTCGTCGTTGGTGAACCCAAGGCAGTGGTGCTGAAAGCCAAGTTAAGATCTTACCACGGAGTTGGGACATGGCCGGAGAAAACTCTGTCCCTCACTAACAAACCCATCACCCTCACCTAACACTGCCACCTCTTCAATGTCTCTGGACTAATCGCCCGCCATCGTCTCCACCTGGACCACTTCTGTCTGCAGGCCTGCGGTCCCCGAGCCCCTCTCTCTGCAGCCAGGGACAGAGCCACAAACCTGCACAGCCAGGGTAAGGCTCTGCATCCTCAGCCGATGCCTGCCTCTGGCCTCATGGCTTGTCACCACACCCTGCTCTGAGTCCCCATTGGGCAAACTTCTCGTCACTCCTCCAAAGAGGCCACAGTATCTCACTTCAAGCACGCTGTCCCATCTGTGCAGAACATTCTCCCCGCTCCTCCACCCTCTTCATTTGACTCAGAGCTGCCTTCTTCCAGGACACCTTCCTTGAGGCCCAAGTCCAGTGAGACGCACATCCTTTGAGTTCTTAGGGAGCCTCCACATTTCCTAGCACAGCACCTGTCACACAGCCCTGCCCTGACCGTGGGCAATCCTGCATCACCGTCTCGACACAAAGGTTCTGTGGAGGAAGATATTCAATGTCTCTCCCAGCCCCCAGCCTAGCACCTGACTTGTCATAAGTGCCCAGCCAGGAAGGTGAGGACAAGTAGAGTCGGAGTCAAAGGGGCAGGCAGGGTCAGCTGCCCTTAATCTAACCCCCCTCCACTTGCTCCCATCCTCCTTCTCAAGCAGGCTGTCCAAATATCACAGTTTGGGCCTGAAGTTAGGAGCTCTGGGCCACATCTGAAACCCTTCTCCTATCTAAGTGACTCCAGGTGTCGCCTGAGAGACCACGAATCCTGAGGCTTTCCCAGCAAGCAGAGAGGAATTTACTGGAATGCAGTCATATGCTCCCACCCAATTTCCTGATGACTAAACCCTGCACCTCGGAGGAAGGCGGTAAAGTTTTAGTGGCCTGGGAAATGACAAAAGGACTTTGAGTCATAAGAGTGTGAACCCTTTTCACTTATTACAGAGGCTAACTGAGCTAACTACCAGCTGTCCAATAAGCCAACAGCACCCCCATCTAAGACCCTGAAATCACTTGGCGCTGCCTTAACCCTTCTGGAATGAGCCAGGGCATTGACGGAAAGGTTAAGGAAAAGAAAGAAAGAAAAGAAAGAAAGGAAGGAAGGAAGGAAGGAAGGGAGGAAGGAAGGAAGGAAGGAAGGAAGGCAGGCAGACAGACAAGGGTGGGGAGAGAACAACTGGAGAAAGGGTGGGGGGAGAAGCAGGCGGGGGAGGGAGAGAAGGAAGAAAAGAAGAGACGCGGGGAGGGAGGAAGTCCCTTACTGAGCTCAGTTCCAAACCCTCCCTTTACTGCGCCCCCTTCCGAAGAAGGGGTTCCAGCTGCCCCCACAGGCAATGGGCACTGTCTCCTGGAACCTCCATCTTCTCTGTAAAATGAGGGTGGGGTGCTGAACCAGGTGGTCTGAGCTCACAGCCAGCTCCACTGTTCATTCCTCTGGGGAGCTCCTTGTAGACAATTTCCAAACCCCTTTCTCCCTTCCCCTCATCCTCCTTCCTGCCCCATGTCCTGTCATTAGAAGAATATGCGTGCAAACTCCTAACCCAGCACCAGCCCAGGGCTGGAGGTGAGGCTGAGGGGTCTGAGCGCAGACCAAGGAGAACGTCCACCTGAAGGACAAGGCCGCAGGGTGAATTACCCGGCGATCCATGTTCCCCGTAGCGGCTCTGATCTTCCTCCTCAGGAGACTCACCTGTTTCCCTGCCATCTGAAGAGGGAGAGGGCAAGCCTCACTCCTAGGACTGCCTGGGGAATGACACCAAAGAGCAGGTGTTTGCTGAAGCTGAGCCTCCACAACATCCTAGCCAGGCAAATGTGTGACTTTCTAGCATTTTAGTTTCCTCTCTGCCCTTGAATTAGCACACTCAATCAGTATTAATGACAACAGTCACAACATAATTATGAATAAAAATGACAACTGCCGTCACACACTGAGTCCTCTGGTGAGCCAGGCACAACACTCAGTGTTCATGTTTTCATACGCATTCTCTCCTTCATGTGTCTTTGCACCTGTTACCTCCTCTGAGATTCCTGCAACTCATTTTATAGGTGAGAAGACTGCATCTTAGACAGAGTTAAGCCATATAGTTAGAAGAACATCCCTTTATGAGTTTAATCATAATTTCATCTGTCATTTCATCTCTAAATCACTGTTAGGAACTCAGAAGTTTTTCTTCCCAACTCCAGCCTCTCTCCATGAAATCATCTCCAAGAAGTCTCCAAAGCAAATAATCCTGCATTCAGTCAATCTTTCTGTCAATCAACAAACATTTAAGTGCCTACTTCGTGTCAGGCGCTATGTTAAGTGGGCAAGTCACTCGGATCACAAGTGTGGCTGCTGACCTCAGAAGGACCAGTTGTCCCACAGACACACAAATAAGGAGTTACTGAGTGAGCGTGGAATGCCAAGGGCATGTGGAAAACAGCGGCCCAGTCCACCTAAGGTGGGCTGTGGGGGGCGGGGGAGGGGGGTGGAAGCATTAGTGAAGAAACCAGGGAGATGAGGCATGAATGATGGGCAGGAAATGGTAAGAGATTTTTGGGAAGGTAGCAGAGACAGGGCTTGGGGAATGAAGTTGTTTAGGCCAACTCCCAGATTTCTAGCTTAGGCAGCTGAATGGAGCTTTACCAATACAGAAGTATGAGGGCACATGCCAAGTTTAGCTTTGCTGAATCTAAGATGACTGTGGGACATGCAATTAGAGGGATCCAAAAAGAGCAAACGCTAAGTTCTCAGAGTTTACTCTGGGCCATGCTTGGTTTCATTTAATCCCCATATGACCCGATTATTATGCCCCCTTTTTACGGTTGAGGAAACTGAGGCACAGAGGAATTAAATCCCTTGGCCCAAGATCACATGGCTCTGAAGAGCCAGGTTCCCAGACACCAGGCTGAGCTGACCCCTCTGCACTGGGACATGTGGTCTGTACACACAGAGTGGGCCCAGAGCAGGCACCTGAAGTCGTGAGAGGAGGCCAACCACACAGGGAGCACATGCAGTGAGCCAGGCAGAGGACAGGACCATGGGAACACCGTCTCATCAAAGCAGGAGCCAGCAAAGGATGTTAAAAATACATGATTGGGGCCTAGGAAAAGAAATCAGCCCTGATGGTTTCCCAGAAGCAGTTCCCCCCCCCCCCCAAAAAAAGTGATCAGTGGAGTTAAGTATTTCAAGGGGAGCAAAGAGAAAGCCTGGGACGGGGTCTTGATTTTAGCAGTTAAAAAACACCCTAGCTCTGCCCTGGCTGGTGTAGCTCAGTGGATTGAGCGCGGACCTGCAAACCACACGATCGTGGTTCGGTTCCCAGTTGGGGCACATGCCTGGGTTGCGGGCCGGTTCCCAGCGGGGGACTCACAAGAGGCAACCATGCATTGATACTTCTCTCCTTCTCTCCTTCCTTTCCCCTCTAAAAACGAATAAATAAAATCTTTTTAAAAAATCCTAGCTCTGTTTGTCTAAACCTCAAACTGAGGTTTAGCCTCGATTTGAGCTTCAAGACTTTTTTCCAGTGGGTCCTCCCACCCATCTTCTCCTGCCTTTCTAGCTCTCCTGTCCACCTCTGTACCAGGTAAGCAACTCTTCCGAGAGTATTTTTTTCTGTCTGGTAGGAAGTTGGGGCTCATCTAAGGCCTTCTCAGACAAAGCACACTCATTTGCACCTCTTGGCCTCAGCACAGTCACTACCCTCCCAGCCAGAAAGACTGCATCCCTCCTATACACAGNCAGGATCGTGGTTCGGTTCCCAGTTGGGGCACATGCCTGGGTTGCGGGCCAGTTCCCAGTGGGGGACTCACAAGAGGCAACCATGCATTGATACTTCTCTCCTTCTCTCCTTCCTTTCCCCTCTAAAAACGAATAAATAAAGTCTTTTTAAAAAATCCTAGCTCTGTTTGTCTAAACCTCAAACTGAGGTTTAGCCTCAATTTGAGCTTCAAGACTTTTTTCCAGTGGGTCCTCCCACCCATCTTCTCCTGCCTTTCTAGCTCTCCTGTCCACCTCTGTACCAGGTAAGCAACTCTTCCGAGAGTATTTTTTTCTGTCTGGTAGGGAGTTGGGGCTCATCTAAGGCCTTCTCAGACAAAGCATACTCATTTGCACCTCTTGGCCTCAGCACAGTCACTACCCTCCCAGCCAGAAAGACTGCATCCCTCCTATACACAGTCCACTTACATATTTCTTCAAAACTTATCCCAAATCTGGCAGGTTTTTAAAACCATTAGTCCCATCTCATTTTAAATGTGTAGGTCTCTTCATAGTTTTTTTAATCCTCATCTGAGGATATGTTTATTAATTTGAGAGAGAGAAACATTGATGTGACAGAGAAACGTCGATCGGCTGCCCGCCCCCCCCCGCCCCCCCCCGCCCCCCGCATGCTTCCTGACCAGGGATCGAACCCGCAACCTTTTGGCCTATGGGATGATGCTCAACCAACGGAGCCACCCAGCCAGGACTCTTCATAGTTTTTACAATTAACTGCTTCTTGGTACTCAAGATTTCTCACACATATACGTTATATATTATACTTTAACATCAGTGTTGACTCACCTAGCAGATAACGATTTATGTAAGGGTGAAGTGAATAAAGCAAATCTCCTGTTTGTTGGTGCCCCCTCACTACATGCTCTGCACAGTGGTTGCTAAGCAAATGTTTTGAACTAAGACTGACCACTTGAATATTTACTCAAAGGAAGTTATTTATTAGCAAGTGTGAGTAACTGGGAGGAAGAATTTTTGAAGATGAGTATGTGCTGATCCTCGTATTTTTATCTAGGCTGAATTCTGAGACGAGGGTGGAGTCCCACAGAAATTTCTCTGCCTTGGATGAAGGATTAGTTATAATTGGAAAGTGTCTCAGGGAAACCCCAGATCCCCTGTTTCGAGAGGCCATCTGTATTTGGGTGACATGAAAGTGATGCATCCTAGCAACAGCTATGAACAACATCTGAATGACATCACTGAACTGAATTTCTATGCGGTACCCAATAAACCATCATCTCACTGTCGGCAGATTCTCACAGACATGACGCCCGTGTTCAGTCCAACTTCTCCCCTTCCGAGCAGTTCCCTGCAGGTGTCTTCCTCTGATCCAAACAAAGCCTGTGAACTTTAGATTCCTTCATTGCAGCCATAACGTACTGCAATACAAAATGAAAATACTGAAAATCATTTAAACAGAGAAAAACTTAAGATTTTGAGTGAAACTTCCAAATCTCTTCAGGCAGAATTTTAACAAATGAAATTTGTAGAAAATAGGCAGGTGGATAAACTGAAGTCCTCTGCCATTGTACTAGGTCAAAGCTCTCAAAGACACCTTTTAAATAGTTTATTTCAATATACAATGGCAACCCATTCAGGTTTGGGCCGACAAGCCCCACGCTGAGTTTGCCGTGTCTCCTTGCGGGCCTGCATGGCTAAGCCCTGAGGGTGACACCACCACCCGCGAGTGGCCCAGGAGATGCAGAAGGACCATACAGACAATCCAATGTCAGGGGCTGGGGGGAGCAGAGTGCACAGCCGAAACTAAGATGACAACAGCAAGCAGCTGTTATTACAATAAACGTAAAGGGTAACTTTTTTACTTGAAACAAGACTAAATTAAAGTATTCCATGCCTATAAGACTATCACCTAACGCAATAGGAATCAAAAAAGTTGAAAGCAAAAGGAAAGGTAAAGGGAAAATAAGTGCAAAAAAAGGCAACAATAATAGATAGTGGGGTTTTGGCAGGTATTCTGTGTCAGGTACAGAGTTAAATAGCTTGCTCAAGATAAGACAATTAAGAACGAACTGAGGTACTAATGTCACACTAAGTGTAGTCGAGGCTAAAAAGTATTATGCTCATATTAGTACTAATCGGGATACTTCACACAGAGGATAAAACCACCATAAACATTTTGTCCTGCATAACACGACCCCCAAACATCTAAAACAAAACTACCGGAAATACAAGAGGAAATAAAAAGAACCACAGTGAGCAGAGGGAAACTTGAATACTTTGTATCAGTCCTCAACAGGTTACGTACAAAAAAAAAGAAGAAGAATATGGTATTTTTATATATGTCCTGTAGATACTTTAATCAAAATATTTTCTATCTGCATCTTATTAGAACTCCATGATTAATCATATCATTCAGATCCTCTATGTCTGTGACCAGCAAACATTCTCTGTAAAAGGCCAGGTAATAAATAGTTTAGGCTTTGCAGGCCATACATTTGTAGCTGAAGCAGCCACAGGCAGTGCATCCACAAATGAGCATGGATGTGTTTCAATAAAACTTTATTTACAGAAAGAGGCTGAGGGATGTGTTTGGCCGTGGACCTACCCCTGCTCTATATTGATTGCTTCTATGGAGGTGATCTTGGAACATTTACCAAAAAACAGCATATTTTAGACCACAAAAAAAACCTGAAATCCTGAAATAAGAAATGTACAGACTATACATTCTGACCACAAAGCAATAAAAATAGGACTAAAAGTAGAAACAAACACACCAAACTGCTCAGAAAATCTGAGGCCCTTTAGGCAAAAACACTATTCAATTCATTGCTGTTAAAGGCCCTGCTACACCAGCACGTGGTTTCCTGACCATTTCCTCAGCTCGGTCTGTGGACTGTTAAATGGCAGTGCACCAGAGGACCAAGTCGCAGAATGAGAAAAGTAAAATCAAACAAATTCTTCTCCACATCCTGTTACCTTCAATTCCCACTGGAGTGAGACACAAAGGCTGGCAGACTCCGCTGAGACGGCCAGGGCACACGTTAGGATACAGAGGGGCTAGAATCTCAGCCTGGGAAGGAGCTGGGGGCCTGCGCAAGACCCCTTAGGAGGAACTCAAGGCTCAGGCTCTCGCTGGAGTCAGGAGAAGAAATCAGCCTTCCTGACTCAAGGTGAGAGCACTTTCCAGGAATGTTCTGCCCGTTCTCAGTTCTGCTCACTCCCTTTTGCCCTTGGAGCACCGCCTCTCCACACCCCGGAGGGCCCTCTCAGTCTCCCAAGTAACACCTCTCTCTCTCTCTGGGCCTCCCTCCCCTTCATTCCTCCGCTCTGCAAGGGCGGCCAGCGCACAGCACTGGAGACTAGAGGGCCCTGACTCCACCCTCCGGGGGCCCCAGGCCATTGCATCTGAAGAGGTTCGAGTGTTCCCCTGCAGGAATAAGGCCACAGCAGTAGGTGATTCAGCCGAGCCCTTCAACAGGTGTGGCATTTACACTGATTTTCTCGAGTCTCAGGAGAAAATCAGCCTGGAAAGAAGTCAGGAACGAAAAGTCCTTCAAATTCCTTGAATCTGCGTAAAGCGACTTCCCCTGTGGGCTAGCTCTTCCCTCCCCGCCCGGACCTTGCAGGGGCCTTCCCAGAGCACTTCGGGGCCATTCCCGAGGCCGATTTAGACGTTGCAGAAGGCAGGTTGGACGTCTGCTGGGGTTCCTGAGCAACTCAAGGGAGAGCAGAGACTGCTGTGGAGCAGGCTGCGCTACGCTCACAAGAGAAGGGGTGACTATTATGAATGTACTTCCCAAAATTCAGAAGGCCATGCTTGTTGCTCAAGGCAAAATTGAAAACATTTCAGTAACTGGGTAGTGTAGCAATTGTCACCATCTTTCTCCCCCTGGACCCCTCTAGATTTCACCCCTCTCCGCTCCCGTCCCTTCCCGTCCTCTGAAATCTTTCTCTTTACTCTTCCCTCGGGTCCCAGAGCTGCTCACCTGCCTGGCCAAGATTCCACCTACTAACTGTGTGTGTATGCAACGTGTCTGAAACTGCTACCTGACGTTCATCTTGCTCTCTGCCTCTATCGGAGCTTGGGAAGCGCAGAAAGAAAAGAAAATCTGAGTTGAGTTAAACTAGAGGAATTTTTTTTCTTGGGATTCTTTTTTTTGCTCACAGCCAGCTGTAGTCCACATCACCAGGCTTTCTCCGGTCTCCCACCCCTCCCGATCCCCCTCTCCCCTCCAGGGTTTACATCCGGAGGCGGGGCGCGCTCGAGCCTCCGCGCACCTCACTTACCCTGTGCCTGGGCTTCAGGCGCTTGAACTGGAGCTGCTTTCCGCGCCTTCGACGCCGCACTGGGCCCCTTGGTGCTGGGGACCCCGCGAAAGTGATGGATCCCGCCCTCCGGGCGCGGAGCAGTTATAAAGGCGGCTATCGCCCGAGGGAGGGAACGAGCGAGGAGGTGAGCATTGGGACAAGGGGCGGGAGAGGGTCAGGGGAGCGGACACGCCTATTCCAGTTCCCCGGCACTGCGCGCTGTTATGAAAATAAAGTCCTCGCGCCAGGGATTGAACCAAGAGCCGCCTGACGTCAGCAGCACAGTCACCCTGGAAATTGGGGGGGGCTCGGCCCCTCCCAGCTTAGCAGACTGCTCCGAGACCAGCGCACCGGCCGGTCCCTCGGCTCCGGATAAAAGAAAGGGACCGGCGGGGACTGCGCCTTATCAGTCCTGAAAGCTGTCACCTGCGAGCCGGAGCCACACCCCGCTTTCCGCCGGGCACTCCTGTCCCCCAAGGGCAAGGGCTAGCCAGGTTGCAGCGCCTAGCTTAATTTCGGGGTCGGGGGCCGGGCTACAGATTTATTTAGTGTTTATTGGAGTAAAGAGCACGGAGAGCTGGTCCTCACGTGGCCCTTTCCTGCCCCTCCGCGACTCCCACCAGGGCGGGAAAGGAGGAGGTGGCCGGCCTCTCAGGGCCCGCTGGCTCAAGCGAGGGCCTAGGAAAACTTCCTCCGGGGTCCGGAGTTAGCTGGTGGCTCCACTCGGTAGTAGCGCCCTCAAATGGGACCCATCAGTGCTGCCCGGCGGGCGGGCGGAGAGATCGTTGTCTCCCTACTCCCCTAACTACCTCTCTTAAAGCCTCACAATGCAGGTTGAGAAAGGGGATGACAGATAAAATATGAAATAAAGGAATTTTGCCTTTGGTATCTGGTTCCCCTCCCTCTGGCTGCCCACTCCTCTTCCATTATCAGGCCAATCCTACTGAAACTTGTCTCTGTTTACTGGTCAAACAATCCTTAAGTGGCTGCTCACACAGAGTCAGGGCTCAGGCGCGGCTCGACCCCACCGCCCTGGGGGAGGGGCGCTGTGCTATGGACTGCCCGTTAGCACACCTGGGAAACTAGCCTGTGTTACTGAGCCTATGAATTAACCCGGGAAGGTCCAGGGCTCCCCTGCTTTCTCATCACTTATTTCGAAATGTGACTTTTTGGAGAGGATATCTCCACTTTTGTTAGAGTATTATTTCACTGCCAAGAAACGACAGCCAATGTCCTGAGTCTTGGAATCCTGCCCTTGAGGGCCAGCAGCCTGGGGTCTGTAAGCCGCACGGCGCCTTTAGTGGGGCACCTGGCGGGGGGGGGGGGGGGGGGTGTGTGTGTGTGTGTGTGTGTGTGTGTGTGTGTGTGTGTGTGTGTGTGTGTAGGGGAAACTGAGAAATTGCTGGGGACTGAAAAAGACAGTGCTTTTTAGTGTGTGCCATCTGCCACAGCAGATCTTCTCCCTGGACCTCAGTTTCCTCCTCTCTTAAAGAAGGAAGTTGAGCCCTGGCTGGGGTGGCGCAGTGGATTGAGCTCTGGCCTGTAAACCTAAAGGTCTCAGGTTCAATTACCAGTAACGGCACATGCCTGGGTTGCTGGCCAGGTTCCCCAGTTGGGCACATGCAAGAGGCAACCAACTAATGTATCTCTTGCACACGGATGTTTCCTTCTCTTTCTCCCTCCCTTTCCCTCTAAGTAAATAAATAAAATCTTTTTAAAAGACAAAAGGAAGTTGAACTAGACCAGACTTGTCCAAAGATAGGTCACTAAACACACAAATGCAAGACGTAATTATAATGTTAAATTTCCCAGCGGCCACATTAAAAGGAGTAAAAAGAAACAGGGGAATTAATTTTAACAATGTATTTTCTTTAACCCAGTAGATCCTAAACATGATTATTTCAGCATATAATCAATCTTTTTAAAAATATTAATGAGCTATTTTAAATTCTCTCATTTCAAATTGTCCTCGGAAGTCAAGTGTGTATTTTATACATACAACCATTGCTAGTGTGGACTAGCCGTGCAGCAAATGCTCAAAAGCCCCCCCGTGGCTCCCAGCTCCCACGGGACAGTGCAGGACTGGCGGTCTCTAAGGGCTCCTCCGGCTCCACACTGCAGGAGTCTGGATCACCTTGCCTATGGTGAGGTTCACGGCACCAAAAAAAAAAAATGAGAAGGGAGTAAAAGCAGAACAAGGCTTCAGGGGATTCTTTCCCTATCCCCCAAACCCTCTGCAAAACAAGAAACGCAGGAAACCTCTTGAGAAAAGCTGACTGTGTTTCATTTTTCCTGCTGCTCCTGGTTCTCTGGGTGATGTCTCTCTGGCTGTCCAAGGCAGTGTACCTGAGAGCTTTGTGGGGACTTATTTTGCAGTGTAGCCCGCTGTCACCTGCACCCATTATTCTTCACTTTGCCATTGACTTTGGATTTCCCACTTTGTCTTCTCAGCACTGCCTCTCCTGCCCTCCTTTTAACTTCTTTTGCTCCTCCCATCCTGCTATCAATACATCAGCCCAGCATGAAGCCAGGACTGTGTTGAGATGCCTGGAGCACATCATTTAAGGAGACACTGATCCCTGAGATTGAGCACCTGCTTACACTGTGAGGCCTGGGCACCTTGCCCACCTTTGCTAGCCCAGCCCTGACCCGGAGCCACATGGGGTCTGGCTGTCTGGGAGGCCGGGAGGAGACTGGCAGGGTGGGATAGCCCAGTAATTTTGAGATGTCCCTGAGGGGGACAGGGAGGGGGCCAGAGATGGAATAGTTCATTTTCTGGGTCTCCTATTGCTAAACTATCTGGAAAACAAGGTCCAGGGCCCTCAGAAATCAGCGGAAGAAACAGTATAAAAGGAGTCTAAACCCAGGTATGACTCTGGCTCTGGTTATCCTCCTTTGAGTGTTACCTGGCTTCAAGTGACAGGCAGCATTGTTGAGGGACACAGAAGATAAGCTCACATGATTGGAAAGGAGGAGATGAGAAGCGAGAGAGCCTCACAATAAGGGCGCCTTTTTCCTCCTAAAACGGAGGCCGGGCTGACGCTGCAGAAGCCTTCATTCAGCAGTAAGGCCAGCAAGGGGGTCATCTTCCATTACCAGGGGTCTGGGTCAGCCTCACTCTGGGAGTCTTAGAACTGGTCCCTGCAGACACCTCTCTCACAGACCCCACTCACCAACACAAAAATGGCCCCTGCTTTTTGAAACATTTTTGTTGTTGATTCTTAGAGTGAGGAAGGGAGAGAGAAACACTGATTTGTTGTTCCACTTATTTATGCAGTCATGGGTTGATGCTTGTATGTGCCCTGACCAGGGATCAAACCCACCACCTTGGTGCATCTGGACGACTCTCCGAACCACACTGGCCCCCAGTCTTGGTTGCAGGAACGTGGGTAGCTCTGCCACTGTCCTGTCCCTGGCCCTTTACCAACTTTACCTTGGAATTCAGGGCTGTAGAACCTCAGGCCAGCACCACCCTCACTTTCCCTCCCTTCACTTCACTAGCAAGACTTCTGACCCCCTCCCTAAACTCAATTAAATCCCATTTAAGAAACACCTGAGACCAGGAGAAAAGTACAAGGGAGTTTTATCTCCTCAGGCCATCTCACTAAGGGAACGGCTAGTGTCAGCTCCCAGGTCCACCAGGTTCCTGCTAACTGTGGCTGCTCCGTTCAATTGCCAAGCCATACAGAAAGCACTGGGAGCCAGCTGTGTACCAAGCGTTGTCATACAGACACTACAAGGAGGAGAAAGGTACCACGCAATCTCATTCCCCTGAAGGGAATCTCCGTGTTTATTTAGAAGCTGCGGATAATCTTCTGTATAACTGTGTGGGGATGCAAAAGAAAACTGCCTTTAAGGAGCTCAGTCTGGTAGAGAGATGGACCGTAGTGAAACAGAACCAATGTGTCACGTTAGAACATGCCAGAGGAACACAAAGACCACAGCTGGGCATGAAAGGCCGCAGTCAACACTCCCCACAGCATGCAGGGTAGCCCTCGCCGAGGACAGGAGCCTGGAAGGTGAGTAAGAGGTGAGGAAGGGGAGGGCGTTCCAGGCAGAGAGGACAATTTGCAAAGTCACGGGGCTGTGGGACAGGCATGCCCCGGCAGGGAGCGCGGGCACCGCGTGTGGGCAGTGGGCGCGCCGCATGTGGGGCCCCAGACTCATCTTGGGAGCAGAGGGGTGTTGGAGCCTGAAGCCAGTGCAGGGGCTCTCAATCCGGCGGCTGGTGTCCTTATAAGAAGAGGACACAGACACAGAGAGGAAGGCTGTGGCGAGACAGAGACTGCGGTTATGCTGTCACCAACCAAGGAACACCAAGGACCAACAACAGCCACCAGAAGCAAAGGCGGAGGTGTGGGGCAGTCTCTCTTTCACAGCTCTGGAAGCAGTGAGTCCTGGCCTCCAGAATTGTGAAAGAATCGACTTCTGTTGTTTTAAGCCTCCCAGTTTGTGATAGATTGTTTTGTTTTTTTTAAGTTTATTTGCTTGTTTGTTTGTTTGTTTATGGAGAGGAGAGGGAAGGGAGAAAGCAAGGGAGAGAAACAGCAATCAGTTGTCTCTCATACGAACCCCAAGCGGGGACTGAACCCGCAACCTGGGCATGGGCCCTGACTGGGAATTGAACCAGTACCCCCTCACTTTGCAGGACGACACCCAGCCAACTAGGCTTCCCCGATCAGGGCCAGTTTGTGAAATTTTGTTGGGGCAGCCTAGGAAACTGATACACCTCTGAAATGCAGGCAGTTTCGCCTATGCCAGAGGGTTTCGTGAAAGGCTAAAAAGAGCCTGCCCAGCAGAGCAGCCATCTCAAGGGCTTGATCTTGAAGTGGCCTTGGTTTCGTCTTCCCACCTCCACCCGGTCAAAGGGAGGGAGGTGGAGTGTGCAAAGAGTAAACACGCGTGGCGCGAGGGAGATGACACTTGAAGCCCCGGAATGCAGTCTGTAGGGAACCAGAGCCTGCGGCCAGCACGCTGGCCACCCACCAGCTCTGCCTGTCTTGTTATCAGGCTATGAAAAATGTCATGTTTACAGTTCAGACTTCCCCACCTTTTCTGGGATTGACTTTAAGATCGTGCACATACTCCGGGGCTTAATTCACAGCAAAGTTATGAGTCGAAGTCTCCATGCTGAAACCAGAGAGGTGCTACCAGTAACCCCAAGGCTGGGTTAGAGTCCCATTAAGTGCCCAGACTGGTTCCCTGATGTGAAACCCAATGCAGCTGGAGCCCAGTGGCTCTGCCCTGACCTACCTCTCTCTCTCTTTCTCTCTCTCTCTCTTCCCCCCCTCCTTCTCTGCCCCCCCCCCCAATCTGGCTATGCTCAGCCCAGCACAGGGAGTTAGTGGCCAGGACAATCTGTAGTGGAATAAACTTGAACAAATTTAACCTGGAGTTAGGAAGACCTGGCCTGAATCCTAGTAACAACTCGAGAGTCTATTTCCTCATCTGAAACAGGGAGTTCATAACACTTAATTCACAATGTTGTCATGAGCACCAAACAGGATGATGTCTAGCACATGGGAGATTTTCAGTGATATTCATTCACTCATTCTTAGATTTCTGGCACCGAATGCAGAAGGGCAGCTCCCGGAGTCTGTACCTGGAAGACAATCAAAACGGTGAGGCGAGCACCGTTGCCTTGCAGCATCTTACCTTTGTCACTGCGGGCTACAAAAATGCTCACACACTTTCCATACGTTGCTCAACCAAAAGGAAAAAATTCATTTGGACTGAATATTTAAAGGACCGGACAGATTTAATTTTGCATTAAAAGAAAGGCCTACTAATTTCCCTCAGCAATAAAAAGAAATGAACCACTAATCCATATTAAAACATGGGTAAAGCTCACAAACATTATGCTGAGCAAGAGACTAAAAGACTACATACTGTACGCCTCCAGTTATATAAGATTCTAGAACGAGCAGAATTTGTCTATGGTGATGGACAGCAGGTCAGCGATGGTACAGGGCCACCGGCGCGGACTGAGGGTTCCCTGCTGTGGGGCATGAGGGAACTTTTTTGAGGTGATAGAAATATTCGTTATCTTCATGCAATAATTGCGCCACAGCTGGTGCATCTGTCAAAACTAAAAAAAAAATGAACCCTTAAAAATGGATGTATTTTAAGGAAATTATAAAGCTATAAAGATGATTTTAATATATTGTAATATATATATTTTACTCTCACCCTAGGATATGTTTATTGATTTTTAGATAGAGAGGAAGGGGGAGAGAGAGAGAAACAGCAATCAGTTACCTCCCACAACTGAACCTGCAACCCAGGCATGTGCCTTGATGGGGAATCAAACTGGAGACCCTTCAGTTTGCAGAAGGATGCCCAACCCACTGAGCCACAACAGCCATTTTTCTAGAGTCAAACTCCCCGTGTTGAGAGCGCACAGGAGAGCTGGAGGCAGGGCCGGCCAAGTCAGGAAGCTGGGGGTCCAGCAGGAGGCCATGGCTAGGAAATGTAGCCCGGAGCAGAAAGGGAGCCAATTCTGAATACTTTCCAAAGACAAAGGCAACAGAACTTAATGAATTAAAAGTAGGATATGAAAGAAAAGGAGTTAAGAATGACTCCAACACTTGAAGTTTTGAATATAATTGGGGAAAAATCCTTTTCTTATATGTGTTATCCAGAAAAAGCGGGGGCCCTTAGAACCACATTTTTCTTTAAAACAAAACAATGTTGGCTACCCAATGGTCGTGATGCCACATCCAAAGGGCGAGAGGCAGTTTCAAAAATATAAAGACCTAAATATTGATATTCCTGAGACATTTTAAAGGCTAATAAGACCAGCTGTGGGATGAACATTGAAAACTGGGATGATTCCATAAAGTGTTTTAAGCACCAACTTTTCCCAACAGAATTATAGAAATGCTTTCTCATTTGTTTTCCAAAGAATTGTAAAATTAGAAATTATTTCACAATCAAGTCACTTACAATCCCCAACGTGGCTGAGTTGGATGGAATGAAATAATTTCATGGGGAAGCAGGAGTTTGGTGACACATCAGCTTTTAAGACCGAAATTAACATGAAGTTATCAATCCCTAGGGTGGTCTGGAGTAAATCAGTCGTCATTTAGCCAAAGGGGGTAAATACCACCGGAGCATCAGTTGTAGCTTTTCCATCTTGTTTTTATCACCTGTGATGATGCATTCCTCTACAAGCTTAAAGTCATAGGTTTTTTGTGTTGGTTTGGTTTTTTTTCTTCACAATTGTTCACGGTAATGATGCATTTAGATTCCCAGCGTAGGACCAAGAATTCTCTTCTCTGCCTTCAATCCACATTTATCTCTAAGCAAATAAAATGAGAGGAATGAGAACATTTCTACTGGGAGTATTTGAGATTTTGCTCCCTAACACTTATCATCAGTTTGACTCAAATAAACTCTTATCAAGAGTCTCAAAAAAAAAAAAAACATTTCTACTCCCAGTCGTTGAAACACCTCAGCTTAGGCACAGAAGACCTCCATTTCTAAAGTGAAGTAAAATATTTCCAAATTTACTAACTCCCCAGATGCCCAGATCTCTATGTCCCCAGAGCGGTAGGCCTGGCTGAGACCCATAGAAGAAAACTGACATGTCTGAAATTTACTTGATGAGACAGTGGAGCCTAAAAAAATATTTCTACTAAGATAATAAGGTCAGTATATGAAGTCGATTATCCTCTGAGTACAGGGGCAATATTCAGCTTTCCGAGACAAACTGGCCTAAGGTTTTTAAATGTACAGGGGTGGGCAGAAATAAGTTTACAGTTGTGAGTGTGCAAAACACAGAGTTTATTCTTGTATTATTAATTATTGTGGTATTTTCCAAACGAACAACTGTCAACCTCCTTTGCCCATCCCTGTTGTGTGTGTACATACATGTTCTGTAATACAGCCGTAATCATGCCTTCCTGAGTTATCAGAAGAATGAAGCGCCCGAGGGAGACAAGAACCGAATATTGACTGGAGGCCTACTTTGTGCCAGCTCCCCATTTTTATGTAAAAAACTTAATGAGACCTATTCACTCATTCTCTCAATAAACTTATACAAAACACCTACTATGTGCCGGATATGGGTAGTGTTTCAGATGAAACTGAATCAACTAGAGGGCTTTCACCCAAATCAGTGCATCACCTTTGCATCAAAACGCCCTTGGTCTCCTCTCCTGGACTAGAAATCAGCAGATTCTCACTTTGTGTTGCTGGTCCTTTGACTGAGTTTGTTCAGGGTGTTGACAGGCTAAACATGTGTGTGAGCCACAGCAAGTGGAAAGAGAGGGGGCCCAGGCTGCTTTTCAGTCCCAGACCACATCCGGTTCTGGTCTCGTCCCAGAGATGGGCGAGTGGCATCAGTTGACAAAAGAGACTAATGAACTAGCTGATTCCAAGGACCCCACAGACCCAAACCAGGATGAAACTCCTGTGGAGAGAGTGCGCTGGCACTCAGGGCACACCTGGGGCCCTTGCCCGCAGGGACGCACTGCCGTACAGCCCCTAAACTGCCCTGGCCTGCGGCAGGTGCGGAGCAGAACAGGTGCGCTGTTGGGCTGGCCACTCGCCTGCCAGTCATTTCCTTATTTTCCTTGAACTACCCCAAACCACAACTGCTTGAAACATCTTTTCAAGAAGCTGATGGGTGTGAACTTGGGAGGGAACAGTGTAAATAGGCACTGACAAAGGTGAGTATTGAGAAAAGGAGACTATTTTAAGGAACAGTGGGAGAAGACTAAGCTGCTTTCATCTTGCTAAAGATGAAGTTCCCAGATGTTTCCTGTTATGACTACTGGTTTCTCGTGGCCAAGGCTTGTCCTACGTCCCCCTGAGAAAGAACTTCTGAACTGAGACCTAAGGAAATTTTATTTTCCCATTGCAAAGAAGTATGGCTCTGTTCCCACAGAATGCTAACATTACTCTGTGTGTGTGTGTGTGTGTGTGTGTGTGTGTGTCTCAGAGAGGTAGATAGAGACTATAGATATACATATATGTGCTTCACAACGTTGAACTATTAATTAATAATACTTGAATGTGAAAGGGACACTTAGCACAGAGTGTCTGGCCTCAACCAGGGAGTCGAGACTAGAACCCAGGTTTCCAGGCTCATGTTTCAGGCATCTAGCTGTCATATTACCCCAATTCCCACTTTATGACTTATTCAAGGATACAATTTAGACAGCAAACTCTTTTATAGCATGCATCTTTTTTAACCCTGCATTTTTACTCCAACCCACAAAAACTGGAGGAAACTTCCTTGCTATTTTGAAGGACCACCAGTGTTCCCCATCTTCTATAGTGCATGGGCCCATAACCTGAGGTCCGTGGGCCACACACACACACACACACACACCAGGGACCCAATGATCAATTTCAAGTTGAGAACCCTTCTTCATTGTCAGAAATGCACATTTTCCTTGAGAAAATCTCCGCAGCTTTGTCACATTCTCACAGGTATCCATACCGGGATACAAAGTGGAAACCAGTATTATTAACCTACCGGTACATCCCATCACATCGTACTTGCCGGTGCCGATGAGGTTTTCCTGGGCTCTCGATTTTGAGAAGATGTCTATAACCCTAGTTACAGATCGACAAAGACCTGGCTGGGAAACACAGGGTCAGCCTAGGGCTAAGCAGTTCCCTATTCTGGCATTTTATTTAAGGCCTATTTGTTTACTATCACTGATTTCCTCTTCTCTCACTAAAATACATGATGGACTATTCATGTGGAGCAATGTTTTCTTTTTAACCAGCGTTACAGACTGGATATTTGTGTCCCCCCCAAATGTACATGTTGGAGACTTAGCTCTCAAGTGTAGTGATGTTTGGAGAAATAGAGTTAGATGAGGATCGGGACCCTCATGATGGGATTAGCGGCCTAATAAGAAGAGACACCAGGTTGCTCTCTCTCTTTCTGGCTCTGTGCCGCCCCCCCAACAAAAAAGAGGTCATCTGAGCACACTGTGAGATGGTGGTTACTTGTGAGTCCAGAGGACAGGTGTCAGCACGAACTACCTTGCCAACACCTTGATCTCAGATTTACAGCCTCCAGAACTGTGAGAAAATATTTTTCTTTTATTTACTTTACTTTTTAAAAGATTTTATTTATTTACTTTTACAGAGAAGAAGGGAGGGAGAAAGAGTGGGAGAGAAACATTGATTGGTTGCTTCTCCCACACCCCTTACTGGGGTCCTGGCCCACAACCCAGGCATGTGCCCTGACTGGGAATCGAACCTGTGACCCTTGTGTTCACAGGCTGGTGCTCAATCCACTGAGCCACACCAGCCAGGGCAGAAAATAGTTTTCTGTCACTCTAAGCCCCCCACGCCACCAAGTCTATGATATTTTGTTATGGCAGCCGACCAGACTCATCCAACCAGTTTAGTTCTTTTCCACCATCACAAGTGACATTCAGAGATTTTACAGTTTCCACAGCTGTTCTGTCTCATTTTTTATATTTATAGAAATTCTTCAGAGCAAACGCTGTCCTCACTTTATAGATTAGGAACTGGAGCCTGTAGAGCCGAGTGGCCTTCCCTGTGTTCAGCTTTCAGAGGGTGGCACAGCACTCAGTTGACCCAGAACCTGCCCTGGGCGCCTTGGCCTGGCCTGTGGCCCACTTTGTAGAGACATTAGGGGCTGTGCTCACTGCCGTGTTTCCTGGGAGACCATGCATGGCCTCCCTGCCAGCCTCACCCTGCTGAGCTCATTTGCAGCTGGTGTTGCCCTGCAGCCTGAAACAGCCTGCTTTTCAGACACTTAGGTTTGGCAGGAGCTGCAGCTCCTCACTTAATTCCTCTTTCCCAAGTGAGAAGAGCCAACAAACTAACTTCTCTGGGGCCAGCCTCACATCTCTTAGCAAATGCCTCCATTCAGAGCTTATTTTCCATCATTCCTATTTGGTGTAATTATTGTATTTCTATACATCCTAAGATGCATAACAACAATCAAAAGGCTGTATCTTTATTTGGTATCAGTCAGGGACTTTACTTGGTGGGTTCTAGCTCACCTGTAGTCTTCAGGGCTTCTAGCAGTCAAGGCCACTCTAGTCTGAAACGAGCTGAGAAGGATGCTCTTACTCTTGGGTCTCCTCCTGTTCCCTTCCCTACTCCACTGATTCCATATACCCTTTCCCCTATTTCCTCTATCCACTGAATACTGAATACCTTCCTACTTCTAATCTACTTTGTCTTTTTCTGTTTTAAGCTAACACCTGATGGGTACCTTCTTATTGTAGGCATTGCATCACATGTTTTACATCCATTTTCGCAATAATTTTCCCCTCCCAGGAAGAAGCTGATAAACACTTTAATGGCAAGAAATGTAGGACAGATATGGTTGAATGGGTTAATCCTGGGGCCCTTTAGTGGAAACCAGACCTATGCCAAAGCCTGTGTCTGCCTTGCACAATAAATAAACAAGTATTAGTAAGCCAGGTAAGGAAGGAAATGCAGGGTTTGGTTTCTTTTGGATGACTGGAGATGCCTTCCTCTAAGACCTTGACTCATGTTATCAGGTGTTCGTTCACTTGTCCCTCATTTGCAGGACTGCTTCCATGGTTTCACTTAGATTCAACTCAACAATGTATACAAAGCACCTACTGTGTGAGAGCATTGAACTAGTCATGCAACACAACGTCTTTATACAAAGAAGGCTTCTGAACTCCCAATACTACAGAAAGTTTGTGAATGAGTGACTCTATATTTTCAAGGGAGAACTTTCATATCTTTCTGAGATTTTCAATGTCCTTTAACTCACTCGAGGTTGAAAATCTGCTTTGCAGATTGAAGTTATAAAATAAGCTCCCAGATGTTAAGATACCTTATAAAAGGAAGGAACTCAGTAACAGAACTAGTTCATAAACACATATAAAAATAAAGCCTGTTCTGTTACCATCTGTCCACGGCCGCAGCTGTGTGGACCAGGGGGCCCTGTACCTGCCTTCACTCTCCTCTGCTGACGCAGCCTCCACTGGGTTCAGGAAGGGGTGGTTGTCTCTGAGACTCTACCTGAGGCGCCTGACTAAGCTAGAAGGCCCAGGAACTGACCGACCACTTACTGGGCCTCATGCATTTAGTGTTCCCTTACTTTAACCCTTTTTTTAAACATTTTTAAAACTGTTGTTCAAGTACAGTTTTCTGCCTTTTCTGACCATCCCTCCGCACCACCCCAGCCCTCCCCACCTCCTTCCCTTGTTTCCACCCCCCCTTGTTATTGTCTATGTGTCTTTTATAATTGTTCCTGCAAACCCTTCACCCTTTTCCCCCATTATCCCTTTCCCTCTCCCTTCTGTCAGCCTGTTCTCAATTTCAATGTCTTTGGTTATATTTTGCTTGCTTGTTTGTTTTGTTGATTAGATTCCAGTTAAAGGTGAGATCATATGATATTTGTCTTTCACCGCCTAGCTTATTTCACTTACCACAATGTTCTCCAATTCCACCCATGCTGTTGCAAAGGGTAGGAGCTCCTTTCTTTCTGCTGCATAGAATTCCATTGTGTAAATGTACATCATTTTTTTGATCCATTCATTTAGGTTTGATGAGCACTTAGGTTGCTTCCAGCACTTGGCTATTGGAAATTGTGTTGCTATGAACATTGGGGTGCATAGGATTTTTTTAGATTGGTATTTCAGGGTTCTTAGGATATAATCCTAGCAGTGGAATTGCCAGGTCAAGTTTTTGAAGGAAATTCCATACTATTTTTCCACTGTGGTTGTACCAGTCTGCAAACCCACCAACAGTGAACTAGGGCTCCCTTTTCTCCACAACCTCTCCCTTTTCAAATTAACTATTTAGTTTCTATGGCTAGATCTGCCTTGAGAGAAGGGAGTCGTCAGGATAAACAATGTGAAATATATATAGACATGTAGTATCTCCCCTTATCCATGGGGGATACATTTCCAGACCCCCAGTGGATGACTGAAACTTCGGAGAGTGCAGTGTTTTTCCTATACACATACATAACTTTTCACTTAAAGGAAGCACTCTATGGCTTCCCTGTGTCATATCTGAACTGCCAGCATCACTAATCTTGCCCGTGTGGTCATTATTAAGTAAAATAAGTGTTACTCAAACACAAGTGCTGCAATACCCAGTCAATCTGATGATGGAGACGGTTACCACGAGACTAAGAGGGATGGGGTGTGTAGCAGAAACACTGGACAAAAGGATTAAGCACCCAGGGCAGGACAGAGAGAAACCGCACCAGTTTCCATCACGTCACTCAAATCAGTGCACAATTTAAGACTTATGCATTGTTGACTTCTGGAATTTTTCATTTTATATTTTCAGACTGCCGTTGACTACAGCGAACTGAAACCACAGAAAGAGACCTGATGAATGAGAGGGACTACTGCACCCCATATGCACTGTAATTTCAAACAACAGACGTCTGGCTTAGCCATCTGGTTTGTTCATTTGTGTATTCAGTCAACATTTATTACCCTATCTGGAACCAGGCTCTGGAGTTAAGGATGCAAGTAAAGTAGGTCCTCTCCTTAAGGCCTCACTGTCTGATAGGAGAAACAGACAGATAAGCACATAATTATAATATAGTGAGTTGAGTGCAAAGAAGTAAATAAATAAAATTTAAAAGAAAGAGGGCAAGTTCTCCTGGAAGATAAAAGAGCAGGAAAAGAGTTCACAGTAGGAGTGACCGATAAACTGAAGAATAAGTTTAGACCAGACAAAACAAAGAAGACACTTAGGGTGCCGCTCGAGCTCCCTCTCCATCTCCCTGCCCCCTTCCGCACATCCCAGCCTTTCCCCCTCTTCTGCCCCCAGGCATGTATATCCTTGCTTTGTTTCTCCTACGTTCCAGGAGCCCTTCTTTTACTCTGTAACTCATTTCCTGAGCCCATGCAACCCAGCTGGCTCCCTTCTCCACAGCTCACTTCTTCTATCTCTGAGTTTCTAAATAAACTTATGTTTACCTTGGGGGGAAAAAGACGCTTAATGTATACTGTCCTCTAGAGGGTTGCCTTTCGTTCCTGAGCACAGTTACTCAACAAATACTAACCCAACACTTATGAGGGCTAAGCACTAACTTCACAGTCTTCAACTCTGTGATGGCAACAATGCATAGTCAAAACACCTACGGGTGTTTTGTGCCCCTTTCTCCTGAATGAGAAAGATCATTTGTATTGCAAACACCCCTGCTTGGGGCAGGGCACTTTATGAGCGGGGGCACTTCCTGAGCTCAGACACGTTATAAAACAAGTTAAAGCCCACTCCCATCTCTGAAAAAGTGAAAGCCAACCTTTGACATGAGCTATGTCAGGAAGGCCCATTTAACCCCCGAATCTCCCGTCATCCACCTGGGGGTGGACCATGAGCATTATTAAGAGTTTTACTTTGAAATGCTAATATGCCATGGAATGCTAGTATTTTAATCTGGTCATTAGGGTACTATGATTCATATCTTATGTATAAATTATAATCCAGTGCCCATCTCCTAACAGTTGCTAAATTGCTTCCCCCTGGGAGCCCACGTCTCCTTCACCTGAGAAGAGCCAGCACCGTCTGGGCACTGATGTGTCCTCATCTCCTGACCACTGAGCAGTGAAAGAAGATGAGAGCTCCACCTTCCTTGTTTCAGGCAGTAGGGTCAGGGCTCCTTATTCCTGTGCGCCCCCTCCAAGCAGACCCCACAGAGGCGGCCCTCTGCAGGACTTCACCGGAGATCCCACCTTACCTGGCTATTTCCTTTGCCCTCTCCAGCCAATCTACCCCTGGAAGCCTGACCCACAGGTAGGAACAGAGGAGACACTACAGTAGAAAGCCGGAGAGGGAAAACAGACCTGGAAAATACATTCCCACTGTTTGACAGTGTTGTCCTGGGAAGGTGCTTTGAGGAGGGAACATAGAAGCCCGAGACACAGTATTTGGAGAGGGATTGGCAAAGCGCTCTGCAGGGCCCCATGTTGTTATTATCGCGATTCTTTCATGTTCCTGTCTCCAGCCTTTTTTTAAAATATAAATAATTGTCTATTCTCAGTGTCAAAAATTATGATTTTTCAAAGCATACAGCTAGTATAAGTACTTATTTATTTATTTTTCCCCTACAATACAAGCCTCATGAAAACTTGTTCAAGATATGGAAAGAGCCAGTGTGCTTTTTATGTTCCAGTCCCTCAGATGACACTGTTTCATAATGGAATTAGACTTCCAATCTATCTGTCTGCAGCCTTTAAATGGCCAGTAGCCATGGCTGCCATCCACTGCGTGCTGTGAGAAGGCCACCCACACGTTTTCTCAGGTAATCCTCACAGCAACCCGATGAAGTGGGCACTATTTGTATACTCACTTTACAGGGAGGAAACCAAGGCTTTATAAGGTTGAATAAATGTCTCAAGGCCACACACCTGGCCAGGGGGAGGGCCAACACCAAACCCCATCCTCTGGCCAGAGACTGGGCTTTTCACTACCAGCGTAGGTTGAGGTTGGTGGTCACTCTCTGAAGGGTTTCTGTGGACTGAAACTAAATCTCTATGCACAGAGGAAAGCCCGAAAGGAGGCCCAGCCCAGCGGGTCTGAAGGCTCCCTGCCCTGCCCAGTGGAGCAGCTTGCTAACCTCAGCTCCAACCTCCTCCCAAGGGGCTTTCAAAAAAGCCCGGAGGTAAGATGTCTCTTCATACAAGGTGTCTAATGGTATCACACTGAGGGGACTCGAGGCTCCTATGAGATTTCACTCTGAGATGGTCGGACCAACCTAGGCTTGCGGGGTGGCAATGCTTACCAGAACTAAAGTAAGCTTTATCGTTGGCTTTTTATTCATTGAACAATCATTTATTGAACATCAACTAGGTGTCAGGTTCTGTGCTAGTCCCCGGGGTGACCAAGATGAAAATAAAAACAAAAGCATGGGCCCTGTCCTCCGGAAAGGTAATAGGCTAAGTGGAGGAGACAGGCGGGGAAACAGGTGCTACAATGTGGGAAGTGCCGCCAACGAGACGCAGTGGTGAGTAAGACAGCCTGGGTTTCAGTTCTGGCTGGGTTTGGCACATAAGTGCTGTGGAGTTATTTAAAAGCTGTAACCTTCAGTTTGCTCAGCAGTAAAATATGGATAATAGGACCTACCTCTTAGGCTTGTGGGAAAGATTCAACCACAAATGTATGTGAAATGTTTAGCCGGGGACTGTTCCTGCTTAGCTCCTGGATGAAGGCCAACCGTGGC